>NC_135477.1:152623973-153872147 GCF_052094955.1 Ictidomys tridecemlineatus
GATGAAGGCTCTGAACTACAAATTAAAGGAATGAACAAACTTCACAATGAAATGCTATTAGAAAAATTTCCAAACTTTAAGAATCAAATGAAAACCAAATACTGGAGGCATGCAGGACTCCAAATATACAAAATTACAACAGAACATCATGGCAGAAGAGTATGTCGGAAGAAAGCAGCTTGCATGATGATCAGAAAGGAGAGAGAGAGAGAGAGAGAGAGAGAGAGAGAGAGAATCTCCAGATACAAAATATACACCCCAAAATGTATGCTCCAATGATCCACCTCCTCCAGCCACACCCTGCCACCTTCAGTTACCATGCACTTAATGTCATCATGAGATTAATTCACTGATTAAGTTAGGACTCCAATAATCCAATCATTTTTCCTCTAAATGTTTTTTGATTGCCTCACATATGAGCTTTTGGGGCCCATATAACATCCAAATAATAACATTTAGTGAGTACTTGAGAGCTCTATGTGATGCTAAAATGTGAGTTATCAGACACCCTATCAGTCTGAGTGAGTTGATCTTGATAAAGGCATGGTTTTTCACAATAATTCTACTATTCTGTTGACATGTGGCTTGAACTTTGTATCCCTTTTTTATCAAAAGACCTTTCATTGTTCACCTCCTTGGAGTATCTAGCAATGATTTTCTCCCATTCTGTAGGTTTTCACCCACATTTTTAATTGTTTACTTTGCTGTGAAGAGGTGTTTTTAATTTCTGAGCTTTAGGCATCCTATGGAGAAAGTTGTTGCCTGTGTCTATATGCTGGAATGTTGGCCCTGTTTTCTTCTAGGAGTAAATACTTTCTGGTCTAATTCCTAGGTCTTCAATACATGTTGAGTTGATTTTTGTGCAGAGTGAAATACAGGGATCCAGTTTCATTCTTTTTCATATACATTACCAGTTTTTCCAGCACCATTTGTTTAAGAGGCTGTCTTTTCTCCAGTGTATGCTTTTGGCACTTTTGTCAAGGATCAAAAGACCCCATGGGTATGGATTTGTCTCTGTGACTTCTATTCTACACCATTACTCTACATGTCTGTTTTGGAATCATGCAATTTTTGTTAGTATAGCTCTGTAGTATAAATATAAATTCAGTAGTTATGTTGCCTCCAACAACAAAAAAAGAATCTGGTGAGGTTGGGCAGGTAGTGGGTCTGGCATGGCTGAGCTCATGGAAATTCAGATAAATAAAACTTTTTCTTGTTTTAATAAGAAGAAAGGAAAATAGATGCATTCATTAGGACTCTTACAGTCTCTTCCTTAAAACATCAGAAACTTTTGCAATTTACCTATTATTAAGAAATGTGCTTACAAAAGGAGGTACTTGGCCAAAAATGAAAAACTATGCAAAATTTTCTAAACATTTTTCACAGATTAATATTATTTTATTTTGCTCTTATCATGAACTAGTGATTTTGTATAACTAATGCGTATTAAAATTGAAATTCAAAAGTTATTAAAAACTAATAATTTGAAATTTTAATAGTGATTATTTAAAAAAATTTTTTTGTTTTATGACAATATAATGCAATTGTGCACTTTGATATGTCATACATAGATGGGATATAATTGCATTTTTTTGAGTGTAATGTCTGTTTCATTCTATTATCTTTCCTATCCCCACATCTCTTCCCTTCCCCTCCCATCACTTCCCTCCACCTAATCTAAGGTAACACTATTCTTCCCTAGTTCCCCCACCTTATTGTGAGTTATCATTTGCATATTAAAGAAAATAGTTGACCTTTGGCTTAGTGGTATTGATTTATTTCTCTATTCTCAACATGAGTTAGATATTATCCCAGAGGAATATTATATCTCTCTATGTCTATAAATAGAAGGCCAAATGGGTATCAGAATCAGACCCATTCAATATATACCTAAAATAAGTTGCTTTATTGAATAACAATTATACATCAATAAAGCTCATAAAGGTATCATGTGTTAAGAAGGAAATATAGAAAGTGAAATAGAATTTATTCTTCAAAAATTAAACAATTACTAATTCCCACCCTGTTGTACTTCTACCTGCATTTCAAGATGATTCTGGTCAAGGTTTCCCTGTGTTCTAACACTTAAATTTGGGTTTATTTTATTTCTTGACATTTATATTTATTTTTGAGTTGGCTATATTACATATTTAAGTTGTTAATATATTTTTGTCAGAAGCTATAATTATTACTTTGTTGCATTCTTTGATTTTTCTTTTTAAAGATGTTTTCTTTGGCCAGGTGCAGTGGTGCATACCTGGAATTCCAGCTGCTTGAGAGTCTGAGGCAGGAGTTTCATAAGTTCAAAGCCAGCCTCAACAGCATACTGAGGCCCTAAGCAATTTAACAAGACCCTATCTCAAAAAAAAAAAAAAAACATGAAAGGGGCTAGAGATGTGGCTCAGTGGTTAAGCACCCCTGAGTTAAATTTCTGATACAAAAATGTGTCATAAAATTATATCTTTTTCTTTTCTTCAACTTACTTTATCTAAAATTATTTACCAAATGTTAAGATATATGCTTCCTTATATTTCAGATTCTTATTAGGTTACTTATTCAGTTATGCACTTGTTTAGTATCTCTATTTTCCAGATCTCCAAACTCTCCAAATTCTTTTATTCATGTTGACCAGTCATCCAGACTTGCATTTATTCATTATTAAATTTGTTTACCTGAGTTTGTAGCATGAAACATTCTTTTGAAATTGCCATTTTATTTCATTTTTTAAATTTTTTTATTAGTTGCTCAAAAAATTACAATGATCTTGACATATCATACATTTGATTCAAATGGGGTACGTAATCTTATTTTTCCACGTGTACAGATTGCAGGATCACATTGGTTATACAGGCCATGTTTATACATAGGGCCATACTAGTGTCTATTGTATTCTATTACCCTTCCTATCCCCCCTCCCCTCCCTACCCTTCCCATCACCTCTTTCTAACCAATCTACTGTGACACACTTCTCTCTATATGTCTATTTTCTTCCCCCTCACATCATCTTATATATAATTTTGCATAACAATGAGGGTCTCCTACCATCTTCCGTGCAATTCCCCTTCTCTCTTCCATTCCCACGCACCGCACCTCTCATCCCTATTTAATGGTAATCTTCTTCTCATGCTCTTCCTCCCTGCTCTGTTTTGAGTCGCCCCCCTTATATCAAAGAAGACATTTTGCATTTGCTGTTTAGGGATTGGCTAGCTTCACTTAGCATAATTGCTCTAATGCCATCCATTTCCCTGCAAATTCTATGATTTTGTCATTTTTTGATTCAGAGTAATACTCCATTGTGTATAAATGCCACATTTTTTTATCCATTCATCTATTGAAGGGCATCTGGGTTGGTTCCACAGTCTAGCTATTGTGAATGGTGCTGCTATGGACATTGATGCAGCTGTGTCCCTGTTGTATGCTCATTTTAGGTCTTTTGGGTATAGTCCAAGAAGGGGAATAGCTGGGTCAAATGGTGGTTCCATTCCCAGCTTTCCAAGGAATCTCCATACTGCTTTCCAAATTGGCCACACCAATTTGCAGTCCCACCAGCAACGTACAAGTATACCCTTTTCCCCCACATCCTCACCAGCACTTGTTATTGTTTGACTTCATAATGGCTGCCATTCTTAATGGAGTGAGATGGTATCTTAGAGTGGATTTAATTTGCATTGCTCTGATTGCTAGAGATGGTGAGCATTTTTTCGTGTATTTGTTGATTGATTGTATATCCTTCTCTGAGAAGTGTCTGTTCAGATCCTTGGCCCATTTGTTGATTGGATTATTTGTTTTCTTGTTGTTTAATTTTTGAGTTCTTTGTATACTCTGGAGATTAGAGCTCTATCTGAAGTGTGAGGGGTAAATATTTGTTCCCAGGATGTAGGCTCCCTATTTACTTCTCTTTTTGTTTCTCTTGCTGAGAAAAAACTTTTTAGTTTGAGTATGTCCCATTTGTTGATTCTTGATTTTAACTCTTGTGCTATAGGTGTCCTGTTAAGGAATTTGGAGCCTGACCCCATGAGATGGAGATTAGGGCCAACTTTTTCTTCTATTAGATGCAGAGTTTCTGGTTTGATTCCTAGCTCTTTGATCCATTTTGAGTTAACTTTTATGCAAGGTGAGAGAAATGGATTCAATTTCATTTTGCTGCATATGGATTTCCAGTTTTCCCAGCACCATTTGTTGAAGATGCTATCCTTTCTCCATTGCATGCATATGGCACCTTTGTCTAATATAAGGTAGTTGTAATTTTGTGGATTGGCTCTGTGTCCTCTATTCAGTACCATTGGTCTACCCGCCTGTTTTGGTACCAGCACCATGCTGTTTTTGATACTATTGCTCTGTAGTATAGTTTAAAATCTGGTATTGCTATACCACCTGTTTCACTCTTCCTGCTTATAATTGCTTTTGCTATTCTGGGTCTTTTATTTTTCCAAATGAATTTCATGATTGCTTTTTCTATTTCTGTGGGAAATGCCATTAGGGTTTTGATTGGCATTGCACTAAACCTATAGAGTAATTTTGGAAATATGACCATTTTAATGATATTAGTTCTGCCTATCCATGAACAAGGTATATTATGTCACAGGGCAACTCTTAGAAATTTTAAAGGAGTAGAAATAATACCATGCATCTTATCTGATCATAATGACATGAAACTGGAAAGAAGGAAGGAAAAATCCTGTATCACTTGGAGAATGAACAATATGTTACTGAATGATCAATGGGTTACAGAAGACATCAAGGAGGAAATTTAAAAATTCTTAGAGATAAATTAAAACACAGACACAACATAACAGAATCTATGGGACACAATGAAAGCAGTTCTAAGAGGAAAATTAAATTCTTGGAGTTCATTCCTCAAAAAAAGAAAAAAAAACAACAAATAAATGACCTCACACTTCATCTCAAAACCCTAGAAAAAGAAGAGCAAAACAACAGCAAAAGTAGTAGAAGGCAAGAAATAATTAAAATCAGAGCTGAAATAAATGAAACTGAAACAAAAGAAACAATTGAAAAAACAAAACTGAAAGTTGGTTCTTTGAAAACATAAATAAGATCAACAGACCCTTAGCCATGCTAATGAAGAGAAGAAGAGAGAGAACTCAAATTACTAGCATATGGGATGAAAAAGAAAATATCACAACAGACACTACAGAAATCCAGAAGATAATTAGAAATTATTTTGAAACATTATACTCGAATAAAATAGAAGATAGTGAAGGCATTGATAAATTTCTTAAGTCATATGATCTGCCCAGATTGAGTCAGGAGGATATACACAACCCAAACAGACCAATATCAATTGAGGAAATAGAAGAAGCCATCATAAGACTACCAACCAAGAAAAGCCCAGAACCAGATGGGTATACAGCACAGTTTTACAAAACTTTTAAAGAAGAACTAATACCAATATTTTTCAAGCTATTTCAGGAAATAGAAAAAGAGGGAGAATTTTCAAATTCATTCTATGAGGCCAACATCACCCTGATTCCTAAACCAGACAAAGACACTTCAAAGAAAGAAAACTTCAGACCAATATCTCTAATGAACATAGATGCAAAAATCCTCAATAAAATTCTGGCAAATTGGATACAAAAACATATCAAAAAGATCGTGCATCATGATCAAGTAGAATTTATCCCCGGGATGCAAGGCTGGTTCATTATATGGAAATCAATAAATGTTATTCACCACATCAATAGACTTAAAGATAAGAACCATATGATCATCTCAATAGATGAAGAAAAAGCATTTGACAAAGTACAGCATCCCTTTATGTTCAAAACACTAGAAAAACTAGGGATAACAGGAACATACCTCAACTTTGTAAAAGCTATCTATGCTAAGACTCAGGCTAGCGTCATTCTGAATGGAGAAAAATTGAAGGCATTCCCTCTAAAATCTGGAACAAGACAGGGATGCCCTCTCTCACCACTTCTAGTCAACATAGTTCTTGAAACACTGGCCAGAGCAATTAGACAGACAAAAGAAATTAAAGGCATAAAGATACGAAAAGAAGAACTTAAATTATCACTATTTGTGGAGGACATGGTCCTATACATAGCAGACCCAAAAAGTTCTACCAAGAAACTTCTAGAGCTAGTAAATGAATTCAGCAAAGTGGCAGGATATAAAATCAACATGCATAAATCAAAGACATTCCTGTATATCAGTGACAAATCCTCTGAAATGGTAATGAGAACAACCACCCCATTCACAATATCCTCAAAAACTAAAAACAAAATACTTGGGAATCAATCTAACAAAAGAGGTGAAAGAACTATACAACAAAAATTATAGTACCCAAAGAGAGAAATAGAAGAAGATCATTTCATTTCTTGTGATAATGTTTAAGTAACATTTTGTTTCTTTCATTCTGTTCTGTCCTAACCAATATGTTTTATCATTGCTGTGTAATTCATTCCAAATTTTTGCTCAATTTCAGGTTTCCACACTCATACTACTGTATTTTACTAAGCTGAATTTTCTCTCTGAAATTTTGTGATTTATTTTGGAAGAGCAGGATGAAGAAAGAACCCTTTCCTCTGACCATGCCCTTCCCCAAATGTAAGCCTACTAATCCCTGGATCCTATGAATATGTGACCTTGCAAAGACTTTGCAGATATAATGAAGTCAAGGATTTTGAATAGGAAGATTTTCCAGGATCATCTGGGTAGAGTCAAGGTCATCACAATGGCCTTTATGACAGGCAGCTAAGAAAATGTCGATCAGAGTGGAGCTGTGACCACAGAAGTGTATGTTGCCTGTTGAAGATGAAGAACATGAACAACAGCTAAGGATTGCAGCCAGCTCTGGAACCTGCAATGGAAAATGGAAAGATTGTCAAGTTGAGCATCCAGACAGAATCAGTCCTGCTGATACATTGATTTAAGGCCTCAAGCCCCTTAGTGGATTTTGACCTCAAGAAACACAGGATAATACATTTATGTTTTAAGCAAAAAAAAAATTGATAATAATTTTTTATAAAAGCAGTAGGAAACTAACACAATAAGAAAAACTGTTTCCCATGGACATAAGTGTTAGTCATTTACTTTGAGGTAAAATATTATTTTTTGTCCTGTTAAAAATTATAGATTTTTGAGTTATTAATACCCTTAGTATTTTGTAGTAGCCTGTTCATTAAAAAAATTGGGATTATTTGATTGAGTTGTACTTTCTTTTGATTCCTGGTCACTGGTTCCTCCTGATGCTCCTTCATATGGCATATTTTACTCAGCTTGACATCTATACTTAGTAATGAATTTAATTTCAGTTATCCACCAAATTTTTGTATTCATTCTTTTTAAAGTTGGAGGCTTAAAATACAAAACCCCCAAAGAAGAAGAATTCTAGGGATACCATCCTTGCAAATCTCCTGTTATAAACTAAGATAATAAAGTAGTGGGTTATTTTCTTTTCTTGTTTTATAAATTGTTTTATAAAATTTTTTTATGAAATGTTTCCATATCCTTCTCCAATATTGCCACATAAATCAACATTTTAATTCAGACAGATTCCTCATTGGGTTTTATTCAAATAATCATTTGGTATAGTTTTACATTCCCATTTTTACCAATTTGATACATGCAAAATAGTATCTTATTTTAGCATATACATGTAAAAATAGCTTAAAAAGCTGTAATATTATTGATAATTGTGCCTCTTATTCAGTGGTAAATAGGAGAACTTCCATAGGAAGGAGACTAAGGAGGTAATGGAGGCTTGGCAATGATAATTATTAATACTAAGTATAAAAACTTGGACCCTTAAAGACACAAGGCATTGCAAAATGGAAGGAAGATAAAATAGAGCTTCCTCAGAGCTCAAACACTATATAGAACTTTGATATTTTCAGAAGACAGACTGGGTTCAAGGACAGAATCCTGTAGAATAAAAAATATGGGCTTGACAAGAACAGAATTCCTGACAAAGACTAGGTCTGGTGAAGCTTGTGTTGTCTTGTTCCTGCCAATGCAGAAGTGATGAGGAGTGTGGCAGAAGAATGAGTCTGGCTGAAAAGATAAAGGAGACTGTGCCAGCAGGAGGGTACATTCAATAAAATGCAAATAGTACTAATGAGATATAGCTTTCACTTTTTCAATGAATCAAGCATGGCACTTAGCCTGAATCTCTCTCACCATTGGGGAGATTGAGTCTACAGCTGCAAAGAAAAATTTCATATTGTCTGTAATTTTTATATAAAGTGCAATCTATGAAAGGTCAAGTTAATGATAAAATTTCCACTGTATAAAAAGTATCACCTTAGAAGATGGCCTTTAGCAATGCTGCAGTACTGTGAATACTGCCTGGGTCATTGGACAGTGTGATGTCATCAATAGGTCATAATACACCATTGAGGCCTTAGTGATAACTGGTCTCATAACAGCCCAAATGCTGTACTGAGCAGTGCTCAGGACAGTAATTTAGCCTTGCTCTATTTTGTATTTGTTCTTCAGGTACAGATACGGTTCTTTGTCAACATCAGCTAATTTTTGGAGAGTTGAGCTTCTGAGAGAAATTTACCTGATCTGAGTTACCCCCCCCCCCCGCAAAGATTTGCACCATGAAGAAAAGGCAAAAATGGAAATATCTGCAAAATGCATTCATCTCAGCCTGCAAAGAAGTCGAGGTGTATGTGTTGCATCTCTTGGCCTAATATAACTGCAAACTGCCTTCTAAAAAGGAAGAAAGGAGGATTTCTAGTTAGGAGGAGAAAGGGGACAAGGGGGATAAAAAGAGCAAAAGAAGGTACTGAAGGAGGGGAAAAGGGAGAAGGGGTGTTTTTCTAGTTCCTGAAATTTTCCTGAGGACCCAGGTTTTCTGGGAGTAAAGGAAATACATAGATGATCCAAGTCTTATCTCTGTGGTTTTGAGCCCAGGCCACCTATACAGAGACATCATACCCATCAATTTTCTTTCATTAGACTTCTTCTTAATTAAATTGGGGAAATAGTGTTCAAATTTTTCTAATAGTAATTTTTCTTTTTAATGAGGATGAAAGTAGCTATTATAAATAAGGGAAATATTGAAAGAAAATTAAACACTTTAAAACTAGTTGAACAGAAATGCATATAAAGTCATATAGAACTTATATACTCAAGAGTAAAAATTGTTTTGTTTCAGATTCTAAGAAGTGTAGAGATTCTAAGTGAAATGTGAAGAGAAAAGGACATAAACAAACACTGCTAACCATGATGGCTAAAGTGAGATAAGATTTGACTATTTATAGGAAATGAGATAGTGGTGGCAAATGTATAGATGAATTGTGAACAACTTGCTCCTGTGAAATAGGACCATTTTTTAGTGGTGGTAAGGGAAAAATAGGAACCAAACCATAATTCCAAATTGTGGTTCATATTTCTAAGGACAACCTTATATTCTTAACAAAATTTTCTAAGAATAATCTGATATTTTTAATGAAGTTTTAGGTTTGTGTATTTTCTTAATGGTCACTTGGAGAGACCTGGAGAGGGAAGTTGTAGTCAGAGATCTTCAATAAAATCAGTATGTATTCAAGGTGCTACTGAGTACAAGCTGAGACAAATCAAGCACATACACCTATTTATATTTGTGTGGATAGTGGATACACACATATAAAACACATAAATAGGCTAGAAGATACATATTTACATCTACCATAATCATCCACTTATTGTATACCAAGTGAGATTATTTACCTCTCAAAAACATTTTACACTATGACTTCCTAAGAGCAGCCAGGTAATAGTAAATACTATGAGGAATATCCTTCTTATTTAAATAGTGATTCAGAGCATGAAGCAGGTGGAAATGATAACTGTCCTCCATGGTATAATTTATCATTCATGTACCAGGATGGAAGAAAACTTTTTCATCATGAGCATAAAGCTTTCTAGGAAATAATGGATAACCAATATCCCAGATGGCTATAAAAGAAAGAGCAAGGAGAAATGTTGGATTCTATATGGCCATGCCTTGCCATGACACATGTGACTTCCACTCATTTCCAGTTGTAGAAAGCTCAATCATATGATCAGAGCTAAGTATAAGGAAGCTTGATAAAAATAACAACATAGTTTGCCCAGGTTCACAGAAGAAAGATAGCATTCTCTGTTCCAGAACAAATGACACGTGCAAACACAGTCATCCATAGCATGCATTAACACAATGAATATTGCTCTATGTTTAAAATATTTAGTAATAGGAACTGCCATGTATCTGTTCTCTCAACTAAAAGGCTCAGGGGTCACCCCAGTTGAACTGGGATACTTGGTCTGCAAAAAATAACCAAACAAGAGACACAAATGCCTTTTTTATTGGGGTCTCTGTGATGGCTCCTCTGACCCTAAGGGTCTGCAGGGGGAGAGAGAGAGAGAGAGAGAGAGAGAGAGAGAGAGAGAGAGCATGCGCTGACCCCTTTTATTGAGGAGAAGCTATTCAAAGGAGGCAAGGGGTCAGGTTTCAGGGGGCTGAGTCTATCTTTATGATGTCCACCATCAGCAGGTTGACTGACATCTGGGTAGGCCACACCCAAGGGCACAGTAAGAGAAGGGGACACACACGGCACTTCCATGGAAGATTCTACCCTAAACAGAGCAAGGGGTTATATTACAAAGGAAAAGATGAGCATAGCTCCACCCATGGGGCTGTAGCAAGTGGCCCAGACACAAAAACACAAATCACTCGAACCCTAGAAGAGTGGGGCAGTCTAGCGGCCCGGGTGCCTGATGCTACATCACCCAGCAGGGGAGTTAAGTTAGTCACATGCGAGGTTGGTCTCCCACAAGGAACCAGTTTGATATCCATGTACATGGAAACCATAAATGTTCAATGAGAATTTCACATAGTTGACTTTTACTGTATCCTTAAGGATAGATAAATAAACATGAACACCAAACAAGAACCACATTTCTTACATATACATAATTTTTCAGGCATGTTGAATCTGCAGAAAGTTGTTTGCAACTGTGGAGAAGAGGTGGACTAAAAAGACAAGATTAATATGAGAAACTATTAACATCTATGAACAATATGGCAGCATGAGCCAGCAGAACAAATGTTGGATTGTTAGAAGGGTGTGAACAGTTTCAAACAGGCTCATAGTAGAAGGATCCTCAATAGCTGAACTTGACACATTCAGTCCAAGAACACGCCACATCCATGTATTTTCATAGATAATACCATCACGAATAATTCTTCATAGTCCCATCTCCACTTCCTACCCTCATCTCTCAACTTCCAACAAACTATCACATGAACATGAATTCTCAATGTTCAATTTTGGCTTCTATCCTAAATCCAAAAATAATTACTTTGATTTTTAGATGACCCTAAAGTTGTTGACTCTATTTTGTTTTGTTTGTTTGTTTGTTTGTTTTTAATTTGTAAGAGAAATACAACATTTATGACTCATGTACTTTACATAGACCTGTGTTTTTTAAGCTAATGTGATTTGGTTACACTTTGGTTTTTATCCTCATATTCTTTGTTCCCTAAGATATCAAAAATAATGTAGTACAGGCTTTCTAGTTGTAAATTCTTTTAACTTTTGCTTATCATGGAAGGTTTTTATTTCATCATCAAATCCAAAGCTTAATTTTGCTGTATATAAGATTCTTGGTTGGCATCCATTTTCTTTCAAGTCTGTTTCATGATCTCCTGGCTTTGAGGGTCTATGTTGAAGAATCTGCTGAGATACGAATTGGTCTCCCCCTCTATGTAATCTGATCTCTCTCCATGGCTTTTAATATTTTCTCCTTATTCCTTATGCTAGGCATTTTCAATATAATGTGACTTGGTATATATCTATTGTAATTTTGCACATTTGGTTTCTTGTTAAGCCTCTTGTATTTGGTTTCCGAATTTGTTCTTCATGCTTGGGAAATTTTCTGATATCATCTCATTGAAGAGATTGTGCATTCCTTTGGTTTGAAAAATCTGTGCCTTCCTATCTACCCCAATTTAATCCTTATATTTGGTCTTTTGATGCTGTCCCATAATTTTTGGATGTTCTGTTCATGGTTTCTAACTTGCTTCACTGTGTGATCAACTTTATTTTCCAGATTGTATACTTTGTCTTCATTATCTGACATTCTTTCTCCCAAGTTATCTAGTCTGTTGGTTATGCTTTCTATTAAGTTTTTTTATTTGATTTATTGTATCCTTCATTTCAAGGATTTCTAGGGATTTTTTCAGGGTCTCTATCTCTCTCTTGAAGTAATATTTTGCTACCTGTATTTGCTCTCTTATTTCATTGTTGGATGATCAATTTTTGCTTGTATTTGCTCATTTAGATCACTCTTTAATTCACATATCATTTCAATTATGAACCTTCTGAACTCCTTCTCTGACATTGCATCAACTTCAATGTCCATGGGTTCCGTTATTATAGTGTCCTGGTTTGTTTGGGGCACTTTCCAACCTTGTTTTTTCATGTTGTCTATGTGTCTTCCTTTTTTGGAGCATGGATTTGAGATATTACAGTTTCTTCCCTATATTCTTATAGTACCCATGCAGATTGTCTGTACTTCACCTTGATGTTGGGCTTCCAGGCCCTGCTGTTGTCCCTCAATGAATGCTACTGCATCCTGGATCTGGGCCACTGGGCTTAACCTCCCTTGGTAGGCTGCTGTTTGGAAGACGTGGTCCTGCACAAGAGTCTAGGCTCTGTTGGGTATCTGCCCCCATGTGAGGAGGAGTGGACTGGGCCTGCTGTGCACCTGGGTCCAGCACAGGTGGGTGTGGGTGGATCTGAGCTGGATCTTGGCTCCTGCGGTAGTCCACTGGTCAGAAGTGGTGAGTGTCTGCCCAGCTGGGGAAGGGGTGAACAGGCCTGCTGTGTGCCTGGGCCCTGTAAAGGTCAGTGTGGGTGGACCTGGGCCTGACTTTTATATTTAAGTATGATTTCTATAGCTGGGCATGGTGGCTCATGCCTATAATCTCAGAAGCTTAGGAGGCTGAAGCAGGAAAATCATGAGAAGAAAGCCATCCTTAGCAAATTAAGAGGCTGTAGGCAACTCCTGAAGATCCCATCTCTAAGTATAAAAAGTGCTGGGGATAGCCTCAGTAGTTAATGCCTGATATGAAAAATATGTATATTTCAAATAATATTTTTGTCTCTTTTCTTCACCTCACTTTATTTAAATTTGTTTATCAAATATTAAATTTTACACTTCTATTTCTTTCAGATTCCAATTAGGTTATTTTTCATGATACATGACTAAACTAGTCAGGATTACTCCAGGTGAACTGGGCTGCCATGAAATAATGACACATAAGACAGAAAAACACCTTTTTATTTGGGTTCTGTGATGGACCCTCTGACCTAGTTCCCACAAATAAGGCAAGGCAGGCAAGAAAGAGAGGTAGCATGCCTTGAACTCAGGTTTTATTAATAGGGGGAGCTAATCCATGGAGCATTCTATCCAAAAAAGGGCAAAAGGGTAGGATTATAACAAACAGGTAGGTGTAATTCAACTCTATTGGATTATGCCCACTCCCAGAGCTGCTCCTTTCTTATGGAGCAGAGGTAAAGTCCACTTGCATTGCAGAGTGCAATACCAGTCCAGTACCTTTTTACTCAGGACTTAAAGGTGTGTGCATAGCTCCTGTTCAGAGTGCCCCTGACAATTTTTTCATTTATGCGCTTGTTAAGCATCTCTAAATTCTTTTATTCACATTGACCTATCATCCTGTCTTGGAATTCTTCCTTATTGAATCTGTTTGCCTAAGTTTTATAGCAAAAAAAAACATTGTTTTGTAATGACCATTTCATTCCTTGCGTTAATGTTTAATTTTCAAGTGATGTTTCTTTTATTCTGTTTGTTTTATACAATGTGTTTATGTCATTGCTGTGTCAAGTCATTCCAACCTTTTGCTCAATTTCAGATTTCCAGTCATACTGCTATATTTTACTGTAGGTTAATTCTCTCTGAAACCTTGTGATTTTTATCTTGGTGTACCAGGATGAAGAAAGAAACCTTCTCCTCTGAAACTATCCTCCAAATATAAACCTCCTAATTCCTGGAACCTATGAATATATGACCTTACATGGAAAAAAAGACTGCAAATGAAGTCAAGGATTTTGAATGGGAAGATTTTCCTGGATCATCTGGGTCCAGTCAAGGTCTTCTTGATGGCTTTTATGAGAGGCAATTAAGAGGGTACAATCAAAGCTGCAATTATGAAAGAAGATGATGGACTGATGACTGTTGAAGATGAAGAATGTAAATGACAGCTAAAAATTGCAGCTAAAAATAGAAATATCCCCAGGTTGACCTTCCAGACAGGAACAGTCCTGCTAACACTCTTTAGACCTAAAGCCTCATAGTGGGCTTCTGACCTCAGGAACAAGAAGATGTTAAGTGATGAAATGTTGTTTATTTTCTATGAAATCAGTAAGAAACTAACACAATAAAAACAACCTTACCCATGGACCTGGACCTATGTTAGTCATTTACTTCAAGGTCGAATTTTTTGTCCTGTTTTTAAAAAAATTATAAATTATTGACTTAATAATACCCTTATTGTTATGTATCAGCATGTTCATGAAGGCACTTATGATTATTTCATTGAGTTATACTCTCTTTTTGATTTCTGATCACTGGTCCCATCCTGATGATCATTTGCATGGCATATTTTACTCACCTTGAACTCTATCCTTACTAATAAATTCCAAAATTTATTTTTTCATTTTTTTAGTTAAAGGTTTAAAATCCAAAGCCCCAAAACAAAATATAATGGTAGGGACATCATCCTATAAATCTCCCTTTATAAAGTGAGATTATAAAGTATTAGATTACTTACTTTTCTTCTTTTATGAAATGTTGCTTATTATTCTCCAATATGGCCTCATATGTTAATATTTTAGTTCATGAAGATTCCTCAGTAGGTTGTATCCAGATAATCACTTGATAGTTTTACCCTCCCATTTTAACCAATTTAATACATGCAAGATATTATCTGTTCTGTGCTTTTATATTTTAATAGCTTAAAAAGCTGAAATTTTATTGATAAATGTGCCTTTTATTCAGTGACCATGTTAAATAAAACAACTTTCAGAGGAATGAGCCTGTGGAGGTAAAGGAGAATAAAGGAGGCTGGGCCATGGTAATTATGAACTAAGAGAAAAAACATATGAACAATAAAAGATAAGGTGCATTCCAAAGTGGGTGGGAGATAAAGCAAACTTCCTCAGAGCTCCAACTCTGTAGAAGACCTAGATGTTTGTAGAAGACAGCCTGGACTCATGTACAGAATCCAGTAGAGTGAGAAATATGAGCTTGACCAGAAGAGAATTCCTGACAAAGACTAAGCATGGTGGAAGCTGGAGGTTATCTTCTTCCTGCCAATGTGCACGAGGTGGGATAAAGTGGCAGAAGATATGAGCATGAGTCTGGCTGTGAAGATACAGGAGACTGTTGACAGCAGCAGAGAAAATTCAATAACCAGTATGAACATATGAGATGTTCTCAGACCCACACCTACATTCCAACATACCTAGGCTTCTACATAATGTAAATAGTACTTATGAGATATAACTTTACTTTTTCCATAAATCAAGCATGATGCTAAGCCTGACCTTTGTGGTACTGCTATATCCTCACCACTGGGGAGATTGAGTAATGCCATGTCCATAGATACATAGAAAATTTTCCTTTATTTAATCCATATTGTCTCTAATTTTTGTATAAAGTTTAATGCATGAAAGATCAAGTTAACAATAGAATTTCATCTGTATAAAAGGTATCACTTTAGATGATGTCCTTTAGTGATGTTACAGTACTGTGAATATTGGCTGGGTCATTTGTGCTGATGTCATCAGTAGGTCATAACACACTGCTGAAGCCTTAATGATAACCAGTCTCACAACAATCCTGATGTGCTTCATTATCATCTACCAACTTTTGGAGAGTTGAATTTCTGAGAGAAAGTTACCTTAAAACCCTTCAAACTGTTGTATCATGAAGAAAAGGCAAAACAAAATATCTGGAAAATTCACTCATCTCTCAGCCTGAAAAGAAGTCAATGGTAGTATTGGTATCTTCTCTGGACCTAATCAACCAGAAACTGCCTTCTAAAAAGGAAGAAGAAAGGATTTCTAATTATTGGAAAAGTAGGGGAGGAGAGAGGAATAAAAAGAGCAAGAGAAGAGAGAAGAAGGGAGAAAGAGGTGTTTTTCTACTTCCTGAGGTCTTGCTGAGGGTTCACGTTGACAGAGTAAAGAAAATATTCAGATGAATCAGGTCTTATCTCTGAGGCTTTGGGCCCAGACCACCTACACAAAGTCAATGTGTATCTGTCCATTTTCTTTCATTATACTTCTTCTTAGTTAAATTGGGGAAATAAATAATGTTATAAATTTTCTAATAGTGATATTTCCTTTTATAGAAGTTAGAATAATATATATTACATGCTTATATAATTATATCAAAATGGATTCTATTGGCATGTACAACTAAAAAGAATAAATAGTTTTTAAAAATGAGGATGAAAGTGGCTCCTAGAAGTGAATGAGGGAAACATTGAAAGAAAATTAAGCCTTTAAAACTGATTGTACTGGGATGCATATGGAGTCATATAGAACTTATGTACTCTAGATAGAAATGTGGGGACCCTATGTAGAATATTTTTTTTAAAAAAAGACAAACACTGTTTAACCATGGTGACTAAATTTAGATAATATTTGGCTCTTTATGAGAAATGAGGTAGTGGTAGTAAACATAAAGATTAATAGTAGACAGATCCAAGATGGCAGAGTACAGGAGATACCCTTTCTGGCTGCTCTGTGCATGAATCCGAGAAAGCAATCAAACGGCTTCTCCACAGGGTCTTGCCTTGATGAAATACAACTTCTCAGAGCATGTGACAGGACACCATACAGTGGATTTTTGCAGAATCCATGAGAGTTGCAAACACCTTGCAGAATGCAGAGTCTTTGTCCGCAGACAAGACTCCAGACTCGAGTCCCAAAGCCCACAGTTTGAGCACTCGCCGTGGCTCTCAAGCCGCAGAGCAGAAGCACCAAATCAGTACGTCTGCAAAGCTGCAGAACACCAGACTACACTCCGCTCCCATGCAGGTCACCGGGCAGAGTTCTGGCCACAGCACAAGGAAATCTCAGCTCCCCTCACCTCATCAGACACCACAACATAGGAAACAGATGGTCTCCATCTTGGAAAACTTGTGGGCATGGCTATCAGCATGGATCTGCAATTAAACAGGTACCTGGTTTCCAATTCCCCCTCCCCCCCCCAGCTGTGATAACTCAGTGCAGTGACTATCCAACACAAAAACAGCTCTCAGTTGAAAAGGAGCACAGTGCCACCAGGGCGCTGTCCACCTGGAGTGAACCAAAGGCTGAGAGCAAGAGGTCCCGCATTTGAGACCTAATAAGCAAGAGAGGGGAGGGGGTTAAAAATCAGGAGCAACTCAAAGAGACCAAGGTTAGGGAGGCTCCAGGCAGGAGCTCAAGCCTTCTCACACTGTTTACCTCCACCACCCTGAGGGCAGAGACTCAAGCTTGGATTAGACAACTCCACCTACTGGAAGAGAAGAAAACAGAATTCTAAGAGCATTTTTCTTTTTTGTTGTTTTGTTTTTGTTTTGTTTTGATTGTCCTCTTCTCATCCATTGTATCCTCTTTCTTTCTCCTCTACCCTTCCTCCTCTGATTCTTACAACCCCAACATATGTGAAACCAGGAAATTTGCATGAAATAGAACTTTAAGAACTGAGTCACCAGAATAATATTATATAGAGGAATTGCATAAGCCCTCCACACTTTTTTCTTTTTTTACTTTTCTTTCTCTCTTTTTTCTCTTTTTTTTAATTTTTATTTCTCCCTCTCTTCCTCTTTCAACCTCCTAATTTTTACTATTTTTACTTTGTGCAATTTTCTAAATACATATATGTGTTTGCTTTTATGCATTCTACTGTACTCCCATAAACTTGTCTACACTAAATTGCCTCCTTCTATTCTCCTACTAACCCTCTACATTAGATTTCTCCTCCAAAGTTGCTAAGATATATTAACCCTATACCCTCACATCTTTCCACCTAAACATAATGTCCTACACCCAACCCCAAGTTCCTATATGCCACCAGAAACTCTACAACTTTTATGAAACTGACTATATTTTAAATAATAAATGAATCCAAAATTTCTAGACACAGAGACTAAGTATAAATATCTAAATAAAACAAACATTTGCTCATAGGTGATGTATTGTTAATATTGAGAACTGTTAACATTGTCCTTCCCCACAAAGAAGAGATCTTGAAACTACACAAGAGCACTACAAATCTATAGGGTAAAAACAATAACACCTCAGTCACACAGAGCTGGAAAGAAATATGAGCAACATGAAAAGACAAGGAAATAAAGTACCACAAATAATTCAAGACAAGATATCATTAGAAGAATGAACATCTACAGCAAAAAAAAAATGACAGATAAAGATTTCAGGATATACATGAATCAGATGTTTGGGAATCTCAAAGAGGACATTAGACAACAAATACAGTGAAATATCACTTTGACAATGAGTTACATAAACAAATCCAAGAAGCAAAAGATTACCTCTACAGAGAGATAGAGGTTAAAAAAAACAGAAATCCTTGAAATGAAATAATAAACCAAATTAAAAGCTCAAATGAGAATATCACCAGCAGAGTAGACTGTGTAGAAAATAGGACATCAGACAATGAGGACAAAGTATATCATCTTGAAAAAAAAACGTAGACAGCACAGTGAGACTGATAAGAAACCATAAGCAGAACATTCAAGAAATATGGGATAGCATAAAAAGACCAAATTTAAGAGTTATTGGGATAGAGGAAGGCATAGAAGTCCAAACCAAAGGAATGCACAACTATTCAATGAAATAATATCAGAAAACTCTCCAGACATGAAGAATGAAATGGAAATCCAAATCCAATAAGCCTGGAGGATGCCAAATGTGCAAAATCACAACAGACCCACACCAAGACAAATGATAATGAAAATGCCCAACATACAGAATAAAGAGAGAATTTTAAAAGCCACAATAAAAAGAAATATTACATACATGGGTAAACCAATTAGGATAATGGCAGATTTTTCAACACAAACCCTGAAAGCTAGAAGATACTGAAACAACATATTTCAAACTCTGAAAGATAATTGGTTCCAAAGAAGATCTTGTATCCAGCAAAATTAAGCTTCAGATTTGAAGATGAAATTTAAAAACTTCCATGATAAATAAAAGTTAAAAGAATTTACAGCTAGAAAACTGACACTAAAACTTCCTTGGGGCTGGGGATGTGGCTCAAGCCGTAGCATGCTCACCTGGCATGTGTGCGGCCAGGGTTCGATCCTCAGCACCACATACCAACAAAGATGTTGTGTCCGCTGAGAACTAAAAAATAAATATTAAAAATTCTCTCTCTCTCTCTCTCTCTCTCTCTCTCTCTCTCTCTCTCTCTCTCTCCTCTTTCTTAAAAAAAACTTCCTTGGCAAAATATTTTATGAAGAGGAAATTATAAACAACAATGAAAACCAGCAGAGGGAGGTAGTACACTAAAAGAAAAACTAATCAAAGAGGAAAACCAAGTAAAGTTAAATAACAAAAATAAACAAATATGGCTGGAAATAAAAACCACATCTCAATAGTAACCCTAAATATTAATGGCTTAAACTCACCAATCAAAAGACATAGGCTAGCAGATTGGATTTTTTGAAAATCCATCAATATGCTGCCTACAGGAGACTCATTTGATAGGACTGAAGGTGAAAGGTTGGGAAAAAATCATACCACTCACATGGATTGCAGAAGCAAGTAGGGGTTTCCATACTCATTTCAAATAAAGTATGATTCAAGCCAAAGTTAATTAAAAGGGATAAAGATGGACATTACATACTGATTAAGGGAAGCATACAACATCAAGACATAATAATAAATATATATGCCCCCAAACAATGGTGCAGATATGTTCATCAAAAAATCTTCTCAAGTTCAAGAGTCAAATTGACCACAACACAATAGTCTTGGGTGACTTTAACACACCTCTCTCACCACTCAACAGATCTCCCAAACAAAAGTTGAATAAAGAAACTATAGTGCTCAATAACACAATAATGTAGACTTAACTAACATATATAGAATATATCAACCAGCATCAAGTGGATACACTTCTCAGCAGCACATGGATCCTTCTGAAAAATAGACATATACTATGCCACAGGGCATCTCTTAGCAAATACAAAGGAGTAGAGATACTACCATGCATATTATCCAATCATACTGGAATAAAATTGGAAATCAATGACAAAATAAAAAATAAAAATTTCTGCATCACATGGAGACTGAACAATATGCTGTTGAATGAACAATGGGTTACAGAAGACATCAAGGGGGAGATTAAAAATTCTTAGAGGTAAATTAGAACACAGACACAACATATCAAAATCTCTGGGACACTATGAAAGCAATACTAAGAGGAAAATTCATTGCATGGAATTCATTCCTTAAAAGAAGAAAAGGTCAACAAATAAGTGACCTCACACTGTATCTCAAAGCCCTGGAAAAAGAACAAATCAGCAGCAAAAGCAGTAGAAGGCAAGAAATAATTAAAATCAGATCTTAAATCAATGAAATTGAAACAAAAGAAACAACTGAAAAAAATGACAAAACTAAAAGTTGTTTCTTTGAAAAAATAAATAAGATTGACAGATCTTTAGCCATGCTAATGAAGAGAAGGAGAGACAGAACGCAAATTAACAGCATACATGATGAAAAAGGCAACATCACAACAGACACTACATAAATACAGAATATAATTAGAAATTATTTTGAAACCTTATACTCTAATAAAATAGAAGACAGTAAAGGCATTGATAAACTCCTGGAGTCATATGACCTGCCCAGGTTGAGTCAGGAAGATATACACAACTTAAACAGACCAATATCAAGTAAGTAAATAGAAGAATCCATCAAAAGACTACAACCAAGAAAAGCCCAGGACCAGACAGATATACAGCTGAGTTTTACAAGACATTTAAAGAAGAACTAATACCAATACTCTTTATTTCAGGAAATAGAAAAAGAGTTAGAACTTCCAAACTCATTCTATGAGGCCAATGTCACCCTGATTCCAAAACCAGACAAAGACACTTCAAAGAAAGAAAACTTCAGACCAATATCTCTAATAAAAATAGATGCAAAAATCCTCAATAAAATTTTGGCAAATCTAATACAAAAACATATCAAAAATATTGTGCACCTTGATCAAGTGAGATTCATCCCAGGGATGCAAGGTTGGTTCAACATTCAGAAATCAATAAATGAATTTCATCACATCCACAGACATAAAGATAAGAATCATAAGATCATCTTGATAGATGCAAAAAAGCATTTGACAAAATACAGCACCCCTTTATGTTCAAAACACTAGAAAAACTAGGGATTACAGAAACATCTCAACATTGTAAAGGCTATCTATGCTAAGCCTCAGGCCAACATCATTCTAAACAGAGAAAAATTGAAGGCATTCCCTCTAAAATTTGAAACAAGACAGGGACACCATCTCTCACCACTTCTGTTCAACATCAAGCATAGTTCTTGAAACACTGGCCAGAGCAATTAGACAGATGAAAGAAATTAAAGGGATATGTATAGAAACAGAATAATTTAAATTAGTACTATTTGCTGATGATATAATTCTATACCTAGAAGACCCCAAAAACTCCACCAGAAAACTTCTATAACTAGTAAAATCAATTTGGAAAAGTATCAGGATATAAAATCAACACCATAAATCAAAGGCATTTCTGTATATCAGTGACAAATCCTCTGAGAAAGAAATGACAAAACTACCCCATTCACAATAACTTCAAAAAAAAGACACTTGAGAATCAACAAAAGTGGTGAAGGATTTATACAATGAAAACTATGAACCCTAAAGAGAAAAATCAAACACCTTAGAAGATAGAAAGCTTTACCTTGCTCTTGGATAGACAGAATTAATATTATCAAAATGACTATACTACCAAAAGCATTATACAGCTTTAATGCAATTCCGATCAAAATCCCAATGGCATTCCTCATAGAAATAGAAAAATAAATCATGAAATTCAACTGGAAAAATAAGAGACCCAGAATAGCTAAAGCAATTCTAAGCAGAAAGAGTGAAACAGGTGGTATCAATATACCAGACTTTAAACTATACTACAGAGGAATAGTAACAAAAATAGCATGGTATTGGAGCTAAAACAGGTCAGTAGACCAATGGTACAGAATGGAGGACACAGAGACTAACCCACAGAATTACAATTATATTAGACAAAGGTGCCAAAAACATGCACTGGAGAAAAGATAGATTCTTCAACAAATGGTACTGGGAAAACTGGAAATCCATATACAACAAAATGAAATTGAACCCCTATCTCTCACCATGCACAAAAGTTAACTCAAAATGGATCAAGGATCTAGGAATTAAACCAGAGACCCTGCGTCTAATAGAAGAAATAGTAGGCCCTAATATTCATCATTAGTGGGATTAGGCCCCAACTTCCTTAGTAAGACTCCTTTAGCACAAGAATTAAAACCAAGAATTAACAAATGGGATGGATTCAAACTAAAATTTTTTCTCAGCAAAAGAAATAATCTGTGAGGTGAACAAAGAGTCTACATCCTGGGAGCAAATTTTTACCTCTCACACATCAGATAGAGCACTAATCTCTAGGGTATATAAGAACTCAATAAGCTAAGTTCCAAAAAACAAATAATCCAATCAATAAATGGGCCAAGGATCTGAACAGACACTTCTCAGAAGAGGATATACAATCAATCAACAAATATATGAAAAAATGTTCATCATCTCTACAATCAGAGAAATGCAAATCAAAACTACTCCAAGATATCATCTCACTCCATTCAGAATGACAGCTATTATGAAGACAAACAACAACAAGTGTTGTCGAGGATGTGGGGGAAAAGGTACACTCATACATTGCAGGTGGAATGAAATTGGTGTAGCCAATTTGGGAAGCAGTATGGAGATTCCTTGGAACTCTGGGAATGGAACAACCATTTGACCTAGCTATTCCTCTTCTCTGACTATACCCAAAGAACTTAAAAACAGCATACTACAGGGACACAGCCACATCAATGTTATTAGCAGCACAATTCACAATAACTAAACTGTGGAGGCAAACTAGAAGTCCTTCAGTGGATGAATGGATAAAAAAAAAGATGTGGCATTTATACACAATGGAATATGACTCAGCACTAAAAAAGAACAAAATCTTGGCATTTAAATGTAAATGAATGGCATTAGAGAAGATAATGCTAAGTGAAGTTAGCCAATCCCCTAAAAAAAATGCTGAATGTTTTCTCTGATATAAAGAGGTTGACTCTGATATAGGGAGGGAGAGCATGGGAGGATTTGATTAATTCTAGATAGGGAAGAGGAGTGGAAGGGAAAGGGAGGGGATAGGGGATTAGCAAGAATGTTGGAATGTGATGGTCATCATTAACAAAATATATGTATGAAGATTTGAATTTGGAGGCAACATACCTTATATACAAACAGAGATATGAAAAATTGTGGTATATGTGTGTATTAAGAATTGTAATGCAAAAAAAAAATAGTACATGTATAATGGTATTAGTTGGTGTGAACATCCTTTATATACAGAGATACGAAAAATGCTCTATATGTGTAATAAGGATTGTAATGCATTCCATTGTTGTTGTGTATTTTAAAAAATAAATAATTAATTTTAAAAATTAATAGTAAACAAATTTCTCCTTTATGATAGGACCATTAATCAGTAGCAATACGAGACAGATTGGAGCCAAACCCAATATTCCAAATTTCATATTTGTGAAGATAATTTTATATTTCCAACAAAAATTTCTGAGGATAATCTGATATTATTATTGAATTTCTGGGATTGTGTGTTTCCTTATGGTCACTTGAAGAGGCCTGGACAGGGAGACACCCTCAATAAAATTAATACATATACAAGATGCTATTGAGTATAAGCTGAGACATGCCAAGCACATAAGCCTACTCACATCCATGTGGATACTTATACATCAAACACATAAATAAGCCAGGGGAAGGTACATATTTACATCTACCATAGTTATCCACTTATCATATACCAAATGAGATTATTTGCCTCTCAAAAAAGTTACACCATAACTTCATAGGAGCATCCCAGGCAATAGAAACTATCATGAGGAAACTCATGAAACAAGGGGAAATGACAAGTGTCTTCCCTAGTATAATTCACAATTCATTAACTGGAATGGCAGAAAACTTTGTAATCCTGAGTATTAAGCTTTCTATGCAATTCTGGATTATCAATATCCCTGACAGCTAGAAAAGAAATAACATGGAGAAGTGTAGAATTTTGTATGGCTATGCCTAGCAGTGACACATGTCACTCCTACTCATTTTCACTTGTAGAAAGCTTACTCACATGATCACATTTAAATAAGGAAACTGTAGTATGCTCAGGTTGAAAGGAAATGCCTAGCAGGCCCTGCTCCATTAACAAATGAAGCATTGTGCAAAATACAGTCGTCCACAGCATGCATTGATATAATAATTATTTCTCTGCATTAGAAGTAGGAACCAGTTTATGACCCATGCAGGCGGAAACCATGCATGTTCATTGAACAAGTTACATAGTAGACTCTTACTATGTGCTTAAGGATAGATAAATACACATGAACATCAAACCAGAACCACATCTCTTACTTGTACTTACTTTCCCAGGCAAGTTGAATCTATAGAAAGTGGTTTGGGGGTGACACGAGGTGGACTGAGTGGATAAGGGTATTATTAATCACACCTAACTAATGTATGAACACCTGTGAAAAATATGACAGCATTAACTAGCAGAAAATATGTTGGATTGTCAGAAGGGTCTGAAAGTACTAACAGCTCAAACAGGTTCATAGTGGTAGTATCTTCAAGAGCTGAACTTGACACACCAAGTCCAAGAACACACCACTTCATGTATTTTTATAAGTAATATGCTCACAATTATTTCTTCATAGACTTATTTGCACTTTTTACTTTCATCTCTCATTTCCCAACAAACTATCACACGTCTCTATGCTCAGTTTTTAAATTTGCTATATATGATAGTAGAATGCTGTCAATTCACATTACATATATAGAGTACAATTTTTCATATCTCCGGTTGTACACAAAGTAGAATCACACCATTAATGTCTTCATACATGTACTTAGGGTAATAATGTCCATCTCATTCCACTGTCTTTTCTACCTCCATTCCCACTCCCTTCCTCTCCCCTCCCCTGTGTTCTATATAGAGTTCACTCCGTTTTTTTATTCTATCATAATATCATAAATAATTACCTTGATTTGTAGATGACCTTAAATTCATTGAGCCTGGTTTTTTAAAAAATTAAACAAAGATAAATAAAACATACATTCTTTGTGTCTGGTTCCTTTCACATAGTATATGTGAAAATGTCATCCATGGCACATATGACGGTAGTTTGTTCATTCTCAATACTGCATATGTTACATGAATAAAAATGAATGCTTCAATTCTATGTTCCTGAATAGACAGAATTAATATTGTCAAAATGGCTATACTCCCAAAAGTGCAATACATATTTAATGCAATTGCTACTAAAATTCCAATAACTTTCTTAATAGACAGAGAAAAGGCATTCATGAAATTCATTTGGAAAAATAAGAGTCCCAGAATAGCCAAAGTAATCCTTAGTGAGAAAAGCAGGAGACATCACAATACCAGACCTTAAATTATACTACAGATTTATAGTAACAAAAAGATCATGGTATTGGCGCCAAAACAGACACAAAGACCAATGGAACAGAATAGAAGACACAGATATATGCCCACATAATTACAGTTATCTCATAATAGACAAAGACACTATAAACATACATTCAACAAATGGTGCTAGGAAAACTGGAAATGCATATATAGCAGAATAAAATTAAACCAAGTTCAAAAAAGTGGATCAAGGACCTAGCCATTAAACCAGAGAACCCTGTGCCTAACAGAGGAAAATGTAGGTACAACTCTCCATCATGCCAGCTTAGGAACTGACTTCCTGAACAAGATTCCTAAAACACATGATAAATAAATGGGATGGTATCAAACTAATCAGCTTCTTCACAGCAAAGGAATTAATCAAGAAAGGAGAGCCTATCAAATGGGAGAAAATCTTTGCCACCTGTACCTCAGTTACAGCATTAATCTCCAGGGCATACAAAGAACTCAAAAATCTTAACACAAAAAAAAAACAAATAACTCAATCAATAAATGGGCCAAGGAACTGAAACAGACACTTCACAGAAAAAATATAAATTTTCAGTAAAACTATGAAAAAAAAAGTTCAACATCTCTAGCAATTACAGAAATGCAAATTAAAACTACACTGAGGTTCCATCTCACTCCAGTCAGAATGACATAAGTATATAAGTAACAAATGTTGGTGAGGATGTGGGAAAAAGGGTACTCTCATATATTGGTGGTGGGACTGCAAATTGGTGTAACCAGTATTAAAAGCAATATGGAGATTCCTCAGAGAACTTGTAATGAAACCACAATTTGGCCCAGTTATCCCACTCCTGTGTTTATACCCAAAGTAATTAATATCAGCATACTATAGTGATGTAGCCAGATCTATGTTTATAGAAGCTTTATTCACAATAGCTAAACTATGGAACCAACCTAAGGTGCCCTTGAAGAGAAGAACGGACAAAGAAAATATTGTATATATACACAATGGAACACTGTTTAGCCATAAAGAAAAATGAAATTATGGCATTTGCTGGTAAAGGGATGACAATGGAGATTATCATGCTATGTTAAATAAGCCAATTCCAAAAGAATTAAAGGCCGAATATTCTCTCTGACATGCAGATGCTAACACACAATAAGGGGATTGGGGTATATAAATTCATTGGATTAGATAAAGGGGAATGAAGGGAAGGGGAAAAAAAGAGTAGAATGAATTGGACATAACTTTCCTATGTTCAAATACAAATAAATGAACAGTGTAACTCCACATCATGATCAACCACAAGAATGAGATCCTAATTAGAATAATTTATGTTCCATGTATGTTTGTCAAAATGTTATTCTGCCATGTATATCTAAAAAGAACAAATAAAAAACATCAGTTTGATAACATGCCAAAGAATATATATGTCTATACCTATATATAAAAAAGGGAAAGTAGCTGAATCAGGCCCATCTAATTGTTTATGTAAAATATGTAGTTTTATTCATGTGAATTTTACATAAATGAAACTGTTTATATATATAGGACTGGGGCTGTAGCTCAGTTGTAGAGTGCTTGCTTCACACATATGAGGAACTAATTTTGATTCTCAGTACTACATAAAAATAGGTAAATAAAGATATTATGTCCATCTACAACTAAGAAAAAACATTTAAAAGTATATATGCATGAAGAGTGAATTATAGAAAGAGGAAACAGAAGTTATTCTGCAGAAACTGAATCATACTATAATTATTCAAATCACATTTTAAATTTAAATTTAATACTTTTTGAATTTGTCAAAATAAATTAAAAATGGAATATAATAACAGTGTAATGTAATGTGTTTCATAAACACTAGTTTACATATGATTTCCTTTCCCTGTAATTAAAAATAATAATTTAAATATTGTGATGGGTATAGTTTAAGTTTTACTCAAAGTAGTATATATTAAATATACATACTTTAGATATGAATAAAATAACACATTTTATCCTGACCTCTTTTAGTGTCTGCTGGTTTTTGTTGTTTCTACTTTATAAAAGTTTTGAATATTTTCATTCTCTAATCACAATTTCTGTACTTATTTCTCCTGTTTTTTAATACAAATGGATTCAGTGCTCATCCCTCATCCTTTTACCCTACCTCACATAAAAGACCTTTTAAAATCATTTCTGTGTTTGCTGAAGTTCATTGACAAGCTAATTTGTAAATAGCCTCTTCTTCAACAAATGGTGCTGGGAAAACTGGAAATCCACATATAACAAAATGAAATTAAACCTCTATCTCTCACCATGCACAAAACTCAATTCAAAGTGGATCAAGGACCTAGGAATTAAACCAGAGACCTTGCACCTAATGGAAGAAAAAGTAGGCCCAAATCTCCATCATGTCAGATTAGGCCCCAACTTCCTTAATAAGACCCCTATAGTGCAAGAATTAAAACCAAGAATCAATGAATGGGATGGACTCAAACTAAAAAGCTTCTTCTTAGCAAAAGAAACAATCAGTGAGATACACTGAATGGGAGGCTACAGAATGGGAGCAAATATTTACCACAAGTTCATCAGAGAGAGCACTAATATCTAGGATATATAAAGCACTCAAAAAGCTAAGCACCAAAAAAAAACCAAATAAATGAATGGGTCCAATCAATAAACGGGTCAAAGAACTGCACAGACACTTCTCAGAAAAGGATATACAATCAGTCAGCAAACATATGAAAAAAATGTTCAAAAATTTCTAGCAGTTAGAGAAATGCAAATCAAAACTACTCTAAGATTTCATCTCACACCAATCAGAATTGCAGCTATCAAGAATACAAACAACAATAAGTGTTGGTGAGGATGTGGGGGGAAAGGCACGCTCATAGGTTTCTGGTGGGACTGCAAATTGGTGCGCCCAATCTGGAAAGCAGAATGGAAAACTTGGAATTGAACCACCATTTGTTCCAGCTATCCCACTCCTTGGTTTATAACAAAAGGACTTAAAAACAGAATACTACAGGGACATAGCCATATCAATGTTTATAGCAGCACAATTCACAATAGGTAAATTATGAAGTCATCCTAGATGCCCTTCAGCAGATGAATGGGTAGAGAAACTTTGGAATATATACACAATAGAACATTACTCAGCATTAAAAGAGAATAAAATCATGGTATTTGCAGGTAAATGGATGAAGTTGGAGAAGGTAATGCTAAGTGAAGCAAGCCAATCCCCAAAAACAAAGTCCAAATGTTTTTCTTTCTTGTTTTTTTTAAAGGTGTATTGCCACTCTGGAAATCAGTATTGAGATTCCTCAGAAAACTTTGGAATGGAGCCACCATTTGACCCAAATATCCCACTTCTTGGTATATATCCAAAGGATTTAAAAATCAGCATATTACAGTGGATGCATTTTCAAATAAAGCTCATGGATGCTGAATTATTGACAATTGTGTTAACTCTTAAAATTTTATGATTATCTACATATGACCTTTTATAGTTGAAAAGAACGTTGGAAACCCAATGTCATGCTACATTAAGGAGATAGAGAAATATTTTTCAAAATTGCTCTCCTGAAAAACCATATAATAATAATAATTCATCCCAGTATATTATGTGAGTTTTTAAAACAGGAGGAACATATGGGGCAAAAACACAAAGGTGAGATGTATCATGTGGAGATAGCATGGGAAATGACATGGTGTTGGAGCCCTTGGTAAGACAGAGGAGGATGGAAAAAGAGTTTACAGGAGCAGTCCCTGTCCAGGGCTTAAAGGACCTGAGGACTTAATATTATTCCCAGGAAACAATATAATGTAATTGGATCCATCATTTTCTGCCCATCCCACTTCTACCTGCATTCCTAGATGGTTCTGGTCAGGGTTCTCCTGTCTTCTAGCACTGAAAGTTGTGCTCATCTCTTTTCATGAAATTTCCATTTATTTTTGAGTTAGCTTTATAATAGAACTAAGGTGTTAATGTGTTTACTTCAGAAACTAATTATTTCTTTGTTGCATCATTTGGTTTTTCTTTTTTGTTGTTGTTGTTTTTTATTTGTATTGGTGCATTATGGTTGTGCATGATAGTCGGGATCATTTTGACATAATCACGTATGCCTGGGATTTAATTTACTACATTTCAGTCCCCAGTGTCCCACTTTTCCTCTCTTACTCCCCTCTCTTATTTCCCCTTCTAATCTGGCTATCCTACCTTGCACTCATTTATATTTTTAATGGTGCTTTATATACATAAAGGTGGAATTCACTATGGTATATTTATACATGCACGTGGCATAATTTTGTCAAATTTATTCTGCATTTCCTCCACTTTCCTGTCCCTCCTCCCACCACATCTATTTCCTTCTACTCCACTGATCTTTCCTGTTTTTATGATGTCCACCACCACCACCACACATTTTTCCCCTTTGCTCTATCTTTGACATGTGGGAAAGAACATTTGATCCTTGATTTTCTGAGTATGGCTTATTTCACCACATTTTCTTTATTCACTCATCTATTGAAGGACACCTGGGATGATTCTATATTGTGGGTATTGTGAGTTTCACTGCTATAAACATTCATGTGGTTGTATCACTATGTTGTGTTTATTTTAGTTCTTTGAGATACATACTAAGGAGTGGAATAGCTGAGACATGTGTTGGTTCCATTTCTAGTTTTTTGAGGAATGTCCATACTGCTTTCTAGAGTGGTTCTATTAATCTATAGTACCACCAACAATATATGGGTATACCTTTTTCCCCCACATTCTCACTTGCATTTATTATTATTTGTATTCTTGATTATTATAATTCTGGCTGGAGTTAAATTAAATCTTAGTGTAATTTTCATTTGTAGTACCCGATTGCTAAGGATATTGAACATATTTCATGTATTTATTGACCATTTGTTTCTTCTTTTAAGAAATGTCTATTTAGAATTTTTTGGCTTTTCTTTTTTAAAATATATGATCTTGAATTAATTATATCTTTGTTCATTCCTTCACCTTGCTTTATGTTAAATTTATTTACCAATTATTAATTTTAAGCTTCATTAAATTTCTGATTCTAACTTGTTTATTCTACCCTGAACTTGTTTCACATCTCAATTTACATAGCTCTAAATTATCCACATTTATAAATTTGCATTGACTTGTCATCTTATCTTGAAATTCTTATTTATTAAGTCATTGATGCTTTCTGTTTCCTAAGATGTATAGCATGAAACCATCTTGTGTAGTTGCCCTCCCATTCCTTTGGCTATTGTTTAAGTTTCAAGTGATGTTTTTCTTCATTTAATTCTGCTTAATTTTATTCAATATGTCTATATAGTTGCTGCATCACTTCTTCCTTATTGTTTTGCTCAGTTTGGATTTTCTTTTTTAATATTTTTAGTTGTACTTGGACACAATATCTTTATTTATTTATTCATTTATTTGTTTATTTACTTATTTTTATATGGTGCTGAGGATGGAACCCAGTGCCTCACACATGTGAGGTAAGCACTCAACCACTGATCTACAACCCCAGCGACTCAGTTTGAATTTCCTACTTTCATAGGATATGTGAATTCTCTCTGAAAGTCTCTGATTTTATTTTGGGTATAGTAAGATGATGAAACTACCCTCTCACCCAATCACACACACAAAAAAAAATCCACCTCTTAATCCATGGAAACTATGACTATATTACCTTGAATGAAAAAAAAAAGACTGCAGATAGTATTAAGTCAAGTATTTTGAATGGAAGCATTATCTGAGTCAGTCAAAGTTATCCCAATGGTCTTTATGAGAGAAAGCTGAGGGGGTGCCAGTCAGAGTGGAGCTGTAACCATGGAAGCAGATATTGTACTGATGCCTTCTGAAGATGAAAAAAGTGAACCATAGCTAATGACTGCACCTTCATTTTATGCTCTAAGCCCCACTCAGGACTTTTGACCTCCAGAACTATGAGATAATGCATTAATATTTTATGCCATGAAACTCTGTTAATTTTCTTGGTTTTTTTATTGATTTAAAAATGACAGCAGAATACATTACAATTCTTATTACACATATACAGCACAATTTTTCATATCTCTGGTTGTAAATAAGTGTGTTGACACCAATTTGTGTCTTCATACATGTACTTTGGATAATGATGTCTATCACATTCCATGATCCTTGCTAACCCCCTGCCCCCTCCTTTTCCCTCCCAATCTTCTGCCCTACGTAGAGTTTATCTATTCCTCCCATGCTCCCCCTCCATACCCCACTATGAATCAGCGTCCTTATATCAGAGAAAACATTTGGAATTTGTTCTTTGGGGATTGGCTGACTTCACTTAGCATTATCTTCTCCAACACCATCCACTAACTTGCAAATGCCATGATTTTATTCTCTTTTATTGCTGAATAAAATTCCATTGTGTATATATGTCACATTTTTTTATTCATTCATCTACTAGAATTCACAATAGCTAATTCACAATAGCTGAACTGTGAAGCCAAACTACTAGTGTGGCTCCACAGTTCATCTATTGTGAATTGTGCTGCTATAAACATTGATGTGGCTGTGTTCCTGTAATATGCTGATTTTTAAGTCCTTTGGGTATAGACCAAGGAGAAGAATAGCTGGGTAAAATGGATGGTTCCATTCCCAGATTTCCAAGGAACCTTCATACTGCTCTCCATATTGGCCACACCAATTTACAGTCCCACCAGCAATGTATGAGTGTACCTTTTTCCCCACATCCTCGCCAACACTTATTGATGTTTCTCTTTATAATAGCTGCCATTCTGACTGGAGTGAGATAATATCTTACAGTAGTTTTGATTTGCATTTCTCTAATTACTAGATATGATGAACATTTTTTCACATATTTGTTGATTGATTGTATATCCTCTTCTGAGAAGTGTCTGTTCAGGTCCTTGGCCCATTTGTTGATTGGGTTACTTCTTGTTGTTGTTGTTTTTGGTGGGGTTTTTTGGTATTTAGCTTAATTCACGATAGCTAAACTGTGGAACCAACCTAGATGCCCTTCACTAGATGAATGAATAAAAAAGTATAGCATATATACACAATGGAATTTTACTCAGCAATAAAAGAGGATAAAATCATGGCATTTGCAGGTAAGTGGATGGCACTGGAGAAGACAATGTTAAGTGAAGTTAGCCAATCCCCAAAAAACAAATGCCACATGTTTTCTATAATATAAGGAGGCTGACTCATAGTGTGTAGGGAGGGGGAGCATGGGAGGAATAGACAAACTCTAGATAGGGCAGAGGGGTGGGAGGGAAAAGGAGAGGGAAGGGGAGTAGCAAGGATGGTGGAATGTGATAGACATCATTATCCAAAGTACATGTATGAAGACATGAATTTGGTGTCAACATACTTTATATACACCCAGAGATATGAAAAATTGTGCTGTATATGTGTAATAAGAATTGTAGTGCATTCTGCTGTCATTTTTAAATCAATTTTTAATAAAGAATGTGATAATGAAGAAAATGGAAACTGGACACTTCTCTTTTCTCCAATCTTTAGGTGAGAATCAAAGCAGAGTGGCCTTGGTTGTAAGGCTTAAGAATGTATTCATAAAATATCTGAAAATATTTACCTGTGTAATGGGCATGCAACCTATCCTATATATTTCCCTTGCTTGTAGACATGGTGCAGTCCTCCATTGCATCCCAGTCTGCCACTGCTGAGGAGCACATGAGTAATAAAATGTCTCAAACTTCTCTATTGAGTTCTATAAGTTCTTTCCTTGGGATCAGTAAACAATATCCTTGGGGCATTTGCAGCCCTGGGGTTAAACATGGTGCCATCAGCTAGCCATACTGAAATGAACAACATCTTAATATTCTGTGAATCAAATTAACCTTCAACTTTTCTGTGTTACCCCAGGATTCAAAGGTACCCTACCAAAGGTAGGCTTCCTGGTTGTGGAGCACTTTTTCAAGAGCTGTAATCTTAGCTGTATATGTATGTATGTTGCTGGAGATTGAACCCAAGCCCTCACACACATGCTGGACAAGAGTTCTATCACTGAGTTATATCTTCAACCCTTTTTAATTATTATTTGAGATAGGGTCTCACTAGGCTGGCCTCAAATTTATGATCCTCATGCCTCAGCCTCCTAAGTAGCTGGGATTTAAAGAAGAAACCTAGTTTTTTGACCCACTGCTAATTTGCCAAGACTTTGGTTCATTTCTACCCCAGGACAGTCTCTACCCTTCAATAAAGCCTGGGTTTTGCCAGGTGCTATGGTTCATGCTTATAATCCCAGTGGCTTGGGAGGCTGAGGCTGGAGGATCACAAGTTCAAAGCCAGTCTCAGCAATTTAGCAAGGCCCTAAGCTACTTAGCAATACCCTGTCTCAAAATAAAATTCAAAAAATTAAAGGGTTAGGAATTGACTCAGTGGTTATACACCACTGGGTTCAATTCCTGGTACCAAAAAAAAAAAAAGAAAGAAGGAAAGCCAGCCTGGGTCATAATATCTACCTGCTTTTGAGTCCTCACTGCCATGCTCCACTACTCTTGCCAGCCTACCTTCCTTTGGAAACCCTGTTGCTGACCATTAAAAATGATTGACCTGACTTCCCTTCCACACTTTTGACAATCAGTTTGCCTGATTCTGCTCAATCTCCCAGAGCAAAACTGCCACAAGAGATTGTTCCAATATCAGGTCCTGATGCACCCTAGTCTTCCTCTGCTTCCTACCCCCTTAAGTATGTCTTATACCCATGTCACAGGCATAATATACATGGACCCTTGCATTGTGCCCAGAATGTACATGAACCAAATTTGTGAGGCTAGAGAAATTGGCCCACAGAACTTCACAGCAACTTTGTTCTTCACCCTGACTTTTCTCCTGCCCTATCTTCCTTTTGTACAACCCTAAGCCTTCAAGATTAAGGTCTGATTTGCTAATGTTTGCTAAGAAAGTAATGTCTAAGAACAGAAACTTGATTCTGTTTTTTAATCTCTGTTATAGTTAATTCATTCTTGTCATAGAAAATTGGAAAGTTCCTGGATGAGATGTTCTCATTTCTTTGTAATTCTTCCAAGGAAGCAGTAAAGATTAATTAATAATCCCTTTTCCCTCTAAAACATTTTTAAAATAATGAAATATATTTTTAATTTTTGGAAGGCGTCTCCAAATTCTCTCCTAGACCCTATGATATGTGTTATTCAGAGAGCTCAGTGTTTCAAGTAACTGCAGAACAACACCAAAGCCTCAGATGGATAGATTGAACCCGGCTACCTGGGAGGCTGAAGCAGATGCTGGAGTCCAGGAGTTCAAGGCCAGACTAGGCAACATAGCAAGATCCTGACTCAAAAAAAAAAGAGAACCAAACCTTAATTATTAAGATTCACTTCACATGGTCTTAGGGGATTGTGGGTCTGGGAACCTATTTCATTTTTTTCTGCCAAAGAATTATACAGAAGCTGATCAAATATTGACACCCCAATAGCACAATGTGGGCTAGAAACTTATACTTTTGTAGTATCTATATGTCATTTGGAAATATTTAAGTTTTAACCTGAGGATTTAGATAAGCATTTTGAGGGGGGAAAAAACAGAAGACACATCACCTATAGTTGCAGGCCTACCCATAGGTATGGAATACTGAGTACAGAATGTGTATTTTGTAATCTTAAATATGTTGAATCTCTATACTATTGAGAATGGGTGTGAAAGTATATTGAAGTATCTATTTTGTGTCTTATATAAAACCAAAAAAATTAATATGAATTTTTTTAAAACCCACATTAAAAACTTTAAAAAGAACACAAATATAGAATTGGGCAAAGATGGGTTAGATAAAAACAAAATTAAAAAGTAAGAGTGGCACTATTAATTATAGATAAAGTCAAAATTAAATCAACCCAAAGCATTAATCACAGGTAAATATTTTACAATGTAATAAAAAGATTCATGGAACTTGATAACAGTTATGAAACCTTAAGTAAAAACAGAAACAATAAATTATGTATGACAAAGAATCACAAAGCATTTTTTAAAAACTTAATTACATCAATGTCTTAATAGATATGAATATATACTTCTTAAAATTTAATAAAGTAGTTCATGATAAGTGTTTTGCTTAAATAATGAAAAATGAATACAATGAAATAATAAAAATGTATACAATGAAGAACTATATACATATAAATGTATATTTTCTTCCTTTTAAATAGATAATACATCCTCTTTTATGCCCAAGGAACAATTACAAATATTGGCCATTTTCTTGGATTACAGCAAAAATTCAAAATTGATTTCATAGGGTTTATTTTCTAACAGCCTCTGATCACAAGGTCGAACATTAGAAATCCAACACCTAAGTTGTAAAAACAAATGTTCAGCTGATAAATTAAAAAGAATGTCCTTCATAATTACCATACCAAAGTTAAAATTGAAGCCAAATTATTTATAAATTAAAGAAAACATATCCCTCCTCTCTTTGCCATTGATTCCTACTTCCCAATGCAAATGCAAGTTGAGCATCTCTAGTCTGCATTCCTAAATGCCCCAAAATCCAAAACTTTTTGAGCATTTTTATGTTGTCACAAGCAGAAACTACACAGCCATAAAACTTTGTTTATGCACAAAATCATTTAAAATATTGCTAAAAATTAATTTTTGAGATAATTGGTAAAATGCATGAAGCAAATTTGTGTTTAGATTTTGGGTCTTATCCACAAGATCTGTACATTCAAATATTCCAAAATCCAAAAGAATATGAAGTCTGAAACACTTCTGATCCCAAACCTGTATCAATCCTAATAAATAAATAGAAGAGGAATGGCTGAGTAGTAATGTTTTAGGAAATTTACAAACTCTCCTCCAAGTTAGTCATATTGTATATATTTCTTGATGGGTTTCCTATCCAAATTTCTTGTCCCTTAAAAACTAAATAGTTTTCCTTAAAAGAAGAGAAAGTCAACAAATAAATGACCTCACATTACATCTCAAAGCCCTAGAAAAAGAAGAAATTAGCAGCAAAAACAGTAGAAGGCAAGAAATAATTAAAATTAGAGCTGAAATCAATGAAATAAACACAAAAGAAACAATTGAAAAAACTGACAAAACAAAAAGTTAATTCTTTGAAAAAATAAATAAAATTGACTGACCCTTATCCACACTAACAAAGAGAAGGAGAGAGAGAACTCAAATTACCAGCATACGTGATGAAAAAGGTAATATCAAAACAGACACTAAATACAGAGGATAATTAGAAATTATTTTGAAATTTGATACTGCAATAAAATAGAAGACATTAAAGACATCAACAAATTTCTTAAGTCATACGATATGCCCAGATTGAGTCAGGAAGATATACACAATTTAAACAGATCAATATCAAGTGAGGAAATAGAAGATTCCATCAGAAGCTTACCAACCAAGAAAAGCCCAGGACCAGATGGATACACAGCCAAGTTCTATGAGACTTTTAAAGAAGAACTGATACCCAATACTCTTCAATTTATTTCAGGAAATAGAAAAAGAGGAAGTAATTCCAAACTCATTCTATGAGGCCAATCACCCTGATCCCAAAATCAGGCAAGACACATCAAAGAAAAAAACTTCAGACCAATATCTCCAATGAACATAGATGCAAAAATTCTCAATGAAACTCTGGCAGATCAAATACAAAAACATATCAAAAAAAATAGTGCACCATGATCAAGTGGGATTCATTCCAGGGATACAAGTTTGGTTCAACATACAGAAATCAATAAAGGTAATTCATCACATCAATAGACTTAAAGATAAGAATCATATGATCATCTCAATAGACACAGAAAAAGCATTTGACAAAATACAGCACCCCTTTATGTTCAAAACACTATAAAATCTAGGGATAACAGGAACATATCTCAACATTGTAAAAGCTATCTGTGCTAAGCCTCAGGCCAATATCATTCTAAATAGAGAAAAATCGAAGGCATTCCCTCTAAAAACTGTAACAAGACAGGGATGCCCTCTTCCACCACTTCTATTCAACATAGTTCTTGAAATACTGGCCAGAGCAATTAGATGAAAGAAATTAAAGGAATAAGTATAGGAAAAGAAGAACTTAAATTAGCACTATTTGCTGATGATATGATTCTATACCTAGAAGACCCAAAAACATCAACCAGAAAACTTCTAGAACTAGTAAATTAATTCAGCAAAGTGGCAGGATATAAAATCAATACCCATAATCAAAGGCATTTCTGTATATCAGTGACAAATCCTCTGAGAAGGATATTAGGAAAACTACCCCATTCACAAAAATCTCAAAAAAAAAAGATACTTGGGAATCAACTTAATGAAAGAGGTGAAAAATCTACAAACTGAAAACTACAGAACCCTAAAGAGAGGAAGCTCTGGACTGGGGATGTGGCTCAAGCGGTAATGCCCTCAACTTGGCATGCGCAGGGTGCTGGGTTCGATCCTCAGCACCACATAAAATAAAGATGTTGCGTCCACTGAAAACTGAAAAATATTAAAAACTCTCTCTCTCTCTCTCTCTCTCTCTCTCTCTCTCTCTCTCTCTCTCTCTCTCTCTTCTCTCTTCTCTCCTCTCTCTCTCTTTAAAATAAGATGGAAAGCTCTACCTTGCTCTTGGATAGGCAGAATTAATATTATCAAAATGACCATACTACCAAAAGCACTATAGAGATTTAATGCAATTCCAATAAAAATCCCAATGGCATTCCTCATAGAAATAAAAAAAATCAATCATGAAATTCATCTGGAAAAATAAGAGACCCAGAATAGCTAAAGCAATCTTTAGCAGGAAGGGTGAAGCAGGTGACATTGCTATACCAGACCTTAAACTATACTGCAGAGCAATAGTTTGGAACAGCATGGTATTGGCACCAATATAGACTGGTAGACCAATGGTACTAAATAGAAGACACAGAGATTAACCTACAAAATTACAATTATTTTGTATTAGACCAAGGTGTCAAAAGATACACTGGAGAAAAGATAACATCTTCAAAAAATGGTGCTGGCAAAACTGGAAATCCATATGCAACAAAATAAAATTAAACTTCTATCTCTCATCATGCACAAAACTCAACTCAAAGTGGATCAAGAACCTAGAAATTTGTACCAGAGACTCTTCATCTAATAGAAGAAAAAGTAGGCCCTAATCTTCATTCCTATAGCACAATAATTAAAACCAAGAATCAATAAAGGGGATGGATTCAAACTAAAAAGTTTCTTCTCAGCAAAAGAAACAATCTGCGAAGTGAACAAAGAGCCTACATCCTGGGAGCAAATTTTTACCCCTCTCACATCAGATAGAGCACTAATCTCTAGGGTATAAAAAGAACTTAAAAAGCTAAGCACCAGAATAAGTCAAATTTCTTTGAACTATTTTTTTAATACTTTTTTCAAGACTGGTGGCTTTATTTCTTCCTTATTAGACTGTGAATTTGGTGGGGGAAGAGGGACTATATTATCTGTAATTGTTAATTACATGTCAACTTGGCTGGGCCACAGGATACCCAGGTATTTGATCAAATATTATTCAGAGTGTATCTGTGAGAGTGTTTTTGGATGAGAATAACATTTTTCTAATTTTAATTATCTTTTGTACCAGGCATTGAATGCAGGGATACTTAACCACTGAGCCCCATTTTCAGTCCCTTTTTATTTTTTATTTTGAGACAGGGTCTCATTAAGTTGCTTAGAGTCTCACTTACTTGCTGAGGCTGGCTTTAAGCTTGCAATCATCCTGCCTCAGCCTCCTGAGCCAACTGGTATTACAAGTGTGCACCACCACACCTGCCTATTTCTTCTAAATTGAGGCATAAGAACTACATATTTTTGAGGTACCATGCAGTATTTTGATACGTATTTACATAGAAATCAATGTTTGACTCAGCAGTAGACTGAGTAAAGCTGATTATCCTCCCAAATAAGTCCAATCAGTTGGAAGCCCAAATAGAACAAAAAACTGATCTTCCTTTTAGTAAAAAAGAGAACTCCTCTTGCCTGGCTACTCAAACTGGGTCATAATTTTTTCCTGCCTTTATATTTAAACTGAAACCTACACTCCTCTTTTTTATTGTTCTTTTTAGATATACATAACAGTAGATTCCATTTTAGTATAATTAGACAAGTATGGAATATATCATTCTAATTAGGACCCCAGTCTTATGGATGTACACAAATGTGAGATCCATTGTGATTTAGTCATGTATGTATAAAGGAAAGTTAAGTCTGATTCATTCCACTGTATTTCCTATTCCTATCTTCCCTCTCTTTCCTTCATTCCCCTTTGTCTAATTCACTGAACTTCTGTTGTTCCCCTCTTATTGTGGGTTAGCTTTCACAAATTTAAAAAAAAATTCAACCTTTGCTTTTTGGGGATTGGCTTATTTCACTTAGCACAAAATTCTCCAGATTTATCCACTTACTGGCAAATTCTTCTTAGGTCTCAAGTCTGCCAGCTTTCAGACTGGAATTCTTAGGTCTCCAGCTTGCTTACCGAAGTTCTTTGGGCTTCTAAGCCTTCATAAGTCAATTGACTATAATTACTCTCTTGATTACATATATCCTTTGAGTTTTTTTCACTAGAGAACCCTAAGACCTTATCTGTACAATTCTTTTTTTTTCCTAGTAACTCTCATTCTTAAAGGAGCTTTTCCATCTAGACAACTATTCATCTCTGTATGGTGTGAAGGAGACTAAAATTCAGGGGACATTTATCTAGATTATTGGATCCAAGATATAAATTGGTTAACTATTGGACACTTCAAGAAAAAAAGTCTGTAGAAAGCCCAAAACATCCAGATCTTAATAAGGCCAAAAATCAGGCTGGGAATGTGGCTCAAGTGGTAGTGCGCTCGCCTGGCATGCATGCGGCCTGGGTTTGATCCTCAGCACCACATACAAACAAAGATGTTGTATCCACCGAAAACTAAAAAATAAATATTTAAAAATCTCTCTCTCTCTCTCTCTCTCTCTCTCTCTCTCTCTCTCTCTCTCTCTCTCTCTCTCTCTCTCTCTCTCTCCCTCTCTCTCTCTCTCTCTCAAAAAATAAGGCCAAAAATCCAAATGGCCACAGATCTCTCCAAAGTAACATGAGATGTTCCTGAGGAGAAAGTGATCAAAAAAAAATGTTATATTCAGTTTAGATTTTAAGGCACAAAGAAAACAGGTAAATATTTTCCTTTAGTCCTCAACATTGAAGATGGACTTGGGAGCAGCCTTCTAGTCAGAGTCTTCCAAAGACAGCCTCTTTCTCCTGCACTATTATACTCACCCTTGTCTTATTGAACAAGTAACATTTCTTTAAAACATCTTTTTAATTCATTGACTCAGTATAATCCCAATCAAAATTTCAGCATGTTTTGTGGACTTTAGAGTAATGAGGAAAGAAAAGTGTTTTTGAGCAGGGCATGGTAATGGAAGGCTGAGGTGAGAGGATCTTGAGCCTGGGATTCCGAGGTCAGCCTGGGCAACATAGTGAGACCCCATCTGCACAAAAGAAAAAGGAAAATGTTTTCTTAACACTGAGACAATGGAATATTCATTCCTCTGGGGGGAAAAATCACCTTCATCCCTATTTCACCAAGAATATCTCACCCAAGACCAAGAATATTTGACAATATTATTTTCAAGAAGTTTTATTAATGCATGAACCACCTTGGCCCTTCCTAGTTCACCTTGTGCTCTAGAATAAATAAATTTAAAGATGACAAATTTGAAGCTCTTAACATTAAGTAAAGGTAGCTTCTGTCCCCATTCTTGAAATTCATTCTATTTATTATCCTGTGCCCTGAGATCAGACCCTCACTTGGGGCACTACAGCAGACAGGTATTGTCCTTGCCTGCCCAGGTCTCAGAAGGAATGCCCTAGCTTTGTACTTTTATTAATCAGGTTACAGTCACCACAATTAAATAGACAACTAACTTTAAAAAGATAAAAGATTTATTTAACTCACAGTTTAGGAAATTCAAGTGTTAAGGTTGGGAAGCCCCATCGGTTTGACCTCTGGTATGGGCAGTGCATAATGGCAGGAGTATGTGTAATAATGGTCACATCTTGAATCATAGAAGACAGAAAGCAAGAACATGTTGGGTCCCTTAATTTCTTAAAGGGTGCGTCCCCAGTGACCTAAGGACCTCCCACTAACCCTGCATCTTAAATATCTGTGATACCTTCCAATATCACAATTGTGGGGACCAAGTTTTTGTGTATGGACCTTTGGGAGAGGCTCATTCAAATCACAGCATTTTACAAATGAAGAAAATGAGGCTTGAAGTGACTAAGTAATTTACATCACAAAGGGTTAGTTCTAGAATCTTTATACACGGAGTCAAACTCACAAGGTATCCTTCTAGGATTAGAGCATCCTTAACAGACATAATTTCCTGGGTGTTCAGTAGATAACTTAAGATCATTCTGCAAGGTCACTGGGAATTCAATAGGCTGGATGTCCTTGTAGGTTAGAGTTTGCTGAGGTATCAGATGTACTGGACGATCTAAGTCACTTTGGATGGCTAGACTGCCCTGGGAGTGATAGTGTCTTAGGACTTTAAGATGTCCCTCTATGGTTGAATAAACTAGAAGGCAGAGTGTTTTATATTCAGAATAAACTAGGGTTTATGTTATCCAATACATCTTTATAGAGACTTGATTCACAGAGGATATCAGCTGGTCCTTACATGGTTAGAGTAGTATCCTGTGGGTTCACCTCATCTGAGGATAGTAAGCATGCCCAGGTAGCTTGCAGGTGTTTTGTATCATTATGATATTCTAAATGGTCAGAGTAACTGCTTTCTTAGAGAAGCCAAATAAGTTATAAAGGGTCAGATGTAGCTGAAATATGAAAGTCAGAGAGTTTGGCAGACTTGGAGCATCTTGCAAAGACAGGAGGACTGGAGAGATATGATGTCATGGTAGGCAGGTGTCCTGGGCCTTAAGGAATGTTTATCAAGCAGAAGAACACATTTTCCATAGCTTTACTGAGGTAAAATTGAAGTACAATAAAATGCCTAAGTATGCAATTTGTTCAGTTTTGACAGGTATGTAACTAATACAATCAATATAAAAAGCATTTCCATTACTTTTTAAAATTTGAAATCATGCAGACTGTATTTTCTGCATGATTTATTACATTAAAAATCAATCACCTTAAGACACTACCCCAATATCAATTATTTCAAAATCAAATGGCACACTTATAATATCTCTCAGGTTGAGGAAGAAAGCACAAGAAAAGTAAATAAAAAGTACTTAAGCTGATAATAAAGGCTTAAAATATCAGAATCTCTGGGATGAAACAGTACTCAGATGAATGTTAGTAACTTAAAGTATTTGTATCAGAAAGAAGCTAGAGTAACAAATTATTTTCAAATTAAGTATCAGGAAGAACAGAATAAGATTATAGGAGCAGAAATACATGAAATAGTGAAGAAATAATACAGCTAAAATATGATAAAAATCAAACAAATGTAATCAAGAAAAAAACAAGAACACAAAAATTAACATCAATGGAAAGGGATCTATCAGAATAACCCTACAGATGCTAAAAATATATTAAGGTGATATTGCAACTGGATGCCAACATATGTGATAGCTTACATAACAAGGTCTATTTTCAAGAAAGATTTGTGTGCTGCTGAGAAGAAAATGTATTCAGTCATTGATGGATGAAATATTCTATATATGCTAAGTTTAAATTATTTATTATGTTATTTTGTTCTATAGTTTTTTTTTTTTTTTGCTTAGTTTTTATTTGGAAGATCTAGCCAGTAGTGAGAGAGGTGTGCTAAAGTTGCCAGTATTGTTGTGCTGTGATCTATTTGATTTGATTCTTGAAGTTGAGAAAGGTTTGCTTGATGTACATAAATGCTCCATTGTTTGGAGCATAAATATTTATGATTGTTATATCTGGTTGATATACAATTCCCTTAAGCACCATGAAATGCCATAGTCTCTTCTGATTGAGTTTGGCTTGAAGTCCACTTTATATGATATGAGGATAGAAACCCTGCTTGTTTGTATGATCCATTTGAGTAATAGGTTTTTTTCCCCATCCTTTCATCTTCAGTCTGTGGATGTCTTTGCCTATGAGTCTGTGGAGACAGCATATTGTTGGGTCTTGTTTCATAATCCAATCTACCAGTCTATGTCTTTTGACTGATGAGGTTAGGCCATTAATGTTCAAGGTTATTATTGAGACATGATTTGTGTCCCCAGTCATTTTGGTTTTTCTCTAGCTTTTACTTGAATTAGTTTCTCCTTTGATTGACTGTTCCTTTAGCACAGTTCCTCTCTTCACTGGTTTTCACTTTTTTTCATCTTCATGGAATGTTTTGTTGAGAATATTCTGAAATGCAGGCTTTCCAGTTGAGAATTCTTTTTAATTTTGTTTATCATGGAAGATTTTTATTTCATCTTCAAGTCTGAAGCTTAATTTTGCTGGATATAGAATTCTTGGTTGGCATCCAGTTTCTTTCAAACATGGTTTATGTTATTCCAGGACCTCCTAGCTTTGAGGGTCTGGGTTGAGAAATCTGCTGAGATCCATTGTTTTCCCCCTATATGTAACTGATACTTTTCTCTTGCAGCCTTTAAATTTCTATCTTTATTCTGTATGCTAGGCATTTTCATTATAATATGTCTGATGTGGGTCTGTTGGAATTTTGCACATTTGGGGTCCTGTAAGCCTCTTGTATTTGATTTTCCATCATTATTTAGATTTGGGAAATTCTCTGTTGTTAATTCTTTTAAAAGATTGTGCATTCCTTTGGTTTATATCTCTGCACCTTCATCTATCTCAATAAATCTTAAATTTGGTCTTTTCATGTTATCCCATAATTCTTGGAAGTTCTGTTCATGGTTTCTTAACATCTTTCCTCCATGGTCCACTCTATTTTCAAGATTATACATTGTCTTCAAGTGGTCTAAGCTGTTGGTGATACTTTCTGTTGAATTTTTTATTTGATTATTGTTTCTTTCATTCCAAGGAGTTTTTGTTTATTTGTTTGTAATTTTTTCCAGAAGCTCTATCTCTTTATTGAAGTGATCTTTTGCTACTTGTATTTGCTGTATTACATCATCCTTTGCTTTACAGATCATTTCAACTATGTATTTTCTAAACTCTTTCTCCAACATTTCTTTCACTATGATATCTATGGATTCTGTTCTTAGAGTATATTGGTTTGCTTTAGGCAATTTGTTCCCTTTTTTTATTCATATTATTTGTGTGTCTACCCATTTAATAGTATGGATCTGAGGTAGTAGAGTTTTTACCCTGTGGACTTATACTGTCCCTGAAGGTGTCCAGTACCTCACTGTTTAGGGGAAGAAAAATAATAACACCAACCAATGCCAAATAATCATTAAGCCAAATAATTTATTCTATGATATATACAATATTAATTATCACAATATACATAAATGATATGATCAATTATTACACATAATAAAAACGGCAAGTTTTCAAAAGGATTTTCCATTTTCAAAAAATGGACAGGGAGAGAAAAGAAGTAATATAGGATGTGATGATTATGATGGGGGAGGAGGAGAGAAGACAGAAAAAAAATATTAAAGAAAGAGTGAAAGAGAGAACAATAGAGATTGGCTATTAGAAGAAAAAAGGTAGGATAAATATATATATACATATATATATATATATACATATATATTTTTTTAAAAAGAATACAAAACAAAAATGAAATATACTAATCAAACATCCTAGTTCACAAAAACTAATTTATGTAAAATAACTGGCTTCAAAAAAGCTTAGAGATAAGAAGGGAAAAAAATAAGAGACTATATAAATGTCCATATACCATTAAGGTCACAATTAACAGTGACAAAGATTTTTTTTTAAAAGGAAAAGAAAAACATCTTGATGAAAAGTTAAAGAAGTTTTTCCATTCAAGTTCAAAGTAGTCTCAGCTTCTCTTCTCAGTGGTTTTAGGAGGGGTCTTATGGAAAAATGCTCTAACCTCTGGATTGCTGAAGTGGCAGAGTTCCTGGAAGCAGGGTTTTGGCTTAGGTGGGCTTCAGGCTCTTCACTCAATGCTAATTGGTCTGGAGATTTTAAATCAGTGCACCTCCAGTGCCCAGTACTTGCTGATCCAAGTTGAAAGACTTTACCCCAGGGATCTCTTCTGGGTCCACTCGTGTAGTGGGGGACCCATTTCTTAGTCCCCTACATTACCTGCAGACCCCATATTTCCTGGTCTTGGGTTCAGTCTCTAAACAATTTCTCTCACCCCTACTCTTCTGGGTTCCTGGCCAGATATGCAGAGCATCTGCAAAATGGTTCTTTCCTTTGTCCTCCACACACCACCTGGAGAGATGGCAGCTTCTTCCCCACATGTGGATATTGTGCAGGGGTGTCCTTCAGGTTTGCCAAGCAATGTCCTTGATCTCTAAATGCTCTGTACTCAGACACACCTTGGGTCTCCAAAATATGCGGGTCCTTTTAATTCCCTTATCCCTCTACTATGCTCATGGAGGAAGCTCTCTAGCTGGAGCTTCTGACATGGCTGTGGCAGTGGCTGTGCCATTGGGGATTTCTCCCTTATTTTATTATATCCAAACTCCTGAGTCCCTGATCTTTGAATGTTCAGTTTTAAATTCTAGTAAAGTCTCCTCACTTTGTTGTTGTTGTTGTTGTTAACCACCTTGCTGAGAAGCTGCTTGTCAGTTTTCTTGGTTTCATTCCACAGCGTAGCCAGGAGCACCACCTCCTCTATTCTGCCACCCAGAAGAACATTTTTATTACTGCTTTAAAATCATACATAATAGTGGGACTCACTATGCCATACTCGTACATGCAGAATATTCTTGAAGTGTCCTTATCTCAACTTTGATGTCAAAGCGTTCTAGAGGATGAAATTGTTTCTTAGAGTTGGAGTATTTCATAAGTTGGGCCGTCTGGGTGATTCAGAGACTCCTGGATGCTCTGGAAGCCTATAGTTGTCAAGGTCTTCATATAGTCCAACATACCCCTTTGGCATCTGAAAGAATGAGAATTAGGTATTTTGAAGATATGGTGGTCCCTATGGATTTATAAAGATTCAAATAGATCTGCTATAAAGTGTCAAGGTGTGTTTGTACCACCAGAGTATCCATAGGAATCAGAAAGTCCTGGATGAACAGGGCATGCTCAAGAAAGCTGAGAATGCCAAGAAAGTTATTTGAGGACATTATATATCTGTGTGATACATATAATGTTGTATGTTATATAAGAATGGTTTCCTTGAGAGTCCAAGATTTCTTGATGATTTAAGATAATTATTGTGTGGACATAGAACCCACAATAAGATAATTATTCTTGATGATTTAAGATAATTATTGTGTGGACATAGAACCCACAATAAGATAATAAGATAATTATTGTGGGTTCTATGTGTCAAAAGCTGTTCTGGGCTGTCTGTGTGTCGGGAATAGGGAGAGTGTGGCAATGATTGTAGTACCTGTTGAGAAATCTGGGACTGTGAAAGAGTACACTGGACACAAATGTCCTGTCATCAAGACATTCTGTGTACTAAGGTACACTGAATGATCAAGTGTCTTAGAAAATAAGGTTATATCTTTATATGGTCAAAATATCTTATGGACCTGGACAAGGTGGGGCACACCTGTAATCCCAGCTACTATAGAGATCGAGGCAAGAGGATCTTAAGTTCAAGGCCAGCCTAGGAGACTTAGTGAGAACCTGTCTGAAAATTGGAAGGACTGGAGATGTAACTCAGGAGTAGAGAATTTGCCTACATGTATGAGGCTCTGGGTTCAGTCCCTAGCACCACACACACACACACACACACACACACACACACACAGCCCCATGGGCAGGCCTTATAGTCAGGGTATCTCCTAGATTGGGGTTGGGTGTTGAGTGGTTTTTCAGTGGTGGTATACCTTGTACAAGAATAGAGTAGTGGGAGTTCTAAATGGGCAAGATGAATTTTGCTTTGATTGTCTGCCTCCTATCATGTCAAGAAATTTCTTATGGGGTCAAAGATTCCAACATCTCACCATGTCTTTGTGGTCTGTGTATCTTAGAGGGTCATGGAGTCATTCTGAGCTCAAACTTATGTGACCATAAGCTAATGAGGTCAAAGCTCCTTGGAAGCACATGTTCTCCTAAAATGAAAGCATCTTTTTTGCCCTCAAAATTCAAGGATTTGACATGAACAGAATTATTCTTAGAGTTAGAATCCTTAGGAATTGTGGTGATGATGGTGATGACGGTGATGATGATGACGATGATGATTTTCAAGTTACAATTCTACATGCTTCCTTTTATTAACTCAATCATCACAATTTCATGAGGTAAGTACATTCTTCCTTAATTATTCATGGATTCCACATTTGTGAATTCACATACTTACTAACATCTATTTGTGACCCCTAAATCCATTGTTTTTTGCATTACTCTTTGGCATGTTCGTGGACATTTGCAGCCACATGCATGCCCAGAACACTGAAAACTGAATGGCCACATTCTTGTTTCAGTTCTCATAGGTTCTTTCCATGACATATTTAGTGTCATTTTTATATTTTTGTGCTCTTTGTTGGTGGTTTTGCAGTTTAAAATGGGCTCAAATGAGTTCTGAAATGCAGTCTACTGTTTTGAAGAGTAAGAAGGCTATGATGTGCCTTGCAGAGAAAATACAAGCATTAGATAAGCTTTGTTCAGGCATGATTTAAAGTGCTGTTGACCATGAGTTTTATACTATCTAAATATTGTTAATTCAAATAGAATTAAACATAATACAGAAACATATATAATACAAGGTTATATTTCAAACATAATACAGATTATAGCCAGACCCTGACTAAAGGGGATATTCAATAATTCACATGGTGGCTTTGTGGAGCATAACTACTTCAGACAAAGAGAATTTACTAGATTTTTAACCACAGATGATGAAATTAAGACTTAGAAGTATTGGGCAATGAGTCCACAATCACATAAATCCTAAACTGTATAGGCTCAAATCCACCATTCTACCTTATGTCAAATAAAAATATTCTGGGTTTCAGTTTTCCTTGCAAGTCAGGTTGTGGATAGGAATATGGTGCCCTGGTATAACATATGTTTCTAAAAATTCCAGTCTCTTGAGGAATTATGGTATCCTGTGATGTCAAGTCAAACATAGCATCTGGGTATCCTTAGGGATCAAAGGTAGTAGTCAGAGTTTCTTTGTAATACCAGAGTGTTCTGGAGCAACTGGTTGTCCTGGATGGTAGTCAGAGTGCTTGTGTAGGGTTAGGGTATCTTGAGGCACCAGAGTTCATTGTAATTTGGTGTTTTGTTGTGGGTCCAAGTTGATTGCATGCTACTGGGTTTTGCAAGGGCTTCCATGGGGTTCAGGGTAGGAGATCTAATATACTCTATCTAGAACACAGTATACCCCAGGATATACTGAATGTTATGATTTGAATAAGAAATGACCCCCAAAGGCTCATATGTTGAAGGCTTGTTCCCCAACAGAAATATTCACAGGTGAAGATATGTGGAAGTACTTGGATCATAAGGGTACCTCATCAATGGATTAGTCCATCAAGAGATTTACAGCTAAATGGATTATTGGGAAGTAGTAGAAACTGTAGATGGTAGAACTTATTTGGCAGGAGTAGGTCCTTGGGAGCATGACCTTGGGGACTGTATCTTGTCCCCAGTTCCTTCTTCTCCCTCTACACTTCCCAACTGTCATGGGTTGAGCAGCTTTCCTCCACCATGCCATTCCACCATGATGTTCTGCCTCAATTCATGTCCAAAGCAATGCAGCCAGATAACTACAGACTAAGTCTATGAAGCCATGATCCAAAATATTCCTAGTCCAAAAAACATTCTTGTCGTCCTTTGTTTTTTTTTACAGTATTTTGTTCACAGTGTTGTGGAACTGACTAATATGCTAGGATATGGAAAGACAAGTTGTTGTCTTGGAGAAGGGCTTCTCGATTTTACTTTTTTATGTACTGAATGTTTGTGTCCCTCCCCACCAAAAAAATAAGGGTGCACCTTAATTTGGTAGAATGATGGTATTTGGAGGTGGAATTCTTTAGAGTTAATTAGATTTAGATGGGGTAATAAGTAGGAGGCCCTATGATGGCATTAGTGTCCTTCTGAGAAGAAGAAAGCTGGTTCTCTCTCCACCAAGTAAAAACACAGTGAGAAATTAGCTATCTGCAAGCCAGGAAGAGAGACCTCAACTGGGGAACTAAACCGGCCATCCCCTTGATCTTGTACTTCTTCACTCCCCAGAACCATGAGAAATAAATGTCTATTATTGAGGCTACCCAGTCTGTGCTATTTTGTTACAGCATCCCAACCTGCCTAAGACAAATATACATTCAGTTCTCCTGGGGATCTTGTTACAACACAGATTCTGATTCAGTAGGTAGGACATGAGATTCTGCATTTCTAACAGGCTCCCATTTGCTACTGATGATGATCTTTGGACCATATTATAAACATCAGAGGTTTATGATGTTTCCATTCTTGAATTGTCAAAAAGGTTTTAAAGGATGTGATTAAGAAGTTAGAGTGACCTTGGGAATCAAACTGCAGGAATACAAGTTCCAAGAAAGTTAGTGTGTCATCAGGTCAATGTTTCCTAAAAGATTGGAACTTCATGTAACAGGGTGGGAATCACCTAGTAAAGGTGTAATGTCCTGGGTACCAGAGTGCCCTTAGGTTTCAGAGTGTCATGGAGGATCCTAAAGTCCTAGAATATCAGATTGTCCTTAAAGTATCAGGGTATACTGGGGATGACAGAATGTACTTCCAGGGTCTAAGCAACCTCAAGAGTCAGAGTACTATAGGGTTCAGGTGGTCCTGACTGCTCAGACATTCCAGATATATCAGGGTTTCCTTAAAGAATCAGAATGCCAAAATGTCATGGGAATCTGTTTATTGCAGAGTATCCTGAGGTTTGGGTCGGACAGAATGCTTCTGGAATTCACATGCGCTCAAGGATCAGGGTTTTTTTTGAAAATCTCAGTGGCCTTGAAAGGTCTTGATGTCCTGAGATTTCTAGATAAATGTGCAGGTGACTTTCAAAGGAAGAAATCAGAAAGTACATAATAACATTGGTGCCCTGGAGATTTATCCTATGGATTGAGTTCAGATTGTTCTGAGAGGGTGGCTGGTATATTCTGGGATATTAGGGTACCAAGCATGCACTTGGCTCTTCATTTTATAATTTTCTAGAAACAGGTCCTTGGGTATCACCTGCACACTGAGATACCAGAGAGGCCCTGCCTCTTACCCCCTGGTTGTCCCCGCCTTCCTCCTCCCTCCCCACAGTGGGGTTCTGAGAAGGGGGACTTAGTAGGAATGTATTTTACCCTTCTTTCTCTGCCTGCTCCCAGGAGGGGATTTAACTGGACAAAAGATTCTGGTCCCCTGGGAATATGAGCTCTTGGCCCCAGTCCCTGGACCCTCCAACAGAACACCTTCCCTCATCCGGCTTGTGATCCTCCCCAGAGCAAGGGGGCTCTGGTGACCAGGTAATGATTGGATGGGCCCACAGGGGCCAGGAGGAGGTCACTCCTCCAAGACTCAAGGAGAGAGAGGTGGTGTGGGAAAATAGGCAGCTGAAAGAAGAGAGAGGAGCATCCTGGTGGAAAGAAGATCGGGAGAGAGAAAAATAGAGAATCAGATGAAGGAGAGAGAGAAAAAGAGAGAGAGATGTGGGGAATGAGAATAAGTGAGTGAAGAGACATCTCTCTATATACCTATATCTTTACACACACGCTCGCACACACACAGATCAGAGATTGTACAGCAAAAGGAGGAGAGAGATCACGGGCATAGAAGGGATCAACAGAAACAGAAAGACTAGAATCAAAGACTCAGGGACACAGGAGGCTGGACTGTCTTTGGTGTTGGTGGCTAATCATGGAAGCTGAAGGGAGGAGCCAGCAGGGGAAGCAAAGGAAGGGGCGAATTTGCAGCACCCTCTTGCCTGAGAGATACCCAGCTGCAGGGACTCTGACCTCCTCCACAGTGGGTGAGTGACTTCCCAGGCTGAGCTTGGGGCTCTGAGGTGGGCAACAGGTGTGAGACTCATGTCTAGTCTCCTCTGAGGCAGTGGTTCACCATGAGGAAGGCTGGGAGAAGAAATGAAAACCAGAATCCTAGCATATTAAAACCATGGGGTCCTTAAATAGAACTCCTTTGCTTCACAGGCAGAAATGAGGCCCTGGCTTCTGGTGAGGCGGAGGCATAGCTGGAGCCTATGCCTTCACTCCTAATCCCAGAGTTTGCCCCAGAACACTGCCTTCTGTAAGAGGGGGAGCTGGAGGGGCCGAGGCTTTGATCACGAGAGAGCAGTACAATACATGTAAGTCCCCAAGGGGAACAGTGAACACTGAGTGGGAGCCACACTTGGGTCCCCATGGGAATAGGTGTCTGCTCCAGACATCTCCTTTTCTCAGCCTGTACCTTCCCAGGTGTCTCCTCTTCCCTCTCTGTTCTCTCTTTCCCCGGCAGTTCTCAGACTAATTAATGTGGGGGCTTAGTGAGACTGCAGGGAGGAGAGGCGAGCCTTTCCCACGAGCTCAGGTTCCTGCAGCCTGGTGGCTGGGCCAGGGCAGAGGAAGGAAAAATGACAGAGAGTTCATAAGTAAGGGGAGGTTATACCTGAGTGACACAGTGGAGAATGCTTCATCTTCCCAGGCTGGGGTACAGGAGGTTAAGAGCTGTATAAAGAAGTTTTAAGTTGAATGTAACTCATGAGAGCAGAAAACAAGCAAAGGGGACCTTCGATAGAGACCTAGAAAGTTGTTAGGGCATGAAAACAAATAGAAGGCCCACAAGGTGTGCCCCAGGTGGGTGTGGAGTATACTTGGAGGGGAAAGGCACATGGAGGGGTAGTAACGGGGGGCTCAGATTGGGCATACAGTGGAGTTGTCAGGTAGACAAAGTATGAATACCCAGGATGGAAAGTGGGTCGGAGAAGTAACCCTATGCAGACAACCCAGTCCCAGAAATATAGCAGCAACTGAGGCTAAGCTGGTCCAGGAATAGTGGTTATGAAAGAAGAAGGATTTCTGGTGTGAGCTGAGTTTCCCAAGGGGAATCAGCATAGGGGGCTTTGAGCAGAAAATAAGTGATCCAGTGATGGATGGGTGATCCCACTCATAAGCAACGTCTCCCTCCTTTCTTCTCTCTCCTCAGACATGAGCACTCAGCCCTATAGGAGGCTCTCTGCCGTAGGAGTGGGGAGACCGAGACATTCTCCACAAGAAGGACAGAGGGGTCACTTGCACTCCCGGCGCCGCCACCGTACCACCTTCAGCCCAGCACAGTTGGAGCAGCTGGAATCAGCCTTTGGGAGGAATCAGTACCCAGACATCTGGGCCCGAGAGGGTCTCGCACGGAACACGGGCCTCAGTGAGGCCAGAATACAGGTGATACTTCAGGCTCTCTCCTACCTTGAGGAAAAAATGCAGATTCTCTTTAGTGCAGTGGGGGCTACCTGAGTATAGACAATCAGTGGAACTAAACTTCACCCATCACTTAACACTGCCTCCTCTACACTGTGAATGTCACTCAAGTTTAACCCTAACTCTAAGATAATCTGACTTGAGTTACCACTCTCAATATTTAATAAGGATGTGAACCCCAACAGAAATTCAATTCTAACTGTTCACAGACATGCCCAACCTTGTCCCTTATCCCATAACCACAACCTTGCAGTTCATCCAGCCTGAGGCTTCCTCAATACTAGTCATAGAGTTGATTAACCTTAAGTCTAAATCCTCCCCTAAACCCAATCTTGTCTGTAACAATTATATTTATCAATAGTCTTCATCTCTAAACTGAACCCTAGGGAAGATTTCCCAATATCTGGAGAGAGAAAATGTCACTATGTCATATTTATCCCTTTCTTATTGGAAGGTGACAGTTCTTACTCATCCAAAGTTGTACAAATTGAGCAAATTTAGACACAGGTTAGAGTGAAAAATACAGTTTGTCAGCAGACCTAGGTCAGCCATGCCTCTAGTAGAACTTTTCTTCCTCTGGTGATGTGGGAGATGCTTACTCCCTGTGCCTGAACCTCCTGTCCTTGGAGGAAGGGGATCACGTGTGACAGTGCCACCTATTTGAAATAGAAACTCTGATTTGGCTATTCTTTCTCAGGTCTGGTTCCAGAACCGCAGAGCTAAGCAACGGAAGCAAGAAAGATCATTGCTCCAGCCACTGGCCCATCTCTCGTCTGCCACCTTCTCTGGATTCTTGCCAGAGTCCCCTGCTTGCCCCTATTCCTACACAACACCACCTCCAACAGTAACCTGCTTCCCTCACCCCTATAACCATGCCCTTCCCTCACAGCCCTCCACCGGTGGTTCATTTGCTCTACCCCACCAGTCTGAGGACTGGTATTCCACTTTGCACCCAACAGCCACTGGTCATCTGCCCTGTCCCCCACCTCCATCTGTACTCCCTCTCAGCCTTGAGCCGCCAAAGTCCTGGAACTAGGGTCAAACTAGTAAATAAGGTCATCTCTAGCCTATGGCCCTCATAAAACAGAGAAATTTGGGTGGCTTCTTTCCCTTCTAAGGGTGATACAAATCTGTGTATTTGTATATGTATATGATAAGGGGCAGCTCAGAGTTTGGAAACTTTTTAAATGTGAAATATTTCTGGGCATGGTGGAGCACACCTGTAATCCCAGTGATAGGAGGCTGAGGCAAGAGAATTACAAGTTCAAAGCCAGCCTCAGCAACTTACCAAGGCCCTAAGCAACTTAGTGAAATCCTGCCTCAAAATAAAAGATAAAAAGGCCTGTGGATGTGGCTCAGTGGTCAAATGCCCTGGTTTAATCTCCAGAACCAAAACAATTGTTTTTGATGAATTCTCACTCAGGTGATGAATTGAGAAAATGAGATGAACTTCCAAGAGATATAGGTTAAAAAGCTTCAGTGGAGGTGTCTAGTGGAAAGGTGATGTTGATGGAGAAAATGGTTGCTGCTGTTGAATGGGGATGACTGAAGGAGGCAGAATTTGAGGGGCTTCATTCATTGAGGTCCTGATTAAAGAACTTCATCCAGCTGTTTTTAACCGATTTTTTAGTGCAGGGGACAGTACCGGGGATTGAACTAAGGGGCACTCAACCACTGAGCCACATCCCCAGCCCAATTTTGCATTTTTATTGAGAGACAAGAGTGTCACTGAGTTTCTTAGCACCTCGCCATTGCTGATGCTGGTTTTGAACTCACGATCCTCCTGCCTCAGCCTCCCAAGCCGCTGGTATTACAGGCAAAAGAGTCACTACACCTGGCTCTAGCTGATTTTAATAAGCCTTTTGATTTAAATTCTACCTAGACCCCCCGCCTTCCCCATCACCATCACTCACAACCCCATTCATTTTGGTAGATTCTGTTCTAGAACTATTAGACCCCCCTTCCCCATCACCATCACTCACTACCCCATTCATTTTGGTAGATTCTGTTCTAGAACTATCTCCTGAGTGTGACTTCCCATCTTCATTGCTTCCTTCAGCTCCAGTCTTTCCCATCTCCAAGAGACCTTTGCAAATCTGAACATCAAGGAATGGCTCTCCAATATGTAATAAGAAATGCATTTATGAGATCTGACTAGCTTGGCCTACAGGAGCCTTCAACCTAATTTTTAAATCAGTTGCATGTTTTCATAAATGTAGTTTGGATAGAGAAGAAACATTCTGATTGAAGGCAAACTTGTCCAAGAACAAACCATCTGAGGCTCATACCACATCATTCCCAGGAAAGGACCTTCCATAAAGTGCCTTGATCTGAGCTCCTCCCAAAAGAATTATGATGTAGCCTGGTTGGTCCTACAATTTCTATACCTTATTGCCTAAAATATACTTGTTTTTACTTGTAATTCACTTATTTATGTGTAGGCTTGCCTCCCTTATCGGCAGGTCCATAGAAGAATATTTAGTAGGCAGGCTTCTAGTGACGGATACTCATGTAGTTTGTAGTTTTTTTATATATGATAAGTCTGAAATCAAAATTCCTATATTACACATTTGCATTCTTCTCTAATTATCTCTTGTGCCAGACTGCCTTCCAGAAAGACAGTACAGTCAGGTCTTTATATTTGCAGGTTCTGCATCCCAGAGTTAACCAACTGCAAGTCAAAAACATTCCCCCCAAAATTGCATCTGTACTGAGCATGTACCAACTTTTTATTGGCATTATTTCCTAAACAATACAGTATAACAAGTATTTACATAGCATTGCATTAGTTATTTAAAAGAATCTAGAGATGATTTTATGTATACTGGGATGTGTGCATAGGCATGTATAACATTTTGAATCAGGGACTTGAGCATCCTTGGGTTTCAGTATCTGCAGAAGGTTGTTGAACGGGCCCCCCCCATCCTGAGGGATGGCTCTACTAGTTTTAATTCCACCAAAAGAACCTGGATGGTTAGTTTGGGTGCATCCTTGTTGACTTTTATGACTTCTGACAATTTGTTAACTGAGAGTGATAGCTCCTTGTTGCTTATTTTTAAATTTTCATTACTTGTTAGTGGGAGTTAAAATAGTTTTGGGTTTATTGGAAATTTATACATTTTCTTTTCTGCATTACCTCTGAATTATTTGTGGCTCTGTATATTAATGTAAAAATCATATTTTAGTCATGCTTGAGATATTGTGTATTAGGGGTGTGAACATATGTTTGTGGGTGTTAAAACTACCTTTCATGAATTTTCATTTGTTTTTAGCCTTTCTCTAAAAGAGTTTCCTTGAGAGAACTGAACTCCAATTCCTTAGATGCTGTATTAATGCATTAACTTCTGCCTTAAATAAATAGAATGATTCCAGTTTCATAGAATTTCATAGTCTTTCAGTTCATCTCCGTGTTCTATGGGTCATAGGACAGAACAAACTAAGGAGGAAATAAAAAATGTTGGGAGGTTCTGGCTAAAGTGACTTACCGGGATTCTTACCAGATTGCTCAGATGTCACCTAGGGTATGGTACAGGATGAGAAACCATATTGGATATTGAGGTTGATCAGACATGAAGGATTGGGATTCTGATAAACCAATTTAGAAGGATTCTTGCTGAAATTAGACAACACAGAGATGAAATACAAAATTCAAGACCTGGTTAAAAAAGAAGAGTTCAGGTGAGCTTGAGTTGAATTTGGTGGAGTGTAAAATCTTTGTCCCTTTAATATGTGATGTGATTTTTTCGCCTGCTAAAGGTTTTAGGATCCTCTCTTCTTTGTTCCTGGTATTTAGTTTTTCATGGTGACTGATAGTGTGAAAACCCCTCTCTATATTCATTTCTGCCACTTAATGAATGGATTCTATCATTCCACTGATTCTTGAAGGATAGTAGAATATGCTGCCCCCAAATATGCCACTTAGGTATAAGGATTATTTTGAGCTGAAGGCAACTGGGATGAAATAGACACAGGATAAGCCCTCTGCCCTCCCCCAACTTGCCTAAAAGAAGGACATATATGACTAAGGCTGTCCTCCCTCTCCTCTCTCCCAGAAAGGACAGAAATCAATCACTGTAGAAAATTCTAGGTCCTTATGAACCCAGACACGGCGACATAGGAGTTTACATATCAAACCTGCCAACTAGATCTTCTTTCCCCTTGTTTCTTCATATGTTTGCCTTGTCCTTGGAAGAACAACACACAGTCCTTCAGTATTAATGTTAGCCTAGGATTTTTGTAGGTGTCCTTTGTCAATTTGAGGCAGCTGTCCTTCTTAACTTGTTGAAAGTTTGGTCCTAAATGGATGTCAGATTCTGTCAAATGCTTTTTCTGTGTCAATTAATATGATAGATTAAATTTTCCCCAAAATTGTTATTATTATGAGTTACATGGACTGATTTTCAAATGTTGAACCAAGATTACACACCTGCAATAAATCCAACTTGGGCATGATGTATAATTCTTTTGTGCATTGCTATTGTGAAGATGTTTGTTTCTAAGTTCAGGAAATATATTAGTCCATAGGTTTTCTTTTATTGGGGTTTGTGTTATTGTTGTTGCCCTTGGGTTTTGGTATCAGGACAATTAAAGCCTTGTAAAATCCTTTGGTAAGTATCATTATTTTCCCTTCATTTGGTCTGGAGATCTCTTAGGAGAATGGCTATAAACTTTAATCCTGCCCTGATGGGACTCCAGGGATTTGGTCGTGGATGTTTACAAAAAAAAAAAAAAAAAAAAAAGCTTTCATGGGATGCTTCTTTTCTTGTTGGACAGCATTATGCCTAAATGTCCAATCCCTGATCAGGTATTCCTCTCACAGGAAACTGGTTTTATACTGGCAGATACCCTTTTGGCTCTTGTCAGACCTGTGTCCAGTTTATTCCTACCAAAACAGCTGCTATCTAGGAGAGCCCTCACCAGGAAGGGACTTAGGTTTGGATGTGTTAATGGGTGAGACATACAACAGACAGCCTGATGTTTGAAATATCAGAAGCAACATGTTATTTACAGATCCCAGAAAGAGGATCACAACTTACAGGCCTAATAGGAAGTGAGGAGCCAACTGGGACACACACACTGTACAATGGATTGGGAACAAGACAGAGATAAGGACTTGCGGGTTAAAGGTTTTATTGGGGCCCAGGGAATTACCCAAGCAGGTTTCCATCTGGAAATTCTAATTGGTGGATCTGCAACAAGCAGGCACAAGTCACACTGTGATTCCAGGTGGTCACTAGGGATGTGGGAGTTAGAGGAGAGAGTCAAGTAGGTTGTTTCTAATTGTTAGTTACATGGGGAGGTGGTCACCAGGGGTGAGGGTGGTTGTATAAGGGGGATATGCATATGGATCGTGTTGAAAAACCAGGAGAGGTAGAGAATTAGAAACTACATCAACGGTGACTAAGTGCTGCTTCTGAAATGATAAAGTCCAATTCATATTAAAACAGATGCCAAGGCAACATAAAATTATAAGAGCTCACTAGTAGTGTTCCCACCTCTTATGTTTCTGAAATAGATTTTGTAACTTTGGTGTTAGATCTTCAATCACTTGTTATAACTCTGCAGTAAAACTATCTGGCCTCAGGATTTCCTTTTCAGAAGCTTTTTAAATTATGAATTCAATTTATTCCTTTTTATAGGCTATTACCTACTTAATCCTGGTTAAACCTTGGGAGTTTGTGGGTTTTAAGGAAATCATTCATTTCCTCTAAGCTGTTGAACTAACAGTATGAAGCTGGTTGTGGTACATACTTCCTTGTTGTTTTTCTAAATTGCTAAAGGGTCAGTATTGATATCTCCTATTTCTTTTCTGATGTTAGTGACTTCTGTTTTCTCTCTTTGTTTTGGCCATTCTAGAAATTTATCAATTTTGTTAATTTTGGAAAGAACCAGTTTTTTGTTTCCTTGGTTTTTCTTTAATTTTCTATTTTTGACTTCATTGATTTTTGCTCTTCATTATTTCTTTCCTTTTCCTTGTTTTGGGATTTATTTTGTTCTTGTTTTTCTAATTTTCTAGATAGAACTTAGAGAACTAATTTGCCATAGCTCTCTTTTAATTTCAGGTTGTCCATTTCTTTCACGCTGGTTTATTTACACCCCTCATATTGACTTTGTTAAATTTTAATTTTTATTCAGTTCTATGCATTTATACACTTCTAGACTTCTTCTTTAACCTAGGGATTATTTAGAAGTGCATTGAATTTCTCTTTAGAATCTTTTTTTAGCCTAATGAAACAGAAAAACAACCGTGGGGCTGTGGAGCTATATTAGCAGGGCTTTTGAGGTGTCAGAATTTTCCTCAACACGTAAAGCAGCTGGAACTAGAGCTACATCACCGCCTCCTCTCATGGAGGACGTTTAAGTCATGGATGATGTGAGGCCCCTCAGGCCAAGCCATGGTGAGGAGGAACCCTCAGATGCCAGCTGTAAGGGAGCTGGTTATCAGTGCTGCCCCCTTGTGGGAGAAATCTGGGACTGAAGAAACTAGCCCTAAACCCAGCCCTGCGGGACATCTTCCACCTTATGTCCCCACACACACCTAGGCATATGAGCACACGCTGAAGCGGGAGTAGAGGGGTTGTTGCGATGGACAGGGCAGGCTCACCAGTTTGGGCTCTCAACTGAGCTTAAGTAAAAGACCTCACTTCACTAATCCTCCATTTTCTTCACTAATAAGCTCGGAAGAATATGACATCAGTTCTTAAAAAGTACTGTGAAAATTAGAGATGTTCTGTAGAAGTGCCTCTCTCCTCACCTGAGATGAGAAGTCCCTTGGCTTAAGGAGCAATTAGAGGGCTCACTATGAAGAAACGAATGTGGAGACCAAGTGTCCCCTGTCAGACTGAGACTGACCTAGAAGTATCTGAATGAGGGAGGGGCCCGATTTCCTGTCCTTCTGAGCCAGGATGCTTCTTACAGAGGCTGAGTTCTCCTTTCTGTTCCTGGAGCAAGAGGGAGGGATCCCAACCACTGAAGATCCTGGGGAAAATCTGAGGGCCTCCTACTGTCTCTCAGGAAAGGAACAGGACAACACTTCTCTCTAGTGTTCATTAAGTAGAACTGCAGCAAGCCAAGCTTCTGCCTCCCACTTCATTAGAAGTTGGCTGAAGTCAGGCACCTGGCCATGCACTGAACTTGCACTGACAGAAAAAAAGATCATATGTTCAAGTAACCGAAACACCAAAAATAATGACAAAAGTGAAGAAAACAATCATAGCACAGAGATAGCATCTTGGGAATTCATTGCAGATTCCAATATCAGGGGAGGGGATGATAGCCAAGATTAAACATCAGTTGATCTTGGGAACAGCCTGGGCAAAGGACCCTTAGTGAAGGAATCCTGTAGATGCAAAGAAATTAAACAAGGTCACAGAGGCACCTGAGGAGTAGGGCAATGGGTGATTGAGAGCAAGGTTTGAGAGTTTTAAAAATCTACAATGTATGCTTATCATTGGGAAAACTTTTAAAAAGAGGTTAATGTGCAACTCCAAAGATTTTTCACCAGGATACAGCTTCAAAATCAGCATGGCAAGTCAGGCACAGTGGCACACACACCTTAATCCCAGCAGCTTGGAAGGCTGAGACAGGAGGATCACAAGTTTGAAACCAGTCTGGACAACTTAGGGAGACTCTCAAAATAATAGCTGGGGGTGTAGCTCAGCGGTAGAGCACCTCTAGATTCAAACTTCAATACCTCAGTGGTGTAGTGGGGGTGATCAGCAGGGTAAAAACTGATCTAACATGTTCTTCTGCCCTCTTCCCCTCACATCTTTCCTCCCCATCCCTCTCAGAAAATGACTACCATATGCTTCTGTTTACTCCACTAACGGGACAGTACACTTGACTTACAGGTAGGATAAGGAGGGGTTCAAGCATAATCTACTGCTGCTGAACCCACAGCCAACATGCTTCTGCTATAGTCTGGAATGGTCTGAGTTTATCCCTCAACACTTTATGTGTTGGAAGCTTGGCCCTCATTGTGGTCATGTTAAGAGGTCCTTTAAGAGGTAGAGTCTAGTGGGTGGCTATTTGAAGGTGTTGTCCTTGGCAATAATTGATATCCTTCTCACCCTGTAGCCCCAAAAGCTTTTTTAAGTCTTTACAAATGCAGACCTGTGGTTCCTGATTTATTCCTACATATTTTCCAGTCAAATAGGAAGTACCAAAGCCCCAGCCTCAGTTATATGACTGGAATTCAAAGATTTTTCTTCATTCCAGAATCAAAATAATTGAAGCTTTAATGGTCTTTTCCACGGATGACAGTAATAGCATCGTGTGTGTGTGTGTGTGTGTGTGTGGTGTGTGTATTTGAAACAGTAGTACAAAGCACAAGCTTAATTTCCCCACACCAAATTAAAATAGAGCCCCATAGGGACAAAATTAATTTTCCAGGACAGTTCTGATAGGAGAACATATTCCTACTTGTCGTGGTGGAGGTAACTTTATTCTTAAGCAGTTATTTTCACAGACCATAATCCCAAGTTACACGTGCACACAAAAGGAAGTGGTCTTCACTTCATATGTGGGGCAATGTGTTCTATAAATGCCAAAATCTTGGAGAAGCACAAAGGCAACCTACTCTTTAAAAACACCAAATTGTTGCAAGTAGAACTGACTATGCCTCCTTTCTCCCTTAATAAAAAGTAATGCTGTATCTGACAACCAAATATGGTTTTTATGTCGACCATTTGCAATGCCATTCCCCCTGTGACATGTGTCTTTGGGACTGAAAATAGTTGTCCATTCACCTTGAAGAGAGAGATACATGTTTATTCTTTCCTCCTCTTTTCGTTTTCATGCCCCTATTCCTTGTGACAACTGCTATATGAGGATCTCTTCAAGCCACTGTGCTATTTGGCTACTTCTAAAAGTTTATCCAAACCAAAGAGATTCTCCTCAAACCGAACTGAAATCATCCTTCTCAGCCTCTCTGCCTATGATCTCCACCCCCCAGAAAACAATTGCTATCTGAAACAAATCTGTAGGTTTTTATTCTTGCTCTTGTTCATCTCTATGAAGGTTTTTCGCTAGATTGTCACTGGGTCCATAAATCCTCTGGGCCATTTCTTTACCACCTTTACAGCCTTGATCATAAACATGGTAAAGCTCAAGTTCTTCACTTGCAGATCCATTGTTCATCCATTGGGTCAAAAAGAAAAGAGGCTGCTAGTACCTTGTTGCCTGAAGATTTCTCTTGTTTGTGAGTTACTTTTTCTTCCTTCACTGCCATAGGATTTCTAACAATTTCAGTCAAGTGTCATCTAATTTTTAAAAAAAAGAAAGGTATTTTAGTGAGGTAATTGCTTTATTAATGCCACATGTTTGGATCTGTTCAATCAGGGAAATTGCAGTATTCAATATAACTATCTAACATTCTTTCTGCTGTAAACTAAGCTGCAATGTGTATGTCATTATGAAGTCACAGAGAATCAAGCTCAGTCCCATATGAGTAACCAAGAATTTATTTCAAAATAAATTCAGAACTTTGACTTCTGCCTATGATGGGATAACAAGAATCAGACTCCCTGCAGCATCCATAAATAAAAATGCAGATAAACTGCAGGAACCAAATGTTTTCAGACACTGGAAGTATCTAAAAAGAGCACAGGTAGTGACCTGGAGGCAGGAACCCATGGAGGGGACCCCATGGAAGCCCCAGTTCAGAGTCCGCAAGGCTCAAAAGACGCAGGCAGGGAGGAGGGATCCAGGTGAGTATGGAGGTCCCTGAGTTAAGGAAACTGTGGAGAATTTGAGGGGGCACAGGCAACTGGGTATCACAGAACTAAGTACTAGAGAGAAGAGAGGAGTGGCTGAAGTAAAGGGTAAGATTGAAGAGCAGAGGACGGAGGAGACATGGAACAATGCTTATGTGTAAGGATAGATACAAATCAAAAATGAAGGGGCTGGGTTGTGGCTCAGCCATAGAGTGCTTGCATCACACGTGTGAGGCATGGGGTTCGATCCTCAGTACCACATAAAAATAAATAAACAAAATAAAGGTATTGTGTCCATTTACAACTAAAAAGAATTTTTTAAATGAAGAAACAATTTTCTCTGGTGTGAAAATGAAAAGAACCCTCTTATTTTTCTTTTAGAGTACTCTTAAAAAATCATTTGTGCTGGGCATGGTGACACACACCTGAAATCCCAGCTACTTGGGAAGTAGGAAGAATGCGAGTTCAAGGCCAGCCTGGGCAATTTAATGAAACTCTGTCTCAAAATACAAAATAAAAAGAATTAGAAATGTAGCTCAGTGGTAAAGCACTTGCCTATCCTGCATGAAGCCTTGGGTTCAATCCTCAGTACCAAAAATAATAATAACTTGTCAATGCAAATTCTTTATTTTTCCCTTCCAGATGTATGTAAATTGCTAAGGTAAACAAGTCTCTTTTCAAATTTCCAATCTAAGGATGACTTTCTCAAGGACCTGGGAGTCATCTCTATGATATGGAATCATCAAGAGAGAGAGTATCTTTGTCTCCATGGGAGGACAGGAACCATAAAATAGGAGGCATTTTTTTTTCCTTTGGTAAATGTAATTAGCAAACAAGTGGCTACCCCATTTATTTAAAGTGAATTTAAAATAAATTTTATTTTAAAGAAACGCAAAATAAAAATGGTGTTGTGATCTCTCTTACTTGAGAACGAGTTATTTTCTATCTTGAGAATGCTACAACTGTAACTGCCTGGTTCTGTACAAGCAGGAGATGTGCCTCTGTCTTTGCAATCTCTCCAGTGGATCTCTCTTTTATGTATCACAAATTGTGGTTGAATACTTCTTCAAGAATAAATCTGTTTTCTTTCTCTTCTACTTTGGTGTAGGGTATGCCCCACTTCAGGCAGTGAACAGCACAGTGCTAGAAGTAGCCCAAGACTTGAAGGGCAGGGTCCCTGCACCCTCCCTCCAGCTGCAGAGGTCACAGCTTGGGGTGGAGTCTCAGCTGAAGCCTAGAGACCTGCCTTCCCCCTTCTCTCTTCCTGGATATTTTCCTCTTCCCAATGCTCCATGGCAGTTTTCCTGGATCATTCATGCAGACTGATTAGTTCTTAAGACAGACAGATCCATTTTATGTTACTCATAATTAAAAATATATAAATAAATGAGGAATATATAAATAAATGAGAAATATATAAATAATGGAGAATAAAATGGGTGGTAAAGAAACAGAAAATAAAAAAGACAAGCACTTAAAGATAAAATTGTGCTCATTCTACAAAATTCATTGGGAGCAATCAGTAAATTTACTAAAAATTTAAGATTCATAGGTAAATGCAAGAATGTGGATAGGATTAAGATAGCAGAAAAATAAGTGACAGCTCACAAATTGGTAAACTTTGCAATCAAATCATGGAATAGAGATCAATCTACATATTTAATGGAAAATGTTTCTGCAAAGACTTGTAGACACTTTCCATCTGTAAGAATGTTTCATCCATGAAACTATATAAACCATAGTAAAATCTATGGAAAGAAGATGCTGGGTTTTTGTTGCAGCGTGAGTGGATGCCACCTATAGAGGCAGAAAGAAAACCATCAGAGACAGAACTAAGATGTTTGATGAGGAGAAATTAGTCTGAGTCTCAGCACTGTCTTTTACTGCATGATCTTGAGCATCTTAGATTTTCCTTTGAGTTCTAACAAGAACTTTCCTGGAAAAGGGAGGAGATTAAATGTGAGACACAAAAAGAGAGTAAAGAACACAGTTCTCCCTGAAAGGTCCACAAGAATTGCTGCAAAGCACATCAGGCAGAGGCATTTCTTGGCTTCTGTGCCAGGGCGGCTCACTATTTATGGGGACACAACCCTTTTCCACCACCAAGTCCTCTATATACATGTGCTGGTTAGAACTTGGGGTTTTTTCCTGATATCCAGAAACTAGAAAAGACACAAGGAAAACTGAATGCACCCAGGATAACAGGGTTAGTTTTACAGTTTAATTCTTCCAGGCTGTGACTAGAGAGGGAGCGGACTCCTGCCCCTAATAAGGAGCACTTATCACTGCAGAAACATGTTTCTCACATTTGCTATCTGATACATATTTTCCATAAAAACAATATTCCTAGCAGCTCAGGAGACAGAGGTAGAAAGACCACAAGTTCAAAGCCAGATTTATCAATTCAGAAAGGCCCTAAGCAACTTAGCAAGATGGTCTCAAAGTAAAATACAAAAAGGGCTGGGGATGTAGCTCAGTGGTTAAGTAACCCTGGTTCAATCCCCTGTACCATTCATGTGTGTGTGTGTGTGTGTGTGTGTGTGTGTGTGTGTGTGTGTACGTGTATGAAATACAATAAAAGATAATGAACATAGCAAACATTTATTAAACACTTATTCTGTACCAAGGACTTTCTTAAGCATGCTACTTATTTTAACTCACTACACTCTAGGGACAATACTATTTAGTACCCTAATTGATAGAAAGAAAACAGGATTACAATTAAAAAAATCACTCAGACTATTTTTGTGTTTAATCACAGCTTCATTTCTCATGGCTTTTCATCTTAAGGATGATATCTGCCACTCAGCTGTCTATCTCATGTGTTTGAGACAGAGTTTCATTAAATTGCTCAGGTTGGCCTTGAATTCGCATTCTTCCTACTTCCCAAGCAGCTGGGATTTCAGGTGTGTGTCACTATGCCGAGCACAAAAGAAAAAAGTTACCATTACTTCTTCTCTCATCCCAATCTTACAATTTTTTCTTTTGCATGGTCTACATGCAGTTTTTCACCAGTATATTCATTGTAATGAATCACTTGTTGCTAAGTTGGATCCCCAGCACTGGGGACATCAGATATCATTTAAATGTCCCTATGTTTCTGCTTGCTAGCACTGACCTAATGAATCACCATATATAGGACCAAATTCAAAGGTCATCATCATTGAATCCTCTTCTTCTGGTCCCAGTGATATGACCAAGCTCACACCTACCTTTCTTCACTTCTTCACTAGCTCTCCTCTTCATCTGGAAGAGACTGCTTCAGTATTAGATCTACCAAGAAAGCTTCCCTGATACATCTGGTCCCAGTAAATGTCCCTATTCTGGGCTCCCATTTATCATCTATATACCACCTACAAAATAAAATACATCATATTTTTTGAAATATATTGTGTATCTTTTCTTTCCTTATTCATAAAATATGATATCTTTAAAGTATACACCATGCTTCTTATATATTCATTCAACAGAACTATATTGCTCTCCTGGCACCAGGCATCATGCTAGACACTGGAATGAAGAAAGTGGACACAGATTCTACCCTCAGTGTGCAGTCTGGATGGGAAGGCATCCAGAGATAAACATAACCCACAGACATATGTGGTTGTCACTGCAGAAACATTAAAGGAGGTGTAATTTGCTTAATGCATAGGTGGGGGAAATTTAATATGGAGATGTACATTCACATCGATCATCTCCTTCCAGGTGACATGGAAAATGAGACATGAGATTCAGCATCCATGTCCCTTATATGTGTATATCTTTAGCACCAATGTCAAATGACAAAATGAAGGCTCATGATAAATCAGGTGCCTGAGATCCAACAGTAATGAAAAGAGGGAGAGATGGGGCAGAATTACAGCTCAGTGGTACCTGAATCCCAGCAGCAGACCCCTCATAGAAACATGAGTGAATAAGTCAAACCTGAGTTAGGAAAGTATACTCAGATCCAAGAAGTTCTCCTTTCGCTCTTTTATTTTGTAATGACCATTAACTTCAGATAGAAGTTAATGGTCATTACAAATAGAGAGCAGAAATAAGCAATAGCCATTATTTAGTTTCAACATGTATTTAGATAACAGGGCATTTAATGGACTTCTGGACAGGAAGACCGGTCAATAGAATTTGGAACTATAATATTTTCTCTCAAGTGGATTCGAGCCCAATGTGAAACCTGCATGATGGTTCTGCACCTGTTTCAGAGTGGGTGAGGACCGAGCACTCTGGTGCTGCTGAGAGGTGAGGACTGACAGAAGAGACACAGAAGACCAGTGTGGAGATGGCCACAGATAATTCATCCTGGTGCCTGGGTGTCCTCAGTGTACTTCTTCAGTAAAAGGGCACACAGCAGCCTCTCAGGGGGAAATGCATGGGTCTGGCATTTGGGAAGAGGGAGAGCCAGGCAAGTGAGAAGGGAACATCAGAGCTGGTGTGGGAGAAGACATGATGAAGAATGAACTAGGTCGGCACAGGCCTTCTGCCTGAATCCCTGCCTTTCATTTCACTTAGACAAGGAGTCAAGCCCACTCTGGATGTGTCCCAGAGCAAAGAATCATCATCTTCAGCCCCTATAGCTGGGGAGAAAGTGCAAACAAGAGGCAGGAGGGAAGCCATAGTCCCCTTCAAAACAGGGCAGGTGCCATACCAAATCATGTGCTATGGTGAAAGGAGAACATATCAGCAGAGGATGGCTAGAGAATTCTCAGCTCAAGGATGGGTTCGCTCAATCCCTCCCTTAAGGACAGGGTTTCTCCCGTTTCAGCATTTGATCCAAATAACTTGATGTGAAGGGCTAGCTAGGGCATCAGGTTTAGCTGCACCTCCAGCATCAAGACACGAGGTGGCAGTAGCTTCCCTTCAATCAAGAAGGAAAGGGAGAGGAGGGACGGATCCAGAAACAACAACAACAAAAAAATCAGCTCCAGAAAATGCTAAATGTTTCCTGGATTGTAGAATCACACCCAATGAGAAACACTGCATTAGGGTTAGTTAAGAAACCATCAAGGCGTTCCTGAGAGAAGATGGTTGAGGATATTGCCTTTTGCTCCCTCTCCTTGCATCCCAGGTCTCGGGGTGCAAGGAGGTGACACCCTCTTGAGTACCTATAGATGTTGGCAGCCCTGGATTCACATAAGCTTTTGCAGAGAATCCTAGAGTCCCATTCATTGTCTTCTTCTGGCATTTTGGGGGCTCCCAGGGCATCTTTTTGAGGGCTTGAAAGAAGTGCCTTTGGAATCCAGTGCTGACTTTCCTGGAGATACCCTTCACCCCACATACTGTGAGAGCATCTCCTCGCTGGTCTCCATGGAATTGAGACCAACATTAATGCCAGGAGGTAAGGCAGTTGGTCCTCTCTCACCAGCATTCTTTGTATAGACGCTGTCACAGTAATGTCTCCCTGACCCCAGGCTCCTGTGTCAACCCTGCTCCAGCTCCTGAGGCCCTACTTTCCTGCTTCATGTGGGTCACAGGCCCCCCTCTCAGTTCTGTCCACTCTCAGGTTCCCACCCTAAGCCAGGCCCAGCCTACTTAACCCAGGACTGAAGTAGGATAGAAGAAATTTTAAAATAGAAATAAAAGTGGCATAAAGGAAGGTTACGAATGTATATTCAATCTGAGTTTCCACATACTTTTCCAGACCTGTCACTCCCTGAGCCAGTCTGTCTCCCAGGTCTGTCATTTTCCAATGTTTGGGAAATCTGTAAAGCTTAGAGGTACCATAAAATCATTCATTTATTATAATAACTTTACATAATGTTAATTAACCCACCAACAAATTGATTAAGTAAATAGAGATAGGGCATTTTAAGAAATCTATAATGTAGGGAACTTTCCAGCATTATCTCTTAATCAGATAATGAAGACCACATCATCTCAAGGATCCTAAGAATGTCCAGACCAACATAATCCATCTTGTGATCACCCAACTATTGTCATTTTTACATACTTTCTCATACCCAGTTCTCACCCAGTTTCCTTTAAAAGAAGATCCAGGAACCCCCAAAATGCATCTCTCACTCTCCAGATGGCCCACATTCTCCCTTCACTGTGTATTCTTTGCTTTCCTAAATAAATCCCTGTGCCTTTCCTGACATGTGAGGAAATGCTTTTTCACTATGTATGTCAAAGACTCCCACTAGTCCAGAGAGTTCAATTCCACCCTTCCAAGGATAGTAGATCTGGATGGGACTTCATTTCCAGGAAAATTTCAAGGACCTCGGGGGGTCTCAAAGCAGGCCCTGACAGGACTATTTCCACCCAAACCTGAAGTGCCAAAACTTCTGACTTTGTATAACAAACTGGAGTTTGCAGTCTTTTCTCCATTCTGAATTACAATAACACTGTCATTAAGGGTCTTTCTCATAGACAACAGTATCACTATCTATCCAAGCTGGCTACCTATGCTGAGTTCACAAAATCTGACTATTCCAATAACTTGAGAAAATGTCAAAGAAATCATGCAAACACACAGAAGTACCTTTTCAAAATCCAGGGATGGCTCTGTGACCTTAGGGGTCTGTGGAAAGAGAGAGAGCCACTAGAATTCTTTATTCTTATATAGGGGACACACAAGGGAAGGTTCTATGGAACATTTTATCCCCAAAAGGGCAAAGGGGTAGGGTTACAAAGGAACAGGTGGGTGTAATTCAACCCCATGGGTGACGCCCACTCCTGGAGCCACACATTCCTTATCAGTGGAGATAAAGCCCAATGTATTGCAGGGTGTGATAACTCTTCAATACCCCTTTACTCAGGACTTCAAGGTGTGCACATAGCTTCTGTTCAGAGTGGCTCCCAACACAGCAGCAATAGCATTTGTTTTTGTTCTAAATGTTTTTACTTGAATGAATAGCTGTACCAAACAAGAACTTACTTTACCTACCCCAGATTAAAATAGCATGATAGGTGCACAAGTCATTTTCCAGGACAGTTCTAATATGTGAATATTCTCCTATTCCTGGTGGTTGGGATAACTTTACATAAACAGTTATTTTTATACACTCTATTAACCCACAAATGCAAAAATTACACCAAAGGAAGTGGGGGTCTTCCTTACAAGTGTGGGGCAGTACGTTTTATAATTGAGAAAGAGGAGAGAAACATTGATGCTACCCACATCTAAAAACACCAAATAATTGAGAATAGAATTTTCTATCCCTCCTTTCTCCCTTGACAACAGGCAGTAAGGGCTCTGGCACCAAGAAGCAGTCTTTACACTGACTGTTTACAAAATGTTTCCACACATGACATTCATCCTTAGGGTTACAAATAACAGTCCATTCACTTTGAAGAAACATAAGCCTACTCCTTCCTGCTCCCTCTTGCCTCATGCCCCTATCCCTGTCCAGGCTTGATCATTAGCAGTGTAGAGGTCTTCTTTCCAGCTGCTGATCTACTGTCCCAAGCCCAGGTTGGTTGAAAAGCCTTTGTCCACACTGAGCTCCACTGGATGTCTGAGGATTAGGCACATCATGATAGCACTGATCTAGAGACTGTTCTGCTTCTTTGTTGTCCTTGTGTTTTCATATATTACCCTTTACCAGATGTATAGGTAGCAAATGACTGTAGCTGTCACTATTGTCCTCAGGATCATGTGGCTCAGGAAGGAAGGGCTGGGTGGCCCAGGTGCAGGGTCAGCTGTCTTCCAGATCTATGGGATACCTGGTTCTGCTGCCACCTGGTCCTGGCTGGTGTATCCATTCATGTCTCTCTTAAACACAAATAAGACCAGAAAGACAGGACCTACTGACAAAGGAGACTTTACTCCACTGACAGCTCTCCATCTTTGTCCTTTGAGTCCTCTTCCAGGATGGCAGTGGGGTTGGGCCAAAGTATCTGGAAATGTCGGGTAGAATCAGAACACAGTCTGAGGCAGAATTTTCCTAACTTTCTCCTGCAAGGCCACCACCTCCCTCTCCATTTTCTCCCTCAGCCATGGCTGTCCCAGAGGCTATGATTCTACCCATCAACAGGAACAGGGGCCTTTTAAAGAGATGATACATAGGCTACATTCCACGTGTTCTTTGTCGGAGTTGTAATTCACTTGTTAACTTGGGAAATAGTCATTTCTGAGATCCATCCCCAGAGTCTGGATTACTTCACTTTCAGGTGGGTGAGTGCTCAAGGACAGATATTCCTGTCTAGGATGGGGAAGAAAGGTAATCCTTTTTCCCCTGAGATGGGGGAGAGGGAGACATTAGGGAGGAGGAAGAGAAAGAAACATGTCCATTTTAAAAATCAGTTGCAGTGGAAGAGCAGCAATATTCAAAGCACAAGGTGGTCCACTGATGCAAATAGAAGAGGCAAAAATAACCATTCTTATTTTGTTCCTGATTTTAGAGAAAGCCTTCGTTTTTTTATCACTGAGTGTGATGTTAACTGTGTGTCTTTCATATGTGGCATTTATTATGTCAAAAAAGGTTCATCGTTTGGTTTTTTTGATCATGAAAAGGTGTTGGATTTCGACAACTGATTTTACTACATTAGTTGAAACGATGATGTAGGGACTTTTCCCCTTTATTCTATTAATGTGGTATATTACATTAATTTCCCAATATTGAACCATTCTTCATTCTGGAAAGAAGTCTCACAGATTAAGGTGTTTAACCTGTTTTAAATGCTGAATTGAGTTTGCAGCTATCTTGTTGATTTTTGCATTTAAATTGATAAGGGATATTGACCTGTTCTTCGTTTGCTTTTTTCCCCCATAACATTTTTCCTCTTAAATGCCATATAATCGTGTTCATGGCTTATTGTCTGCTTTCTATACTCTTAAGGAAATTCTCCAGGGCAATCAACTTCCTTTAGTTTGCTGAGTATTTTAAACCACTTCCTGTAGTGCTTGGTACATAGCAGGTGTTCTGTACTCATTCGCAGAATGACTCCATTGGAAATGGGTCTGGTTCTGTCTGTTATCTAGTGTCCTCACCATCATTTAGGCAGATACATACCTACAAGATAACGCCTACAGGGAACCTGTTTCCCTTCTGGAAGAACTTTGTACCCAGGGTCCAGAAGCTCACGGAGAGTGTAAACACACCCAGAAGCGCTAGAGGGAGCTCCGTTGGGGCCTGGGCACCCTACTGCAGGGCCCCTCAGCTCAGGCAAATGCAGAAAACTACACTTCCCAGAATCCTCGCATGGACTACATTTCCCAGAAGCATTAGCGGCCGGCTCTGCCTGCCTATCCCCACCCTCGCCCCGCCCCGCCCTCCTGGACCTTCGGGGCCGCGGAGTGTCTGCCGCCGGGTTTCCGGCTGTAGAGCTGAGGTCGCTGGCGGCCGGGGTCCAGACGCCAGGTTGCGGCGAGCGGGGCGGTTCCGGAGTATCCCGCATGCGGAGCGCGGCCTGGCGAGGCATCACCCCGGAGCCCTGAGCCTGAGGAGGTGAGCGGCAGAGGGCGGTGGGAGGCGGACCCGGGCCTCCGAGGATGCGGCGCCCGAGTGAGGGGAACAGGCCCGCAAGGTGCGTGGAGAATCCTTTGTGGGACGAGAGACACCCTGGCGCCTATTGCCTGCCTCCGCCAGCTGTCCCGTGACGTCGCCCCAGGCGCGTCAGGTGGGGCACTTGGCCCAGGTTTTCGGCAGTCCCACCTCCGGCTTCCGCAGATCCTTCCACAGCGCGTTCCCTGGGTTCCCTGCCCTGGCCCGGCGTTAAAGCTCTGGAAATTGATTTCTTGACAGCGGACAGAGAAACTGGGAAAAGCTTGTGGAGGAAAATTGCGCAGGGGTGCGAGTGAGATTGGAGCAAATGTACCGAGCTTGGAATCCTGGTCCCATCCTCACTGGCTTGTGGGGAATTGGAGCAATTGGCCCCGCTCTGTTCTTAGTTTTCTGATCCATAAAATTGGGTGCTAGCAACGCTACCTGATGATGTGGGGCTAAATAGTGTAAAGCTAATGGTGCCTGGCACTTGGTGAGGCTCAGTGAGTCCCTGCTGTGATGGAATCCAGTCCCCTTCTCCCAGTCTTGCTTCTGGAAATTCTTAGAGCCATGAAGAGTCAAGCCCTGGACTAGGACACCAGCCCATGTCTCTGATTCTGTCCACTCCTAGCTCCTTCTGACATTCCTCTACAAACATGTGGAGTCAGAACTGCTGGTTCTGAGGGGTGGAAAACTGAAGGTCTTCCTCATGGTATCTTTTTCTTCTTTTAGATCTCCTGGAGACTGCACCCATCCTGGAGAGAAGAGCCCAAAAAGAGGACATGGCTCCTGAGCAAAGGGAATCAAGGTCTCAGGTGAGCTCATTGCCATATCAGTTCATAGTGGATGGATTTTTTTGTTGTTGTTGTTGTTGTTGTTGTGTTGTTGTTGTTGGTGGTGGTGGTGGTGGTTGGATGGTTTTATCCCTCTTAACTGAAGTTCTAAAGCAATACAAACCTCACTAGGATTTGGAGCCTAAGTCCTGTGAATTTAGGGGAGCCAGTCCACCTTTACAAGAAGATTTCTGTAGGGAATACTCCCCACACGTATGAACACATGTCCAGTGTTCATTTTTTAGTTGATACATTTATTCACTCATCTTAATCCATTGTGTGATCACTAATTTGACGGGTAAGATGTCACATAACTTTATATCACTAGGGACAAAATAAACATACACAACATGATAATATTCCTCTCTGGCCCTACATCTTTCATTCATCCTTGTTTTCCTCCCTGCCCTTAACAAAATGCTTTTCTTTTTATAGTCACCCCTGAGCATCCTCGTGATACCTCCTCCAGATTTCTCCAGCCCATAGTTTTTTTATTTTTTCTCCCTCTCTATTCTAAAGATCAAGTGCTTTGCCTGTACTCTTCTCCTGAAAACTAATCTCAACCTGCTATTTTCAACCCTGTGTTGGGAAAATGGGGGAGGTAACATGACCTGTCAACAAAGGATAGCCATGTTGCAGGGGACACAGGTGGAGGGATCTCTTTCTCTGAGGGCAAAGAGGAGAATCCTCAAGAAATATAAGGAGGGATCTATGAGGTATTGGTGGTGAAGAAATAGAACATGCAGTGGTTAGAAAGTGGGACTTTCAAGCCACACAGCCAGGTTTTTACTGTTGGTGTGCCTTGGGCAAAAATAATTCCACTTCTCAGTGCCTCAGTTTCCTCACCAGTAAAAGAAATAGCAGCATGCCTACCTCCTCAGTAGGTGAGAGGATGTCATGAGTTAGTGCATAGGAAGTGTTTAGATCTGGGGGGAGCACACAGTGACAGCTAATTGTGTGTGGTTATTGTGGTAGCTGAAAAATATAATATTAATAAAAATATTAATGTTAATAGATATATACTATATATGTGTGTGTGTATATATATATATATATACAGTGTTTCTGGGATGCAGAAAATACTGTCCTTTTTCTACTCATCTTCATCTGTCATTAACAGTTGTTATTTATTGAGTGTCCAGCATGTTGAGGAATGTGAGAAGGCTTTGAGTTTGTTCTTATTTTCACAACAGTACAGCAGTTAGTATTTCTGTTTTACGTATATATGAGGAAACCAAGGTTCAAAAAAGTCAACCCAAGTTTATGACCACAATCCATGCTTGAACTGTCCAGCTGCTCTTCTGATACATCTTTTAGAACATAGACAGACCCAGCCATGTGTTACCAGGGCACTTTAGCAATATGGGATCATCTTTGGACCCATAAGCATGGTGGGATTTGATTTTTCAGGCAACAACCAGTACCTGCCATTGTGTGTTTGAGCTGTTCTGTTTTCTTTAAGCTTTTCCCATTCCATTCCCAGAGATCGAGGTTGCTCTCCTTCTCAGAACCTTCTCTATCCACATGTGTCAGTGAATCCCCTACCACATCTTATTCCTGCTTGCTGCCCATGTGTCAGTACCACACTATTTGTAAAGGATCAGAGAAGGTACTGGGTTCATAGTTGGAAACTTGTTCGGGTCTTGCTGTTGCCACTAGAAACGCATGTGACCTGGGGTATTGGCTACCCTGAACCTTATTCTCCTTGTTTCTAAAGTGAACTAAGAGATGGCATGTGATCCCACTACACAGCTTTTTTTTTTCATTGTGCAAACTATTTCATGCATTTTCCTTATCTGCTGATTGTATTATTAAATTCTTTGTGGGTGAAGATTCTTTATTGTATTCCTTCCATATACCATTAAATTATCTTATCATATACATATTGCATGCTCATCAGGAAAAGCTCAAAGAATAAATATGTGTATGAGCAGAAAAAATCTTTTTCATATGCTATAATCTCACCACACCATTCTGATACCAAGAATATGGGAGTTTTTCTTCACTCACCAAGTAAGGAGTGCTGCAATGGTGGACCCCAACTGAGCATCCTCTAATTCAGTACAGTTCTGACATTGTCTACCTGGAGGTAATGTCAGACCCCACAAAACTTTCTCCTACTTCAGATCCCAGTTGCAAGTCTGGGTCTCCAGTACTTGACCAACTGACTACACATTGAGGTTCCCACGACTTCCTTCCTTTGGCTTGATTAATTTGTTAGAGCAGCTCACAGAACCTAGGGAAACACATTTACCTGTTTATTGTAAAAGGTATTAAAAAGGATTACAAATGTAGAGGTGCATAGAGCAAGGTATGGGACAAGGGATATAGAGCTTCCACATCCCTTCTGGATGTACCAGTCTCCAAAAAACTCCATATGTTCAATTTTCAGATTCTAAATCCTGCCAGTTGGGTTTTATGGAGACTTTGTATAGGCACATTGATTAAATTATTGACCCACTTAACCTTGAGCCCCTATCCTGATGATATCCAGAAGCCTCCTACCATGGTCAGCTTGTTACTGGAGCTAGGAGCAGGACTAGAGATGGAGTCAGGTTAAAGTTGTACACTTCAGTGTTTTTTCTAGGGCTTGCACATTGCCCTCCTATCATGTTACTCATTGTGGGCAAGAACATGGGATATGAACCAAGGGCCAAGGGAGCACACTTATCCTCTCTGTTCCTTTGTTTTTTCTTGTATATAATGGGGTCAATGGTAGTTCCTTCTTCATAGGATTGTGGTGAACATCAAATAGATTATACACAGAAGATTAACATAAAGCTCTCAGAGCAGTTATTGGCCAATAGAAAGCGTATAATAATTGGAAGCTATTTTAATTTTCATAATAACTATCCTCAAGCTTGACACAACAGATACTACCTTATTTTACCTAGTCTGTATCAGCATTTAGGTTATTTCCAACATGATAAATATCCTTATGCATGCAATTTGCGCATTCTTCTTTACAGTCCAAATATGGTAATTGGTAAGTAAGAAGATACCCATTTCTAAGCTTTTTAAAAGATATTATCAGATGTCCATCAGAAGGATTATTCTAATTAACTCCTTTGCTGATTACATTAATCCTCTATATGCCTCTCATAGTGGTTAACACAAGATCAGATTTTTCCTGCTTCTCTGTTTTTATCACTGGATGAATATTCATTAAACGAATGAGTGGCCTCTTGAGAACCTTGAATAGTATCAGCAGGATTTCATGGTAGCCTGTTTAACTCCATTTCCTCCATCTACATGCTGTGGAGGGTTGGTTCTGGGTGAGCTGGAGTGTCTTGTTCTTACAGGTATCAGTAACATTTGAGGATGTGGCTGTGCTCTTTACTCGGGATGAGTGGAGAAAGCTGGATCCTTCCCAGAGAAGCTTGTACCGGGAGGTGATGCTGGAGAACTATAGTAACCTGGCCTCACTGGGTAAGGAAATCCATTGTGGACACAGTTCAGAAATGGGGAGATCTCAGCACCTGCTTCCCTGAATAAAAGCTGAGCGTCATCAAAAAAGTTTAGCTGAGCTTTGCCTTAGGATTATACAAATCAAATATCTATAAATATTGAGAATTGAGGTGTAGAATTGCCCCATGTATGGGAATGAAGGGGGTTGGTGTTGATTATTACCCCCTCCATCAACACAGTTTCACATTTGAAATTCCTTCACAGTTTAGGCAACATTTTCCTATGATTTTTTAAAATTTTTTTTAGTTCTAGATGGACACGATACCTTTATTTTATTTATTCATTTTTTTATGTGGTGCTGAGGATCAAACACAGTGCCTCACATGTGCTAGGCAAGTGCTCCGCCACTGAGCTACAACCCCAGCCCTTTCCTATAATTTTTGTTTGTTCTGCTCATCCCTGAGCAGAAGCATACCTTAGCCTTCCTGACTAACCTACCACTTCCCTTCTCTACTTCTCTTTTCCAGCCAAATGAACACTGTTAACTCTGTCTCTGAAAAGAGATCATAGACTGTTTTGGTTTTTTTTTTTTTTACTTTAAACAAGATACTTGGTACATAATCTTCCCCATAGATACCTGCTTATAAGTTTTAATTCAGTCTACACATCTGACATTTTCCACAGAAAGATGAGTCTTCCTGTTTATCATATTTCTCTCATATACAATGAATCTTACCAAAATCATGTTCTATAAGTCACTTACTTTTTACTTAATACAACTTTCCATCTTTGGGGTACATCCTAAGCATCCCACAGAAGATCTTTGTATCATCCTCAGATGTGGGATACTATAATTCAAAATATGACCAAGTCTTTTTTACTTATGTGTATATTTATTTATTTTTATATTGCCTATGAGCAGGACCCCCATTCACCAAACCAAAGGTGATCTCCCTGTTGCAACAAGGAGAAGATCCCTGGAAGGTAGAGAAAGAAAGTCCCGGAGACTCTTCAATCGGTGAGTGGGCAAGCTTCAGGTACCCAGGAATCACTGTAGGCTGCTTAAGAAGAGGGTGCAACTTGCAGTGTTGATTGGGAAACTTCCTTTAGAATTCTCAGGCCTCAAAAATGATGGGGAAGAAAATAGCTTTACAAATGGAATCCAAAAAGAAGCTCCCCTTCTAACAGCAGTTAAGAGTGACTTCTTCAGAGGGAGGAATGAATAAGAATATCAGTCAATAGTCGGTCTTATTCAAACACAGGAACTACACTAGAAGGCTAACTGTATACATATTAATGAGCATCAATAAGGCCTATTTCAGTTGGAAAAAACCTTGAGACTCACCTGGGGGAACACTTCAGCCAACTCCTTTGTCTCAGAGGTAGAAAACCTGAAGGTGGGGGTGAACCCTAAAGGAAGTTATAGGAAGAAAGGTGGAGGTCAACCCAGATGGAAAGGAAGACAAAGAGCCTTGATACTTTGTTAGTGCCTATTTTACATACATTTTGCTCCATGTTCTGCCCAGAACCATATATAAACTCCTAAGCTGGCACACCAAAATGGGTTTTTCTGCAATTGGGCCTCCTTCCCACTGTGGGACTTCTTTAACTTAAAAAAATCCTGCTCTATTTACTCTTAGAAAAAAAATAAATAAGTGATGGGGAAGGGAAAACCCAGGCTCCTAGATGCAATCTTCCTCTTTTTATTCCTCCTGTTATTTCTAATAAGGGCTGTGTTTTCATGTATTCCTTCAACTCCCCCTCCTCAGCTCTAACGAACTGCCCTAAAGGAAAATTATTAGTAGATTACTGAGTAAAAGGGGGTAGGCTGCTAGAGTTGTTTTCTACTCCATTTCTCTTGAGGGATGGCCCTCCTTCCTTAAAGGTGTATATCAGGTGGGAATTCTAGGGGAGCTGTGGGTGCAGCTGTGCTGTCACCTGCCTGGACTCTAGTAACCTCAGAATAGCCCTTCCTGCACACCCCTGGAGCACAATTGAAAGACCTGGAGATCTACCTGTTCTTGGAAGTACTTCAGATTATTAACTGAGGACCAGAACCAAAATCCTAACCCTTGAACAGCCAGTAGCAGAAAGCTCATGCTCCTGGGGCAGAACTCTCTAGAACCTCCAGTTCACAAAATATACTTTTACAAAGTTATTTTCACTTCAGAACTATTCACAAAGAGGTAGAAAGTAAAGCAAACCTACAAGAAAAACAACTTCCATCATCCCTGGGCTTGTCAGTTTTACACTGATAATGGAAAGACATGGCTTAGTAGTCTTCATCTTTCATTTGGCTGTGTTGGTTATGAAATGAGCCCAAAGCATCAACACTTGAGTTGTATTTTTCTGGAATAGATGTGCTAGGAATAATGAGGTTAAACCGACTTGTATATCTCTTAAGTTTGGTTCATGCCTAAATGTGAAAATGTTTCAGAAATTTAAAAATTTTTAATCCATTTCCTTCCAATGAAAAACTGATGTCCTCTGTGAAATTTTCTGGGGCAGCACCTTCATGAAGGAAGCATGCATTTTCCCAATTTCTGCAAGGTGTCAGAGGACTTATTAGCAACCCCAGTGAAATAGCCTGTAATGGTTTTTAAAAGTCGGCCAAAGTGAGTACATAGTATTCAGCACCCCTGTTTAATTTGTATGAGTGTTGTTCCTATCTCCCTGCTCTCTCCAACAAAGACCAGAGAACTGGCCCTGCACTTCCCTTACTACCACCACATCATCTCCTTGTAGCCGCCCAGAAGGATCTATTTAAAAGGAAAACCATGCTGTATTGTTCTCATGCATAAAATCCCTATTGGCTTCCACCACAAGAAGCACAATCCAGAGTCCTCATCACAGCCTTCAGAGATCTACCTGTTCTAGCCCCAGCTACCTCTTCACCTTTATCTACTCTCACCCTGCCCTTTATTTGAGGATCCTAACCAGGCTGACTGCCACCTCAGGGCCTCTGCATTTGCTTTCCTTTTGGGGACCATTCTTTCTGTTGACCACAAATACATATAACTTACTTCTTTGTTGCAGAGATTTCTTGAATAGACAGTGCATCTAAAACAGCCTTCTATTTCTCCATGTTTTTATCACCTTAGCATGCTTTTTTTTTCCTTCAGCATGCTATTAATATTAGTATTATTAATGATCTTTCTCTTCCTTTGCATCATAGGCTACCTTATGCAGTGTTTCCTGTTTTGTTCATTCCCTTTTCCCCAACACAACACCTCAGTGGCTGGCCAGTGTAGGTTTCCACTTACACAGTGAATGCAGGAGTGACTTGAACTAGATTAGTGGTGATGGGAGACCAATCCAGGAACAGTTGGGAGATAAAAGCACATCTTAGATTATATATGGAAAACAGAAGAAGTGGAGTTGTGAGGGATTCTTGCTTGGTTTCTGGCTTTTTGGGGGATAGACAGTGACATCATTCAAGGAGTTGATAATATCCAGAAGGAAAACTAATTTAGAAGATGATGGAAATTTATGCTGTTTTAAGTGTTTATTTCGCCAGTCGTGGTGGTGCCTGGCTGTGATATCAGTGGTTCGGAAGGCTGAGCAGGAGGATAGCAAGTTTAAAGCCAACCATAGCAAAAGTGAGGTGCCAAGCAACTCAGTGAGACTCTTGTCTCTAAATAAAATACAAAACAGGACTGGGGATGTGGCTCAGTGGTTGAGTACCTCTGAGTTCAACCCCCAGTATCCCTCTCTCCCCAGAAAAGTGTTTATTTTGAGACAATTGATTTATATGCAATTATAAGAAGTGCTTTAGAGGGATTCCATGTCCCATGTGCCCAATTCTAAAAACATAGTATAATACTGTATCACAACCAAGATATTGACACTGATACAATGAAGAAATGAAGAATTCCTCAGTCTGTAAAAGGATGCCTCCTGATACCCTTTTTTAGACACACCTACTTCATTCCTTGTTTATTGTCTCTATACCCCACCTTCCCTCAACCTTAATCCTTGGTAACCACTATGAGTTTTCTATTTGTATAATTTTGTCCTTTCAAGACTGCTATATGTGGATATAACTCAGTGGTAGAGTACTTGCCTAGCATGCATGAGGCCCTAGATTCAATCCCCAATACCACAAAAAAAGAATAAAAGCTATATAAATAAGATAATACAGTGTTTACAGCCTTTTAGAGTTGGCTCCCCACCCACACATGCACTTAGCATTATTCTCTGGAGGTTCATCCAGGTGATATATGCATCAGTTCTTCATTCCTTCTGATTGCTGCATTGTATGCCATGGAATGGCTTTGTCACAATTTATAGAACTATTCCCTTGTTGGAGGACATCTGGATTGTTTCCAGTTTGGGGCAGTTACTAATGAAGCTGCTATAAACATTCATATACAAGTTTTACACAAAAATACATAAGTTTTTATTTTTTGTCTAAGAGTGCAATTGCTAGGTCATCATGGTAGTTAAATGTTTAGTTTTGAAGACAGGTAAATTGTGTTTTAGAATGACTGAACCATTTTATGATGCACTAGCAATGTGTGAGTAATCCAGTATTGCTGCATACTTGCTGACATTTTACCACATCACTACTTTTTATTTTAGCCATTCTGATGGATATATGATCAAATACATAGTGATTTTCATTTGCATGTTCCTAGTGTCTGTTGATGTTGGACTCAACATATTTCCATATTCTTATTTACCTTTTGTATGTCTTCTTTGTATAAAAGATACATGTATTTTCTTGTAAATCTTTCTGTATAAAAATATCTGTTTATGTTTTTTGTTCATTTTCTACTTAAATTGTTTTGGGGTTTTGTTTAGTTGTTTTACTGTTGAGTTTGAGAATTCTTACTTTCTTAATAGTAGTAATTTTTCAGATGTGTTTTGCAAATATTTTCTCTAAGTCTGTAATTTGCCTTTTCATCCTGTTAACTGGGTCTTTTATAGAACAAAAGTGTTAATCCTGATGAGGTCCAATTTATCAGTGTTTCCTTTTACGGTTTGTCTGTTTGGTATCAAGTGGAAAAACTCTGCCTATTCTTACATCTTAAAGATTTTCTTCTGTTCCCCCACCACCACCAAAAGTGTTAAAATTTTACATTTTACATTTATATTCATGACCCTTCTTAAGTTTTCTTAAATTATTATTAGATGTGAAATTGTGTTAAGGTTCGTTTTTTTGCTGTGTATATTCAATTGTTCCTCCATTGTTTGTTGAAGAAGCTATTTTTCTTCCACAGAAATCTTTAGTACCTTTGTCAAAAAACAGTTGAACATTGTTGTTAGGATGTTTATTTCTGGGTTTTCTTTTCTGTCCAGTTGATCTATATGTCTGTTCCTCTGACAATACCAGTGTTGATCACTATAACTGTACATAGGCCTTAATGTATGTATATAGTGGTTACTCTCAGTATTTTTCCAAAATTGTTTTAAGCTATTCTAGTTCCTTTGCTTTTTCATACAAATTGTAGAATAATGTCTACAAAGAAAAAAAAATTTGCTTGGATTTTGATAGGAATGACAGTAAACCTGTATATCCATTTGAGGACAGTTGAGATCTTTATTATAGTGAATATTCTAATCCACATGGCATGTCTGTTTTTTTAGCTTTTTAAATTTTTCATTGGTGTTTTGAAATTTTTTTGTGAGTGCTACATGTATTTTGTTAGATCCCTTGCAAGTATTTTTGAGCAATTGTAAATGGCATTATACTTTTAATTATAGTGCTCACTGTTCAATGCTATTATGTAGAAATATAATTAATTTTTCTAAGTTAATATTGTTCCTGTAACCTTCCTTCTACATAATGTATTACAGATTTCTTAGGATTTTTAACATACTGTTACCTACAAGTAGGGACAGTTTCTTCCTTTCTGATATATGCACACACTTTTGTGTGTGTGTGTGTATGTATGTGCGTGTTTTATTTTCTTTCCAGTTGCACTGACTAAACCATGCTGAATAAGAATGGTAAAAGCAAGCCAGGACTATTAGCACATGCTTATAATCCCAGTGATTCAGGAAGCTGAGGCAAGATGAACACAAGTTTGAGGCCAGCCTGGCCCTGTCTCAAAATAAAAATAGCTAGGGATGTAGCTGTGTGGTAGAGTACCCCTGGGTTCAATCCCCAGTAACTCCTCCTCTCCCACCCCCACAAAAAAAAAAAAAAAATGTAGTTACAGCAGACATTCTTACCTTGGTCCCAATTTTTGGGGAAAGCATTTAGTGTTTCCCCAGTAAGTATATAAGCTGTCAAGTGTTTTTAGATATCGTTAATTTAAGAAACTTCTCCTTTCTCATTTTTAGTGATTTTATATTTGTATATCATGAATGGTGGCTGGATTTTGTCAAACTTTTTTTATTTTGGGGTCATTGTTGTTGTTACTGGGGATTGAACCCAGGGGTGCTTAACCACTGAGTCACAGCCCCAACCCTTTTAATATTTTATTTAGAGACAGGGTCTTGCTGAGTTGTTTAAGGCCTCAATCGATTGCTGAGGCTGGCTTTGAACTCGATATCCTCCGGCCTCAGCCTCCGGATCCTCTGGGATTGTAGGCATACACTACCATACCTAGCAATAACTTACATTGTTCTTAATTCTCATATTTTTAGCAATAATACTGTTATGTTATTTTGAAATTACAATGTAGATTATAAGAAAAACAAATGAATAATTTTGTTCATATTAGAATCCCATTTTTAACACAAGAGAAAAGGGATGAGAATATAAAATAAGATAGGTGCAAGGCCTATAATGCTAAGTTTGAATTGAAAATATAGAAGAAATTTACTCCTATTGCAAGGGAAGATAGATAAGTGTAAGAAGGCTCAATTTTTAATTTGAATGTGGGAAATTTCAAGCATATATAAAAGTAAGGAGATAGTATACTGAATCCCCATTTGTCCATCACTCATTTCAACAGTTATCAACTCATGGTCATTTTTCTTCCATTGATACCAGTGGTTCTGTACTAGGGGGCTCTTTTGTCATTTGCCAATGTCATGAAAGATTTTTGCTTATGATACGCTGAGTGGGAGTGTTCTATCAGGAAGGTACTAGTGGCATCTAGTTGGTAGAGGCCATGTATTCTGCTAAATTAGTGTGTCAATTTCACATGCTGCAACTTCACTGAATAAGTTTTATCATTGATTCATTGGGATTTTGGGGGGCTTAGTGCTATACCATCAATAATTGGAGGTAGTTTCACTTACCTTTTACTCATCCCTATATCTGTAATTGATTTCTTATATCTGATTGCATTAATACTTCTACAGCATTGAATAGTAGGAGAAATAATGGATGTTCTTACCTTGGTTTTCATTATATTGGAAATACACCAGGTGTTTCTTTACTATGTAAGGTACTAACTGTAGGGCTAAGGTATGTGTGAATTTTAGCATAATGTGGAAATATCCCCCAGTTTCCTGTTTCTATGTGTGTTTGTATTATCTGTAATGCAAGATTTTTTAAAGCTTTTTTTGATATCTCTAGATATATTTTTCCATTAAATACATATATTATAATAGAGTTGTGTACCATTTAATGATGTTTTGGTCAACGATGGACCATAACAGTGGTTCCGTAAGATTACAAAAAAGTAGGAAATTTTCTACTTAGTAACATCATAGCCATTGTACCTTTTTTTTTTTTTTTTTTTTTGGAAGTACTGGGGTCTAAAGCCAGGGGAGCTGCATCACTGAGCTGTATGTACTCTTAGCCCTTTTTATTTAGTTATTTATTTTGTGACAGGGTCTTGCTAAGGTACCAAGGCTGTCCTTCAATTTGCAATCCTCCTGCATCAGCCTCCCAAGTCCTGGGATTGCACATGCTTCTACTCCTAGCTTTGTATTGTTATTTTTCAATGTGGTTTTACTTGTGAAAATAGATAAGTTTGAATAAGCTGTGTTACCCTGGCAGCAGCCTCATCCATCTTGTGTTTACCACATCAACGGGTCACATCAAGTGATTAATCTATACCATCTAGGTTATGCATTGTTTATAATAAAGAAAAGGCATAGATTGTTGAAGCTTAGTGTTATGAAAAGGTGCAAGAGGAGTTAACATTTGCACTGAATCTGACAGTTCCAGAGGGGTTTTAACATATAGGAAAGTGAATCAAGACAATGAAGATTAGAAATAATTTCAGAAGTAAGGTGATATACAGATCCATCATAGACTTTAGATACCAGACTACATTTCCCAACTCATATGCCTCTTCTAGTTCATTCTCTCCATTCCACTTTGACAAGCATGCCCTCTCTGTAAACAAGCTTACACTTTGCTTTTGTTTTTATCTAATACATCTGCCACCATTCATTTTCCTATTTTTCCCTTTTGCTAGTGTCTTTTAGATATGTAGCAAATCCTTATTTAGATATCACTAATATTTCCTCTATAAATTTAGTCCCAATCACATTAATCATTGGCAACTTCTTTCTTTTCTTTTCTTTCAGGATATAAGAGCAGTCTTCAAACCACAAAGTCAACTCAAACTAAAGACTTCACATTTCAAGGGCTGAGGAGGAAAAGACTAAAAAGGGATGAACTCTGGGATGTTATATCAGAAAAACCCTGTATATCTGAAAACAGGTTAAAAAGACAGCAAGACAAAAATGAAAGCTTAAAAATATTTCCAGTTACCCATAAGAAAATTCTTACTATAGACAAAAGCCATAAAAATTTTGAATTTGGCCAAAACGTCAGCCTAAAATCAGTTATATTTAAGAAACAAAGGATTGCTAGAGAAAGAACACCCTTAAAGTATGAAATACAAAGAAATAATTTCAAACAGAATGCAAATTTACTTAACCAACCAAAAATCAAGACAGCAGAGAAACGCTATAAATGTAATACATGTGAAAAAGCTTTCATTCACAATTCATCCCTTCGTAAACATCTGAAAAATCACACTGGAGAGAAATTATTTAAATGTAAAGAATGTTTGAAAGCTTTCAGCCAAAGTTCTGGTCTTATTCAACATCAAAGAACTCATACTGGAGAGAAACCCTACATATGTAAAGAATGTGGGAAAGCCTTTAGCCATAGTGCATCTCTTTGTAAGCACTTAAGAACCCATACTGTGGAGAAATCCTATAGATGTAAAGAATGTGGTAAATCCTTTAGCAGAAGATCTGGCCTTTTTATGCATCAAAAAATTCATGCTCGAGAAAATCCCAATAGATATAATCCAGGTAGGAAGCCATCCACATCTCTTCCAGGGTGTCAGAGAATTCATTCCAGAAAGAAGTCCTATTTGTGTAATGAATGTGGCAACACCTTTAAGTCTAGTTCATCTCTTCGTTATCATCAGAGAATTCACACCGGAGAGAAACCTTTCAAATGTGGTGAATGTGGGAGAGCCTTCAGTCAGAGTGCATCACTTATTCAACATGAACGAATTCACACTGGAGAAAAGCCCTATAGATGTAATCAGTGTGGAAAAGGTTTCACTTCTATTTCCCGACTCAATAGACATCGAATTATTCATACTGGAGAGAAATTATATAATTGTAATGAATGTGGCAAGGCCTTAAGTTCCCATTCAACACTTATCATTCATGAAAGAATTCACACTGGAGAGAAACCCTGTAAATGTAAAGTGTGTGGGAAAGCCTTCAGGCAGAGTTCAGCTCTCATTCAGCATCAGAGAATGCACACTGGAGAAAGACCCTACAAATGCAGTGAGTGTGGGAAAACATTCAGGTGTAACTCATCCCTTAGTAATCATCAGAGAATCCATACTGGAGAGAAACCCTATCAATGTGGGGAATGTGGGATGTCATTTGGCCAAAGTGCAGCTCTTATTCAACATCAGAGGATTCATACAGGAGAAAAACCCTTTAAATGTAACACATGTGGGAAAACTTTTAGACAAAGCTCCTCACTTATTGCACATCAAAGAATTCATACTGGAGAGAAACCCTATGAGTGTAATGCATGTGGGAAACTCTTTAGCCAGAGGTCTTCCCTTACAAATCATTTTAAAATTCATATAGAAGAGGGCTCCTTGAAAGCAGATTTGCATGTGTAAAAGCCTTAAACCAAAGCTTATCAGAGAATATGTACTTAAGATTGATTTATTGAACATTAAGAATATCAAGAAACTATTTTGATAGAGTCTTCATTAGATATTAAATTCTAAGGATTAAACCTTGGCCATGTAATCATATATGAGAAAAATTTTCATACCTGTCATTCGCTTTTTCTTTTTTTCCTTTTTTTTTTTTGTTTTATTAGCCATACTGGGGATTGAACCAAGGGTTGCTCTACAACTGAGCTATATCTCCAGCCCTTTTTATTTTTTGAGACAAGGTTTCACTATGTTGCCCAGTCTAGTTTTGAATTTGGCAGTCCTTCTGCCTCAGCCTCCCAAATTGCTGAAATTACAAATGTACACCACTGAGCCATTTGTCATTTACTCTTTAAAATGTCCTGCATAGACACTTCACAGTTGCAGACATGATAATAGCCATTTGTAAGATAAAAGATGGGCTTTTTTTAACCCTGTCTTTTTCAGCATTATACAACGTGCAACATGTTAATATGGGGGAAAAACATCTGGATTCAGGGGTGCTGAATTTCTCACTAGAAAAGCAACTGTATAAACTACTAGCATATTTATTACAACTAACACTTTTATAAGAAAGGAAAGAATTGATCTTAAAAATATATGCATTTTTAGAGCAAAGGACCAAATAAAAGCAGAAAACTATGAGCTACCTCTGAGTGTCTGTAATTCAACTTTTCCTAATGTACTGTCAAACTGTTTGCATGGTTAACATTTAAAAAAATAAAAGACAAATATATGTTCCTTTTTGGTTCTGGTAACTTTATAAACTATACCTAAAAGGCTCTTAAATTTCTACACAATTCCTAATTTTGTTTTCAGAATAATTTTTCTTAGTTGCTTTGAGGTCATATTTATTATTAAGCCATACTTGCTATGCTCTGAATAGTGATACTGGATAATTTAAATAGAACTTTAGTTTATTTTGGCAATCATGTCAAGATTAAAGCTATGCCGGGCATGGTGGTGCATGCCTGTAATCCCAGCAACTTGGGAGGCTGAGGCAGGAGGATCTCAAGTTCAAAGCCAGCCTCAGCAAAAGGGATGCACTAAGCAACTCAGTGAGACCCTGTCTCTAAATAAAATATAAAATAGGACTGGGGATGAGGCTCCTTGGCTGAGTGCCCTGAGTTCAATCCTCAGTACCCACTCCCTCCCCCCCACAAAAAAAGATTAAAACTATATTTCTCAGTTGGAAAAAAAAATCCCAGTATTTGGGAGAAACTATAACCAGTGGAAAAGTCTTGAAAAGGAATAAGTTCATGAAGTAAAAGTTTATTTTTTCACTTGAGGTCTTCTAGTTTTTACAATTTCAGACTGTAAAAGAAAAAAAAAACGTGAACTTTGGAAGTGGTTTACATTTGTTTATGCCTAGGCTTAGGCCAAGGACTATCCTGGGCACTAGAAATTGTATGGCTGAAAAAAACAGGCTCTCTTCAAGAAGTCATTAATTTGTGTAGGAAATTGGAAGTCAAAGGAAACAGCAAATGAAAAATTGTCAGTGATTTTCACAGAGAACTAGGTAATTTGTGATGTTATTATGTTGCAGAACAAACAGAGGTTTACAGGAGGATGCAGAATAAAGGGATGAAGACTAACCAAGGGAGCTTGGAGAGACCAGAGATGATGTCTCAGAAACAGTTATACCTGTACCCAGATTTGGAAGAATAGTAGGAATTCTTTGGAAGGTGAAATGAGTGTTCTAAATAGGGGAAACCACATATGCAAAGTTGTGGCATGGCACAGTTATAGAAAGTCTGTTGTTAAAAGAAGTAATGAGACTGAATCTTGAGAAGAAAGCAGAAATGAGATAGCAAAACATCTTATTTGTCATAATAAGGAGTTTAAATTTTACCCTGAATTTTATGGCACAAATTTTAAGTAAGGGAGACTGTCATGGCGACAAAGGGATGAATTTAGGATGTTGAACACAGCTGAACAAGTTTAGTCACATAGGCTGCTACAGTCATTTGATAGGTAAATGAGTCTCCAAACACAAGACAGTGAAGTAAAGAATATGTGACAATATTAATGCTGTATAGAATAGATAAGGCATAGTCCTTGCAATTGAATAATAGTGTTTGGTGAGTAAAAAGAAGGGTAAGTTAGGTTTGTTACCCAGGTGGATGATGGTACAGTGCACCAAGACAGGCAATTTGAAAGTTATTGAGATTGATTTTGTACTTTAAATTTGGCACACAATTTTAGGAAATGTGAGTTTGAAAACTAGAATTATGAGTAAAATATAGTAGGTAGTGAAAATTATGATGCATGAAATTGGCCAGAAGAGTGAATAGATTAAAGTGAGAAACAAAGGGATCATGGATAAAACTATGTAAAAAATACAGAAGTTGATGGAGGTGTGTTGGGTGGGAATGGGAGGAGTAGAGCTAAGATCAAAAGGAGCAGTCCTATAAGTAGGAGAAATGCCATAAGAGTGATGACATGGATCCAAAAGAATTGAATCACAGTTCATGTGTTGATCCGAAAGTCAAGTAATAAGGAAAGAATAAATTGGTAACTAAGCAGATAGATCACTGGAGATGTTGATAAGTACAATATCAGTAAAGTAGAGTGAACAGAAGCCAGATTGTTATATGAAGGAGAAACTAATAGCACATTAAAGACTTTCAGGAAGTTTAAATGAAGGGAAAAGAATGATTTAGGGAATATGTCTATTTTAATGACTTAGGCAATAAGATTTACACACATTGGGAGTGGATTAAAGAAGATGTTACTGGGTAGGCTGGGTGTGGTGGTGCTTGCCTATAATCCCAGCAGCTCTGGAGGCTGATGCAGGAAGATTGCGAGTTCAAAGCCAACCTCAGCAAAAGCAAGGCACTTAGCAACTCATTGAGACCCTCTCTATAAATAAAATACAAAATAGGGCTGGGGATGTGTCGCAGTGGCTGAGTCCTCCTGAGTTAAATCCCCAGTATTGGAAAAAAAAAAAAAAGATTACTGAGTAGAACACATTTTTGAAATATTATGAGGGAATTCTGCAAAAAGGTAAAGAAATTAATCTTAACTTTATGAAAGGGGGAAGTCTACAGAGAGATGGGAGTGTAAATCAGTTTTATTTGGAGGTAAAGGAATTTCTGGTTGCTGATGTATTTTCACTAAGACAGGAAAAAGATCTTGATTTTTAAGGCGCAGTTAACAAGCCAGATGCAGTGGTGCACACCTGTATTCCCAAATACAGCAGTTCAGGAGCCTGAGGCAGGAGGAACAGAAGTTAAAAGCCAGCATCTTATCGAGGTCCCAATCAATTCAGCAAGACCCTGTCTCTAAATAAATATGAAAAAGGACTGGGTGTGTGGCTCAGTGGTTAAGCACCACTGGGTTCAATCCCTAATAAAAAAAAAAAACAGCCCTTTCTATTCAGGTGACAAAAACTTAATCATAGTGGCTTCAAATCTGTGCTTCTGGAGTTGTTTTATTATTTATTTTATTTTGTTTTTCCTTTTTAAGGAAAGCAGGAGTTAATTCCTTATTGTTTCATTAAGAATTCTTCACTTTTATCAGTTTTGCATATTTGAAATCTGTTACTTTAGCTTTTTTAAGGAAAGGATTTGCTGATGAATTAAACATTGAGAACTACTCAAGGACAGAGAACACTTTTAATAGAGTGAAAATTCTAAAATGTAGGACTAGAAAGAAATGTAGGACTGGAACAGGTATATGAAGGTAGAAGGAAAGATATTCCAAGTAAGGAAAAAAGCATACACTGTGGCAAGAAGTCATGAGAGGACATAACGTGCTCTCTGTAGTACTATAAGTAGTATTTTTTAACTTCATGTTCTGTTTTTTTACTAGTGTGTAGAAATACAATTGACTTGTATATTGGCCTGGTATCTTGCAATTTTGCTCCATTTACTTATTTTTAGTAGTTTTGTTATCCAACCATGTAATCTGTACATAATTACCATGTTATATTTTTCTTTTCCAATTATAACACCTTTTATTTATTTTTTTACACTGCAGTGCTACATAGCATGGTTCAGTAGAACGAACATTGAATAGAAATAATAATATTCAGTATTTCTCTGTTTAATAGATTAGCAAACAAATTGAAATTTATGTATATCTGTTATGAAAAGGGACATTCTCGTTATGAAAAAGGACATTACTCCTTGTGTGCTGAGTTTTTATCATAAAAGAGAGTAGTATTTTTATCATATGCATCTTTTGCATTGATTGAAATGATCATATTGTTTTTCTCTTCACTATTTTAATAGAGAATTACATTGTCCTAATTTTGATGTTCTATTCCTGAGATAAGTCCTTTTGGGTTATGATGTATCATCATGTAGTGTATGTGTGTGTGTATTGATCAGGTTTCTTCCCTAGTAGTAACCTGATTGAAGTTACTAGGAATGTCTTCCAAAAACTTAAAAGCAGAAATAAATTTTTACCATCCAATTATGAAGCATGGGTGAAATAGCAATACCCATAAGAGGAAGGGGGAAACAAGGCCAAGAGTACTGCAGTGGTGAGAGGCTCAGAGGAAGAGTGAATCCAGCATCTGTAGGGACCCACATGGCTGGAATAGAGTGCTCCTGATAAAAGAAAAATGCTATTTGAAATGAAAGCCAAAATTAGGCTGTCAGAGATATTTTGAATGGTTTCTTTAGTCTAAAAATCAAAGAGTTTGACATAATCCTAGGGGAATTATTAATTGACTCTATTTCTGGGGAGCAAATGTTTTAAGGAGAATGTCTGATGGGTCAGTCTTTTCAAAGATAATTCGTTCAATCTGGCTTGAGAAATTGATGGAAGAACTGCTTCTTGGAGGAGTTTGGGAGTCTTTAAAAAATGTTCTCAGAAGAAAAAAAAAATACACTTCTGTTCCTAGTGACAATTGTCTGGCATTTTGCCAAACTCCAAGCTGGTAAAATTCTTAATTAAAGCTCATATGATAATTATTTTTTCAAAATCAATATGCAATTATCTTTCAAAACCTAGGATAAAATTTAGTATCTGAAGCTGTACCAAGATGAAGCTGACTATCTTTCCAAGCCACTGGCTACCAGAAACTCATTGAAGTGGAGAGTGGACACAAATTTCATACTTTGAGAAGCTTATGGCCAAAAAGTTGCTGCTAAAACTCTGGGTGAAGCATAGAAGGGTTATGTGATTCAAATCAGTGATGGGACTGACAAGCAAGGTTTCCCCATGAAGCAGGGTATCTTGACTCATGGCTGTGTTCACCTGCTGCTGAGTAAGGGGCATTCTTGTTATAGACCAAAGTAAACTGGAGACAGAAAGCACAAATCTGTTCAAGGTTGTATTGTGGATGCCAATCTGAGCATTCTCAACTTGATTATTGTAAAAAATAATAATAGTAATGAGAGAAAAGGATATTTCTGGACTTACTGATACTACTGTGCCTCATCAACTGAATCCCAAAAGAGCTAATAAATTCTGCAAACTTTTCAGTCTAAGGAAGATGATGTCTGCTGATATGTTGTCAGAAAAACCCTTAAACAAGGGAGATAAAAAACCCAGGACCAAAGCACAGAAGATTCAACATCTCATTACTCTACAACAACAGCACTGAAGAAACAGTGTACTAAGAAGAATAAGAAAAAGATTGCAGAATATGCCAATTTTGGCCAAGAGAGTGAAAAAAGCCAAAGAAAAATGCCAGGAATAGATTGCCAAGAGATGCAGGCTGTCCTCTCCGAGAGCTTCCACTTCTGAGTCCAGTCAAAAGTAAGAATTTTTACAAGTAACAAATAAATAAAATCAGACTTTCAAAACAATTCAATATCTGTTATGGTTGAGATCTGGATTCCCTCAAAGGTTCATGTTCAGAGGTAGGGCTTTGGGGAGTGATTTGATCATGAGAGCTCTGATCTCACCCATGAATTAATCTATTTATAGATTCATTGCTGAATGGACTAATAATGAAAAGGAGGTGATGAAAGTTGTATGGGGTGGAACTAGTTAAAGAGAGTGGTTCCTTGTGGGCATTCCCTGGGGGACTGTATAGTGTTCTTGGCCTCTCCCACCCACTCCTCTGCTACTTGCTTATGTGAGGTGAACAGATTCATTTCACAACATGCTCCCTGACATGACACGGTGCCTCACCTCAAGCCCACAGTGATGGAACTAAGCAACTATGACCTGAAACCTCTAGCTGTGAACCAAACTGAATCTTTCCTTTCAGTTGATTTTCTCAGGTATTTTATCAGTGATGAAAAGCTCACTAGAATATCAAGTATGTCAATCTGTCTCAAGTTGTTAAAATCAATTTTTACATAACATTTCCCATAGAAAATGAAGGGGTTTTTTATTTTTGAAATAACTTTCTGAGCTGGGTGCAGTGGACCACACCTGTAATCCCAGAAGCTCAAGAGGCTGAGGCAGGAGGATCGAAAGTTCAAAGCCACCCTCTGCAAAAGTGAGACGCTAAGCAACTCAGTGAGATCCTGTCTCTAAATATAATACAAAATAGGGCTAGGAATGTAGCTCAGTGGCTGAGTGCCCTTGAGTTCAATCCCTAGTACCAAAAAAAATTTTTTTTGAGAAATAATTTTCTGTGAGACAGCGATGAACAGAAGAATCAAGAGAGCTGTGTATTTTCTAGCCTGAATTCTGTTTCAAGTTTCATAATTTCTGTCTTCTTCAACTTCAAAAATTCCACAGTGGTGTTTGGTATCCTGCTTTATGGATTTAATGATATGGATAAACTCAAAATTTTTAATGTTTTTATGCATTTTTGTATAAGATCACCAAGGTGAGTAGTAGAAAACAAAGAACTATAAAGAAATAGTACTACTTCTATGTTATTGTTACTAACATTATTGTGTATTGTTGGATTCAAATAACTAAATTATACTCTATGAAATAAATTTCCATCCTAAATATTAAATTATTTTAGGAAGATGGTGATGGATTAAACAGATGTGCTTCTTGCTATTTCTACCACTAAATATATCTTTTTTAAAAAAACCCTGTACTTCATATATAATATAAGCATAAGAAGATTTTGGTGATTCTTTTCACCTCATCTATCCCAGATATTGAGCTGAAAAAACAGGGATCCCAGAAACACCAAGAAAGGAAAAAAAAATAGCAAGCTTCAGTAAAGCTTCTTTTTTCTATCTAGAGACCAAGAAAGGTGCATCTAGCGAGACCAGAAACTTTTATACAATAGCCACTCTTTTAGGCAAACAATACACAGGTGATCTCCTCATTCCACAACCAGCAAAGGCCAAATCCAGAGCATAGACTTCCACTCCTACAAGGCTGTAAAGATGGGCCATAAAACCCCAACTGCATAGTGTCAGAGCAGACCAAGGCCAGACCACACTGGCTAGTAATGGGCACCTGGCCTATGCTGCTAATAATTGTGGAGACCCTGGGGGAACCTGGATTTCTATCCCAACCAGTAAGAATAAGCCCCCACTATTTCCCAGCTAGGACAGTGTCAGTGGAGGCTACTGTACAGTCAAAACTTTTACTATTGTCCACATTTTAACCCCATGGTGTCACCAGAAACAAAATAGGAATCAGTAAAAGGGTATTCTTGCCCCCTCTGAACTATGGTAATATCAGTAAAGGCCTAGTGAGGAGCTTGAACTCCCACCCACAACAAGCAATAAAAAGGAGATTCTTACCTCAGGTGTCTAGAGGACAAATGGGAGATCTGGGCTTCTATTTCACCTGGTTATAATGAGATAGTACCTATACTTCCTGCTGCAGCAGCATCAAAGCAAACCAGATGAAAGCAAAAGTTCACATAAGATCCTGAGTTTCATAATGTAATACTAAAAATGTTTAGGTTAAAAAAACACTCATTACACCAAAAACCAGAAGTATCACTCAAATTAAAAAGGTAATCAGCAGACATAGACAATTTAATGACAGTGATGTTAAAATTATCTGACAAAAACAAAGGTGTATGAAAATATTTCAATGAGCAATTATTGAAATATTAGAAACAAAAGTCTGAGCAAAGAAATTGAAGTTCTCAGAAGAGATAAATACATGGAAATTTTATACCTGAAGAAATATAGGTATCATATTATGTTTTAAACCCATTGCAGAACAGTAGACACAGGAAAGCATCAGTGTATTCCATTGTAGAACAATAGGAATTAATTAAATACAGAGAAATAACAAATTGGGAGCGGGGACAGGTTCAGGAACCTGTAGGATTGTAACAAAAGATTTTATATTTTTATCATTAGTTCAGAAGGAAGAGGGAAAAGAGTAAATTGGAAAAGACTTTGGAATACTAATGGATAAAATTCCTCAAGTTTAGCAAAAGACATACAGCTACAGGTTTAGAACACTGAGCAAGCTCCCAGATCATAAATCCAAAGACATCCACACCAAAACACCTCAAAGTAAAACTTCTGATAACCAAAGTCAAAGGAAAAATCTGGTAGGAGGAAAGAGAAAAAAATGACACCTTTTCTAAAGTGACTTTTTCTTTTAAAAAGGAAGCAGATTTCTCATCAGAAATCATTAAGCCACAACAGTTTTCAAGTGCTGAAATAAAATAATTCTCAGAGGAATAAAATCAGCAAGATGAGGGAATAAGAAGCCCTACACCTTCATTCTCCCATGGAGACATTGACTAAATATTAAAATGTGAACCAAATTGCTTTTGTAAGAATGCCAGAAACTAGTTAAGGAGTTGCAGCACCTCAGGTAAGAAACACAGTGAAGTGGGTAGGAAAAATGTTCACATTTTACACACCCTAACCACTCCACTGAGCCTGAAAAGCAAGGAAGGAATAAATGTGGGAATGTGGGTTTGGTTCTCTATATAAAACTCAATGAAAAAAACAAGAAAGGTGCATCTAGCGAGATGAATATATATAGATGCATGAGAGGTAGTATATACCACATTAACAGAAGGAAGATCAAAAACCACACAGTTATTTTGATTGATGCAGAAAAATCAATTGACAAAATTTAACACCATTTCATTAAACAACACTAAAAAAAAACAACAAAAAAAACATAGGCAAAGGGTAACTGCCTCAACATAATTCAGGCCATGTATGAAAAACTGACAGCAAATGACAAGATTGTAAAAGACTGAAGCCTTTCTTGCAAGATCAGGAACAAGGAAAGGATGCCCACTCTTGCCACTTCTAGTCAACAGTACTGAGAGTTCTAGCCAGAGCAAGAAAAAATAAATAAAAGCAGCCATATTGGAAAGGAAGAAGTAAAAGTATCTGTCACACCTGACATGTTATATATTGAAAATGCCAAAGATTTCACCCCAAAAAAAACTATTTTAGAACTAGTAAACCTTTACTAAGTGATATGTTATATCCCCTGTTTATTCTGAGATCATAGTAGTCTTTACAATAAAAATTGAATGTTGGAACACAACTTTAAAAATGAGCTGAAGTCTAGCCTATTTTGAAGTCATTCTAATATGGAGTAAGGTGGAAAGCTGAGCCTTATCTCAAGGGGCTCCTCACAAATAATACAACATTACTTCTGAAACATGAATCAAAGGCCAAGAAAACTTTTGACTGTCTTTTTGTGGAAGAAGTGGCAAAATGCTTTCATGTTTTACAATGTCACCTTTAGACAGATCAGGTTCTCCTTATTACCTTTCAAAAATATATTTAAATTCCAATTTCAGTGTGAAAAGTAACACTAAATTGTATATATAACTTATTGACAATAGGTTACTTTATCCAGCTATAAAACATCAAATGACATGAATAAATACCAACCAAATTTGTTATTTCTATATAAATCCTAGACTGTTGCTACAGAAAATTTTAGTTTAGAGAACTTGGCAAAGTGCTTCCCTTAACCTTTACATTTAACTAAGTTTAATTTTTAAAGTACAATTTAGAACTCATACTGTACAGTAGCAATAATCACAGGTCTGCATGGGTTAACAAAAATCAAAAAATAGTCTTAAAACTCTTATACATTTAGGAAACAGTGTTAATGATCAGAAGTGGACTTAGTCAAGGCAAACAGATATAAGACAGGTCTTCAGTTGAGAGTGTGACCTTTCTATGTCAGATGTCATGTATAAAAGACAGCATTTATTGATTATCTTGCTGGTAAACCTACATAAACTTTCAATTTATTAATTTGTGCATAACATTTAGATAAGGCTTAGATAGATATCGTTTTCAGATGCATACACTTACCTAGTCACACATATTGATGGTGTCAATTATATTGTTATAACCTAATTATATTGTTATAATAGTTGTTCGTTTAACCATTTACAGAATAATCATTTAAGACTTTAAAACAGATACAAACTCTAATTTCTTTAAGACATAGTTTCCCCAAGTAATAAAACCTAATAAAAAAATTATCTTGACAGATAAAAGCCAATTAATGTTTCATCTTTTGCTTCATATCAGTACATTAGAGTCCAAATAACTTTAACTGACTGTGCTAATTTAATCACAAACATACACTTTTTGATATTTACCTTCCACAAACTTTCTGTGCCTTAAACATTCACAACTTCTTTACATCCTTAGTTTTGTCCTCTTTCATCTTGAACTTTAACACAAGAATTTTACTTTACAAGACAAAAATACTTTCTCATCTGAAAACATTTCTTTTACCCTCTAATTTTCCATACTAAAATGTTTCCATAACTATACCTTTCTTTTATCTTTTTTAGTTTCAGATCCTTTCTTAAATTCATATTCTTAAACAATCCTTGTGAATTTTATCTATGCACGTAATTTTCACAACAAATTTTATCCCAGGAGAATGATTAAACAATATGGTATATACTAACATTGTGACTTTATCTTTTTCTCTCCCAGGTGGCATTCAAAGGGTGGGAACTTGGGATATTTTTGAGCCTGACCTGCCTGCCATATATTATCATGATGGCATCAACTTTAAGTGAGTTCCCCACTGTCAATTGTACCCAGAATCTCCTTTTGGGCCTTTTTCTTATACTAGGAATATTGAAATGCAGTATAAGTATAAGCCTTTTCTTTAGGCTTCCTTGAAGATCCCTTTGCAGAGGCTGCCTACAAAACATGGCTTGGCCTTAGTTTCTTTTTCTTTTCTGGGTGCAGTTATTTATTCTGTTGGTTTCCCTAGGCACTTAATTTAAGGGGATACTGTTATAACAAGAATTTTTTTGCACTAGTGATGGATAGCCAGCCCCTGGCCAAATGGGGTGCCTATTCCTGTCCCCAGTGCTGAAACCTTATGCCACATCCTTTGTGGCAGCAGCCTCTATCCTCCTTGGGCAAAAGGGGCTAGAAAGCAGGGTTGGGGCCAGGTTTTCTGCCAGTTTAGTGCTAGTGTCCTTAACCACCGTGGGATGATCTGTGGCTTCCTGGGGCCAGGCTGAGAAACAGTGCTAGGAGTATCTGTAATGGCACCCCCTCCTCCACAGAAAATCTTAATTAAGCTTCTCCAGAAATCTTCAGCATAATTGATCTTATCATCAAAAGAATCTCTACAAAAGAGTTCAATGTATTTAAGCTTCCTATTTCCTGTTGCTCTATCTTAGCCACAGCCTGAATGATATCAGCACTCCAGGTACTGAACACCCCTTTACTAGTTTTTTACAACATTTATGGATTATCTAGTATTGGAACAGTATATAATAGTTTGTAAAAGTTTTCAAGCAAGTGTGTTTGCAAATGCAAAGTGTGATAAGAGAGACAGATTCTTTAACAAGGCCCCTGGCCTTGGGCTGGAGCTTCACAGAGATGTGTAGATAAGAGATAAGAGAAGGTGTTACTTTCAAAGATAAGAGAAGATGTTACTAATTGGACTCCATGGTAACAGCTGGCAGGGGGAGCTGTCCCCTTTTCAGGCGCTGTCCTTGAAGGGTTAACTTGCCCAGAACAGTGAAAGAAAAAGCTACTTTTGTGTGAATTTCTGCAGATTGTGAACTTCTGAGCCCTCCCACTACACACTGGGTATAAAGTTCTAAAACTGCCTGAACTTGGAGTTCAGGGGGATTAATAAATTACAGTGAAAGCTTTTCCCTCTGAACCTGGCTGCAGCCAAATAAATTCTTTGGTGTCTGATCTCATCTGTTCCAACTACATGCCAGCCGTGGGTTTAAAAGATTTAAGTCTTTTTAACCCTTTTTTCTCATGTCCTACTGTCTTTGCACACCAGAGGTTGTGCCTTCAGCTCAGTTCCTGATGGTTCAGACCCCTTATCATGCAACTACATAAATGAATGCACATACAGAATCTCTTTCATATACTTGACCCCTGAAAGACCAACTTCAATGTCAAGATTGTTTAAAAATCCAGAAAAACTATTCAAAAGTCAGATTTTGTTATAGTAGATTGTCTTTCTCTTAGACAGGTCTCTGTCTTCAGTCAAGGTCTTTGTGCTCAAGAGACTACTGGTAAGATCAATGCAGCATGGCCCATATCTTAAAGGGCCAGTAACAGTCACAAAAACAAAAAACAGACAGAGGATCACCACCAGGTGAAGTGATGCATGCCTGTAATCTCAGTGGCTCAGGAGGCTGAGGCAGGAGTTCAAAGCCAGACTCAGCAATGGTGAGGCACTAAGCAACACAGTGATACCTTGTCTCTAAATAAAATACAAAATAGGTCTAGGGATGTGGCTCAGTGGTTGAGTGCCCCTGAGTTTACTCCCTGGTACCAAAAAAAAAATAAATAAATAACCAAAACTAGGGCTGACAGATGGGAACTTTTACAGCAGACAGATGTACACATAATCAAATTTCTTGCACTTACTTTTGACACTTTTTTTCTTACAGTTTACCTTTGACAGATCAACTCCACCTGCAAAATTGTATAATAATACAAAAAAACTATTCAAAAACCATATTGTTACAGTAAAACATTATCTTAGGCAGGCTTATACCTGTTTTTGAGTAAGACTTAGCCTTGATATTATTCAAAATGTCAAAACCTCATAATGGGGATGTGACAAGATGTTCAACAATTGGTATTTATTGAAAACATTGTATAATATGCAAAATAATGAGGTGCCTTTATATTGCATCTATAAAAATTAAGTAAAATTGGATCAAGTAGGGCTGGGGTTGTAGCTCAGTGGTGGAGAGCTTGCCTAGCACATGTGAGGCACTGGGTTCAATCCTCATCACCACATAAAAATAAACAAATCAAATAAAGATATTGTGTCTATCTATAACTAAAAAGAATTTTTTTAAAATGGGGGGGCTGGGGACATGGCTCAGTGGTTAAGCACCCCTGTATTCAACCCCTGATAAACAAAAAAAATTTTTTTAAACTGGACTAAGTTCATAAAAAGAAGACCTGACTTCAAAATCTACAGAAGAAAACATGGACAAAAGGTTCATGATATTAGATTTGGTAATCATATCTTGGATGCAACACCAAAAACACAGACAACAAGCACAAAACTAGACAAATGGAACTATATGTATTTTAATGCCACCCCTCATCTTAGGTTCCAGGACTGGTATTGTACCTGGTGTTCGTATTTCTATGTCAGGTTTCTGAAAGTGTAAAGTCAGATTGCCACTTATCTCTCTTATTCTGACTGGAGATTTTTCGGGTATGCCAAGAAAATAGCATCCATTTACCAAAATGTTGGTGGTGGTATTTGTTAGCACAAAAAGACTGGGCCAGATGCAAACTTCATGGATTGGCTGTTGATTCAGGGACCAAGTTTTATGCAGGAATGCGGTGATGCTGGTGGAGCCATTTTTTTTTCTGCTGGAAAAGGAGCCACTGGACAAGGAAAGGGATTGGGCTTATATGGGTTATACTGAGAGGTGACTTAATTAATGGGCTTGTCAGTTTGGGACACTTAGGAATCCAGGGTCTGTCTAACTTGGTGAAATGGGAGGGAGTCTGGGGTCAGTGTTCAGTTTTAAGCACTTAGGAAACTGTTTGGTGAGAATTTGAAAATTTGTTTTTACTGAGCAATATTTTAAAGAGCAGGGGCTGCTCTTGGGTCCCATGGGGTGCCAAATTTGTTGCTGAAGGCTTAGTCCTTTTCCCTGATGCCAATCCAATAAAGAGGACACCATTTTGAGAAAAAGGAAAAAAGAAGGTTTATTGCTTTGAAGAAGAATGGAGGGTCTAGGGTCAGCATTCATAGTTTATCTCTTTCTCTTCAGGGTCCCATTGTACTGGCACTGAGAAAGGATCTATTTGGGGAAGGATCCATACTTTGGCTTCCTTTCTAGGGATTGTTCTGTCACTGGGAAAGAATCAATGTGCTGCTTTTCTCTTCATTCCCAATTCCCAGGCTATATTATTGGTGTTTGTCATTTACATGGATAATAGTCTTGACAGGAAAGTAGCTCAAACTTCAAACATCCCAACAAAAGAAAATATAAAGTTAGACACATCTCACGTGAGAACCTTATGATCTGATTCAGGGGAAAGTCAGAAACTCCTTCTTGCGTTTTATGACCTGCTTCAGGGGAGAAGGTGTGAGTGCCTTCTTGATTTTGATGTTTTCACAAATTCCAAGGTACCATATTTTGAAGTAGTGTGTCCTGAACTTCCACAGTGGGCAATGGGAGGAAACAAAATAGATGAATGTTTTATCCAACCTGCTTTATTTTCTTTAATGTAATACTTTGAAAGCTCCATAGTTTCCTCTAAATATTCCCTTTATTTGTTTCTAGTCCTTTTTAAAATGCCTAATTTATTTGCATTGTTGTCAAAAAACATGGCCTGTATGGTACCAGTTCTTTGAAATGTGTTTGGGTTACCTTTGAACTATTATGAGATCATTTTTTATAAATATGTGCTTAAAATATGACTTTTCAAATTTTGAAATGGAATAGTCTACATCATTATTACATCAAGTTTGATATTTTGCTCTTCCAATATCCCATATCTTCAGTGATTTTTTTTTTATACCAGGAATTGAACCAACAGAATCTTGCTAGATTGATTAGGGCCTTGCTAACTTGCTAAGGCTGGCTTTGAACTCATGATCTTCCTGCCTCAGCCTCTTGAGCCACTGGGTTTACAGGAGTATACCACATCTTCTGGCCAATGATCATTCTTTTTATCATCTTTTCTGTCAATTAATGAGAAAGATAGGTAAAAATAACTCTGTTATATTTGTTAGTTCTCTTTGTAGTTCTACCAACTTTTTCTTTGAAGTTACATTATTAAATGTATAAAAGTTTATGAATATTTTCATTCCCTGGTAAATTAATCTTTTTAACATTTTTAATTTCCTTCTCTACCTCTAGAAATATTTTGTCTTACTTTCAATTAAATGTAGTTATAAAACTTTCCATGTTAATATTTGGCATATCTTTTCCTACCCTTGACTTATTCCTTCACATTTATTTTATGATGCATTAAAGTTGTACATAATGGGTGGAATTCACTGTTACAAATTCATACATGCACCCAATATAACAATGTAATTTGGCCAGTATCCTTCTTAAGCACTTCCTTCTCCCTACCCCTTTCCCACTCCTGTCCCTTTCCTCTATTCTATTAATCTCCCCTTGTTTTCCAATTATGTACGATCACCCCCACCTTTCTTATCCTTCTTCCTCTCTAGCATCCACATATGAGAGAAAGCATATGACCTTTGATCTTCTGAGTTTGGTTTATTTTGCTTAACACAATGGTCTCAAGTTCCATCCATTTTCTTGCAGATGGCATAATTTCATTTTTTCTTTATGGTGGAATAAAACTCCACTGTGTATAGATACCACATTTTCTTCACCCATTAATCTGTGGATGGGCACCTAAACTGTTTCCATGGTTTGGCTATAATGAATTATGCTGCTATAAACATGGGTATGCAAGTATCGATGCAGTACACAGACTTTAATTCTTTATAATTAATATTGAGGAGTGGTTATAACTGGGAGGTTCCATGTCTAGTCTTTTTTTGTAAGAATTTTACCTTTATTTTATTTATTTGTTTTCATGTGATGCTAAAGGTTAAACCCAGTGCCTCATCCATGCTACCCATGCCTAGTCTTGAGAATCCGACCTTTGACTTTCAAGATTTGTGTATCCTTACTGCAGCTAGAGTTTTAAAAATATGATCTGACGATATTTTTCTTTTAACTGGTAAGTTCATTCCACATGAATATCTAATAATATTGATAGATTTGGATTTATTATGGAAATCATGCTTAGCAAGAGACCAAGCACCACTGAAAGGATTGGAGAACTCTGGGGGACCCAGAAGGGTAGTGCTCTGAAATTCTGGGGCCCTGAGCTAGGGTTACAGGTGGCTCTTTATAGTAAATTTGACATAATTCCTTAACCATTACAACTTGAACTTCATGACCAAGGACCGTGCACAGAAATTTTATAAGTAGGTCACAGGTGCAGAACAAAGACAATAAAACACTTGCAAGTGTTATCATGAAGTGTCCTTTTCCAAGGCAGCAGTAGCTCAAAATGACTTGAGTTTATCTCCCTAAGAGGTATATGTCTAAGAATTAAGCCTACGAGGTTATAGTTAATTGGCATAGTAACCTAAAATTTATACTATCAATTAAGTGTTGTAGCTATATTCCTAAACGTTTTACAAAAATATAAGAAGAAACTTCACAGGCATCTATTGCATCTCTAGTCTTAAATCTGTCACAGAGATGTTTACATATCAAGAGAGAGTTGTCAGACTTCCTAGAGATAGCTATTTACACCCTTATAGATAGGGATCCATGGTTAATTAGGTTCCAGGAAGAGAGGCTGGCAGAGGGGAAGGGGAGAAATTAACCCTTTCCCAAGGTACTGATTCTCTATCATAAAGTTCTTATATTCATTTTATAATCAGGCCTGGTATTTCCACCACATCATTACTATTATTTTCTAACATACTTTCTATTTTTCCCAGTTTTTCTGTTTCTGATTTGTTTGTACTTGTTTGGAAATTGCACGCACTACGTTGTCAAGTTTTACCGAGAGCCATTTCTACGAGAAAAACTGTGAATATATCCATATAGCTTCTATGTTGTATTCCTGGAGAAATACTGTCCTGGGGTAGGGACTGGTTTTTTTTATTTGGTAAAATTGCTTGATGCTGAGTTACCTTAATTTGTATGAATTGTGAAATTTTTCGGTTTTTTCCATGTTTTGAAATAATTCAAACAACTGTGAAAGAGAAGAGCTAGACATTAATAAAATGCAGTAAAGCCAGATTTTATTCTGTACTATTGCAATGTGGAGAGCAGCTTCAGTAAAACAGAGCTGAACTCTGAATACAACACAGACAGCTGCAGATTTTTGGCCAACAAGCAGGATGGGAGTGTCAGTGGATGAAAAATTACTAAGAGGAAACATCAAGTGGTAGATTCTTGCTAAAGGCAGGCCAATGACTTAATACATTAAGGGTAGTGGATGAGGAACTTGATCAGCTATCCAGGGTGGGAGACTTAACAGGATTCTTGCTAAAACTGGGCTTGGCAGTCCCAAGATGAGACCTAGTCAAAAGAGGGCTCTAGAAAACTGGGTAAAGTTTGATTCAAGACATAGGCTTTGTCACAGCAAAGAGGCAGAAGAAATTAACAGTTATTTTTGGAAAACCAAATTTTACAAATTAAGGTGTCATTTTTCTGCACCAAAAATGCCAAACACTTCAGCAAGTTCCAAAGGGGCAGAACTGTTGAAACTACCTCAACGCAGGGCACACATTTAACTGAAGGATTTTACCGGATTTTTACACAGCGATAATTTTGAAGATCTCACAGAAGCTCCTGACACTGAACTAGAGAACCGGAAATAGTAGTTAGGGCTTATGGAGTATCCACCATGTACCTGGTGTGTCACTACTCCTTTGCAAAAGGTCCTCTAGGTTCCTCTCATTTCCAAGAAGGAAAAGTTAGGCTTAGCCAAGGATGTCTGTCCTCACTACCCTCCGACAGGATCTAAGAAGAGTTTCTTTGGGGAAGCAGGGATAAAGACGTAATGCACATCCATTTCTTTCTCGGCAGCCCCAACAAGCACAGGTGCCACCCTCCGTCCACCGCCCAATGGTGGCCCCGCGCCTGCGCACCCTGACGCTAGCGTCCTGGCCCCGCAGCCTTGTGGGAAATGTAGTACAACGCGTCGGGTGCGGCTGCGTCCGTCTGCTGGCCGCCCCGGCTTGTTCTGCGAGAGGGTGAATGCAGTGCCCCGGCGGCGGGCCTCGGAGGATCCCGAAGGAGGAGCCCAGAACTGCAGGGGGAGGCCTCTGCGGCCCGCGGGGCGGAGCCGGCAGCGGATGGGCTCGGGGAGAGTCCTCTCCTCCACCGGGCCACTGAGCTGCAGGTGCGCCCCCTCAGGTACCCAGCAGCCAGGCCGTGGTGAGAACCCCCAGAGCTAGGAATGTCCCTGACACAGACCTTCCACCTGTCCGAGGAGGGCGCCGAGGTTGGATCACAGCCCGGGATCGGCGGGGGCGGGGGACTTGGCATGGCGTTCTGGGGTTCGAAGGGTCATTGGGGGCCGAAGGCATGGCCAGTAGCTCGGACCCCGGGTCTCTTCTCTAGGGCTTTTCTGGGCCCCGCGCATCCTAGTCCTGGAACTCGTCGCCAAGGTGAAGGGGATCGGCCCCTCGGAAGTCTCGAGGGATGCTGAACCACAGTCCGGGGTCTCCCACTCCAGCCCTTTGTGTAAACCGCAACTCAGAACACACGCAGTGGTTTCCTGATTCCAAAAAAGGGCGTAGGCGTGGGCTCCCCTTGACCCATCTCTTCAAAAGAACCTGGAAGCCAGATTTCTACTTCAGGATTTTTTTTTTTTTGAAGAATTTTTTCTGTTAAAACTTAACTGTAGGTCAACTAGAAAATTCAGATGAGCAAAAATCATTTGAGAGTTCTCAAAATCTGTACATGTGTATAAAGTATATTATCACTTTGTTTTTAGAAGGAAATATGAATATTAGTATCACTTCTCCATTTACCCATTAAAAGTGAGTTATGAAATGCATTTGGCAAGGTTAAAATGCAGGCATCTTAAGCTCCATCACTTTTGGGGTAACTGCCACTCAATGGAGATAGAGAATAAACTTTTTTTAAAAACATGCTGAAAACGTTTACTTATACCAATTTTAAAAACAGCTAACATCAACATTTAATGAGTGTGAGGGAAAGTATGGCAGTGTCCTTAATTTTCTTTGCATCCCATTTTTTTAAATATATATAAGTATATTTTTATATACATATAGACAATCTGGCTAGCTACGGTTTTGCATTGTTGTCGCAGTCTATCAGTCTCTTCAAGTGATATTTCTAGGTCAGTGGCACAATGTCTTTTAATACTACTTGTCTTCTTACTCTTTAACTTTCTGAGAGGTGCTAATGATAAGCTGTTTAAGTTGCATTTTGAACATTTAGGAGAATTTTTATGCAGTTTGCTTTTTTTTTTTTTTTTTTTTTTGGTACCAGGGATTTAAACCAGGGGTGCTGTACCTAGGCCTTTTTATATTTTATTTTGAGTTTTTGAGTCAGGTTCTAGCTAAGTTGCTTAGGGTCTCCCTAAGTAGTTCTGGCTGACTTCAAACTAACTATACTCTTACTTCAGCCTTCTCAACTGCCAGGATTACAGGCATTCGCTATTTTTTTTTGTTTTTGATGCTGGGCATGTAACCCAGGTCTTTACACATACTAGGCAAGCACTTTACCACTGATCTATATATCCCAAGCCTTTGTTTTATTTTTAAATTTTCTGATATACAAGCACATATTTCCTAACTGAGCAGAGATGTTACATATTCATATCAAACATAAAACAATTCCTTCATGTTTGGGTCTTTAATATCATTATTAGGGAGCCTCATCTGTACTTTGTTCTAATACTTTTGTGTCATTACACATGTACATCTTAAGTTTTTTCCAAATGGGAAGTCCTTTTGAATAATTTTCTTCAGTAATGTGAAATGCTACATTTTTCATATCCTGAATTTTTATGGTGCTCTGAGCTATACTTTCAGCCCCTGAATTCTTATGTGTACATTTTTTATGAATCATCTATATTGGAAAGACTTCAAATTGTTCCATTGGTCCTTTCCCCTGTTAGATAATAATATTCATTAGGGCACAGAGTTTATCTATTTTATGTACAGTTGTTCTCACAGCTTAAATTGGTGAGCCCCTTATACAGTTGATATTTTGGTGAATTAGTGATTCTGCCTATTTGGTAATACTGTGTTCCAATAACTAAAAGTTCTGGTTGGGCAAACTGTCATCAGTGTTCTATTTTATTTTAAAATATTTAATTGACTATATGAGGTTTAGGTGAAGTGTATAGTCAGTACATGTATACAGTGTGCAATGATCAAATCAGAATAATTAGCATATCCATGACCTCAAATGTATATCAAAAATTTGTGTTGGGAACACTTAAAATCCTTTCTTGTAGGTATTTTGGAGTATACGTCAAATTATTATTAACTCTAGTCACCATACTGTACTAAAGAATATTAAAACATATTCCTCCTGTGTAACTGTATTTTTATACCTTATAGTCAACCTGTCTCTGTTCTTTTCTCCCCTCCAAAGCCTCTGATAACTTCTCTTCTGTACTTTTGCGAGACCAACTTACTTAGTCTCCACATATGAATGTGAACATGAGGAATTTGTCTTTGTGTTAGCTTTTTGTCAGTGTGACAAATACCTGAGAAAAACAACTTTGAGGAAGAAAACTTTATTTTGGCTCTCAGTTTCATAGGTCCATGGTCAGCCCCATTGCTTTGAACCTAAATGGAAGTAGAAACCTTGAGAGAAGGACATAGCAGAGGAAAGCTGCCACCTGGTGGCAGCCAGGAAACAAGAAGAAAGGAAGAAGGGACTGGGGACAAGACACACTCTGCCAGGGCACATCCTCAGTGACCTACTTCTTACAACTAGCCCCTATTTCCTACAGTTTCTACCACCTCCCAGTAATGCCAACAAATTATTAATTCACTAATCCATTGATGAGATTAGAGCCCTCTTGATCCAGTCACCTCCCAAGAGCCCTATCTCTGAACACTGCTGAACTGAGGGCCATGCATTCAACACAGGAGCTTTGGGGAATATTTCATATCCAAACTGTAATAGTGTTTATCAGTATTTTTTTGTTTTGGTACTAGGAGTTGAATCCAGGAGTGTGCATAACCACTGAGCTATATCCCTAGCCCTTTTTTTTTTTTTTTTTTTTTTTTTAGAGACAGGGTCTTGCTTTGCTTTGGCCTTGCTAAATTGCTGAGGCTGGCTTTGAACTCATGATCCTTCTGTTTAAAGCTGGATTACAGGCATGTGCCACACTATGCACCCGGCTTCATCAGTATTCTTTTTAAAATATTTTTTTTTCTGTTGTACAAAACAATTTGCATAATTAACTTCAAAATATTGTCACTCCATTTTAGCTTAATTAGGAGTATAAGTTCAAAAGTTCATTTCATGGAAGTGACAACTTAGAATACTGTGACATCCTATCCAGGAATTCAGTATGTATATCTATGTTCATCTTTCTTTATAAATCTAAATAAGCTTAATAGAGCAAACTACAAATAAAAATTGTAATTTTCTCTATGTAGATTCCTTACACTCCTATTTATCTGTAGGTACTTTGTTTGTTGTTGCAGGAGTACAGTTTCTCATGATTTCCTGTCCTTCCCTCAACTCCACATTCCCTAGGAAGGACCCCACAGGAAGGAAGAAGGCAATGGCTGCTGGGCCTCTGCCTTTGGAAGCTCAGGTGACTCATCTTTTTCTCTCAAACCTCTTCCTTATTCTCATACTGTGTGTGGGATTCACTACACAGGACAAAGCTATTGATGATCAGAATGTTGAGGAGTTTTTGCAAAGCCTCCCTCAGTGTCCCTCTGTTCTCAGGCCACTGATACCCTGGCCTTCTGGGTTCTTGATGGCGTTCAAGGATCAGAAAAGGAACAAAAATCATAGAGAAATGGTCCTTGTGTTTATAGGGCTTATGGGCTCTCAGGTATCATAAAAGAGGACACATCTGTACAGGGTACAATTATAAGGATTGAACATGAAAATGATGATAAGATCAAGTATGGTTATGTTCCCAGATTATTGGTGTTCCAGAATCTGGAGAAGAGAAATATCAGGGTAGAGATTAGGAGAAGTAGGGGGTGTTTGCCCATCTAAAGGGTTGAAAATGGATAAATATTGAGGATTTGCTATATAACGGAGTTGGAGTGTCCAATATTAAATTCTGACCCTACCGTTTAATATCTGCATTGCCTTAGGCAAGTGACTTGACTTCCTTAAAACATCACTTCTTCATACTGATGACAGAAATAACAGCATTAACTAAATTTCTGCCATACATCTGGCATTGTTAAGAATTACCTATGGCTCATCTCATTTACTTCATCGGTTTTCTCAAAGTTCAAATAAGATAATGCAAGTGAAAAGAGCCTTAGCTTGGTTCCTGTATTGTTGAAGGTATTTGGTAATTGCTAGGCATCCTTAGTATTAGTACAGCCAAGAACTTGGTAGTTTAGAGTTTCACTGGTGGGGTGAGGGTAGCAGTCACTGATAGTGAGACATGTTTGACTGGCATAGAGGGAATCCAGTGCCCTGTTTGGAGTCAAGTGGAAAGAGGGGCTTGCATGTATGTTGACCTGGCAGGCTTGGGGATGGAAGAGGTACCTGGGAGATCAGTCTGAGGAATTTTGTTAAGAGACTTGGCATGATAAAAGTTTTTCTAACCAGGCAAGGTGGTGCATGCCTATAAATCCAACAGCTTGGGAGGCTCAGGCAGGAGGATCGTGAATTCAGAGCCAGCCTCAGCAACTTGGCGAGGTCCTAAAGCAACTCAGTGAGACCCCATCTCTAAATAAAAAATAAAAAAGGGTTGGGGAAGTGCTCACTGGTTAAGCACCACTAGGTTCAATCTTTGAGACCAAAAAAAATACAAAAATAAAAATGAAAAATTTTGTAGGAATAAAAGAGTGTTAATCAGAAAGAGGAAACCATGAAATTGAAATCAGAAGTGAGGAGCCCTGACTTATTACTTGAAATTAGAACATGCTAGTTTTCCTGGAATCTGTAGTTGTTGCTTTTGTGGTAGAGCACTTGCCTAGCCCATGTGTAAGGCCCTGGGTTCAATCCCCAGCACCACGAAAAACAAACAAAAACCATAAAGCAATAATGAATATTAGAGAAGGGAGTTTTCTAGAAGAGGGGAATGTTTATGTGGGTCATCTGAAAGATTCTGGTTAATGAAGATTGTAATTTGGTTATCAGTAGCCTGGATTTGATTTGCTGTTTAATGTTAATTAAGGGTGGCACACGCTTGTAGTTCCAGCGGCTTAGGAAGCTGAGACAGGAAGATGGTGAGTTCAAAGCCATCCTCAGCAACTTAGCAAGGCCCTGAGCAGCTCAGCAATAAAATATAAAAAATGGCTGGGTTCAATCCCTGCTACCAAAATAATAGTAGTAGTAATAATAATAATAATGTTACTTGAAATTTTTCAGTGTTAAAATTTTAAATCCACTTTTTTGAGATATAATGAATATAAAATAACCCACTTAAAGCATTAAATTATTTGGCTGCGACAAATATATGTACTAACATAACCACCATCTCAATCAAGATGTAGAACATTTTCATTACCCCAGAAAGTATACTCATGTCCCCTTCTGGTTGTTAAGCTTTCAAGACTAAGAGGTCTCTGAAAATAAAGTATTTGAGCTGTACAGATTCTAGCCAAAAGGTAAAGGATGAGTCCTGGGACAATCCTAGGCCACCAGCAGCATGGCCAGATATCAGGTAGAAGAATGTCCATTTCATTTATAATGAAATTTTTGGGAGAAGAAACATAAATCATTTACATCGAGCCTATAGTGGCTATCAATTTGAGGGGGTGGCAAAGTCCTGGGATAGGAGGTTAGTCCATAAAGAGAAGTTTTTGCTATTTCTTGTTTGGTTGGTTTCAAAAGCAGAATGAGATATAGCCTTGATGGGTAATTTTCAGCATATAGTCAAGGAATGTGGAGCATTTGTTGTTCTTTTGTTGTTGTTGTTGTTGACTTAGCTTGAAGCTATGGGTTGGAGTAGCCTTCTCTTATCTCTTTCTTACCTCTATTAGTCCTGTAACTTAATTTAGAACATGTCAGAACTCTTCTCTTATCATAGTCCATATCACCGATCCCAGGAAACCACTGCTTGATTTCTATTATTATAGTTTAGTCATGTCCTTTCTAGAACTTCACACAAATGAAACCATACCAGGAGATACACTTTTGTGCTGGCTTCTTTTGCTTAACCCACTGTTTTTCAGATCTATCCATACATACTGTTGTGTGTAGCAGTAGTTCCTTCCTTTTTATATCTAATAGTTTATTGAATGTACCAAATTTTGTTCATCCATTCACTCATCATAAACATTTTGTTTTCTGTTTTTAGTTATTATGAACAAAGCTATAACAAGCACTCATGTATATAAGTCTTTGTGTGACTATATGCTTACATTTATCTTAGATAAATACATCGATACATGGGAGTAAAATTGTTGGCTCAAGTGTATGTTTGACTTTATAGGAGTCAGTTGTTTTCCAAAGTGTATGTACCATTTTAAATATTCACAAGCAGGATCTGAGAATTCTAATTGCCCAGCATCCTCTGCCATGCTTGATATATCATATTCCTAGGCCTCCTGTAACAAAGTAGTACAAACTGGTGGTTCAAAACAACAGAAATTGATTGTCTCACAGTTTTGGAGGCCAGAAGTCCAAAATCAAGGCAATTTCAGGGCTATCCCCTTTCTCTGAAAACTGTGGGAATATCCTTCCTTGCCCCTTCCTAACTTCATTCTGGTGGTTTGCTGCAGTCATTGTGTTCATTGGCTTATAGCTACATAACTCCAATCTTTACCTTCTTTGTCACGTGGTATTCTCCTTGCGTGTTGATGTCTTCAAATGACATTTTCTCATAAGGACACCAGTCATATTGGAATAAGGGTGCACCCTTCTCCATTATGACCACATCTTAACTAGTTAAATTTGCAGTGACCTTATTTTCACATAGGGTCACATTCTGAGGTACTAAGAATTAGGACTTTAATTTATCTTTTATGAAGGATGCAGTTCAACCTGTAACACATTATATTTTAGCTATTCCCAAGGAGAGAAAATGCTATCTCATTTTTGTTTGTGTGGGTTTTTTTAATTTTAATTTTTGTTTTTGAAGCAGGTTTTTTAATGTTGCCTAGGCTGGCCTCAAACTCAGTGGGTTCAAGTGTTCCACCTGTCTCTGCCTCTTAAGTAGCTGGGATTACAGGTGCACATCACTATGTACAACTTTATCTCATGGTTTTAAAAAAAAGGAACCTTTTATTTTGAAACTTTTCAGATGGGAAAACCTGTTGCAAAAATAATAAAAATAATTTTTAGGATAATTTTCACCTAGACTAACATTTTATCATACTTGCTTTCATTATCTTTCTTCCCTCATATGAGTGTGTGTGTGTGTGTGTGTGTGTGTGTGTGTGTGTGTGTGTTTCTGAGCCATTTGAGGAAAAAGTCATAGACATGATTTAACTCCAAAGTATTTTACTATGTGTTTCCTAAAACTAAGGCCATTATCTTACATAATAAAAATACACTTATCAAAATCAGGAAACTTACACTGATTACAACACTATTAGCTAATCTGCAAACATTACTGTATTTTGCCACCTTTCCCAAAATATTCTTTATCTAGGCCAGAATCATAAATTGCATTAGATTGTCGTATCTCCTTAATTTTCCTTAATTTGCAATAGTCTTTGTATTTGATGATGCCTTTTTTTTTTTTTTTGGTACTGGGGATTGAACTCAGGGGCACTAAACCACTGAGCCACATCACCAGCCCTAATTTTGTATTTGATTTGGAGACAGAGTCTCACTGAATTGCTTAGTGCCTCGCTTTTGCAGATGCTGGTTTTGAACTCGTGACCCTTCTGTCTCAGCCACCTGACCGCTGGGATTATAGACGTCTGCCACCATACCCAGCAACTTTGACACTTTTCAAGAATACATGCCAATTATTTTGTAGAATGTTTCTCAGTTTGGGTTTATTTGATATTTGCTCATGACTTCATATTTTTTAAATTGAAATCTGAATGGCTGATATATTCACATGTATATTCAGATGTTGAAAGATATAAGTTAACCAGGCATGGTAGCCCAGGCCTATAATCCTAGCCACTCAGGAGGTTGAGGCAGAAGGATTACAAGTTCAAGACAAGCCTGGGCAATTTAGTGAGACCTTGTTTCAAAATAAAATTAAAATGGCTGGGTTTATTAGCTCAGTGCTTTTATACATGTATGAGGCCCTTGGTTCAATCCATAGTAACACACAAAGAAAAAAACCCAATATATATTAATGAGCACTTAAAAAAAATCTGTGCTTTCTCCCCTTGATCTGAGCCTCCTAGTGATCCCTTTCTGTACAAAGGCAATGATGATACTTTCTTATGGAGGCTTTCAGAAGAAACAATAAAAATCCATATGTATATATATTTTCCCTAATTTTTATACACTTGATAAAAGTTAATATTTACTCAGGATTCTACACCCTATGTCTTATTTTTTTTTTGTACTTTACAATATATCTTGGAAATTGTCCATATCAATATGTAAAGGGCTTCTGTCTTCCATTGTGCAAGTGTATCATAGTTTACTTAATCAGCTTCCATTAATGGACATTGGCCTAGATTCTTAATATCAACTGGCTATAGGTAGTTCTTCACTGTTGCTGCTTCTTCTCTGAATGACTAATGACTTGGAGCAATACAGGAGATAATGGGAAATGAGTGATTAAAATGCCAAGAAATAAAAAGTATCAACTAGCTATTATTTTAGATAACACACACGTGTTCCTTCATTTAATAGGTATTAAATATTTACAGTGTTTTAGTTCCTCTATTAAGGGATAGAGAATAGAGAACAAGGCTGCAATAGACTTACAAATTTGAAATGCCTTTTTCAATTGAAGCTAGTCTCTGTAAGATAAACAATTCACATTCTAGGTCAATCCTGTTGCACATAATTTCCTGTAATAAGTGGGATTCCCAATGTATTGTAAGGCCAGCACACTCTCTTGACATCTTTAGGCCTCATGGTATGAGGAGTTGGGCCATGAGACTCAGTGGCAAGTTTCCCTGCTCTCACCACATATGCCTTCACTCAGCAGGAAAGGCTGTCTTCCAATTGTCTCCACCATCAGCTTGACCAGATGCATTCTGCCTAGTGCTCCACCTAACCATTTCACCTCCCTGTCAGCCTGTGAAATTGTTCAGATAAGCCAATCCTATCATCCCACAGTAACCATGGGTCACTTCTTGTCACTACAAAGCCTGCTTCTCACAGTCCTGCTAGTTCACTCTGTTTCTGAGTGAAACCCTTGTGTGACCCTGCATAGTGTGTGAGGTCTTCCTTCCTGGGCTATGACTCGATGTGATTAATAAATTATTGTACATCTCATGTATCTAATGTCATATGTTCCGTTATCTTGTAATGAATAGGGTAGGAAATCCTTTCTTCACCAATGATCTAAATAGGAAGTGATCAGAATGTCATCACCTCTTCTCCAGTAGAAATCTAGAGCAGCTTTTACTACCTTTCCCTGTATTAGTCTGCTTTCTGTTACTACAACAAAATAAGCATGGTTGGGTCTTTATTAACAAAAGAGGCTTATTTAGTTAATAGGTTTAGAGATTCAGAGGCATGACACTGGCTTCTAGTTGATTCTGATAAAGGCTTAATGGCAGATGGTATCACAGTGGTGAAAGGGCATGGAGAAGGAGATCATGTGGCAATATAGGAAGTCAAGAGAGTAGGGAGGTACTAGTAACAACCTCCCACTATGCCCCACCCCATAAATGCTCACCCTCTTAATGCTGCCTCCTGGGGACCAAGTTTCTTACACGTTCTTTGGGGACATACGCCCTCCAAGTCCAAACCTTAGCATTCTATTATACTAACTCTTCCTGTTCTTGACTCCCAAACCACTTTCTATGTTATATTTATCTCTGATAATATCTCGTAATAATATCTGTTTTCATTGCAGATGTTGTTTTAATGTCAGAAGGTAGTGTTTTTCTCACGTATATCCTTTTCCTCCTAGTGTACTTGGTTTTTCATGGCCCTCAGAGGGTTTTACTGGCATAATCCCTTGTTGAGGAGGAATTTATAGTTTCAGGAATCAGTGACATTCAAGGATGTGTCTGTGGATTTCACTTGGGAGGAGTGGATGCACCTAGATTCTGCTCAGAGGAACTTGTATGGGAAAGTGATGCTGGAGAACTACAGGAACCTGGTCTCACTGGGTAAGGACTTCTCCTTGTAATTCAAGACCTACCTCTTGACACCTCCCCCCCCCCAATCCTGTACAACATCTGAAATTTGTGAATTTGGACTGGAAATCCTAGCTTTTATAGGGCATTGTCTTAGGGTATTTGCTTGGTGTCCCCTCTTTCAAGGTGAATGGTCTTTTCATAAGCTACACCTTCCTTTGTTTCAGAAACATTGACAAGGAAGAAGATCAGAATAATACTGGGATTGGTTTTTAGACTCAGTTCAAAACCCAAATTTGTTCTATTTCCTCCCTTGCAGGGCATCAGCTTTCCAAACCTCATGTGATCTCCCAGCTAGAACAAGAAGAGTTAAATCTGAAGAACAAAGAACTCCCAGGGTGTGCTTCTCCAGGTAAGTGTCAGGATGTAAGGGTTTGTTATGTGAGACATACCTGAGTGTATTTCAATGGGGAGAAATCACTTCAGGGAGCCTTGGGTCTGGAGAGACTTAGTGGCAATTAATGTGTATTCTGAGGACACCTCCGATTACTGATGGGACACATTCTTCTAGCTCTTGCCTGCATCCTTATCTTGGAGGAAAGTCATACATTACAAGGATTAAACGAGTCACTACATTTGTATAACTTGTTCATCTCCTAGAACAAACTAAGTATTCAGTAAATGTTAGAAGTCTCTTCTATCTTCATCTGGACTTTGAATTGAATCTCTATCATTCTATCTCCTGAATAATGTGTCTCCTCTTATTGTCTTTCATGAATTTTTCTTCCAAGTTGTAACTTATATCCCTAAATTCCCTTCTCTTACTTTTAACATTTGGAAGCTTTATTCACATTTAAAGGTATCCAACATTCTTCTTCCTCTGCCTCAGATAGGTGTTTTTTAGTCTGTGTTTAAAACATGAAAAATGACTGTAGCTTCATTTTAATTTTTATCAGTCTTCTATTGTATATATTTTGGTTTTCATTCCTGAATTTTTTAATATTTATTTTTTTAGTTGTAGTTTGACACAATACCTTTATTTATTCATATTTATGTGGTGCTGAGGATCGAACCCAGGGCTTTGCACATGCTAGGCTAGTGCTCTACCACTGAGCCACAGCCACAACCCTCATTCCCCAATATTTTAATCTGCATTCACTACCTCTCAAATTGCATTTTCCTTTTAATGTTTAATGCTTCTTAATCTTTATTTCCTGGTCACATCACCAAAAGTTCTTTTTTTTAGATTTCATCACTGGCTTATTTCTGCAGAAATGCATTTCAGATCTTTATATTCCTTATGGTATGTAAAAGTATCTTATCTTTCCTTTTTTTGGTCTTGATGTTGGGGATTGAACCAAAGCCCCAGAACTCTGCATGCTAGTGATACCTGTCCAGTGTAGATTGGGAACCTGCTATTGACGATTAAATACCTGAGGAATGCCAAGGCAAGCATAGAAAGCAAGTTTTATTTAAGAAAGTGATAGAGGACAGACTTCCCCAATGAGGAGGGGCTTCAGACTGAAAACCTGTGGGAGGGGGGTACAACTTGTTTTCTTAATTATTGTCTTTAATTATTGTCTTCTCTTTTTTCCCCATATATGTGAAAACAGAAAGGAGCAGGAGGTGGGAAGTTAATTGTTAGCAACTCAGAGTACCAGGGAGCACAATAGTGGAAGTTAACGTTTAACAACCCATTGATAACCAGTTGTCACCCTCCCAACCCCCATCATTCATTACCTACACTGATTGCCTATCCTTTACCCCTGCCTCTATTTGCTGAGGAATGTGACATATCCTGTCCACTTAGGCTAGGAAGGGCTGCATGCAAATTGTGTTTTTAGCAAAGAAAGAATGTGGCAGGGTCAGCACTGTGGGCCCATTTTATAGAATTATTCTCTTAACCTGGTGTTCTCACCATTGTCATTTTTCTGACATTAGACCAGGTCTTCCACTGCTGAGCTGCATCCCCAACCGAAACATATCTTTTTATAATTTTTTTAATATTAAAGAGCTAGTAAATATTAATTTGCTCTCTGGATAGTATAAGTCTATCAAAGTAAAAAGAATAAGCAAAAATAACCAACATGGTTTCAACATCATAATGAAAATACAAATAACTGGGACAGAAGCAGACCTCAGACAGATCAGCAAGCTTTCCTTTATTTTGCCCCAGAGTCAATCAGGCATAGGAGGGCTCATTTTCTGGATATGGAAATGGTCTCCAGGTTATAGAAGGAGCCTCAGTTTTACAGTTTACAGTGAGGGTGAATTAGTCATTGGAGACGATGGATGTGCGATTCAGATAGTCAGGGACCTAGCTTAACAGGTGAAAATTTCAACTCAGGAAAGCAGTTGTAAAATTTGTCACTGAGAAAAGCTCCGAACTGGTTGTTCACTGCCTTATCTTCCTTCCTCTTCGACCCATTGTTATCTAGAGCTTCACTATTTGTTTTTCTCTTTCCAGGACTCATTGGCAATGGGAAATGATAAAAGTCCAGGGCCCAGAGTTTCAGTATCTGCTTTCTCCCTTCAGAACCCACTGTGGTTAAGAAAGGGTGAATGTTTGCTTTTGGTGGAGGTGCTCTGGATGAACCCAGGAAGGGATGAAAGTTTGCTTTTCCCTCAGGGCTCACTGTCACTGTGAAAGGATGTACTGGGAGAGGTTTAATGTTTGGCTAATTTCCCACTCTCCTCTCAAGCCACACTATTTTTCTGGGGGGCTGTCTTGTAGGAATATTATTTTCTTTTTGTTATTTATATATGACAGCAGAATGCATTACAATTCTTATTACACATATAGAACACAATTTTTTCATATCTCTGGTTGTATACAAAATATATTTACACCAATTCATTACTTCATACATGTACTTTGGATAATAATGATCATCACATTCCACCATCATTTCTAACCCCATGCCCCATCCCTTGCCCTCCCATCCTTCTGCCCTATCTAGAATTCGTCTATTCCTCCCATGCTCCCTCTCCCTATCCTACTATGAATCAGCCTCCTTATATCAAAGAAAACATTTGGCATTTGATTTTTTGGGATTGGCTAACTTCACTTAGCATTATCTTCTCTAACTCTATCCATTTACCTGCAAATGCCATGATTTTATTCTCTTTTATTGCTGAGTAATATTCCATGTGTATATAGCCACAGTTTTTTTTATCCATTCATCTACTGAAGGACATCTAGCTTGGTTCCACAGTTTAGCTATTGAGAATTGTGCTACTATAAACACTGATGTGGCTATGTCCCTGTAGTATGCTTTTTTTAAGTCCTTTGGGTATAGACCAAGAAGAGGGATAGATGAGTCAAATGGTGGTTCCATTCCCAATTTTCCAAGAAATCTCCATATTGCTTTCCATATTGGCTGTACCAATTTGCAGTCCCACCAGCAATGTATGAGTGTGCCTTTTTCCTCACATCCTCATCAACACTTTTTGTTGTTTGTCTTCATAATAGCTGCCATAATAGTGACCCTTCATAAAGAGGTTTTTAAAAAATTATAAAAGTATCCATGCAAAGTAACAACTGTACCTTGAAGGAAATCAGAAAACAGTTTGAGCTAAACAAGGCTCAGCTCAGGAGCACAGATTCAAGTTCTCTTGAATGAATGTTTCAAAAAAAAAAAAAGTAGGTGTTACAACTTATTACCTAAAACAAAGGTTAATTGATACATTGAATAGATAACAAATCTGGGGACATTACATAGGCAATTAAGATAGAGTGGTAAAATTTGACCACTGAACTGAATGGTATCGTAGTGATACAGGAGATCTTGTTTTGTTCTTGCTCTTGTGCTCTGCAATGATAAAATTTCAGAAAGATAGGAGACAGTAATAATATAGCAAAGTTTATTAGAAGGGAAACAAAACAGTCTCAGGGAAGATTGACAATGAGCCCCCTTTGTTTCCCAGTTTTATTGGAGATCTTAGGAAATTTTCTAGAGTGTTCTGCCTAGTTACCACCTTTCAACTTTTGACTGACAGTAGGATTGCATCAGATTTTTAAGTCCCTACTGCGCATGATCTTACCCACACCACAGGTACCCAAGCAAAACTTACTTGGGGGGAGGAGGGAATTTTACTGTTAAAAAGGACATGTTAAATTTAGATCTAAAAGCAAATCTAGGTTACCTCAGAGGGTACTTATTGGTTCCAATTGGAACTTGTTCTTACAGATTTTATGGTCATTGACCTTTGTTTGTAATTATCCTATCTTCCTGAGTCCTGGAATTTTTGGTATATATAAAGGTCTCCCTTTTAGGGTAACTTATATTCTCCTTCTTGATGGAGATAGTAGCTTTGCAGATAACAGGTTGTTTGCTGAGGAATATAACATATCCTATTGGCTTAAACCAGGGTAGGGTATGAGTAACCTTAGGGAAATTGCTTTTTTAAAGAAATTCTGTGGGGTGAGCAGTTTCCCCTCAACTCCATATGCTCATATCTGTCTGTTACCTATCATTACTATATTCTTAGTGAGAAAATTGGTCAAGGCAGGAGTCTGTTCTTTGTCAAGCTATGGTTGGTCAATTAAGTCTAACATTAAAACAGGTTCATCTAATAGATACAAGAGTCAGAAGAAATGGAATGTTTTCTAAAGGCTGAAATAGCCCCTATAAGCCTCTAGTGTCCTCCATTGCAGGACTTCAGTAAGCCTGCCCATATTTACAGTTCCCTGTGGAAGAAGTTGTTCATCTGGTACTTGCCTGAAGGAATTCTATCACAGTAGTTTCTTCAAGAATGTTCAATTTTACAACAGGGGAAAAAAATAACTAGGACCATCACTGCTGGTTTCCAGTAAACTCTGAAAAATCAAATTCTAGGAGTGGAGTTATGGGTCAAAGGGTATATTACATCTTAATGGGTCTTGCTACATATTCTATAACTTTGGAAACTATTTTATGTTTTTAATGCTAATTTATTTGTTAAAATAGGATCTTTTAGGTGAGCTTTAATCACTTTTATTATAGCTATCTTTTACTCTGGCTTTGATTACTGTTGCTCTTGGTGTTTATTCATATGTAAATAACTTATTCACTCCACAAATGTCTACTGAATACTAGGCCCTGTTACTACCTGTGGGAATATAGCAGTAAGAAAAACAGGCAGCTGCCTTGAGGTACTTACATTCTAGTGGAGGACACCATAAACTAAGAATGAAAGAAGGAAGGGAGGGAAGGAAGACAAGATACAGGGTAAGAAAAAAAGAAAGAAAGCTAATGATTATAATTTGGTTGTAGGTGCTATGTGGAAAAATAAAGCAGCATAAAGGGACTAAGTTAGTTAACAGGACTATTGTTTATAGGGATGGTCAGGGAACAGGTGACTTTTGAACTGATGCTCAAATAAATTGATGGGCCATATGGGAGGATATTCTGACTATAGGAGATAGCATGTGCAAAGACGTGAGGTAGAAGAAGAGGAGAGTGCTTATTTCTTTTTATTTCTTCTGTGGTAAAAAAAATGTTTGTATCAGATTTTTTTTTTATTTCCATGAGCTACTTTCTTGTTCTCTAAATGTTTCTTCTTTTTGAAGGAGAGGGGGTACCAAGGATTGAATTCAGGAGCATTCAACCACTGAGCTACATCACCAGCCCAATTTTGTATTTTATTTAGAGACAGGGTCTCACTGAATTGCTTAGCACCTCGCTGTTGTGAGGTTGGCTTTGAACTTGATATTCTCCTGTCTCAGCCTTCTGAACCACTGGGATTATAGGCATGCACCACCATGCCTGGCTCCTCCTCTTTTTGATAGCAGTCTTTTTAATTAACCTTTCTTGTTTGTATGAAGATATTTAAGATTATTTATTTATTTTTTAGTTGTTTGGGGGGTTGTTGGTATATATACATGCAAGATTTTCCCCTCATTCCCTATATTATTTTAGTGAGTTTATTTAGGACTACATTGTAACTTTCTGGGCATTCAGTAACAGCAGAAGAAAACACATTTTTGATATAGTGTTTTCCTCTCTCATTCCTTTACCCCCATCAGGCTTCTCTGTTGGGTTGGATCCTAAAAATTATTCACTTATTATTGTATTTCACCCAATATTTTACTTGTCTCTTTGAATATCTATTTGCGTACTAGCACTGAATTGCCTTATTGAGCATATATTTCTTTGTACCCCCTGCCTATTCCCATTACCTACCAGACTAAATAATTAATGTATTTATTTAGTGAATGTTGAATGACATTAAGTAAAATTTTTAGAAATCAAGTGAAAAATGTGGCTTCGACAGTCGTAACCATATTTGTGAAATTCATATTAATGAAAAATGGTTAATTATCAGAAGAGTGTGTGAGAATATTTCAGAAGCACCCAGATAGAACCCCGAGGCCGGGGTAACATTTGGCTGGGGGCCAAAGATGCTCTCATAAAGGTAACAGAAAGAATGTGAGAGGAGAACAGGATTGCCAGGAGAGCTGGGTCAAGGGAAAAGAGAAAAGCAGAGGGAAAGCAACAGGGTTGAGAAAGAAATGAAAAAAATGCCTCTGGACTTGGTCTAAGTCCACTCTGAGAAGAGCCCTGTTAGTGCTGAGGCAAGTATTCTTTGGGGGGGAAAGTGACAGAGAAACAAACAAGAAAATACAATAATGAGCAGGTGAAGGAGAAGCACATGAGTACAGTTTACCATTTCAACAAGGTTGGCTCTGAAGGAAAATGAAGGAAAAACAAGAACTGAAAGAAGCCAGACAGAGGTATAATGCCTCTGGTATGTTTTTTAATAAGAGAAAGACTTGACTGTAGCTCTAAGGACAGAAGTATCCAATAGAGAAGGAGAAACTATCTGTCAAGAATGAGGCCTAGAGAACATGATGTCTTACAAACTCCAGTTCTTGTTCTTTCCAGATTTTCTTGGATATTACTGCCAGACTAATCTACTATTTAGTCCTGTTAGTATCCTGTCCAAGCCAAGAAGAGAAAGAACCGACTAAGTACTGTGCTCGGCTCCTCCCCAGTCATCACCTAATCCACTCATCATAACAAACCTACAGGGTAGGTATTATTAGCCCCTTTTATAGTGGAAGAAATGGACTCAGAATGAAATAACATGCCGGAATTCAACATAGGTGTTTTGGTCTCCAAGTTTAATTCTTTAAAAAAAAAAAAATCGTAACCTGATTTTCTTGCCTTGCTTCTTATTATTTCCTAATATAATTAGTAAACTAGTAAAACTAGAAAACTAGAGCTTCTAATTTTCCTTTTGAATCATCTTTTTCTGTACTAAAATATTATTTATATAGTTATCGAGTGCTTTGTTGATTTTGTTCTTGTTTTTATAAAAGATGAGTAGCAAATGGAAAGAGGAATGCTGTTCATGATGCCAATATTAATGCTAGCTAGCTTGTTATTGTTTAAATGAAGAAAAATTATTAGTAATATAGAAAGCAGTGAATTTTAATTTAATCAGTGGTCATTAGACTTAAATTAGTTCATATTTAGTTATTAAGGAAACAAAAATTAACATTATGTACAAAGTTTTAGTTAATGTATATATAAACTATTAGAAATTTATTATTAAGACTGGGCCTAAAACTGGACCCAGCAATTGTGGAGGCTGAGGCAGGAGGATTGCAAGTTTGAGGCCAAACAGCAACTTAGTGAAGTTCCTGTGTCCAAATAAAAAAGGACTGGGGATGTAGCTCAGTGGTAAAATGCCCCTGGGTTAAATCCCTAGTACCAAAAAATAAGTAAGTAAGTAAATAAATAAATAGTTTTAAATTTTTTTGTAAAAATTAAAAATATAGTTGGGGATTCTATATTTTGTGTTCTCCAGGAAGCTACCCCTAACTACTCCTAAATGTGGAAGCTTATTGCCTGTGGTTTATATGTGATTTTTAATTATTTTTATAGATATCCTGGGTAACTCTGTGTGTGTGTGTGTAAATATATGCATAAACACATACACACATATCAAGAATTATAAACTGTTACAGAGTCCCTATCTGCCTTCATATCAACATGAACATCATTATGTTAATAAATACACATCTTTGTTTCTTACCTACAGAATATTGTAAATGTAGAAGTACTCCAAAAGCATGTTCATTCTTAACAGGACAGGCCCACTGCTACCTCAAGACAGCAGTACTAGCCTCTTTCTGGGTTGCTCTCCCTTAGATATTTCTGTGACTTCCTCTCAGCCCCTTGAAGTCTTGAATTAAATGTCCTTTTCTCTTCCTGTGTTCATATATGAATACACCACCAGTGAAACAACCACAAAATGTGCAACCACAAAAATGGGATCCTAATTAGAATAAGTTATACTCTATGTACGTATAATATGTCAAAATGCAGTCTATTGTCATGTGTATCTTAAATAATAAAATAATAGTTAATAGTAATTCTAAAAATAAAACATTTGCCAAAAAAGTCACTTTATCCATGAAGCCTGTCCTTATGACCCTATTTAAAATTGAAAACCTTTCTTCTCATATTCCATATTTCCATTTTGTTGCTTTTATTGTTATTCCATAAGGCATACTGCTTAAATACTAGGTGTTTTACTTTTTATATTGATTGTTCTCCTTCCTGTCACTAAAGTATGAGTGCCATAAGGACAGAATTTTGTGTTTTTCATTGCTCATCCTAAGCACTTTTAAGTGTCTGGCTCAATAAATAAATAGTGTATGATGATTTATCATGCTTAACAGATCTGGCTGCTGTGTGGAGACTGTATTGTAGGATTGCAAGCATATACATAGGAAATTCAGTCAGGTGGGTACTGAAATAGTTGTTTTGTTATGAGTTGTTTAACTATTACAAAGAATGTGGAAGAAATATAAAAGAAAAAAACTTGCCCTCGGCTGCTACCCAACCCTCCTATCTCTACCCCAATACTATGTAAGCTCTTGGTCTCTGCTATGGCCTATTCTATTCATAAATACTGAAGATCTGTGCTTTACCAGACTCCTTGGTTATGGGACTCTTGTTCATGTCCCAGTGAGTCCCCAAATTATAGAAAGCTTATAAGTTAACCAGGAAAAGCTGAAAAAGCATTCTAAGACAATAAAGGAATATAAGTTATCACTAAAATCTCCTATTTAAGAAAAAAGGAATACAGAACTTCCTATTACTTAATATAAAACAATAATGGTAATGATAAAAGCTTAGAGTGGTAGAGCTAGAGCATAATGCTGTGTGCTTTAAAAAGTCCCTATTTAATGACATAGCAGAGTGTCAAGAGTCTGAAACATTGTTCAGTCCTTGACCGTTAAAACTAAACTTCATTAATTCTTAGTAAAGCCATTCTAACAATCTGACATTTTGTGGATAGATCATAATTAGGGAAGAATGAAAATTCCTCTCTTCTCAATTGCCTAGTTGTATTGGTCATTTGTGAATGACATTTAATAGAAGTAGTAATAAATAGTAAGAACCCTTTCCTTGATCTTGTCAGTGAGAATTCTTCTAGTTATTTGTTTTTATGCTTAGTGCAATGCTAACTTTTTCTTGCAAATCAGAAGTGAATGTTGGGTATTATCTATTACTTTTGAAGTATCTATATATGTCCTTTATATTATGAACTATTAATATAATACTAATTTTAGGTGTTATTTTACTGTAAATAGTACATGTGTATATGGTACAACATACATAGCAGAAAATTACAATTTTAGCCATTTTTAATGGTTAGTTTGGAGGCATTTAAATACATTCATATTGTTATGCAGCAGCCGCTGCCACCCAATCTTCAGAACTTTCTCATCTTCCCCAGCTGACACTCTGCCAATTAAACACTCCCCCCAATCTCTGGCAACCATTCCACTTTATGACTCTGAATTTGGCCACTGTAGGTATGTCATTTAAGTTCAATCACACAGTATTTATTGTTTTGTGACTGGTTTTTTTTCACCTAGAATAACGTCTTCAGGTTCCATCCACGTTATAGAATTTCCTTTTTTGACTGAATAATATTTCATTGATACATTTGCCATACTTTGTTTATTCATTTATCCATTGATGTACATTTGTATTTCTTCCTCCTTTGGGCTATTATGAACATTGCTGCTTTGAGCATTGGTGCACCCTTTCAGTTATACACCATGAAGTGGAATTTGCTGGATTAAATGGTAATTTTGTTTTTTATTTTTTGAGGAACTGCTATACTGTTCTCCACAATGGTTGTGCTATTTTATATTCCCACCAGCCCTGAAAAACCTCAGCATAATACAGGCCATACATGAATAAACTGACAACATCATATTCATGGTGAAAGACTACAAGCCATTCTTCAAAGATCAGGAACAGGGGAATGATACCCACTCTCTCCATTTCTAATCATCATCACTTTTGTCAGTTTTATAAATATTGGACAGTTTAGTTTCCCATTCTCTTGTTGATGGAGATTTGGGTTTTTCTCAATTTTCTTCTGTTGTGCATAATGTTACTCAAAGCATTATGGATCTTGTAAACCTTTGTAAGGCAGATTTACCTAAGTACTTTTATCAGCTAGATTATGCTAAATCACAATCTGTTTATTCTCAGTTGTACTAAACCGTTTTCACAATATTTGTAGCAAATATCTCTCCCACTAGCCAGCCACATGTGAAAGTTCTCATTACCTTAACAAAATCTGAAACTATTTGAATTTTTACATTTTGTTATGCAGAGATATGTGTTAATGGTATCTCTTTACACCTCTATTCTGCCTTCCTCTGTATACCACCGAGATTGGGCATCTTTATTTATGTTTATAAACCATTCACATTTACTTTTAATAAGTACTTATTCAAGGTTTTGCCCATTTTTCTAATGGGCTGGCTTAGCTGTTTCATAGACATTGTTTTATAAGTCCAGGACAGGTTCTTTATGGGTCCTGTGTTGTACATCATCTCCTGGTCTATAGCATCTGTTTTCTGTTTGTTTTGTGTTTGGTGGGGGGAGTGGTATCAGGGATTGAACTCAGGGGCACTAGACCACTGAGCCACATCCCCGGCCCAATTTTGTATTTTATTTAGAGACAGGGTCTCACTGAGTTGCTTAGTGCCTAGCCATTGTTGAAGCTGGCTTTGCACTTGTGATCCTCCTGCCTCAGTCTCCTAAGCCACCGGAATTATAGGCATGTGCCACTCCACCCAGCTATTTTTACTTTCTTCATGTCTTTGGTAACTGGAAACATTTAGTTATCTCAACATTTATTTACCCTTTTGGTTTTTATGCTACTTCTTTTGTTCTCATTCTCCTCTTATTATAATTTTAAAAAATTATTTTCTGAATCTCTAGATACTTTACAAACTCAATATTTTCTGTGTATCATGTATCTTTCAATGCAGGCAGTTCTTTCTAGACTTTATTATTATCTAACCATGTGAATGGATTCTGCTTTGCTTTCTGGGTAGCATTTTATTCCCAAAGAACTTGAATTGGATAGCTGGATATGACCATAGTGAGGTGGGCCAGATACCACTGTCATTTCATCATATGTTGCTGCAAATATTTTCATATTTAATTGCATAGATCTTCTCTCTCAGGGTACTTTGTGGGGTCTTGAATTTTTTAGCTTTTCCCTTTTTATGTTTTTTATATAAACAGGTCAGGTTGGAGGGGAACCCATTTAATGCCTCTCTTGCTTCAGTCAGGCCTGTGCTCACAGCCTTTAGATCATTGATTCATTGTCTTATCTCTGCTCTCTTTACTTGGATAAGCAACTATAATTCTGAGATTATAATTTTCTATTCTCTCCACCCCCATTGTCTATGAGATCTGAGAAAATAAAGTCTGAGTGACTCCAATTTCCTTCCTTTAGGCCCTCTCCAGCAGCTCAACAGTTCTCCTTTGCCTGCCCCTGCCATGCCACTAGTTCTCACCTTCCTGGAGAAGATATTTAGGAAAGTGTAGAACTCTTTAGGATTGTCTTAACTCTGTGAGCCTACTTAAAGTTGAAGGAGAAAAAGCCTGTGGATCACATCAGTTTCAAGTATGTCTAGATATTTTTGTTGCAAACAAGTCTGTTGCCCAAGAGTAGTTTGTGTACATTATCTTACCTAGTCCTTATACGATTTTCTTTACTTGTAATTTAAATCTGTGAAAAATCAGACCAAGAGAAATAAGGAAAAAGTATTAAAGATCATGGTTTGAACCCATTTTTCTGACTCTAGGATCAACAGTCTTTTTACTATGTCACATTGTGATGCTTTATGAAGATTATTTGGTACATAATTCTAAGCAGCCTTATGGGAGAAAAAGAAACTGCTGGTAGGAATATCAAATATGAGGTAGCAGGACTTTCTGTCATCTTCCACCAATCCTAGGTCTTCTGAATATTTTCCCTTTGTTCATCTTCATTGTTTGTCCATCACTCCTTAATGAGCTCACTCCTTTCTCTGCTTGCCCCGTAGATCTTCTCTCTCTTTCTTCTAGTTCCCTTGTTTTCCATCAATTGGTTCACTGTTTTTTCCTTCCTTTCCAATTTCTCTATGTTATTGTAAAGGTATCTTTGAAAGTTCTAAAACATATCTAATAGTTATTCTAGTTTAATTTCTCATTACTACCTTATACAATTTTTTTGTCTCCTAGCATACAAACCAATATGCCTTTGAATTTTTTTTCAGATTGGGAAAACAAACAATCAGCTCCAAAACCCAGCATTACTGAAGATTTATCCCATGGGGTCATAATGGAAAGGGAACATGTCTGGCATTCAACCTTAGGGGAAACCTGGGAACCTGGACATTGGTTAGAGGGGAAACAGGAGAAACATCTGGGCCGAATGGCATTTACCCACGAGGAAACCCTCACAGAGAGAAGGGTATGTAGAGGGAATGAATTTGAAAGATTTTCCAATCAGGGTTCAGTCCTTGATACACCACAAAGCATTCCCGTGGCAAAAAGATCCTATAATTGGATTTCACAAGGAAAAGACACCAAACAAAATTCTGAATTAATGAAAAATCAAAGAATGTTTGTAGGAAAGAAAATCTATGAATGTAATGAATGCAGGAAAACCTTCAGCCAGAGCTCATCACTTCTTAAGCACCAGAGGATCCATACTGGGGAGAAACCATATAGATGCAATGTATGTGGCAAGCATTTTATTGAACGCTCATCTCTTACTGTACACCAAAGAATTCATACTGGAGAGAAACCTTACAAATGTAGTGAGTGTGGGAAAGCCTTCAGTCAGAGCATGAATCTTACCGTTCATCAAAGAACTCATACTGGAGAGAAACCTTATCAGTGCAAAGAGTGTGGAAAAGCCTTCCGCAAGAATTCATCCCTTATTCAACATGAAAGAATTCATACTGGAGAGAAACCCTATAAATGTAATGAATGTGGGAAAGCCTTTACACAAAGCATGAATCTTACTGTGCATCAGAGAACTCATACAGGAGAAAAACCCTATGAATGTAATGAATGTGGAAAAGCCTTCAGTCAAAGCATGCATCTTATTGTTCATCAGAGAAGTCACACTGGAGAAAAACCTTATGAGTGTAGTGAATGTGGAAAAGCCTTTAGTAAGAGTTCAACTCTTACCCTACATCAGCGAAATCACACTGGAGAAAAACCTTACAAATGTAACAAATGTGGGAAATCCTTTAGCCAAAGTACATACCTTATAGAACATCAGAGACTGCACTCTGGAGTAAAACCTTTTGAATGTAATCAATGTGGAAAAGCTTTCAGTAAGAATTCATCACTTACTCAACATCGGAGAATTCATACTGGAGAGAAGCCTTATGAGTGTATGGTATGTGGCAAACATTTCACTGGGCGATCATCCCTTACTGTACATCAGGTTATTCACACTGGAGAGAAACCTTATGAATGCACTGAATGTGGAAAAGCCTTCAGCCAGAGTGCATACCTTATTGAGCATCAAAGAATTCATACTGGTGAGAAACCCTATGAATGTGATCAGTGTGGGAAAGCTTTCATTAAGAATTCATCCCTTATAGTACATCAGAGAACTCATACAGGAGAGAAACCTTATCAGTGTACTGAATGTGGAAAAGCCTTCAGTCGGAGTACAAACCTTACAAGACATCAAAGAACTCACACCTAAGTACAGTGTTTACTGGCCCCTTCATCATGATTAACTCTTCAGTAATCAGATAAAGTCATGTTGAGGTAGACACCTAATAAAGGTAACAGTTGTGGGTAATTTTTAGTTGAAGTACAATCTACTATATTGGATAACATAGACCACAGCAGAGAAATCATATGGAAGTGAAGAAATCTTGATTCAAAAGTTAAAATGTACTTTTTAACAAAAGGTTTGAGTAAGTAATGTGTAAACAGTGAACATTTATACTCAAGGTAAGTTCTATTGTATCATACTGAAAATTCTCCTTGGGACATCTGAGATTTCACACTGGAGAGAAAATGTGTCAGTGCTTAATTGGATAGCCCACAGACCTGGTTTGTAGTCCTGACCTGCCGCTAACTTGGACAAGTTACTAACTTTTAGCAAGTCACAATTTTCTTACCTAGTAAATGAGAGATTTTGGATGTAAAAGGTCTGGGGGATCCCTATTAGCTAAAATGTTACAAACCATGATGCCAGGAAATCTTTGGCCTTTTACTCTGTTATGTATGTTGTCTAGGTGCTTCTTTTCCACAGTAAGGTTTCCTTGGATGTTTCAAGTCAAAATTTTCTACCTCTACCAATTTATAATGCCCTTTCATGTCCTTCTCTCTCTCCCTGAATTACTTTCTCCCTTAAAATGTAGGCTGATTTCTACCAGATAATAGAATAATTGTACAAATCTTAATGTAATAGCATGCTATTTTGAGTTCTTCATAGTCTTAAACTGTTGTTAAATTAGCTGATTATTTAGAAAACAACATAGTTTAATATTGTATTTAAGCACAGAAGAATCAAATAAATACATATCTTTATGTCGTATTCAGCTATCAGAATGATAGTTGATACCAGGGATTGAGCTCAGGGACACTGACCTGAAGGTGTGAACACTAAAAAATATGGAAATTTAGCATATTAACACAATATTTGCAACTCAAAACATTCAGAACAATCATAGGGATATTTTATAGATCTGTTATGATGATAGTGGCTTAATTTCATTTCTTTCACACAAATTTTCCAAGTCCTAAATATGGGCTACACATGATTAGTCAAAGTGATTTAAGATTCATTCTTTATTTTTAAAGGATAAACTAAGAAAGTGGCAGTATAATGGGATAGGAAAGGAAAAGTCAAGCAATAATTTATAATTTGGCACAATGTAAAAAAAAGCTGTAAAAACTGATTAGGTATGGCTAATTGAAATAGAAGGATGACTTAAATTTCTTATTTGTGTAGATTGGGATTCCATAATTAAAACCCCATAAATTAGCCATCTTTGTGCACCAATGATGTGTTCTGTTTGAAGGCATTTTGATGTGTCTCTGGAACATCCAAGAAAAGAGTCCTGAGAAGAAGTAGAATAAGAAGAGGGTCAGTGGTACAGGGCACACTGGGAGTACTGTCACTGGTGAGGAAAGTGAAGCAAAAGAGGAATCAGTGAAAGCTGAGAGAAATGAACTATCAAAAATAGAAACAGGAAAATCAGGAAGCAGTGAAACCACAGAAGTAAAAGGAAGTTTTTAATTTTTAAGGAAATAGTTAATATCAAATGCTTCAGAATAAAGTACTTTAATTTTTTATGGTTCTGGGGATTGAGTCCAGAGCCTTATGCATGAGGCAAGCACTCTACCAAATGAGCTGTATCCCCACCCCTGTACTTTGCTTTTTTGGGTGGGGGGAAATGAAGATTGGGTTTAGGGACACTCAGCCATTGAGCCACATCCCTGGCCCTATTTTGTATTTTATTTAAAGACAGGTCTCACTGAGTTGCTTAGCGCCTTGCCATTGCTGAGGCTGGCTTTGAACTTGTGATCCTCCTGCCTCAGCCTCCTGAGCTGCTGGGATTACAGGCTTGTGCCATCGTGCCCAGCTCTAACCTTTGTTTTTGATTATCAATTTAAAGCACATAAATTTTAATGTGTTTGAAGAGTGAGTTAAATGTTGAAAATGACTTAGTAGCTTTACTGATATAGGAGAGATTTAGAACGATGACCAAGGTAATGAGAGCTGAGAAGGGATTTACCTATTAGAAGACCTTTGGCTACAGATATTCAGAATCTCTCTTAACAATGTTTTAGGCAAGTAGGGGTGTTCTTCTCAAATGAAAAAAGTGGAGGTGGTCAGCATTGATCCACAGATAAAATAATTGAATGATTTACATTTCAAGGGATTTCCATCCTGGTTGCATGATGGCATCCATAGCTTCAGGTAAAATGTCTGCATTCAAATCAAGAAGAAAGGGTTTGAGAAGGACCAGCAACATCTGTGCCTTTTATCAGAAAAGATTTCCCAGAAGCCCGTTAGCACACACCTGCTTGCATCTTATGGGCCACAACTGTTACATGACCACTCCTAGCAGCAAGGGAGGCTAAAAAAAGGAGAGCCTAGCCCTTTCAGCCTTTGTAGTAGAGGTAGGCCAATTAAGGGGTTAGAGAATGGGGCTGATTTAGCCATCCATCTACTAGGGAGCGTTTGCATGATATAAGATAGGATGATTATGTTTACAACTGAAAAGAGGCATGAGAGAATCAGGAGACAGCAACGAGTAGATGTACAGCTCAGACGAGGAAAATAAGATTTGGCACACAGAGGCTTTAGGAATACTTTCAACAAGAGGAGGGAAACTTTCCAATAAGAGTGGTTGGAATAAATAAATCATGGGTCCAGAAAATGTGGGCAATAGTGGAGCAAGTGCCTATGAACTCTCATTGTTTAGCTCCTAAGCAGTCCAGAGTCTTGGGCAATCACTACTCAGGGTTAATATCTTACTACTAACTTCAACTCATTGACATCCAAAGCTTCAGCACCTTCATTACTTTCTCTCCCCCTTGTTTTGTGCCTTCCTTTTGAACCTTTATTTTTCTGCTGTCTTCGTCATTTTAATTTCTTTTCTACCCATCCATTCTCTGCCCCCCTTCTTCTTAATTCATCTCTTTCTCTTGAGATCAGGTGAAATACAAACATATGAAGGGAAAGGAGTAGAATGGATATAAGAAAGAGTAATTATTGAAAATCTAAGTTTTGGGGGATACAATTAGTTCAGTGTTAAATTCCTTCTTTGCCTGTTCAGACTCCATCAGTTTATATATGAGTATAGTCAAGGAGCCCCAGAATCAGCAGGATGAGTCAAGGGGTGTGTTTAAGCAGGAAATGGGGAAGAATAGTGGAGAAGCTCATGGCCAGTGATTTGCTCCATTCTCCTCATTCCTCTGTGCTTGAAATGAGAGAAAGGAGGATATTTATTTGTAAAACACCTGGATAGAATATTCAAAGTATAAGGGTCTGAGAGAGAATACCTTGGTTATAGCGTCCTCTTGTTAAACCCAGTCTTTACTTTGGTCTCAATTCTCAAGTAGAATTGTAACTTCTATAATATTTGAGGACTTTTTGTGTGTGCCACTTGAAATGCAGTATAGCCAGAGTCCGTGGCAACTGGGAACCATCATTAGCCAAGGATTTGTAGGTGCGCTCTCTCTGTGCCCTTCCCCTTGCCACTACTACCACCACCATATGGGCTCCCATTGCTGTGTTTTTCCATTATCTGTTACCTTGGCTTCCTTTACTTAAAATTAAATTCATGTGACCCAGAATCATCAGGTCTCCTATCTGACCCTTGTATCTCTCTAATTCTAAAATTTCATGAAAGAAACCTAATTGGTCCAGATCATCCTTTTAAGACAGGCTCTGTCTTGAAAGTCACTTTTTTGGCCAAGTATCTGTCCCTTTTCCAATCAGCTGGTGGGGTGGAGGCTGCCATATGGTCACTGTCAATGTTGTCAGGCCTATGAGCAGCAGACAGATAGCCATGACCAATATGCCTTTAGATATTTACTAAGTACCTTCTCAGTAGTTTCTGGGGATCGAGAGCCCTAAAGGAATTCATGGCAGGAGAGTCAGTAAAAGAGAATTTGGATGTATTGAATGACTTCTAAAGAGCAAGAAATGCAGGGTCCTCTGCAACTACACAGAATGGGATGATTAGTTATATTTTATCTGTAAATGAGCTCAAAAGACAAATTGGGCCATTTACACACTTAAATAGGTCAGCAATCTGGGTTCTGTAACACAGGTGGAGCAGCAGACTATGGTGCCAGTATCCCTCTTGTAAATAATGCATAAACAGCCCCCTAAACTTGGATGATCATGGAGACTGCATTGGGCTTCTAAAGACACACACACACACACACACACCAGATCTGGATGAGTGCTTAGGATATAATTGAGGTGGGTTACTTCCTTGTGTATATACACATTTGGCATAAGTTAGTTCATGTCTGCAGTCCACACACTTGATTGCTTTTGCACTGTACATTTGAACAACAAGTATGATAAGATACTGCTCCTACTCATAGTGTGTAAGTCAGCTCCTATCGATTCTAGGATGAAAGACCCCTAGTCCCTACTGCAAAGTAGCTCCTAGCACAGGGTACCATTGGAGAGAGCCAGTTGGTGCAAAGAAGACAAGGGAAATGGGAAGTTGGGGGGGGGGGAGTGTGTGTGGTAAAAAAAGGTGTAACTACAAGAAGGCTAATACAGTGTATATTTAGGGCGTTAAGTAGAAGGAAGTTATAGGAAGTGAAGCTAAAGGAAGCTTTTACTACATCCTTACCGCAGGGGTCTTGTAACAGGGTTTAGCAAACAAACGTAGGAACTAGCCATTATCCTGAGGAAGGGTATTTAGAGTTGATAAAGGTGTTGGTGGAATAAAATCATCAACAAAACCCCAAATAGAATGCTGTGGTGTCACATAAAGTCATTGACATTGCTCCCTAAAAGGTGGCCAACAATTCCTTCAGTGACAAATCTCAAGTGACATTCTTGCCTTTTTAATTTTATTTTACTAACAACAAAGTTAAAACCCTCTAATCTTTCCTTCCTGAGCTCCATGAAAGTCATGTATTCAAATGCAACTAAATATCTCCAGTGGAATATTCTTACACATCACTGCATCCTCAATAAAAGTAAACACCAACTTCTAAACATTATCCAGTTGTTTAAGAATAAGACTCATTGGGATCCAAGTTCCTTCCTCTCCCTCAGCCCTGTTTGATAAGTTATCAAGACCTAATCTTGGGCATTTATCAGTACCATTCTGGGTTCCCTCAGTCACCAACCGGGTTCAAGCTGCCATCAGCTCTGTTCTGAGTCGTAGTCTGCCCTGCTCTACGGGCCTTCACCCCAGTGTCCCTGTCCTCGCACTAGAAGAAATTTCCTCCCACTAGAAGAAATTATCGTGGCGTCTCAGAATCCACGCCCTGGTCCTACTGCAGGGCCAGATGGGTAATATCCAATGCTTCTTCGGCGCAAAAGGCGCAATCCCGCCAGCTTTTCGAGTCTTTATGGCACCGTTCTCCAAGAACGTGCCATTTGGCTCTCCTACAGTCTCCGGAGACCTTAACCGATCCGCTCTTGTCACCACATCAGGTGCCGCTCCGCTGGACTCTCCCTCGTCCCTGATCAACTGTTCCTGGTGTATAGTTTCCCGGGCTTTATTTCAAGGTAGAGGCCCACGCCAAGTCTGCACAGAACGGAACAGAATCCGTGCACAGCTGTTATACGTGGGGGTTTAATTGAATGAGGGGAAGGAGCATGCACCCACCGAGGCTCCTGGGAAACGTAGTTCAGCATCCCAAACCGCTAGACCCGGGCGCTGGAGCGCAGATCATGGTCTGCGCAGGCGCACACCATCATTTTCTCCGCCAATTCTCCTGGGAAGTGGAGTCCAGCAGCCCCAGCTCAGCCGACCTAAGGCTTGTGGGAATTCGGCTCCGTGGTTCCCAGGGCAACGCGCAAGCGCAGTGCAGATCCAGGCTGCAGACTCCTGCTCATTGTGTTCTGACTGCGATGTGGTGGTTGCGGTTTCTCGCTACCAGCGGAGGTTTCTGCAAGGGCAACCCAGCAGCGACCAGGCACGGTGACCAAAGTCGCAAAGGGAGAGCGGAAGCAGCTGTGGGGTAGTCAGGTCTGGGAAGAAGGGCGGAAGGGAAACCGAGGATTTCTGGGTTGTGGTCCATTCTGGAGGATAATGATCAAACGCCCCAAACTTTCCAGAATGTATGTCTGAGATTTGATTCCAAACGAGGGGGAATAAAAAAAGTAGGACGGTCTGGAATGGGCATCTTGGGCTTGGGGTTCGAATGTGAGTGCTTGTGGAGGACCATGGGGCGGGGCCTCTAGCATGTCTTGGAGCGGACCCCGGAAAGCCCATTTATACTTAGGAGATAGGTGTATTCCTGATGCGTTTCAGAGCTGTGCATGAGGAACTTGCCTAGCGCAGGGACAGCTGCAGTGCAGCCCTTGCAGTAGCTCCCCGGAGTACCTAATGAAGCCGCCGAGGGTGATTTCAGGAAGGACTCTTGATCCCTTACTCCTTTCTCACCCAGCTCCAACAAATACACTGTTTCTGGCCTGCTTTTGGTTCCAGGTCGCCCAGATGGCCCCAGAGAAGGGCTTAGCCTAAGAGAGATACATACACAATGAAGATCTACTTACCTTGCCTCCTTTTTCAGGAGGAAGTTCACCCCCTTCCCTATTCCTTCTCTCCTTCAAGTTAGCTGCCCTAGGAGGAGAGACAATTTCTTGACTCCTCAGCACTGCTAAAGCAGTAAAGGACAGAGGATGGGTAGAAAGTGTGAGAGCTGGCAGTGGAGCAGGGCTTTCTGCAAGAAGTCCAAGTATTGAAATATGGAAGGGAGGGGCTGGGGATATAGCTCAGTTGGTAGAGTGCTTGCCTTACATGCATTGAGCTGTGGGTTCAAACCCTAGCACCATCCAAAAAAAAACTTCATTCCCTAAAATATAGAAGGGAAAGCATGGAGTTTTTGACTAAAGGAAAGATGTGACGAGGGGAAAGTTGCATGGTGAGCAATTCACTTAACAGTGGAGGGAAAGAAAATTGCTTTCAGAAGCAGGAAAGAAAATTGGGAACAAAGAAAGACCAAAGAGTTCATAGCTTTGGGATACAGGGGGACTCCCAGGATATGAATGCTTACAGACTCACTCCCAGATGCTATGTGGTATTTTTTGACCCAGTCCTCTCCTCATAACAGGTTTCTAGACATTTCTACTCTTAGGAATCCTGCAGTTGCAAAGCTGCCCACTTGCCTCCTCAGCACTTTGCCTTTCCCTAAGAGGGCTCATCAAAGAAGGAATGGCTGTCAGTTACCTGCCCAACATAGTCCAGGTGAGTGAGAGAGTGTTGCCTAAATTGCCTTCTAGATATGAAGAGTGTGAAGCTGTTGTTTTCCCTGAGTTGGAACTTTACTTCCACACTAGTCTCCCCCAGACACTTGACCCCAGTCACTCCCTCCCTACTCTTATTGGGCTCTTGGTAGTGGGTATTGGAGTTAAGTAACTTGTTATAAGGTCATCAATGGCACAACTGGAACTGGAACGCAAGTTTGTTTGAAATAAAAATCTTTCCACTAGCAAAAGCTGGCATTTACTAGAAAGATACTGAGGTATCTATCTAAAGACAAAGACAAAGATACAGCTGGACTTTTGCTGTGGAAGTGGGTTTTAGAATAACCTAAAAGTCCTTTCTGTTAGACCCTTAGCTTTCTTTTCTGACTTCAGCTTAACTCTTTACAGTGTATACCAGCTCCTTTGGCTCTTCTGTTGGCCAAGAAGACCAGTGATGTGAAAGTTGTTGACTTTTACATGTTAGATTGCATATACTTGATAAAGACTGCTTCTTCTCTGTCCTTGTTACAGAGTTTCAAAGAAAGGGATTATTTGTAGTTGAGGGGACGTTGTCCCAAGGTACAGAATTACTGTTTACATGGGACATAAGTGTGTATGCGTGCATGCTTGCACATATGTTGGGGGTGGGCAGATGAGCAGTTGAAGAAAAGCAGGAATTGTTGAAAAACAAATACAGTTTATATCACTTAACAATAGAACACATTCTGAGAAATGCATCCTTAGGCAATTTTACCCTTTTATTTTTCTCTAACATAAAGAGTATTTGTGCAAATCTAGATGGTCCAGATCAGTCACTCAGTGTGGCATCTTGATACAATGAAGAGATTCAAGAAACACTAGATATATGAGATTCTTGCCAGCATTAACACAGCATACTGTTTTATAGTAAACCAGTTGTACACTCTAAAATAGTGATAAAAAATATAATATAGTGAATACATTAATCAGTAACATGGTTGTTTATCATAATTATCAAATATTAGCACAGTATAGTATATATTAGTACTAGACTACATATACTATACTGTTATATGACTAACAGTGCAGTAGGATTGTTTACACCAGTATCACCACAAACACAAAAGTAATATGTTGTGCTAAGATTTTATAGTGGCTATAATATCACCAGGGAATAGGGATTTTTCAACTCCATTATAATCTTATGGGAACACCTCTGTATGCACAGTCTGTCATTGACCAAAAACATCATTACGTGTTGCATGACTATAATAGGTGCTGACTCCTCAAACCATAATGTAGATACTAAGAAAATAAAGGAGATATAGAACTGTTAATGCCTTCTTGAAAATAGGCAGTGAGGGAGACCGAAAGTAAACCAAAAATCATAATAAAGTGGGCCACTACTTTGATGGGCCCACATAGGTAACTGTAGAAGCAGTCAGGGAAGGCTGTGCTGAGGAAGGAATGTCCAAGCTGAGACCTAAGTAGGATTTGGTCATATGAGGGAGGCCAGAAGCAGGGCTGGGCAGATTGAGGGAGATGAGAGAAAATGTTGAGGGCAAAATGAAGAGCAAGTGTATGGTCCCAGTGCTCAGTCACTACTATCTATCTCTTCAAAACGGAGGAAAAACTCTTAATACAAAAATAAGGCTTTCAGAAACCTAGAGGAAATGCCTAACCTGTCCCAGTATACCAGCTCCCTATAGCTAATAGTCCTGTGAATCTTAACAAGCTCCTGGGGACAGCCAGTCTCAGCTTCCCCAGAATAGCCTCCGGTCAATAAGAATGGATTTGCTATTACAGGACTCGGTGACCTTCAAAGATGTGGCTGTGCTTTTCACCCAGGAGGAATGGGGGCAACTAAGCCCTGCCCAGCGGGCCCTGTACAGGGATGTGATGCTGGAAAACTACAGCAACTTAGTCTCATTAGGTAAGGTGGGAGCCTTGAAAGATTTATCTTCACTTTTGGGGATCTTGTTAGGACCCTTAAACTGAAGCCACACTAAAGATTGGGTTGGAAATGGGCCAATTAAGGATGTCATCTTCAAAGCTGCTACTTGCCTATCCTTGGTGTCCCCAGGCTTTTAGAGTCTCAAGTAGAAATGCCTCAAAAGTGGCTAGGAGTCAAATTCTCCCTGAACTCTGAGCAGGGTGGGGCCTGGAAGCAGATTGTCAGACCTGAGCCACTTCTTTCTCTCACTGTGAACATATTGTCCACCCTGGATCTTCCTATCAGATTATCTTTGCCAGGAAGTTCTGAGGACCAGGCCTCAACCTTGCAATGTTTTTTTATCACTATTATGAACAGATTGGTCCATTTTTCCCCCTCAAAAACAGGACTGTTAGGACCCAAACCAGATATATTTTCTCAACTGGGAAAAGGGGAAGAATGGATCCCAGAGGACACCTCAGGAGACTTCTCTCTTGGTAAGAATCACAAGTATGGGGACCTTGGGAGGGACCCAAATGGTCAGGGTTAGGCATGAAATCTCAACTAACATGCCAGGCCTGTTGCTGCATATGTCTCCCAGCATGCATTGCCAAATTGTGGCATGCCTTTCTTGTGCCAGTTTGTGCCTCTCTGAACCCTCCTCCCATGATTTCTTTTTTCTCTCCTTGTTTGGCATAGATGAATAGTTTCAGTTTTAGAAAATATCATCTGGGCCGTTGTTCCCCAACCCCATGCTTGAGCTTCCTCTACTACATCTGACAGTATAATGTCTACTGAAACGTCTCTAGTGGGAAGGAACCACACAGCAGGGCAGCTTAAAGGCCAGTTAAATGCCTATTAAGCTCCTCTCTTTCTAGCAGAACATTGCACATTTCTTCAACTACCTCATATTTCTTCATCCACATGGATATACATTAAATCAAGATTTCATTGTCCTCTACCTTTTGCCAGGCACTGTGCTAGAGAGTTTGGTTTGTCATATCTTTTGCTGTATTGCTCATGCCTAGTATAATGCTTGGCACCTGGTAAGTGGCATAGACCTTTTGCTTGGGATTTCAGAGAATACAGCAGTTTAGTGGTATTGCTTGTCCTAAGGAGTCCATTGGGTCTGGGGACTTACGGGTAGGGGGTGCATCTTTCCATGGTCACCTGATATTCAAAAGGCTTATTCCTTTATTTTAAAACACTATAATATTGCACTTTCAGCTATCATTTTGCATCCTATAAAATATATTTGCAAACCTTTAATTATTTATTTTTTCATAGTAACCCATTGAAGTAGGCAGGAATTTATATCCTATAGTAAATAACTGCACACCTGGAATGTCTGGGACTCAATCTTATTTTCAAAACTCAGTTATCAAAATCCTTTAAATTACTACAATAGAATTCTGAATTTTCTCTGAGTTTCTATGTTGTATTACAACCAAACAGGTATTTTTAATGTTTCATTCTATATTATACAAATGAGTTATAACCAGCAAGCAAGGGAAAGGGGATTCAGAAAAAGAAATTTATCCACAATTCTATCACTCTGATATAACTGCTTTTATTTGAATCATTTAGTTAGCCATTTACTCATCATTAACACTAATTTCCTATTGTGCTGGAGCAGTATAATCAGGAAGACTATTTTTTTGAAAGATGTTTATGCCTAGAAGGGTTTTATAGTCAGGTGTAGGTGATAACATGAAAACACCAACAGTAATAGTTCAGTTCCTCCCAGATCCTTTTCCCAGTCATGGAAGGTGTATTATTTTGTATCTTTCAATAAAACTCAATAGTTTTCCTCCTACTCCATTTCTCATTAAAATTATAATTTATATGTACATTTTTAATAGAACTATCACCTCTTTTGTTTTTTTAAACTGGAAATTCTGCTATAAAGAAATGTTAATCCTAACCAGGCATGGTGGCTCATGCCTGTAATCCCAGTGGCCAAGAGGCTGAGGCAGGAGGATTGTGGGTTCAAAGTCAGCCTCACAACTTAGTGAGGCCATAAGAAATTTATGAGACCTTGTCTCTTAATGAAATATATTAAAAAGAGCTGGGGATGTGACTCAGTGTTTAAGCGCCCCTGGGTTCAATCCCAGTACCAAAAAAAAAAAAAAAAAAAAGAAAAAGAAAAAAGAAAGAAAGAAAAAGAAATACTAATCCTTTCCAGGTGCATATTACCCTCTTGTCACTCTAATTCATATTCATTTTTAAAGTGTTTACACAATTTGTTTTTAGTTTTTCTAATTTCTGTTTCATTTCTTAATGACTGTTTAGGACTCCAAAGACTATATAGAATAATAATAGGATTTATTTCTGATTCTCAAAATATAGATTAAGCATCCTTAATCCAAAAATTCAAAATCTGAAATGCTCCAAAATCCCCCAATTTTTTGAGTGCTGGCATGCTGGGCCACAGTAGAAAATTCCACACTTGATTTCATGAAACAGGCCACATTAAAAAATGCAGGTACACTAAAAGTATCGTATTAAATTACCTTCTGTCTGAATTTCATGTTTAAGTGTGGATCCCAACTCTAAGGTATCCCATTATGTAAATACAAATCCAAAGAAATCTAAAACACTTCTGGTCCCAGGCATTTCAAATAAGCGCTACTCACCATGTATTCTGTCTAGAACTTTTTCATTGTTGCACACCTTACTCTTAGTTTAGAATAGACAGTTATTTTTAATCATGGTAAGAAAAAGTCCTTCAGAGAGTTTTCTTTTTTAATTTTTCTGTTCTCTGGGCCATGAGGTAGTAAAGGGAGGAGAGAGCTAATATGTGAGCATTATACCTGGTGATTTTGCAGGAAATATGTATTTGCTGCCTATTTAATCCTTACAACCTGTGAAGCAAGTACAATGAATCCTGTTTCACAGATAACTGAACCTGAGGGGGATAACTAATCTGAACTGATTTATTATTGCTATTAAGTGGTAAGTCAGGATTGGCAAAAGGCCAGCATGAGATCTATCAGCTGTTAAAATTTGCATTTTCTTTCCTTCTCCAAAATAAGTATAATTACACAGAAATTGTTTATTTCATAAATTCAGAAAACGAAAGGCTACCTGATCTCTTAATTTGAGTAATTTGCTAATCACTTGTATAATTTTTTCTTATTTATCACCCTATTAGGTTTGTGTTCTACCAGCTGTACATTTTACCTTTTTATCTTTAACATGTTTTTTTTTTCCTTGAGCTATAAAATTCATGAGTTTACAACCAGGAAGAGTACTCATCTAAGGTTTTAACATCATGTGTTAGGTTCTCTTTTTCATTTTACTAGTTGACCTGCACTTTTTTCTTTTAAATTTACTGGGATTTTTTTTAAGAGAATCATTTCTTATATATTATTCTTCCATGATACAATTTTACTTCTGCACTTACCATTATCATTACCTTTTTTTTTACTTGGAAATACATTTATTTTTAATACTCTACATTGAATATACAAAAAAAAAGAGTGTATAATTTTTTGAACACTTTAAAGGATGATATGAAAATAGTACTCATGCCCTGCCATTCAGCTTAAGAAACGGAACATAACATAATGGAAGTCCACTGTGGCTCTCCTCATCACATCTTCCTCCTTGTACACCAGAGACAGCCATTAGCTTGATTTTACACCAATATTTTCCAAGCTTCTCTGTGGGTTTTCCACATATATCTTTAGCTCTAAGAAGTATTCATTTTTCTTCCCATAAATATACGTATTGTACTATGGAAGCTTTTCCACAACTTACTTTTTTTTCAAATCCATATTGAGGTATGTTGCTCTAGGTTACTTTTTTTTTAACTTTTTTAAAGTATTTATTCTCCTGATAGTTAGGTACATAGGCTATATCCAGATTTTTCTTCATTGTTGTAAATAATGACAACTTGAATATTCTTATACATATTTTCTTTGGGTATATTCACAGATTTAGCAATACTAGGCTTAAGGATATACACTACTTCAACTTTATTAGATATTCCCCATTTTTTGTCAAGTTAATTGTTATAAATTACACTTAAAGTTGATGCAAGTTCTTGTTACTTAACATTCTTGCCAAAACCCGGATTTGTAAAACTTAAAAAATGTTGCTAGTCTTGCTCCCAAGAAATAGCATCACTGTGATTTTATTTGTATTCCCTTTATTTACTGGTGAGTTTGAACATTTTTTCATGTTATTGATTATTTGTGTTCTGTTACTTAAATATTCCTATTCTATGCCCATTTTCTATGATAGCTTATCTTTTTCTATTATGTATAGGTGTTACATATAGTTAGGAATCTATACTCTTGTTGTTTTTTCCCCCATCTCTCTCTGTCTCTAGCAGGAGTTCTTATTTAATGAAGTAAAATACATTAGTCTTTATCTCTTTGATCTTTATTTTTTTTTTTTAGGGTACCAGGGATTGAACTCAGGGGCACTTGGCCACTGAGCCACATCCCCAGCCCATATTTTGTATTTTATTTAGAGACAGGATCTTACTGAGTTGCTTAGGGCCTTGCTTTTGCTGAGGCTGGCTTTGAATTTGCTTGGCTTTGATTTATTGATCTTCCTGCCTCAACCTCCTGAGCTGCTGGGATTACAGGCGTGTGCCACCACACTTAGCTTGATCTATATTCTTAGTGCTTTCTGTTTCCTGTTTAAATATCTGTTTTCCCCTTAGATCCTTAAGGAATGAATTTAGTCTAGTTTGCTGTAATATGCTTGGCATGCCAGGTCTCAGTACTGGTTTGTTGAATGGAAGAATGAATTTATAATAATATTTACTTTTTTTCTTTTTAAATATATGTCTTCTCAGAGGTTTGCCTTTTTTACTAGAATTTTTAATGAATAAACATTTGACTTTGCAAGTCCATTCTATTTTATTTTTATTAATTTTTGCTCCTCACTATTTATTTCCTTCAGTTCTTTGCTGATTTGTTTTGTTTGTTTTGTTTGGTGTTTATTCAATTTTTTAAATTTTTTCTTTCTTTTTAGTATTTATTTTTTCTTCAGATAATACAAGCATTTAGTTTAATGAAACTCTGTGAGATTTATTATAAACAATGGTGGTTTCTTGTCCCCTTCCCCATTTCCTCTTCTCTTAAAGTAACCACTTTCTCTTCTTTTTGTTGGTTATTTGACATTTTTGTTTTCATGTCTCCAAGGAACATGTTTATATTGCTACTTCTTGACTTTTTTTAGATAACATTTTTTCAATTTTTTTCTATTAAAATTGAGGATTAGTAGTGAGTTGCTTATTTCCTCTGGTGTGGGGGCTGTGGCCATGTCCCCCACTGTTTTTATCCCAGAGGAAGGCCTTGGAGACAGTGTCTAGGATCTGTGGCATCTGTGAGCTTGTCTGCTGTGTTCACTGGTCAAGACAATCCCAGTTTGAATATGAATGTTTTGCTAATTGTGATGCATACCTACAAATGAATGGAAACCAAGAGATATTATATGACTGCATCAGCTCTTCCTTTGATATAACCATTGTGAGGATGAGTCTAAAGGACTACTGAGTCTTGAGGCCGCAGAGAGTCAGTAATTTTAAGCCAGGTATATATGCAGTCACTAGTCACGTGCCCCAAGGAATTGTGCAGGAGCTGAAAAGTTGAGGAGTGGCCTACAAATCCAGAGACTTGACCAAAAAGACCTAACAGGATGCAGGCTGCAAGTGTCTTTGCTCTCCACCTCCTTCCTTTGCTTATTTTTTATTGTGAAACTAAACAGGCAGAACTTCAAATACTCCTTGCCCTCCAGTTCTCATAATAAGCAGACCATTGAAAGAGCAGCACATCCTGTCCTCAGGCCATGTTCACCTCCTTGGGACTGTTGATAGAGTTGGGAGGGGTTGGAGCTGGAGGATTCACAGAGACTGAACTGAGTATGCTAGTTTTCCTATTCATTCTCACGGCTGTGTCCTTACCCATGGGCAATACTTTGGGCCAAATGTCAATTAACATGAACCACTGGAAAATTCTTAAAACCATGACACATGGCTTGCCTCCCTCTCTCTTTCTCTTAGCTAGGCACAGTTAGGGCTCACTTGCCCAATAATCACCATCCCAGCACAGTAGAAGCTCCTTTTGCCTGTCTCTGAGCCTTCAGAAGTGCAACCTCCCTAGTGTACTTGCTTGAGTTTTGTTGGAAGGTCTGCTGTTCTGAGGCATGGTAACCCTCAGTGTAGTCCCATTGTCTAGTGGTTGCATCCTGATCTTTAGACCTGGTATGTCAGTCTCCCTTGAAATCTTGAGGCTTCTTAGTGTTCTTTGCTGTTTGACTTTGTTTAATAATACTTCTTTTCCTTCTTTGTCTCTTATTTATACTGATCTTCCTATACCTTTAGCTAATCTCATCCTCATTTTACATTTTCCACTCTGCAGACCTTCTGGCCTTAAGAGGCTGCTTGGTTTTGTCTGAGTTGTTTGTGCCTCCATGGGAAGTGAAGGCACAAACTTCAATAGCCTAATAGGGGGCTTGGATAACTATATTGGCTAAGGTCAGTTATTTTGTTTTAAATTTAAAAATTACCATAAATTCTCATTTGGAAAAAAAAGTGAGGATTAATCCCAGTATCTACTCCCTTCAACTACTCCTGCTTATTATCTTCCATTCCCTGTCCTCCCAGTACAGATGTAGCATAATTTTGACAGTTTCCACTTTCCTAAGCAACCTATTCCCAGATTTCATTAGTCTTAGTTTAGTTTCTACGAGACACTAACTTATTTCTGTATTTGTTTGTTTGTTTATTTATTTATACTGAGGACTATATCCAGGGGCACTTAACCACTGAGCTACCTCCCCAGCCCTTTTTATTTTTTACTTTGAGACAGTCTTGCTAAGTTGCCTCAAACTTGTGATCCTCTTGCCTCAATCGCCTAAGTCACTTGGATTACAGGTACGTGCCACTGTATCTGACTTATTAATCACAAATTTGATCTTAGTCCTTCTCTAAGTTGTCTTTGTCTCTTCTGGAGCCTTCTAATCTGCTTCATTCCAGAGTTGCCAGGCATTTATGTCCAGAGTGCCCAGCCATCATCCTCTTGTGAATCATCCTCTTTCCTGTTCTGGACCTCCTATTCACTGTGTCTTATGTTGTCATCTTTCTTGATTTGCTCTCATCTTTTTGTGGCATTGTACTTCCAATAGCTTCCTCAGAAATTATTTATGGGAATTTTTTTATAATATAGTATGTCTATCTATAAATGTGTTTTTTCTTCCTTAAACTTTATGAATCAATTGAATGGGTAGAATTTAGCTTTGGAACTCATTTTTCTTCATAATTTTAACATTACTCATTATTTTCTAGACCTCAGGCTGCTGTTAAAAAGAATAATTCTTGTTTATACTCATTTGGGACCTGTTTTTCCTCTCTTAAACTCAGAAGTTCTTCTCATTTAGTTGAGTAACCTTAAGTTTCTCAGAGATATATCTTTGAGTATTATACATTGAGCATAAACAAACATTTGATTGAATGTTTGGTGAGGCTTTCCATCTAAAATTCCTGCCCTTTCGTGTTAGGACATTTTGTTCTCTTATTGTTTGATTTCTTTCTTTAGCAGAATGCTTGATATTAATACCAAACCTCCTGTATTAGCTTCTAATTTTCTTATCTTTTTTTGAAAATTTTCATTCTTAAAGCTTTCTTTGCTCTACTGTTTTATAAACATCCTTAATTTTATTGCCTAACCTCTATTGAAGTTTTAAAAATAATTTTTGTCAGCTTCATTAAAGTATAATTGAGATGCAATAAAGTTCAGCAAATTTAAGCATAAAACTTGATCCATTTTGATAAATATATACAATTGGGTGGCTATCACCACATAATAAAAACAACATTTTCATTATTTCAGGAAGTTTCCTCTTACTCCATTTGCTGCTAATCCTATTCTGCCCTAGCCCCTGGAAACCACTGATCTTTCTTTCCCTATTACTTGTCTTTTTTAGGATTTTATATGAATAGAATTATACAGTATGTACTCTTTCATCTCTGACTTCTTTCACACAGCATAAAATCTTTGCAATTTATCCTTATTTTGCACAGCATAATTACTTTCTGTTGCTGAGTAACATCTCAATGTACAGATAAACCACAGTTTGTTCATTCATCATTAGTGAACATTTAAGTTGTTTGCAGTTTGGGGCTAATGCCACTGTGAACAGTTAGGTGTGAGTTTTTATGTGGACATGGGTTTTGTGGATGTAAGTTTTCACTAGAGTAAATATCTAGGAAAAGGATTTATGGTGGTGCATTAAGTGCACATTTAACTTTAAACTGAAAATTATTTTTAATGTAACTGTTCCATTTTGTATCCCCACAGCAATGTACATGAGACCCAGTTGTTTCATTACTGCACTGGTTAGGACCTTCAGCACAGTATCAAGTGGCAGCCACGAGAGGGGCATCCTAGCCTAGTTCCCCATCTTAGGGAAAAGCCTTCAGTCCTTCACCATTGAGTATGACGTTACCTGGGTATTTTTTGTAGATACCCTTTATCAAGTTGAATAAGTTTGTACACACTCCTGGTTTGATGATAATTTTATCATAAATGTATGCTAATTTTCCAGTATTTTTCTGAGTCCTTAAGATGATGCTGTGGTTGAGTTAATAAATTATAGTTGAATAATTTTTAAATATCAAATCAAATTTTCATTCCAGGATAAACCCAACTTAGTGTTGACTTACTATCCTTTTTGAATATCTCCAGATTCAATATATTGTCATTTCATTTAGGATTTTTGCATCAACAGTCATGAAAGACGTTAGTTTTCTTTGCCTTGTAGTATCTTTGTTTCTGATAGCAGAATAATGTTAGCCTTAAAAAAAAACAGTTGGGAAGTTTCCCCTTCTATTTTCTGAGAGATTTTATGTAGAATTGGTGTTGTTTATTCATTAAATGTTTGGTATAACACCATCAGAGCATTCTGGGCCAGAAGTAGGAGAGTTGCTGTCACAGTTTAAATTTAGTTTCTACAGATTTTCTGTTTGGTGGTGCATAGATTTTAGCTGCCTCAGCCTCCTCAGAGCCTGATCTCTGTCACTTGAATACTTTGAGACCCCTGGGCTCTTTTGGCCCTGTGCTGTGACCTGGAATCTGCCTCCAGGGACTAAACAGGAGGCATCCAAGGGTCTTACCTTGTTTCCCTTCCTCCATCACTGTCCTTCACTGCTGTTTGTCCATTGCCTATAAACAGGGTTATTGGATTTTTTTTCTTTTGTTTTTGAATTGTTTACAACAGGCATTGTATATTGAGTTTTTAAATTCTGCAGTCATTTAATTTCCCAAACCCTTGTTTCTGTTAATATTGCTTTTTAAAATAAGCTCTTATTCATGTTTTACAGTTAACATAGCTTCTCATACCAGTGCAGTAATGAAAGGGCTGGGGGTGTATGTAGCTCCGTGGCAGAATGCATGCTTAGCATATGTGAGGCCTGGATTTGATTGCAAGCACTGAAAAACAAACAAACAAACCATACAAAAAATCTTCTCTTTAAAGATACTGGTTTTCAAAAACATTCTCTTCTCCCATCATAGGCTGTGTTTTCCTTGATTTTCTGTTTATTTTGGTGTCTTTCTTATTAGAGGCTTTCCTTAGCCACCTAGTAATTGCCTGCCCAAACAGTGGGAGGTCTAAAGTCCTTTTCAGAGACTTTGAACTTTGGTCCCTCCCTGTTTGTGACCTCTTGACTACATTTTAGGCTTAGAGGATACTACTCACATGCCTTACTTCAAACTCTAGAGTTGTGTGTTTTAAAACTACTATTTTTTTTTTAATGTGGACCAATACAGCTAGGGGTATGACTCCTCAATCTGCCCATCTGCAGTGACCCTAGTGAGTGTTGACTTTCCAGTGCTTCCACCAAGCCTGCTCTATCACACTGCAGTCATGTGAGTTTCAGTGGGTCTAGTCTTCTCACACCTCAGTTAGTTTTCAGTGTAGTACTCAGTTTCTTTTGTCCTGAAGGTAACAACTACCTTGACCATATATTTGTTTTGCCTGTTTTTAATTATGTAAATGGTATTACATGTCATTTACTCTTATGTGTTCAACATCTTTATGTCAACAGTATGTTTGATATTCTTTCATGTTGTCACATGTCATGACAGTTGTGGTTCATTTTCATCTCACTGTATAACAAGTTGTTTGTTTGTGTGGTGGTGCTGGAGATTGAACCCAGGGCCTTGTGCATGCAAGGCAAACACTCTACCAACTGAGCTATATCCCCAGCCCCTCACTGTATAACGTTTTGATCTAACCTTATCCATATTTGTACATTGTATCATTGCTTGACATTGGGCTTATTTCTATTTTGGAGCTATTTAAATAGTACTACCATGAACATTTCTTATATAGCTTTTAGAGCATTTCCTTGAGTAAGTATATAGATAGAAGTGTTGTGCTTGTACAACTGTAAGCCTTAGTAGACTTAGCCAGGTAGATTTCCAAAATACTTCTGCCATTTTATATTCCAACCAGCAGGATCTGAGAGTTCCATGTCTTTTGATACACTTAGCATTGTCATTTAAAAAAAATGTTTCACTATTCTAGAGGATTATGGAATATTTAAGTTTATGTCTGACAATCATCTTTTTATTTCTGGTTTTTTTTTTTTTTTTTTTTTTTTTTGGTACTAGGAATTGAACCCAGGGGCACTCAACCACTGAGCCACATCCCCAGCTCTATTTTGTATTTTATTTAAAAATAGGGTCTTATTGAGTTGCTTAGTGCCTTGCTAAGCTGCTGAGGCTGGCTTTGAACTCACGATCCTCCTGCCTCAGCCTCCTGAGCCACTGGGATCACAGGCATGTACCACTGCACCCAGCCATCTTTTTATCTCTATTAAACATTTAGATATCCTCTTTTGTAGAGTATCTATAAGTCTTTCCTCTTTTTCCATTTAGCTGACTGGTTAATTTTTTCTTATTAATTTATAGGGTTATATATTGAGGTTTTGATCTTCTATCATATATATATATATTGTAAATATTGTTTCTCACTGTGAATAGTGGCATCATCTGATAAATAGAAGTTTTGAATTTTTAAGATAGTTTAATATATTAGGATTCTTTTTCCTCCTATCTTTAATGTTTATATCCTACTTAAGACCTCTTAAAGCCATGAAAACACGTGTTGTCCTATAGCAGCTGTATTATTTTTTCTTTCATATTTGGGTCTACAATCCACATGGAAGACTTATTTTTCACTGTTTTCTAGATGGACATCCAGTTGACCCAGGATCATTTACTGAAAAGGCCTTTTCCCCATTATTCTGCATTTTCATTTCTGTCAGACATTAGTTGACTGCAAGTACATGACATGCTTGTGCAGCTGTAAGCATGGGTTCTATAATCTGTCCCTTTGGTCTATTTGTGTACAAGTTTATTTCTAGTATGTCCTGTTTCATTTCTTCTGTCTACTCTTGTGCCAGTGCACACTGTTTTAATGACTGTAGCATTATAATGAGTCATACTTGCTTTTTTTTTTTTTTTTTGCTCTTAGAATTTTAGAATTGGCTATACATCTTCTAAAAACTTCCTGCTGAGATTTTGATAAGAAGTGTTTGTTGTTTTTGATGTATTTATTAATATCTTTTGAAAGTTTCATTTTCCAATTATTTGTAGCTGTTGTATAGATACACTATTGGTTTTTGTATTTCCTGTTAATTCTAATAGATTGTGCATGAAGTATTCCATATTGTGTTTTTATATGAACACAGTCATGTCATCAGATAAATAACATTTTTATTCCTTTCTTTCTAATCTTTTTTTTCATTTTTTCTTTTTAACCTTGAACTTGTTAGACTTCTAGTACAATGTTGAGTGAAGTAATGAAAGCATAAATGTTTATTTTATCTCAGTCTTGGGAATATTTTTAATATTTTATAATTAACTGTTGTTTAGTATAGTTTTTTATCAGTACTCTTAATCAAATTAAGAAACCTGCTCTACTTCTATGAATTTTTACCATGACTGGGTATTGAATTGAATCAGAGGTCTTTTCAGCATCTATTTAAATAATGGTATGGTTTTCTGCTTTATTCTGTAAATGTGAATGACATTGAGTGATCAAATACAAAAACAACCTTGAATTTCAGTTTATTTGTGACATTTTATCTTTTTATGTCACTATATTTCTTTTGCTAATATTTTATTTAGGAATTTTGCATCTGTGTTCATAAAAGAGAATACTCTGTGAATTTATTATTTATAATATCTTCATCAGATCCATGTGTGTCAGTTTTATAAAATCAACTAAATATAAAACTGATGTTATTTCTTCATTCATTAATTTGGAAGAATTTACTAGTGAATCTATCTCTGCCTAGAAATTGCTTGGTGAAGAAGTTTTAAAATGAAGATCCTATGTATTTATTAGATATAAGATCATTTAGATCTTGTTTTCTTTTGTGCCTGTTTTATTACATTATGTTTTTCTAGGAGTTTGAATCTTTTATCTAAATCATCAAATGTATTACCCTGAAGTTTTTTCATTGTGTTCTTATTCTCTTGTAAATCTCTGTGGAATCTGTCCCAACGTCACCTTAACATTCTTAATATTGGTAATATGTCTTGTCTTGCTAGAGGACTATCAAGTTTTTAATTAATTTGTTTTTTTATTTCTTTTCATCTTTGTTGGGTTTAATTTGTTGTTTTTCTAAATGTTTTTGAGATTGACAATCAGTATATATGTATATTTCCTACCACATGTGACTTCAACTGTGTCTTAAAAGTTTCAATTCTTATTTGTATCATCATTAAGTTCAAATTTTTTTTCTAATTTTTGTCATGATTTCTTCTTTGATATATCAGTTGTTTAGAAATGTATTACTTAATTTAGAGGCTATATTAATCTTTCTGGTTTGTGTTACCACAATAGAATACTCAAATTTCATTTTGCAGCTTTTTTTTCAAATTATATTTTGCTACATTCTTTATCTCCTCTCATTACACAACTACAGTTATATATATATATATATATATATATATATATATATATATATATATATATATATTCACTCATTTGACACTGTCTCATCTGTCTCTCTGCATCTTTTACCATGGTATTCTAGTCTGTTTTCTGTTGGGTAGCTGATAAAGAATAAAGGTTTATTTGGCTCATGGTTCTGGAGGTTGGGAAGTCTGAGAGCAGGGTACTGGTATCTGCTGAGCATTGACAAGGGTCTCATGCTGCATCATAACTCCATGAAGGGCATGATATAGACAGACAGAGAAAAGCCTGCTAGCCCAGGTCTCTCCCCCATTTCTTATAAAGATAACTACTGCTTCCATAGAGGCACCACCATCATGACCTCATCTGATCCTCTCTCTCAAAGGACTATCTCTAGATACCATCAATGTATTAATTTGGGAGTTAAATCTCTAACACATGAGCTTTAGGGGACATATTCAAACCCTAGCATGTGGATATTTTCTGCTTATGCAGTTTTACTGTTAAAACTAGCTATTGAGCTCATAATTTCAATTCTTTATCAGTTCTAGGATTTTCATTTGATTCTTTTGTTCCAATTGTGTGTTATAATTTTTAATCTTGTTTTCTGAAATGTATCAATCACAGTTACTTTTAGCTGCACATCTGATAACTCTGGTATTCGATCTCTATGATTCTTTTTCTTTTATCTGTTGTTGTATCCTCACTCAATTTTTTGATACTCCTGGTATTTTTAAATTGAATCTCTGACATTAGATGAGAAGGAACATAGGAACTCTGCATATTGTTTATTCCAAAGAAGATTTGCCTTTTCCTCTGGTATACCTTTAGAGTATAAACAAACCATCTTAATCTAGCCAAGCACTAAAATAGCTATAGGTTGAGTCCCAGTGTTTACAGAGCTTTTTCAGTCTCTTGTTTTGTCTTATTTCTAGAAGGGATTCACATATTTACTATAAACTTTTCTCTTTGGATGGTCCCAAACTGTAGTTTTAGAATCCACAATGTCAAAAGACTATAGAAAATTCTGAATTTCTACTAAACTTTCTTCTTTTACCCTGGAAAGCTTAAAGATTAATCAAATTCTTGGTTCAGTTGCTTAGATAAAATGTGTATAGTTTATATAAAATGTATACTTTAAATCATCTCTGGATTACTTATACTATCTAATACAATGTAAATGCTATATAAATGGTTGTTTTACTCTGTTGTTTAGGGAATAATGCAAGAAAAAAATCTATACATGTTCAGTACAGAAGCAATCATTATTATAAGCTTAACTATGTAGTTTACAATCCATGGTTCATTGAATCCACAGATGTGTAACCTACAAATGCAGAAAAGTCTGGCTACATTGCCAAACCTCAAAATATTAAAGACTTTCACATCTGGCCAATACAGAGTAGCTTGTGCAGACCAAATTTCTGCAAAAGATAACTAGAAAATATGAATTTTTAAAAATCTGTCTGAAGGCATATCATCCAAAGCATTATGATTTGGTAGAGAAGGAAAATACAGGAATGTGATTCCCAATACCTAGTAGTCTTTTTCCTCAAATAATTTCTTCTCTGGTAGGACTTTAGAAAGATAAACAGATATATTTTAAGGCTAAAATTTCCCACTCAGAATAATATATCCTTGCTCACAATAAGAATGGTTAAAGTTAAATGACAATGTAGTCATTCTGTGGTATCTGTGGGGAATCCTAGAATCAATTCCCTGCATATATCATTGTTATCTGACTATTCATCTTTCTTTTTCAGATAATTAAAGGTTTTTAAAATTACTATTATTATTATATTTCTTTGTAAAGATTTCCTGGAGTTGACAAAGGAGGTGATGAGAAAGGCTTCTTCTGAATAGAATTTTCCGGGATTGTTTGCATCATCCATATTAGTATCTTGTCCTTAGCATTATGTTTCTTAGTACAAAGTCTTAAACAGACTTAAGTTAAAAGGTAGCCATTCACAAATTTAAGAAAAAAAGCACACAACCCAGAATTTTTGTCAATAACAAGATACCCAGGAAACCAAGTGTAAGAAGGTTGTTACATGAGAATTTTTTTTTTGGGTGGGGTGGGGGGCAGCAGGCCATGGGTCAGAGGAAAAGAGTTATTTTGTTAGACAATTCATGGGACTGTTTCTGTAATAGAGTCCTTTTCCTAATGAATACTTTTTAACCCAGATTCACAGCCTTTCCTTCCAAGACATACTGGCTATAGCCTTGCAGATATTCTGCTTTGTTCTTAATTTTCTGTTCTTAAACATCATCATGTTAGATTTTCCTCATGTGGATATCACATTATCATACGGGTTAGAAGACATTGCTTCCTCACAAGCAGTAGTAGGTCCTTATTTTATTAGTAGATATAAATGTTTCACACAGCCTGAAGGGCAGCTTAGCTTTTTATTGTTCATCTATATACTGAAATGAGTCTGTAAAATGTGAGAGTATTATAATTGCTCTTGATGTTTTTTCCTAGTTTTGTCTAGTTTCAGTGGTTTCCTTAGGCCAAATCTTTGTCTTAAACACCATAGCACTAGAATAGAAAAGACAGTTTTTTTTTCTTATATGTTAGAATAGTCTGGTCTATATTACAGTCAGGTAATTTTTCTCTGATCACAAAGAAAACAATTATTGGTACTCTGGATTCTACCCCAGGCCCATGACCTCTGAGATCAGGAAGAAGCCCAAGCTCCCCTGCCTCAGACATGAAGTATTGATGAACCTCACCATAGTCCTGTGTTCATTTCTCTTTCTCTTTCCTTTCTTATTGTCATTTCTCAAAAAAGCTTCACCACAACCTCTTTGTTAAGCATTATTAACAGGTTCATAATCTCATGCCATCTTGAGGAAATCAGGTATAACAGGCATTTTTATTTTTAATGTCTTTCAGACTGGATGACAATGCCTATGAGTAAGAAAACTACTCTCAAGGCAGATATTTCTAAAGATGAATTAGGTCAGTGGACAATAAAGGAAAGATTCACCAGAGACAGTCACTGGAAATATGCTAACCTGTTGGAATGGCAGTGCCAGGAAGGTCAGGAGATCAGCTTGCAGCAAGTGGTCCTTACTCAACAGAACTCCCCATCCAGGTTTAGTGAACAGGAATGCAGTGAATCTGGGAAGGGTTGCACCCTGAGCTCCTCTCTTGTTCAAGACCAGGAATTTCAGTCGAGTAAAAAAGCCTTTGAATGTAGTAAGTGTGGGAAAGTCTTCTCTAAGAGTTCTACCCTTAACAAGCATCAGAAACTTCATAGTGAAAAACTTAACACAAGTCAGAAAATGCATATTAAAGAGAAAAGATATGAGTGCAGAGAATGTGGGAAAGCCTTTCACCAGAGTACACACCTCATCCATCACCAAAGAATTCACACTGGTGAGAAACCATATGAATGTAAAGAATGTGGCAAGGCCTTCTCAGTGAGCTCCTCACTTACTTACCATCAGAAAATCCATACTGGAGAGAAACCTTTTGAATGCAATTTATGTGGAAAAGCTTTTATCCGAAACATACATCTTTCCCACCATCACAGAATACATACTGGAGAGAAACCTTTCAAATGTGACATTTGTGAAAAAGCCTTTGTGTGCAGGGCACATCTTACCAAACACCAGAATATTCATAGTGGTGAGAAACCCTATAAGTGTAACGAATGTGGGAAAGCCTTCAATCAAAGTACAAGTTTTCTTCAGCATCAGAGAATTCACACTGGAGAGAAACCCTTTGAATGTAATGAATGTGGAAAGGCCTTTAGGGTGAATTCTTCCCTTACAGAACATCAAAGAATTCACACTGGAGAGAAACCGTATAAATGTAGTGAATGTGGAAAAGCTTTCAGAGATAATTCGTCCTTTGCACGACACCGGAAAATTCATACTGGAGAGAAACCTTACAGATGTGGCTTGTGTGAGAAAGCCTTCAGGGACCAGTCAGCCTTAGCCCAACATCAGAGAATTCACACCGGGGAAAAACCTTACATGTGTAACATATGTGAGAAAGCCTTCAGTGACCACTCTGCTCTTACCCAACATAAGAGAATTCACACAAGAGAAAAACCTTACAAATGTAAAGTCTGTGGGAAGGCCTTTATCCGAAGCACTCACCTTACTCAACATCAGAGGATTCACACAGGAGAGAAACCCTACAAATGTAATAAATGTGGGAAGGCTTTCAATCAGACAGCAAATCTCATTCAACATCAGAGACATCATATTGGAGAAAAGTGACATGAATGAAGTTTATATGGAAGAGTTTTGAGACTCAGTAAATTAATTATTGAATATAAGATAACCCATTCTAGAGAATAAGCATAAAAACTTAAGTCAGGATAGTCATTGTATTTCTCGAGTGTCAAGGGTCACAATATCATGGGTTTTGACACTAAAATTGCAAACACCCTTCCATTGTTTAGTACTGGCCTCTAATAGCAGTTTGGGGTTTTGTTGTTGTTGTTGCTGTTGTTGTTGTTGTTGTTTTTGGTACTGGGGATTTAACTCAGGGACACTTGACCACTGAGCCACATCCCCAGCCCTATTTTGTATTTTATTTAGAGACAGTGTCTCACTGGTTGCTTATTACCTGGCTTTTACTGAGTTTGTCTTTGAACTCACGATTCTCCTGCCTCAGCCTCCTAAGCTGCTGGAATTACAGGCATGTGCCACCAAGCCTAGCAAGAACCAGAACCCAAATGGAGATTTGTTAACAACATAAAAATAGGTTATCAGATTTATAGTTTGTTAAGAAAATTATGAACTTATAAAAATTAAGATTCAGAAGTAAAAGAACAAAATAGTAAGAAAGTGACCCATAAGCATTTCATTCTACTGGAGTATTCTGTATAAGAGAGTTGCCACCTCTAATGGGGCTCTTTTTTTCTCTCCTTGCCCATACTCCTGACAGCCAGTATAAATAAAGTGCAGTCATCCATTCACCAGCCTAGAAATCATTTAAATTATGCTTCCCACCTTCAACTTGACACCATCTTTTGCCAGATTTCCCAGGTCTGTCTGTCCATGAGCTTCTTACTGGCATTCTCCTGAGCCAATTCAACTGAAAGGTATGACCCTCTTCTGACTTAACTCCTAACTGTTAAGGAATCATGTCACTTCTTACTATCACCCTTGGGAAGTAAATGATCTGAGCTCTTACACAGTATGAGTCAGAATCAACTGAATTAGTTGATTGGAATCACAGAATCAACTGAATCAGTAATAGAATCAATATCCATGATTCTGGGTAATGTACCCAAATCCAACTTTCAAAACTCAGGATCTCAGTCAAGAGGGCAAAGTCTGATCAAAATTCTTTCATTCCACAATTCTTCCTCCAGGTCTCAGCTTGATGCTAACCCTCTTCATTAATAATGATTTACTTGTGCAGCCTTTGTCCTCCAGCTGTGTTGTTCCACACACAACAGTCAGAAGTCTGCTGGGCTTCCGGTATGATAATCCCAACCACCTAGTGGTTGGTGGGGATTCCCAGCCACCTCTACTGTGACTTGCCATTTCCCAAAGTACAGTTGACATAAGAAATGAGAGCCAGTTACGAAAATGCTCTAATTCTCTTTCCCTTGACTGAAGTCTCTGTGTCCACACTGCATTAGAGTTTATTAACTACTCCCAAAATAACTGAACTGCTGTATCCTTGTCCTTGGCCAGGTTTGTTTATGTTTCTAAAGGTATGGATTCCATGTCCATAGGAAAGCAGGCAGTCTTGAATTTCTGTTTTTCTATTTGAAAGTACCATCTCCTTCATCTGGGCACTCTACCACTTTGAAAACTGTCCCATTCTGATAATGGTGAGCAATATATTGATTAATTCCATGGGTCCAGAAGTGGTCCACAGCATCATTGACATTCTCTGACCAAGGTTGTGGCCATGTCCACATTATGAGTGACACACTAATACTGCAGGTACAGTTCTTTCACCAAATTAAATCCTTAGTGCTTTTGATAAAAATCTGTGCACTTTCACATGCATAGCTTATGAGAGCACTCTCCCCTTCTCCACCACAAGGAATGGAGGAACCTGTATTACTGCACCCTGGGACATGCTCCACAATGAAGACAGAACAAATTCTGGCAAGCAGAGGGACAGATTCCTGGTTTGTGAAGTGTTGTCTGTCAATCTGGGCAACCTTCTGGCCCCCCTAAATTTTGCACCTCTGCTTCAGATTAAAGAAGAGGATATTCAATATCATGTCGGACTCTAGGCTGACACAAACTCAGAAGCTTCTCTTAGCTTCCAAGCCCAATTTCTCTAAATTCAGCTCCTGGCTAACAAGAGCCACCTGTGTGTCGACCGACATCTCCTGTTAGGTGACCAGCACCTCATGCTTTTTCCCCATGCATGTGAAGCAGCATTTCAAGAGGTTACTTGGCGTGGGTTATGTTGGGTACACACACATTCGTCTGTAGCCTTGCATGACTAGCACTTCCAGATGGTACAATAAGCTTAGAAAACCATGTTTTAGTACCATTATCTCTATGACCTGCCTGGTCCTGTCACCACCACCACCTCCCCTGCCTTTGCCTTGAATCCCTGGGAAATGCATTGCTAAGCTGGTTCACTGTACATTTTGTTTGTTGGAAGCAGGAGAATCATTGCCACTTGGCATAGGCCTGTATTTGGGCCAAGGCCTGCTGGCCGGGTTAAGAGCCTCTTGCATCTCCGTGACAGATCCAGGAGATGTATTCTATCAAAATGGCTACAGTCTGAAGGCCCTCCACTGAGATTACAGTCTGCTTTCTCAGAGTACACCTCGTTCAGGTATGAGTCTTCTTGAAATCAGACCTCTGAGATGCCTGTTCATTCATTCATCCATATTTGGGGAACCACAAAGTAACAAAGTGGCCTGTTTGATATTCCTGAGCCAACTTGAATATATTTATGGTTAATAGTGCTTGCTTGGTAGTGGCTTTATTATATTCCATATGATTAACAGTTTATTGTATGAGCTTCTTGACTAAGGGAATCACCCTTGCCTGAGCACTATTCTCTACTTTTCTAATTTGGGGTAGTATGGCTATCTGCGTAGGCATTCTGATCTGCCACAGCATTACTTTTGACTCAGTCCATAACCATGCATTTTTAAGAACCCAGAGTTCCTCAGCATGAGCTCTTCTGCCAGCTGACCTGCATGGCATGCAAGATTTTAGCAGTTACTCAGAAGAACTTTTCTCTGCCCCTTTCTGAGCCAGATTACTCCCAACACATGCAGGGAGTGCTAGGAAGAGCTGTTCAGCCCATGCTTGCTTCTCTAGTCAATTGGCCACGTAGATACCCTGTCTGTGGCAGGAAGTAAAGGACCATTATTGAGACCCTGAGGGTTTAAGGTCTCTAGCTAGTAATGTGCCATCTTCAGCAGCTGCCAGCCCACCTTCTTTTACCTCTCCACATAGTACACAAAGACAGTTCCCAGGACACACAGTGACCATGCTGTCTCAAGAGAAGCAGACCCAAGACACCTCCCCTATGAGAACTTTCCTCTCATCCTTCGAAGCTGCCCAGTGGGCAATTCCATCAGAAGGACTTGAGAAGGGGAGTCATATCTAGACTTGTTTATTCTTCATGTTTATGGGCTCCCATGAACAGCCATAAAACTGCTTGTTCTTTGGGGGAAGACTTGTTCAAATTTCCCTTTTCAAATTCCTCAATCCTCCTCTCTTAGTTCTTCTTCTACTCTCCTGACTGATTTTACAATGGGGTTCTTTCTCCCTTCCCCTCTAAGTTCACCTACCTCTGGCAGGAGCATGTCCCTGAAGTGCTTCCTTCCTCCAACTACTTTTTGTTTTGTTTTGTTTTAATTGTCTAATTTTTTTTCAATATCTTCATTTATTTATTTTCATGTGGTGCTAAGGATTGAACCCAGCACCTCACACGTGCCAGGCGGGCGCTCCACCACTGAGCCCCAGCCCTTCAGTGACTGCTTTTTAAATGGCTCTTTGACTCTAAAGCAGACTAAAACTGTGCCTGAGCCTCAGAGTAATGCTAAATTATATGCTTTTGGTTGAGAAAACAATTTAACTCACTCAAACATTAGCAATGCCCAAGCCTCCTGCTGTCTAAATTCTCTCCTTTCCTTCCTTTTCCCTTTGCATTTTTTCCTACCCTCCCATAAACTACTGGATTAGCCAGCAGGACAATGTGGAAACACAAAGATGTCACACCCTTCTCTGTCTAGCATGAGGTGTTCCATTCTCCTTGGCCAACCTCAATAGCACTAAATATATTTTTGGTAATATTTTCACTTTCAGTATTTTTATACCAGTTTGTGAAGGGGAAAAATTTACAAGGCTTGACTGTTTCTCATCTCTTCTGTATTTCTTAGTTTGCTAATTATTATTCCCTGCAAGTACCAGAATTTGGTAGTTCTGACATATTCCTTGCGTTCTGTGTATCACACATCGCTATCCCCACCCCCCAAAAAATGTTGATGAACAACTATTCATCAGTGTGTCTTTATGAAAATAAAATGAGTAAAGTACTCAGTGGTCTACAAAAGTTGTACTTTTGTTTCCTGGTTATTTAGTTAGATATCACTAAAACATGACCAGAAGTCATATTTTTCAGTGTTTTTATCTCTCAATGGCCAATCTGTCTCCCCAAAATAACCATCTGTTTTCACCTGGTTCCAGAAACTATAGTGTTCAGGCTATGGATATAAAGAGTTTACCACCCATCACTGGGGACAGCAGTTGACATTTGAGGACATGCCTTGTGCCAGGTCCTGTGTAAGTATATAGAAATCCACTTAATGCTATTCCTACCATCCTTTCTTGTATTCTCTTATAAGACAGTTAATCAAATAGCCACAGGAGGAGACAGAGAACAGGCTCAAGAAAACAAAGTGTAATATACTCACAAGTGTATTAAAGACAGGCATGGCTCAAAATGCAAAGCCAAATGGGAAAACACTGGGGGGTCAGAGTCAGATGAGAAGATAGAGGGGAAAGCCTTAGGCCAGAGTCTTTGTTGGCTTCTGAGGGGAAGGCAAGGCAGGGCAGGGAGAAAGGTTTAGGATTTCTTAATTTGAACAATGGTGGAGTAGGAGTACTCTCTGATTGCCTTGTTCCTGGCCCTTGGATGATTAAGGCCAAGGAACATTGCCTCAGAGGGTGGCTCTGCTTGGTTAATTTACATATTGAAGACACACCTGGCCAGCCTTGGGCAGTCTCTCCCCAGCCATCATGATTTCTTTAAATGCCAGCCATCATGATTTCTTTAAATGTTATATACAGGGCTGGGGATGTGGCTCAAGCAGTACCGCGCTCGCCTGGCATGCGTGCGGCCCGGGTTCGATCCTCAGCACCACATACCAACAGGCATGTTGTGTCCTCCGAGAACTAAAAAATAAATATTAAAAATTCTCTCTCTCTCTCTCTCCTCTCTCACTCTCTCTTTAAAAAAAATGTTATATACAGAAAATAATATAAAATGTTCAATTTTTTTAAAAAATGAAATATTGATGGAAGACTTTGAAATTTGTTATAAGTCACACAGTTGGTAAATGATGAATCAAAGAGTAAACTCCAGATGATATAGCTCTAGGGCACCTCTTTTATGAAGTGTTGTAGGCCACATTAAAGAGCCATTTGGCTTAAGATGTTAGGGTGGAGCTCATGAGTGGGAGATTGTGTGGTGAGTCCTTAGTCTTACAACTGTGCTTCTGAGCCTGGTTTTGCACACCACATACTTCTTCCACAAGAAGACCTTCTTCAGCCCTGGATTAACGTAGTGGAAAGAGTTCAAGGTGTCTTTCCAACCTTGAGAGTCCAGAAACCATGGGTTCACAGACATATCTGAGCCTGACACCATAGCCCTGTGATATTTCATGGGCACAGTCTGTGATAACCACAGCAAGTCCTGGGCCCTGGTTAGATGAGAAGGTTATTGGTAGTAATGCCTGTTTTGGAGGTGTTCCAAAAGAGAAAAACTGAGCCTAGTGGCCAGAAAAATAGAAATAGGAGATTATTTAATAAATAATGGCAACCATGGAGAGTATACAGTGGTGTATATGAAAATAGTAACTGCCTTCATGAGCGTTAAGTGGGAAAGACAGGTATTTCAAAAGGAAATACAAATAGGACTGGGGATATAGCTCAGTTGGTAGAGTGCTTGTCTAGCATGCACAAGGCCCTGGGTTCAGTCCCCATCACCACAAAAAAAAAAAAAAGGAAGAAAGAAAGAAATACAAATAATTAGCAAGTAATTGTAGTATGTACAGTGAGAAAATGGAATAGAATACTTTCAAAGCCGGTCCATTGCGTACTGGTTACTTGCCTGAGTCTGGTGAGACAGAACACTCACAAGTTACATGAAAGGGGTTTATTACTTTACAAATAGGCACCAAGGGACAACAAATGTCTCGGATTCATGACAAATCCCTCTGCCAAGGCCCAGGAAAGCTCCCCAGGCAGATGGAGTCTTGTTGGTCTCTCTGACTTACAGAAGTTTTTTGCTCACCTTCTCTCTCTTCCTTTTTATCTTCTTCCCAAAATATAAGACTACATCAGATGTTCCTAAAAGTAACAGTGTGCACTTGTTTGGGGCAGTGCATGTTAAGGGATGAATGTGTTTGCTCTGTGGTTCTGCCTATAAGACATTTTTTAAAGACATATATAAATAAGGTTTCTGAAATGCACCTTGCAGGCATGAATGAGAACAGGGTTGTTTCAGTGAATGAATGTGCCATACAACTCCACATGTAATATACACAGAAAAGACACACACATAAAAGCCTATTTCTAATATATTATCAACACAGTAGCCAAAGTGGTCCTTTAAATTTGTCAGACCATTTCATTCCTCTCTTAAAATGCTCCAGTGTAACCCTACAATGTTTCCTCATCTCACAGTAAAAGGAAGTCTCATACCTATAATGGCCTGTGGGGACTGCACACATGTTCCCATTTTCTCATATGATGTTAGTCTGTGTGTATTAACTGGCTTGGCTATAGCACCTAGTTATTTAATAAAATGCTAATCTAGGTGCTGCTATGAAGGTGTTTTATAGATGAGGATTGTCAGGTTGGTGGTGGTGACTTAGGAACAAAGCACCAAGCAGCCCTCTGGCGTGAAAGAAACATCAATCAGGCACCTATGGTACTGCCTGTCAATCAGCAGGGTCTCCTGGCCAATCCTGGATCTCAGCCAGTTCTCCTGACCAACTCCATTGGGATAAGGGACTCTAAAAATCCCTTTCCTGTCCCAAGCCCTTCCCTTCCTGTTGTAAGCCCCATAAAATTCCAGTCCTGTGGAGCCCCCCTCCTGCCCCCGCCACCAGGCTTCTCCTCAGACCCTTCTCCTGTCCACTCTGTCAGTCTGATAAGAGTTCTGCCCAGGAGTGAGTCTCAGTAAAGCCTTGTTCAGCGGCCTTTTAAAATCTGCCTCCTTTGGTTGCTGCTTGTTGCCTGAACTTACAGGGTTAACATCTCCAATCAGTTGATTTTAGGTAAAGGAGATTGTGCCCAATAATATGGTGGACTTCATCCAACCAGTTGAAGGCCTCAGCAGCAAAAAATTGAGGTTTCCCAGAGAAGAAATTCTGCCTCTAGGCAACAGCATCAGTTCCTGCCTGAGCTTCCCTGCCCTACAGATTTCAGGCTTGCCAACCCCTACTATCATGTGAGACAATTTCTTAAAAGATATCACTTTACATTATGTGTATACATTAGTTTGAATGTGTTCATGTGTTGGAAAATGAATCTTCAACATAACAGTGTTGAGAGGTGGGGTCTTAAGAGGTGATTAGGTTAAGAGGGCTCTGCCCTTATATTGAATTAATGCCATTATTGTGCTCATGGGGTAGTTATCAATGGATGGGTTCAGCCCCCTTGTGCCACCTTCTTGCCTTCTTCCTTCTGTAATGGGATGACACAGCAAGAAAGCCCACATCACATGCAGGCCTCTCAACCTTGGGCTTCCCAGTCCCCCGAACGTTTAGAAATCAACCTCTGTTCTTTATAAATTATCCAGTCTGCGATATTCTCTTATACTAGCACAAAATGGACAGAGATGGTAGATAGATAGATAGATAGATAGATAGATAGATAGATAGATAGATAGATAGAAAGATAGATAGAAAGAATGTAGATAAATAGATCCTCCTGGTTCTGTGCCTCTGGAGAACCATGACTGATATCTCACCTTCCCTCTCCTACACCATGCAGTCTCTGCTAAATCCCCAGACACACCAGGCACACCCCGGCTCTGGGGCCTCTGCACCCACTACTACATCTGCGGGGTGCCCCCATTCCCAGAGATCCCCATGGATGACTCCTCACCTCTGAACTGAAGCTTCCTCTGGACACTGTCAAACTTGCTGCCTGTCCCTCTAGTTTCCCATATACTTAGGCTACTCTTCTGTTCCATTTTCCACAGTGCTGATCCCCTTCTCACATACTATGTGATTTATTGATTCATATTGTACATTGTTCATTCTTTGTCCCTATGACTAAGGTTTAAGTCCCTTGAAAGAAATAAGCCTTGTCTGTTTAGTCCACTGAATAAGCACCCAAAGGTACTTATGGAACAGTAATGAATGAGCAGTCAGTGGGAGTCAGTGATTAGGGGGTCCTTGGGTGTGAGATTGAGTCCTGAACCTGGTCAGCTATGAGGTTTGATTAACCAGTGGGGTCTCCATTCATGAAGTGTGGTGGAACTGGGAGAGTCAGCAGGTATGTGAGGGTGGTAGCTGGGGCATCTGTGCAGGGATCATTAAGGATGCTGACTAACTGTGAGAGAGGTGAATGGTCTTGCCCATGGTCACCTGGCTAGTGAGCAGCAGAGCTGGAGTTGATCTCAAGAAGCCTCAACCACCATATAATACAACTTCAAGGTGTGAAAGCTGAGTTAAGGAAGTATAGATTGGCAGAGGCAAATGAGACTGATTTTCCCCTGTCAAATCACATTGGGAAAAATAACTCAGAGGTTGATACTACAAATTAATTCAATATTCATGAACTTTGGTAGAATAACCTGAGAGTACTTAATCCAGCATATCATATCAGTGAACTATACCTGAGGCCAGGATCCTCTAGATTAAAGTATCCTTCCTGGTATTTCTATTTTTTTTTTTTAGTATAGCTAAATATTAGAATGAATCACAACCAGATTGTGGTGCTAGGAGAGGACTGGGACTATAGTAATTGGTCACAGCAACATGATACCATGGAACAACTATTCTGATTCATATGTAGGATGAATAAGAGGGGGAAGATACTGAAAGTAGAGGACTAGTTAGTATCCTCCACCACAGTTGCTATAGACTTAATGTTGTGTCACCCCAAAATTTCAATGTTGAGAGCCCAACCTCCGATGTGATTGTGTTAGGAGGTGATTCTTGAGGGAGATGATTAGGTCAAGGAAAGTGGCACTAATTCCTCATGAAGGGGATTAGTGCCCTCATAAAAGAGCCTTCAATATATAAAAATTTCAAAAGAACAAAAAATGCAATAAATGTGACAAAACTGTGTAATAAATGTGTCCCAAAATTCACACTGGTGAAAGTCTAAGAACATAATTAATATTAAAAAGCTCTCAGGACCCTAGATAAAGTTGTTATGGTGGGTGAAGTTAGCATCAAGATGAAATTTTATTTTGCCCTGGAGAACTCGTGCTGGAGGAAAAAACTGTAATTGTGATAAATATGGACTAAGCCTCTAATTCAAAACTCCACTTTCACTAGAACATAATTTATACCTGGGAGAAATAATTCAAGGGCAATGATAAGAAAAAGCTTTCAGGTTATAACTCAGCTCTTATTCAACAGAAGGGAAACCATACTTTGAAAAAAATGCAACTTTATTCAGGAGTTAGTTTGATTGAACATCAGGGAATTCAAAACTAGGCAGCAAAAAACTATGGGGAAATCTTTAGGGTATTGTCAGGCCTCCCGTGAAAACACACAAACACACACACACAAAGAGGAAAGGAGGAAATTTTATATACACTGAATATGGAAAAGCCCTCTTATAGAAATTATCCCTTTGAAGTGCATTGAATTCTGAAAGGAGAGAAACCCCATGACTGTACTAAATATGAGAACCCCTTTAATAATAGAGGATGCCCCACAGTACACAAAATAGTTCATGTTGTGGAGATAACCTGCAAGTAAACTGCATGTGACAGAGCCCATAGAGGAAGTGGGAACTCATTCAGAGAGTTCCCATCAGGGACTGGGGCACTGTTCAGTGTTCAACAAGTAGAGCATTTGTCTAGCATGCATTAGATCCTGGGTTCCATCCCCAGCACTTAGGGAAGAAAAAACAATTACCATCAAAGAGCCAGGGAGGATGAGGGTAGGGAGTATGTGAAAATCTTTGGCCAGAATCCAGAATAAATAAGAAACCTCTCACATTGGGGAGAAATTCTAAAATGCAGTCAACATGAAAATACTTTTACTAAGAAGTCATTCTAACTTTAAGTCAACAGAGTCTAGAATGGGGAAAACCTTACCAAAAAAAAAACATGTTTTAAAGTGTCTACAGGAGGCTGAAACAGGAAGATTTCAAGTTCAAGGTCAGCCTTGGCAACTTAGTGAGACCGTGTCTCAAAATAAAAAATTAAAGGGCTGGGGATGTAGCTCAATGACAAAGTGCTCCAATATCAGGGGAAGAAAAAACTATAAATCAAAACTCAGTACATCAGAGAATTTATATTGGAAGAAACAGTTGAGGAAAACTTCATTTGGAGATCAGAGCTCATTTACTCTAAATATATAGGAAAACAAAACCCTATCAAAGCACTAATGTTGAAAAGGCTTTTACCAAGAAAACATTACACATGAGGTTACCCACACAGGAAAGAAGTCCTACAAAATGAATTTTGACAGCAATAAATGAAACTTCATAATTCACACTATGGAACACCCCAGGAACACAACAAAAGTAAGGAAGGAGAATCTGTACACCTGAAATGTTATTCTGAAGAGAAGCCCTGTTAATTTCAGAACGTAGAATCACTGAGCCCCAAGGTCAAAAACTCATGGTGCATCAGAGAATCTGCATGAAGTGTTCTTCAGTGTCGACAAATTAGTTCCAGACATTAAATGCTAGAGAATCCATGGTAAACCAAAGTCAACTTAATACATTTAAATTCCCCCAGGGAAACAAAGTTCCATAACTGAAACCCAGCTGTTTTCAAGAGTATCAGAAACTAAACTCCCATGTGTCTTGTACTCCAAGCATCTTCCTCCCCACGCCTCATGCTCACCTTTCCAAAACGACCTCCCAGAAAATATTGGGAAAGAAACATGTTTGTGTTCATCCTATGTTATGTGCTTGGAATCAGTCCTCACCCTAGAGACAACTCGTCATTGGTCCCAACGGGGACCTCCTGAACACAACCCCACACAGCCATCAGAGGGCAGCAAATACCATCCTGTTCCTCACACCACTAACCCACAGAAGTGCATTGGAATTTCTTAAGGTTGGGCAATTTAAGGGAGTGTACATGGGAAAAGATCCCACGGGAAAGTGTGCACCAATTTCTTGGCTCACTTTGGTGTCTGCCACAGCTCCATCTCTGCTCACAGGTCGCTCTCCCCAGGGTTTGTCCCTCTATAGGAGCAGAGTATTACTGGAGCCCAAGTTACTCAGGTCGGAGTACAGACCCATAGGTGTCCTCTCATTGGAGACTGCTTCCCCTTAACTCCAACCCCGGAGTTCATCCTGGGATTGACAGGGTCTTACGCAATGCCCACTCCTCAGGTTACGGTGGTTGTTTGAGGAGTGGAAACTCACCCTGGGGCTTAATCATGATCTCTGAACTTCAAACCAGAGAGTGAGTTTAGTCCCTCTCTAGAGGTAGAATTCTGTCAGTAACTATTTCCTACCTTGCGTAGAAAGTCTGATCTGCAGGAAGGAAATATGAAGCCAACATACATAGAAAAGCAGAGCTCAAATGTAAAGTGAGGCTCCAGTTCTTTTTTAAGGCCAGCCCATCTGTGCTGGGTATGGGCTTCATAAACTCTGCCTCTGATGTTCACTGTGGACCCAGACTCTACAGCTCCCACTAGGAAGCGGGGGACAGAGGAGAAGAGAGAGCAGCCAGCCCCATTCACACACCACCCTGCTACTTGGGGTCCTCTGCGTTCTCGCCCTTGGGTGGGGCGGCCGCAGCGGAGGTTGCCTTGAGGCTCCGCTTCCGCTTCTGCACGTTCTGCTCTGGATGGAACAGGATGACGTAGGTCTTGGGCACGTAGAGCATGCCGAGGGACACCGATGCACTCAGGCTCAAGGACACAGTCAGTGTAGTGGTCTGGATGTAGATCTAAGCCATGGAGGAGGGAATGAGATGGGAATCAGGCCTGTTCTCTCCCAACTCCTCTCCCTTCCAACACCTGTTTCCACCTCGACTGGAGGTGAATGACAATGAGTGCTTAGGACAGGATGGCAGCAGAAGCGCAGGCCAGTGGCATTAAGAAGTTGGCAGGCAGAGTGTGGCTCTGGTGTAGCAGGAAGGAAGGTGAGTGACCAGGCTGTGTGGGTTGTTAAGACTAGAGACACACTTGGGAAAATGGTCCCTATGCCTAAAAAGGGCTTGAGTATGTTAATGAAGGAAACAGCATGTTCCAAATATGTAAATGAATGAATAAATAGGGCATACAGAAAGGATCAAATGGACAAGTAGATGGGCAACACAAGTGAACAAAGGTTCTACTATATTTATGAATCAATCATTATGGAAATGGACCATTAGATTGTGTTAAGTGGTATAAAGAGTATGAAGAAACTGAATAAAAAATAAGTTAGGAAGAATGTAGTTAAGAAGAGGTGTTAGAAGAATGGATGAACAAATGAATAAAGCAAGAGAGGGATGGCTGAATGAACAAGTACAGGGGTATTTTAAAAACTAATGAGTAAATATTTAAGTACATGAGTGAATCAACCAAGTAATCATTCAAATCATGAAACATCCAGATGGGTGGCCCAACTCTTGGCACAGTCAAGCCCTTCAATTGACAGAAAACAAACAAGACAGCAAAATCTACTGGGGGAGCCTGATTACCTTTTCAGCTGACTGGGCAGTGCCAAAGAAGATAGGCACAAAAGCCAGCCAGATGATGCAGGTGGTGTACATGGTGAAGCCAATGGGCTTGGCCTCATTGAAGGTCTCAGGCACACCACGAGCCTTGATGGCATACACAGTGCACGTGACCATGAGCAGGAGGCTGTAGCCCAGGCAGCCGATGAGAGACAGATCCGACATGTCACACTTGAGCACCCCTCTGGCCTGCTCCGGGTCCACCGTCCGCTGTTCCTCGTAGTCAATAATGCTGTGTGGGGGCTGGGCCCCCAGCCATGCTATCACACCCACCACCTGTGGAAGCCAACACCAGGTCAGGGACACCCCTCTATCAGACACACCTGCCCCAGTCCCCACCCTAGGTCTTAGGCAGGTTAGGATTCCTTTGAAGCTCCTGACTACTGAGTAGATGCTTAGGCACAAGAAAACCACCATGAAGAAGAGAGAGCAGTTCAGGAGGAGACATGCAAAAAGAGGGGCTATATGAGGGTATGTGTTGGGTAAGGGGCAATTTGACATTCTCTATCCATTATCAATGCCATTTACTTGAGTTCCTTCAAAGTACTGAACACATCATCTTTCTCAGCCTCAGTTTCTCCATTTACAGAATGGACCTCATAATCTGTTGTTAGGACACAGTGCCATCTTAGAGGGGGAGCAGCTGGTGTCACCAATTAGGGCCAGGCCCAAAAGAGGAATTCTTTCCTCACAGGTCTCACATAGGCATTATATCCATTCCACAGATGTGAAAATAGTAGCTTGACCAAATCTAGTAAGAGGATAAACTTAATTCCTGAGGACCCACTTTCTTCTCCAAATCCAGAGAACTATTGGACAAACTATCATGAAATTATGTATGAATGCATACCTCAAAATACGGGCTCATCACAGGCAAGAGAAACAAATGGAGAATGGTAAGAAGGTGAGCTAATGCTGAAGTGCCTTGGATAGTATCAGAGTCAGAACAAGGAATTTCAATTCCATGTTGGCAGGAGGCATGACTTTGAGCCAATGGCTGCTAAGGAGCAGAAGCTAAGATGCTGCATAAAGGTGAGACCCTGGGGAGGCTGTGCATATGTTCATTCAGGCTGTTCACTACACAAGAGTGCCTGATCAGATGGGCAGGTGGGACTGAAACCTAGCTAACACTCCAATGTCATGCTGTGCATCCCAGGAGAAGGGACACTTTCTAATAATTTGTCCACTCAGAAGGAACACCTTTCTGTGATTATCTCAATGGCAGCAACTCCATAAACAAGGGTCTAATAAAAGCCATATCCTGTCCAGGAAAGCAACGTGATATTCCTCTTAGAACATGGCTTTTGGTGGGGGTAGGGATCACATCAGAAACCCAAGGCTGGTGATGCACAGGAATTGCAACCAGAACATACCCTTACCAGGTTTGCAATCCATATAATTCATAACAAATCTTCACCCTGTACTTACTTATAAGGATGTCCTATAAAATAATAGAAAATAAGCAATGGATAGGAACAGGCAAGTCACAGAAGAGGAAATTCCAAAGGTCCAGTGTACTAGGAATTAGGTATAGGCAAATTAAAGGAACAATTAGATACTATTTTACATTCATCATATTGGTAGAAATGCCTAGTGAAGCTGAAGGAGTGGCTCTTTTAAAAGATCTGTTGTTTCTAGAAATGGGGATGTAATGTGGGGAGTCCAAAGAGGTTTAACTAGGCAAATGATCCTGGGGTCTGGGGGGACACTGAATATAGTGTAAGCATCTCTATCCTGTGGATGAGGGGAATCATGGACTGAGGAGGGGAAGCTCCAGGTGTGTGATCTGGAAGAAGACAGGCGCACCCTCAAGGCATGGAGAATTACATTTATCAAGGCCATGGGTGGAAATGAACATGATTTATGCAGAGCTGGGTAGGGAGAAGGGATCCCCTGCAGTAGAGAATATGTCATGTCAAAACAAGCTGAGTGAGGTAACACAGAGCCTGGCTGGGTCTGCCATGTCGCACCTGGTCCACCTCCCCAAGCCGCATGCCTCTGCTCAGGAAGTATCCAAGGCTTTCCAGATGATGAGAGTCATGCCCAGTGTTGCAATATAACTGTCTTAGGGAAAAACCCCATGGGAACTCCATTTTTAATGCTCATTACATCATGAAATACCAGCCATTTAATGGAATTAAATGTTTTGCTCCACAGTAAAACACTGGTCCCTGGGCCTCTCTTTTCTATCACCCTTTAGAAAACAGAGTCTTTGTTTCGGGAAAATCAGTCATGTATGTTTTTACCCTATTTTCATAATGTGAGCCAAACTCTGGAAAAGCACATTCAATTAATCAAAATCAATGGCATTGTTCTTCAGTAAAATGAGTTGTTTTCATTTAGAATACTCAGAGTAGGGCTCTACCCCTTGTGGTTTTTAACTATTTAATTACTTTTTTTTTGTACTGGGGATTTAATCCAGGGGTGCTTTACCAGTGAGCTCCAGCCCTGGTCCCTTTCGATTTTTTATTTTGAAACATGATCTCACTAAGTTGCTTAGGACCTCACTAAGTTGCCGAGTCTAGCCTTGAATTTGCGATCCTCTGGTCTCAGCCTCCCAACTCTGTGGGATTACGGGCACGCGTCACTCCGCCCAGTCTTTTATTTGTTTTTGGAACTGGAGCCAAAGGAAAAGAGTGATTCTAGAAACACCATTTCTCTGATTTTTTTTTTTTTTTAAGGTTAAGGACAGACTCCAGCCCAACCCCCAGTACATCCTCCCTGTCACAGGGGTGAAGGCCTGAGGACCCACCTGCAGGGAGGTGAGGCTGAAGGTGATGAGGAGCTGCGAGGTGGGGCTGATGAAAGGCGGGGGTGTGACCGAGCGCTTCCCTTGCTCAAAGATCCGGTAGATGCGGTTGGTCTTGGTGAGCAAGGCGGAGTAGCTGAGAGTGGTGCCCAGGCCCAGGAAGAGCCTGCGGGCGGCACAGACGGCGTCCCCCGGCTCTGCCACCATGAGGAAGGTGATGGCATAGATGAGGAAGATACCGGTGAGGAGCACGTAGCTGAGCTCGCGGCCAGAAGCGCGGACGATGGGGGTGTTGTTGTGCCGCACAAAGGTGGCCACCACCGTGGTGGTGGCCATGATCCCCAGCACGGCCAGGAGGAGGGGCGGGGCAGCCCAGGGGGAGGACCAGGTCAGGCGCACCACGGGCGTGGGGCGGCAGCCGGTGTGATTGGGCGTGGGCCTCATGTCCCCGGGACAGGCCTCACAGGTGAACTCATCCACCTGGAAGCGGTACCCATCGCAGGCCTCGCAGTGCCAACAACAGGGAACACCCTTCACCATCTTTTTACGCTCACCGGGCACACAGGGGAGGCTGCATTGGGAAATGGGAACCTCGCGTGGGTCGCCTGACCACTGCAGGGCTTCCACCTGGATAGATGAAACAGGCCAGTGACCTCTACTACCAGGAATTAAGGGCCCATCACCTACCCCCAGACCTTGGTCTGTGCCACTTACGTCCAGCCTGAGGACCTCTGCCCATTGGCCCACAGCCTGGTACCCGCCACTGCTGGCACTGCCATTTGTTGCCTGGTACTGGAAGATGTCGTATCGCCCGGGCGCATCTCCATTCTCATTGAACATCACTGGGGTTCCCGCGCTGCCTGGAGAGAGAAGCTGTCATCCTTAGCTGTTCCAGCCCATGAAATTCCGCCTCCTGGTGAGTCCTTGAGGGCGGGCCAGGATGAAGAAAGAGCTTCACAAGCTCCTGAGAAGATGCACAACATCACTAATCAAGGAAATTCACATTAAAACCACCACAAGGAGTTTGGGGCATAGCTCAGTGGTAGAGTGCTTGCCTGGCAAGTTCAAGGCCCTGTGTTGGATCCCAAGCAGCACAAAAACACATGATGCCAGTTCATGCCCATTAGGATGGCTACTACTAAGAAACAGAAAATAACAAGTGTTAGTAAGGATGTGTAGAAAGTGGAACCCTTGTGCACTTTTGATGGGAATGAAAAATGGTGCAGTCACTATGGAAAACAGTATGGTAATTCTTCAAAAAATTAAAAATAGAATTAGCATGTGATCCAGCAATTTCATTCCTGGTTATGTACCCCAGAAATGCAAAGCAGGGAATCGAAGAGCTATTTGTCCATCCATGTTCACAGCAGCCCTATCCATGATATCCAAAAAGTGGAAGAAATCCAATGTCTGGAGATGAGTGAATTGGATACACGAAACAGGTCTATACATACAATGGAATATTATTCATCCTGAAAAAGGAAGGACATTGGATACATGCTTCAACAGGGATGATACCTGAGAACATTATGCTAAATGAAGCCAAATGCAAAAATACATTTGTGATTCCACTGACCTGAGGTAGCTACTGTAGTCAAATTCAGAAACAAAATAGAACAGTGATTGTGGGGGGAGAGAACAGGCAATGAGGAGCTGTTGTTTAACAGGTATGGAGTTTCACTTTTGCAAGATGAAAAGGGTTCTTGGAGATGGAGGGTGACTATGGTTGCCAACAATGTGATATATTTTGTTACTAAACTGTACATTTAAAAATGATGAAGGCAGTAAATTTTGTTATATGTATTTTACCATAATCTAAAAAGAAAAGAAAAAGTGTGGCTATCTGGACTGATGGATGACTTGTACAAAGTCGGAGTAACACCATGAAATTGGTCCCAATGTGAACAATCAGCTTTACTTCTTTCAGAAGCTTGTTCTACCAGCTTGTACAGCTGGTCTGGAGGAAAATGAAGTTGAATTCCTTAGCAAGGGGCATGGTCAGTAAATATTTGGTGGAGGAACAGAGTTTTTGATTTTATGAAGGACAGTAATTGAACAGAAGTGTCTTTCTACCTGTAGACCACACACAGCTTGAGTCCATTAGGGTCTACTTGGAGCCCTGAACATGTGCCAAGCCTTCTGCTGGTTCCAGGGGACATGTCAGACTCATTCCTTATGCTCAAGCAGCTCAGAGCCTAGCTGAGGCAGCATAAGGCCCAGGACACAGAAAGCCTCCAAGCTCTGTGTAATGGAGGGGAGAGTTGTGCACGACCCAACTGAGAGTTCCCAGCAGAACACATGATAAATTCTCCAACATCTGAATTTTGCAAATTGGGGCAGAGGGTGCTGAATGAAGCCTGGGGAAGGAGAATGGTTAACAAATGGGGACCAGAACTTGGTTCAAGTCTCTAGTCTCCTCAGTCCTCCACTCTACCATTCTGCCTCTTCCATCCCCTCCATCCTGAGTTGTCCCCAACCCTGAAGAGAACTTCATCTCAGCTGGCTTCCTTCACTATTGAGGGGCTTGGGCTCCCACTCACCATTAAAGCGGACAGCTCGAATATACTGTAGCAGCGTCCGGCCATCAGTGGGTTCCATTGCTGGGCACAGGCCTATATGCCCAGGGCACAGCGCCTGGTGCATGCTGTGGAGGGCGTGGGCAATGGCGTACACGGCATCAATCACAAACTGCACCTTCCCCTCCTGCTCGTAGGCAGAGTCCTGGCCGATGCGTTCTTCACCTGTCCTAGGGATGCCCAGAGGAAGTGTGCCTGGCCCCCATGCACCAACCCTGGCCTCCCACCTTCTTCCTCATCACCCTCCCAGTCCTGCCTGGGCAGCTCTCACCTGTGCATTTGCGGGTGGTATCATCTGACTGGCTACCTGAACTGGTCAGTTTGCAGTTAAAATTTTCTTCCCAGAACTCAGCAAACCAGATATTCCTGCGGTTGTTCTCCAGGGAGCGAGTCATAAAGTATTGGTCAAATCCTAAGAGTGAGGAAAAGAGAAAGGAGAGCGGTGACCACTGAACCAGTCATGGTTCTCCTGTGTCCCTTTACCACTTGCTCACTTTGCATCCAGGAGTGACCATGTGACCAAGTTCTAGACTGTGAATTCAAAACTCCTGGAGCTTCCAGAGTAGAATTTGCATACTGATACAAACTCAGAGCCTCACCTCTTGAAAGATTTTATCCCTGCCCCTTCTTTCTAGGTTAGAATGATGCTGTGAATATGTAATGGGTGGAGCTTCAGCATCTATATTGTGAATATGAATTCAAAAGCACAAAGACATAAAGTAACCACAGAGGAGGGTGTAATGGAAAGGTAAACAGAGCCCAGGGTTTTGAGAACACTATTGACTCATGCGTTACATCTGAAATCACTATTTTCAGATTTCTTGTGATGAAATGCCTTTCTTGCTAAAACCACTCTCAGTCCAATTTGTCACTTGCAACTAACTGCATGCTAGGTAAAAGAAAGGGTGTGAAGATGTACACTTTCAAAAATTTAGTAGCCTCTGGAAAGCAGGGCTCATCCTTCATCAGAGGCTGGGTTTTCATAATATAGCCTTAAAGCACATCATTGAGACATCTTCAATTCATACTTTGGGGGAAATAAGCAATCTTGTTGTAAAGTGAACCATCCCTGCTGGATTCATCCAAATATTCACAGATGGGATGTGAGGGGGTGCGGCGGCAGGCCTCATCACTGTGATCAACAGGACAGTACATTCCGAATCCTCACCACCCCTCAATTTAGAATATCTGGTAAAACCAAAAGTACATACACCAAATTAAAAAAAAAAAGCACAATTTTCACTCTGTACAAAGAGTGGTATGTTCCTTTCCTCCTACACCATCTCATTCAAACATTGCTTAGAAGGATATAGTCACAGAATCTCAGAATCACGGGATCTGGGAATCCTAACGGGATCTGATTATGGAACCTACTATCCAGATTTGAGTAATGAGTGTCACCGAGAAGGGATGATGGAGAGGACACAGCATCCCTGGACTCACCGTCAATGGAGGCCCTTTTGGGCAGGATAGTGATAGCCCCCACAGCCACATCCTCTAGGTTCAGAATGGGTGCGATCTTGGATCCCCAGCTGTCTGAGCCAACCCACAAGAAGTGCCCAGTCAGGTTGGCCTGGCGTGCTGCCTCCAGGACCCTCCTGGTAGAAACAGAGCTGGGGGTGAGCGAGGGCCCAGCATCCCTGTCCATCTTAACCCTTGTCACGTTCCCTTCTCTCTGTCCTGCTCCACGCCACTCACTGGGCCCTTGTTTAATCAGTGAAAATAGGGTGCAGGGTACTCAGGATACTTTCCCTGGGCTTCCCACACTGCCCACTGGCTCTGCGCCTTATAATCCACTTCACACTGGCCCCAGAGGGTGCTATGGTTTGGGTATGGTTTGAATGCATCCCCAGAGACTTCATGTGTTAGAAGCTTGGTCCCCAGTGTGGCAAAGTTGGGATATGGTGGGAACTTTTAGAGGGGGCCTAGTTCAAAAATCACTGGATTATTGGGGGCTTCACCCTCAGGAGGAATTGAGTAGTTCTCTTGGGACACTGGTTAATTTTTGAGAGTGGTTATTAGAAAAGAGTGATCCTGGCTCCTCCCCTCTGTTTGGCTTCCTATCTCATCATGTAACTCCCCCGCTCCTCTCTCTTTCTTAGCCATCTGCCAAAATGTGATGCAGCACAGGGGACCCTCACCAGAGCTGATACCATGCTGTTTGTACTTTAAGCCTCCAAACTGTGCTAACTGGACCTCTTTTCTTTACAAATTTTCCAGGAGAAAATCAAGGCCAGTCAGAAGCTAATCCCCTCCACTAATGCTTCCACCAATATCACCTCCAGCCTCCTAAGCTGAAGGAAGACTCCCCTGCTGGCACTGGACCATGCAGGTTTCAGGGTCTGATCTGTGATTTCTTGCTGTCCCTGATAGCTCATTTTCTGTATTTAGGTCTGTCTGCAGGTTCTCTCTCCCATGGTGAATGGTAAAAACAGACATATTTTTCTAGTTTCCCGGAAGGTGAAGCTTTGCACATCTCCACCCAGACCAAGCCTCATTCATCTCTGGGGACACCAGACTCAGAGATGATAGCAGAAAAAGCATGGAGAGGGTTGGATATAAAATGAAAGGGAAGGGAGGGAGGGCCTGAGTGGCAGGGGATGAATAAGAACAAGGGGCAGGACCCTCAGGAGGGGTCCTGAAAAACAGTGATGCATGTGCCACCAATCCCACCTGATGTCATCCTCATTGGCAAAGATGATGATCCCTCGTGCGTTGGGTGTCTCCATGAGTCTCCTGATCACCTTGTTGAATTCTCCTGGCTTTGGTTCCCTGGGAATCTTGATGGACTGGGCAATACAGACCCCCCCTGGGTGTCGGGGATGCCAAAGTCAGCAATTACCCCACCCACCCACACACCCACCTGGCTACCTCTGCATATGACTGTGTATGTGGCATACACAGCACCCAGGGGCCTGGCTGAGGGGTCTGGAGGGGTGAAATCTTGTCTGGGCCCTACGTGGCAGATCACAAGGCAGGTGCTGAGTCCTACAAAGGACAAGGACACCTACCCACCTGGAGTGCCCTCCAGGGTAACCACAGCCAAGTCCCCACCAGAGACCCTGTGCCCCATCTGATGGCCCTTGGCTCAGCCCTCTATAGACATCCTGATGCCTGAGACCTCCTTGCCCCCAGCTCACCAGCCTCCCTGGAAATCTGCACAAAGGCCTCAACACCGCTCTCGCCATAGTTGCCTTCAGAGGCCAAAGTAGACACATAGTTCCATCCCAGTGCCCGCACAATGTCCACCATAGCCTGGGCCTGGTAGGAGTCAGGTGGCACCACTCGGGAGAAGAAGTCGAAGCGTGTGGAGTCGCTGAGCTCTGGCGCCGTGGAGGCATAGCTTATCTGGGGTATCTGGAGGCAGGAAGGACAGCTGCGCTGTGGATGAAGGTCAGTAACCCTAGGGAGGGAGGGTAACGGGGACTCAGGACATGCATGGGACACAGTTTGGGAAGGGCTCTGGAGGCCAGTGGGGACACTGGTGGCATAGTTAAAGTTTGGGGTAAGGAGCTGAGGTCCACCAAGAGAGGCCAGAAGGTATGGGGCAAGGGCTAAATTTTGTGACTAGACCTGATGCAATATGAAAGGTAAGAGGGCTCAGAGATTTGAGCAGGACCCCACAGACAGTTGTGCAGGCTCTGCCCTCAACATGGATATGGGAGCCAGGTGAATTGGAGGCTGAAATCCAACCTGCAACCAACCCAGGTGCTGCCCACAGCTGCACCTGCCTGGGGAAAGGGGCATCCTTGTCGGCCACAGAGGAAAGCATTTTTTAAAATTCCCACAAAGGAGTGGTCTGTGCAGGTGACAGTCACAGGAGGGTCAAAACAGACAGGGGCTGGAGGGGGCTGTTTGATTCAACTGTGTCCAGCCTAACAGAGAGCTCATTTGAAACTGGGCTTTATCTGAGTGCATTAGAGCGATTAATAGCAGGGATTATAGGGCCAGCTGAGCCCATTCAGGAGGGGCAAGAGTATGGGACCTGGGGAGCAAGTATGAAAGGAGCCGGGAGCCAGGAGGCAGACAGGAAATAAGGAGGAGAGAGTGGCTGACTGAAATTGAGGAGCCAGACCACATTAAAAAAAATGCACTCAGGAGAGTGAGGGAACAAGAAAAAAGACACACCTGGGAAGGGCGGGAACAAGACAGAGTTGTGTGAAGGTCAGGAAGGAGGAGGTTCTGGATGGAAGGGCTGTTGAAAGTAGGACAGAAGGTGTGGGGTGGGAAGACAGTACAGGAAGGGGAAATGGAGAGTGAGGATGAGAACAGACAGGGAAAGAGGGAAGGCGGGGCAGGAAGGAAGGGAAGGAGAGAGACAAAGGGAGTGAGAACAGATTTGGGAGGGACAAGGAGATAGAAAAATAAGAAGAAAGACAGAGGAATCAGAGAAATGGGGCAGAGAGAGGCCCCCTGGGAACTCCTCAATACTACCTTCAGGACAATGTTCCCATGCAGATTGAACCCTCTTCTGGAAGTTAATTTCAAATGCCTGAGACCATGGTATGTGGCTTTGGAATAAGCTCAAAATACCTCATCATGTCTTTTAGACCAGAATTGCAAAACAGTCTCTGGTCCACGGTTACAATTTTTTAAATTTTATTTTTAATTTTATTTATTTATTTATTTGTGAACTTCAAGCCAGCCGAGAGGGTGTCTGAAAATAGGAAGTTGCTGCCCAACCTCAGTCTTGGGCTGAGCTGGCAGCAGAGAGCCCTAGGCACAGCCGGTCCTGCTTCTCTCAACTACAGCCCCCACATAGCCCCTGAAGGTCCTTGAGTTTGAGATCTCTTCACTTGACATAGAGGGGAAGGGGATGGGGGACTAGAGCACCAGCAGGTACAGTGGCCCACATCTATAATCCCAGGTACTCAGGAGGCTGAAGCAGAAGGCTCAAAAGTTGGAGGCCAGCTGGGCAACGCTGGGAGACCTCATCTCACAATAAAATAAAAGGGCTGGGGATGTAGCTCAGTGGTAGAGCGTTTGCCTTGTATACATGAGGACTTGAGTTCCATCCCCAATGCCACAAAAAGAAAGAAAGAGGGGAAGGAAGAAAAAAAAGGAAAGGGAAAAGAAAAGAAACCAGAGCACCAGGCAGGGTTGGGGATAGCCACAAAGGTCCTCAGGGACACAGCGGGGGAAAAAAAAATCCTGGGTAGCCAGACCACTTCTCCATGTGGAAGAGAAGGTGTGTCCGTACACTCTACATCAAAACTGCCATCCAAAGTGGGTGGGGGGAGATTTAATGTAAGCAAATGACAAGAGTCCCAGCATGGTAGAAACAGACACTCCCTTGGACAGAACCAAAAACTCAAGATACATAAGTCTCCTCCTCTAGGCAGGTAGAAGCAAACCTTCCTTCCTCCCCTCACAGAAACATGGAAGGACAAAGCCCTCCTCCCTGCACAGATCCCTAGTAAAACCATCCCATAATCCCCAGAGAATGACTACTAAAGAAAGCCCCCAAATTCTGATGCCAAAGGCCCCCAGATCCCTGATTTCTATGGCCCCAATCTCTGTCCCCCAGAACTACAGGGAACATACTGCCCCTTGCAGAGGACAGTTCCCCAAAAATGACAATGCAGGGCCAGTCCAGGCCCACATGGCCTAGCATGGCAGGGCACTGCAGATGAACAGTCACAGGCTCCTTGAAAGAGGATTAAAGGCAGACTTTTCAAATCAAATTTAAATAATGATCAAACAAGAGGAGAAAGGTGCTAGACCTTTCAGGCCTATCCATCCCTCTGGATAGCTAAGGGCTATGTCCCAGTTGCTCCTCTGCAAGAAGGGCAAACACAAAGCTCCCCATTACCAGAGCGCTCCAATAGGCCCAGAAGGCAGGAATACCTTCCACAGATGTGCAGGGTGTGCACAAAATATGGACTGTGAAGCAAGTGGGGACTGAAGTCCAGCTGCCCTCATCTAGCCAATTTGACCCAAGGCAGCAGGCTGCATCCTCTGGAGGAAGGGGCATACTTGTTAGTCCTTAATTCACACAAAGGAGCTGGAGGGGATATGTGATCTGATGCTGGCCTGAGGCTGTCCCAAAAGCCAGTGTTTCTTTGAAACAGCTTTTGAATCTGTGTGAACTAGAATGATTAAAGCAGAGAATCCTTCAGAAAGAAGTAAGGAAAGAAAGGCATCAGCCACCCCAAAGGTGAGAATGAGAGACAGAGGCTGGGAACAGAACTGGTCCCGTAGCCCTCACCGCAAACAGGCGCAGGACATTAGCAACCATGATAGAGACCGAGCTTGCCGAAGCGCCCACGACCGCCACCACTCGCTCCGGGGGCGCAGCTCGCAGCGGAGGGACGCCCCCAGGGCAGCGCACTCTCGCCTCCTCGCCGTCGCCACGGCCTTGGATCAGCGCCTGCACGAAGCTCAGCGCCTGCTCCAGCGCGTACGTGTCCCGAGAGCAGGTATCCAGCAACCGCGCGCCCAGGCGCACACCGGGCAGCAGCTCCGGGTCAGCGTTCACGCGGTCCAGCGCATACAGCATGGCTTCGAGCCGATGTACGCCCTGCTCCTTCTTCAGCTGACCGCAAGCCCTGCCGGCTGCGCCCCTCGCGTGCACAGGAAACAGGCCACCTAGAGTGAGCCCGCCTGCCAGGCGCACCGAGCCCGCGGCGCGCGCCAGGCCCGCCTGCGCCAGCCACGCCAGCGGCGGCAGCAGCGCCAGCAGCAGTGACTCCCCAGCGCTCCAGGGCCGCGCCATTGGCTCAGGGACTGTAGAAGAAAAGATTGAAGAGAGTACACGTTGGCACAGAAGAAAGCTTAGAGACCTGGAAGAAGAACACACCCAGGGTCCGGGAAAAGGGAGGGAGCCCCCGCCCTACACAGAGGAAAGGCGCACAAGGGATCTTGTCTGAGCCAGTTGGGCAATCAACTCAGCCAGTCTTCCCAGTTCTCCTCCTTGCCTCCACCCAGGTTATGAACTCTCTTGCCCAAACACTGTCGTCACCCCTCCAATTCTGCCCCTGCCGGACATCCCCTCTTGTTCGGGATTCCTCCCCAGTATTACACCCAGGACCCCTCTGTGGCCACTCTCACCTGCACCAGCAGCTGTCGTTTCAGGACAAGTCTGTGACAGATGCCCAGAGCCCTCAGCGAGAGAGGATTTAAGGATTCCGGGGAAGGATGGGAAACCACCCTGAGGGCGAGGGCAGAGACCCCTCCTGAGCATGGGGGATGGTGGAACCCGCTCTTTCCACATTTCTCCCTCCCTCGCTGACTCCCCGGATTTGTTTCTGTTTGCTTGTCTTGGAGTTGCATGGACTCCAGACTCTGTCTCTGGCACACATTCTCCCTTTCCCCTCCCTTCCCCTCCCCTCTTTTCCCCTTCCCTCTCCTCCTCTCCTCTTCTCTCCTCCCTGTCTCAGTATCTCTTTGTTCCTGACTCTGGCTTGCGGTCTTTCTCCAAAATCTCTCTTCTTTCTGCCTCACTGCGTCTCTCTCTCTCTCTCTCTCTGTCGATTTTTCTTGCCCCCTTTCTGTCTCTCGCTCATTCCTGGCCATCATTCTTTTTAAATTTCCGCAGCTAAGGGTTTCCTCCTGGCTTTCTCCTGGCAAGACCCTGCTGCAAAGCCCATGAGTGAGGGTGACAGGGTCAGAGGTTGAGTGAGCCAGCAGATGGACTGGAATAAAGGAGAAGAAAGCTCTGGTAGGCAGGAAGGAATCAAGCCCCAGCAGATCCTGAACATTAGCAAACATACAACAGCCCTGCTTGTTGTTGTATGTATGAAGAGACATTTCGCATCAGCCCCATTTTGCAGATGAGGAAGTAGAGTGCTCAAAGGGAGTATGTCAGCATCCGGATTTGCATCCAGAATGATGCAAAACTACCAGCCCACACTGCCTTTTAAGCACGAAAGGGTCAAGACTGTGTTTATACCCTACAGCTCCCATAGGGTCTCTTATACCCAAGGATGGACCACTGTGGAGTTCCTGTGGTCACTTGCAAAGGTTTCCTGGGCTCTGGGGTCTGAAGCACTGACCCTGGAGCTGACTCACACTGTGTAAGGTTGTCTGTACTTGACTTTCCCCATCTCAGAGGGCCAAGATGAGGGAGCTTGGCCAAAATATACTTTACCATCATTCCCGTTTGAGGATGGGATTTGGCTCTCTGATGCTGAAAGAGCAAATAGTGTCTTGGAGACAGGTGGTGAGCCTATCCAGCTGCAGAGATTAGCAAGCTTGTGGATGGGGACCTGAGCCGGCTTGGGTTTCATTAAACAGGGTGGATTAGAGTGGCCATGAGGATTTGGGCATGGCTGGCAGAGGAAGCAAGCAGGAAACATCCCCCTGCTTTCTTCCCCTATCACACCCACAGGCCCTGGTATTCTCTGTCCCCAGAACTATCCAGTCATCTTTCTGGTGGAAGCTGGGAGTCAGGAGGCTGGGGTCCACCTCAGCTTCTACCCTTGCTTTTTCAAGTTGGGAAGGATGGGACATTAAGGTGATGCTAGGTCAGAGCTTGAAGTTGCAAAAAAAGTGTACAAACTGGGCCTTTGAGGCACATGGTCTCACATGACCCCTTACTGCCCTTTTCTTCTTAGGAGGGTTCAGGTAGCTGACACCACAGGGCAGGGTCCTGATTCACATGATCACAGCATCTTCTGGCTCCTGAGTGGAAGATAGACTGTTGAGAAGTAGAATCTAAAGATAGAGGACCCTCAGGAGGACCTCACAGTGTGGCAGGGGACAGGAGTGCCTGTGACCAGGCCCTGGAGGTGTGAAAGAATTGACTTTGAGCATGAGAGAGGAAGGCCTAACCCGGGGAGTACCAGGAAGAGGGTCTAGTGGGTCAGATGAGGGCAGAAGTCAAGAATTTAGGCTCAGACACAGGAAAGCTGAGAATTGCATTCTAGATTTGATGGGGAGGCTAAGTCCACTGATAGGTTTATGACTCTGGAATCCAGGGAAGAGGCCAGAGCAGCAGATAAAGATGAAGTGGCACCAATGCTAGTGGGATATTTAAAGTGAGACCGATTAACTCACTTGGTCAGAGAATGTGAACAGAGGGTGAGGGTGGAGCCCCAGGACCCTCAACTCAACATTAGGGAGCTGAGCAGAGGAGAGGAGGCAGCCAAGGAAGAAGAGGAGAGGCAGGAAGGTGGGTGGCACAGAGAAACAACAATCAGTTCAGCCCCATGCAGAAGCAGAAGGTCATGGTCCACCTCCACAGACAACAGGTAAAGAGGTGTGGCAGTTCCCCCAAGGCCACACAGCTCAGACAACCTGTGGTTAAAAAAATCAACAACTGGGGGGGGCTGGGATTGTGGCTCAGCAGTAGAAGAATACTTGCCTAGCATGCTCGGGGCTGTGGGTTTGATCATCAGCACCACATAAAAATAAATGAATGAAATAAAGGTATTGGGTCTAAGTGCAACTAAAAAAAAGATAAATAAATATATTAAAAAATCAACAACCTTACTTCTGAGTTGATGACTTCAACTCCATATTCATTGACGAATACAGATAAAGCGAAAGATCCAGGACTATAACTTCAATGTGCTTTACATTTCTGATCCCAGAGCTTCAAATTTTCAATAATTTTTGTGATCAGAACATTTGAAATTTATTCTCAACAAATTTAAATATAGAATACTCAATTATTAGCTACAGAAACAATTCTATACAATTGATCTAAAAAAAATCAGACTTATTCCCCTTCCCTAACCAAGCCTTTGTACATTTTGACTATCTTTGTTCACTTTTACCCACCCCCATCCCTTTCCCTAAGAAAATAATAAAAATTCTATACAATAAATAAAATTCTATTACATGCAAAAAAAAAAAAAAAGAAAAAAAAAGTAAAGAGCAGCTAGAATTGCAAGGATTGGAAAAAAAAAAAAAAAGGCTAAGAGTCTGGATGAAAGGTTGTTCCCAGACTCCTCCTACCCGTACCTCCTCAGAACTGTACCTGGAGAACCAGTGGCTTCCCCAGCCTACCTCCAGTGGGGGAGAATGCCCTGTGGGAACACTCAATCCAGGCCACAGAGCCACCTAACAGTATTCTTGTGCAGTTGTTTGGACTCAGTGAAGGACCAAAAAATTTTTACAAAATGTTTGAGATAAAATTTAAAAGGTCTACTCAAAATTCTGATGTGTACCTTTTCTTTTCTTTCTTTTCTTTTCTTTTCTTTTTTTTCTTTTTTTTTCTTTTGCTATGGGGAATTGAACCCAGGGGAACTTCACCACTGAGCAACACATCCCCAGCCCCTTTTTGTATTTTATTAGAGACAGGGTCTCACTGAGTTGCTTAGGGCTTACTACCTTGCTAAGGCTGGCTTTGAACTGGGGATCTCCTGCCTCAGCCTCTGGAGCCAAGTTTTTTTTTTTTTTTTTTTCTCTGATGTATCTTTATCTGGTTTTGGTATCAGAGTTATACTAGCTTCATAGGAAGATTTGGGGAGTGTTCCCTCCCTTTAAATTTCATGCGATAATTTGAGAAATGTTGGTGTTAGTTCTTCCTTATAGGTTTGGAAGAATTCTGCTGAGAATCCATCTGGTCTTGTGATTGTCTTTGTTGGAAGGCTTTTGATGACTATTTCAATTCCATTACTTGGTGTTGGTCGGTTTAGGTTTTCTGTATCTTCCTGGTTCAATTTGGGAAAGTCATATGTGTCTAGAAATTTCTCAGTGTCTTCTAGATTTTCCAGTTTATTAATTTTCAAAATAGTTTCTAATGATCCTCTGGGTTTCAGAAGCTTGTGGTGATATCTCCTTTTCCATCTCTAATTTTGATTTTATTTGTGTCTTTCCTCTGTTTCTTTTGGCTAGTTGGCTAAGGGTTTGTCAATATTATTTATCTTTTTGAAGAACCAACTCTGTGTTACACTGATCCTGTATATTGTTTTTTATTCTCAATTTCTTTAATTTCTGTTTTGATTCTTATTATTTACTGTCTTCTACTGATTTTGCAATTAGTTTATTCTTCCTTTCCTAAAACCTTAAGGTGGAGCATAAGCTTATTTACTTGGCATCGTCTTATTTTTTAATGTAGGCACTTAATGCTATAAATTTTCTTCTTAGAACAACTTTCATATTGTTCCAGAGATTTTAATATGTTGTATCTCTGTTATCATTTGTTTCTAAGAATTTCTTGATTTCTTTGCTCATTTTTTCCATGATCCATTCTTCATTTAAAGAGTATTATTTGATCTCCATGTGTTTATGTGATTTCTATTATTTTTCTTGTTGCTGATTTTTAATTTCAATCCCATTAAGAGACATGGGATTATATTGATTTTTTTTTTTGTATTTGGCTAACACTTACATTGTGACCTAGAATGTGGCCTATTTTGGACAAGGTTATTGAAAAACAACTCAGATGTTTTCGAGTGAAATATTGATGTCGATTAGGTCCATTTGATTTACGTTTGAAATATCTTAATTGATTTTATTCTTTGATGATCTATCAGTGATAAGAGTTTATTAAAATCAATCACTATTATTATGTTTTGGGGTCTCTCTGGGATTTAATGTCAGGAAGTTTTGTTTTGTTTATGTAACTAGGTGCACTGACATTTGGGGCATATATATTTATTCTTGTTGGATTGTTTCCTTTACCAGTATGTAGTGGCCTGCCTTGTCTCTTCTGATTAATTTCTGCTTGAAATCTACTTTGTCAGATATTAATATGACAATAACTACTCCTGCTTGTTTTCAGACTCTGAAATTTTTTATCTTCCTTTTACCTTCAGCCTATAGGTGTCTTTGCCCATGAGATGAGTCTCTTGCAAATAGCATGAGTTGGATCTTGTTTTATGATGCATTCTGCTAACCTGCATCTTTTAATTGGGGAGTTGAGACCATTTACACTCAGTGTTATTATGGATATATGTTTGTAGTTTCCTGGCATTTTGGTTTGTTTGCTATATTTAACTCTGCCTTAATTTTCATTTAGTTGAATGCTCTTCTAGTGATATTCATCTGTTTGGGAGCTTTTTTTTTTTTTTTGGTGCCTCTGTTGCTATATATCTGAGTATTCTTTGTAGTGCTGGTATGATGGTAATAAATTATTTAATTTATTTTTGTCATTGAAAGAGAGTTTTGCTGAATATAGCAATCTTGCCTGTCAATTGCTTTCTTTTAGAGTTTGGAATATTTCATTTCAGGACCTCCTTGGTTTAGGGTGTAAGTTGAGAAATGAGAAGTGAACCTTATTGGCTTGCCTCTAAATGTGACCTGATAATCTTTCTTTTGCAACTTTTTAGCATTCTTTCCTTATTTTCTGTATTAGGCATTTGATTATGATGTGTCTTGGAGAGGTTCTGTGTGGGAGGCCGCCATGTCATGTGACCAGCATTTCCCCTCCTGATTGGTTTAAGGCACTGTTGGTCACCCTGGTGATCTGGCTACTCTTAAGTTGCTGAAGACGGTAGCCCTGATCTTGAGAGTAGAAATAATGCAACCAAATGTGTTTTCATGTGTAGGCTATCTTTAAGTGCCTTCCTGCAGCCCATGGATCGAGCTACGCTCACCTGTTCCTTTGTGATATTAACTCCTTGCCTTTTTTGGGATAGAATGTTCCATGGAAAGGCCCTTTGTGTGTCCCCTTCTCTTGCTCTGCTCTTGGGTGTGGCCTTCCTAGATGTCAGTCAATCTGCTGACAGCAGATATCATGAAACTAAACTCAGCCCCTTGAAACCTGACCCCTTGCCTCATTTGAATGGCTTCTCCTCAATAAAAAGGGTCAGCAAGCGCTCCCTCTCACTCTTTCTGCAGACTCTTAAGGTCAGAGGAGACATCACAGCATCCCCAAAGAAAAAGGTATTTCTGTCTCTTGTGTGTTTATTTCATGCAACCCAGTTTCCTTGGAGTGACCCATGAGTGTTTTAGTCGTGAGCAATGTGGCAGTTCTGTTTTGCTCTTTTTCATTTGGGGTCTTTACTGTTTTGCTCTTTTTCATTTGGGGTCTTTATATGCCTCCTATATGCTAATGTTTCTCTTATTTCTGATATGGGAAAAGTTTTCTGTTACTACCTCATTGAAAATGTTATTGATACCTTTAGCCTGTATCTCCATGTTCTCTTCTACCCCAGTGATTCTCAGGTTTGTTCTCTTGATGCTGTCTCAGAATTCTTATATATTCTGATAATGGTCTTTTATTTTTTTCTCTTTATTTCATATTGAGTATTTAAGTTCATGCACCCTATCTTTAAGGCCTGAATTTAAGGGCTAAAGTTTTATTTTCTAGGCAACCTAATCTCTTGGTGATGCTTTCAAGTGAATTTTTAATTTGATTCATTACATTATATCTTTCATTTCCAAGATTTCTGATTTTTTTCAATAACTCTATTTCTTTATTGAAATGGTCTTTTCTTTCCTGTATTTGCAATTTTGCATTCTCTCTCTTTCTCTGTCCCACTTTTCTTTTCTTTCTTTCTATTTTTTTTTTTTTTTTTGTACTGGGGATTTAACCCAGGGGCACTCTACCACAGAGCTACATCCCAGCCCTTTTTATTTATTTATGTTTTTGATTTTTTTAAAAATATTTTTTAGTTGTAGATGGACACAATACATCTATTTATTTATTTATTTATTTACCTGTTTATTTATTTATTTTTATGTGGTGCTAAGGATCAAACCCAGTGCCTCACACATGCAAGCAGATGCTACAACCACAGCCCCTATGTTTGTTCCCTTAATTAATTCCCAAGATCTTCTTTTAGTTCATTGAATATTTTAATAATCAGTTTTTTTGTAATACTTCTCTGGAATTTCATTCAATTCTATACCTGTGGGATCCTTTGTTGAGGGATTGTGAATTTGGGTGAGAGATTTGTTTTCCTGTTTCCTCATGTCTTCAAAGTTCTTAGACTTGCACGCCAATTGAGGTGAAGTCCTCTTCTTGTTTCATAATTGTGTACTTCCATGTATAGTTAATGCTTTTTGTCCTGGGACTTCTCTCTGTTTCTCATGTATGAGTAAATACCCTGAAATGGAACCTGCAAACCCTCTCTGGTTGTTCTTCCTTGGGGTCTGGGTGCTGGTTTGGGCTTTTGTTCCTCCCCAATTCTATATGTTAAAGTATTATTGAATCTCAAGTGCAGCTAGATCATGTGTGGGATGAGATTTGCTGTTCCTTGACTAAGTATTGAGTATTGGTCAGCAGCAGAATCTCTGCTCCATGAATTTGAAGAGTCCCAATCAGTTTCCAGCCCTTCTTAGAGGAATGGGGAGCCAAGAATAGGTCTAATGTTAGTAACATATGTACAGCCTTCAGATAAATGTTCAGTGTCTACTTTGACATCTGTAACACCAAGTACCACCTGTATAAGAAAGGTGGGATCAATATTTACCATCAGTACCAGCAATAGGAAACTGAACCAGATCAGGTGTTAAACAGCAGGTGTCAACTACACTGTCCACTGTATTAATAATCACAACAATATGAATGGGATAGGAACTGCACAAACTATAGAATTCTCTTAGATAATGGTATTGCAGTTCCAAAGTGAAGACAAAATAGGCAGGAAGGGAAGAGAAAGTTCAAATATTTAAAAAATTGAACAGAGTAGAGACAGGGAATAGGTAGCAGATGCTGGCTATAGAGGAAAAATGAAAAATTAACTAAAAGTAATAAAAGAAAAACCAGAGGATAGTAAGAACAGGGATATATGGGTATCAGTGCATGAAGATTGTGAAGAGTGGGCAATAAGAGGGAGAAAAACCAGGATATGAACAAGCAAGAAAGTGTAAGACCAAAACAACTCACACCCATGTATAATTATATCTCACCTAACAAAGGCTAAACAATAAGCATGGAAGAAAGAAAGTAAAATGAAAGTAAAATTATATGGATTATATAATTTGCACCTATTTTCATGGTGAGAACTCAACCTCTCCCACACATATACACACACACACAATTTCACAGAGTGGAAAATAAGAAAAAATAATAAAATATAATGAAATTATATTTGGAAAAGCTTTAAATGTTAAATTTTTAAAAATAGTAAAGTAAATTAGGGGAATATGAGAAAAAAAGAAAAATATTAATTAGAAATAAAGGTCTTATTTCTGCTGAGGTGGTCAAAACTGTTGGCAGGGATGGATTTTTATTCTTTATATTTATTTTTGGCTTCTGCAACCCTTGGGTCAAGGTTTGGGGTGGTTAATTTCAAGTTCTTTTGGAAGAAAGCTTCAGTCATTGTTGGTAGGAGCCAAAGCTGATTATAGTAGCCCTCAGCTTTCCATCTTCCAGTATAGGATGGGAGGGACTGGGCGGTGCTGACAAACTGTGCACTCCTGTAGCAGGGATGGTGCAGCATTCTAAATGAGAAGTTCCAGTATGGGCTTCACTGACCTTTAGAACTCTGTGAGTAAGCATTTGGGATTTGATTCACGCTCCCTGTTGCTGGGGAAATGCTGGTCTCTGCTGGACATCTGGATCTGGGGCGGGGGTGGGGTGGGGGTGGGGGCTCTGGTAAAATTCACTTTGGACAGTAGCAACTAACCCTCCACAGGTTTCACATTCACCACTATGCATACGAATTGCTGGTCTGGAGTGCAGATCCTCCTGGGTGGCCATTATTGTGTCTTCCCAATAGCTCCCAAGGGGTACCAGTAGCAAAGCCAACTCTTTTCCTTGATATTCAGAGGCTGTATCATAATCCAAGCACAATTTTCTTTGCGTCCATATTGGTCACTCTGCTTCAGGTACATTCTGGGGTCATAATAGTCTGCTGCTGTGTTAGCTGACAACTGTATACGTTTCCAACTTCTTGCCTCTGCTTGATGCCATATGGCTCTTATAAATGATTCCCATCAAACTATCCGTCCATGGTTTAAAGAATTTTGGTTGTTTTTATCTCACCCACTTTCCCCCACAGACTCTGGGTCCCTTAAGATCATCCTCCCTCTTTATTCCACAGGTTCCCCTAGGCCAGGTTTTTTTGGTTTGTTTTGTTGGTTTGTTTGTTTTTTAAATCAGCTTTGGTTTCTGTCTCCTCTGGCAGTGCTGCTCTCTCCTCCCAGCAGTGTGGCTACCACTGCTGCTAGCCAAATGGGCATTTCTTGTGTTTGAAATTTCTCATTTACTGTGTCTCTGTGGGTTCTTTTACTGTCTAGTATTTAATTTCAGTGAGTTCCCTTAGTTACCCACCTCTCTGAAGAGCAGTCTTCCAGTGTCTTAGGTCTACGTTGGAAGAACCACTGAGACCTGCATTCTTCCTCTAACTTGTCATCTTCTCTATTTTTCTGGATTAAATTCTTCAATTAAGAGAAAAAATTTTAAGTTGTGAACCAAAATCCAGTTTTATGTTACTTATAAATAAATAAAACATACAAGATTGTCACTGTTTGACTATCTTGTATGTTTTATTTATCTGGTGTCTTCTTGGAAGATCCCACTTGAAAAAATTATCTCCCCCCCTACCCCACAGTGCTGGAAATTGAATGAACCAGGGCCTTGCACATGCAAGGCAAGTGCTCTACCACTGAGCTATACCCAGCTTCAAAAGCTTTATCATTATTTTACCTGGTTTGGTGCTCATTCTATTCTAAAGTCACAAATAAAGTGGTGACATTACTACTTACCTCACAGAAATAAAAAGGTTATAATAAATAATTGTATGCTAACAAATTAGATACCCTAGGTGAAATGAATAAATTCCTAGGAACATTCAAAACTGAGACCTGACCCAAGAAGAAATAGAAATCTGAACAGACCAATACTGTCATCAATAATCAAATATTTCTCAACAAAGAAAGATCCAGGGCCAGATGGTTTCACTGGGTCAATTCTATAAAATAGGTAAAGAATAATTAACACCAATCCCCAATCCTCCTTAAACTTAAACACACACACACACACACACACACACACACACACACACACACAGAGAGAGAGAGAGAGAGAGAGAGAGAGAGATTCCAAAACCATTTTATGAGGCTAAACACAAACCTACTTTCTGACTCTGGATTTACATATTTTGTACATTTCATCTAAAAGAAATCATTAATATGTTACCTCCTGTTCATTTAGCATATTTTTGAAGTATATGCACACATATCAAGTACTTCATTCATTTTATGATTGAATAATATTCCATTATGTGCGTATCCTAATTTGTCTATCCAATGTCCATTGATGGACATTTGGGTTCCCATCTTTCATCTGTTCGTGCAGAAGCATTAGTTTGAGTACCTATTTTCAATTTTATTTAGTATATACCTAGGAATAAATTTGCAGGATCATATGGTAATTCTATATTTAAATTTTTCTTTTTTCCTTTCCTCTGTGTGTGTGTGTGTGTATGTGTGTGTGTGTGTGTGTGTGTGAGTATTGCAGAGAATGCAACCTAGGACTTTGTATGTGCTAAACATGTGCTCTACCACTGAGCTACACCTTCAGCCTTTATATTAAAGGATGCTTTTTAAAGATCAAAGTTTTCCAAAGCAGCTGAACTGTTTTGCATTCCCACTGGCAATATCTGAAGGTTTTAATTTCTCTACAGCCTCACAAATGCAAAGCAAATTCACTATGTTCTAGTTACTGATTTATGAGTCTGATGATGTACATAACAAGTTATATGAAGTAGATGCATTATTTACAGGTGGGCTACACCCTTATAGCCCACCTGTAAATAACAGAGGCCTAGATTTCATGACTAGTTGGAACCCAAGGTTCAGGAAAGCTTCTCGGATTAGATTGAGTTTTATCTCTGTGTGATCCATTTGCATGACAGGTGAGGGAGCTTAGAATGTAGCCCAACTTAGGTTTTTTTGTTTTGTTTTGTTTTGGTACCAGGGATTAAACCCAGGGACACTTAACCCAGTCCTTTTTTGTATTTTATTTAGAGACAGGGTCTCACTGATTTGCCCAGCTTGGATTTTATATCCTGGGGTAGAGCATGATTCAATGGGCTAAAACATCCTTTTTCTAGAGGGAGACAAGAACAAAGCCCAGGCTGTTCCAGCCAGTTCCTTCTACAAATGAGACAACAGGACTGGGTCATTTGAAAACTCTCCTGTAACCAATGCTTGTTTTTTTTTTTTTTCATTTTTTTTATTATCATTTTTTCTAGTGTATGTGGAGTTATATTTCACCGTGCTTTTCATTTGTCTTTTCCTAATGACTAATGATGTTGAGCAATTTTCCATGTGCTTTTGGCTATTTTCCTATCTCCCTTGAAGGAATGACAATTCAAGTTCTTTGACCCTTTTTAAATGGATTTTTTTCTTGTTGAGCTGTAAAGTGTATTTATAGCCAGTTCTGGTGGTGCACATGTTTAATCCCCGCAACTCAACAGGCTGAAGCAGGAGGACTGCAAGTTCAAGGTCAGCCTCAGCAACTTAACAAGATTTTCTCTCAAAATAAATTTATGTTTTTTGAAAAAAGGGCTGAGGTTGGAGCTCTGAGGCAGAATGCTCCTGGGTTTAATCCCCAGGAGCACACACACACACACGCACACACACACACACACACACACAGATTTATTTGTATATTCTGAATCCTATTCCTTATTAACTATGTGATTTACAAATATTTTTGTCCCATTCAGTAAATTGTCTTAGTAATATCTTTTGATGCACTGAAGTTTTTAATTTTGATGAGGTTCAAATTATAATATTCTTTTATTGCTTGCACTTTTGGTGTCATAACTAAGAACCTACTGCCAAATTCAAGATCATTAAGACTTATACCTGTTTTATTATTAGGTATTTCTATTTTTCACTTTCACACTTAGGTCTTTGATCCATGTTGAACTAATTTTTTGTATATAATGTGAGGTTCAGTCCAACTTCACCCTTTCTCACATGGATATTCAAGTGAATATGCAGAAGGCCTCTAGAGTAGATGATATACAGACAGAGACCTGAATGAGGAGTGTGAAAAAGCAGCATTGATATGTATTAGGCAGAAGAGACAGCCACTGGAGTCCCCAAGTGCAGACAAATGGCCCAGAATTATCAAGGGATGAATATAGGTATTTGTACAAAAGGATAGAATATGTGTTCCTAGAATTCTTGCATTGTAGAAAACTGCAAATAAAAAATAATAATGAGAAGGGAAAAATAAAACTGAAACAGACCAAAAACACATCTGGAACCAGAACACTAATGAAAACTGCAATCCTAATGAGAAATAATAACAGTGGAAGAGTAGGGCCCTGGGATTGTGGCTCAGTGGTAAAGCACTTGCCTCGCACATGTGAGGCTCTGGATTCAGTCCTTGCACCACATAAAAATAAGAAATCAAAATAAAGTATAGTGTTCATCTACAATTTTATATATATATATATATCAGCCAAATAACCAAGCTGGGGCTAAGTGGTAGAGTATTTGCCTAGCATGGATGAGGCCTTGTTTTAATCCCAAGCAGTTAAAAAAAAGAAAGGCAGAGGGATGTTTAAAAAGTACATACATAAAGTGATAAATTGAGAGTTTCATCTTTCAAAAAAGTGAAAAAGAGAAAGGATGTGAGGAAGAGTTGATACCACTAAATTATGAAGCACACAGTAGGGCCGAGATTGTTGCTCAATGGTAGAGTATTTGCCAAGCAATAAATGATGCCTTGGGTTTGATCCCCAGCACTGCAAACAACAACAAAAACAAACCCCAAATAATGCCGCCCCCAAAACACAAGTGTTTCTGAGAGAGAGGGAGAGCAGATGGCTACTTCTAGCCGAGAGTTTGTGAGGAATGAAGGAATATGAAACACAGTTCTGTTGTACTGCTTGCTCTCAACTGTGTTAGTTCACCTTTATTCACAACCTCTTATTTTGAGTGCAAAATATTAATGTGCTGGCAGAAAAAATCCCATAGAAACTATGAAGCTTTACATAACAACCAACTAATCCACAGTACATAAGCATGTGTTACAATGAAATTTATTTCTTCATACAACATCACAGATTAGAAAAAATTTTTGACAAGGCATTTTATGAGACTAATACAAGAAAATAAAATGTCCAGTTCAAACTGAGGAGCATAAACACAAAAATTCTAGCTCAACATTTGCAAACTGACATACATAAAAATATCTTGTTTGTCCCAGAAATGCACTTTAGCAGATTAACGATTTAGGATATCTACTAATGTAATTCACTGCATTAACAGATTAAAGGAAAAAACATGATTATCTAAATGGATGCAGAAAAAATATTTGATAACATTTAATGTTCATTCATGTTGTTAAAAGTTTAGCAATCTAAAGATCTTCTTTAACCTGATAAAGTTATCTACTAAAAGCCTACAGAAAATATTTTACTCAGTGGCAAATATTAAAATACTTACTTCCTTTAAAATTTGAACAATAATTCCAATTATTACTCCCTCAAGGGAGCACAAGTCATTTTAAGAAAAAAAAAGCATAATGATTTAATTGGAAAATACAATTTCTGTCATTTACAGAGGATGTGTTTGCCTTCTACATTAATTAGAATTGACTAGAAAAACATCAATCTCATATGCAATATTTACATTATATGAGATATATATCCTATAAATACACTTGAGATTTATTGTAAGGAATTGGCTCATGCATTTATGAAGAATGAATGATTTTAATATTTGCAGTTGGCAAGCTGGAGACCCAGGTGAGCTAATAGCGCAGTTCTAGTCTCAGTCCAAAGACCTGAGAACCAGGAGAGCCCATGGTATAATTTCCAATCCAGTTGGCAGGTTCAAGACCCAAGAAAAGCTGATGTTTTCAGTTTGAGTTCAAAAGCAGGAAAAAATGGATGTCCCAGCTCTAGACAGTCAAGGGAAGAGTAGGGTCAGTCTTTTCGTTCTATTTATAGCCTCAATTGATTGGATGAGACCCATTCAAATTAAATTAAAGCAGTCTGCTCTACTCAGCTTATTGATTCATGTTTCTCTCATCCAGAAACATCTTCACAACACATCCAGAATAATGTTTGACCAAATTTCCGGGGCATACCATTCCTTGGCATTGTGATTATCCAATTTATCCCAAATCATTTCTTGATAGTTTGTCTTTTTCTCTATGATGTGCAATGTCAAATTTCCATATATGGTCACGTGTTATGTAATGACAGGGACATATCTGAGGAACATATTTGTGTGAACATTACAGAGTGTAGCTACACACACTTTGCTGGGTGCACCTACTACATAGGACACTATAGATATAGCCACTACTATTTGTGCTGTCCATCATCAACTGAAATGCCATTATGTAGTGCTTGACTGTATAGGGGAATATGTATGGATTTCCACATGTGGATTTTTCACATGGGTGTAACTTATTTTAAAGACTATTCTTTTCAGCTCATCTATACATCTATCTCTATGCCATTGCCACTTAAATATTTATGTGGGGCTTTGTCATATGTCTTGATAATAATCTAGTTTTATCCCACAAGAGATATCTGATTATCCTTAGTCTTTTTATTTTTTACATAAATTTTAGAATCACCATATTAAATTCCATATAAATCTCTTTAGGACGTAGTTCAGGATTACATTGACTCTGTAGATCAATTTGCAAATTGAGCACTAGAATCTTTACATAATTGAGTCTTTTATGCATGAATATTTTATATCACTCAAATTATTTAGTTTTTCTTTATGTCTTTCAACAAAGTGTTCTTAATAGTCTCCTTAAAAACTCTATCCACCTTTGGTTAGATAATTCTTAGTTATCCTATGCATTTTTGTAGGTATTATAGATAGAATATCTTGAACTTATATATTGTAGCTTTTGTGCCTGGTATATAGAAAAACCAAGCGATTTTAGAACTATTGTTCTATACTATTTTCTTGTAGGTTGTCATGAAAGATTATAAGAAAAATTAGAAAAACAAATATTTGCAGTTAAAAAATGACTCAAAATTGAAGAAAATCACTAAAACTTTAAAATGAAGGAAAAAGGTAAAATCTTGACTCTCATGCAAATATAAAATGAACACATGTCAAGAATTTTATTTAAATCATTATTGAACAAGAGACACATCAAAATTTTAAAATCAATTTAAAGGAAATTTCAAAGAACCATACACATATAAGCTGAAATTATAATAGATGCTTAAAAATTGCTTTTACCAAAAAGCACCCACTCTTTTCTTAGACCTGCAAATGTCTGGTGGGTAACTAAAGCCAGGATAAAAGCTTGGCATCTGTCAGGTCCACAGACCAGTTCTGCTGGGGCAGTGGAATAGGTTGCCAAGAGATTCAAAGAAAATATCTAAAGATGACATTAGGGGCATGAATCTTTATTAAGAAGTGTTTACAGGGACATTTCAGTGATGACAGGCTGTACCACTATCCTCCCAGCATTTTGGGCAGTGGCAGCTGAGTTTTCTTGACAGTGACACATGTCCTTTCTCCAGTTCTTCACCAGTCACCCACTGAGAGAGGGTTTTTATACGTTATTCTGCAGAAGCAGCGATATCATTATGAACTTGTTTAGTTTACTTTGTTTGACCAGCATCCCAGGAGCAATTGTCCTCACAGACTTACAAAACACAACTTTCTACAGATAATAACAACCTTCCCTGGTTCCCAGTGTGCACAAGAGAAAGCCCGTGTCCTTCAAGACAATATATATTCTGGACATTCCACTCCAGACTCTCTCTCCTTGTTCTCTTGACCAGGCTTTTTCGAAGAGAAAAGGGAATTTAGGAACCAGGGGTTTTTTCATCTTTCTTTTCCATAAAGAGCACATGTCATCTCTACCTTCATTTGGTATGTTTCCTGCTCAACTGTGCACACAGACATGTTATTCATGTAAGGAGTATTCAACTAAAGCTAATAATCCTTCCCCAAGGCTAAGACACCAAGATAAGAGTAAGATATTTTCAAGATTACAGGAATAGTGAGCCTTTCAGGCAGATCACCCCATAAAAGAATTGCCTCTCTAAACAGGAGTAATTACCCCACGGCAGGAACTGAGGCAGCTCCCCTAAGCGGAAGCAATCTTCTCATGATGAGAACTGAATTGCTCCCACAGGGATAATGACTTCCTCAGAGCCAGCAGGACATTGCAGAACAAGATCTGAGATGGTCAGCAAAACACAGAATGTGACCAAGACTGCTCAACTATGCAGACTTTGCCCTTACTTTCATTCCTTCCCCTATTTTAACCTGAAGATTTTGTTGGTACCACTGAAAGACTAGTCTGAGAATGATAGGCCCCTCTGATTCTTGGTATAGCTATGTTGAATAAATTCCTTCCTACTTCACCAGTACTCTTTCCATTTTGAGTTTTGGGGCAAGTAGCTGGACCTGGTCTGTTATCTGAATCCTGAAGTCAGGTCCCTCTCTGGCCTGGACTCTGATGACAAAGTGAACAAAGATTTCCTTCACAGGACAATAATCAATCACATTTCACCAGATACAATCTGCATTTCTGTAAACATGAATAATTTGTATTATTAATAGTTTTCTACAAATTCTAAGATCATAAAATAGCCTGAAGACAATGAAAGGACACCCAGTAAAGTTTTGATCTATTTTAAAGACTTTTTCATCATTTTCCTATAGTCTCATGAGAAAAGTGGGGGAAAAAGGACTAATTTTTTTTAAATGAAATCAAGCATATGAGAAAATGTTGCAGAAATCAAAGAAATGATAATTATACTATGAAAATAATTTAAAACATACAATGCTTATTTAAAATTAGAATAACTGCATGTTATGCCAAACTAATTTTTTAAACATTTTTTTTAGTTGTAGATGGACATCTTTATTTTATTTTTATTTATTTTTATATGGTGCTGAGGATCGAACCCAGTGCCTCACATGTGCCAGGCAAGTGCTCTACCACTGAGCCATAGCCCCAGACCCCAAACTTCATTTTTAATATAAAAATTTCATTTCATAATACTATTAGATATATAGACAAGTTGTAAAAATAATACAGTCATCATAAAATTCACACTCATGAACATCTTACATTTATAAAGTGCATTTCACACTTCCTCTGCTCTCCCTAAGTTCTCCAATGAGACCTTGAAAATTAGACTGACAAAATATCAATCAACAAGAGAAAAACAATAGGAGTTTATTAACATATGCATTGCATATATGTATGCGAGAACTCAGAGAGGGACCCTCAGAGTGGTGGTTGGAATGTTGTGTTATGTAACATCTTTAAAAAGCACAACAAATTTATAGACATGAGAAGACAGAGTAAAGGAGTTTAGGCTCCCAAGGGCAGCAAACTGAGAAGGTAAATTGGGCAAAATTACTGGAGTAAGGTTTGTTGTGCTTGTTTTCAAGATTACAGGAACAGTGAGCAGTGAAGGTTCATCTCAGCACCACAGCACCACTTTCTTCTTTGTGGCTATAAACTTTCTGGGAAGAGTGGATGTATGACAGCCCTCATCCCTCAAAGTTCCTGCATTTGTTGATTCTCATTTGCCTCCAGCTTAAAATAATCCAAATGCTAAAGGGTTATAGGGGGTAACTTCAGTGATTTGGATCTTGATTGTCCCCCAAAGGCTGTTGTGTTAAAGGCTTGATCCCAAGGGTGATGCTATTGGAAGGTGGTGGAACCATGAAGAGGTGGGGCCTAGTGGGAGTCTTCGGGTAACTAGGAGTGTGCTCTTGAAGCTAAGAGTAGATCCCGGCCACTTCCTCTTCTTTCATTTCCTGGCCATGAATTGAGTAGTTTGCTCTGCCATGTGCTCCCACCCTGATGCACTGCCTTGCCATAGGTCCAAAACACCAGGGCTCACTAATTATGGACTGAAACCTCTAAAACTGAGCCAAAGTAATCTTTTTCTCTTCATAAGTTGATTATTTTAAGTATTTGTTATAGCAACAAAAAATTGATTAACATGGTGGCTTATTCTCGTCCCCTACAACATAATTAATGAACCAATATTGATTAAGTATTATTAACTAAAGTCCATAACTGTATTTATATTTCTTTCATTGTTGCCTGGTGTCTTTTTTATGTTTGGGGATACCATTCAGGATACCATGTCACATTCAGTTATCATGAATGTCTTCCTTAGGTTGTGATACCTTCTTTGCTTTTGATGAACTTGACCATTATGGTTAAATATTTTATCAAAAACTGCTCTGTTGTGATTGTCTGATGTTTTTTGCATTATTGGGATGTACCTCCATGGGAAGAAAGCCCATGGAGATAAGTTTTCATATTCATCACATTTTATCAAAGGGTACATGCTCTTAATGGGACTTAAAACTGTTGGTGTAACCCTTAATCATCTTGGCATTGTACTTGTTGAAACAAAATCATTAAGCACAGTTCATCTAAGGAGCAGGAAGCTCTGTTTTATGTCCTTGAAAGTATAATATCTATACCAATTATTTAAAAATATTTTTCATGAGAGATTTGTCTCTTCTTTCCCATTTATTAATAAATTGTTAATTAATTGTTAAAATGATTAATGAATTAGTATTAACTTATGTCAGTATGGACTCATATATATTTATTTTGTGCTTTGGGGTTATAAACCAAAGCAATTTTTTATTAAGTTGCTCCACATTTGGTCATTAAAAACTTTTAAAGTTGACCCCTGTGTCCCTTTGACATAACTCCATCACTTATTTTTGTTGTTATTTTGAGAACTTCTTTACTTTCTGGCATCCCAAATTGATCCACGTTCATCTTCTGTATTTTCTGTCTCAGTTTTAGAATCTATTATTACAAGGAACTTTGGCTCTTTTCATTGGAGAGTGGTATTCATAAAGATCTGTGTCCAAGGTTGGCTCATTGCTATTGGGATGTCTTTGCTTTTAGACCCTCTCATTTGATGACAGATCAAAGAAATATACATATAAACACACATGCACACACATCTATAAATATTCGTATGTAGTGATTTGTACCTGGGTAAAACTGAACATGAGTCCTTTAGAATGTCTCCCACTGTAATCTATTACTGCATCCTCTCTCCATTTCAAGATCATAATTTTATCATATCTGCAAAATATTTATGTAATATAAAGTAATATGCCTATGCATGTTTTGGGGATTAAGGTGTGGACATATTTGGGGGGGTATTATTTAACTTACAATAGGTACATAATGGTATCTTATTATAGCTTGGATTTATATTTACTTTGTTCTGTTCACTAATGATAATATCCCACTTATTATGAGTTTGCCATCCTTATTCTTCATCAATGAAGTATTCTGATAAAATCTTTTGCTTATTTTTAAAATTACATTGCTTGGTATACTATAGAGCTATAGTAACAAAAACAGCATGGTATTGGCACCAAAACAGACTTGAAGACCAGTGAAACAGAAGACACAGAGACAAACCCACATAAATACAGTTATCTTGTATTAGACAAAGGCATCATAAACATAAATTGAATAAAAGACAGCCTCTTCAACAAATGGTGCTAGGAAATCCAGAAATCCATCTGTATGAATGAAGTTGAATCTCTGTCTCTCACCTTGCACAAAACTCAACTCAAAGTGGTTCAAGGTCCTAGGCATTAGTCCAGAGACCCTGCACTTATTAGAATAAAATGTAGGCCCAACTTTCCATCATGTTGGCTTAGGAACTGACTTCCTCAATAAGACTCCTAAAGTACAAGAAGTGAAATCAAGGGCTGGGGTTGTATTCAGTGGTAGAGAGCTCACCTAGCACACTTGAGGTACTGGGTTTGATCCTCAGCACCACATAAAAATAAAACAAAGATATTGTGTCCATCTACAACTAAAAAACATTTTAAAAAAAGAAGTAAAAAAAATCAAGAATCAATAAATGGGATGGAGTCAAAGTAAAAAGCTTCCTCACAGCAAAGGAAATAATCAAGAACATGAAGAGAGATCCTACAGAATGAGAGAAAATATTTGCTACCTGTATCTCAGATAGATCATTAATCTTCAGGATATATAAAGAACTCAAAAACTTAACACCAAAAAAAAACCCCCCAAATAACCCAATCAATAAATGGGCTAAGGAATTGAAACACACACCTCACAGAAAAAGAAATATGAATGGTCAATAAATATATGAAAAACTGTACAACACCTCTAGCTATTAGAGAAATGCAAATTAAAACTACACTGAAATTCCATCTCACTCCAGTCAGAATGGCAATTATCAAGAACACAAGAAATGATAAATGTTGGTGAGGATGAGGGGAAAAAGGTATAATAATACATTGCTAGTATGACTGCAAATTGGTGCAACCCCACTGGAAAGCAGTATGGAGATTCCTCAGAAAACTTGAAATGGAACCACCATTTGACCCAGTTATCTCACTTCTTGGTATATACCCAAAGGACTTAAAATCAGTGACCCAGCCACATCAATGTTCATAGCAGCTCTTCACAATAGCTAAGCTATGGTACCAACCTAGATGTCCTTCAACAGATAAATGAATAAAGAAAAGAGGTATAAATACACAACAGACTATTACACAACTATAAAAAAGAATGACTTTATGATTTTTGCCAGTAAATGGATGGAACTTGAGACTATCATGCTAAGTAAGCCAATCCCCCCAAAACACAAAATTCAAATGTCCTCTCTGATATGCAGATGCTAACACATAATTAGGGAGATGGCGGGAAGAATAGAAGTTCAGTGGATTAGACATAGGGGAATGAAGGGAAGGGAGCGGTGGGAATAGGAAAGAAAGTAGAATGAATTGGACCTAACTTTCCTATGTTCATATATGCATACATCACTGGTGAAACTCCACATCATGTACAACCACAGGATGCGATTCCAATTAGAATAAGTTATATTCCATGTATTTATAATAGGTCAAAATACACTCTACTATTATGTGTATCTAAAAAGAACAAATACAAAATAAAAATAAAATTACATTGCTTGGGGTTCCTTTTGGTGTAGGTTTTGGAGAGTTCTTTATACAATCTGGATATGAATCCTTTATCAAATATATTATTATATTTCTTCAAGGCTGTGGCTGATTGTTTTGATACTGATGGTTATTGGTAATGAGTTTTGCTTCCTCACATGTTGAAGTATAACATTAGAAAAGCACACTGAGGCAAGCATATAAAGCAGGGTTTAGTTAAAAAAGGGTAACATAGCATAGACTTCTCCCAGGAGGGAGAAGGGGGCCTATCCCAAAGAGTGAGATTATTTTGCCTTTTTATATGTCCTAGGCTTTCTTTGTTTTCCTGTTCTCTTCCCCTTATCTCTCTCCTTGTGACTAGGCCCAGCAGATGCTCAGTGGGATGGCCAAAGGGTGAGAAGCAGATGGGCTTCAGGGGCCAAGGTGGAGTGATCTGGGAAAGAGGCCAGGCTCAGGAAGCATTAAATAACAACTTTTACAACTCCCTTGGACAGGTTACTTTAGCAGGTTGGAGCTGGGGCAGATTATCCTGATAAGGGTGGAGGAAGGGTTCTGAAGGCATTTCAATCCCTTAGGGACAGTTTCCAACTTCTCAGATTCACTCAAATTGGACTCTTTGATAAGACCTGACTAGATGTACCTATCTATACTGACTGCCTGTTAATTCTGGCTTCAGTTTCACTCCCTAAAAGTATCATTGAATGAGTTGGTGTTAATTTTAATGAGTCTCAGTTATCATTTAAAAAAAATTTTTTTTTTTGGATCAGGCTTTTGCTGTTGCATTTAAGAACTCTTAATGCAAAATCACAAAGATTTTTCTCATTTTTTTCTAAAAGTTTTTGTTTCGTTTGAAACCAGGAATAGAACTCAGGGGCACTTAACCATTGAGTCTCATCCTCAGCCCTTTTAATATTTTATTTAAAGACAGGGTTTTACCAAGTTGCTAAAATGCTGAGGCTGTCTTTGAATTCAGATCCTCCAACCTTAGCCTCCCTAGCCACTGGGATTACAGGCCTGCGCCGCCCTGCTCAGATGCTTTTTATTGCCTTATCCCAATGGTTACATCAAAAGAATGCGGAATGGAAGTGGTAAAAGTAGACATTCTTTCCTTGTTCCTGATTTGAGAGGGAAAACAATCATTCTTATTCATTAAGTATGTGTATGTATTTATGTGATATCTATATATCTAAAATTTAACCTTTTTTATTTTTTTTTAAAAAAAAGGTGGAGCTGGGAGTGGTGGCGCATGTCTTATAAGCCCACTTACTTGGCAGGCTGAGGCAGGAGAATCACAAGTTCAAGGCCAGCGTCAACAAGTTAGCGTGACCCTGTCTCTAAAGAAAAAGGAAGGAAAAAAAAAAATAATAAGGCATGGAGATGAAGCTCAGCAGTAGAGGCACCATTGGTTCAATTTCCAGTACTGGGGCGGGATGGGGGACAGAAAATTGACTTTAACAGCCCTCTTATCTCCTAAGGATAATCAGTAGTAACTTCCACATTTTCTTTCTTTAATATTATTGTCATTATAATTACGAATACATTGAGTGCATAAAGGAAGTGAGGTGGTCTAAATGAAAGACAAGGCTTCAGCCTTCTGTGACCCCAGCCAGGTCGCTTTCACTAGCACGGATTCCATTGTTTCCTTCTCAGACACCGTAGAAAAGGTGTGTCGCGGAGACCTTCTGGGAAATGTAGTCTGAAAGGAAAAGCGCTGCTGTTCAGAAAGGGAAACCCGTTGGCTCTCCCTTGCGCATGCGCAGTGGTACTGGTGGTTTGGCGGTGGCGGGGAGAAATGTCTCTGTGTTAGGTGTTCTCGCTTCCAGGTCGGTGTGCAGCTTGGCGTCCCCACCCAGGTGGACTAAGGTACAAGCTGCCAGCGAGGGCGGGCCCAGGGCGCAGGGCTTCCTTGGTGCGGCTAGGACAGAGGGCCGGTCGCGGGTGAACCCTACGCGTCCCAATTGCGGCCTCGGCAGGTGAACAGGACTCGGGCAGGGGGCGTTGCCTGGGAAGGTCCTCCCGGGGAGGCCGGAAGACTGCGTGACACCACTTAACCTCCGGGCCATTCTCAGGCCATTCTCCTGGACAAGTAGTCCCCAGAAAAGAGACTTTAGGGAACTGTGTCCTTCCTATTCAGGGTTGGTGAGTCCCCGGGCGGTTTTCAGCAGTCAGCGATTGTTGATTTAACATCTCCCACCCCCATCCTCCAGAGTTTAAACTTCGTTTTTGTCAGTTTTACTCGTTTGGCAGTATTTTTCTACAGTGACTCCTAGAGTGATTTAACTATATATTTTTTTAAAGTACATTTTTTTTTAAAGTTAATTTTGTCCATTTGCTAAGTTACTTTCTTTTTCCTCTAAATTTTTAATTTGATTTTTGGGGGTCGGGATTGTGGGGGTGGAACCCAGGGCTTCACACATAACGCACTGTATCATTGAGTTATATACCCCCATCCCCTTTTCTCTAAAGTTTCAATTCATTTCTAGCCGGTGATGTACCCCTTGAGCCCTTGTGTGCATTGAGGGATGAGGATGGGTGGATCAATTCAGTGAAGAGGAAAATCATTTCTAAACTCTATTGATGTAATAGTTATTGCACTATTTTAAAATAGCATGCTTTTAATTCTTAGAATGTATCCATCATAAAAGGTCAGTTCTAATGTCTTTTGCATTTAGGAAACTTGGTAACTCTTTTTGATAAAAGAAGTAGAATTTCTAAAAGGAAAATAAGAGAGGACTAATTTTTAGTTGATTGTTTCTGAAAAACGGTATCCATTCTTCCGATGCTATTTTTCACCTCAAGTAATATCCAAATGCCAATGTGTGAAATGTTAATGTCTTTTCACTTTAACACCTGTGAGCCATGTGTCACTGTGCCCTTTACTTTGTTATTGAATATCATACGGTTTTAATCCCTTAGCTTGTTTCATCTTTATTCACAATGACTGGCAGAAAGGCCCAGTAACTTGGAGTACGCTTTTTGCCCACTTTTGGCTTTGGTGGCCATGCTCAGGGCCCTTTTGGCTTGGATCTGCTGATACCATTAAACCATTAAGGCTGGAAGTTCTGTTCTGGTGGAGGTTTCTAATCTGGTCTGTCTTAATGAGGGCAGAGTGCATGCAGGGTGAATAGTCCTCACAGCTTCTTTCTCTGTTTCAGGTGCCTTCCCCAGCAGGGAGGGAGAAATGGCCAGGAGTTTGCTGCCAGCACAGATTCAGGTGAGTGAAGGAGGCTTCTTTCTTGAACTGCCTTAAGGATTTATAGATAGCCTATTTGTTTCATTCATTGTTGAGTTTCTCTAGACAGTAGAGCCCCTGGAGGGACCAGAGGGCATGGTAGGTTAGGTGCTAGAAAGAAAGGTGTTTCCTTTTTTCAGGCCAGTCTGATGGTGCAGTCTCCAGTTAATAGCTAAGTACTTATTGACTAGAAATTGAATGGGAGTCCATCCCATGCCATTGCCACAGCCAGAGCTTTGTGAGGGATCCAGGTATGATGGAGCATAAACACATTGCTGTGTCAAATAATTCCCTTACTAAGGATTCAAAGAGGAGAGTCATGGTCTTTGGAACCTAAGACAACCAACGTATGAGAGTACAGTGGACCCTCCATATCTGTGGGTTCTACATATAGGGACTCAACCAACCACAGATCAAAAATATTTGGGAAAAAATAAAAGTGTGCTTGTATTGAACTTGGCCAGACTTTATTTTTGTCATTCCGTAAACAATACATTATAATAACGATTTACATTGTATTAGGCATTATAAGTAATTGAGATATGATTTAAAGTATATTGGAGGATGTTTATAGGTTATATACTATACCATTTTACATAAGGGCCACTTTATATAAAGAGTTTAAGTGTCCTCAGATATTGGTATCTGCAGGAGTCTTGGATACTAAGAAACTACTATATGTAGTAAGAGTCCAGGTGACTCCTAGAAAGATTGAAGAAAGAAACCTCCTTGTCAGCAGGTGTAACCAGGGCAGCTTCCTAGCATTGGGCAAGACCAGGCTTGTATAGTTGGTGAATGGAAGGCATCCAGAAGAAATCAAAGCTTGGGCAGTGGTTTGGGATTACATTCCCTTGAGGTGGAAAGTATCCTTTGTAGGAATTTCTTTCTTTCTCTGCACTTTGAGAGCACTTACTCTGTATTATTAATGGATTTGAGGAGATATATATTTAAAAAGAAAATTCTCCCAACACAGAAAACTTCTCCACAAAAGTAGAAGAGAAAAAAGGTAATTATTTTTATAATCAGAAACCAAATTGTTATGTACATCATATGTACTCTAAGAAGAGGTTTCAAGAAGCTCACCTTACATAGAATAAGAGGATACAACCCAATGAAATAGGTAGTTTCTACAGTTTAGACTTAAATGATAAGTTAGGCCCATCTCCTCCCCAGAAACTGGGAAATTAGCCTTTATCTTTGTTGAAAGATAAATGTTGGCGCATTTCAATTTTAAAGAGTTTATTTGAGCAAACTGCAGGCTGGAAGGGTTCTGTGATCCACCCAAAGGAGAAAGAGGAGAAAGCTTTTATAGGGTCACTGCAGAAGTAGAGCAAAGAAATTATTTGGTGAAAGTTGGACTGTCTCCATGCAGAGTTCCTGATGATGTAATTAATACACAGGTGGTGCTTCTGATTGGCTGAGCTTAAGTTTCTTTTCATTAGGAACCCAGGGTGTTGGAGCCCTCTCAGCCTAATGACCTTCCATTACATTATTTTAGTATATGTCTTGATGATTATACTCAAAGAGCTGTTAGTTCCTTGAGGGAAGTTTTCTCATTTGTGAGACTGGCAAGTGACTTAGTTAACCACTAAAAAGTTTACATATGTTTGAAAAAAGATAAATTCTGAAAAAAAAGGAATAGGAGTAAATGTATATTCCCATGTTTCCAATGGGGAGAAACAAGTCACTTCTTTTTAATTTTCTTTTGCCTTTCTGGGTCAGGGAAGGTGTCTGACCTTGTGATCTGCTTGGGTTCACCTTGGGGATGGTGAGAAGAAAATGAATTGTGACCTAGCGCTTATGCTGTAGAAATATACGCTAAGGAAAAAAGCTTTGTACACATTTCTGATGCTGTACACGAAGGGTCAACCTATCATTTGTAGAGTATTACAAAAGTGGAAACAACCTAAACATCCACCTCAAGATTAAACAAACTAGTTTATCCATGTAGTGAAATATTAGACAGCAAGTAAGAATATTGACTAGAATGCTGTTTCTCATAATGTGATTTGGATTTTTGTTTGAATGTAAAAAGTCTGAAAGGACATGCAGCAAAAAGTTAAACTTTTTCTGGTGGCAGAAAATGAGATTAACACTCCATGTTTTCTTGCTTATTGATCTTTCCTCATTTTCTATATGCATGTATGGAAATATCACAGTGAATCCCATTAACATGTACAATTAATATGTGTTATTAAAAATAGATCTATAAAAATATTCTGAAAAAGAAAAGAAAGAGCCACTAGTTCAGAGTGATGACTTGTCTGGTAGGTGGCAGTGGGATAGAGGAGCAAAGGCTTCTGAGGTGTGGATGGGAAATCCTGATCACAGCCCTCTTCCCTGGCTTTTTGTTGAAGGTTATGCAGACTACCACCCTTGGCACTCTCCTGGTAAAGCCTTGCCCAGGGCATTCTCAGAGCCTCTCCCACTGTGAATATTAATGTCCTCTCCCACAGGACACAGAGGTGGGCCATGGTGATGACAGAATCCATCACTGGGACCAACCGAACTGTGTTCTAAGGCAAGCCCAGAGGTCTCCTATCTAGTCCTCCCCAAGTGAAAGTACTAGAACCTCCTTCTAAAATCTTCTTGTGTGTCACCTGTAAGGTGAGAGTTTGGCCTAGGTAATTGTACATTTCCAAGTGTAAAGTTCTGTGTCTGTTATTTTGATTTTGTTTCATGATTTCAAGCATGCTTCTGTTTGGCTGCTGTGATTAAGCTTTCCGAGGGTGCAATATGTCACTTACAGTAAGCAAGCACATGATAAATAAGTGCTCAGTAACAAAGCCAAATTATCCAGAAATACTTGCTTTACTTGAAATCCTTAGAATCCTGAGTTGTGATAGGGTTGTTTCTCAGTTATTCCATCCAGGGGTGATCATGAGTGAGTAGAAATGGGTTTGCTGTTCCAGGAGTCTGTGACATTCAGGGATGTGGCCGTGCTCTTCAGCCAGGATGAGTGGTTGCACCTGGATTCTGCCCAGAGAACCTTGTATCGGGAAGTGATGCTGGAGAACTACAGCAACCTGGTCTCACTGGGTAAGGAGTTGTCCATGGGATGCAGAGTCCCCCTTCAAGGAGGATATTTGAAGGGCTTGGCCAGGTACAGGCCCTCTCCTCACCCCGCCATGGGTTCAGAGTGATAGCTACTATTCCTCTTGGCTATACAGAGATGTCTGAGCTTGACTGAGTTATGTCTTCTCTATGCTTTTCCTATTTCCTTCTCTCCCCAACACCGCCCCCTCTGTTCCCTTGGGTCCCATAAAATGCTACAGCTGAGAAGAGTGCATTGCCTTCTTTGATCCTGACCATCCACTAGGAGCCAAAGCCCCTCCCTGAACAAGACCTCCTTCTTACACTATCCCTCTTCTCCAGTGCCTGCAGAGCTGGTACTTTATTCCAGGATGGCCACTCATGTCTTCTTCTTAATGAACAGGGATTACATTTTCCAAACCAAAAGTCATCTCCCAGTTAGAGTAAGCAGAATATCCCCAGGCAGTGAGAAATGGAGTACCTCAAAGTACATGTCTAGGTGAGTGACGGGATAATTTGGAAATGGGCATGGCGTTTTCAGCTGCCCAGGCACAGTGAAAAGGCTGTGTGTAGGAGACACTGGCAGGGGCCTCCTCAATGTGCCAGGCCAGGTGGAAAATGCTGGGAACAGCATATCCCCTTGCACATTTTTAATTACTTGATATATTAGGTTCAGAGAGAGAGGAATTAATTCTCCCAGTATGAGTAGCTCTTTTGTCAAGTGTGTCTTATAATTTGCAGAATATGTAATGTAATGTGTAGTATGTAAATGTTGTTGTTGTTATTATTATTATTCTGGGATTGAATCCAGAGGTGCATTACCACTGAGCCACATCCTTAGCCCTTTTTATTTTTTATTTTGAGCTCACTGAATTGCTTAGAGCCTCACTTAGTTGCTGAGGCTGGCCTCAAACCCGTGATCCTCCTACCTCAGCCTCCCAATTTGCTGGATTACAGAAGTGCACCATCATGCCCAGCTGTTTATAGTTATTTTCTCTTCCATCTTTTTCCTTGCTTTTACTCGATTATTAAATTATTTTACTTTAGTGTTCTTTTATTATTTCATCTTGGGCTTTGCTTTGATTTTTTTTTCTCTGCTACTTATTACGCATGGTGCAACAATAAGAAATGAGAAAAGAAAGCATGTGTTGAGAGAAACTCAAAATGGTGGCAATAATGGAGTTTAAGCAGGAGACTTGTAAATGCTCATCATGCCATTCTTTTTTCTGTGAAAATTTTCAAAATATGTCCTACATTCTGGCCCCTGGGACATATTGCGGAGTCTCTAAAACTCTCCATGCATTGCTGCATCATAAGCTCCCACATTCTGTTCTGCTTTGAATTTTGTCTTTGTTTCTGGCACCAGAGGATTGCTGTCTTGAGCTTATCCAGAATTTATTTTTCTTGCTGGCAATAAATGGCCTTTCTGTATCAGTTCAGTCTCATGTTTTCATTCATGAATGTTTTTCTCTTTGGTTTGACTAGAATATTTTCAAGAATAAATTATTTTTCAGAGATTCATGTGTGCAATTTGTATATGTCTAAAAATCAGTTCCTTTTTTTTTTTTTTCCTTTTTGGGAATTGTCTTTTGGAGCTAGCATTCTGGCATCAGGTGTTTTTCCCCCCATCAGGTGAGTCCACTGTCTTTGGTCATTGAGTTTGTTGATACAACAAGTTCTCAGTCTGATTCTATTCTCCTGTTGGTATATAGATAATGTTACCACTTTTTTCTTTTTCTGTTTTCTGTCTGGAGTCTTACAGGATATCTTCTTTATCTTTGGAATTTAAAAAATTTGTCAGGTTTCATCAAATTAATTTTTTTTTTAGTGTTACTTGGCACTACCTGGGCCCTTTACTTTGAAGATTCATGTTCTTTTTTTTAGGGATATTTGTTTCTACTACATGTACTCTGCCACATCCCACCAACAATTTGGAAGAAATTACTACAATAATAATTATATAATAAAGTAAAAATTCATGCAGAAGCCTAGAAAATAAATTCATTTGTTGTAAGGACCAGAGTGGTAGTTATAGATTAGGTTTAGATTTGGCTGTGAACATTCTGATTGGCAAAGAAATCTACACTATCAAATTGTGTACTTTTTCAAGCACTTAAAAAAACTATTATATTTCATTCATATAAATTATACATGATATTGTAAAAGGAGAGAGGGAGGAAGAAGGGGAAGGAGAGCAAAAAAAAGGAGACTCACCTGCAATTTTTATCAGCCGTGATCAACTACTGTTAATATTTTACTGATTTTCATTCACACTATGAATATTTGAGTATTTATACATGAGAGACAGCAACAGAGTGATTGTACATATTATTCTTGAGAGTGTTTTAAATTGTGATTGTCCTTCAGTTATTCAGTTCTCAGTAAATACAGTTCTCAATAAATACTCTGCCACATCCCACCGACTACTTCATTGAAAGGCTTTTTGTATTGTTAAGCTATATGAAGCGGTCTTCCAACTGAAAAGTTGTTTCCAGTTTTTTGTTTGTTTGTTTGTTTGTTTGTTTTTAAAGAGAGAGAGAAGAGAGAGGTTTTTTTTTAATATTTATTTTTCAGTTTTCGGTGGACACAACATCTTTATTTTTTATGTGGTGCTGAGGATCGAACCCAGTGGCCAGGTGAGCGCATTACCGCTTGAGCCACATCCCCAGCCCCTGTTTCCAGTTTTTACCTACTTTTGATAGTGCTGAGATAGCTTTAGAATGTAAAGGTATAATATAAAGAGAAAAATGCTCAAGGAGTAAATAATTGTAGTATGAGCATTGTGATTGAACATTCAAGAAATGTGAATCCGCAGTCCATAAAGGATCTTTTGAAAAACTATTCATCATAATTAATGAAATTCAAACTAAAGTAACAGGATGCCATTTTTCCATTATTAAGTTACCAAGCATTAAGAAATATATTTCCAGTGATTTGCTAATGTTCTGAGTGATAAACAGTACCTTTAATGGGATTTTGATTGGTACAATTTTACTGGAGGATGGTTTAGTTTCATTAAAATCAATTCAGCATTTCTAAATTTATCTCTTTTTTAAAAATATTTTTTAGTTGTCAGTGGATTTTATTTTGTGTATTTATGTGTGGTGCTGAAAATTGAACCCAGTGCCTCACTCATGATAGGTAAGCACTGTATCACTGAGTCACAACACCAGCCCTCTAAATTTATCTTAAGAAAAAAATTCTGTAAGTATATCAAATTGCAAAGATGTGTAAAAGAATGTGTGTTATAACACAAGGGATTACTGGTGCAAAAGTTGTTTAGTAACAGGGATCTATTAAGTGATGATAAGTTCATACTTTGGACATTTTTTGTAGTCATTAAAATATTAGTGTCAATTTACACTACTGACACATAGAGAGAAGCCCAGGTTTTTAAATGAAGTGAGGAAAGCTTAGTTTCAACCCCACCCCTTTTCATTTTTTGAATTTTGAGACTGGGTCTTACCAAGTTGCCCAGATGGCTTTGAACTTGTAGACCTACTGCCTCAGCCTCCCAAGCTGCTAGGATTAATAGGCATGTGCCATTGCACCCAGCACATTTTTATTTTTTAAATAAAAGTGATACTTTTATATACGGAAAATTCTGGTGAGCTGAGTCCCATATGTCACAGGGATTGATTTGCGTGATATGCTTATGGGTAAACTATTCATTTTTATAGTTTTCTTAATTTTCTTGAAATTATTGCACTTTCCCTTTTTAGTCAAGGAAACAAAAACTTTCTTATAAAATACATTCTATTATTTACATGTTTTTATTTTTTATAAGAATACTGATAGCAGCATTAATATATACTTAAATCACATATTTCTTCAACCAATAAAATAATCAGGAAATTGTGTATTTTTCTCTTTCACATGTATGGAAACATTTGCTCGAACTCCTAACTCATCTTTACCAGAACTGTATTGACAATCATTATCATTTTCCACAGTATATCAACTTTACTACAATTTGATCATTTTAAATTAATTTTTTTTAGTTATATATAACCTTAGGATACATTTTGACACACTCACAAAAGCATGGAATGATTTGCCTCTAATTCCATCAGTAGCACTTTTTCCATTCCCTTGTTCTTTTCCCTCTACTAATCTTTCTGTAATTTATTTATAGTGTTTTAAAAATTAGTGTCTTGTGGATATACTTGATATACCCTGTGCTATATTTATGTATGTACATAGAAAAGTTCAGTCAGATTCATTCCAATGTTCTTCCCTTTTCCTATTTCTCCTTCATTCTGCTCAGTTCCCTTCATCTCTTCTACTGATCTTTAATAGTTTTCTCCTTTCTCCGCCTGTCCCTCTCTCCCTCACTCCCTCCCATTTTTTCTTTTTTCTTTCTCCCCCATCCCCTTACTTTGGATTAGCCCCTGCATATCAGAAAAAACATTCAACCTTTGACTTTGGGGGATTGACTTATTTCACTTAGCATTAATAGTAGAGACTATCAACCTCATCCATTTTCTGGCAAATGCCATAGTTTCATTCTTCTTTATGCCTGAGTAATACTTCAGTTGCAAAAGGATATTGGTCTAAAGTTTTCATTCCTTGATATTTGTTTGTCTGGGTTTGATATCAGAGTGATACTGGCTTTGTAGAATGAGTTTGACAGTGTTCCCTCCTTTTCTATTTCATGGAAAAATTTGAGGAGCATTATATTAGTTCTTCTTTAAAGGTTTGGTAGAACTCAGCTGAGAATTCCTCTGGTCCTGGGTTTTTCTTTATTGTTCATCTTTTGATAGCTACTTCAATTTCATTACTTGATATTCATCAGTGTAATTCTTCTATATCCTCATGGTTCAATTTGGGTAGGGCATATGTCTCTAGGAATTTGTTAGTATCTTCAAGATTTTGTAGCTTATTGGTATTGGAGTATAAATTTTCAAAATAGTTTCTGATTATCATCCGGATTTCAGTGGTATTGGGATGATATTTCCTTTTCTATCTCTAATTTTGTTAATTTGAGTGTTTTCTCTCTTTCTTTTGATTAATTTGGCTAAGGATTTAATTAGTCTTGTTTACCATTTCAAAAAACCAACTTCTTATGTCATTGATCTTCGGTATTTTTTTAAATTCTCAAATTCATTGATTGTTGCTCTAATTTTAATTATTTCCTATCTTGTATGGATTTTGGTGTTGGTTTTCTTCTCTTTTTCTAGGACCTTGAGATGTAATGTTAGATTATTTATTTGGTATCTTTCTATTTTTTTGATGTACTAGCTCAATGCTATGAAGTTTCCTCTTAGAACTATCTTAACACTGTCCTAGAGATCTTGATATGTTGTTTCACTGTTCTCATTTACTTCTAGGAAGTATTTTATTTCTCCCCTAATTTCTTCTGATACCCATTCATCATTCAGAAATGTATTATTTAATCTCCAGGTGTCAGAGTGATTTCTGTTTTTTATCTTATCATTGATTCTTAATTTCATTCCATTATGATCTGATCGAATGCAAGGGTAGTATCTCTGTTTGTTATATTTGCTAAGATTTGTTTTATGACCTAAAATATGGCATATTTTAGAAAATGTCCCATGTGCTGCTGAGAAGAAAGTGAATTCATTTGTTGATGGGTGAATATTCTACAGGTTTCTGTTAGATCCATACTTTTTTGTGTGTTTTTTAGTTCTGCAGAATCTTAGTTTATGTCTGGCTGATCCATCTAGTGGTTAGAGAGGTATGTTAAAATCACCCATTATTTTTGTATTGTCATCTATTTGATTAGTAATATTGAGAAAGTTTGTTTTATGTATATCAATGTACTATTGAGTCATAAATATTTACAATCATTATATCTTATTCTTGTGTGATTCCCTTAATTAAAGTGAACATTTTTGTTTCTTCTGATTAACTTTGGCTTGAAGTCCACTTTATCTGAGAATAGGTAGCCCTGTTTGTGTATGAGTCTCAAGTGAATGGTATTTTTTTCCCATCCTTTTACCTTGATTCTTGTGGATGTCTACCTGTGAGTGAGTCTCTTGCAGACAACATACTGTTGGATTTTGTTTTTTAATCCAACTGACAATCTGTGTCTTTTGATTGGAGAGTTTAGACTATTTTCATTCAGTGTCATTATGGAGAAATGATTTTTGTTTTCTGGCATTTGGAATGAATTTTTTTAGTTTCTACAAATCATAGAAGGTTTTTTTTTTCTTTCTCCATTTTCACTTCTGAAGCTTAATTTTGCTAGGTATAGAATCATTGGCATCCATTTTCTTTCAGAGCTTGATATACATTATTCCAAGCCTTCCTGGCTTATAAGATCTGGGTTGAGAAGTCAGTTGAAATCTGGATTGGTAACCAGCCATTTATCTCTTGCAGCTTTTAAAATTTTATTCTTATTCTGTATGTTAGGCATTTTCATTATAATATGTCTTGGAGTGGATCTATTGTGAATTTGTATATTTGTAGTCATAAATGCCTCTTGTATCTGAATTTCATCTTATTCTTAAGGTTTGGAAAATTTTCTGCTGTTATTTCATTGAAAAGATTGGAGCCTTCCTTTACCCCAGTAATTCTTAAATTTGGCCTCGCTTTATTTCAAGATTATGTACTTTGTCTTCAAGGCTTGAAAATCTATCTTCAGAGTGTTCTAATCTATTGGTAATGCTTTCCATTGAAATTTTTTATTATTTTTACTTACACATGACAGTAGAATGTATTTTGACATAATCATACATACATGAAATATAACTTCCCATCTTTGTGGTGGTTTCCATTGAAATTTTAATTTGTTTTTTGAGTCTTTATTTTCTGGGTTTTTGTTGGGTTGTTTTTCAGAATCTCTTTTTATTGAAGTGGTCTTTCACTTTCTGTATCTTCCCTCTAATTTCACTCCTTACATCTTTATTTTTTTATTTAAAAAAATTTTTTTTGTAGTTGTAGATGGACAGAATGCTTTTATTTTGTTTATTTTTATGTGGTGCTGAGGATCGAACTCAGTGCCTCACACATGCTAGGCAAGGCTCTACCACTGAGCCACAGCCCCAGTCTCCTTACATCTTCTTTAAGCTCAAAGAACATTGTAACTATGAACTTTTTTTTTCTCTGACATTTCTTTCACTGTGGTGTCAATGGAGTTAGTTATTTGGGATGGCTTGTTCCCTTGCTTTTTAAAATTGTTTGCATGTTTACCCATCTATTGTGAATAGTTCTCTCTTCTTCTTTTAAGTAAGGAACTACTTTATGAGTTTCTCTCTTTTAAGAGCCATGGCTTAATCCAGATATTGTCTTTAAATCAAAGTGTGACCTTTGCTGATCTCAATATCAGCACCACTTTGAGAGGTGCCACTGAACCCTGTTTACTACAGTCACTTCAGAGCCAAGCCTCATACTATTCAGCTATATGAGAAACAAAAAGCTTGCTGATATTTTTCTTTACATTTCCTCTAATCCAGATATAATCTTATAAAGTTCTGGAATAGGTAAAAAATTAATTATTAAATTTAGTAAAATTCCAATAACCTTAAACGAGTACTAAAATAGGGGAAAGAAGAAAGTTGGGCCAAAAGGAGAAGGGAAAAAGAAAGAAAGAGAGAAATAGAGAGGAAAAAATAGAAAATAATAATATGCACCACAGTGTAGAAGGAGAAATGGATGGATGGTGGGTATTTGAGGTAGTAGCTGATAATGTAAGTAGTGGGTAAGAGGAGCAGGTATAAACCAGAGCTAGGAAAACAAAGAGAGAAAGCCTGATTCCAATTAATGCTTTAAACCATTAGATGAAATACATTCAAATGGTTTGAAGGTACAATTAGAGTAACAACTATTGATCAACTCAAAGAGTGATTTGTATGACCAAAGTCAACACTGAAGTTATTTATAGTAAGCCGTGCCAAGGTGAAGAAAATTTTTGTTGAATCTTGGTTTGGATTTCATTGGCGTTTGGATATTTAGTAGATGTCCATCGTTTTTGGACTGTGAATCCTTCCAGAGTTGCTGGGGCACAGGAACCACTTCCCTAGTTGCTATAGACCTCCAACCAGGTGGTTATGGTTTTTTAGCTCAGGGACCTGCAGCTGACTGCTTGAGGGTACACTGTTGTGGCTTGGTTATTTCTGTTATATGCAGGAGTTCAGAATGCAGGCTGTGGAGTATTCCTGTGGTTGCTGTGGGTCATTGTGTGCTTGTTCCCCTATCCAGGATCCTTTTCATGGTGGTGTAGAGCCTTGTGGCTGTTAGTGAGTGCAAGATCTTTGGTTGTAGTTTTTCCATGAATATTCTGTGGTATAGAAGCATTCCCCCAGCTGACACTAGTCTCTGAGGTACTATAGCAAAGGGACTCAGGTGGTTCACCTGGATTCTGGTTTCTACTGCTCCAGGTTGTAAAACGATGTGTGTCATTTCCCTCTGTTGACTCTGATGTAAGGTCCAGCCAGTGTCTGAACAATGCCCTTTCACTCTCCAGTTATAACCTTGGGTTGGGCTGAAAGCCAGGTAAAACTAGGAACATTTACTTGCTGCTGCCTTGGATCAGGCAATTTTCTATCTTAACTGACCTCCATCTGGCTATTTTTGCAGCTGCTTTCCACTTAAGTTTCCAGGGGTATTCAGGAATTTCTCCTTGCAGCCTTCTGCCCCTGGCTGCACCATTTGGGATCCGGATCTCTCTGTCACTAGATATTCAGGCAGCTTTCTTCCAGTCTGGCGCATGATCAATGGGACTGTCCCTAGGCTTCTTATAGTGGCTTCCCCCAGTGTCAGTGATTGGGGCTGGTGCATTCTGGATGGATCTGCTTTTCTCTACTGGGGCCAAAGCGGCATTGCTGCTCCATCACTGTCTGGGTCCCATGGAAGCTGTGCTTTTCACCTTTGCCTGGGTCACAGAGGCTGAGTAGAGTGCTGAGTTAATGGCACTTCCCCTCATAGGATGTCTCCACCATCTCCCCTTGTTTGCAGTGAGGGGGAGTGGGATTCAGTGATTTGGGGCTAGGAGCATTTCCTTAGAAATTCTTTTTAGCTGAATTCTCAAGAGATCCCACTGCAGAGACCTTTCCTCTCATTTAATTTACAGCTGTCTGGACATGGGAAGATGTCATGTTGATTTAAAGGGGTGACTAATAAGGGCTCCACAAAGTGGCTGCAGACCCCAGTTCAACTTTCTTTTCACAAGTTCATTTTAAGCTGTTTGATCTGCTTCAGGGACTCTGCTGTGCCTTCCCACAAAATTTGGTAACTTTGGTCTGCCTTTTCAATGATTTTAAGTGGGTGAGCTTAAGAGTTTTCCATTCCATCTTTCTGTCTCTGTTGCCCCTCCCCCTTCTCCCTACCCTGGTTCAGGTTCAGGATTAGAGAACTCTGCACTTATTTTCTACTCTAGTAACTAATCTTCAAGTCTTTCCAGGTCTCAGGATTTGTAATGTTGAGTCTTAGAGCATTTATTTTGTCACTCACCTCCCAATTCTGCTTTTCCTTCACTGCCTGTTCTCTATGTTGTGAAGAGATTGGGAATTGCTGTCTAGCTAATTTCTGCTGTCTTCTGTTCCCTCAATTCTTTTATTTTAAATCCATAGTTTTATTGCTTGCAGTGTATCTTAAGTAATCAAAAAGATGGATTAAAATGTACTCTTCTTTTATTTCCCAGTATCAGAACTGATACCATTTTCCATGGAGCTACCAATCCAAAAGCTGGAGCTCATCCTTGAGTCACCTCTTTGACTTCTTCCACATAATCTGTTCATAAGAAAAGCTACCTGCTGGCTTATTGTATTGTCAGTAATTTCTTAAACAATCTCCCTTATGGAAATTTTAGTCCCAGTTTTTCTCAAAGAGTAAATAATTATAGTATAAATGTATAAGTGTTGTGATTGAAAATCCAGCTCTACCTCCAAAATTCCCAAATGTGCCCAGTCCCTTCCATCTCTCCCACTACCTGCCAATGCCACCTTCCATCCAGGAAGACTTTAGCAGCTTTCAGAGTGCCTCCTCTCTCTACCTGCCCTTGTTCTCTTTACCTTAACCCCACTTACAGCTCATTTATCATACAACTAGAATGGTTCTTTTTAAACAAAGAACACATACCATGTCCCTTCTATCCCCAATGATGTTTAGAAGAAATTTCAAATTCTGTACTATATCTTAAAAGAGAGTCAATGTGATATAGCCTCTGCCTGCCTGTTTTCCTCATTAACACTTTTCTTTTTCTTCTGCTTAAGACACACTCAACTTCCTTCTGTTTTGACCACAGAAAACTTATTCCTGCCTTAGGGCCTTTGTGTTAGCTGTCCCTTCTGACTGAATTCATCTTTATACCTACATTTTTGTGTGGCCTACTCTTGCATTTAGATTTTATCTTAATTTCATTTATTGCCCAGTTTAAAATATCACTGTACTTACTCTTTACAATGTTAATATTATTTTGGTTTGTTTATGGTTCTCATCAGTCCCTAGTATTTCTTTTAGAGTTGGTTATTTTTTTAAATATTTATTTTTAAGTGGACACAATATCTTTATTTTGTTTTTATATGGTGCTGAGAATTGAACCCAGTGCCTCACGCATGCTAGGCGAGTGCGCTACCACTTGAACCACATCTCCAGCCCTATAGTTGGTTACTTTGTCATTGTCAATATCCCACCGCTAGGTATAAGCCTTGTGAGAGTAGGCTCCATCTGACCTGCTCCCTGTAATTTCCAGAGACTTGATCTTTACATGATGCAGGCACACATTCAGAAATTACTGATTGAGTAAGCTAATATCTGTTGCAATATTATTTATTGCACTCTGACACTTCCCACAGTGGCACTAATGAAACCCTGTGTTTTACAGAGCTCCTTAGGGGAGGTGGTGCCTTCACGTCTTTTTCTCTTGAAATTTATCTGAATGTCCTGGGATATGAAATTTATCCAGGCTGACCTGGGATATGAAGTACAATAATAATACAGGACGTATTCAGAAATACCCTGTTCCTGATAACCTGGGCTTTGGTACTAGATCAATCCAGGTTCTTCCTCCCATTGAAGGTGCTTCCCTCTGAGTACTTCAAGCCACCGTCCTATAGATTTCTTCCAGACATGTCTATTATCCTGCTTTTTCCTCTAGTCTTTATTCCCATCCTTTCCTAAGATTTCAAGGCTATATTTATATTAACTATCCTTTTGTATTTTGATGTCACTTTTCTTTATTCTTAGTGCAAAAGAGACTAAACTTTTTTGATTACTTTATTTGCTTACTATAGGATGGGAGAACTTGTTTGAAACCACAGTTTCCAAAGAAGAAAATCTGGAAGTCATGGAAAAACTCATAGTTGATGATTTCAGATTGGGAAAAGTCTACATGAATGAGGACAAGTTAGAGAAGCAACAAGGGAAAAAGAACAAAGTTTTCAGAAAAGTGTTGTTTACCATCAAAAAAACCTGTGTGAAAGACAGAAGCTTTAAAGTCCTTGAACTTGAGAAAAATCTTGGCTTAAAATCATCACTTACTAGAAAACCTGGAATTGTTCCCAGAGGAAGGAAACCCCGTTCACAGCAGTATTCAATTCTCTTTAAACAACTGGGAGCCAACACAGTGCGTAAATGTTATAAATGTAATATCTGTGGGAAAATCTTCCTCCACAGTTCTTCCTTGAGCAAACACCAGAGGATCCATACTGGAGAGAAGCTCTATAAATGTAAGGAATGTAGGAAAGCTTTCAGCCAAAGCTCATCCCTGACACAGCACCTGAGAGTTCATACTGGAGAGAAACCTTATATATGTAGTGAATGTGGAAAAGCCTTCAGTTTTACCACCTCTCTTATTGGGCACCAAAGAATGCACACTGGAGAGAGACCTTATAAATGTAAGGAATGTGGCAAAACATTTAAAGGTAGTTCATCCCTTAATAACCATCAGCGAATCCATACTGGAGAAAAGCCCTACAAGTGTACAGAATGTGGGAGAGCATTTAGTCAGTGCTCATCTCTCATCCAGCATCACAGAATTCATACTGGAGAGAAACCTTATGAATGTAGTCAGTGTGGGAAAGCCTTCACTTCAATATCACGGCTGAGTAGACACCATCGAATTCACACTGGAGAGAAACCCTTTCATTGTAACGAGTGTGGGAAAGTGTTCAGTTACCATTCAGCCCTCATTATTCATCAGAGAATTCACACTGGTGAAAAACCATATGCATGTAAAGAATGCGGGAAAGCCTTTAGCCAAAGCTCAGCACTTATACAACATCAGAGGATTCACACTGGAGAAAAACCCTACAAGTGTAATGAGTGTGGCAAGGCCTTCTCCTGGATCTCACGCCTTAATATCCATCACAGAATCCACACTGGAGAGAAACCATATCATTGTAAGGAATGTGGAAAAGCTTTTAGTTCCCACTCAGCTGTTAATACCCATCGAAAAATCCATACTGGCGAGAAACCTTATAAATGTAATGACTGTGAAAAAGCGTTCAACCAAAGCTCAGCCCTAATTCAGCATCAGAGAATTCATACTGGAGAGAAACCATTTAACTGTAAAGTGTGTGGGAAAGCTTTCAGACAAAGTTCATCCCTTATGACACATATGAGAATTCACACAGGAGAAAAGCCTTATAAATGCAAAGAATGTGGGAAAGCTTTTAGTCAGAGCTCATCTCTTACTAATCATCAGAGGACTCATAATTGAGAAAAAATATAAATAAAATGCATGTGGCAAGTCTTCCAAATGAAGTTCATTTCATATTGAATATCATTCATTCTGGAGAGAAAGCGAAGAGCCGTTAATTTTGAGTAAAACTTCGGAAGTTAGATGACATCAAGCACCTGGACACTTCATGTTGCAGGGTAACCTTGGGAATATTAGGAAAGCTTCTGTAAAATGATTTTTTGTATGTTCTTAAGTTGTTACTGACTGAAATAGACTCTGTGAGATTGAAGGGTTGATAATATTTTATTTGCTTTCTAGTTATGTTTTAACAGCCATCAGCTTTCGCAGGCATTACTGGGAACCTGCTGGTTTAGGTAAAAGTACAGCCATAAAGCCCAGACTTCAGACAAATCTAACAGTCTACTTCTTGAAACTGCATTAAAGTATTACACAAGCCAGTTGTACCAGAATGAATATTTGGGAACAAAAATGTACACAGGTAAACTGTAGCTACCTCACTGTCACTAAAATTTGTTTTTTCATATTTGGAAAACAAATTATGTACTTGGTTGTTGTTCAAACTTTGGGTCATTTCTCAAATCTTCTAAGCCATTTACCCGAGGGGAAAATTACTCTGTAATCTATGCAGGTACGTTCTTTTTAGTTTTCTTTCCAACTACTTGTTTCACCCTCTGATTCAGATATAAAGTCATTTTATTTTAAGTCACAAAGTGTATGGTGTTTCACTTGTTTTTCTCAGAAAGTGATTACCTTTTCTGTATTGTGAAGTAAAGGTTATTCAGACAACTGCTGCTTTTGCAATTTAATTTACTTGTCAGTGTTGTTAGAACTTTATATCACATTGTAGCCATAGGGAAAACAACTCTTAGTTTCCTGGCTGTGCCTGCTTCCTTGAGCTCTCTGGTTTCAATCACCATAAAAACCCAGGACCAATGTGGAACTCAAGGAGATAAAGTGAACCAGGTGACTCAATCTTATATTCCACTTTTGCTCCCATCAGAGAAAGCTCACTCCCTCCCCACTGGGCAAACATTCAGTTTTTGTTTCAGATTTTTTTCCTCTAAAACATTGACAATTTAGCCCATTTCAGCATTTATAAAAAATGAGTCATATTAGTAAACTTCACAAACCAATATGCTAAATTCCTTCAAGTCTTCATCTCTTTTAAGTTTCTCCAAACTTAAAAAAAATTGAAAATATGATATTTGGAATGGAAAACAAGCAGAGTAGATATCAGTATATTCAGCTTTTGCCTCCTGGGAATAGTGTCATTGTTTCAGACATGTAAGGAGCAATTTTCCAGGCCATTTAATGCTCTATCTGCAAGTGCTTCTTTCCCCACGAATATTCATTTATTTCTAATTACCTAAAGTAGGAAAATTTCCAGGAAAACATATCTTTCTTAAGTATTAATAGACTTAAAATCATCAAGGAAGTTAAATCTGAATTTAAAATCCCACAAAGATAACATATGGCCCTGTTATTTTTCAAGCAAGATTGATTAAACTTTTAAGTAATATTAAGTTTTACAATCTTCCAGAAAAGATAATGTGTAAGCACAATAATTCTAATATAACCCAGAACCAAAATTAGGCAAGGAAAATGCGAAAAAGGAAAATTGCAAGTTGCTGTTATCCATGAAGAGATGTAAAAAATGCTAAACAAAAGCTTAGCAAAAGTAACCGAAAGTACCTAAACCCATTTTGTCCAATCATTCCGGATACAGAACAACTATAAAAACTTATATCAAGCAATTAATGTACCCCTTATGGTAACTGAAATAATACTCGAATATTTATTATGTTCACAGACTTGGGAACTTAGGATTTAATTGGTTAATAGCATCATGATGAATTTTGGTTTATTTACTGAAAACATGCAGAAATGTTAAAATATTAAAAACATAACTGAAGGAATAGGAGAAAGAATGAACTGTTCAGTAATGCTATAGGACATAGAAATGGTTCCCCCAGAAAAAACAAACAACAACTTGAACCCTACCCCTCACATAACAGTTGTACAAAAGGCAAAATTATAACTTTCATAAGAACATGTAAGAAATAACTAGATGGCCTTGAGGCAGGAAAGGAGTTCCTAAAACAAATGAACTGTGTGAAGTTTTTGATATATTTGCTCATATCAAAGAATTGCTTACCAAAATATACCAAAAAAGGGATGAAAAATCATGACACAAAACAGATCTTTAAGCAGTATGCTCATGGACTATTATAATCCAAAAAAGTTCAAATAATTTTTACAAATTAACATTTAATAGGAAAAAGTGATGTGGATACATAACTACAGAAGAGAAAACACCAATTTCCAAAATCATGAAATGATAGTGACTTTATTAGAGGTTTAAAATTTACCGTTGATGTACTATAACAATTACAAATGAGAAAAAATTAAGATGTGTAATAACAGTACAGAAGTTTGGGATTTATGTAGAATAACTAATTCATCCTGTACTGGAAGGAATGTATGATCATTGACATCTTTTTTTTATTATGTATTTACCTTTTTATTGATTTTTTTAAAAAATGAATGAGCAGAATGCATTACAATTCTTATTACACATATGCAGCACAGTTTTTCATAAACTATGTTGACACCAATTCGTGTCTTCGTACATATACTTTCGAGTCATGATGTCCATCACATTCCACCATCCTTGCTAATCCCCTGCCCCTTCCCATTCCCTCCCATCCTTCTGCCCTATCTAGAATTCATCTATTCCTCCCATGCTCCCCCCCCCCACTATGAGTCAGCCTCCTTATATCAGAGAAAACATTCAGCATTTGTTTTTTGGGGGGGATTGGCTAACTTCACTTGGCAATATCTTCTCCAGTGCCATCCATTTACCTGCAAATGCCATGATTTTATTCTCCTTTATTGCTGAGTAACATTCCATTGTGTATGCCACTTTTTTTTATCCATCCACTGAAGGGCATCTAGGTTGGCTCCACATCTTGCAATGTGAAACATATTCATATCATTTCATAGAGGCTTCACTGTGTGAATATATACATACTTACAGATACAGAGAATAATGGAATAATTTTAAATAGTTTGTCCATTAATAGGAGAATGGGTAAATTTTGAATATTAACACAGAACAGTGAAAATGAACTGAAACTAAAAATATGGATGAATTTGGCAAAAACGTTGAATTTTTTAAAAGTTATAGGAAACAATACATAGTATGATGAAACTTATTGCAAAATTAAGTTTATATTAGGTGATACATATGGTAAAGTTGTTAAAAACATGAAATGATTGAGAAAGTATTCTGGTTATCCATCTCTAAGAAGTCATCCCAAAATTTGTTGTCTAAACACCTTATTAATATCTATCAATATTAATATTTGGGGGCTTAACTGAGCAGTTCTTACTGTTCAGTTGATTTCTATTCTCATGACAGCTGAGGCTGAAGGCTCAACTGTACTGGATGTCCAAGATGACTGGCAGTTGATGATGACTGCTGCCTGAGAGCTCAGTTGCTCATCCTTGGGGCTTGGGCTTCTCACAGATGGCTGGTTGGTTTTTGAGATGGAGTGATCCAAGAGCAAGCATTCCAAGAGACCTAGGTAGAGGATGCAAATCTTACAAGCCAGCTTTGGGAATCAGATAGCATTGATTCTGCTGTATTGAAAGAGATGGTTCTTATCGGGGGCCATCTTTGGAGATTAGTTAACTCCTATAGTCAAAATTCAGGACAGGGATTTACTTTCAAGTGTAAGGCAAAGAAATGACTTGGGGAGAAGCACCGATTCTCAGATGGCTTGGTGCTCAAGAAAGGCTCTCTCTTTGGGAAGAGGCTGCTCAGGGCAGCCAGAGCAAAGATGGATAGGAATACCAGGGTGTAGTCAATATAAATAAGCAAAACTTTTTGGTCCAACTCTATGTTGAGGAAGAATAAAACAGGTCCTAATACCTGAACACCCTGGATGAGGAAGACATCAAGTGAGGAACGAGAAACTTACCAAATATCAAGGGTGGGGGATTCCTGTTAAACTGACATGAATTGGTCACAGGCACACACCTGTAATCCCAGCAGCTCAGGAGGCTAAGGCAGGAGGATTTTAAGTTCAAAGCCAACCATAGCAACTTAGGCCCTAATCAGCAAGACCCTTTCTCAAAATGAAAAATAAAGAAATGAGGTTGTGTCTCAATGGTTAAGCACCCCAGGTTCAATCCTTGGTACCAAAAACAAAATGAACCAAAAAAACCAACCTTGACAAGTGGGAGTTGTTTGCAAAGACTGGTGTAGTCAGGCCAAAGACAGGATGGAAGCCAAAGTTGATTGAGGCCTAATCAAACCAGAATTGAGAAGAGCAAACTAAAGTTTGCTTGGTCTCTCGAGCAGAGAGTCTTTCTCCATTGACCATGTTACCCAAATTCTAGCCAGAGGCCTGACTTTGGGAATTCCAATAAACAATGTTTGGCCATTTGCCCCCCAAAACAAGCAGAAAAAGTAATGGTGAAAGGCAGGAAAGTAAACTAATCAATATGTTCATATTGTGAATACAAAGTTTGAGAGCAGCATTCAGCAGTGTCTTAAGGGTGCTGGCAGGAGGGTTAGGTTTAAACGAGTTAAGGATTGGGCAAGAGGTATACCCAGTTAAGCAATCTGGGTCAACTGTGGTCTGATTGATCATTATTTCAGTCTGGTTCTGTGAGGGAGCTTCAGAGAAGTCTTTATCTCTTAAGGGGCAATTCCACTTGCTGCTCAGGATGTTTATCAGATCTCTAATTCTGGAAGGGTGAGATCCCATGATATGATTGCATGTGCTTAGTGGGCAGTGTCATGGGGATGACTTCCTGGAAGGTGTGGGACAAAGACTGAAGACTTCTAGGTGCCACTCTGGGGGTCTGAAACAGGATATTATAAAAGCAGATAGTGCTGCATTTGCAAATCCCTCAGTCTTGAGCGGGGACAAGATAGTTTAGGTAAATTCAGATTTAATAAACATTGTATTCCTCATTTTTAGATGAATACTCCTTAAATGATTAACATGCCTATGTGAAGAGCTGAGCAGTGACCTGACTCTAAAAGTTTTAAGATGAAGTTTCATCCTGCTTTCAGTTATCCATTGGGCATGCAGGCCTAATTGAAGTCACTGCTTTTAGCAAAAGCAGCCTCCATCCCTTTTTTATTTTAAGACAGGGGCTTCTTTCTAAGTTGCCATGGCTGGTGTAATGGATTTGTGATTCTCCTCCCTCAGCCTCCTAAGCAGCTGGGGTTGTGCCACCATGCCCAGCTAATAGTATCATTATGTTCCTTGAAAAGGCCAGGCATGCTTCCATTTTGGGGAAATTTAAATCTGCTTTTTATTTTGCTAGATGACACTGGGCATATTTGTCTTCTGCAGTTCTTTCTTCAAATGTCACCTACTTCATGAAATGTTTCTTAACTACTTTATTTTAAATTGCCCAAACTCTCCATCCCCTCTGAGTTACCATTTCTCTTTCTCTGATAAGACATAATAATTCTTTTTTTCTCTCTTCCACAGCAGAATTTAGGCCACATGTGTGCAAAAAGGTTTTGCCAGGTTTACTCGCTGTTGTATTTCTAGTGTTATCCCTCTTTAACTGTGGGGCAGTGATTTCAGGACTCCCTGCCCAAGATATCCTAAGTCATGGATGCTTAAGTCCTTTATATAAAATGGCACAGTACTAGCATATAAACTATGCACATCCTCCCCTGTACTTTAAATCATCTCTACATTATGTATTATATCTAATGCAGTGCCTCCACATCACTTCATTCATGGATCCACCATAGTACCCTGCAGTGAAACAAAATCTAAATTTTAACTTGCTTTTTTGGAACTTTCAGGGTTTAAACTCTTTTTGGTTAACTCCACCGACGAGTGAACCCGCAGATAGGGAGGGCTAACTTTATATAGCAGATTCCATTTATATGAAGAACAATATAAACACGGTTTAGGGACACATACATAGAGTGTAACTATAACATTAAGCAAAGGAACGCTGATAACAAGGAAGATACCACGGGGAGCACTGTGGACAAGGCTTCCAAAAATTTGGCGAAGTTCAGCCAGGCGTTTACTGAGCATTGGATTGCTTTTCAACTGTACCTACGCCCATCTTATGCGTAAGGTCATTAAAAATAATCATGACTAGTAGTGGAAGCTACAGCATACTGATTCTCCTAAATACATCTAAATTAGGGTTTTGTCTAGTTGCTTCATGTTGCCGCCTAACAAAACAAGACTGGCGGCTGACCAGGGCAGCAAGGGCAGGAGACTACCCCTCCTATTTGCCCCAGGCTCCCTCCCTGGCACTGCTGATTCGCAGGGAACACTCGGCTGGGAACTTCGTGAGCGAAGAGACTTTAATCTGCTGGAGGTCGCCTTGCCGCGGCTCCCTCTGGGAAGTGTAGTCGGCGGGGGCCTGGGGAATGCCGGGAGTCGTAGTTTTTCTGGGGTTCTCGGGACGGAGGGGAGTGCTCACGGCCTTTCTGGGGGACTCTTGGCGAGTGTTAGGATCCCGAGTCTACTAGGACGGCCCGCCCGCAGCTGAGAGGCTCCCGGCTCCCTCTTTCAAGCCGTGGCACGAGCCAGCGCTTCTCTCCGTGTGAGTGGGGCCACAGTATGGGGATGAGGGGGCCTGCGGGGAGTCGAGGACAGGCCCTGAGCTGCGCGGGGCCGCGCGGCCCGTAAGTCCGGAGGCGCCGTTCGGCTGGCGACCTGGGGTCTCTGGTTCTGCGCCCCATCTCACTGTCATCTGGGGGGCCCTCGGGGAGGGAGCGTTCCTGCTAGGCGAGCAGGGGTGTGCCGAGGATGGCAGTGGGCGTGTGCCTGTCAGTCTTTTGTGGTTTCTTTAGCGAAGCAGAAATAATAAAAACAACAATAGCTAATATCTGCAGGGAAAGCCCATGTGCCCGGCACTAGAAATGAAGGTACTCATCTGATGCCAAGTCATAGGCTGGTTGGTTTGCCCTATAACTGTTCCCATTTAATAGATAAAGATCCTGGGCTCAGAGTGGCCAGATAATTGCTGAAATTAAACCTTGTACTAGGACTAGGACTCCCTTCTTTTTTGTTTGTTTGTTTTGTTATGTTGGGCATGTCCCGAATCCGTAGTTCCCAGTCTTTCTCACATCCATAGAATGTGGTAGGAATACGGTACTCTGCATCTCCTTGGGATTGGTCCCAAGACCTCAAGCAACCATCTAGGATACCCAAATTCTTGGATGTTCAAGACCTTTCTATAAAATGATATAGTATTTATAAATAACCTATGGGCATCCTCTGCTATTTTTATCCGTAGATTACTTATAATACCTGTTGTAAGTGGTTGTTACACCGTATTGTTTATTTTTTTCCCTTGCATTAGCAAGAAGAAAAATTTGTGCATGTTCCATACCAAAACAATTTTTGTTTTATATCTGAGGTTGATTGAATATATGGACGTGGAATGCACAGATACAGAATGGCTGTATTTACTTTTAAGTTGTTCTGAAGATTAAAAATAATAGATTAAAAGCACTCAGGATTCCTGCTGTGGAGAAGATTGTGTATTATCATAGGTAACTACTTCTCTAACAGTTTTCCTTGATTGGCTGAGGTGCTCCACCTGGAGATTTCACAGCACATTCAGCTTATTCTGCTTTCTTGCCAGTGATGGCATCCTGAGTGCCCTATTGCAAACCCAAGACAGATTTAGTGCATAGGAAGCTAACACTCCTCTGGCTGTTCAGACACCCTCTGATCTTGCTATCTACTGAGCAATTGGCATTTCCACCCCTCCTAATTGGTATGTGTATATGGGGAGAGAAGGGTTATTTGGAGCTGTGAATGTCCTTAAGCATAGCTCTGCAGGGTCAATATTTTGGAGCAACTATATGGCATATGTTTTGGGCTAGGGGCAGTGTTTTAAATCAAAAATATTATTTTGGTATGGTAAGGCTAGGTGCACATCAAGAGAGAGAGGTTGGGAAAGTTTACAGATTGTGTTTTACTCATACTTCTTGAGAACATAGCACTCTTTAGAGGCTCACTCAAGGAAAGCACCTTTGTTGTGATTTCCACAGGAGGGAAAGGGCAAGACAGGGCAGACAGGCCTAGGATCAGCTAGCTATGTTTGAAAGTGCTATCCCTGGGAAATTCAAGTTCATTGTGACTATTAGAGTATACAGTTTTAAACTCTGAAAGACCCTTTAATATGAATCACAATTTGGTTAGAGGAAGCTGATAGCTTAGATAGGGGGTGAAGTGTGGCAAATTGGCTAGGTCAACATTCTTCTTTTTTGGTTTATATAATATATGTGGCTTTGTTGGGACCTGATGGAGGTTATAGACCGTTGTAACTCCCTCTCTTCAAGCCACATCTTGACACCAGAGTTTTTCATGGTACCTTTTTCCTTTCCAGACCTACCTTGTCAGCACTCTGTTCTCCTTTGGCAAGAAAATTAAGAAGGAAGGGATGGCTACGGACTTGCTGCCTGCTCAGGTGACAGTAAATGAAGTTTATCTTTTCTAGGAATTGCCTTCTGGCTTCAGAGATGTGAGCAAATTTACATATTTTTTTCCAGGTACTTTTATACCCATTAAAAAAGAATCCAGAACCTTGAAAGTTTTTCCTAGGATCCTGGGCTTATTGAGGGGCTGCTGAGGAATGTGCTTCTTTGTCCCCAAAACACTCCTAATTACCCATACTCACTTCGTGACCAAAATTTGAGTCAATGCTAAATATATGCTTTCTATTACAGTAGGAGCTTAGTACAGAGTAATAGTCTGTGGCTTTGCACTTGAGGCAAGGACTGGAAAGATCAAAAGACTCTCAATGAACATTTATTGAACACTGACTATGTACAGTATTCTGAGCATCACAATGGGAATATTTCCATCTTCAAGGAGTTTATTGCACTGAACTAAATGTCCAAGAAGATTTAGGGGAAATATCCTAAAAGTGGAGTCATTTGGAGTTGTTCCTGAAGGCCAGGACTGCTGTTGGTGGTTAGAGAAGAACAGGCATATCCCAGAAGTTCAGCCTGGCTTGGGTTTTGAGGCTGGCACTAGGGAGGACAGAGGGCTAAGCCTTCCCTATGCCTAGGGCAATTATGATGTTGAACTGGCCATTATCCCTATTAACTGTCTAGTAGATGCCTTTATCTCTTCATCTGATTCTCTGATTTTTTATTTATTTTTTATTTTTTTAATATTTATTTTTTAATTTTTAGGTGGGTACAATATCTTTATTTTATGTGGTGCTGAGGATCGAACCCAGTGCCTCACAGGTGCTAGGCAAGCACTCTACCACTTGAGCCACAACCCCAGCCCCTGATTCTCTGATTTTTTAAAACATTTATTTTTTAGTTGTAGTTGGATACAATACATTTTATTTATTTATTTATTTATTTTTATGTGGTGCTAAGGATTGAATCCAGGGCCTTGAATGTGCTAGGCGAGCACTCTACCACTGAGCCACAACCCCAGCCAGATTCTCTGATTTTTTAAATTTCCTTTTCTTTTTTTAAAAAAATAAATAAATTTATTAAGGTCTATTTACATACAAGACACTCATTTTAAGTGAATTACTCCATGGTGTTTCACAAATGTACACATCTATTTAACTCAGTGATAACAAGACATAGAACATTTCTATCACACTGAGCAGTTCTATTACACATCCTTTTTTTGTTAATAAATCTCTTTTCCTTTTTGAGATCTAGTGTCATTACTTTTATCATTACCTTTCTGAGGATCTCACCCAAATTTCTGTCCTGAGGCTTGTCCTAAAGTTTCAATCTATCATTCCCAAATCCTTATAAAATATTTCCATATGAAATTTCCATTCTTTCTTCCAACATCAGTCTCTTTCCTGTTTGTCTCTCTGCTGTGAATTTTCTATTCTGCCATATCCCAGAGGCTCTGTTTCTCACTGGCTGCTTTTCCAAAAAGTAGAGATAGTCCATGGGTTAGAAACAAGGACTTTTTTTTTTCTTTTTAAGAGAGAGAGAGAGAGAAAGCGCTAGAATTTTTTAATATTTATTTTTTAGTTTTTGGTGGACACAACATCTTTATTTTATTTTTATGTGGTGCTGAGGATTGAACCCAGCGCCTGGTGCATGCCAGGTGAGCGCGCTACCGCTTGAGCCACATCCCCAGCCCAGAAACAAGGACTTTGAACCTTGACTTTGTGGGCTCATATCCAAGCTAGGCATGTGACCTTGGGCAAGTGATTTTATCTCTTTTTTAAATTATTATTATTTTATTTTTATTTTTTAGTTGTAGTTGGACACAGTACCTTTGTTTTTTAAATTTATTTTTATATGGTGCTGAGGATCGAACCCAGCATGTTGCACATGATAGGCAAGCACTCTACTGCTGAGCCACAACCCCAGCCCTGATTTTATCTCTTTATACCTCATTTTCTCAATTTAAGTGGGTTTAGTAATATACATACCTCTTAGAACTAATCTATTAACAAATGCTAAAACATAATTATTACATGCCAAGTATTATGTTGTTACTACATACAAAAAATATTTATTCTTAGATAAAGAAGATATAGTATATATACACAGCAGAGTTTTACTCAGCCATAAAGAATGAAATTATTTCATTCACTGGTAAATGGATGGAATTGGAGAACATCATGCTAAGTGACATAAGGCAGACTCAGAAAGTCAAGAGTTGAGTGTTTTCTCTCATATGCAGAAGCCAGGGAGAAGAAAGAAAAGGTGTGTTGGGGAGAATCTCATGAAAATAGAAGGGAGACCAATAGAATAGAGGAAAGGGATTGAGAGTTAGGGAGGAAGGAAGGCCACGGGAAGAACTGGGGAATGAAATCTACTGAATTAGGCTGTTATATGCATAGTGAATATTTATTAGTGAATTCTGCATGTATATGTGTGTGTTTATTTGTATATATAATGATAATATCCTAATTAAAATAATAATAATAATAATAATAGAAGGGAGATCAATAGAGTAGAGCAAGTGGATCAGGGAAGGGAAAGGGAAGATACTTGGAAAGGAGATAGAACAAACTGTTTTGTGCTTGTATAAATATGACATAAATCCCATTATTATGCATAATTATTATGTACTGGTAAGAAATTTTTAAAATTTATTCTTTTTATGTATTGATTTCCTTAGTCCTTACAAGAGGACTACTAATATCTGCATTTTACAGATGAGGAAACTGAGGCACAGAGATGCAAGTCACTTGCTTAAGGTCACACATCTGGTTTTTGAATCCAGACAATTTTTTTCTATTTATTTATTTATTAGTTTTAATCAGTTATACATGACAGTAGAAAGCTCTTCAATTCATTGTACACAAATGGAGCAGAATTTTTCTCTTCTCTTGTTGTGCATGAAATAGTCACATCATTTGTGCAATCATACATGTACCTAGGGTAATGATGTTCATTTCATTTCACTGTCTTTTCTAACTTTTGTCCCCTCTCATTCGCCCCGTCCAAAGTTCCTTCACTTATCCCAATGCAGACCTCCCCATATGGATTAGAATCCACTTATCAGAGAAAATATTTGGCCTTTGTTTTTTTGAGATTGGCTTATTTTTGCTTAGCATGATGTTATCCAACACCATCCGTTTACCTGCAAATGCCATAATTTTATTCTCTTTTAATGCTGAGTAATATTCTGTTGTGTATATGTTCCACAGATTCTTTATCCATTTATCTATTGAAGGGCATCTAGGTTGCTTCCACAATTCAGCAATTGTGAATTGTGCTGCTATAAACATTGAAGTGGCTGCGTTATGATAGTATGCTGTTTTTAAGTCTTTAGGGTGTAGACCAAGGGATGGGATAGTTGGGTCAAATGGTGGTTCCATTCTAAGTTTTCTAAGGAATCTCCATACTGCTTTCCAGATTGGTTGCACTAATTTGCATTCCCACCAGCAGTGTATGTGTGTGCATTTTTCCCCACATCTTCACCAACACATATTGTGACTTGTACTCTTGATAACTGCCATTCTGACAGGAGCGAGGTGAAATCTTAGAGTAGTTTTGATTTACATTTCTCTAATTACTAGAGATGTTGCAGACAAGACAGCTTTTTACTGTTAATGTTATACTCTGAGAAAATACAAGTAAAATGCTGAGAACAGTACATATTGGTTTCCAAAAATACCAGCTGTTACTATTATTGGCATCAGCAACAGCCTATGCATTATTTTAGGACCAGCCAAATTTGGTACATCTCTTTTTTTTTAAATATATTTTTATTTGTAGATGGATACACTATCTTTATTTAATTTATTTTTATGTGGTGCTGGGGAACGAACCCAGTGCCTCATGCATGTGAAACAAGTGCTCTTCCTCTGGGCCACAACCCCAGCCCCGGTACATCTCTCTTTACTAGGGTATTCATAACTTTGACTCCTTAATTTCAAAGAGATAGATATTTAAGGAAACAAAGATATAAAGACCAGTAAAATGCCATGCAAGGCAATACCAGCTATAGCCTGGAATACCTTCTGCTCAAAAGTGAGACTCTTCACTATCTGAGCTTTTCCACAGCTCCAAGCTGGAGAAACTTATTTTATTTTAGCTAAGGAAAGATGTAGAAGAGTTTTTGTGGACAATGAATTCAGTATTTAATTCTTTCAATTAGGTGTCCTGGGGACCCAGGGTGACCCAATTACAGGTGTTGTTACCCTGTTTGAGATAATTCAATGGTGATATCCAATGTCAAGTTCTATCCTCATTCAGCATACTGTGGGACAAATTAGTATTTTTCTGTTAGAAAAATTAAATAGCAAGCAAGCATAATTTTTTTGGGAAAGTAGAATCTTCACAGATTTTATAAATATCTCTTATTTCAATGTAATATAATTTATCATCTGGGGAAAAACACATGAAATTTGGTGCTGATTGCTTATTAGTAATATAAATGACATCTTTTGTAGTAAATTGATACTTTTATTGGTATTTTCACTATATTTCCTAGAATCTTTATTTTTTTAGAGCTGTTTTAGATTTAGGCAAACATTGCTAAGATAGTAGCCTAGTTATTTTATATATATATATATATATATATATATATACCTTGCACCCAGTTTTCCATATTTCTAACGTGTTACATTAGTATGCTACATTTGTACAATTAATGAGCCAACACAGTTACCTCATTATTAGCTATAGCTCACACTTTATTTACATTTCTATAGTTTTTACCCAATATTTATTTTCTGTTTCAGGATTCCATCCAGGATAGCAGATTACATTTAGTTGTCATTTCTCCTTAGGCCCTCAGAGCTTTTAGTTTCTCAGGCTTTCCTCGTATTTGATGACCATTATAGTTTTGAGAAGTAGTGTTCAGGTATTTTGTAGAATTTCCCTTTATTGTGATTTGTCTAAAGTTTTTCTCATCATTAAACTGGGGCTGTGGGTTTTTGAAAGGAAGACCACAGAGGTAAGGTGTCATTCATCAAATTATATCGAAAATGCATATTAATAACATGACATCACTGTAAATGTTGACCTTAAACATATGGCTGAGGTAACATTTGTCAGGTTTTTCTAATGCATTACTCTCTTTTTCCACCATTCCATGCCATAATCTTTGGAAGGAAATCACTGTATTCCACCCACACTTAATCTATGTAAATTATTTGGAAACCTGCAGGGAGGATTGCCATTCTTCCCATTTATTTATTTACTTTTTCAACCATGTATTTATATCAGTATGGTGACAGATCTTCCTCTGTCAGTACACACCAATTATGCTTCCTTAAAAAACTTTTCTATCAGATGCCTTGATGTTTGCAATATAAATTTACAACTAGTCTAAGTCCCTCTTTGAGGAAAATTCTGTTGCTTCATGGTAGTACGGGTACCTCTTAGCAGTTTTCTCCATTTTGTCCATCGATTCCTTATGACATTGCTGTCATTCATTTCACTCATCCCTATGCTATAAACACCCATTACTGGTGTTATTGGTTTAAGCAAACAGTTATCTCTTAGTTAAATTAAGAATAAGAAAAATAAAAAGAAATATTTTAGGGCTGTAGATATAGCTCAGTGGTAGAGTTTGTCTAGCATGTATAAGGTCCTGGATCCAATCCTCAGCACCACAATAATAAACAACTTTTAAAAGGATTTTAATTTATCTTCATTTATTCTTCTCTCCTCCTTTCTTTGTGTATATTCAAGTTTCTAACCTATATCATTATTTTTCTCTCTGAGGAACTTATTTTGCTATTTCTTGCAAGGTAGGTCTGCTGGCAATGAATTCCCTCAGTTTTTGTTTATTTGAGTCTTCTCATCTCTTGTAAAGGATGATTTCCTCAAGAAAGTAGAATTGTAGATTTCTGCTTTTTTCTATACTTTAAATATTTTATGTTGCTTTCTTGTCTAGTTTCTAGTGAGAAAATTCACTGAAAATCTTATCTTTTTACCTTTTCAGGTAAGATATTTTTTTCCCTCTGTCTTATTTCAAGATTTTCTCCTTGTTTGTTTTTCTGCAGTTTGAATGTGATATGCCCAGGTGTAGATTTTTTGGTATATATTCTATTTGGAATTCTCTGAATTTCCTGGATTTGTGGTTTGGTGTCTGTCACTAACTTGGGAAAATTCACAGCTGTTTTTACTTCAGATATTTCTTTTGTTCCATTCTCTGTTTCTTCTTCTGGTATTCTAATTTCAGTAATTTTAAATGATCAAGTTGTATTTTTAACACGAAAGAATATGCATGATTTATCAGAAAGAAACTTAGGAATATAAAGCATCAATCATCATTTTTAACTTCTCAGAGTTTCTCTAGGTCAGGACTACAGGAACATCTTATATTCACTATACAAAATCTGGGATCCAAAAGACTTTAATTCTGGGGGCTAGAATCATCCAAAGTCTCAGTTGCTCACATGTCTTAGCTCAGGCTGGGGCTGGGGCTGTTGGATGGAGCATCTATGTACGATAACTCCATGTGTCTTGGCCATGCAATATAGTGCACAGGCTTCACATGAGCCAGGTGGAAGGTGTATTTTACTACCTCTCTTTAGAAATCACACAGCATCATCTCCACTGAATTCCACTGGGTGCTCACAGAATATGTGAGTAGAAAATTAATTGGTCATCTTGAGAAAGCACAATCTGCCCCATCTGTTAGAATTTAAAATGTACATATATGTTGATGCAATAGTACAGGCAACCTCCAGTAGCCTCTTTACTAATAGTTTGCAAACTGACCTAAATGGTTTGAGACAAGATTTATTTGATTTCATAAAATGCCCCTGGTGAGAGTTCCTCCTGCAGATCCAGAGAGTCCAGCATAAAGTCAGTGTGTGCAAATAAGAGAAATCACAGTGGAATGTCTCCTGGTCTCCCAAGGGTTCCTTGTACACTCTTTCTTTTGCTGTATTGCATGTATCCTTTGCTTTTAAATAAAAGCCTTTCATGAGTATGCTCTGTGAGGTCTGGTGAGTCTTGTCAACTCTGAACTGGAAAAACCTTTATAACAACCATAAAAGGGATTGTGGTATCCTATATATTTGCTGGGTTCTTGCATTCTGTGTGAAACAATCTATTTGCTCTAAATAGTCTAGGAATGATGAAGAATATATGTTGTTATTATCAGAGAAGCCACTAAAAATGCAAAGAGGCATAACTGAAAAGTCCATATATAAATTAAAATGGAATCTAAAAGAATTCAAGGATAACCAGGCATGCCTGTATTCTGGAGGCTGAGGAAAAAGATCACAAGTTTGAGGCCAGCTTCAACAAGTTACCAAGACCCTGTCTCAAAATACAAAATAGAAAGGGCTGGGGATGTGGGTCAATGGTAAAGCAACCCTGCATTTAATCCCCAGTATCTCCTACCTCACAAAAAGAATTTAAGCTTTGAGGTGAAACTCAATGGTAGAGTGCATTTTTAGCATACATGAGGCTGTAGGTTTGATTCCCTAGTATCACAAAATTAATTAATTTAAAAGAAAGGAAATACATACATACTGGAAATAATGTAAACCTAATGATGTAAAGAAATAAGAAATAAGGAAAAGATTGTTTTGCAGCCCTCTCCACAAATATCAGAAAATAATCAGGGTGACAACTTGTATTCTTTTGAACAATTTTCTGTGCACCATTATATATGTGTGTGTGTGTGTGTGTGTGTGTGTGTGTGTGTGTGTGTGTACACTATTTCAACAAATAGAGATTGTTTTGTCACTTGCTCTTTCATATGAATTAATAATATATTAAGTTCATTTTCTGATGGCAGACATGCTAAGTTACCTCATTCTATTTAATGACTGCATAACATTTCATGGAATATATGTACTATAATTTGCTTATCCATTTCCTGATTGGTAGATATATGGGTTGTTTTCAGTTTTTCACCATTGTTTTAGTTTTCTATTGCTGCCATTAACAATTTACTACATATTCAGTGGTTTAAAACAAGATAAATTTATTCTCTTATTCTATAAGTCAGAAGTCTGAAATCACTTTCACTGGCTTAAGATCATGCTGTCAGCAGGGCTAGTTCTTTCTAAAGACTTCAAAGGGAAAATCTGTTTCCTTGTCCTTTTTATCATCTTGAGGTTGCCCTCAGTCCTTGGCTTGTGGCCCTTTAATCCATCTTCAGTGTATGTCACATCAATCTCTGCTCATCCTCACATCACCTTCTTGTGACTTACTCCTAGTGGTTCCTTATTATAAGAGAACTATTGTGATCACTTCTGCTCTACCTGGGCAGTAATCTAGAATAATTATTCATATTCTGATGGCAGACATGCCAAGTTACCTCATTCCATTTAATGACTACATAACATTTCATGGAATACATGTACTATAATTTGCTGATCCATTCCCTCGTCTCCAGCTCTTTAATGTAAACAGATCTTCAAAGTCACTTTTGTCATACATGTAACATGTAAAGGTTCAGTATTCGGCCTATGCAACCATTGATTTACAAGTCACATTGCATAAGCATCTGTGAACAAATATCCCTATACAGTTACGTAATTATTATTATTTAAAAAAAAATTTTGGTAGTAGAATCCCAGAAGTAGAAATGCAAAGTTAAAATGTACCCTTTACATTTTGTTGGATTCTCAGCAAAATACCCACCAAAAACATAGGAAGTTTTGTTCTTTTAGCACTTTCATAAAAGAGTTGCCATCTGCCCAGCTCATGCCTTATTGTATTTTGGGGGGCTTTAACTGGGGTTCTGTTCTAAGAAACCAAATAGTCTTGCAGGTCCTGTGATTCCTTTAATTTTCATAGTGAATGGAAACTCATTTAGACAAGATAGTCCAGGGGTCTGCTACCTGACTTCAAACTCTAGCTCCAACATTTTCTAACAGATTTACCTTGAAAAGGTACTTATTTTTCTTCCCTTCTTTCTTCCCTTCTCTCCCTGCCCCCACCCCTTCTCCTCTTTCTTCTTGTTTCTTCTTCTTCTTCTTCTTCTTCTTCTTCTTCTTCTTCTTCTTCTTCTTCTTTCTTTCTTTCTTTCTTTCTTTTCTTTTCTTTCTTTCTTTTTTTATTTCCCCCAGCACTGGGTATTGAACCCAGGGACAATCTATCACTGAGCTACACAACCAGACTTTTCCATTTTAATACAGGGACTTACTAAGTGGCCTAGGCTGGTCTCAAACTTGAGATCCTCCTGCCTCAGTCTCCCAGGTAGCTGGGATTACAAATATATGTCATCATATGTGAAATTAACTTAGTTTTTCTAAACATGTTTCTTCATTTGAAAAATAATTTAATTGTAGTATCTTCCCCATAGGATTTTTTTATGAGATTGAACATAGGTAATACATACACAGTTCCTATTTTAGTCCCTAATATTCAGTTAATATTAACTTTTTTGTTTTTGTTTTGTGGTGCTGGGGATTGAATGCAGGGCCTCACACATACTGGGGAAGTGCTCCACCACTGAGCTACATTTCCAATTCTTAAATAATTATATTTTTAAAATTTGTTTTGTGACTTATAAATTCTTTTATATTTATTTATGTTCAGCTAGTGGTATTTTCTCTAGTTTTCCAGCTTCTCTCTAGATGTATCCTGATTATTTTCCTTAGGTATTTAAAAGAAATTAAGTAGCTGATTTGAAATATTTAGAATCCCAAGACATTTTAAGAGTTACTTGCTATTCATCACAGTGTAACCATCTTATCAAGTTTTCATAGAGGAAGATTGGTCCTGAGTGAGTATAAATGGGTTTCCCATTCCAGGAGTCTTTGACATTCAGGGATGTGGCTGTGCTCTTCAGCCAGGATGAATGGTTGCATCTGGACTCTGCCCAGAGAACCTTGTATCGGGAGGTGATGCTGGAGAATTACAGCAGCCTGGTCTCACTCGGTAAGGATTTTTGCCTATAATGAAGAATGTGCAAGAAAATCACCTTGGAGTTCCCTTTTTGCAATTCAGTATCTACAAGTTTCCACCTTGGGAAAAGTTGTATCCTGTATAAATGAAAGTGAATGTTTGTGTTGTGATGATCTTCATGCTATTCTCTTCTCACACACTACTCCCAATCAATATTCTTCCATGCAGTAGGCCAGTGACTAAATCCCCAAAACATACAGGACATTTAGATGTTGAAAACATAAGAACACCCTGCCATAGAGGCATTCCTTGCCAGGGCCCTATGTTATTTTTGAAGTAAACCCTGCTTTATGATCCACCACCTGAAAGCTCCAGTCCCCTTATAAGTGTTTGTGCTGCTCATTCCACCTCCTGCAGTTGCCTTCTCTGCCTTTTTGGCTCAGAGTAAGTGGGATGTGAGTTCTATTTGAGGCTGCTATTTATGCTATTTATTTAAACTCCATTTCCTTCCACATAAGCAGGAATTCCATTTTCAACACCTAAGGTGATTTGCCAGTTGCAACAAGGAGAAGATCCCTGCATGGTGGAAAGAGAAGCTCCTCCAGACACATGTCCAGGTGAGTGAGATACTGGGAAATGGGCACAAGGGAGTCTTTATAGATTAGCGGGTCATGAAGAGGTAGTGGTCTGATGACTTTCTTGGAAATACTGGGCCCTGTTGAGATGTTCAGGGCCAGTTGCATTTAATTTAAGCTACATAGTTCACTTAAATACATACCTAATACATACAGTTATTTAATCCTATCTATCAAATCATGGATTGAGTGGAAAAAAAAACAGATTTTAATTCCAAATCAATCCAGCTCAAAGTAAATCTTTTCACATAAAACTGAGCTTCAAGACAAATTGATTTCATTTATCTTACAGATTTTCATTATTCCCACGATTCCTACGAGTAAATTATAGTCTTCTGGTTGCAGCTTATTAGAAGAAAAGAGTATGTTTCTTTTTCTCAATGATAAAATAGAAAGAGGAAAGGGATGGAAGGGTAGTAGGAAAAAGTTGTTTTTCCTCCAATCACAAGGGATAAATTGTTTCACATGGCTGATTTACTCCATATTTTTCTTTATAATTAACATCTCAAACTTAGATCAAATATTCTCAACACAGTCATGCTTCAGGACTATTGTGATTTTTAAAATCTGAGTGTTCTTTTATTTTTTTGGTACCAGGGATTGAACTCAGGGGCACTTAACCACTAAGCCACCTCCCCAGCCCATTTTTTTAAAATTGATTTTATTATTTTTTTAAATACATGACAACAGTTGAATGCATTACAATCCTTATTATACATATAGAGCACAATTTTTCGTACCTCTGAATATAAAGTATATTCACGTCAATTTATGCCATTATACATGTATTTTTTTGCATTACAATTCTTAATACACATATACCACAATTTTTCATATCTCTGTTTGTATATAAGGTATGTTGACACCCAATTCAAGTCTTCATACATGTACTTTGTATAATGATGACTATCACATTCCACCCCAGCCCATTTTCATATTTTATTTAGAGACAGGTTCTTGCTGAGTTGTTCAGGGCCTTACTTAAGTTGCTGGCTCTGACCTCAAGTTCCTCCCACTTCAGCCTCCTGAGCCACTAGGATTACAGGCATGCACCACTGTACTTGGCCTGATAGTCTTTTTTTAAGAAAGACTATTTTCCCTTTCACAGACTTTGCTGTGAAATTATAATCACTTTCCTATGAGTCTATGCTATAAAATCACAAAATTTAAGAAAAACAATCTAAATATTTTTAAATTATGAAATGTAGGGTTCAGAGAGAGCATCGGAAAAAATATAAGGAAAGTGACATTTGGGTAGAAAGGAGAAAGTGAAAACAAGTTACCTGTTTCATTCCCTGGTATGTGCAGAGTGGAAAATGATGAGAAACTGAAAATCTCATAGTATTGGACTTGAGCGATTCACCTGACATTGTTCTGTTTCCTCATACCTTCTGATCAGCCAGTTCTTATGCATCTAATTTTACTTCTCCCAGGGTAGAGTCTCTTCATTTTCAGTGTTAATTTATCTATTATATTCTTCCATATCACCCCTTAACCTCTTTCCGTCTTTTTCCATTATATCATCCTGATTTCTGTCCAGATTAAGTCCACATTTGAGATCAGATGGCATCAAATCTCTTATATGCATTGTTGCCAATTTTATTATCCCTCTGTCCTTTCCAGCAGAAGAAGCATTAATCTTCTGATTTATTTCAGATTTCAAGACTTTGCCTGAGATAGAAGAATTGCCTGATTCACAGGACATTTTTATTGAAGCAACAACTCATGGAATAATAAAGAAAAAATCCACTAAGTATGGTCCCCAGGACACCAACTTTGGAGAAACTGTGAAATCTGAGAGGAGCATAGTACAGGAGAAACCTCTTAGGCAAATGGCAGCCTCCCCCAAAAAAACCATCAGCGGAGGTGGAAACCCTACAAGTCTTGAACTAGAGAAAGGCTCATTTATAAACAAAATTATTGTTTCACAACAAAGTATTCCCATAGAAAGGATACCCAATATGTATTACACTTTTGGGAAAGATTTTACACAAAATTTTGATATAATGAGATGCTTCCAAATCTACCCAGGAGCAAAACCTCATGTCTGTAATGAATGTGGGAAGAGCTTCACCCAGAGTCTTCATCTTCTTGAACACCAGAGAATTCATACTGGGGAAAAACCCTACAAGTGTAATGAGTGTGGGAAAGCCTTCAGCCACAGGTCTTCCCTTCTTACCCATCAGAGAATCCACACTGGAGAGAAGCCTTACAAATGTAATGAATGTGAGAAAGCTTTTAGCAGCAGTTCAACTCTGATCAAACATCTGAGGGTGCACACTGGAGAGAAACCCTACAGATGTAGGGAATGTGGTAAAGCCTTTAGCCAGTGTTCAACCCTCACTGTGCACCAGAGAATTCATACTGGAGAGAAACTCTATAAATGCAGTGAATGTGAGAAGGCCTTCAACTGTAGAGCCAAACTGCATAGACATCAAAGAATTCATACAGGTGAGAAACCATATAAATGCAGTGAGTGTGGGAAAGGTTACAGCCAGTTTGCCTCCCTAGCTGAACATCAGAGACTCCATACTGGAGAACAACTGTGTCAATGTTTAGAATGTGGGAGAACCTTCACACGCATCTCCACCCTTATTGAACATCGACGAATTCATACTGGACAGAAACCTCATCAGTGTAACGAGTGTGGGAAGACTTTCAACCAATATTCATCCTTTAATGAACATCGGAAAATTCATACTGGGGAAAAACTTTATACATGTGAAGAATGTGGGAAAGCCTTTGGTTGCAAATCCAATCTTTATAGACACCAGAGAATCCACACTGGAGAGAAACCCTACCAGTGTAATCAGTGTGGAAAGGCATTCAGCCAGTATTCATTCCTTACTGAACATGAGAGAATCCACACTGGAGAGAAACTCTATAAGTGTATGGAATGTGGGAAAGCCTACAGTTACAGATCAAACCTCTGTAGACACAAAAAAGTCCACAATAAAGAAAGACTCTTTAAATGGAATATGGAAAATCTTTTATCTATGGCTCCTCCCTTACTCAGTACCAGAGATACTTGAGATGAGAGAAGCCTATGAACTTTAATTCATCTCTTTCATAATCCAGGACTTTTCACTGGACAATAATCAGGAGAATAGTAAACAAGGGGACCTAATAGATTTAATCTTTTTACTTTTATAGGAAAAAAGCTAGTTACACTAAGTCATGGTAAATGGACCAGTGAAAATTGAAGAGCACTGACTTTTCATTTTATAAGAACCATTGGATTCTAAGGTTTCCAAAAACTTTTCATTTTTTAAAATTTGTAGAAAAATTATAAATGTCCTCACTTTTAAAAAAAGCATAAATAGTAGTTGAATAAGTTTTCTTTCTCTGTCATTAGATTGTAATCTCTAAGAGTAAGCTTTAGTTTGTGAATTTCCTTTAAAAAATAGTCATTGAGTTAATGTGAATAAGCATGGGGTCTCATTTCTAAAAATGTCAGGTTCAAGCTGCGGATAGTGGCACATACCTATAATCCTAACGACTTGGGAGCATGAGGCAGGAGGATCACAAGTTCAAAGCCAGCCTCAGCAATTTAACAAGACCCTAAGCAACTTAGTGAGATCCTGTCTTAAAATGAAAATAAAGGACTGGGGTTGTGCTCTATGGTAGAACACTTGCCTAGCTGCTTGCCTAGCATGTGTGAGGCATTGGACTCAATTCTCAGCACCAAATTATTTATTTATAAATAAATTAAGTAAAGGCCCATAACTATATATATATATATATATATGAAAATAAAGAGTGCTGAAATGGGTAGGGCTGAGTTGTGACTCAGTGGTAGAGCACTTGCTTAGCACACATGAGGCACTGGGTTCAATCCCCAGCACCACACAAAAAAAACTAAATAAACAAAGGTATTGTGTCCATCTACCACTAAAAAATATTAAAAAAAAAAAAGTGCTGGGATGGGGATGTGGCTCGGTTAAGTTCCCCTGAGTTCAATCCCTGGTACCATAAACAAAACAAATGAAAATGGCAAGTCGATATAGGTAGCTTTCCTATTAATAAAAAGTTATTAAGGATAAAAAGAAATTCTTTAAATTTAACTTTTCATGTGGAAATGCCAAAGCTCTTTTTGTCCCATAAGCAAGTTATATGTATATGTGTGTATATACACATACATTTATGTATACACATGTACAGTGGAAGTAAAATTAGATACACATGTGTCACTTAACAGTGGTTATGTTTTGAAAACAATGTTTTTGTCTAACAATGCATTGTATAGTTACACACAGCTTGATGATATAGATCAATTTGAATGCCCTCTTGATGCAATCAAGAAATGCGGAAAAACACAAGATATATGGAGCTGCTATGGTGTAACATAGCATACTGTTTTGTAGTATTTTTTTATGAGTAGAAGGTGTATAAAATTACAAGAAGTATAGCATAGTAATATGTAAGCCAGTAATAGTTGTTTATCGTTATTATCAAGTATTATGTACTGTACTGTAATAATTGTATGTGCTATACTTTTATCTGACTGGTGGCACAGTAGGTTTGTTTGTACCAGCATTACACACATGAATAATGTGTTGTGCTAAGATGTTACAATAACTGTGACCTCATGGTATAGCTGCAATGCCACTGAGTGGTAGGAATTTTTCAGTTTGATCATGATTTTATGAGACCACAATTGTATATGTATTTCATCATTAACCAAAACATCATTGTATAGCACATGACTGTATATACATCCATATGTATATATATATATATGTATGTGTGTGTATTCATATACAGAGTTTTGGAAATTTTTATTCAGAAGTCCTTAACAATTGCAAAATGCAGTCTTACTAATTTAGAATTTAGTTTTTAAAATTAAAAATTTGCCCAAAGGGCAAAAGTGCTTTCCTGTATTCATCTCAAATTGGTATGGTTCTATGTGGCTGAATAGAGGAGTCTTATTATAGTACCATAGTTAAACAGATGGAGGTGGAAAGACTGTCATGCAAATACTTTCTTTGTTGCAAAGAGTAAAATATTTGACAGAATTTCTTACTATACACTTGGTAGCATGTAAGAGCCAAGAGACATTTAGTTTAATTATAGTCTTTCATCTTTCTAATGAATTGGAGTTCAATGGACAGAGTTAAGACAAAAATTGAGATCTTTAGCTCTTGTGTTCTGTGATAATTATTATAAATACATTTCCATCCTCTAGTCCTGAGAGCATCTTTGTTTTATAACCTGGTTAGATGCGATTTGCAATAATTTAATGTTATCTTTTTATCTTTGAGGGTTCCCCCTCACTGTAATCTTAATATTTGACTTGCAATCATAGTCTTTTTTCTTATGAACATCTGATTGTACTTACATTTATACTAACTATTTAAATACCCCAATCCAGCTAATGTCCACATGGTATAGTTGTTTGGGGGTATTTGTTATATAATGTTGCCTTTTTATTACATATTTTCTAGGAATTCTTATGTGTAAAGTTATATATGAACATTTTGTTACTAAACATTCTATTCATTACTTAAACATTTAATTCCCCCAGGCCTATTTTCTTCAATTCTACATTTGACTTTCATAGTTGGTATTATTTTAAAAATTGTTTTAGTTCAATTAGCTAGACTTTATATACTTCTTAATTGACTTGTTTTAGTTCTTCAGAAAGTATAATTTTATGTATTTAAGTGTGTGTATATATATATTGAAGTATGTGTGTGTGTGTATACACACACACACACACACACACATACACACACTTAAAAGGAAAATAAGACTTTTAAACAGACCTCAATACTTAATATTGTACCCAATACAGTAAATATATTTAGTACCCAAATTTTGGTTTCTAAATGCATTCCCACTAAGAGAGTTCTTTGGAGAAATGACCAATTCCATGTTTGGAGTAGGGAAAGTATAAGGTATGCCTGGAATATCACTTTGTGAAAAAAATAAATCTTAAAAATAGCATTGAGAATTAATGGTAGAATATCAAGAAAGACACAAAAGCCAACTTGAGGGTCCTCCCACTGTTCAAATTTAGGATAATTTAAACATCAAAAAGATTAATCATTGAGGGCTGGGGTTGTGTGCAGTGGTAGAGCACTTGCCTAGCATGTGTGAAGCACTGGGTTCAGTTCTCAGCACCCCATATAAATAAATAAAGATCCATTGACAACTAAATAATATTTTTTAAAAAAGATTAATCATTGAAATTTGTTGTAATGCACTAAGAAAAAAAAAGCTCATAACAATGAAAATAGACAAAGCTCTTCATAAAATTATTTGAAGAATGCAATTTTTCAAAATACATAGAATGATTTAGGAAAATTAAGGTACATTGTTTACAGGATGTCAAAAACCACAGATACCAAGTACAAAAAAAAGAATATTTGTTTTTATAATAAGATGTAGTTATTAAACTGTTTATGTATTAAACTACTTAAGTAAAAAGCTGACAATGTGGCTTCTGATGAGATATAAAATGAAGTATAATCTTCACTATACTTCACTATACTTCAATAATCTACAATATACTACCAAAATGTTTAATGAAAATTAAATCTACAATCTAGACTTATCCTCCTGTTCACAAGAAATATAAGGAATAGAGGGATAATTTTAATTACAGAGTGAGAAAATAGACGAATCCAGTGTTGGGGACTTTGTACAAGACAACTGATCTAAACTTTTCAAAAAGCCAATATAATAAAAGGTGGACTCTTCTAGAATAAGAAACCCAAGAGTCATACAAATGCAAAATGTGATCCTTTATTGATTTCTGAGTCAGAAAAAAATAAAACAGCTATAAAAAGACATTGGGGGAATATTTAAGGAAACGGGAGTAGAATGGATATTAGATAATGTGGTATGTTTCATTTTCTTAGGAAGTGATGATGGTATTGAGGATATATAGGATAATGCCCTTATTCTTAGGAGATGCATGCAGATGTTTTTAGGTTTGAAAAGTCATGATGACTGCAGGATATTTTCAAATAAATATGTAAAAACATTTGCTGTTGTTGAAACTTTGTATTGAATATAGGGATATTTATTGGTCATCCTTTAAACTTGTTTGTATGTTTAAATTTTTAATAAAAATTGAGGCAAAAAGTGATTGGATAAAATGATGAGTATGAAGGTCACAGTCAGAATTCACCTCTATATTCAGGAAGTTCCAGTTTGAGAGTTTATCTTCCAGGGATAAAATCACTAGAAATAAAATACCTTTGAATTTGTACTGGCTCCACTTTAAATGGAATAGGTGCACACCTACTGTGTTCTCTCTCCTACTGAACACAACTAATGCTTGGGGCATGACAGCAGGGATATTTGAGAAGGAAACCAGAATTTGAATTAAGATCATTTGACACTCCTGGGCATTCCTTTGGTGAGGAGAGTGTGGTTACCAAACACCTACACCTCAGAGAGATTAACTCTTGTTTCTGGTCAGGGGAACTGTAAGTCAAAAATGTTGAAGAGGATTTCCATTGATGTACTTCTTTTACTATCTTAATGCTACTTGCTCTTGAATGTGGATAGATATCCATGAGGTGTGTCAGAGAGAACCTAAAGCCTTGCATTTCTAATCAGATCAGGAAGATGAAGAGACTCCTGAGAGCTGAAAGGTATCAGCATGGTGGCAGATAAGAAGTCACTTCACAAAACTGGGCTCACTCTTGATCCATACATATACAGGTCTAACCTTAATGGGGTAGACTATTGCTTAGGTCTGACACTGACCATATGGAATAGATCTGTGAGTGTTTGAAAAACTGAACAGACGTTAGAACCACAGCTGACAAGTGAATTGGAACTGTTGACTAAACTAGCCTGCTGGAAAGAAAAAATATTTCCCAGAAGAATTGAATACTCAGTGTCTCATAATACTCAAAATGTTCAGTGTGCAATGCAGAATGACACAAATACATCAGGAAAGTTTCAACAGTTGGTTAGGAGAAAACAGTCACCAACTCCAAGATGACACATGTTGGAATTACAAGACAAAGATTTTATTTTTTATGTTTTTAAATTTTAATTGATAGCAATTGTGCATAGTTACGAGGCTCAGTGTGACAATACCTGCATACAATGTGTAATGGTCAGATAATTGCCATTTTATCACTTCAGACATTTATCATTTCTTTGTTCTGGGAACATTCAAAATCCTCTCTACTAGCTATTTTGAAATACATTTAGTATTTCATAAAACCATAGTTTTCCTACAGTACTATAAAGAACATTAGAAGTTATTCATCCCATTCAATTGTATCCTAAGACTTAAAGTAGATATTTACAAGAATTTTTCAAAAGTATGGCCATTCCATAAATGAATCAGTATGTCAGATTTTTCAGCAAGAAAGCAAATGAAATTAAAAAGGAACCGGCTGGGGGGAGGGAGGGCTGGGCCTGGGGCTCAGTGGTAGAGCGCTTATCTAGCATGTGTGAGGCACTGGATTTGATTATTAGCACCACAGATAAATAAATAAAGATCCACTGACAACAAAAAAATTAAAAGGAACCAAAGGAAAAATATAGAACCAAAACTAAGGTAACAAAATTTAACCAAATGAAGAATCATGAAGTCTCAATAGAATCGAGATGATTGAGGAAAGAATACACTCAAAGATAGACAAAATTAATTACCCCTCCGTGATAAAACAGAAAATTAGAAATATAAGAGTGTTCAACCTAATGAAGATCATCTACCAAAAATCCACAACTAATATTCCCTGGTGATCAACCAGATGCTGTTAAAATCAGGAACAAGTCACAGAGATCCATTCAGCACTCCTATTCAACAGTGTACTAGAAGCACTTCTTGCAATCAGGCAAGAAACACATAAAAGGCATACAGATTAGAAAGGAAAAAAATAAAATGGTATTTGTATTCACAGATCACATGATTATCCACTCAAGGGGGGAGAAAACCAATATATCAACAAACTAATGAGTTTAGGAAGGTCACAAGTTATAATAAGGTCAATACAAAAATCATGTACTGGCAATGAACAACTGGAAAATGAAGTAAGATACTTCATTGGTAATTTTTTAAAATATTAATTTTTTAAGACACAATATCTTTTATTTTATTTTTATGTGGTGCTGAGAATCCAACCCAGTACCTCACGAATACTAGGCGAGTGCGCTACCCCTTGAGCCACATCCCCAGCCCTCATTTGTAATTTTTTTAAAGAAAGATAATTAAATCATAGAAATATAGCATGTAGGATTCTTATTTTTTTTCCTGTGCTGGCAATTGAACCCAGTGCCTCATGCATGCTGGGTAAGTGCTGTGCCACTGAGCTACATATACCCCCAGCCAAAATGTAGTGTTTCTATACTGAAAACGATAGTGATGATGACATCAAAAAAGAACTGAGCAAACAGACACACCATGTTTCCAGATTGGAAGATAATATAGTTAAGATGCCAAATTTTCATCAATTTAATCTATAGACAGTACAATTTCAGTAAAAAAAAAATTAGTAGCATTTTTTGTAGATACAGATGAGGGAATTCTAAAATTTGTGTGGAAAGAAAATAGAGTAGCCAAAGCAATTTTGAAAAAGAAGTTAAAAACTACCAACTTTAAACCTTATTACAAAGCTGTGATAATAAAAATGGATTGGTGAAGGAATAGACAAGTAGGTCAATGTAATAGAGAACTGAAATGACTTGTGGTTTTAAAATTATATCCTGAAGTTTTTAAATACACTTCCCTCTGAGAGATGGAACTTGATACCCTACCCTAGAGTGTAGACTGGACTTGGTGACACACTCCTAAAGAAAAGAATATGGTGGCGGCAAAAGTGAAAAGGTTTGGTTATTAAAAGACTGGCTTTTGTATTTTCTATGTGCTGTCTCAGATCATTTGTCCTTTGGGAAGCCAGCTGTCACAGCATGAGGCTACTCCAAAAGCCTATGGAGAATTCCATGAAATAAGTAAACTGATATTCATGGAGGATGGTCAGCAAGTAACTGGCCTTCTAGTAATCATGTGAGAGAATTAGAAAGACATAGATCCTTCCTCCTCAAGCCTTCACCCAAGACTTCAGCCATGGTCAACAGTTTGTCACAACCTATTGCGGAGAGCCTGAGCCAGAAACAGTCAGCTAAACCATATCTAGCTTCCTAACACTCAGAAACTATAGGTATTAATTTCTTAATTTGGTACTTGGAGATAGGCTGCTGCCATAATGAAAACCTAAAATGTGGAAATGGTTTTGGAAGTGGGAAGCAGATGTTCAGTTTACTAGGCATGTGCTAGTAAAAATCTGAAGGGCCTTGAGGAAACTACTTATAGAAGCCTCATATTATTTGACAAAGCCACAGATGAGGACTTGTGGGAAAGTGGGGTAAAAGTTACCGGAAACTGGAGAAAGGGAGATCTTGTTATATAGTGGCAGATGGTTCAGAAACCTTGTCACTTTCAGTAATATGGACAAACGCGTACCTAATGTGATTGCACTAAGATGGAAGTACAGATTCTCTTCCTCATATTGATTTCCCTTCCTTTGAATGTATGCCCAACAGTGAGACTACTTCTGGGTCTATCCTGCTATTTTTGAATGATGTTTTCGATCCAATATTCATGATGTTGAGTTCAACTATATCCTTGCTAAATTTCTGTCTGTAAGATCTGTCAATTAATGATAGAAAGGTATTGAAATTCCCAACTATAGTAGTGAATTTGTCTATTTCTGTTTGCAACCCTAAAAGTTTTGCTTCATTTGTATTGATGCTCTTTTGTTAGGCTGATACATGTTAAGGACTGTTGTTTTCTTTAGGAATTTACCCCTTTTATCACTATGTGATGTCCATCCATTCTGAGTTCTGAGTTCTGAAGTCTGCTTTGTTTAAATTAATATGAACACCCCAGCTCTCTTTTGATTAATGTTAACAAAATATATCTTTCTTTATTATTTTGTTTTTAACTTACCTTTATAATTAAAGTGGGGTTTTGTAGACATAACGTATATTTAGGTCTTGTATTTTATTCATTCTGTCTATATTTTATTGGCATATTTCAGTCATTACCATTGAAATTGAACACTGATATCCACCATATTTGCAATTGTTTACTGCACTTGTTTTTATTTTGTAATGTACTTCTCCATATTTTTCTATCTTGTCTGATTTTAATTGAGTATTTTATATGACTCTCTTTTCTCCTAGTAAATCAGTAATACTTCTTCAAATTTTTGTTATTTCTGCCCTAAAGTTTGAAGTATACATTTACAATTAATGTGTGTCTGCTTTCAAATACTATACTGCTTCACAAGTAATTCAGAAACCATAAAATTGTATTCCCTATTCTACCTTCCCCTCCCTTATAACATTTCTATAATCCATCAACCATATTATGTCATTCAATTTCATTTATGTATAAGCAAAATTTGTCAGTATGTCATCTTATTACTCTGGACAGTTATCTATCACATTAGCTAAGAATAAGATGATATTTTTTGCCTTCATACTCTTCCTCTCATTATGCAGATTCATGTTTCTAGTCTATGTCATTTTTCTTTTCTCTGAAGAACTTATATTGCTTACAAGGAAAAAATTTTATTGGTCACAAATTCCCTAATTTCTACTTATTTGAGTAAGTACTTATTTCTTCACTTTTAAAAGATAATTCTACTGGATACACAATTCTAGGATTGGTAGAGTTTTCTCCAAGACTTTAAATATTTCATTCAACTCTTCTTGCCTTCATGGTTTCCGGTGAAATCTGATATAATTCTGTTATTCTATATGGAAGGTTCTTTTCCCCTTCTCAGAAAACTGATGAAAAATAGAAAAATCTTGAAATATGTTTCAAGATTTTTCTATTTTTCATCAGTTTTCTGCAGTTTAAATCTGATATGCCTAGGTGTTGTTTTTGTTTGTTTTGTTGTTGTTGTTGTTGTTATTGTTACATTTATCTTGCTTATTTTCTGAGCTTTCTTGATCTGATTTGGTTTTGAGTTTGGAAAATTTTCAGATACCATAATATCAAATATTTTTTCTGTTTTGTTCTTTTTTTCTTCTTTCAGCATTTCCATAATGCATATATTATTCTTATGGAATTATCTCAGAGGACTTGGGTCTTTTGTTCTGTATGTACATGTATTTTTATTGGGTAAAATTCTAGAAACAGAATTGCTAGGTCATGTAGAAAGTGAATGTTTTACTTTATGGGAGGCTCACAAATTGTTTATCCAAGGGATTGTTTCATTTTGCATTACCAGGAGGAATGTGTGAGAGTTCTCATTTCTCCATATCCTTGCTTACGCTTGGCATTGTCTAAGTAAGTGTTTTTGTTAGTTTTGTTTATTTGTTGTTTTTAATTTTAATCATGTATTGGTAACGTTATTGTGGTTTGAAAAAACATTTCTCCAATAACTAATGATTTAAAAAATTTTTCGTGTTCATATGTGACATTCATACGTAAATTTTAGTAAAGTGTTTACCAATTTTTTAGAAGCAGTGTTCTTTGTTTAATGCTGCCACTCAGGAATTACATCATTTGTAAACAAGTCCCTTGTTCAATAAGTGATTTGCAAATATGTTATATGGCTTCATTGTTCTTTTTTAAAAAATTTTAATCTATTTAAAAAATTTTTTTAGTTGGACACAATACTTTTATTTTATTTATTTATGTTTTATGTGGTGCTGAGGATTGAACCCAGCACCTCGAACATGCTAGAGGTGAGTGCTCTACTGCTGAGCCACAACCCCAGCCCCCCTCACTGTTCATTTTTTAATGGTGTCCCTTATGTTTATATAATTCAAGAAAATTTAAAAGTGAAATGATTGGGCTATGAGAACCTTACTCTAATCACTGAGAGGGATTAAATGGGTGTCAACTGTAACAGGTAGGGTGTGGCTGGAGGAGGTGGGTCATTGGGCGTGTGCTTTTGGGATTCATGTTTTGTCCATGAGGAGATCACTTTCTTCCTCTCCTCTCCTCCTCCGTCCTCCCTCTCCTTTCCTCCTCTCCTCCTCCTCCTCCTCCTCCTCCTTCTTCTCTCCCTCCCCTCCTCCTTCCTGATTGTCATATCCCGAGCTGTTTTCCTCCTTTCCTCCTACACGCTTTCTACCATGATGTTCTGCCTCACCTCAGGCTCAGAGCAATGAAGTAGACTCTCTATGGACTGAGACCTCTGAAACCATGAGCCCCAAATAAACTTTTCCTCCTCTAAAATTGTTCTTATCAGGTGTTTTGATCACTGCAAGAAAAAAAAACTGACTAAAACAGTGTCTTTAGTAAGATAAAAGTGGTAATAGTGCATTCAGATAGAAACATATATGAATATATAATTCTGGAATATATTCTAGAGAGCATTTAATAACAACTGATAATAAGCATAATTTCAAATGCTGAAGATTACTAAGTCCAAAATGTACTGTTCCAGATGGCAATGTGGGACTGAAATTAGAATTTCATCAATCTTTTTTAGAAATTTTATAGATCATTTAAGAAATCTTTGCCTAACCTAATGATACACAAATTTCTCCTATGATTCTTCTAGATTTATAATTGTATGTTTTTATACTTAAGCCTATAGTACACCTTGAGTTACTTTTTGAGTAAGGTGTGAGATTGAAGATCTTTTTTTTTTTTAATTGAGCTTATTGCTTTTTGGTTTAGTTTAATTTGCATATGACATCCAGCAAGGACTATACTGAATAATTTGAAAAAAAATCAGTTGATTATACATATGTGGTTCTATTTCTGGACCCTCGTCTATTCCATTGATTTAGGCTTCTCTCCTTTGGGGTTTCTTTTCAAGTTCTTTTAGTTTAGGTCTAGAGGACCCTTTGTTCTAAAGCCAGAGAAGCCCTGCTCTTCAGGGATCGTCCTTCTGGGTCGTCTACTGAATGCTTGGGCTTTCTTCAGGATACCTTCTCTGAAACCTCAGTGTCTCTCAGCATTGCACCAACTCTAGAATCATTTCATGGCCCCCACCTATTTGTTATTTGCCCTTCCTTGAGGACTTTTCTCTTGGATACTTGCATCTCATTGAGCACAAAATAGTCAAGATGAACCCCGAAGATTTTTGGAGCTATTTCTCTGGAAAGTGACTGCCGCAACCCGGCTGGGCACAGAAACACAAGCCACTCGAGCAGAAACAAAGTTTTATTTTAAAAAGGCCGCCAGTGACCCGTGTGCGTCCCGCTAGCCAGCCGGTCCACACACGTGTGTGTGTGTGTGTGTCTACCGGAACCGGGGGCCCGCACCTCCCCCGGAAATACCTTCCTACTATCCTTCCCCAACCAATGGGAACTCTCTGGGAGTCCCGTAACATGAGTCCTGTAACAGGCCGAGGTGAACAGCAGGAGTCCAATTTCCATGTGAATGTAAATCTTAACATAATCATATCATCTCAATGGCTAGCTGGCAGTCACCTAAAACAAAAGTGCCATGTATCATAATACTTTTGCTGTGGCTCCTAGCAAGTGACCTCCTACTCTTTTGTAGTTTTTAACAAAATGTCAGACACCTCAACAAATCCAAGCTTTGATGTATGTCTTTTCAGCTCAGCATTGCTGTTGTTTTCTGATCATGTTCTTTTTTTCTTTACCATGTATGTGCCTCTAAGTATGAAGCAGGGTTATTGAAATCTCACCTTTGTTTTCCTTCACTCAGTATACGAGTTCTATATCACTTGTTGTTTATCTTCTGGATGAATGTTTTATCTAGATATATAGTTTTTTTTCCTTTTGAAATGATTAGTATAGTAACAGTTTCTAAATAATAGATGGTAGTGTATATGGACAGAGATAATCCTTAAATTGCAGTTTTGAAAAATGCTATTAAGGAAAACTGCAAACTATGATTGAATAGAGACGTGAAACCACTCCAGAGTATGACATGAAGTCAGAGAACGCTACCTTGAGTAAACAGCATTATGCATATGTGAGGCAGATCTGGGGGCAGTTTAGAAATAGACTTGTTCCAGGTAGAAAGGAAGCACATAAAGTCATTGAATTAGTCCGTTTTCTATTGCTATAACAAAAATACCTGAAGGTGGGTGCTTTATAGACAAGTGATGCTTGATTAGCTCAGAGTTTTGGTGGCCAAAAGTCCAAAATCAGGTAGCTCCACCTTTTCAGCCCCTAGTGAGGGACCCCTTGGCTAGATCACACATGGAAGAGAAGCAGAAAAGGAAATGGCCATGAACAAAGTGGATCAAGGGCAAGGAGTGGCTTTGCTCTATAAAAACCCTTTGTCTTAAGAACTAGCTCAATTGTGAGAGAACTTCTTTTATCTCCAGTAACTTAACTACCTCCCACAAGATCCTTCCTCTTAAAGGTTCCACCACCTCAACACCACCACTCTGGGGACCAAGCCTCTACCACATGAACATTTGAGGGGACAAACCACATCAAAACATAGAAGCCCTGTTTATTTATATTTTTCCCTATTCTTTTTTTCTCTTTGCATTTCAGTTTGGGAGGTCTCCTTCAACATGTCTTCAAGTCCATTGATTCTTTCCTTGGCTCTGTCCAGTCTACTGCTGAGTCCATTAAAGGCACTGTTAATTTCTGTTAGTGTTTTCTTTTTTATTTCTAGCATTTTAAAATTCTGTTTAAATTTCCCATTTCTCTGCTTATATTATTTATAAATTCTTGCTGTTTGTATTTTCAACTAGCGACCTTAATATATTAATAATTATTTTATATCACCTATCTGATAATGCTAAAATTTTGTTGTATCTGAGTCTTGTTGGAATGCTTGCTTTATCTCTTCAACTATGCTCTTACTTGCCTCTTAGCACACTGTAGTTTTTGTTGAAAGTTGAACATGATATATTTGGTAATAGGAACTAAGGTAATCAGCCTTTTAACATGCGCTTTCATGTTAGTCTGTAGGAGGTGGGCTGTGTTTGATGTTTGCTGTAGCTTCATGTTTCAGAGTGCATGCATGCATGTGCGTGTGCATGCACACGTATGTGTGTGTGTGTGTGTGTGTGTGTCTTTGTGTGTGTATGTGTGTATTGGTTTGGTGTTTGGTTTTTATTTCCCTGTTGTCTTTGGGTCCTCAAAGAATTCCTTCCTAAATAGAATCTGTGTCTTGTAGCTCTTAGTTGTAATCTAGGGTTATTATTCTAGAGTTCTGTTGATGTACTGCTAAGGTGTTGAGGAGAGGAAGCATTCTATAATCTTATAATTAAATCTCAGATTTTTAGTGGGTCTGAGTCCTTGGGTTATGATATTCAGAAGCATTTCTTAGCTTCCTTTTCCTCCCCATTGAAAGGAGACTGGAAGAGTCTGGAGATGCCTAGTTGTCCCTATCCTAGGTCAGAAAATGTTCTGGTACAGTATTGCTCTTGGGGGCAAACCTTTATTTCAGAGAACTTTCTGGGCATATTTCAAGATGGTAAAATTTCTCCTCCTACTACTACTAGCAGAACTTTTTAAAATCATCACTGTAATAACCTGGTGGGGTTCCTGGGGGCAACATTTTGAATACTGTGGCCCTTAATTTATTTTTAAAAGTTCTTTTAGTTGTTGATAGACCTTTATTTATTTACTTATATGTGGTGCTGAGAATTGAACCCAGTGCCTTACACATGCCAGTCAAGTGCTCTACCACTGAGCTACAACCCCAGCCCCTTGTGGCCCTTAGTCTTACTCTCCATTAATTTCATGCTGTCCCTTCAGTGAATTGTCGATTACCATTTAAGTGTGACTGTCAGTTACTGGCTCCTGAAACTTCTGCTCCCTGAAAGCTGGTTTTAGCTTTGGTTCTCTATATTTTCTTGTCTTTCCAGTTTTTAGATTACTGTGACCTCAGTAATCTAAAAAAAAAAATCTTAAAAAATCATTAATTTTCAGCTATTTGTTTGTAAGGATATGAATGATGGCTTTCAAACCCTTCAAATGTTTTATAAGGTCAAGTTGGAAGTCTTTTTCCTTAGCTTTTGGTCTATCTACCTGGGGACTTGGAAGGGGAGTAGATAGAAGAGGACAACTTGCCATCGGCATCTCTTTCCATTAACTTCTTGTTGCATTTAGGTTTAGTTGCTATCCTGCTGTGATAGCTGATGTCATCTAGCCTGAGCTATTGCTAATAATTTCTAAGTAAACGTGGCAAATAAAAAGCAATGTATGGGAGGAAGAAAGTAGAAATGACAAACTTTTCCTCAACACCATCTTCTCATTACAGTGTCTGGCTGCCTCAGACCTCAGTTTTGTAAAAAACAAAACAAAACAAATATACAAAATATCCTGCTATAGACCCACTTGCACCAGTTCAACGCAGCTTTCTCAGGCACTTTCCTAGTATTTATGTTGATTCATTGTGTCAATAATCCCACCTCATTTTTGCAGGTTCTCCAGAGTTACTGCAGGCAGGAAGTTGGAAATTCATGCCAGTTCACCATCTAGTCAGGAAACCAATAGGTTTAAAGTTAAACCACCCTTTATTTCTGGGAATCAATCTAACTTAGTGGGACACACCACTCTTTTTACACATGACTGTATATAATCTGCTCATATGGGGTTAGGATTTTTGCATCCATGCAATTTTCTCATCCTTTCCCCTTCTGATCCATGTCTAATTTTGGCATTGGAGATATCTTAACTTCATGGAATAAATTGAACTGTGCTTCTTTCCCCCCATATATCTAGAAGAGTATGTGTAACATTAGAATTATTACATCATGAATATTTGGTAGCATTTGTCTATAAATTATCTGAGCCTCATATTTTTTAAAAAATATTTTTTAGTTGTAAATAGATCTTTAATTTAATTTATTTATTTATATGCAGTGCTAAGGATCAAACCCATGTCCTCACACATGCCAGGCAAGTGCTCTACCACTGAGCCACAACCCCAGCCCCTGAGCCTCATATTTTGAGGAAATATTTTCAGTTACAAATTGAATTTTTTGATTATAACTAATCAGTTTTTATAGTCTTCTTATGTAAATCTTGAAAACTTTTGTTTTTCTAAGAATTTGTTCATGTGGCTTATTTTCAATTTTTGATATTAATTTCTATTATTATTATTAATATTATATTATTATAATATAATATTATTGATATTAATATTATACCATTATTTATTAATTTCTAGTCTTTTGATAGTTAAATTCTGCTTTTCTTCTTAAAATTGTTTTTATGTATTCTTTTATTCTTCATCAATATCACAAGTTTGTAAATATTGAATTTAACTATTTGTAGTTAAATTATACTGTTAGTAAACATTTTAAGTTTATTATGCTTTCTTAATTGCCTAAACTATATTATCATTTTTTATAAATATTTTATTTATGTTTGAACAGAACATGAGTTGTTCACTTGTTGAGGGATCAGAGATATATGTGTATTTCTTATATCAAACTTATTATATTATTCAAATCTTTGATGTTTTGTTGATAATTTTATTGTGATCCGTCAATTATTGAGAGACATGTTAGACTTTCTTCCTAGGATGGACACTTTGTCAGTTTCTCCTTGAGGTTATAACAGCTTTTGATATATTGACCAGGTTAACTAAACTGTAATATCACCTACCTAGAATTATAGTCATTTATATTATAAAATACTTAGTTTTGATTGTTTTAGGAATAATGAAGAAATTGTTATATTTAGACACTTTGTGAGAGATTTAAAGGCCTTGAATTCTATTCTATTTCACTACTAAAACCTTTTGCTCAAGGTCTGTCACACATTATTGAAATAATATTTACCTTAATTCTAATAGTTAAAAATAGAAAAAAGTTAAAGGCTGATGTAGGTTCTAGAATTTTCAAATTAGGTAGTTCAGACCAAATATTCTGCTTAAAATAAAATAAAAAGTTTGAACAAGAAAAGCAAAATTCTTGAAAGCATAAAATAGCTCACATTAGAGAGGGGATTATAGTTCAGAGAGAAACTATAGCCACTAGAAAACAAACAACAGTATCAACCACCTTGATCTTACTGACATTCTATACAACATTCTAGTTTGCCATAGTAGAATTACATAGTAGAATTAGAAATACATTATTTTCAAATACATACTAACAATATCGATAGACCGCATACTAGGCCATTTAAATAATATTTTATATTATTTTTATATTATTTTTGCCCTAATGAAGTTAAATAAAAACTAACAACAGAAAAAAAATATATTTTATGTGTGTGTGTGTGTGTGTGTGTGTGTGTGTGTGTGTGTGTGCCGGGGATTGAACCCAGGGGCACTTTACCACTTAGCCACATTCCTAGCCTTTTTTATATTTTATTTTGAGGCAGGATCTCACTGAATTGCTTAGGGCCTCATTAATTTGCTGAGGCTGGCTTTGAACTCATGATTCTCTTACTTAGCCTCTCAAGCTGCTGGGATAACAGGCATGCACTGCTGTGTCTGGCTTAAATATTTTGATTATTAATTTTTTTAATAATTCATGATTTCACAAACCAACAGAAAATATTTTAATTGAATCAAAATGAAAACAAAATATATTAAAATTTTTGTAATGCAGTAGCATCTAGATCATGCATGCATGTGTTAAAAATCAAGTAGAATCTCAAATCAGTAGCCTAAGTTTTCATGGTAACCCAAAGCAATAAGAATGAAAATAGTAAAGATTAGAATGAAAATCAATGCAATAAAAATAAGAGAGAACAAAACAGCAAAACCAGAACTTGTTTCTTTGAAAAGATCAACAAAATTGAAAAGGCTTTACTAGAATAACTAAGAAGAAAAGAGGAAACATGCAAATTGCAGAAATAAGGATTGAAAGAGGTAATGCCACTACTGACCCTATAACATACAAGGACTATAAGGGAATACTGTGAATATATGTATGCCAATAAATTAGACAGCTCAAATGAAATGAGAAAGTTCCAAGAAAGACATAAGTTACCAAGAGTGATTTAAAAGAAACAGAAAAATCTTAATTGTCCTATAATAAGTAAAAAAAAATCAATTCATAATTTAAAATCTGCCCATAAATAAAACCCTGACCCAGATGTTTTCACTGGTGAGTTCTATCAAACACTTAAAAAATAAGTAATATCAATTCTTCACAAACTTTTTCAGAAAGAGTAAGAGGGTAAATATCCCAGTTTAATTCTATAAGCCAATATATCACCATGATATCAAAGCCAGACAAAGATTCGGAAAGAAAAACAAAATATAGATATAAACACTCTTAACAAAATAATTGCAAGCCATATCTTGGAGTAGCAGGCCTGTAATCCAAGTGGCTTGGGAGGCTAAGACAGAAGGATCAAGGGTTCAAAGACAGCCTCACTAACAGCAAGATGCTAAGCAACTCAATGAGACCCTGTCTCTAAATAAAATACACAAAGGGCTGGGGATGGGGTTCAGTGGTCAAGTGTCCCTGAGGTCAATGCCTGGTATCCAACCCACCCTCCTCCAGCCAAAATAAAAAATTGTATGCCATGATCAAGTGAAATGTGTCCCAAGAATGCAAGGTTGATTTAACTCCTGAAAAACCAATCTAATAGGCGATATTAATAGGATAAAGGACAAAAGTTAAATGTTCATTTCAATAGGCAAGAAAAAATATTTGACAAAATCCAATGCACATTAATGATTGAAATGAGAAAACCTCTCAATAAACTAGGAATAGAAGTTACCTTTCTTAATCTAATAAAGTACATCTACATCACGCCCACAGCTAACATCACTAATGGTGGAAGACTTTACACTTTTCCTTAAGAGAGGAATGAGGCAAGCATGTCTACTTCTTCCATTTATAGTCAGCATTGTATGGAAATTCTAGCCAGTCCTATCATGAAAAAGAAAGAACAAGTAAAACTGACTTTATTCACAGATGACATGAGCCTACGCTTAGAAAATACTAAGAATCCACACAAGAAAGCCACTAGGATTAAAAACATGTTCAAGAAGTCTGGGGATCCCAAATTACAGTATAAAAAGCAACTGTACATTTATATATCAGAAATAAACAACCTGAGAATGAAATTTTTAAAAATTCTATTCAAAATAGCATCAAAAAGAATAAAATATTTAAGAATGAATTGAACAAAAATGTATGATGAAAACTATAAAACACTGCTGACAGAAATTAAAGAAGATTTAAATACTCATTTCATTTTCATGAACTAGAAGCCTCAATGTTATTAAGATGTCAATTCTTCTCAAATTGATCTATGATTCAATGTAATCCCTTTCAAATTTCAGGGAACTTTTTTTGCAGGCATCCTAGAAAAAGGAGGCTGACAGGCTAACTTAAAATTTTATATGAAAATGCAAAGACCAAAAAGGGCCAAAACAATTTTGAAAAAGATGAACAAAGTCAAAGACTTTACACTTCCTGCTTTCAAAATTATTAAAAGTTGTAGTAAGAAAAGACAAATAATACAACAAATGATCATTGGATACCTATGTATCCATATCAAAAAAGTGAATTTAGACCCTAATGTCACCCCACACATAAAAATTAAATCAAAATGGACAGGCACAGTGGCACACACCTGTAATCCCAGAGGCTTGGGAGGCTAAGGTAAAAGGATTGCAAGTACAAAGCCAGCCTCAGCAACTTATCGTAGCACTTACCAACTCAGCAAGACACTATCTCTAAATAATATATAAAAAGAAGACTAGGGATGTGGCTCAGTGGTTAAGCACCCCTGGGCTCAATCCTCACTACCAATAATAATAATAATAATAATGAATCAAAATGGATTATAGGTCTAAATATTAAACTATGTGTGTGTGTGTGTGTGTGTGTGTGTGTGTGTGTGTGTGTGTGTATGTGTGTGTGGTGCTGGGGATTGAACCTAGGGCCTTGTGTATGCGAGGTAAGCACTCTACCAATTGAGTAATATCCCCAGCCCCTAAATCTTAAACTTATAAGGAAAAAAAAAGAGGAAATCTTTATGAACTTTAGCAACTTAGTGGAGAGTCTTTTCAAAAAATGGTGCCTCAACATCTATATATCCAGATGCAAAAAGACGAACTTGGATCTGTATTCATTTCATATAAAAAGTTAACTCAAAATATATCATAGAAAAATATATCATATGGAAAACCTAAAAATATAAAACTCATCAAATAAAAAAGAAAAATTTTATGACCTTAGCTTGGGCAACGATTTCTTAGATACAATGTGAAAAATCACAATCCATAATAGAACAAGTAGATAAACTGAACGCTATTAAAAGTAAAAACTTTTGCTCTTAAAAGACAATGTTAAGGGCTGGAGATATAGCTCAGTTGGTAGAGTGCTTGCCTTACATGCACAAGGTCCTTGGGTCGATCTCCAGCACCACACACACACACACACACACAAAAAGGCAGTGGTAAGAGAATGGAAAGATGAGCTACCAGTGGTAGAAAATATATGCAAAATATATGTAAGATAGGTTAATTGTGTTCATAATATGTAACAAGCCCTTAAAACTGAAATGAGAAAACAAATAACCCAATGGCAAAGATTAGACAGATCCTTCCCCATAGAAGATATATATGATAAATAAGAATATGAAAAACTGCTCAATATACTTATTTCAAACAGAAAGCAAATTAAAACTCCAATGAGATATGAATAGACACCTGTCAGAATGGCTGAAATGAAAGACTGACCATATCATGTACTTCTGAGAATGCAGATGAACTGGAACTCCCAACACTGCTGGAGGGAATATGAAAGGACAAAGGAAAACAACTTGGAAGTTCCTTAAAAAAGTTAAACATACACTGACAACACGAGCTTACCTTTCCACTCATTGGTCTTTGCCCAAGGAATCTATACTGATTTTTATTTGATCTAAAATCAACTCAAATGTCCACCAACTGATGAATAAGTTGCAATATGCAAATTGCAATATATATAATATATATATAAATACATAGCAATATATCCAGAGAATGAAATACCGCTCAGTAATAAAAGGGTATGAATTACCAATATACTTAATCATATGCATGAATTTAAAAATAATCATTCTTACAGAGTAGATAAACTGTTTAATTCCATTTTTATGAAAGTATGGAAAATGAAGTATAGTGATAATAATAATTATAAATTTTAGTGGTGGCAAGTATGTTCTCTATCTTTTTTTTTTTGGCGGGGGGAGGTACTAGGGATTGAACTCAGGGGCACTCAACCACTGAGCCACTTCCCCAGCCCTATATTGTATTTTATTAGATACAGGATCTCATTGAGTTGCGTAGTGCCTTGTTGTTGCTGAGGCTGGCTTTGAACTCACAATCCTCCTATGTCAGCCTCCTGAGCCACTGAGACTATAGGCATATGCCACCGTGCACTGCTGTTCTCTATCTTGATTGTGGTGATGGTTTCCCACCATTTATTACATATTTCAAGACTTGAAAAATTATACACCTAACTATGTGCAATTTTTTTGTATGTCAGTATTCCTCAAAACTATTTTTTAAATTGGCTATGTACGTTGTATGCCTTTGCTTTTTTGTTTCATTTGCCTATTCTTTCATTTTTATTAGTCCACAATAAAATGAAAATTGATAGTTTGAGAGCAGTGTTCTAAGAATTTGCATTGTTTGAAAAAGGGCTGATTGAAGAGTAATGGTAGATTTTGATAAACAAAGAGCTCATGCTGAAATTTCTTGAACACTCATTATAATAAGAGAAAAGCAACAAGTATCTTTGAACTAGCAGATATTCAAAATGGAATGGGAAAAAGAAGCACCCAACCCAAAAGAAGGCAAGGAAGAAGAGAAAGAACACAGAAGTCAGGAAAAATAGCACAGAAGGTACAATGAGGACAGTAATTGCGGGAATATGGAATGACTCACAGTAGTGGCATTAAATGAAACAAACTAGGCCAGGCATGGTGGCGCACACCTGTAATCCCAGCAACTTGGGAGGCTGAGGCAGAAGAACACAAGTTTGAGACCAGCTTCCTCAATTTAGCAAGGCCTTAAGCAATTTGGCGAGACCCTGTCTCAAAAGTAAAAATAAAAAGGGTTGGAATTGTGGATCAGTGGTAAAGCACCCCCAGGTTAAATCCCTGGTACAAAAAAAAAGTAATGAATTAAATGGCCCAATTAAAAGATTTAAAATGCTACATTATTATTAAAATGATATGGTTTACAATGTGTAAATAGAACACAAAGAACATAGAAAATTTGAAAGTAAAGGAGTGGGAGTCATATCATGCAACCCCTAACTTAGGAAAGCTGATGTAGTAGTTCCACTAACATCAGGGAAAAGCTTCAAGACCGAGACTTCTGGAAGTGAAATTGGTCGGTTTATAAAGATAAAAGGAGGATGTCACCAAGAAGATAATAACAACTATAAATGTGTATGCTCACCTAAATATGACCCCCAGATTGTAAAATAGTTTGTTTTTATAAAAACAAAATAAATAAAATTGCAACAGAAGTAGAAGAAACAGTAAAATACACAATCAATTGGTGGGAGCTATTTTTAAAACTTTCTGTTACTAATTATTAATTTCAAATTAATAGAACAAGAAGATACTGTCAAAGTACAAAGTATTTGAATAACAAATTTAAAAATTGACACAATGGGCATGTATAGTATGTTTTACCTCACAACTGCGGACTACATATTTTTTTAAACGCTGTGGAATAATTACAAAAGTAATATTAAAAGAAATCTCTGCCCTCAACCCCTTTCTTCCCGCAATACGTGCTAATATTCAAGAAGGTCAGAGAAAATGACATTTTCTTTAAAAACACAATACTGATTATAGGTTGGGTGATCAAATTTTACAAATGAAAATGTAGAACTCTCAATTAAATTTGAATTCCAGGAAGGCAACAAATAATTTTTTAGTATATCTCAACGTCATACTACAAAAGTGTTCATTGCTTCTCGGATACTCTATGCAGTGCCTGGTATTTTTTTCATCAGAGAGAATTGTAATGAAGGGTCATTTGGGGGCTCTTGGCTAAGGCATGATCTGCTGAGTTCCAACTCCATGAGGCCTGGGAGAGAGAATCATTCTTCTGGGTGCCTCTTCCCTCCAGAAGTTCCTGACTATAGCCCCACAATTCAGTGCTCCACTCAAGGAAGGGACTCCCCCCAAAGTGGGCTTCCAAAGTTAACCTACCCTTCCCTTCTGCTTGAGTTTAGGCTATGAAAGGGGATAAATGCAGTCATGGTAACAAACAAACACAGTCATAATTTGCAAAAACACAGACATTTTAACTTTAATAAGTTATAAAAGTAAAGAATCAGATTTTACTATACAGAAAAAAAATGCATTGATTGTTGTTATCAGTAAGATAAAGATTTTGAGATTTGAGTTCAGCACCTTGGTGGTTCCATAAGATGGCTACCTGTCATACAGGAGTAAATAGAATCATACTGCTTCATCTGACAAAAGACATTGCTATAGTGAGCACCATTTATATACTCAAAACAGATTTTAAAAATATTGAAATACAAACGAAAGGCTTATACATGAAATTCCATGGGTATCCCAAAAGGAATAAATCAGAGAGAACCCCAAAACTTAGTATGAGTCTTCCCAAGACTGGGAAATGACTCTTGGGTACCTTGGGAGATTTTCCAGGTGGTGTGAGCAGTCTTAGTGTCACCATGGTGTTAGAAACCTCAGCTAGAAGACCTCCATCTGCCTCTTTGGGGCTCTAGGAACCTCTTAGATGCAGATGCTGGTTTGGAAAGCTCAGGACTGTTTTCTAAGCTGGGTGTCCAAGTGTTCCTGTGCTCAGAAGAGATTTGCAAGTTCTCAGAGCCTGGTGAATGATTGCGTTCCTTGGACAGAGACTTCCAAGGACCATCTAGCTCTAGAGAACTCTGTGGGTGTGTAGCCCAAAGCACCGAGGATGGTATGTGGGACCATGGCCTGGCTGAACTTCAGTCCCCTGAGCGCATCTTGGGCAGAGGACAGGTATCCAGGGAATGTCCCAGCTGGGACCTCCAAGAAGCCCTGTTTTGGTAGTATCTGGGAATACAGCATTCCCATTTCACATACAACTATAATGTGTATGCTCACCTAAATGTGACCCCCAAATTGTAAAATAGGTAATTAATTGAGTAATACTCTCTGGCTAGCATTAGTCCTGAACTTCCTCCACATTCTGTGCAGAACCATGTAAGAAACACTCAATTCTTCAGCCCGTAAATAGCACCAGCTGCCCTGGGTTCAACAAATGAGGGCAAGCCACGGGATCCATCCCCCATGTATGGAGAGGCAGGATGGCAAAAGAGATATCCCAAAAGGTTTTCTCTAGTTGGGTTCTTTGAAAAACACAGGGACACAGGACAATGTAGGGGCATGCATGGGAAATGGCGTCAGAGGTGGGGAGGTTGGCTGGGCCAGGAGGTGGGAAAGCTGGTTTCCACCCAGATACCATTCTAGCTGGTCTCTACATTCTTAGTTTCTCAATCCATCCACTCAAACATACTCACACACACAGAGATTCAAACACACTTGAGCACCTGGAAACCCAATGGAGAGTGGCCATTAGGGAATTATTCTGAGCCTCGATATTCTCACCCAATAATGGGAATTCAACAAGAGTTCTCTGAGATCTATGATGGTGAGAACTCAAAGCCTCTAGAACTTCCTGGGCATAAAAAGCTCAATTATGTGTCAGCCTAGGCCCAACTAAGGAGCTAGTGTGCCCCCAGGTTTTGTCATTTTGGGACCTTAAAGCTGCATGTTCATATAATATCAATGCATCCAAAGGTAAGGATTAACCACCTTCTTCCCACCCACCCCAACTCCCTTCCTCCTGTTTCCCTCTCATTCGCATCTTGTTCACAAAGCACCATTCTGCCAGAAACCAGAAGTTAAGATTTTGAGAGCAAAAGACAAAGTAGGCTTTTCTCACCTCTCTCCACGCCTCCTATCAGAAGTCACATCTGAGGTCACTGCTGGGTTCTGGAACTTCTCAGATATGGAGGTGGGGAGGAGGCAGGGCTAATGAGGGAAAGCCCACCCTCCAGAGCTAAGCTGGTCTTCAGGAGTAATCCTGAGCCTCAGAGCCCCACGCCTTACCACCCTGGTGGTAGCATTTCAGCATTCTTGGGAGATTCAGTGCCAAGGCCACTCACTGGACTGACCCAGCAAAGCATGTGCTGCCCTAACCTTCTAATACTCTTTGGGAGGGACAGAGGCTCCCTGGAAGGCTCTGGGGACTGAGGCCAGGCTGGCCAGAAGAACACAAGGACTCCTCCCCTAGAGGCAGGAAAGAAGTAAGGCCAGGCCTAGTGGAGAGGAGAGACTTTCCCAATGTCTTTGTCTCATGGCTCCCAGTTATCAAATTCCCCTTAACTTTTCCACAAAGAACTAGACAGCTGCACAGGCCAACTGAGATAGGAGCACCAAATGGATCAAATGACTTTTCCTAAGTCCTTAGTTAATTATCAAAACTGGATCAGGCCAAGACTGGAGAACAAGTGTTATAACCTGTTGCATCTAGAACCTAAGAGACTCCCAGACCATTTAAAGAGTGAGAGGTTTTCCACGAAAATTTAGACTTCTGAAATAACACACTATCTGGCAAGACAAGAGCTTGTGGAAAAGAGACACAGATTTCACAGTGGCAGCACCAAAGTGACAGTCAGTCCCCAACTGGCCACTACACTCATCCTTGTCACCTGCCTGGCCCTTGAGGGCATTTGAGTTCATGACCTCCACTTCTGTACTCATCTGGGCAACTGGTCAGTTATTAAATAAACCACCATTTCTCCTCCAGTCCCCATGGGGCCTCTTGGTCTCGGGTTTGATAGAAAATGTCCTGTCTCCACCAAGAAAAGGTTGATGGTGAACTGCTGCTCAGAGACTTGGAGAAAAGTTTTTTTTGACTTTGAATTATCCCTCTCTTGGCCTCCCCTCACTGATGAAAGTTGGAGAACCTCTAACTTCCTGTCCACGCCACACTCACACTACTGTAAGATTTAGGTCATTCCTAGGCTGGCAACAACACATGCTAACCTCGTTGCTTCAGGATCACACCTGTATATAGGTAATTTTTATATCATCCCCCTTCTTGGTTTTCTCAAAACCTTTTGGAATCAGGGGTTTGGGCTTCATTTATTTCCAAAACATAGGATGTGTTCTCCCATGGAATATCTCTATAAGCAAGAAAAAAAATGCTACTGATGCTATCTTTCCATTTTATTAGAACTTCCCGAGTGTCCCTTTCTTCCGTATTGCGTCAATGAGCTGCTGAATTCTTTGGTTCCTGGTCCTTTCATATGGGATCGGTCGTCGAGGGATGAGGTTGGGGGGCTGGACTTCTTCATCCAGGCCGTGGATTTTGTAGGGTACATCTACGGCATTCGTTTCTGGGTGATCCTCAGTGGCATTTGTGCTGGAGACATTGAGAGGAACACCCAAGGGGGTCCCTGGTGACGGCTGCACCTCTGTGGCTAGGGTGGGCCCCGGGAGGGTAGGCATGAACACATCAATGTCGTTGTGCTTCCCAGGCGGCGGCTCTGCCCCAGCGTCCGGGTCGGTGAGGTTGTCCCGTAGGTTGCAGGACTTGCAGCAGAGTTTGTTGTAGCCTGGGATGGAACAATAGCGAGACAAGACTTCCATCCTACAGAACATTGACTTGTCACCTTGGCAGTGGCCCTCTGAAAGAGAAAAGTGGAACAAATAACCAAAGGACACGGTGAGGGGGACTCTGTTCCCCCCCACAGTGTGCAGCTTGCTGGAAGAGGGAGCCCAGAGATAGCACAGAGGTGAGGGAGCTCACGCGGAAAGTCTGTGTGGCTTCAGGGTCAGGGTGAGCAGGTGGCATCTGGAGACCCTGCCCTGGCGTGATGTCATACAAGCTGTGAGCGATGCTCCCCTCTTTCAAGCAGGCCCCCAGCTGAATCTGGATTTTTCAGTGTCTCTCCAAAGTTTGAGATGGGAATGGGGCCTGTTGGTTCTTAGGGAGTGATTCCAAGCTTAACTTTAAAGAACTGGCCTTTGTTGGGATCTTCGCATCTGACATCCCTGTGGTGACCCCGGTGGAGTTTTGTGGCAGGGTTTGATTTTTAGAATAATCTGCAAGTAGTAACTATAACAAATTCAAACTTAAAAGAGCCAGTTCCTGAAACCTAATACGCCAATCCCAGAGTCTCAGCTGTGGCTTCACCAAGCTCCACTGTGGTTCCATCCTGACTCTAACTCTCCAGATGTTTCTAAAGAGTCTCTAAAGAATTTTTTTTTAAAAAAAGTACTCAAATTTATATGAGCATTTTTAACTCTCACCTGCCTCAACTTACCTAAAGGCATCTTATCCTGCCACTGATGCGTCCGTCCTATGGCCCTTCCAACTGAGTTTCTAACAATTTCTCAAACAAACTTGATGCCTTCTTATAAGGCCCAGCATGTCCTCCCGTTTCCTCTGCACCCAAGAAGCTGACCATTCGTGGTCCAGCTGCATGCAGAGCTCTGACTCTCTGCACTCAGAGGCCACTGCTGTCTCTCTCTCTTTCTGCAAGGCTGTCCTCTCCCTGGCCTGCCTCCAGCCCCATCGGTAGCCATGTTAATTCAGCCTCATAATTTTTCTTCTCACTCTTCACTCTGTCTTCTTCCCAAAATTTCACCCTCCCTCCCCACCTCCCAACCTCATTCTACGACACACACAAAATGAGAAAAGTTACAGACTTCACTCCATAGAAAGGAGCAAGTCACGTTACAGAAGACTCGTGACCCACTGTAAGTCCAGGACCACTGAGCTCAGGGCTCAGCGCTGCTGCCTGCTGTGGTTCCTGCACAAACACTCCCCACTTTCTAGTGGTGACTTCAGATCTTCCCACCCAGACCTTTCTTCTCTGTCCCCCTAGTTGACCTCTTCTGTTAATCAAGGAAGGAAGAAGGGAAGGGGAGAGAAGGGAAAGAAGGAAAATAGGGAGAGAGGAGGATGAAGTCAGGCAGGGAGGGAAAGATAGAAAGGAGGAAGGAAGATGGGGGGAGAAGGGCCTAGAGAAGGAGGAACAGGAAGAAAAGATGGAAGGAAAAAAGAGCAGGCATCCAATGGAAGGAACACCTGATAGATATTCCATGCTGTCTGCACCTGGAGCCTCTCCTGTCCTGTTGAAACTCCCTGCAGTCACAGTTGAGCAGAGCCTCCTCCCAGTGAGGACCAGGGGTTCTGATGTCCTCCTGCTTCTGCATGGTCACGGCAATTTCCCCTTAGAGGCTGTTGAGCTGCTCACACCAAACTCCTGGAGCTTCCAACTCTTGCATATCCCCTGTGGGTCCCAAAGGTGCCTGAGACTTGACATGTCCAGCTCAAGTTCATGCGTCCACTGGCACTGCCTGCCTCAGTGAATGGTCCTCCAGGCACATAAACCCGATGCCTGGGTGTCCCCTGCTGCCTTATCTCCCCCAGTTCAGTCATGTGTTTCCTCCTAGATGCTCTTCAACATGTCCACATTCCTCTCTTCTACCTCGACCCGATGCCCTGCCTTGCCTCTTGACTGCACCAAGGTCAGAGCCTCCTTTCTTCCTGTATCCATTCTTTCTACCTTTGCATCTAACTATCCCGTTCCAGTCAAAAATGCTGTTTTCTCACTGAAGATGTGGCCATGTCTCCCCCCTGCTTGGACTCCCTTCTCTGTCCGTCATTACTTTCAAGGAAGAGACATGTTCCCCTCATCTCACCAGCCTCATTCAGGCCTCAGACTTCTACTCTGCACTGTGCTCCTCTGGCCACAGGGCCTATGCACATAACTATGTCTCCCTTCCTCCTCTAGCTCTGCTTGTCATGCTTTAGGCCCACCTGAAACACATCTTCCTCAGGTACTGCCTGACCTCCCTTAGGAGGTAAAATCCTCCAGTCCGTGGTCTCATGGTGCCATGCTTTCCTTGCACTGCATCCCAGTTGGGAGGTTCATGTTTCCTTGTCTGATCAGGTGCCTGATTTTTTTTCATCATCCTGAAAGCCCCAAAGGATAGAGCCCCATGCTATATTTAGACACCCCTCCAGCCCCAAAGCCAAGCACAGTGAATCCAAGAATGCATGGATGCATAAATATGAATTAATTGAGGAAGTTCAAAACAGGGAACTAAGGGATTCCAACTCAGCAAGGTCACAGGCAAGAAGAGCCTATGGAGGCAGTCACCGCCACTGATCCATCCAGCTGTGGCCCCAAGCTTCTAAGTGGCCCAAATAAGGAGGAAACTTGATTGGCCGCAGGCTCCACAACACACAGAAGACAAAAACACATCAGCCTTACAGGAAAAGCCCAGGTCTTCGTAACGCTGAGAACAAGAATCATGCTCACGATACGGAGGGGGAAAAGTCAACGGATTCAGAAACAAGATGGAAGGGCCTGGCCCGTGGCTTTCAGGGTTTTAAAACCAGTAGAAAGCTTTCCTCAAAAAATTTAGACAGATTCCCAGTGTATGAAAGAGAGAGAATCAGAACTGTCCTATTGCAGTTGGAGTGAAGGGGGACATAGAGACCCACCTGCTTCCTTCCCGACCACACTCCTCCTCTTCCCCTCTCAGCAGCCACTGAGATTGAATGGTATGAAAACTGCTGATCAGCGCTCTCCTGGGGAAATGTGTTAGTCAGCTTTGCATCACTATGATCCAAATATCTGACGATAACAACTCAGAGGAGGAGAAGATTATTTGGGCTCGTGGTTTCAGAGGGCTCAATCCATGGTTGGCTGGCTCCAAGGCAGAAACATCATGGCAAGAAGGTATGAGAGAGGAAATCTGCTCAGCTCATTGCAGCTGTGAAGCAGAGGGGGGGGGGAGAGGGAAAGGGGCCAAAGATAAACCCTTCCAAAGCACATTCCCAGTGACCTACTTCCTCTAACTAGGTCTCACCTCCCAGTATCCACTCAACTATCAATGAATTAATCCATCAATTTGGATTACTCCACTGATCAAATGGATGAACCCATTGATGCGGTCAGAGCCCTCATGATCCAATCATTGCCTAAAACTCCACTCTGAACCTTGCTGCGCTGGGGACACGAGCATTTGGAGACATTCCAGATCTACACCCTAACAGGACACAAGGAGATTTTTCAAAAAGAGCTGGCTGTCCTGGAGGGGGGGGGGAGGGGGGGGGAGGGGTGTGGGGGTGGGGGGTGGGGGGGTGGCTAAGGCAGGAAGATCACAAGTTCAAGGCCAGCCTCAGCAATTTAGTGAGGCCCTCAACAATTTAGTGAGGCCCTATCTCAAAATAAAAAAATAGAAAAGGGCTAGGGGTGTAGCTCAATGATAAAACACCCCTGGGTTCAATCCCCAGTACCAAAACAACAACAGTCCTCCCAACAAAACAAAACAAAAATGTCAGAATGTAAACTTTCTCCCTCCATAAGCTTTGACAAGGGAAGGAGCTGGGACCTGGTGGGACTGGGAGGGGTCCTCAGCTCCTGTTGCCTTGCCTTTTCCTTCACACAGAGAACAATAATGGGAGTACTCGTGTCAATGACCTTACTTGTCTCCCTCACCAGCCTGGGATCCCTGAAAAGTCGCTATCACGTTGGTCTGGTACAGAGATTGCTGCCATGGGCAAAATCTGTGCCTCCTCCTGGTTTTTTAAATAAAGTTTTATTGGAACACAGGTGCTAAGGTTTGGATCTGGAATGTTCCTCAAAGGCCCCATGTGCTAAAGGATTGGTCCTCAGCCTGACACCATTGGGAAGTGATGGAACATTTAAGAAGCAGGGCCTACAAGCAGTGAGGTCACTGGGGGTGTACACTTGAAGGGATACTGGGACCCCAGGCCCTTCCAAGCTCTTTCCTTCCTATTTGCCAAGAGGTGAATAGTCCTCCACGTACTCCTGCCATGATGTTTTGTGCTACCACAAGCCCAAAGCAAGAGGGCCAAGTGACTGTGAACTGAACCCCTGAAACCATGAGCTACACTAAACCTTGTTTACCTCAGGCATTTTGTCACAGTGATAGACAGCTGACAAACATAACAGCTATTTCCATTCATGTATCTTTAGCTGCTTTCCAGCTACAATGGCACAGTTGAATAGTGAGAGAGATCTCATAGGCTCTGGTGTTGTACTTACTATCTGGCCCTTTGCAGAAAAAGTTGGCTGACCCTGATCAAGGGCATACTTGGATCAGGACTTGACACAAAAAAATGCTCAGAATGTGTCCACTGAAGAAACAGATAGTTCTGAGTACTGGGCTCCCCTTCCACAGGACACCTCCCTTCCACCTGCTTTCCTTGTTGGACTTCTGTGTCTCATTTCCTTTGAACAGTGAGATGCATTTCTTTCAGTTATTAAAAATTAAAATAAGTCAACGAATGAACAAGTAATTGGAAAAGCTACTGAGCAGGAGCTTAGCTATGCTAGTATCAGCCTAGAAGGTTTTCAAAATACAGTCAACCCTCTGCATTTGCAGGTCCTGCATCCTTGGATTCAACCATCTGTGGATCAATAATATTTGGAAAAAAAAATATGTGATGAACATGCATGGACTTTTTTTCCTTTTCATTATGACCTAAACAATACAGTATAACAACTATTTATTTACATGACATTAATATTGTGTTAGATATTGTAGGTAATCTAGAGATCATTTAAAATATGTAGAGGATATGTGTAAGTTATATGAGAATATTATGCCATTTTATATAAAGGATTGAAGGATCCATGGAGATCCTGAAACCAGTCCCCTGAGGATATTGAGGGATAATTAGTGATAAGTAACCATTCCTGAAAGCACACCATGTTATGTGTGTGCTTTTTTCGGGGGAGGTCCTGGGGATTGAACTCAGGGACACTTGCTCACTGAGCCACATCCCCAGCCCTATTTTGTAATTTGTAATTTTGTAGAGATAGGGTCTCACTGAGTTGCTTAGCACCTCATTTTTGCTGAGGCTGGCTTTGAACTTGCAATCCTACTGTCTCAGCCTCCCAAGCTGCTGGGATTACAGGCGTGAGCTACTCTCTCCTCATGGTTGTCATAAAGAGCAAGTAGAATTAGGAAGGGACCACTCATAGGGGACATGGGCTATGTCTATGCATCATCTAAATCATTTCCCAGGAAATGGGAAATGCTAGGAGAATATTTCTTTCTGTTTTTTTATCAGTAAAGAAGTGTTGGGTTCATGTACCCATTTCAGCATTGCTAAAAGTCATGCACCCAGTTACCAAAGTAGGTGGCACCCTCCCCTCTGCCACAACCTCCATGTGCCTCAGATATCCCTTTGGCAAATGGCACCCCAGGTATTCTCCCGACCGGGCGCTAGAGAGGCTGACTGAGTGGAATGCACAAATGTCCCTGGTGCACCTTTGATTAATGAAGGGATCTGGGCAGCTGAACTCAGCCTCAGTACTGTGAACTCCATGGAGTCCCGAGGGCCCTAAAGCCCTTCTCCACGATGCAGAGTGTTCTCTCTCATGATCTCCTGAGCTTTCTTATACCTCTCTGGTGCAGAAAAGGGAAGAGAGGATTCCCACCTGTAGAAAATAGCACAGGCCCCCAAGTCAGGGGGTCTCTGTTGAATCTTGACCCACCACGTGATCACTGTCAACAAGAAGAGCCAACACACAGGGGCTGATGCCACTGAGGGCAGGTGTCGGGGGACTTGGGATGGTAGGGCGGAATACACATAGGCACACACGTGGGGCTGTCAGCAGGCTCGTGCCCAGAGAGCCACCACTGCCTTGCCCTGCTCTTCTCTCCTGACCCACTTTCCTGGGGCTACCCTAGTCCTCCACCTGGGCCAGATGGGCAGCCATCCCTCCATGAACAGGTAGCTCAAGGCTAAGGACTGTGCCAGGAGCCAGGGCAGTGACCTGATGGTGGCTCACGGGCAGGTCACCTGGACCCTGCATTCTCACTCCAAGGATTCTGATCCTGAGAAGCAGAGAAAGTCACTTGGGGGTCCTTTTCCTAACTGGGACACCAACAACAACAGCAAGCAGAGAAGCTTGAGGCTCTCATTCAGCACTAACGATTCCAAACTCAAAATCGTGGTGGAGTGAAGCCGGAAAATGCCTGGGTATCTGTCTTAGCAGAGGTGGAGCCCTGCACATCTACACTAGGCAGTGGAAAGAGGCAGTGAAGTCATTTGCATCAGCGACTAGACACTAATGCCCCACAGCGGCCCGCGTGAAGGTGAAGAGAAAGAGTCGTTAGCTTGCCAAACCCAAGCACCCAAGTTTTACTGAACTTTTATTGAGTTTATTTGTGGGATGCATGACAAGAGGTCTTTCCATCATTAGTAAGAATAAAAGATCATTTTCACAGTCACTTTGGCACACACTAACGTTGTCTCATTAAAAAGAAAAGACGGAAAAGCAACAACAATGGAACCTATATAATACGTCATTAAATACATACAAAACGCTAATAAAATATCCCTGATAAACCAAAGTGCATATAGACAGAGAGCACAATGCCCAGGACCGTATTGCACCTTCCGCAGTAACACAGATCACTCACACTGCCTCGTCAAAGTTGGAAGTTAACAGTCGTGAGGATTAGTATGCAGTTACACACCGATTATTTACATAACAGTAATTAGTGCCAGAGGAGGAGGCTCGGCTGCAAGGTCCAGCAGGGATGCATTATTAACAGGTGAAGGTGGCTGGGGGACAAGGGTGGGGCTGGTGGGACTCGGGTGGGAGTGCTACATTGGTCACGGCTAAGGGCCCAGGTGTGTAAGGCCGTGCTGTTGGAGCCCCACTGGGGGGATCTCCATGACAACAGTCAGCGCCGACTGGCCAGGTGGGTATCAGAGTAGGACCTCTTTACTCAGAGATGGATGGAGCGAGTGGCCCGAGTCTCAATGCACATCGCTCAGCGGATGAAGCAAGGCTGTCTGGATTTGGAAAACTAACCCTCCGTAAAAGGTGGGTAAATTGGACCAGTTCCCCCCTAGACCTTCAGAGCCTGCCTCCTGTGTGGACCTTGTCCCCCCTCTGAGGCTGGAGTTAGCAGCCAATTCTGTTACCTTTCAACTTTAAGGCATTTTCTACATAGTTTTTCTAAGCAAAAAAAAAAAAAAAAGAAAACCAATAAAAATTGAGGTAATTCTGTAGTTGTTCACACTGATAGGTGAGGCACATCCATATCACAATCTCTCTCTCTCTCTCTCTCTCTCTCTCTCTCTCTCTCTCTCTCTCTCTTTCTCACTCTCTCAACTCTGTGGATGGGGTCATATACACACAATGAGAAAAGGCCATCGGAGCAAATGGACAGAGAATGGAAGTGTTGGTGTGTCCTCCAAGTCTCACTGAAGGACACATCTCCCTGCCTCCTCCGTATGACCGGACCCCTGAGAGGACAGGGGACAGGGTGAAGGGACGTGTGAAGTTGGATGCAAAGGCCGGATGGAAGCAGGCCATAGTTTCACGAGTCAGAAGGACACACTCAGCAAAAGGTGAGCAGCAGCAGCAACAGCAGTGGCAGCTGGGAAGCCCCTGACACCACCAGAAACTTGGGGTCTGGTCACCCGGCACGGCAACGCAAAAAGACATGCCCCAGAGACCCCTCTGACCTCGCCTCTGTGGTGGGCGGCATTTGAAAGAGGATGGGGCGGGCTTCCCTTTGAACTTCTGACCTGCAGCTTCAGCCTGGAGGGATGTGGCCCCATGAGGCCGTCACCATGGCGAAGTGGTCACATTCGAACTTTGGCCTCTGGTCCCCTCCAGCACCACGACAGATCTTTGCCCCTTTACAAGCCATCGCCAACCAGGTCCCGGCCCCCCTACAAGAGGCCAGTGCCCCCCCGGGCCACACCTCCTCGAGGCTGGCCCTCGCTTGCAGCCAGGTGGTACAAGCTCTGGAGAAGCCGAGCACAACGGCCCGGAAGAAAACAGATTCAACCCAGAGAGCACTCAGCAAGAGTCAGGGAAGCTTTCCATAGAAAGAGAGGAGGGGAGCCCAAGGCAAGCTCCACAAGGCGCAGGGCATGCACTGGAGGGCAGAGGCAGAGTTATAAACAGGTCGGTTACTTGACGAGATCTTCTGGGTGGGTGAGTCGGGGTCTGGGCGGGACAGCCACTGAACCACGTAGCTCTTCTTGGAGGGATCAGAGATGTTCCCTGGAAGGAAGAGAGAGTGGGGCTGCGGCAGCTGGGGCACCAGATGGGGCCCCCCACCCGCCACCCACCCCAAGCAAAGTGGCTCAGCTCCCAGGCATCCAGGAGACGGGCAATGGGAGGGCCCCACTCCTCTGTGTCCCATTCAAGGCTCTCCCCCAAGATGATGGGTCCCACTTCCTGCCTCTCTGTCTGCCATCATCTGTGTAGTACCCAATCTCTCACCGTCCCCCCCAGGCAGGCCCTGTCACCCCTGCTCTTCCATCCCATGCACCCTACCCATCCCATGCACCCTACCCAGTCCCCAGGCTTCTCCACCCATGATTTAAGCTCTGAGCTGGAAAAACGCCAAGACAGAGCAGCTCTGTGGCAACAGGAATCCTGGTGATGCTGTCAGACACATGAACCCGACGCCTGATGAATTCCCTCCTCTACAGAAGGGAATCACGGTGAGAGGGGCCTAGTCTTGAGCTATTGCTGGGACCCAGAGAGGTGACACACTTAAGCCAGGCATTGACACGCAGACTCTGTTCTTCGTAAAGGGCAACCCCATCCCACACGGGCACCTCATATGTGACAACCCTGCTCAAACGGGCAGCTCCGACTTATATGGGCTACCTCTTCTAACAAGGTGTCGGAAACTCCCTACGCAGGCAGGCACCCTGTGCTCCCATGGGCACAGCCTATACACACAGGCACAGAGCACCCACTACCCACTCAGGCCCCTTGCTGCCTGAGTCCTACTGCGGTAGTCACTAGGGTTCACAGCCTGACCAACAGAGAGTGTCTTGAAGGCAGGGTGGGCTGCGTCGGCTCCACCTCCCTGCCCACCTCAGGGCCTGGCCCAGGAGAATGGTGAGACGAATCCAATTTCCTAAAGGTCCCAGCCCCAGCTTTCTCCTTCAAGTTCACGGATGCTGAGTCCATCCAGTTTCAGGGACGGGCTGAATCTTCTTGGACTAAGCCCTCACCCCCCTCGCCCTGCGCTGCTGCAGGCTGGGGGCCAGCATTGGCAGAGGACTTACGAGGACAGGGGCCAAGCCTGCATATCCTTGCTGTCTCAGGCCGCTCCTCCAGGCAGATACCAAAGCTGTCATCCACAGTTCGGCAGAGCACTGGTCGCTCCTGGGTGCCATTGCCACAGGTCACTGAGCACTGCCAACGGGAGAGTTGCTGGTCAGGGTTCATCTCCCTTGCTGGGCCCTGGGGCTGAGGAGCTGGAGGAGCTCATGCTCCCAAGGCATGTGACTCATGACACATGGGAGGGGGTCTGAGGCAGGGGGCAGAACATCAGTCTCAGGCTGCCTTGTCCCACCCGCAGTGGCTGCTCTATCTCCTGGGGTTATAAAAAAGAGGATGCATGTGTTTGTCTTTCTGAGCTATTTTGAGCTACAACCTGAGTAAGCAGTGGCCAGCACAGGGCTCAGCACTTCGGGGTTCTTAGTAAGATCATCCCTTCTTGCTACAGTTTGGAGATGGTTTGAGTGAGTCACTCAAAGGTTCATGTGTTGGCAGCTTGGTTTGCAGTGTGGTGGTGTTGGATGAAGAGATAAAGCCTAGTGGGAGGTCATTACTGGCCCCACCTGCTCTGGTCCTGACTTCTTGACTCTCCATGTAAGCACTCACTTACGCTCCCAACATGGTATCATCTGCCTGATGAGGTCCTCATCAGAGCCAAGCCAATGCTGGCTCTTGAATCTCCAGAACCATGAGCTAAATAAACCCTTTTTCTTTATGAAGTATCCAGCCTCAAGTATTTCATTATAGTAATGGAAAACAGACTAATATACTTCTCTAGCTGGTGGAGGCTCTAGGCCTAGGAGAACCTGCTTTGGACTGGGGCCACTGGGAAACCTGTCTCAACCCAGGAGGTTTTGGCTGAACGCTCCCTCAACCATTTCCCCTGGAGATAAGGCCCTACCACCAGTCCCTCACTGGCTCCTTCCATCTCCTCTGCTTTGTCACACTGGGGTGGTGCAGTCACTGCCAGGTGCAAACTCCTAGCATGCCTGCCTACTCAGCCTAGCCCGGCTCAAGTCCTCACCATGAGTGTGGGAAAGGGCTGACCGAGCAGACCTGCATTGCTCAACCAGCACATTCCTAAGACAGGCCTGTTTTTTAGGACTGGCCCTGGTTCAGCTCCTGGGAACTAAGCTCCTGGCGGGTTCTGATGTCAGGGCTTTTGCATGCTTGAGGCCTGAAGGCACAAGGTACCTTGTCCAGGTAGTTCATACCAACAGGATGACTTAGGGCGAACACCTGCTTTCTCTCTGGGTCTGAGATCCATCACTCAGGCACTGTATACCCGTGTGGCTGACCCCTCCTGGTGAGAAACCTGAACACCCAGGTCTGGTGGGCAGCCCTGATTGGCAACCTTCACATGTAACACACATCACTGCTGGAGAGTTAAGGGCATCTCCTGGGACTCCGTTGGGTGGGGATGCCTGGAAGCTGGTACCTAGTTCCCTCTGGACTTCACTCCTGTGCCTTTTCCCTTTGTTTGATTCTGCTCTGTGTCCTTTCAATGTGACCGTAACTGTGTGTGTGACTTCTGAGGCCTGGGAATCCCTCTAGTGGACCTCTCAGCTTAGGGGTGGTCTTGGGGTCCCCTGACACACTAGGCTGTGATCTGGTTGTTAGTGCTCATGTCACTTTGGCCTCACCTTGGCTGGTGCTTAGCCCCTACTTCCAGACCTGTCCTTCTATCCCTTCCGTCCATTCTCATTATTCTTCCCATCACAAGTCTAGACCCTTCCTGGATGATCTCCCCTTGGACAATCGTGGCTGGCCTTCTTGGCTGGCACCTCCACTATGAGACCCCAGGGCTCTCTTAGGTCACTGGAACCCAGAGCGTCCCATTATAACTTTGAGCCCAGACTGCCCTCAGTTTCTTCGGACAGATCCCCTCAGCACTCAGGAGCCTCTGCCTGGGCAGTAAAGACAGCCCACTGTGTTTACCAGGAGGGCATTGGCCATGGGGCACCCACTAGTTCCCTGAAACCCATGAGACGTGACCCAGGGCAGGAGCTATGCCCAGGCCTACATGCCAAAGCGGAACACCCCGGCTGATTCAGGTTCAAACAAGCTCAGTTTGGGGACCAAAGGTATGGAGCCAGGGGGACTTCTTACCTGGGACCAAGGCCCAGCCCGCCACCGACCAGGGCAGAGCTCACGACTGCAGGCCCGACGGCTCTCTGGCCGGTTGTCATTGCAGTGCTTGGTGTGCACGGAGCGGGTGGTATTGTCATGAAGTGGCTGGACGCAGCGCACAGAGCGCACCTGCATGCCCGTACGCCCACAGCTGTGACTGCAAGGCTCCCACTCTCCTGTGACCCACCTGCCAGGGCAGAGCGGCGTACGGTCAGTCCCCTTGTAGCCAGGGAGAACCAGCCTGGCTGAGCTGTGGGGCCACTCCTCAGCACCCAGGAGGAAGTGAGGACAGAGAAAAGGCAGCCTGCTCCCCGCCTCAGGTGGAAACTCCTATTCCCACAAAGGTTGGCACAGACAGGGAACTACGGATCCGATAATCCCACACATGTCCATAGCTGGGACACCTTCCTGGGGTTGGTGGCCACGTAGGGACCTAGCTGAGGAGCTTAGCTGCCAGCTTTCTGTCCTTTCCCAGGTTCTTGGATCTGCCCTCTGACTTCCCTTTCTGCTGTCCTCATGAACCCAGCGGTGTGGACCCTCAGGACCCCGTCCCTGACATCCCCTACCTCTCTGTTTACCAGGCATCTTCCCTGCTCAGGATCCTGCAAAATGGTAAAGAAATGCAGCCCTGCTAGACCCCAGGGCCTGAAGATTGAAGTCACTGCTTAGGAAACATCTGCTATGGTACCGGGAGCTAGTCCTAGGCCCTCTAAACCTCACTTTCCCCACCTGAGCGCCACCACTGGTTGTCATTTTTAAGATACACATTAGTGCTTTGGTTCAGCCAATCTGGATCTGGCTGCACCTTTTAACCTGTAGCACTTCAGGCTCCATGAGACATGGTGGGTGAGGAGAAACCCATCTGAGACCTTGGGCGATGCCAGGTGTAGAGCTCAGAGGTCTGGATCCCACTCTTCCCTCCCATGGGAGCACCTGTATCCTCTGGTCTCTTCCCCTTGAATGGGACACTGGACTGAGGGACTCCTCCTGGCACTCACACAGGCTGGGAGCACTCCTGTGGGTTGCAAGTCCGGCGGATGGCTTTGGGCTTCGCCAGGGAGTTGCAGAAGGCACGGTGCACCATTTTGTGGTCCAGCTTCCTGCGGCAGCCATACTTGGTGAACTGGGACCCTGAAAACAGAGAGCTTGAGGGGGCTCAACGGAGCCTTAGGGCCCCCCCAGGGGGCTTGGAGGAGTGGCTTCCAGTAGCAGTGCCAGCCCTGTTCTCTTCCCTACTCTTAAAATGATTTGGATAACAGGGCAGGGCACCTGAGCTGGGAGAGAGGCCATTTTCTCCCCTTGTCTGCTTCTTCCCTAGTTCCCTCCTGGCTTTCGGGGGCTGAGAGAAGGCTGTTTCCTCTTCCATCACTCAGTCACTTCTTCCTTGACCTAATGTGCGTAGGGGCCTTGGTCAACACCGGGGCACATGGTCTACAGGACTCTTTCCACCAGTCCCATACAACGGTTCTCAGTGGGGGTGATGGTTGTGCTTTGGATATGAAGCATCCCCACGAGCTCCCGTTAATGCAGGAATGCTCAGAGGTAAAATGACTAGATTGGGAGAACTCTAACCTAGTCATTCCATCCTTGTCTGAATGCGCTGTCTGGGTGGTGACTCTAGGCAGGTGAGGTGTGGCTGGAGGAGGTGGGTGACATCGCTGGGGGCATGCCCTGGAAGGACACATCCTCGGCAGCTTTCCTCTGCTGAGGCTTCTCCCTGTGATGCGCTGCTTCACCCTGGACCCAGAGCAATGGAGTCAGCCATCTATGGACTGAGACCTCTGAAACTATGAGCCTCAATAAACTTTCCCTCATCTAAGTTGTTCTTGTTAATTAAAAGCTAATTAAGACAGTAATCTTCTTCCCCAGGGCGATACTTGGGACGTTAGTAGTCCCAGCTCCGGGGTAGGGTTGCTATTGGCATCAGTGACTAGAGGCTGGGGATGCTGTTCAACAGCCCACAGTCCACAGCCTGATCCCCACAGTGGAGAATGAAGCCTAAAAGGTCAACAGTGCTCAGTGTGTACGTGAGAGAACACAACCATAACCAGCCGCCTACCTAACTGGGGAGTCTGCCGGTGACTCAGAAAGCACTGATTTATGGGAAGGTGGCGGAGGGGAAGGTGAGAAACCTGTGCAGAGGCCCGGAGGGGAGGACTGTGCGTCCAGGAAAAGCACCCGCTATGGTTTGGGAGTTCCCCATAGTTCCAGGTATTAAAGATTTGATCCCCAGCCTGTAGTGCTATTGGGAAGTCATGGGAAGTTAAGTTGTGGGGGTTGGGGGGGGGCAGGCCCTTGAAAGGAAGAGTGGGAATCCAGTCTCTTCCTATCTCTCTTTTGCTTCCAGGCCACCATATGGTAAGCAGCGTCCTCCACCATGTGTTACTGCTATAATGTACTGCCTCACCAGAGGCCCAAGTGACTGTGTACTGAAATCTCCAAAACTGAGCTAAAACAAACCTTTCATCTTTATAAAGTTGACTATCTTGGGTATTTTGATATAGTAACAGAAAACTGACTAGTACTACATCCAAGGCCAGCCTAAGGAGCAAGGAGAGAGACACCAAAGGGAAAGGTCAGCAAGCTGTCATGACCTCAGAAGCCATAAGGAGAATTTTGATATTCAATCCTCAAGAACAGAGATTGCTGTTATGACACCAGAAAGAAACATGGTCTGATTTACCCCTTTAAAAGGTCAACCTGGGACCTAAAATGGATCCTCAAGGGCCAGTATAAGGATGGTGCCAGGACTAGGGGATGGTTGGGAAGAAGGAACAGTAAAAGGGTCCAAGAGATATAGAGATGAGAATCAGCAGGACATGCTGGTGAAATCCAGGTGGGGTGTGGAGATGGGGTACGGCAGAAGGCTGCGGCACCATACGTCCAGGATGAGGCCCCCTTGATCCTTGGTGAACTTGTCCTTTGGATGTGGGATCCCATGGCATCTCAGTCCTGTCTCATAGTTCACCCAGTCCTCAACTCTGGACAGAGCAGGGCTTTTGTCCACCTGTGGGTCCAGTGTCCCACCCAGCTGTGGACTACTTGACATCAAGGGGCAGGTAGGACTCTTCTGCGGCTAACCCTGCTCCGGGAATCGGAGAGGCTTTTCTGAATGAATAGAGAGAGGGAGGGAGGGACCTCCTAGGGGTGTCTCTGCACTGTCCCAGCTCATCTGTGCCCTGCCCTATTGATGCTACAGTGTGATCCATTCGGGCCACCCACAGGTCAACTTCTTACCAGGCCAGTCCCATCCCTTCTGCACTGAACCCGAACCCCCAGGCCCTTCTGGCTAATTTGGCCTGATGCCTCAAGCACCTCCTTCCTGGACACCCAAGGACCCCTTCCAGGCTGGGATAGGCAAAGGTCACTGCCATGGCCTCCCAGTCTCTGGGAATAGTCTTCTCCTACCTAGCACATGCCAAACTCACTGCCCCAGGCCCAGCAGTCAGCAGGGCACTGCTGGCTCAGGAAGCCCCTCACCCAGAAGCCTCTCTCCACCCGAGCCCAACATCCTTTAGGACTCTGTTTCTGCTCATGCTGAGCCCCAACCAGGGATGATTCCTCACCTCTTTATGGCCACTCTCTTATCATTCATCCCAGAAGCCCTACTAAGAAATCCCTCACCTCCGCCACAGGGCTTGGAGCAGGGAGACCACTTCTTCAGGGCCCATTCATGGCTCACGGAGTCATCTTCAAGGACATTGTTGTCATCAACGTTGAGTGAGTCTTCATGGATCATGTATTTGTATGTCAGTGAGATCCGGGCATCTCCCTCTGGGATAACCTGTGCCCACCCCAAAATGGCCATGAATGTGTCTGTCCCATTGTCCACCCTTCCTCAGCAGCCAGTTGAGGAACATGAGTCCAAGGCAGATTTACAGCGGATTCCAGTTATTCACAGGAGTTATGTTCTAGCAACTCTCCGTGAACACTGAATTCACAAATATGGAGCCATCACCCCACGGGAAATATAGACAGTCCCCAACTTATGGTTTTACAACTTGATGATGATGAAGCAAAAGTGATACACATTCAGGAGAAACCATACTTTGAATTTTTAATTTGGATCTTTTTGTGAGCTAAGGATATGGTCCCATCCTCTTTCATGATGGTGGGTAGGAATGAGCCACAGCTCCTGCAGCCCACATGATGAACAATTGACACCGTATAGTGTATTGTGTTGCTGAGCCAGGACAGATCATAGGTTAGGCTGATGGATTCTTACGATATTTTCAACTTAGGGTGGGTTTATGGGGATGTGACTCCACCATAAGTCAAAGCCCACCTAGATGCACAGGGTTAGGATCCTGTGAGCCCTGGTCATAACATTTTTATCAACCAATCAATACATAAACTTGTTTTATGTGTGTTTATGTTAAAAACAACAGTATATATTGTTGATTCGTTAACATCAACCTCAAAGCCAGGAGCACTATAACTGAGGCCCGGACAGAGCTCCTCTAACACATGTCTTTTCTCCATTATACCCTTCTGAGCTTACAGACAGCAGACAGTACTTCAGCAGTAGGCTCAGAGCCATTTTAAACAGCAAACTCATCCTTCCAAAAGCACAAAAATGCAAAAGATGTGACAATAATAGATTGCAAAAAAAGAAAAGAGACTTATTTACAATCTGGGAGCTAAAACAAGAACACAGCATGGAGTAGTTTCACCCCATCTGGGAATAAGCATGCAGGCAACTCAAATTTTTCACCACTCTGTGAAGGTCCACTTGGGAATCTCAAGTAAATTTTAGTGAGCAGGTGAATTTGCAAATACAGAAACTGTGACTACCGAGGACCCACTGTATATACAGCAACCTAGATCGGTCACCACAGGCATTTCTAATTAGTGACAAGTTGCCGCAGACAAGGTGAGCATGGTGGTACAGTGGAATAAAGCCCACCTGGCCCATGGTGACACCTGCTCCACAGGTGCATAGCCTTGTGTGGAGCTCTGGGGGCTGGGTGATTAGACCCAGCCCCAGCATGCTTCTTGGGGGAGGTGGGAGCAACAGCCCTGGAAGCTTATCTGTACTGTTTGAATTTTTTTAAAAAATAAAATGTATCACTTATGCAATGAATTAAAACTAAAAATGATTCAAGAATCCATCCCCCTCAGGACTCCCCATTACTAGGAGTAGTCCGTGGTCCTGGACCCAAGGTATCTGGGATCCTGTCCTGCTTGAAGACAAAGTCCAATGTGACTTGGGTCTAGTTCCGACTGCCACTTCTCAGGGTGTTGCAGGGTTTTAATGTGACAGCGGGCATGCATGAGCACAATGGATGATAGCTGTGAATGTCATTCTGCCAGAGAAACCAAAATCCCTACAGGGGAGAGTTGTTTAGAAGGCACTGACGTGGGGTCCAGAGCCCTGAGGCTGGGCCTCATGTCTATTTCTGGATCTGATTCAGAGACACGGAGCTGCCCTGGAGGGCCACACAGGCTAAAGGATGCAGGGAGGCTCGGGGCTCCCAAGGCCCCTTCACCACCTTCCCCTAGGGGTCACTGCAGACTGCCTGGGCAGCAGGAGGCAGAGACCCTGTTGTGCCTCAACTCACCAGCACAGCGATGGTCCCGTGGAGGGGGCCCATGGTCTGCAGCGTCTCCCTGCCATCCTCGTCCCTGTACTCCCACTCCACGCCCATGGCAATGAAGGATCTGGAATTGGGGTCCAGGTGGTTCTCTTCATTTAGGATGAACTTGCCGGTTTCCACATTCTTGACGGCTGAGAATGGCAAAAGGGAGCCCCCCAACCGACCATGGTCACGTCAGGTGGGGCCCAGGCCCACCATGCTGCTTTGTGGGGAAGGTGGGTTCTGGGGAGCAGGGTCCCTGATCTCTCTGTGCCACGGACAGCCCGACTTGCTTTGGGAGCCATACCCTGCTCTTGGGTGACAGTGATGAATGGGTTTCCCTCCACATGGATTCTTTTGACCAGCCCAGCACCCTTTCTGGATCTTCCCCCATTAAAGGCTCATGGGTTCCCATTGGAAGGGGTTCTGCAGCTGTCAAAGTCACCTCCTGCCACCTATCAGAGCACTAAGAGGCTGCTAGAGTTTGGATGTTGAATGTTTCCCAGGCTTGGTCCCCAACATGGAATTATTAGGAGATGGGGGCTATGAAAGGTCCTCAGATCATTGGGACATGCCTTTGAAAGGCATTATGGGATTCTGGCTGCCCCACCCACTCTGCTCCAATTCAAGATGTTTTTTGCTCCTACATGTACTCCCTCTATGATATGCTGCTATCTACCACTCACTAGAACAGAATCAATGCATGTGCCATGCCTTTGAACCTCCCAAACCTGTAGCTAAATAAACCTTTTATCTTTATAAGTTAGTTGCCTCAGGTATTTTGTTACAGTGATATGAGACTGACTAACACAGAGGCCTCAAAGGCAGGCTGGCAGAGAGATCTCTCTACCGGTTGCGGGCATCTGCTGAACATGAGGATATAGGTATGGGTGGAGGCTGTGGTTGGCTTCCTGCCATGACAGTTAACATATGTCTAGCTGGAAAAGCAGCATTCCACCCACCATCAGTTAATTGAGGTCCTATCAAGGTCTCACCAGCTCCCAGCATTCCCCAAGAGGCCTGGTCCAACTGGGATGGGCTACTCAGACCACGGGCCATCCATAGACACTCTAGGATAAACTTGGCTGGTAAGAAAGCCTCACACTTCCTTCAGTGTAAAAGGTAGCCATTGGGGAGGGTGCTGAGGGGTTTGGGGGTGACTTCAGACAGGGCACCAGTGAGGAAAAAACTTCCTATACAAGTCCCCTTTAATTCTGTCCACATTGCTAAGAAAGCCTCAATGTGGGGCGGGTGGGTCTTTATCATCTGCTCCCCTTTTCAAAGAGATAGTAGGTCTCAGCCTCAGAGACCAGTAAGCAACAGTGTTGAGACAAAAGTGTCTTTTGTTTAGGAATTGACCTTAATGTTTACCGTCTTTTTTAAGGCCAGCTGTGCTGGTTTTGCATTTAGGATAGCGACTTAAAGTTTCCTCTTAGGATAAATAAGAAAGAAAAATGAGTGTTAAAAGAAAGTCGCAGGTTTGTCATGCATCAGTGGGGTGCCTGACTGTGGCAGTGTGGACGTCTCCAGGGGACAGGGATGAAGGTGGGACCCAGACTGGAGAAAGGACTTGTCCAGGGCCCCTCAGTGGTCCCGGAAACCCTGCTGCCTTTGGTCCCATGATACCCCAGGAGGTAGGGCCAGGACACTTCCTGGGGAGGTGATGGGTATAGATGGGTGAACCCCTAAGAGGGTCCTGGGAATCTTGGGAGATGACGGGAGAGCATCATCTTACAGGCTGGGGCTGCCATGAGGGAAGAGACCCAGGGTTGGAAGATCATCCAAATTTTCAAGCTATGCTAGAAATCCCTATTTTTAGGTTAAAAACTCTTAAATTTAAAAGTAAAGGCCTAAAGATGTAGCTCAGTGAAACAGGTATGGTTAACATGTGCAAGGCCTCAACTCCCAGTAACAAAATAAAATGAATCCAATGGATGTAAATGCACTGCATGATCCCATTTATAGCTGACTTTGGTGTCCTCTGGTGTCTTGGATACATGTCCCTCCACAGTTGCTGCCAGGGGAAGCCCTCTGGTCCCAAACTCTGGCCTCTCCACAGGGAAAGGAGCCCAGGAAAGGCTGCCAGGTGGGCTGCACCAGGGACTGGTGGATTGGGGCTGCGGTCACTTCTGTCAGCCAGGGTTGCCCGCCTCACAGAAGCCAGGTGTCTCAGCCATGGCAACTACCCATTCCGGGAAAGCCAGGTCTTGGAGACGCCAAGTCGCCCAAGCTCTGAGACTCACCCAGATGGTGCTCAGTGCCGTCTGCCTCTTGGATGAGTAGGTGCCTGGCCCCAGGAGGGATCTCAAACATCTTGATGTAACCTATGGGCGTGGGAAGACGACACCACATGAGAAAGGAAGGGGCATCACCCTTGAAGGCAGCTCCATCATGCACTCTCCTGTGGCCTCTGTATTTCCTGGGCTTGGACACCCACCCAGAGAGGGGCCAACTGGAAAACTACTGGGTCTGGTCCAGGCCAGAGTCCAGGGCCTCAGACTTTCTGCTGATCTTCAAATCCCAAATACTCTCCCAGCCTGCCTCCCCTACAGAAAACTCAGGTGGGAATCTAGCCCTGGGGTAATGTCAGCTAGGGCCCCAAGGTGACAGAGCCCCACAGGTACTCAGAGATGCTGTAGACAATCAGCCTCAGGGGCGGAGGGTGGAGCTCACTCACCTTGCTTTTTGGGTGAGCGCGTAAAAGTACCCTTGACCACTTTGCAGTGAGTGTTGTCACCTCCACACACGCCACACTTGTCCTCTTGTTTGCTGGAGCCAATCACCCCATCACAACCCACCTTCTGCAGGAGAAGAGGAAGGCAGAGAACACTTCAGAGACCCCCCTCCATACATGGGCCCTAGCCTGCCCCTGACTCTGTACCTGCCAGGGCCTCTGATGCCTGACCCCTTCCATTGCCCATGTTCTGTGCATCCCTTCTTAGAAGTTCCCCAAATCACGCTTTAGAGCAAGACAGACCCTGTGTGGCTGTGGGTGAACTCCTTGCCCATGCTGTGCCTCATTTCCTGCATACGGAAGGTGGGGACCTGCAGAAATCTGTCCCACAGCCCAACACTGTCCTGGCCCAGCACAACTGGCCTCCAGTGAGTGCTTCCATCCTTGTGGCTACAGATGGAAGGCCTCACCTTGGCCCCTCTATGCTGCCCTTTCTCCAGAGTATCCTGGTAGCTCATCTCCCAGAGGAAGCCCCTCGGGGGATGCCACCCAAAGCTTTGGCCTGGATGTCCTGCTTTTCCTCAGTTCAGGAGGAATGAAATGCCCTCTTCAGTCTGTCTTCAAGTGTCTGGGCAGGAGGTGGCAAGAGTTGGTGGGGACACTTTTGCCTTCATTCTCTCAATGAATCCTTTCCACACGATCACTCCAGGAAATATAGGAAATAAATTATTCTGCACAGAGTGGGGATGTTCCTTTTCCCAGGGCCTCCTGACAGAGACAATAACAATATTCAGGTTCCTTTATTGCTGTAGCCCCGGCAGCACGCCATTCCTGGACCTCAGATGCGTATTAGAGAGACCTTTCTACTTCTGCCTCTGGAGATGCTTACTTCTTTTCCCTTTGCTCTTGATTTCTCAACCCTTTCCTCTCCTTGCTTTTCTCTCTTCCTTCCTTCCTCTCCCCACCCTCTCTCTTTACAGTGCTGGGGATCAAACCCAGGGCCTTGCTAGCCAAGTGTTCTACCACTGAGCTACTCCCCAGGTGCTCTTGAATTTCTGACTTTTTGTCTTACAAGAAAATTTGATGGCAGGGGCTCAAGGCCATGAAAGGACTACAGAGCCGAGATTCACACAGCATTTTTGAACGTGCAGATAGAAATTCATGATCTTTGTTTCTATTGATCTGTATTTTTCTATTTATTTATTTTATCGGTTCTTTTTAGTTATATATGACAATAGAGTCCATTTTGATAGAATTATACAAACATGAAATATATCTTATTCAAATTAGGACCCAAGTCTTGTGGATGTGCATGATGGTGAGATTCACTGTGGTGTATTCATATATGTGCATAGGAAGGTTATGTCAGACTTATTCTACTGTCTTTCCTATTCCTATCCCCCCTCCTTCCTCCCTTTGTGTAATCCAATGAACTTCTATCCCACTCCCCCACCCCATGGTGGGTTAGCATCCACATATCAGAGAAGACATTTGAATTTTGTTTTTTGGGACCGGCTTGAAATAAGCCACTGAGCATGATAGTCTCCAGATCCATCCATTCACAGGCAAATGCCATAAAGTCATTCTTTATGACTAATACATTACATTGTGTATACATACCACATTTTCTCCATCTATTCATCTGTTTAAGGGCAGACGTATTGGTTCCATAGCTTAGCTATTGAGAATTGAGCTGCTATAAGCATTGATGTGGCCATGTCACTGTAGTATGTGGATTTTAAATCCTTTGGAGGAGTGGGATAACTCCTTGAGGAGAGGAATCTGTATTTTAATCATCTGTATTTTGTAAGCTTCAACACATTTTTTTGAAGTGAGCAGAGTGCAAAACAATAAAGAGGAACATACTCATGTTTATTTAGATGGTTCCTGAGAAACCAATTTTTTCCAAAGGGAGGTAATAAATGGGGACTGAAAAAAAGCACTGCTTATTTTGGCGGGGGGCAGGTGCTGGGGATTGAACCCAGGAGTGCTTAACCACTGAGCAACATCCTCAGCCCCTTTTATATTTTATTTAGAGACAGGGTTTATTTAGAGACAGTGTCAGGTACATCTCTAAAGCCTTTTGCCTTAGCCCTGGATATCAACTCTAATTTAAGAGCTCTCTGTTGATTCATGGGCTCTTTCTATAAAGGGGCTTTCATTTTTGGAGCTTGTTTAAGCCAAAGATGCTAAATATAAATTGAACTGGTTGGAAAAGAAGAGACTATCCAGACAGTGATGAAAACAAAGCCACATGCTGTGTTTCAAAACAGCTGCTCTGAGATTTTGTTCTGAGTGTCAAAAGGCGAGCAAAAGGAAAATGGAGTAAAAGAACTGCTTCATCCAGAAAAACTTTAAGAAAGAGATTTGTCAGCATTTCCCCTCAATTCTAAGACACATTTTTTTTTCATCTTGTTTGTGAAATCAAGATGTCTAATTAAAGTCAGAAACTTGCCTGCCACCTAGAGGAATTCTGGTGTCTGGACAACTGCCATGCTAGGGTTTGGATGTAGTTTGAGTGTTTTCCCCAGAAAGTCCTGTGTAAGAGGTTGGTCCCCAGTGTGACAGTATTAAGGCTGTGGTTCCTTTAAGAGGTGGGGTCTAGTGGAAGGTAGTCAAGCCATGGGGGCGTTGCTCTTGGAAGGGAATATGCTGGTCTTGCAGACTGAGTTAGTTCTCCTGAGAGTCGATTGTAAAGTCAGGTCACTTCATGTGGTTGCTGTCTTTTGCTCTTGGTGGTTTTTCTTTATGCTTCTCTTCATGTTGTGACCCAGCCCAGGGGAGTCTCTCAGAGTCCAAATTTTTGCCCATGGGACTGCCTCATCTTGGATTTCCATCCTCTAAATCTGTGAACTAAATTTCCTTTATACATTATCCAGCCTCTACTATTTTGTTATTGCAACAGAAAACAGATGAAGACATGCTAATTTGAAGAGGCTGGTTTGGTTCATCTCAGGTGTCCAGCTCATCCATCAATGCCCAGGCAAGAACTGCTCTGGCTAGTGAACCAATTATCTTTGGCGAGTACCTGATAATCAAGAGACACAATCCAATGTTCCGTATCTGAACTAAGGGGTGTCGTGATACTGATACTTTAATCACACAGAGAAATCCATGAAGCCTGGCTCCTTCTATTAGCCTGGGATCTCATTTAGATTCTAAAGAGGATAATGGGGCAGACGATAGCTCTGATAAGCTCTGCATGGCTGCTGCTCGCTGTCACCAACGATCAGAAGAGGCTGACAGCTTAGGTTCTGCTTCAGATCAAGCAGTTGACAGTGATGGTGGGGTACCACAGCAAAGGGTGGGGTGCATAGCTAAGGAGGTAAGGATATTCTCCCTTCCTGTTATGCAATCTTAACAGTGGGTTACTAGAGTCAGCAAACAGGCAAGCTTATTTCAATTTATCCCTTTTATAAGCAGTGAAGAAATATTTTTAAAACAAATATAAAATATGTTCTATTATACACATTCTTTTATTACAATTTATGTATTATATTCAACTTTTCTACTTCTGCATTATGTAAGTAATAATTTAATATGATTAATAAATCAGTAAATATTTACTTGTTCATTTTCTAAAATTCTAAGACCTGAAGCTGATGATTGTTTTTAGATGACATATTTGATGGCATGTTATTACTTTATCACAGCAGTGGCTTGTGCCCTGCTTAAAATCAAATGACCCTCTTGGCCTCATGTAATGCTCAAGTCTCTTTCAATTTTCTGCTCTGTGTATGTGTGTTATGTGTGTGCACATCTTTTTTTTTAATTTAAACTTTATGTTTTATGTATTTTTTAATGTGGTGCTGAAGATTGAACTCAGTGCTTCACCTATGCTAGGCAAGTGCTCTTCCACTGAGCTACAACCCCAGCCCACGTTGCATGACTTTGTTCTTCTGCAATATCTTTGCTTTCTTTGCTTGTAATCTTCCTGAGTCATTCATTGTATTTTGATATTCTCTGATTGACAGCATCCACTTGGATATTATGTGTGTGTATTTTTCTGTTAGATTCTTCTAAAAGAGAATTTCACATCCACATGTATTGTCCGGACTGATACATTTCATCTCATTACTTCCCATTTCCTTTCTGTCTCTAGTAACCTGCTTTTATCTGTCAAAATAATCATTAATAAATAAGATATTTAATCTATTCTTCAACTATACCTATTAGGAGTGAAATTACAGCCATGCCCAATAAGATACTGATTGGTGCTCTGACCTCTCCCAATTAAGTTAGCAATCTTACTCACAGTTGCTATTTAAAGCTATTTCTACTACTAGTGATTGTCTGCATTAATTATGTTTACTTTTTTTTTTTTTTTTTTGCTGTATCCTATGATGTTTAACATCTTAACAATCTTCCTGGCTGGACACCAGCCAATCCCTGGATAAAGCAAAAGGCTTAGCTGGGAATACATCTTTCATATGCAAACCAACCAATATCCAAGTCTCCACCCCAATTGCCCCCTTTATCTGACTCTCTCACAGAAAGCCAAAATTTCCTCTGATCTAGGTCATCCTTGGGTCAGGTACCAAACAACTAGGGACCAGACCTATAGCTCCCAGCCTTTGAGAATTATTCAAGGAAACTAACCCCAACTTGTTTGCTTTGCTTTGCCTTTTCCCAAGAAAGTCCCCTGACTTTGCTTCTGCCTCCTGACCAAATTTGCTACTTTCACGGGTGGCCTTGGGTGGCATGCCATGCCCTTTTCTAGGAAAATATAAATTCTCTCAATGGCACTGGCCTCTCCATCTTGTCATTCAGATCTTCCGTAAATTAAAGCCTTGTGGGTACAAAGGAGAACCGGCCTGTGTTAGTCTCTGAGTGTTTGGTTTCACTATCCCTAAGCCGGCTGTGTGGCTCAGCATCCCTGCAATTCTCTTGTGCAACCAGCCTCCTCCTGGTCCTGCCACCTGTGGGCCCTCTGAAACCATACGAATGGAAAGCAGCCCTTGAGCACGCTGCCAGATGCCCTGTGCCCACCTCTTTGTTCTCCAGCCCTGCTCCAGGGCTGCCTGCAGAGCCTGTCAGCCTCCCTGCCAGACAACACCTGAGGATGCTGCCATTTCTCAGGAAGGAAAGAAAAGAGCCAGCCTCTGTGACAACCCTGATCAGTCCTGTCTACTTGAACTCCAGCAGAAGTTTCCAGCTCTTTCCAGAAATGTCTGGCAGGTCAAGTCTCTGCTCATGTCACCGCCACATGCTGAGGTTACCCATGGTTGTTTTTTAGGATAGCGTAGGATAGAAGCCAAGGATGTACAGATGGTCCCCAATTTACGATGGTTTGACTGATTTTTTTCAGCTTTACAATGGTGTGAAAGCTGTATGTATTCATTAGGCCCTGTACTTCCCATTTTGAATTTTGATCTTTTCCTGGGCTAAATGGGGTTATATCACTTTCTCAGGATGTTGGACAGTTGGCAGCAAGTTGCAGCTCCCAGTCTGTCACATAATCACAAGTAGAAATAACTGATATTCCACAGTGTCCTGTGTTGCAAGTGCTGATGTTCAGATAGATCCAAGGCATTTTTGACCATAACATTTTTCAACACACAATGGGTTATCATATGTCAAGAAACAACTATTTCTGCCAAGCACCAAACCAATGAGACCTATGGTGAGTATCCTGATCCAAGGACAGGCTGTCCAGTGCCCCATGGACAGCAGGGGTGGGGTATGATTCACAAAGGGTCAACTATGGATTTTGTGCATTGAAATCACCTGGAAGCTCATAAAAATTCAGGCTCCCAGGCCACCACCTTTGACTCAGGAATCAGAGTGTCTTGGGTGGCATCTCCAAGCTCCCCAGATAAATGCCTGATATACTCAAGGCTGAGACCCCTCGAATAGAAGAAAAGGGAAAACATATTGGCCCACAGCACTGTTTCCTACATTTTATTAATCTTTTCAAGAAGTGGAAGCTGGTACCCAGGAGGTTGGCCGGCTTCATGGCACTCACCTTGCAGTCCCCACGCACACAGAGGCTGAAGGCATCCTTGTAGGAGCAGCGTGTCCCGTCATGCACCATGCGTTTCATGGACACCACCTCCCCAGTCTCCTTGGACTCACAGTAGAGGTTGCATCTCTCCTTGGCTGGAAGGGAAGCAGCAAGGAGTCAGTGCAAGAGAAGGGACAGTGCAAGAAGAAACTCCCATGGAGCTGTGCTTAGGAGGTTCATCTGCCCCTCCACAGTCTCCAAGGTGGACACAGAGGGAAAGGGTCACGTGATGGCAACTTGCTTCCTATCTCCATGCCTTCTGAGCCTTTGACCCTGGTTCAACTGGACTTAGAAAGAGCTTTTTCCTCAAATGGAGCCAGTTAGGCTGTTGGTATAGCTTAGATCTCACATGCCAAAGGTCCCACCCAGAGACTTCCTACTGTGTAGCCGCAAAAGGCTGCTTACTGAGTTTCCATCTAAAAAGCCTCCTTCAGTCAACCTTCCCTGAGGGCCCAAACTGGAGCAGCCCCTTTTGGATTCAACTAGGGATCCCTGGCACCTTCCTCTGCTCAGCATTTATTCAGGGTAAATAAAACTCTAGGTCACCAGAGTGCATCCTTCTGAGAGAGGAACACTAGCTTCATTGCCCTCCCTCAGCCTCCCTCAGACACAGGTGGGACACATAGCAGGGGCTCAGAGAAGGTCAGAGGCCAGTTGCTTGGCAAGGTCAGCCCCCTACCCCCATCCCTTAACCTTTCTAATCCTGCCACTCCATCCTCATCCACCAGATGGCAACTGCAGGAGCCCAGCTTGCTCGGAGGTGCCAGGTCCTCGGGCTCTCCTTAGCATTCTTGGCCATGCCCAGTATTCTGGCTCCTCTGAGACTGCAGTCCAGACACGAAGCCTGAGACCCACCCCAGGATGGGGCACCTGACAGCAGAGCCAGCCGGGGGTGGGCTTTGCTGCCAGTCTAAGTGTCACCACTACACTCTTGCCCCATACATTATCAGAGGCACAGGACAATGCAAGGCCCTGCCTGCCCTCCCTAGGGCCTGTGTGCTGACCCTCACTGCCATCCTCCTGTGAAGGGCTCACCATCCCGGTGTTCGTGGGGCAGCCAGTGGTGCTGGCCATCTCCGTGCTCAAAGTACAGGTCCCACTGCCGGCACTGCTCCTCCCGGAAGTCAGCCAGGGAGTCAGGGCAGTCTTGGGTGCCGCAGAGCTGGAAGTCATAGGCTAGGCCAGAGCAGGTACGTCCCCCATTGGCTGGGCTGGAGGAGAAAGCATAAGTCCAGCTGCTGGGTGCCATCAGAAAGAGGCTGGCCCTTGGGTGGGATTTGTAGGAAGATCCTTGAGCTTCAGGTATTGGAGGTACAGCTCTGCTTTGTGAAGAGACCTGGCTCTGCCATGTCCAAGCTGTAGGATCAGGCAATTCCCAGCTAACCAGGCCTCAGAGAATCAAGAAGGAGCCTGGTGATATCCCTTCTTCTGGAGTTCCCTTGGGAAGACAGTAACTTCCCTGTGCCCCACCCCCACCCCACCCATGCAGTATTGGGGAGAGGCCTGGGACTGAAAACAAACATGGAGTTGTGATGAAGTGTTTAGAGTTTGCCTTCCCCATCGGACCACAGGCCCTGAGATGACAAGAATTGATTGATTGTTTTTTTACAGCTGGGCTCTTGGCTCACAGGGCTGTGCCTGACATGCAGTGGGGAAATCCCAGAGTGATTCTGAAATAGGAGAATCCCACATGCTTAAGTTCTTAACAAATGTGTGGCACATGATGGACACTTTGTCATGGCTGCTTTTTCTCCACCTTAGGGAATTTGGGCTGCCCTTCTGTAACTTTCTCATTTCACAAAGAAGAGGACCAACCCACCAACTCTCTCTCTGGTGGTTCTAACTCCCAGCTTAAATCTGAATCTCTTTCTGAGGCAAGTGTGAAAGTCCCCAGGGGGATGGAAGGAGGGGCCCACCTCTGCTCTTAGCCTGGATGCCTTGGGCAGGAGGGAGTCAGAAGGGGAGGAGGGGGGCATTCAAAGCTGCTGAGACAGACAAACACAGGTCTTTCTAAAATAATGGTTGTACCCCTATTGGACCCTAGAGTATAGGTCCTTCCTCTGCCCCTACCTGGCTGATAGACTTGACCACATCCTCCACCCAACAGCTGTTGAGTGCTGACCCCCTCTGGTTCCCTGGAGGCTAGTTCAGGGACTGGCCAGAGACAGTGTAGCAGAGAACATGGGAAATTCAGCAGAGGCCAGAGCCCAGATGGTCTGGATGTGCCCCAAAACCTATCATTAGATTGTATCTGGCTCAATTTGGAAGTTGGAGAACTGTTTGTTTTTACGTGAAATTCCAGATTTTCAATATTTTCAGGTGAATCAAAATCATTGAAACACTGGACAGATCAAAAGAAGAAAGACAAAAGCCGCATTGTGTGTCCAAGGAGACTCAGCTAGCAGGGTAAGGCTCCCTTGCTGGTCGTGTGGAAGATCTGAGTATTGCCAATGTTTGTGCAAGACTCCCTACATGCTAGGCCCTGGTGCAGTTATTGACTGTGCACCCACAGCCCTCCCTCCCTCTCTTTCCCTCTCCCTCCCTGAGGATACTTCACTGAGAGAGTCCAGGCAAAGAATTCAGATGAGGAGGGGAGGCAATAATTCAGAGGAGGAAGGAACTGAATAGAAGGTGATTGTGAGCCTGGGGAGCGTGGCTCAGAGAAGTATTTGCAGGGTGGGGTGGGAGGGAATGAGCGGGCCCAGGACAGCATAGAGGATGAGGAAGGGAGAAGGGGAGCATGGTTGATGGTGGGGAATCTGGCTTGCACCAGGCAGCCTCTGAAGGCTGTCCTTCCCCCGGGTACCTGGGTATGGATGACAAGTCTTGACCCTGCCTCTCCCCTGATTTCAAATAGTTGCTCAGCTAAGGAAGCCCCTGCCCAGATCCGTAGCATTCTGAAGGGCTGAGAGAGCTCCCCTCTGTAGAGACCTCTTATCTCTCCCCATCTCTGTCCCATCTTCTCTCCTCCATGTATCCCAAAAGACAGAGGAAGCCTGTGTTCAGAGTGGATTATAGGTCAGGAGGTGTGTGGCCCTAGTCCAGCAGGTCAGGAAACCAGGTTTTCAGGCCCAGGTGGAGAAGGGGAATGAGGCCTCCTCTGAGTCTCAGCTCCCTCCCTGGTAATGGGAGGAGGGGCCAGGAGAGCTTGCTCTGGCACTCCCTCCAGAACTGGCAGATGGCAGCCATCCGAGCCCTGTAGAATAGAGCTGGCTATAGAGGGGGTTTCATAGTCCCAGCTGCCACTCAGGAAGGCTGGGGGAATGTTGTGGCCAACTCACTGTGGGTTGTCACACTGGCGAGTCCTGAACCTCACACCGGTGCCACAGGTACGAGAGCAGGAGCCGAATGGAGTCCAGGCACCCCAGTTGCCGTCCCGTTTGAGGATGTCAGGTGTCAGCCAGATGCAATGTCCTTTAAAGCAATGCTGAAAGACAGAAAGCTGCTCCCTTGGCCCACGACTCACACCAGAGCAGTTCAGATACCCCCACCCTCCTCACTCTATAACGGCTTCCCAGGGCCTGCCCCTGGAGGCTCAGGGGATCTGACTCTACTAACCCTAAAATTTCTGACATTCCAAGAAGATAGGCCTCACTCCAAGGGTGGCAATAAGATGCACAGAGAGGTGCTGTGTGCCTCCAGTGCACTCCCTGCCTGCTGCCCTGGTCTCCCACCATCCTCCAGTGCCACGTCAAGCCCACTCTTCCTCTTAGCCACGCTGTCCCCAGGATAGATGCCTTCTGTGTGTCTATGTGAACATACAACAGGCATATCAAACCAGTGATTCTAGACACAAATAAGATTTAAGGGGAAAAAAATCAAAGCATAACACTGGCATATAGGAAACAATCCCACAACTTAAATCTAAATCACATGGATCTCAGTCTTCTTTTTTTTAAGTATTTTTTATCATATTTCACTTTTTAAAAAATGTTTATTTTTATGGGGTGCTGAGGATCAAACCCAGGGTCTCTCATGTGTGAGGCTAGCATTCTACCACTGAGCCACAATCCCAGCCCCGATCTCAGTCTTCTAAGGGGGAGAAAGCTTATACAATTTAGGGAGCCCACTTTAAGAAGGTTGTAAAATTGTAAATACTAAATCAGGTATACAGTAGATTGTTGATTTAGAATCCCACAATCTAAAGATTTTTAAACACAATTACTACAAACAACCTGAAACAGAGAACAATGATTTTTAAAAACTGACAACTTTTCTTGCGATTCCGAGTGCACTCTTTAAGCCTCTCTTCATTATGACAACAATTCTGTGATATTGTTTTCCATATAGATAATAGAGAATGTGGTGGTCATTCTTCAGCAAACTTTCTGCAAAGTTCCAGATAGTAACGATTTTGAACTTTTCAAGCTATGTGATTTCTCCTGCAGCTACTTATTAAACTCTGCCATTGGAACCTGAAAGCAGTTGAGGACAACATATTGATGAATGAACATGGCTGTGTTCCAATAAAACTTAATTTACAACACAGGAAGCAAATGGAAGCCTCTGGAAAGGAGGTGTAAGAAAGTTGGTGAATGCTCCACCCAGTAAAACAACCATTTAATTGGTGAAAATTACTAAATACAAAACAAAAACAATTTGAAGTCTCTGGAAATTGTTCCGAGGTCAATACAACAAATGGAAAAATATTTATTCAAGAAAGTCTACTAAAACGTGGTATCCGAGCCACAACTCTCTTGTGCTCCTTACTACCTCAGTGTGACCTAAGTTTTCCCATCAAGAAGCTGGGATTTCCACGGCCCTAGTCCATGGCTATGTCTGAGAGGCAATCCACTGGCATCTCCCATCCCTCTCAACTCTGTGTTGCAGCCAAGATGACTAGGGCTCTCTTCCCACATTCAGTCCCTACTCCTTGGGCAGAAGTTCTGTCCCAGTTACAGTAGGCTAAGAATACTGCATCTGATGTCTCCTTTCCCTACCTGTTTATATGGCAGAGATTCCATACTGAATGTGGCAAGCTAAGAAGACTCGGGTGCACCATTCCCATCTAGTGCCTGTTTCTAGGTCTGGAATGTCACTCTGAGAGAAGGAGGTCAAGGGTCCCTACCCCTATTAGGATACATTGGTACAATGGTCTGGCCAGAGGAAGAGGTAGAAGTGAGAGCTCCATAGCTCTCCCCACAGGAACTAACTTCATCTGAAATAAGCATTAAGAACTTCATGCCTAAGGGCATCGTCAAAAATAATAGAGAACTTGACTGAGCATTTAAGAGCAGGGCAATAGTTCCATGATTCTAGAAGCAATAAGCCAAATAAATGGTAAAACCAACTAGAAGTTTAACAGAAAGAATCAGAGTCAAAGACAGATAAAGGGTCCTTCTGAAGTCTGAGTAGTCTCCAAATATTAGTGTCACTCTGTCCTTGTGAAGGTTCCAGAATTTTTTTGAATCAGACTGCAGAGCAAGTTATATCCCAGGGCATTATCAAAAACAGCACACTAAGTGCTAGGAGATAGCACAGTGGTAAAGCACTTGTCTAGAATGCTGGGGGCCCCTGGTTCAATCCCTAGCATCACAGAACAAAAACAAAACAGTGCCTCAGTCAGTTAGCAGTTGGTGAAGGTTAATAGTTGTGTGTGATATCGATAAAGACAAAATAACCAGAAGCTTAATGGAGAGATCAGGGACACAGACAGTCAAATAGAGCCTGGCTAATACCATTGTGGGGGGAACAATGGGGCTTAGAGTGACTACGCATATGCCCACGATTGTGACGTCCAAGGAGTGATTATCAGTAGCTGCACACTGCAAGGGAAATAAATAGCCCAGTCAAATCAGTAAAACAAATAAACAAACAACAGCAACAAGAACTGGGTCATCAATATCCATAATTTTTTTCAATTATATCTAAAAAGACCTGTTTTCAACAAAAATTCTGAGATAGGAAAAAAAAAAAAAAAAGGAAAGTGTGAACCTTACACAGGAGAGTGACAGAACCTGCCTTTGAGGGAGCCCAGATGTTGGACTTAGCACACATGATCTTAAAGCAGCTATTATAAATATATTTAAAGAATAAAAGAAAACTGTATCTAAAGAACTAGAGGAGGATATGAGGATGGTGTCTCACCAAATAAGAGAATATTATTAAAAAGAAAGAATTACAAAAGAACTAAATTCTGAAGTTGAATAGTATAGGAACTTAAACTGTAAATTCACTTGAGGGCTCAATGGTAGGTTTGAGCTAACAGAAGACACAACCAGTGAACTTGACTATAGATCAAAGAAATTCATACAATTTTCAGATAAGGAAAACGTATAAAGAAAAATGAACAAAATCTTTGGGAAACATGGGAGACGTGTAAGCACATTGAAAAATCCACAGTAGAAGTACCAGATGGAGAGGACAAGAGCAGGAAGTGGTCAAAAAAGTAATGGGTGAAAACTTCTAAAATTTAATGAAAAACATTAACTTACACACCTAAGAATTTAAAGAACTCCAAGTAAGGTAAACACAAAGAGATCCACACTCAGACATTTGATATATTCAAAATTGTCAAATAAAGACAGATAAAGATAAAGAGATAAAGACAGAGAGAAAATATTGAATATAACAAAAGAGAAATGACTCACCATGTACCAAAAACATTCTGGAGAATTAATGATTTCTTAATCAGCAATAACAGAGGCCAGAGGTGGTAGTGTTAACCAAGAATTTTATATCCAGTAAAAGCTATCTCTCAAAAATGAAGATAGAATATATTCCCAGACAACAAAATTGAAAGAATTAACTGCTAGTGTACCTGGATATAAAAAATACAAACAGGCATTCTGTAGGATGAAAGTGAGTTACATCAGAGAATAATTCAACACCCCCCCCCTCAAAAAAAAACCAAGGAGTGCTAGATATGGACAAATTTCTAGATAGGTACAAACTGCCAAAGCTGACTTAAAAGTATACAAAATTGAAATAGATGTATAACAAGTGAAAAAATTAAATGAATAATTTTACAATTTCCCTCAAATGAAAGTTTAGGCCTAGACGATGTAATCAATAAACTCTACCAAACATTTAAAGAAAATAAATGCAACTCCTCTAAAAACTGTTCCCAAAAACAGAAGATAAGAATCCCAATTCATTCCTTGAAGTCCCTATTACCCTGATGCTAACATTGGACAAAGATATCACAGGAATAGAAAACATTACAAGATGCTATAGACCCACATCACTTTTGAATATAGATGTAAAAATCCTTAAGGAAATAATAGCAAACTGAATCTAAGAGCATATTGAAAGGATTATACACCACAATCAAGTGTGATTTAGCCTAGAAATAAAGTATAACATCTGAAAATCAATGTAATACACCATACTGACAGAAAAAGGCAAAACCAGATGATCATCTTAAAACTCAAAAAATTCTTTGGCAAATTGCTGCATCCTTTCATGAAAGAACATCTCAATATAGATCATGGAAATCTATGAAATACTTATAGCAAATATTATTCTTAAGGTGAAAGACTGAATACTTTCCCCCATGTCTTAGTCAGTTCATGCTACTATAACAAAATACCACAGACTGGGTAATTTGCAAATAGAAATTTATTTCTCATAGTTCCTGACGGAGCCCAAGATCAAGGCACTGGTGAGGGCTTCCAATATGGCACCTTTTGCTTTCTCCTCCAGTGGGGTGAAATGCCACTTCCTCATGGAGTGGAAGGGATAGAAAAGCAAAAAAGGGGTTACTTAGTTCCTTCTAGCCCTTTTAAAAAGCCACTTATCCCATCTATGAGGGAGGAGCCCTCATGGCCTGATCACCTCCTAACGGCCTCATCTCTTAGCAGTTTTGGGAATCAAGCATCAACATGAACTTCAGGGGGCCAACCCTAGCACCCTATGCCAAAGCAAGGATGTCTGCTTGTGCCACTTATATTCAACATTGCACTGGAAGTTCTAGCCAGGACAATCAGGCAAGAAAGAGAAATAAAAAACATCCAGATTGAAAAGAAAGAAGTAAAACTATCTTTATTTGCACATGACATGATCTTTTGTGTAGAAAATTCCCCCCAAATCCCCTAAAAAACTATCAAGGTTAAGAAACAAATTCAGCAAGATTTCAGGATGGCAAGATCAATAATAAAAATCAATTATATTTCTAAAATAAATCAGTTTTATTTCTATAATTGGCCACGAATGACCTAAAAAAGAAATTAAGTAAATAATTCCATTTATAATAACATCAGAAAGAAGAAAAAAACCTTAGGAATAAATTAAACAAAGGAAATGCAAAATATCTATTAAAATTACAAAACATTATTGAAAAAAAATCAAAGGTCTAAGGAAACTGATCTCATGTTCATGCATCTGATTGTTAATATGGTAACATTCTCACATTGATTTACAGATTAAATGTAATTTCTGTCAAAATCTCAGCTAGAATTTTACAGAGGTCGGGAAACTTTTCCTAAAATTAATATAGGAAGTCAAGGAACCTAGAAGAATCAAAAATATTGAAAAAAGAGCAAAGTGGAAAGACTCATCATCATTTCCCATTTCAAAACTAGGGTAATCAAGACAGTGTGGCTCTAGCTTAAGGGCAGCCAAACATATCAATGAAACAGAACAGAGTCCAGAAATCAATTTTTACATTTGGTCAATTGATTTTGCACAAGTTGGCCAAAATAATTCAATGGAAAAAGAACTGTCTCTTCAGCAAATGGTGTTGCAAAAGGACAAAGTTGGACCCTTCACACCTCACACCTCACACAAAATTCACCTCAAAATGGACCACAGTCTTAAATGTAAGCACTCAAACTCTTAGAATAAAACAAAGTAAGTCAATTTTCTTGGCCCCAACAGTAATGATTTGTTTGTTAGATAACACACCAAAAGCACAAATGATAAAAGAAGGTAGACAGGACTTAATAAAAATGAAAAACTTTTGTGTATCAAGTGATGTTATCATGAATTTAAAAAGAACCCACAGCATGGCAGAAAATATTTGCAAACAATATATCTGATAAGTCTGACAAAAATTCTTGGGTATAAGTCCAAAATATATTTTCAAAGCCTCTTAGAACTCAATAATAAAAAAGATAATTTAAACATAAGCAAAGGATCTGAACAGCTATTTATCAAAAAAGGAAAAAAGAGATAAATAAATTGCCATTAAGCACCTGGAAAAATGCTCAACATCACAGGAAGTGAGGGAAATGAGAATCAAAATGCCAATGAGGTAATACTTCACACCCACCAGGGTGGTAATAATAAAGACAACAGCAAGCTCTGGGGAGGAGGTAGAGAAATTGGAGCCTTCATACATTGCTCCTAGGAATGTAAAAGTGTGCAGCCCCTCTGGGAAATAGTCTGACTCTTTATAGAAATGCTAAATATAGAGATATCTATATTTAAATATCACAAGATCAATGATTCCACTTCTAGATGCATATCCAAGAAAAATGACATGCATGCAATGATTTGTATATGAATGCTCATGCATTATTTCTCATAATAGCCAGCAAGTGGAAACAACCCAAATGTCCATCAACTAATAATAATATATCTGCACAATATATTATTACTCAGGTACATGGAATGAAATACCCATACATGCTACAACATGGATGAAGAGTAAGCGAAGAATCACAAAAGGTTGCATGCTGTATAATTCTGCTTATATAAAATATACAAATAGAAAAAAATCTACTAAGACAGAAAGTAGATATCAGCGGCTATCAAGGGCTGTGGCGGGAGCAGGATGGATTGGCGTGATTGCTGATGGGTAAAGGGCTTCTTTTTGGAGTGACAAAAATATTCTAAAATTTGATTGGTGTGAGGATTTTACAACCCTGTGAAGATCCTGAAAATCATTGAATTGCACACTTTAAATGAGTGGATTTATATGTGAATTGCATCTTATTAAAGGTATTATGGAAAAAAAAAAAAAAACAGGCAGCAGCAGGACTGGTTTTCATGACATACATGAAACAACCGGTTTGCCAACACTTGCTCTAGCATGTTGGGGAAATAGTTTCTTTCTTTTTACTATTGATAATTTATAGAAATCATTGATGATGTCATCTGAACACTGAGGATAATCAGATCCGTAGAAACTGTTGTTTGGTTTCCTTCTTGATGTGGATTTCAGAGGACAGAGTTCTCTCAGTCAGAACTCTTTGGATTAGCAACGCTCGGTAAGTGTTGCTGTCGGTGCAATATTCTGAGCTTCATTCTGTCTTTGATGCTGTCGACATTTCATGTCAAATTAGAAAGAAGTTTAAATGTTTTTCCAGTGTCCTCATCATATTCACTTCTCTTCATTAATTGGATTGTCAAACACTCCAAGATCCTGCTGCTACCTCTCTGATCTGGATCTCTACCTCCTAATGACTGACTGATTGACTGGGGTTTGATATGAAACCTTTTTGTTATTGTTAACAATTAACATTTTGAAGTCAGAGTTATTTCTATTGGTTTCTTTCTCTTTACTTGTTTTTATGTGAACTTTCTTTAATTTGAAAATGATAAAAGAAGGTCATTTTACATACACACATGCAAACCAGAAGTCTGTAATTTCTCCCTTATTTTGTTGAAACACTCCAAGATAACTCTTAAAATTGCAGCTCAAGAGGTGTTTTAAGGCTTTGTCAACATCTTGGCACCTCATTTTCATCCAGGTTTCTCTCTGGTCTTTGAGCATTTATCTTAGAGATTATTATTATTATTATTTTGTCACACATATATTGTGAGGCTATGACATCTTTTAAGCAATAGATTATCTTGTGATGATGTAGCCTCTCTAAAGAAATATGCATACTGGATTTCTTTAAGGTACTCCATCTAAAAGACAAGCCCCTAAAGAAAATGACTTATCATAAACATACGAGTGCTGATCTCAGATATAGCTGAGGCACCTTTTTCTCAAAAAAATTTGAGGAAAATGAGTTAAACATAGCACATGGTCTGCTTTGGCCTTGGATCAGCTAGTACAGTGGCAGTCAGAATATTTCTGGAAATTACTCTTAAACCTGGATGGACATAATAATTTAACTATTCACATAAGAGACTGAGAATCATGTAAACAAATAAATGAATAATTAGAACCCAAATCCAATTTCTCTGTTGCCCAAACTGCAAAATGCCCTTGGTCACTCTAGTGCCAGCCAATGGAAGAAGTGTATCAAGGGGAAATAGGAGTGAAAAGAGAAGTGATCTCCATTGATGATGGTAAAAATATCTTACTTTTGCAAATTTCATGAAAACATGACCAAGGGAGTATATTGCTAGGGCTTTGGAAGGAGCTCATGCAAGTGAGGGGCCCCAAAGCTTAAGCATCATAAGCTTCATGGTAAATCCACCTCTGTACCTCCCCCCAAACCTCTTGCTGGTTTCCCACTATGATAGATGAAACTAGTGTTTTGGCTGTTTTTCAAAGGCGCTGTAGGGATGACCTCTACTTCCTCCCCAGCTTCATCTCCCACCACCATGACAGCACTTGGGCTGACAAGTAAGAAGGAGGTACCGGGTAAGGAAGCACGATGAACCGAATACTTATGCTTGCCCTGACTCCAGCCCAAATTCATGTGCTGAAGCCCTAATCTCCAATGTGATGGTATAGGGAGGTGGAGCCCTTGGGACATAATTAAGTCATGGCCCTCATAAATGGGACTAGTGTCCTTATAAAAAGAGATAGAGATGCTCTCTCACTATCATGTGAGCATATGGAAAAATGGAGACCTGCAAACCATAAACTGGACCATGTTGAAACCCTGACTGACCTTGGACTTCCCAAAGTCCAGAACTGTGAGGAATAATTTTCTTTAATTCCCTGAGTCTATGGTATTTTTATGGTCCAAGATGACTAAGACAGGGAGTGAGCCATCTGTCCTGGCACATCTGACTTCACATCTGTGAAGGCTGACTGGGGCAGACTCCAAGTCACTGATGGCCACTAAAAACAGGGACCAGGAGGTTGAAAAAGGTCACACAGTGGCCCCCTTCTTGGCTGGGTTCATTGGTCCCTAACCTGGAAATTAGGAGCTAGGCAAGACTACTTAGGCCATGCCCAATTCCTGTGGGTCTGTGTCCTTGGCCACCCTGGTCCTGCATGTGTAGAGGCAATGCATGAACATTGTAGGTGCTGTGGTATGAATGAGGTTGTAGCCCCCAAGGGTTTATGTTTTGGAGACCTGGTGCATAGTACAGCTCTGTTGAGGTGGTAGACCTCCAGGAGAAAGAGCCATGTGAAAGGTCACTGAGGTAACCCCCTGGAAGGGAATAAGGCAGCTCTCTAGGAACCCCTGAGACCCTTGGAAGAGTGAACTGTTATAAGAATGAGCCCAACCCTAAAGTGCTCTCTGACTTTTTTTTTTTTTTTTTTTTTTTTTGAGATTTGAGCTCTCCCTCTTGCACACGTTAAGTGATACTATCCACTATGAGGTCCTCATTATTGCACGCACTCTGCTCTTGAACCTCTAGAAATGTAAGCTAAATAAACCTCTTCTCTTTATAAAATTGTCCTGCCTCCCGTGTTCAGTACAGTAACCAAAACAACAACAAAGGACTAATACAATAGGAAACAGAAAAAACAAAGTAAAGCAGAAAGATAGTAAAAATCACCCTTAAAACTACCATCTGGAAGTCAGCCCTCTAATATGTTGGTTTATTTCTCCTGGATAACTCTTAGCATTTAACAGTGTAATTATTCTGAATGAATAATGTCATACTCTGATCTCTCACATAGGATCATAAAAGAAACCTGTTTAATGGTATTAAAGTGCTTTAGAAGCATATGGTTAAAGTCCTAAGTTATGGTTTGGATCTGGAAAAAGCTGACTCAAATCGTCCAACCAGGAGTGCACAGTGAATGAGCTGTATGCTAAAGGGTGGAGCAGGTGGCCCATTTGTAGGTCCTGCTGCTTCTCTCTGGGTTACCTGTATGTCTAGAATATCAATACAGATGAGTTTTCTCTCTGAAAAAAATAGTGGATACTAAAATTGTGAGTGGGAAAATTGTGAGTAAATGTGAATAATGAGGTGATGGAATTCAAGAGGGGCAAGATATACTTGGGATGACCCAACAGAGCACAGAAAAGGAGGCTGCGGTCCAAGGCTGGCTGTGTCCAGAGCCTGAGCTCTGTGTCACTGCCTGCCAGGGATCCGGGGAAAGAAGAGAGTCAGCTGAGCTTGGCAAAGCCCTGGTCACTGAGACAGTTTCATCTGGTGACCTGCTGTTTTTCCAGTGAGGCCAGACTTTCCCTTGCTCCTTTCTCTTTGACCCTTGGATTTCCTTAGAGGAAAGGAAAGATAAGGGATGACTGCTTTTTGTTATGGGCTGAATGTGTCCCCCCATAGTCCATAAAGTGGAAAACTCGACCCCCAAAGCAAAGGCATTGGGAGGTTGGACTTTAAGAGATGTTTTGATCATGAGAGCTGTATTGGAAGGAGGTACCAGGTCAGCTGTGGGAAGGAGGTACCAGGTCAGCTCTAGCTTTACCAGCTCCCTGGAATATTACTAAAATCTCATCTCCCACTTCCAACATTTACTAAGTTTGGGGCACAGCTGAATTACCTGGAGCACTTCTTAAGAATACCAAATACAAGGTCTTCAAACAAAAAGTAATACAAGAATGTTCAGTGCAGCATTACAACTGCCAAAAGGTGAAAAAGCTCAAATGTCCATCAAAGGATGAGTGGATAAACAAAACATGGTATAACCATCATGCATGGAATATTACTCAGCCATAAAAGGAAGGAAGCACTGATCCATGCTACAACATGGACAAATCTTGAACACATTATTTTAAGTGAAATAAATCAGACACTAAAGGTCATATATTATGTGATTTCACTTATATGAAATTCCAGGATAGACAACTCTGTGGACAGCAGATTAGTAGTTGCTCGGGACCAGGGGAAAGGAGAAGAAGGAAGGATGACATGACTATCCTTTGGGGTGATAAAAAAAAGTTCTGGAGCTAAATAGTGGTGATGGCTGCCCAATATTGTGAATGACTAAATACCATTGAACGGTGCACTTTAAAAGTGAGTTAAAATGGTGAAATTTTATTTTATGTGAATGTTACCATAATTTAAAACAAGACAAAATAAAACAAAATGCTAAATGCTGGGCTCCTAAACCCTACCTTCTGGGAATTTGTTATCTTTAAAACATTCCCCCAGAAACTAAAATTAGACAGCCCTCTCAGTCCTGACCAAAGACCTGCACTGGGGAACCGCAGGCCCATGTGATCTGGGGAAAGCCTGATGCCGTGGGACATGCACTGAACTTTGCTGCCTACTCCCTGATGTCCCCTGATGGCCAGTGTAGCTTTGGTGGGGCCCCAGCCCTTCTGGGAGGAAGTCTAGGCTTAGGGTCATTTGTATCTGTTAGCCTCCTGGCAAGTGACTGGTCAAGGAGCAGGCATGTGACTTCACCTGAACCAGTGAGAATCAGTGCTGGAGTTTTGGATGGGTCAACAGGGAAGGAGAAGCCCTTCTTTCTATAGATTCGGAGTGTGGGAAGTGGGCCTGGGGTGGCCATCTAGTGACTTTGAGGGATTAATATGCCTGATTAGTGGCAAACACAGAGGTCCTGAGGATAGAAAGGCTAAACCTCATGCAGTGCCTGGGAACCCAGTGGTCACAGGCTCCCAATGCTGACCTCAGGGTGAGGTGACCCACAGTCATCCACAATGTGCTGGAGGCTTGAGACACTAAAGAGCTTTGAGATGCTAGATTTGCCCTGGCATTGTAAGCACAGGGTCATGACAAAGACAGAGATGGTTTCAGGTGTGTTTCTTCTGGTCTCTCTCTTCTTACAAAGCCACTAAGATTCAACCATGAAGTGCCAACCTGATGCTGTTGGGTGGCTGCCTGTCTTCTGCTCCAGTCACCCTCAAAAAGCCCTCAGTCCTGACTTACCTTGCCAGGTGCACACATAGTCCCATCCAGAGGGGGTCCCTTCTTGGTCTTGCAAAAATAGGGATTGTCAGGGTGGCTGCACCAAAGCTGTTTGCAGGGATCGAAGGTGCGGAACTGGAAGAAAACACCAGCAGCTCACTAGGCTACCTTCCACTCTCGGGGACCACCCAGGGGTGCCACCCTCCCCTCTGTGACAGGCCTGTGCAGCTGGGGGATGCTGTAAACTCTGCATGATTCTGGGACCACAAGGACCATGTGCATACAGGGCAGATGCTGCCATGTCCTTGTGCATATCTAGACCTCCCTAACCTCCATCTTTAGAGCCTGGACAGATAGCTAGGAGCCATGAGAACTGGATGGGAAACCCTTTGGCCCAGGTAGGAGTTGCTGGGGGATCTGAAGGGTTGTCACTGCTGGGCCCTCTGGGCATATACATTTTCCCTGCCGTGAATCTGCTGAAGCCCTGGTGAAGCCCTCTCCACTGCTCCTACAGTCTCACCCTTGCTCCAGCTTCGGCCTCTGTCCCCCTCACAACTACCTGTTCCATGACCTTTCCGCTTCATCCCTCCGGGGTGCCCCTGAGGGATCCAACTGAAGCTCAGATCTGTCTGTGCTGCTTTCCTATTCAAAACTTTGTAGAGCCCTCCACAAGAAATGAGTCCACCATGCTCTTTAGGAAGTCATGGCAGGTGTTAGATCTCTTGCTTCGGTACCCAACTCCACCACTTGCATCTCACATGAACTCAGGCAGGTCACCTAACTTCCCCAGACCTCAGTCTCCTCATCTATAAAATGGGACTACTTTTCATGCTCTTCCTGCAGTGCTGATGAACTTAAGTCACACCAATAGACACTAAAACTCCTGCCCCACCACCTCGATTCTGATGATTGGGCTCCTGCTGCCGGCTGTGCCCTTGCTGTCAGTCCTGGGGAACAACTGGATGCTCTCTGCATGTTGTGTATGTTCTTGCTCTTAGGCTCCTGCACCTTCCATTCTTCCAGAATTCCCTGTCTTCCTTCTTATTCTTTATACTTCACTTCCTCCTGGGGAAGCCATCCTGAACCGTGCAGGCTTACACAAAGGCCTTGCCAGGCTCCCCTATCCCTTGCTGACCCCCTGGTCTCAGCCTTGCCATCTGTGTACTTCCTGCCCAGGTGGGCACTTGGGGCCCCCACCCCAACCTGGGTCTTTTGTGAGGTGGAGAAGCCTGGCAGGATCCAGGAAAAGGTCCCCTTTCACAGTCCCTGGAGGTGCCACTGGCTTATGGGTGCTAACACTCACCGCGGTGCACATCATGTAGCCCAGGCCGAAGTCAAAGCGGCACTGCTCATTCATGGAATAATGCAGCCCTGGGAGCTGGGGCAGGGCTGGCCAGTCATGGGCGAAGGGGTCATCACGCAGGCAGTCATAGGAGCTGTGAGGGGACATGTGGGTGCCATAAGCAGCTTTCAGTGGAACTGGCCATGCAGCCTATAAGGCAGCTGAGGCCCTTTCTGGTGCCATCATGGTGAGCTGCCCGCATGCCCCAGCCTTTGGATATGCTACCTCAGTTTCCCTACTGTATCACTTTTCCTTTGTAGAAGACACCAAGACCTGGCTTGCATAGATTCTTGACTGGTTCACCTGCCAGTCAAGACTGGGGCCCCCAATATTAGACTTTTCCAAGTGCACCCTCTTCCATCCCCTGCACTTCACACTGAAGGACCTGAAATCGGGGAGCTCAGGCTAGACCCAGGCACACCCAGGACTTGTACCCTCCTAGAGTGGAGCCCAGGGACTGAAGGGTCACCCATGGGGACACCCTTGAAGTACTCACTGCAGGTAGCGGCTGAGCTCCTGCTGGCTGCAGCGGGACCAGTGGAAGCGGTGGAAGGCAGCCTGTACCAGGGGTGCCATGATGCTACCCAGTCGCACCTCGTCGCCACAGCGGTTGCCCTGACCATCGTGTTCCATGCCCAGCCTGTGCAAGGAGCAAAGTAGCTTGGCTGGGTCCTCACCTGGATGCACTGACCTGCCACCTACACCGTACTCAAACTCTAGGAGGGCATCCCTCAGCCTCCTCCCAGCTGACCTCCTCTGAGCCAGGTGGTACCGACTTTCCACCTGTTATATTCTTTTAAGTCAGAGTTATTCTGGGGAGGAGGCATCCAGCATGCAGCGTCTCAGGTATCCTGTCTTCAAGGAGGGCCACTGTGTGGCAGAGGCATCTGCGGCCCCTAATGTCCCAAGGATTCTCCCTACACGTTTATCAGAGTGGGCCCAAGCCCCCTCCCTTGCATAGCCCCAGCATCCCTGTGAGGTTTCCCACCAACCCCTCTCCAGCCCCAAGATTCAGAAATGCCTGGGGCGTGCACACTTGAGTAGAATCATGGCTTTCTAACCTTGTTCAAGCATCTCTCACCTCAATGACTCATCTATAAAATGGGGGTAATGAGTCCACCCTGCCCCATGACTTGCATGGGACTATGGTACAAGGACTCTAGTTCCTGTCTGGCCCCAAGCAGCCTCGCAGCCCTTAGGCGCTTCCTCCTTTGATTTGTTCCTTCAATAGAAACAGGATATCCCTGCAGTCCTGGGATGACAGGATATCATATCCAAGTGACTTTTCATCCACAGCTGTCCCTTTCAGGACACAGAGGAGAAGTGGGCAGCCAGGGGAGGATCCTGGGGTGTTCTCTCTAAGCCCCGATCTTCCCCAGACAACAAGGATGGCCAGGCCACTTACACGTGGCCAGTCTCATGGGCCACCACAAATGCTGAGGAGAAGCCGTCCTCATGGTTCAGGGTACAGCTGCGGACGGGGTGGCACATCCCGGTGACAGGAGCATAGCCTGAGAGGAGACAAAAGGCGGCTCCAGTTCCCAGGCCCAGAGTCCTGCCTGAGGCAGCCCCAGACCCTATAAAAGCCTAAAGGAGATGGGCATCCCGAGTGCTGCTTCTCCAAGACCCATTCCCATGGCAAATGAGCAGAAACTGGCCTCTGCCCAGACAGCCTCAGAAGACACCCACCCCATGCCACCGGTCCCCAGACCATCACCATCCAAGCCTGGAAGCCAGCTGGCTTGTTCAAGTCCACAGTTTCCTGTAGCTGGGGTCAGTTTCCTGGTCCAGGTCTCCTCTGCTAGGACTTGTCTGCCACCTTGGCAGTTCCTGCCTGTTGTTCTCACTTTGCTACCTTGTGGAGGGACTTTCTGGCCCCTGAGCAGCCCAATTTCCATACCTCTTACTCTGCTAGAGCCATCCTGGCCCTTCACTTCTCTGGCATTACATCCTCCAAGCCTATCTCCTCTGCAGGGTCTTCCTGGGGTCCCCCATGTTTCTTCTGGTTCTCGTCTCAGTAGGGTGAAGCATATGCAGGGCTTTGTGTATCAAAGGGGTCTTCTACTTACATAAATACCCAGGGGCCTTAATAAATACCCTGGAAGCCAGGCAAATATGCAGCCCCAATTCTCAGTACCTTAAGCTAGATTCACTCTTGCCACTGGGAGATACCAAGGCAATTTGCTTAAAGAAAAGGAGGAAGGGAAGGGGGAGGGGGAGGAAAGAGAAGAGGAGAAGAAAAGAATGACTTTTGTGGCCTGGGGTATGCTGGCTTTGGGACTTGTCTGTAAAAATAAAAGTATGAACCAGTGCCTTTTCCTCTTGGAATAAACAGGTCTACTTTTCACTCTGCATATTTAGAGGGAATGGTTCTTAAATCAGTATGCTGGAGCAGAACTTTGAGATCTCTTTGCCCTTAGGAATGCAAAGCATGCATGTGAATATATGCCTCAGTGTGGAGGACTTTTCATGCATCCCACTTAGTGTTGTATGAATCTTTAAGATCAAAAAAGGGCACAATTATTACCTGTCAATAAAAAAATTAATTGAAAGATTTGAAAAGGTCTCTTCATTTATTTTTTCCTTGTTTTATTTTGTAGCTTTTCTCTCCTTCTAGAAATCTTATTAGATAGATGTTATTATCTCCTAACTTTCTCTTATTTCAGTCTTTTTGTCCTTTTCCTCCAAATTTCAGAATGCTCTGCTTTAGAATTTTTTAATTTACCCATCATAGTCCTGATTTCATAAAAATTCTTTATTGTTCTTTAATGTTTCATATCAACTTATTCTGAGTTTGTGGATGTCTTTTCTCAAACATTCTGGGAATACTACTTTATAAAATGTTCTTTTCCTTTCTCTGAATTAGCTCTATTTTCTCTGGAGTAAGTTTTCAAGCATCTTGGTTCATCTCATTTCCTGCTGTAAATTTTTTTTTTAATCTTGTAAATCCTTGGTTATTCTTTCACATTTATTTATTTATCTATTTATCTATTTATTTATGGTACTGTGGTGCTCTATCACTAAGCTGCATCCCCAGCCTTTTTTTATTTTTCATTTTGAGTCAGGTCCTTACTAAGTTTCCCAGGCTGGCAGTGAAATTTATATGGGCTAGGCACATCAATTTGCTTCATGGATTTCAGGGGGATCTAATCCACAGCCTCACTGACACATGTTATTGTCAATCTTTTCATTTTGTTTTGTTTAGCAATTTTATTAGGTGTGTCATGGTATTTCATTGTAGTTTTAAATGTATTTCTCTAATGTCTACTGAGAGTGAGCACCTGTTCATGTATTTATGGGTCATTTGTATTTAATTAAGAGCCTGATAAAGTCTGTTGCTCATTGTTCTACTGGATTGGTTTCTTTAATTATTATTACTATTATTACTGTTGATTTGCAGGAGTTTTCATAAACTTCAGGTATATCCTTTATTAGACATATGTATAAATGTTTCCCTCATGGATTAATGAACAAAAGGTTTAATGTTAATGTGGTACTACTAATCTTTTCCAAAGAGTTAAAGCTTTTTGTCACTTTTTAAAAAAAATCATTTCTCTTAATCCAAGAACATGGAGATATTTCTCCAATACAGGTTAAGTAGATCTTATTCAAAATGCTTGGGTCCAGAAATGTTTCATATATCATATTTTTTCAGATTTGGGATACTTGCATATAAAGAGATTAATGAGATCTTTTGGGGATAGAACCCAAATCAAAACTAAATTCATTTATGTTTCGTGTATGTGTGTGTGTGTGTGTGTGTGTGTGTGTGCGCACAAGTGTGCGCGCGCGCATGCATGTATACCTTATATGGATATCCCAAAGGTAATTTCATATGATATTTTTAGTGTACCTGCATTGTGACCTATCACATAAGGTTAGGTGTGGAATTTTCCACTTGTGGTGTCAGGTCAATGCTCAAAAACTTTTGTATTTTGGAGCAGTTCAGATTTCAGGTTCAGATTAGGGATGTTCAAAATGGATTATCCTCTGCAAGTTTCATTTCATTTCTTTTATACTTAGATCTAAAATCCACATGAGTAATATTTGTATATAGATGATATTTGAGAAATAGAATGTCAAGCTTAATTTCTTTTCCTAATTTTTAAAAGGGCTCTCTTTGCCCTCTACTCTGGAGTGTTACTTTTGCAATAAATCAAGTGTTCATGCATGTATAAGTTCAGTTCTTGATTCAATATTGAGTTCTAATGATGTGTCAATCCTTGCATTAAAAATATACTCTTTACTCTATTTTATAAGTATTGAATACATTGTTCTTAGTCATTTGCTCTTGGCTACTATTGGCCCATTGAATTTGTATATAAATACTAGAATCAATTGGATTCTAATATCTTCCAAGTATTCTGCTGGAACTGAGCTTGCATTGGTGTGCCCTAGAGTACAGTTGCATTGACTCTATAGATCAATTAGGAGAAAACAGTTAACTCTACATTAGTGAGTCTCCCTATCCATAAACATGGCATATCCATTCCTTTATTTAGTATTTTATAATTTCTTTCGAAAATGTTTTACAGTTTTCTAATCTAGATCTTGGAAATATTTTGTTGTACTCATTCCTAGATATTTTCTGTCTTTTATTCTATTGTAAATGGCACTAGTTTTTAATTTTTAGTTTCCATTTATTATTAGGATGTAGAAATTCAATTTTTGTATGTTGACATTATCTCCAGCAACCATGATCAAACTAACTAGAAATTCTAATAATTTTATTCATTTATTCTTTTGGGTTTTCTATATATACAAGTACATCATCTTCAAATGAAAGCTTGCTAGTTTTCTTTGTGATCATTACGTTTTCATTTTTCTTTCTCTTCTCTTATTTCACTGGATAGAATCTCTACCACAATGCTGCATAGAAATGGTGATAGCAGGCATTTGTGACCCATTCTCAGCCTAGAGGAAGGGCTTTCAACATTTCATCACTATATATGGATTTATTGTAAGTTCTCTGCAACTACTCTTTACTATATTAAAGAAATTTTTCTTCTTTTCTAGTCCCATAGAACATTTGATCATAAATGGATCTAGATTTTTCTCAAATATTGTTTTGGGACCCACTGAGATAACTATATATCATTCTTCTTTATTCTGCTAAGTGATGAATTTCAATGATTAATTTTCAAATATTAAACCAACCTTGTATTCCTAGAATAAACTTACATTCACTGTAATATGATACCTTTTTAATACCAGATTTGATTTGCTAATATTTTGTTTGGTACATTATGTCTACATTCATGAGGGATGTTAGACTGTGAATATTTTTCTTTTAATGCCCTCAGATTTTGTTATCAAACTTCAGTTCTCATAAAATTAGTTGGGAAAAGTAACTTCTCATTCTCTAGAAATTTGTGTGTGATTAGTATTATTCTTCCTCAAATATTAGGAAAACTTACCTGGAAAAGTTATAACACCCTGGAGTTTACTTCAAAGAAAATCTTAATTAAAAAATTTAATTTCCTTAATAGATAAGACACTATTTGGATTTTCTACTATTTTCTCAGATTTTATATTTTTCCTTTCATCTAAATTAACATATTCTTTGGCATAAAATTGATCAAAATAATTTCTTACTAGCTTTTAAAATTCTGTAGGATACGTACTGACTTGCATTTTTAAATTTTTTTAAAAATCAGCATTGCCAGGAGTTTTTCAGTTTTAATCCACGTTTTTCAAAGAACCAAAGTGGTTTTGTTGCTTTTTCTTTTTTAACTACTGCAGTTTTTCATTTCAGCAATTTTGCCCTTATCTTTATAATTTCTTTCCTTCTACTTTTGTTGCGCTTAATGTTCTGTTCTTTGTTAATTTCTGGTGATAGATGCATATGTGATTGACTTTTCAGTCTTTTTTCCTTATAAATGCACATAAGGGTATAAATATCTAATCATAATTAGCTGTATACGCAAAATCTAATATGTCAAATCATCATTGTTATTGGTTTAAAAATACATTCTAATTTCTACAGTTATTTTCTCTTTCACCCATAGATTATTAGTGTACTGCTTAATTTCCAAACATTTAAGGTTTCTCATCTTTTTAATTCACGGTGGTCAAGGAATACACAACACATAATTTTGATCTTTTACATTTTGTTGATATTTCTCTAGGCCCATCATTATTTGTTTTTGTATATTTTCTTTTTCTTTTCTGAGTGCTGGGGATGAAACCCAGGGCCTTGCATATGTTAGACAAGCATTCTATCACTAAGCTATACACTAGCCCTTCTTTGGCTACATTTTCATGTGTTTATTTATTTATATGACAATTTATTTTCTAATAGTCAAGATGTATAGAATTTCTATATTCTCACAATAAATGGAAACTAAAAAATTTAAACTGGTACCATTGCAATTGAATACAAGCCAAGATATCCAGAAATAAGTGTAACTTGACCTATCAATTAGGTCAAGTTTCTTAATTCAGAACTTCTTTCGTTTTGCCAATTTCTTTCTTTTTAATTTTTAAAAAATTTTTAAACATTTTTTCAGCTGTGGTTGGACACTGTACCTTTATTTTATTTATTTATCTTTATGTGGTGCTGAGGATTGAACCCAGTGCCTCGCACGCACATGCTAGGCAAGCACTCCACCACTGAGCCACAATCTCAGCCCCATCTTTGCCAATTTCTTATCTGTTGTCATATTTAACTAGGATTGTAGACTTGTCAATTTCTTCTTTTAGATCTGTCAGTTTTATATAGTTTGAATCTTTATGTAAAAATCTCTAAACTTTTAAAGGTTGGCAACTTATTCAGATTTCTTTTTTTTTTTTTTTAGAAACCAGTGGAACCATATGGCTCTGAAAATCATCTTCAGACACTGCCTAATTTTTTAAACTATTTTTAATATCTTTATTTTATTTACTTATTTTTCATGTAAAAAAATAATCTGTGGATCAAACCCAGGGTCTCACACACGCTAGGCAAGCACCCTACCACTGAGCCACAACCCCAGCCCCCAGACACTGTCTAATTTTTGAGCTGCCAGGTTCCGCCTCTATTCGAATCTTTCTTGACCCTGGGGGTGAAGGATTGCAGTTTCTGGGGGAAACACCAGAAATTCTGATGGTACCAACACAAACCCTCACCTAGCGAAGGGGGCCACAGGCCCTCCCTGCCCTGGGACTCCTCCCTGGCAAGGGTCAAGACTGCTGAGTGGTCCTCTTGCAAGACCACTGGCTCATCCCCAGCTCTGCTCCACTCCTCTGCCTGCAGGGGTGAAGCTCACCTTGCATGCCTGATGGTCCAAAGTCCTGCCGAGTGAGGAAGATGGCGTGATCGTGATACTCATCATGGCCTGTGTCTGGCTTCTGCTGCAGGTATGCCCAGCGGCAGACGTTCTCCAGGCTCTGAGAGGGGTTCCCAATCTCAATGAGGCTCATGGACTGCAAGGGCACAGGGAGAGATGAAAGTGAGGGTTTGGCGTCTAGCAGATTATCTGGGGGCAGAGTTTCTGCAGTGTTGACAGACCCTATCCGTTGAAGACTGGTCCATAAGGCATCATGCCCCCTGCCCCGTCACTCTTAGGACTCACCTTACACTGGCTTCATTCTTCATTCTTCATTCTTCCATTGGTAGAAAAGGTTCCCCAGTCAAACTTCCTTGCCTGAGCTCCCACATAAAGTCATTGCAGTTTACAGGTGAGGCTTGGAAGCAAAGTTCTGAGGCCCCTTTCTAGGAGCCCCTGTATCCTACTAGGCACCTATGATTCTATGCAAGTCCTGAGCAGGAGGGAAATGAAATGTGAACCTCACCTCAAGAAGTTCACAGTTCTAGAAAGATCCAGGGCAGGGGAGATGGAAACCCCAATATGGCATCCAAGCCCTGAGGAAGAGGGAGATAGCCTTCTATTTTTCCCCATTTGGAGGTATTTTACGGAATGTAACACAGTGGAGAAAAAGAAATACAACTGATAAAACAAAGGGGTCACATGAAGAACAGGAACATAAACAGATGATTCCCATGGGAACCATGAATAAGAAGCCATTGAGAGCAATCAAATTCCATTTTTTATCATGACCACACTTGATAGCAAAGGCTGGCTACACAGTCCTGCACACATGCTCTGCACTAGGGCACTGGTGTACAATCTTGTCTGGTTTTCACAACCACCTTATGAGATAGGAAACTGAGGCTCAGAGAAGTAGCTTGCCTCGGGTCATGCAACTAGGAAGCAAAGAAGTTAAGATCTAAACTCAAGGAACCTGAAATCAAAATCTCTATTCAACCAACTGCCCCTATTGCCTCCCCATCTATCATGTCCTCTCAAAGCCACACACTTCCTTTTTCTCCCCATGATTCACACAGCAGGCATTCTCGTTTCTGCTCTCACCACCAAAGTCGTTCTCTTCAAGTCCTGGTCATGCTCTTTCCCTCTTTAAGAATACATCTGTCCATAAAGTAGGAATGAGCATTCTTGGCAGATATGAATGCAAGTGTTCCATTTCTTTTAAAATTAATTAATTAATTTAAATTAGGTATATGTGACAGCAGAATGCATTTTGATTCATTGTATACAATTGCAGCACAAATTTTCATTTCTCTGGCTTTACATGATGTAGTGTCACACCAAATGTGCAGTCATACATGTACCTAGTGTAATGATGTCCATCACATTCCACCATCTTTCCCACCCCCATTTTCCCTTCCCACTCTTCCCTCCCCTTTGCCCCATCAAAGTTCCTCCATTTTTCCCATGCCCCCCCACCCATTATGGATCAGCATCCACTTATCAGAAAGAACTTTCAGCCTTTGGTGTTTTGGGGATTAGCTTACTTCGCTTAGCATGATATTCTCCAACTCCGTTCATTTACCTGCAAATGCCAAAATTTTATTCTCTTTTTTTAAAAATTTTTTTTAGTTGTAGTTGGATACAATACTTTTATTTTTATGTGATACTGAGGATTGAACTCAGTGCCTCGCACATGCTAGGCAAGCGCTCTACCACTGAACCACAACCCAGCCCAATTTTATTCTCTTCTAATGCTGAGTAATGTTCCATTGTGTATATATACCACAGTTTCTTTACCCTCTCATCTATTAAAAGACATATAGGTGGCATCCACAGCTTAGCAATTGTGAATTGAGCTTCTATAAACATTGATGTGGCTACATTACTATAATATGCTGATTGTAAGTCCTTTGAGTATAGACTGAGGAGTGGGATAGCTGGGTCAAATGGTGGTTCCATTCCAAGTTTTCTAAGGAATCTCCATACTGCTTTCCAGATTGGTTGCACCAATCTGCAGTCTCACCAGCAGTATATGAGTGTGCTTTTTCCCCCCACATCCTCACCAACATTTATTGATGTAATTAATAGAAATGTTGAACAATTTTTCATATATTTGTTGATTGAATATATTTTTTTCTGAGATATACATTCTGTCTGCTCAGCTCCTTAGCCCATTTATTGATTGGGTTTTTGGGGGGTTTTTTTGGTGTTAAAAGAGTTTTGAGTTCTTTATATATGCTGGAGATTAGTGTTCTATCTGACGTGAGTGTGATTTTGCTCCCAAAATGTAGACTCACTCTTCACCTCATTGATTGTTTCTTTTGCTGAGAAGAAGTTTTTCATTTTGTATAAATATGTCCACAAAGTACAGTTGGCTTTCTACCTCCAAGGGTTCTGCGTCCACAGATTCAACCAATCTCATAAAAATTTTATTTACACTGAACATGCAGAGACTTTTTTTTCTTGTTGTTATTTCTTAAACAACACAGTAAAACAACTATTAACCTAGGAGTTATATGGTATTATGGTATGGATATGAAGTGACTCCCAAAGACTCATGTGTTGAAAGTTGGATCCTCAAGGCAGCAATACTCAGATGTGGGGCTTTGGGGGAAGTAATTGGACCATATGCATGTTATTGGGAGGTGATGGAAACTGTAGGAGGTGGGGCCTAGTTGAGGAAGGTCAATGGGGTCTACCCTGGAAGGGCATATCTTGTCCTCTGCCTCTGTCTGTCTCTGCTTCCTCAGCTTCCTGGTGGCTATGAAGCAGGCAGCTTTCCTATGACATGCCTTTCCACCAAGATGTTCTGCCTCACCTCAGGCTCAAAGCAATGGAGTCAGTTGACCAAGGACTAAAAACCTCAGAAGCTGGGAGCCAAAATAAATCTTTAAGTTGATTTTCTCAGATTCTCTGTCATAGTGATGAAAAGCTGACTAATAGACATGGCATTAGGGATTATAAATCATCTAGATACGATTTAAAATATAGGGTACATAGGTTTTATGCAAATGCTACATCATTTTATAGAAAGGCCTTGAACGCAAGGATTTTGGTATCCTTGGGTGGGGGAGGGAGATTCCTGGAAGCAAGGGATGACTATCTAACCCCATATTTCTCTCTGTGTGCATAAGTAGATAAAGAGTAATGTTAGTGATCCAGGCAGTTCCAGAAGAAGAAAGAAATAATTCAAGACAAGGGAAGACAAATCAAGTCATTGCCAGGTGTTATCCAAGTCAATGTTTTAGACCAGTTCACAAGTTCTGAGCATGAAGGCAACTGTGAAGATTATAAAATCATCTCCTGTTCCCAAGAGATAAGATTACTCATTATAACAAGTTGAGCCCTAAGGAAGTTTGTTACTTAAAGCTTGTTACTGAGTTTGTTGGACACTGGTACAGAGATGGACAGCTCAGGGAAAGCTTCAGGAGGGCAAGGGGAGGTATATGTCATACCCTTCTGATTTGGAGAGGCATGTGACCAGCTCTGGACAATGAACTGTGAGAAAAACTGGTATGTGTCTCTACTTGGTTGGACCATTTAATTGCCTATGGAGACCCTTCAGAGATCACTCCTCTTTGGCACATGATCCAGCACCATCAAGATAGTGGCTGCTCTGTCACCCAGACTGTGAGTGAAAATGATATCAGAATCTTATGCCAATTCACAATCATACAGCATGAGCTAGAAGTAAATCCTTGCTGTTTTAATACATCAGTACCAGTACGTGAAACTTATTTGTTTCTGCAGCATAACCTTGCCCACTCTGACTGGTGCAGGAATAATGGAGGAAGGCCATGGGTTTTCTCATTACATCCAAGCCAAGAGCTACACAGCCTCATCCCAGGGTCCTGCCAGGTAGTGTTGACCTCCAGGTAATCTTTGAGTGGTCACATCTCTGAATGAGGAATAAATGAAAGGATTTGCTTCCTCACTGTCTCCAGGGAATGAACATCATGAGGAACAATCAAGGGTGGGTTTGATTTGGTCCTACAGCTTGGGGCCTTGTGTTTGGTTGTACACCTCTAAGCTTAAGATTGCCAGTCCAGGTCCAAATAAAATGGTTAACACAAAGGTCACCAGTACCACTTTACCAGGGATGGCTGCAGCATCTTCCACTGGAGAGCAAAGCCCTAGACTCCATAATGCCAACCATGCAGCTCAGTAGACTTGCTGGCTCACCTCCAGGGAAAAGGGCCCTATTTCTCCACAGCTTGTCTCCCAGCCCAAATGCCAGGAGATTGTTCCCTGTCTGCTCTCAGGATTCAAAGTTTCATATTGGGAGAAACAATTCTAATCGCTTCTATTCTGAAGCCCTGGTGGGCTGTGGCTCCTCTTGCCTGCCCACTTTTCACAACAGCAGCCCAGTCTCCCGTTGGCTAAATATCCCTTTCAATTTGAGTCAGATTCCAGGCTCCAGGGTGGGAGTATCAAGGCCTCACTTATCCCTGAACTATATCCTCCTGGCTACTGTGTTGGTTCAGGTGTGAGCAAAGTGGGCCAAGGAGTTGGTATGGTAAGAGATGGTGAGCCTGGAGCTGCTGGAGCCACTCTGTCACCAGAGAGGTGATCCCACCTGAAAATTAACCCAATACAGAGCAGAGCTGGGCCTCAAGATGGAGAGAGGATGATTTCTGGTGTTCTCACACAAGCATCTGGATTCAGCCAAGCCTGGAGCCTGCCAATCACAGGCCCATTTATTATCTATTACAACAAAACAAATGATCACAAAACATGATATTCTAGAAAACCCAAACATTTATCATTTCATGGTTTCTGTGGGCCAAGAATCCAATAACAACTTAGCTGGGTGCTTCTGGTTTTAGGTCTCCTATGAGGTCATCATTTAGCTGTGAGCAGAGCCATGGTCACATCTGAAGGATCCATGGGTGGGTGGCAGGGGAAGGTTGGTTCTCAAACTCACTTATGTCGTTGTGGGCAGGACTCAGTTCCTCCCAGGCTGAGAAGGAACTTCTCACCACACCACGTGGGCCTTTCCACAAGGCAGCTCACACACAGCAGCCTGCCTCCTCCCCAGAACTGAGTCCAGAGACAGCAAGAGAGTGCATGTCCAAGACAGAAGCCACAGTCTATTTATAACCCAATCTCAGTCCAGCCTATGGTAAAGGGAGGGAACCACTCCAGGGCATGATACCAAGACACAGGGTCACTGGGGACTGTCTTAGAGGCTGCCTACCACAAATGTGTTTTATTTATGTGTCAAGAAATTCCTCTTCTGTGGAAAGCCAATGCTAAGCTGTTATTGTAACTTGCAGCCAAGAGAATCCTGAGCCATGTATTTCCTGTTTTGGGGGTGACCATGAAGACTCTAGTCAAGGGCACTAACTGGAAGATGAAAGACGGTGGCTGGGCTCCAGGGCCGACTGGCTTGTCTTCCACCAGTGGAAGAAGAGCTCTGGCCAAGTCTTTGAAGAGGAAGTCAAGTCCATCCAGAAAGATATACACAGATATCAGGATCAAAGAACAGGTGTAAGACCATCAGGAAGGGGACAGTCAAAGGCAGGAGTCAGGCTGAAGAAAGGTGAGAATGAGCAGGTCAAGGTTGTGCACACAGATTCCCTGCACTCAGGAAGTTCTGGGAAAACACTGAAAACCCAATTGCCTACAGGGGCAAGATGGGTGGCAGAAACCAATGAAGTAAGTTGGCTGTATGAAAAATAAGTCTGTTTTCCATTTTCCCATTTTCCCAGGAGTAAGGATACAGGGGAATATTTCCTGATTATGGTAGAGAAAGGCGGGGGGCTCACTCCTCAATAAGGAGTGGTGAGGACTGCAGCAAACCAAGAAGCCCAGGCACAGATGGAGGGGGTGATGTTTACTGAGCCACAGCTTATGGTTAGCAGGCATGAGCAGAGGCCAAGGTTGCCAAATTGGATGCCTGAAGTCCACTGTTATATCTAGATTTTCACAAAGATGCCCGTGTAGTTGGCTCAGATGAAAATCGATTCTGTGAACAAAAACAAAAATCCACCCCCCCCCAGGTCACTAGTTTGAGAACCCTGGAGTAAAGGCCCTGCAGAAGACAGCCCCTCCCCTGCATCTGGCAGACTGGACACGATACTGGCCCATCACCTTCTCTCCCCTCTGGGCTGTACGGTTCAGCCGGTTCCTCAGCCTCTCTTGGCAGCCAAAGTGATTTTTGCTGCTGTGGCAGGATAATTTATTGAAATATTGATTTGTGTTTTTGTTCTCGCCTTGTTTTGTTCTTTGCCCATTCCAAGAAGGCAGACTGCCACTGACGTTCTCCGGCCCCAAGGGGGTTGGTGACACAGGGTCCAGAGTTGAAGGAGTCTCAGAGGTGTGGTTTGGGGATCCTGAGGAGACTTCCCCTGAGGAGTGGGGCAGAGAGAAGTGCAGGAGAGCACTGTCACAGGCAGGAGTGAGGGGACCTCTGTGGTGGCATAATTAAAAAACAAAAAAACAGTGACCACGTGCTACACCCTGTGAGCCTCAATTCTGAATGTGAGTCAGCCTAAGAGGATGAGAGGGGTGTGTGTCAGTAATTGAGCATCCAAAGACTCACCCATCCCTGGGATACTGAGCAGCAGGATGTGTCTCAGTTTCTGTGGAGGATTGTCTCAGGACCCCAGTGGATACCAAAATGTGCTGATGCTCAAGTCCCTTTTATAAAATGATGCAGCATTTGCATAGAACCTATGCAATTCTCCTGTACATCATCTCCAGAGGACTACTTTTGATCCCTGCCACAATGTAACTGCCTCATAAATAGAGCACTTGCTGTACTGCATTGTTTAGGCGATGATGACAAGAAAAAAGTCTATAAGTGTTCAGTATAGATCTAATTTTCCCAAATATTTCCAATTCACAGTTAGTTGAATCTTCAAAAATAGAATCTGTGGATATGGAAGGCCAACTGGTGTTTCTTATCTGTCTGTTGACGAGCCGTCTTTTTTTAAAAAAAAATTAAATTTAAATTGATTTTTAAGAAATAAATGATGGAATGCATTACAATTCTTTTTTAAAAATTTTTTTAATATTTATTATTTTTTAGTTCTCGGCGGACACAACATCTTTGTTGGTATGTGGTGCTGAGGATCGAACCCGGGCCACACGCATGACAGGTGAGCGCACTACCGCTTGAGCCACATCCCCAGCCCTGCATTACAATTCTTATTGCACATATACAGCACAATTTTTTATATCTCTGGTTGTATATAAAGTATATTGACACCAATTTGTGTCTTCATACATGGACTTTGGATAATGATGTCCATCACATTCCACCATCCTTGCTAACCCCCTGCCCCCTCCTTTACCCTCCCACCTCTCTACTCTATATAGAGTTCATCTATTCCTCCCATGCTGCCCCCATCTCTAGGGTATATGAAGAACTCAAAAAGCTAAGTATCAAAAAAACAAATAACCCAATCAATAAATGGGCCTGAACAGACACCTCTCAGAAAAGGATATACGCAATCAATCAACAAATATATGAAAAAATGTTCAACATCTCTAGCAATTAGAGAAATGCAAATCAAAACTCCTCTAAGATATCATCTCACTCCAGTCAGAATGGCAGCTATTATGAAGGCAAACAACAATAAGTGTTGGTGAGGATGTGGGGGAAAAGGTACACTCATACATTGCTGGTGGGACTGCAAATTGGTGCAGCCAATATGGAAAGCAGTATGGAGATTCCTTGGAAAACTAGAAATGGAACCACCATTTGACCCAGCTATCCCATTCCTCTATCTATACCCAAAGGACTTAAAAACAGCATACTACAGGACACAGCCACCTCAATGTTTATAGCAGCACAATTCACAATAGCTAAACTGTGGAACCAACCTAGGTGCCCTCAATAGAAGAATGGATAAAAAATTGATGGGCCATCTTTATCAAGGTCTGGTCTACCTCAAATGGACACAAGGCGCAGGGTCCTTATCCTTGCTAGGTCCGGAGCATGCAAAAGACTGTGTGGTACCCAATGGCTGGCTGGTGATCAGACATCAACCTGGTGCCTAATAGCAAGGGCAGAGCCCATATGCATTCGAGAAAGAGCCAGCTCTGGTCAGGGAGGAGGGAGGTCAGGAAGAGGACAGCCAATGTGGCTGTAGCAACATCAGGAGTCAGAACTGGAGGTAGCTAGAGATGACAGATCTTAAGGCTGGAGAGCGGGGTCAATAGAGCAGAAGTAGTGCCCAGATTCTGGCTTCGGTGACAGGTGGCAATGGAGACTGTGGAGGAGGAGGTAGGAATAAAAGGCTGCACCCCAGAAGGGAGAGTGTGAGGTTCACAGTGCCAAGAGACAGAGCCGTGGGGACTGCTTTTCTGCCCAGCTTGCTCACTTGGTGAGAGTCTGAAATTTTGTTTCAGGGAGATCTCCCACTTGTCAGGATGTGGCCCTCAAGGATGATCGGTCCAAATGCTCTGCCTCAAGGTCAAGTGCCAACCTGAGACCCAAGGTAAGTCAATGGGTCTTAAAAGGACTGAGGTTTAAAAGGACTGAAAACCACCCACAAGTTCCTGCCTCCTGCTGATCAGGTCTCCCCTTTTCCACCCACTCTTCACTTCCCAAGAGCTTCCAGAGGCCTTCCCATTGGTTTCAACTGCCCCCAAGAACTCCCTGCAGGCAAAGATGGTTAGCCATGGGGCAGCTGGGAGGTCTGGGTCCCAGAAAGTAGATCTGGACTAGCTGTGGGCAGGGCAAGGCACCCACTGCTGGAAACAGTCCAACTGCAGCTGCTCCAGCAACAGGGAATCTGCCAGAAAAGCTCAGGTCCAGGCGTCTCTCCAAGGCTTTCTGGGGCCTCCTTGTTGCTTTCCAGAATGTGGGAGACTGTTCTGACCTTTGGCAGGTTTCCACAGTCCCTCAGGCTGCAATGGGTGCACCACCCACTGAGACCTGACCTACTCCTGGCCCCCAGATGGTTTCCTGCTCTCTAACTCACCCCAGACCTGTCATTCTGTGCTCTTGCCATATATGAAATCCAAAGGATACACATATACACTAGTCCCTCTGTTATCCACAGAAGAATGTTTTAAGACCCCCCAGTGGACACCTGAAATCATACATAGATAATACATAATCTACATTTTCTCCTGTACATATACACCTATGATGAACTTTTCCATTTTCCCTTCATGAAAGTATTTCTCTCTGGTATATCTGAATTGACAGCAACACTACTCCTGTCCCTGGGGCCATTATTAAGTGTAATAATGGTTAATTAAACACAAGTACTACAATACTGTGACAGTCAATCCAATAACTGAGAAAGTTACTAAGTGACTAACGAGCAGGTAGCTTATACAGTGTGGATACAACGATTCAAATTCCAGGCAGGACAGAGTGGGGTGGTGAAGATTTCACATGTTCCTGAGAACAGGATGCAATTTAAAACGTATGAATTATTTCTAGAATTTTCCATTTAACATTTTCAAACTGTTATTTGACCATGGGTAATTGAAATCGTGGAAAGGAAAACTATGGATAAGGGAAGACTATTGAACTTATTTTATCTGAATCTTCTCTGGAAGTGAAAAGGCACCAGAGAGGCCAAAAGAGTTGCCTGTGTCCCCTGGCAATGATTCTTCCACCCAGTTTGCCTTGGTCATCTGCTTGCCTCTTAGCGCTGAAGTCACTAACTCCTGGCCACCTTCTTGCCTCTGCATTGGTTTCTCTAGGAAAGTCTTTTTATACAACTCCACCTGTTCTCAGCTGTGCTGGGGCAGGAACCAGGAGTGAGTCCCTGGGGCCATGAGGCTTCTAGGGATCAATACCCTGGGCTCTGTAAAGGGATCACAGCAGAATCTGCCTTGGACTCCACAGACCAGCAGCCCTGTTCTAGAGGGAGCTACAGGAGTAGGGCGGTGACCAGTGCTGTTTAACAGTGGGTAGAACATTTCTATATCCTAGAGCTGAGTAGTAGCTGCAGGGTCCATCTCCAAAGGAATGAAGGCCTCTGAGCCTCAGAGACCAGTTTGTTTGCAATAAGAACAGCTCCCAGAAAGCCCAACAAAGGGATCACAGATGAGCCATGTCCAAGAAGCTTGCAGTGTGGGACTGTGGGATAAAGTCTTTGGGCCCACCCAGCCAGGATACAGAAGTAGTACTGAATGACCTGATACCTCCCTCACCCACAGATCAGTTCTGGATCAAAGAATAGAAACCGAGGACTTCCCAAGAGGCTCACTTAAGATGAGTGGCTGTCCCCCAGGGTGAGCTCAGCCAGTGCTCCCATGGCTCCGATGCCCAATATATGTCTGAATATGGTATCTGTTATTGCAGACATAGGATTCCTGTCTGGATCCTCTGTTTGTGTGTCTTATGGTGTAGGGCTGAGGCTGGCCCTCCTGGAGTGGGCAGGAATCTTCCTTGGCCACTGTGAGCACAGACCTACCTCCACATCAAGACTCTCCTTGCTAAGCTGGTTTGAAAAGCTACCCAGATACAGGAGGAGACATTTTCCCTGGCCCTCGGGGCCTTCAGCCACAGACCTGTCTGGTTCTCTTGGCCTGGGCTGGAGGAGATCTGAGGACCTACCCAAAGGGTCCAGTGATCTGATATTGGTATACAGAAGGCAGATCCCAGGGCCTTAAAAGGACAAATGACTCCTCACTTTGAGATTAGGAGAGTCGCTTTGTTGAACTTTCCCCAGGGCTGGAAGGAGCCTTAATAAGACAGAGACAAGGAAACATTGCTGGTCCCAGAACCTCAGACCCAACTTGCAGGAGCCTGGTTGACCCCACTAGGCCCTTGGAGAACAGTCAGAAGCTTAGACAAGGGGTCCTGTGGGAACTGAGTGGGCAAGTGGACCATGTGCAGCTCCAGGGTCCACACACACTCCCTTCCCTGGCCTCGGTGGCCCTGCTCTGAGCTGCCTGCCTGGGTCCCATTTCCTTGATGCACCTGGCTATACTGGCACCTGGTGTTAATGTGCCTATCACTCCTGCTGGTCTCGTCTGCTGAATTATAAGCTCCTTAAGGGCAGGGTGGACACACTGGACCTGAGGCTGTGCCCCAGGCCTGAATTCCACTTGTTTTCAGTAACACCCACTCCTTCTTTCCTTCTTCCTTCCACAAATATTAAGCAATCCCAGCCTCTGCTCAGGGTGCAGCAGTGAACAAGCCAGATAGCATCGCTGTTTGCTGGCACTCACATTTATCCCAGAGAGAGCGAATGAATGAATGAACACATGCACGCTCAAGAGCCAGGCTGGTGTAAGGAAGTCAGTTGTAGGACCCTGGCACCTGCAGGAAGTACACAAGCCTCCAGAGAAGGGGCTGGCCCTGGGGAAGTGACTAGAAAGTGCTGACCCAGCAGGAGCTGACCCCAGTAATAACAGCAACAGTCATCAAGCACATTGCAGGCCTTCAATAAATGCCATTCTTTGTTAGGCTTTGCACCTATCACCTCATTTAAACTTCACAACTGCCCTAAGGTAGACACACTGTTACTATCCTACTTTCCAGACGAGAAACTGCATCTCAGACCAGTGAAATAACTCACCCCAGATCCCACAGCTAGAAAGAGATAGAGGTGGATGTGGAAGTTAGGCAGAGGTCCAGAGGGAGTTCTATTCCCCCAGACATTCCCACTCCTACAGGGAACAGAAGGCAAAGGAAGGGCGGAGCCCTCAGGTGGACACCAGGTGGCGCTGCTGCTGCAAGAACGGCAGGGACCTGGCCTAGGCGGGCTGGCCCTCCACTCTCAGATTCCAGAGATGGGCTGCAGTTCCCAACTGCCACCAGCACTGGAGGCTTCAGGGTCCCAGAGACAGCCTGTGGGGTCTCACCCTAAAAAAACCAATTAAGATCTTAGCAAAAAGTTCTGTTCCAATCATTGCTTTCTGACACCTCCATTGTTTGCTCTGGAATGATCTGAATTATTTATGTTCTTCCCTCCTTCACTCAAGGAGACAGATGAGCCGCCAGTGTCCCTTGGAACTGTACCCTACAACAGAACAGCTCTGTCAGTTGGTGCCACTATGGTGGGACCACAGGCCAATCTCAAGTCATGGGCAGGGGACTGGTGGGGCTCACATGGGCTGTGTGAAGGCCCTGGTCCAAACCTTTCATCTGCTCTGTGTTCTTGGACAAATCCCCTCACTACTCTGGGACCTCAGATGCAAACGGGCACAAGTGCAGCATGGATCCAAGAGCACAGGGGCTTCCATCCACGCAAGGGGCACACCGTTCATTGGTGCCCACAAGTGCTCCTTGTCCTCATTTACTATAGTGACAATGATCAAGATGGACCAGTCCCCAAGGGAGCTGGCCTGCACCTCTGTGCCAAAGCCATATCAAGAGGCCAATCCCTCCCAAACTGGCACAAAACAGGACAGCAGGAAAAGGCACAGGCATGTGGCCAGGATCAGGCGTACAGAGCACATTTCCCAACCTTGGCACTGCTGACTTGTAGGGCCAGATGAGTTCCTGTGGAGAATGGCAGTATGTGCATCCTAGGATGTTGAGCAGCATCATTGGATTTTTTTTTTTTTTGAGAGTTGCTTAGAGCCTCACGAAGTTGCTGGAGCTGGACTCAAACTTTTGACCTTCCTGCCTCAGCCTCCTGAGTCTCTGGGATTACAGGTGTGTGCCACCATAAATCTGTCATAAAAGTTACGTGAATGTGCTTGCTCGCTCTCTCTCAAGAATCAAAAGAAATATTAATATTTTGGGACCACTGTTGACTGTAGATAAGTGAATCTGTGGAAGGTGAGACTGCAGATAAGGGAAACTACTAAACTCCATGGAAAAGGGCTTCAGACCCCAAGGAGGTACTAACAACAGCAGTCTTCGTGAATACCCTTTTATTGTCCTAGCTTTTATGTACTGGGCTTCTACAGACTTTCTCCTAGTGGAGAAACTGAATCTCTCTAATGTTAAATAACCTGCTGAAGGTCCCACAAATATCCCTAAGACACAGTCCCTGCTCCATGAACACGTGTCCTAACCACGCTCTGCCTGCTGACTGCAGTGTGGGTTCCCCTGGGGCTGGGGGTCTTCTGCCCACCAGCTCTGGATTGCAAGGTGGTGTAAGAGCTCAAAATGCAACATCCCAGTCCTCTTGGAACTTCAAGAAGAATGAGGGCAAGAAGGCGTGCCCGTGGCTCATATACTGACATGCCTACATCATCAAAGCATTTGATTTCCAGCTCTCCTCCCAGACGTCTGAGGAGCTATTCCCAGAGAAAGCCAAGTGACCAGAAAAGGGTTCTCAGCCCACACCTTCCCAGGGAGGAGCCATGGAAGGCTGAAGGCAGCCAGTGGGAGCAGACCTCTTCCTACTGTCTGGATGTTTATATCCCCTCAAAATTCCTATGTGGAAGCCTAACTTCCAATGCAATAGTATTAAGAAAAGAGACTTTTACTGGGCAAGGTGGCGAAAGCCTGTAATCCCAGAGGCTTGGGAGGCTGAGGCAGGAGGATCACAAATTCAAAACCAGCCTCAGCAGCTTAGTAAGGCTAAATAATTCAGTGAGACCCTGTCTCTAAATAAAATATAAAAAAAGGCTGGAGATGTGGCTCAGTAGTTAAGCACCCCGGGTTCAATCCCTAGTACAAAAAAAAAAAAAAAAAAAGAGAAAAAAGTGGAGAGGGCCTTTGAGGGGTCATTAGGTCATGAGGTCCCAACCTTCCTAAATAGGAATTGTGCTCTTATAAATGGCCTGAGAGAGCTTGTCTGTCCATTTAGCAAAGTGAGGACATAGCTGCAAGTCACAGTCTATGATCCCAGGCTCATAGACACCAATCTGCTGGCACCTTGATCCTGGCCTCCCCAGGAGCCTCCAGAACTGTGAATAATAATTTCTGTTTATAAATTAGCCGGGGCTGGGGATGTGGCTCAAGCGGTAGCGCGCTCGCCTGGCATGCGTGCGGCCCGGGTTCGAACCTCAGCACCACATACCAACAAAGATGTTGTGTCCGCCGAGAACTAAAAAATAAATATTAAAAAAATAAATTAATAAATCAATCAGCCTATCTAAGATATTTCAGATTGAGACACCTCCCAAGGTTGGTGTCTGGCCCCAGAGCCTCCTCACCCTTCTCTGGACCCAGGGCCATCTGGGTCAGGATATGGGTCAAAGACTGTTATGCTTTCTCCCCATCAGGTTGGGGTTTGGGACCCAGATGCCGGGATGCCAGCGTTGTCCCTCAGGGGGGTCCTGTAGAACATGTAGCCCTCCAGGGTTCCTGTCTCAGGGCTGTCTGCATTTCCTCTCTCTCTGGCCTTCCCACGCGTGGCTGGGAAGCTCCTCATCTCCTACTCTGCAAGCAGGTGATGTCCTGGGACACACGGGAAGAACCGAACGGCATACCGACCCCTTTTCCCACAGCACCTCTCTTCTCTTGAAAGAAGACCTCACGGCAGAATTTTCTAGACCCTTCCCCTTGAGTGCTGACAAATTCCAACAAGCATTCCATACTTTGTCTTGACCTTGCCTTTCATAACAGGCCACCTTATGTCTTTCTGATTGTCCCCAAGTCTCTGATTTCCATTGGCTTTGATTTTCATCATCCTAGGAAATATTTAAAATGAGAACAGTGGAGTAGCTTTGGTACCTTCTCAAAAAATCAATTGAAAAGCCAGTTGCTATGCAACCCTCTAGCGTTGCCGATGTTCTGCTCCCTGGCTGATGGCATATTGTATAAAATAAGATAATCTCTTTTCTTCTGCTTTCTTTTTTTTTTTTTTTTTAAGAAATGGAGAAAAATGTTGTTTTAAGAAAAACTTGAGGTAACTCAGAGGCTTCTCATGAGCGGGAAGACAAACAACATGTCACTCACATAAGTGCTACCAATTTTGTCCCTGCTGGAGCCTGGTGAGACCTGGGGACAGGTGAGGGAAGGGAGAGGAAGGCTGGGGAGCTGGTCTATTTCCGTCGAGATTGGGAAGGAACGGCAGGTTCTAATTACCTGGGCCACTGCCCGCCCAAGCCAGGGTCATGACCTTTCAGCTTTTCCCGCCGCTGCTAAGCCTACCCCGACCATGGTGGGCACCACTCAGGCCCTTCTGACTACCACCACTTGGGTTTCATCTTGCTTAAATCCTTTCAGAGACAGGCTCATCCATCCCTCCACTGGAAACCTGAGGTCCCTCGCTGAGCACCTCATCAGAATTTATCTTCACTAGGAGCCAAACTCCATCCCCAGGGTCCCATCTAGCAGCTCTGGCCTGGCCTTTCCTCCACTGAACAAGCAAAGCCCACTCCCTCCATGTGTGTGGATGCTGAGCTGCACCCCCAGCAGATCTTGGCTCGGGGACCAGGGGACCATCCGCCTTGTCACCAGCCACGGTCTGCCCCACTTCATGTTATTTTCTTCTCTGGCCTGAATCTTCCTTATTGCTCTGCTGACCTGACACCACGGGGCTCCTGAACTACGTCCCCAGGGTCCAACAGGGGGAGCAGACGCTCAGGAGACCAGGGCTTCTGGGTTGGCTGAATGCTCAGGGGACTCCCAGGATCCTTCTCCTCCTGCTCCTCAGGGACAGGACACAGGGCCTCATACCCCCCGCCCAGTGTGCAAAGGGGAGTCTTCGACCAGTGGACACAGACACTGTCCACATGAGATAAACACAGAAATTAGAAACATCTAAAAGCAATTTCATGGAGTGAGTTTATTATAAAATTTATGGGATTTAATCATGAAAACCAGGGCTTGGATTTTTTTTTTAATATCTTGGGATTTTACACATTAGTCTTTTCTAAATAATTCATTTAAAATGTATTTTACAGATGTATTGGTCTGTAATAGATGAGAGATGGGCAGGGGTGCACTGAATCTTGGCTGGGCACCCTCAGTCCTGGCAGGTACTCTCTACGGATTGCCCTGTCCCACGTTGTGTTGATGGCCCCAGGTGAGTGGATTGTCCCTCCTTTCCCAGACACTTCCCTGTGGCTTAGAACGGCATTTGTCTAAGTGAAGCAGTGCCAAGAGCCAGGGATGATGCCTCTGCTATAATTTAGATCTTGAATGTCCCCGCAAAGCCCATGAGTTCCCAGTCTGTGATGCTATTGGGAAGTGGTGGAGCCCTTGAGGGGTGGGGCCTAGTGGAAGGAAGTTAGGTGATTTGGGGTATACCCTTCAAGAGGATATTCTGATGCTCCTGTCTTCCTCCCTCTCTTTGCTTCCTGACCACCATGAGGTGAACGGGTTTCCTTTGCTCTGCAATTCTGCCCTCATGTTCTGCTTCACCACAGGCCCCAAAGGAAAGGGGCCAAACAACCATGGATTGAGATCTCTGAAAACATGAGCCAAAATAAACCTTTCCTCTTTTTAAATTGTTTATCTGAGGCATTTTGTCACAGTGACTGAAAGCTGACAAACACTCCCCCATCTGTGGCTCCTAATACTCTGTGCTGTGAAATGGTTGTTGCCACCTCTGTGCCTTCTGTACCCATACCAACAGGTCTCCATCTTTTCCCCAGTCCCTCTGCACCAACCTTCTCAGGTACAGCTCACTACTGCAATGTCCTCTGAATTCTATTTCCCTGCCTGCACTTCTATAGTGTCCACCTTAAGAATATTGAGAGTCACTTTTCCTCTCCCAATCCAGAAATTCTCCAAAGGAGGATAGAGCAGCAAATTGATTCTATAATGTTTTGGGAGTGGACTCCCAGCTGACCAAATGGTGGTTTCTGGAAACCCTTGGATCCAGAGGACCCAAATGTTATCAACTTTCTCCCAAGAACTTCCACTATGGCCTTACTGGGTAGGATGGGACAGAAAAAAGTGGACAGACCATGGGGTGAGCTTTGCTTGGTCCACAGTGTGGTGGTGCTGAGGTGGTGGGCCCTTTAAGAATCCGGGGTCTAGTGGGAGGTGCTCAGGTTAATGAAGGTGCCAGGCTTGAAAGGGATCAAGGTGATTCTCATGAGACCCCTGAGTTAGTTCCCATGAGAGGGATGTTATAAAAGGGGCAAGTCTTTTCCTTGCCCTCTTCCTTGCTCTGGCTTCCTCTTTACTGTGTGATGTTTTTCTTTTGCAGATCTGTCCTGATTATAAATGCATATCCTGCTTTTCAAAAAAATTAATAAATAAACAAACAACAAACATCATGCTGTAATCATTTGTCATTGAGCATGTTTTGAAATGTGATTTTTACCATGATGCCATTATTGTTAGAGCCTCATGAGAGGCTTCACCTAATCTTAGTCTGCCAGATTCCAAAACTGGGAGCTAACTACTTTTATTTATAAAGTAGCCTACCTACGGTATTTTATTATAGTAATGAAAAGCAGACTAATACACTGATTCTGTCAACCTGGGAAGAGGATTCTCCCATGTTCCAGGCAAGACAGAAACCTTTTGCTCCTGAAGGGCTAAGGGCCAGACTGGCCCTGGACATAAGGGAGGTACCTATTAGCCTAGATGATGTGGGGCTCACCTGCAGATAAGGTCAAGTACCTGTAATAGCCTATATTCTCACTCTGGCCAAGATGACTCACCAAAAGGGGGCACAAAGGTGAGTTCCCCATCCTGGTCCCCATCCTGGAAGACTGCTAATAAGGAAGAAGAGAGAAGCCTCCTCACTCATCCCTAACCCATCACAGAGGTGAGATGCCCATGAAAGCATAAATTCCATTTTATGGCTTCATTCAGATCAGGAATAAAATGCTGAGATGATAGAACCCTTATCCAGGGTTCTGGAGTTCAGTTAAACAGTATCATGAATCCTATGATGTTTGAATGATCTTTTAAAAAATGTAAACTAGTCTTTTAAAATTTTCATTTATTTATTTATTTTAGTTGTTGATGAACCTTTATTTTTTACTTTTATGTGGTGCTGAGCATCAAACCCAGTGCCTCACACATTCAAGGCAAGCGTTCTACCATTGAGCCACAACACAACCCCAGCCCCAAAAATGTAAACTAGTTATAATGTGTTAAAAATGCACTCTTTTGCTTATAATAGATGCTTATCAAAATAATTAAAATTCAGTAAAGTACAAAGAGGAAAATAAAAATCCATTAACCTACTGCCTAGCAATATATACTATTGACAGTTGGTGCATGCCACCCAGGTCTTCTGTATAGGTAGGAATGCAAAATTGAGATCACTCTGCAAAATTATATCCCACTTTTCCGCCCCCAAAAAAATCAACAAGCAGACAACAAACTTAACTTTATGTTAGCATCATTTGTCATTAAACCTGTTTTAAAAATGTGATTTATTGGCAGCCTAATATTCTTCTATATAGATTTATGATGATTTATTTAACTAGACCTCTACTATTGAGCAATAGGTTGACTCTTGTCATTTACATTTAGAAATAAGGCCCTGACAGGTGTCTTGTTCCGAAAACGTGGTGCACAGCTATGATACTGTTTTGGGAGAGAATAATACAAATGAGTGACTGGGTACGAACTTCAAGAATCTTTCTGAAGGCAATGATAAATGTTGTCACCTTTTGCTCTAGAAATGTCTACATATTTATATACTTCTCCCAGAAAAGTGCACATTTATTCATCCAAACAAGCAGAACACCACCCCCATACTCATACACACACACACACACACACACACACACACACACACACACACACACACACACACTTTGTATTCTTAAGAGCAATTGGTGCTTTCAAAAAGGCACATTCTCTTATTTCGATGATTAATAGTAAAGTTAGATATTTTCTATTGGAGTTTCTTTTCTAGACATTTGTATTTTTCTTCTATTAACTAACTGTTTACCTCTTTTGACAATTTTGTTTTTCCTGTGATTTATGAGCTCTTCATATATTAGGATATCTCTGTCATTTTGGAGTTTTTCTGAATTTGTTTGCCTTTGAATTGTGTTTTTGACAAAAGTCTTCTATCTTAACTCTTCAAGCGCATTTGTCCTTCCCTTTACATTTCCTTCTACTGAGTTTAGGCTTAGACAGCGTTTGACAACCAGTATTTTCTTCTTGATTCATGCAACTTAAATAGTGGAAAGTTATTGGCTTACATTTACCATACATTATTAGTTTTACTATTAATGACATTTCATGCTCAATAACCATCCCACTTTTATTTATCACAAGTTAGGTATGGGAGGGATATCTTCAGCTATCTACTTTATTCAACAGATCTGTCTGTTCACGTTTATGCAAATACAGTATTATTTCAATTATTTTCCCTTTGCAAGATGTTTGGAGTAAGTCTCTTTCCATTTGCTTGGCTTTCAAGGCTTTCTCGGTCATTCTTGACTATCATGTTTCTAAATGAACCTCAGGAACATTTCATCCAAATTCCAGTTATTCATCTGAGAAAAATCAACCTCATCAAATTTCCAATTATTCATCTGAGAGAAATCAACCTCTCCACTCTATCCAGTCTTCCCAGAAGAGCAACATGTGTCTCTTTATTCATTTTCACTTTTTTTCCTATTATAAACAATGGGCAATATTCTTTCTATAGGTCCTTTATCTGTCTGGCCGGCACCATTCCGAGTATTTTTGCATGTCTGGTTACTATGGTTCAGAGAACTTTTCTCTTCCTGTTATCCCTACTAGCGGACTGTTGTTGGTTCACATAGAAGTTCTTGGTTTTTGCATAATTATCTAATAGAGTCATGCACCACAATGATGGATCCTGTATATGATGGTGGTCCCGTGAGATTGTATCGCCTAGTGATGTCATGGTCATCTGAGTTGTGTCAGTGGACTATGATGTTTGCACAACAACAAAAATCACCTAGCAACGCATTTCTCAGAATGTGCCCATCCTGGAGTGATGCGTGACTGTATCTGGCCAGATCACTAAACTCTTATTAACTCTACAAGTTTTACCATGGATTCCTTTGGGCTTTCTTGGCACATCATTATCAGCAACCAGCAATTAGAATTGTCTGCTCTTTCTCACCATTTGTTTCATGTCATATAAAACTGTCTAGCCTTTCCAGAACCATAGTAACAAGTTGATATTTCCAATGGCACTGCCACTGCCACCAAGGCACAGTTTCCCAAAGCAAGTTCTGAAGAATGTTGATTACCTAAGGAAAAGGGTCCCACTGAGCACAAGTTGGAGAAAGGACACGTGCCAATCCGTCTCTTGGAGATTCACCATGCACATTCCCACAGCCAAGCCTCTGGGAGATGTTGGTGTTGGGAATACCTGCTTTCCTTTGTTTTGCAAGCATCATTCAACCTTCTATTTTCCTGGGTAAACATCTATTCACATCCAAAGTGTCGGCTGTGCAGAACACTTTTAACCAAATGTGCTTCTCTTTCCACCTTTAAATAAAAATTTGATTGTCATGCTACCATCTGTCACTAGTTTTCTCAAATTTTTAAAAAAAACAACACACCCTCTCAGCTTCCAGTCACCTCCTTGATCTGCCAATCTGTCTCTGTCATCTTGAGGGGAGTCCCTCGGGTCTCTTCTCAGCTGTCCCATCACTCAGCAAGCTCCTCTGTGCAAATAGCTCCCATCTTGTATCTCCAGGGTCCAAATTTCCCTAAGGGTTCCAGACCCATGTGCCAACCTCTTCCTGGCCAGCTTCACTGGGATGGCCCCAGGCACCTCCAACATGGCGCTTCTCAACTGAACTCATCAGTTTATCCTCTTGTGTTCTCGAGTTTCTCCCCATTCCAGCTTTTCCTCTTGTGTCCTCCAAGTTGAGTACGCATATTAGTCAGCTTTGCATTACTATAACACAATACCTGAGGAAACTAACTTTATAAACAGAAAATGTTTATTTAGCTCACAGTTGTAGAGGTTCAAACCTCAAATCAGGCAGCCCTGGCAAGAGGGGCACATCACAGTGCTATCAACTTCCCCTTTGATGGCAGTGGCAACTCCTATGTCACTGCTCCCACCTGGCAGTGACACTTACAGAAGTCCAAGAGTCTTGTTAGAAACAAAGATGAGATCATGTCGCTCTGTTTAAAGTTTCCCTCATGGGAAAGCCAAACTCCATGGCAGGAGGTGCAGGACCCCTGTATCCTGCTTCTGACTTCGTCAGTGTCAGCACTTGCTGTTCCCATCATTGCATCCGTCCCTCCAAACTCTGCTGCTCTCTGTTCCTGCAGCACGTGCTGCTCTCTCCCCCCTTCCAGCCTTGGAACTCACAACATCCCTCTGCTGGGTCTTTCCCCTTTCACACAGGAATCCACCATTAGTCCTCGGCTAACATGTCACTTCTTCTGGTTGCTCTCCCTGACCTTGTGAGTAAGGATTGCCTGCCCCAGATTTCCTCCGAGGAGTCCCGAGCTCCTCTGTTGCAGTTGTTTCCGTATCTACATCTCCCTCTGGAAGCAGTCCCCCAGGACAGGGACTGCTCACGATTACTCCTAGAATAGCAGATTACACATAGAAACCCTCCAAAAAGTATACATGAAATTTTGTCATTAGCATATCGATGCAACAAATTATATAAATAGAGTTCCTGATATTAAACAATCCCTCGTTCATAGAATAAGCCCTATTTCATCATGGTGGAATTCTCTCCTCGTGCATCATTCAATTAAACTCTCAGTGCCTTAGGGGTTTTATATCTATTTTTAGAAGCGAGACAGGTGCGGTTGATGTGGGCATACTACCAATGGCAGCCTTTGGGTGCTTGGGTCACACTGACTACCAAAAAAATTGAACTCAGTCGATTTCGGAATATTATGTATGTTTATATGGTATTGTATTATCCTCACTGAATAATTTCTTGCATTAAATAAGACTGCGTTGGCAAAAAGAAATGAGCTGACTCTATATAGGGATGACTTTAAGATATCTTCTCAAATGGGAAAGAATTTAAGTTTCCTTCATGGTGGTGGTATTTAGGGTGTGTTCTATATTTTCTAGAGTCAAATTTGAAATACTCACATCTCCCCTCCCCCCAGGAAATCCTCAGTTTTCCCAAGTCCTTAACACAGAGATTTTGGAATCCAGTGAGGATTTCCAAGTCTTTCCTTTTAATCAATATGGGAGCAATCAAGTGGGAATATAAGCTACCACTTGAGACCAAGCCCAATCCACAGGACGACTTTTCTCCCCTTCCTTCCTCAGGATGCACAAGCACAAGTGTCATGACCATGGAGAAAATTCAAGTCCTTCGCTATTTTCAAAACTATCTTACAATTGCTTATCTAGAGAGGTCAGATCATCTGTTTTTGCCAGCACTCTTATTCATCTGCAAGCAATTATTCAGCAAGGTAATACAATACCGTGTAAATACAAATTCGGAAATTCACCCTATTCATTTTTTTGGTACCCTATATTGCTCCTATACCCAAAGCTGTCAAAAGTCGCATGTCAAGGCCACTGTTTTCCTTTCTCCAGAAACTTCTGAATGGAGATATAAATATGCCCTTCTCTCATGCCAAAGACCTGAAAATTCCTAAGACACCAGCTAGGAACAGAAGAGCTGGAATGGGCCAGTCTGGAGAGGGAGATATGTGGGGAGAGTCCAAAGATGTCTGTATGGCTGGACATGAGAATGTTCCAACAGCCTCCTAGTGGGGCTGACGGCCCTGAGTGCTCTCTCTTCTTCCAGATGAAGTATTGTGTAGGTTACGGTCATCCCAGTTTCCCCTGGTATGCACAGAGATTGGTTTTCAGGATCCCCAAGGACACCAAAATCCACAAATGCTCAAGTTCCTTATATAAAATGGCAGAGTATTTGCATATAACTCACATACCTGTACACTTTAAATCATTTCTAGATTACTTATAATATCTAATACAATGCAACTGCCATGTAAAAAGTTGTTATATTGTATTGATCTGGGGGATAAAGACAAGGACAAAAGGTCTGTACATGTTCAGTATGGATCCAACTTTTAAAAAATATTTTTAATTGGGGGGTTGGTTGAATCTGTGGATGACAAACCCATAGATATGGGAGGCCAACTGTGCACATGTCCCTTCTGATCTTTTAATTTGCATCTCTTCTCTTTTTTTAAAATCTAAATTAAATATGCCAGAGGTTAACTTTTGCCCAAATTCTCTCCTTGATTGACTCTCTTATTTCTATTTTCTAATTTGTTGATTTCTGCTTTTTTCTGAACTATTTTCTTATTTTTGTTTTCCTAAGATTTTTGGTTTTGTTGTTGTTGAAATTTGTTCTAATTTGAGTTAAATGCAGGGCTAACTTGTTTTCATTCTCTAATGTGTGACTTTAGAAAATACCTATGAATTTGCCTGTGAATACAGCTTTAGTCACCTCCCCTTTTGATATGTGGTAGTCTTGTCTTGTTTTGTTTTTTAAGTTTTCTAAATTGCAAGCAACTGCAGTTCTAAAATTCTCCCTTCTAGTAAGTTTTTTAAAAAAACCCAACTGGATTATATAGTTTAGGTTTATAAACTGTCCCCTATCTCCCCACCATCCCCACGTAAGAAGCATTTAGTCAAACCTAAACAGTTTTGCTGTAGAAAAATCATTACTACAATTTTCTTTATGACCTAAAATACTTCTGTGATCTTTCAATGTTCTATGATTCCACAAAAGGAAGACATATCTTTCTGTAGGGCAAGGGAAAAGATGATCTAACTACTAATTTTGCTTTATTCACAATATTGCTATGCCTTTTAATAAGTCATCTGTTAAAGAACCTGATGGGCATTAAGCACTCCCACAGTTAGGTTTCCAACAATGTCTTCTTTGTTATAAAGATTTGCTTTGGAATATTTTATGTTCTCTTGGAGTGCCTAGAGATCCATAACTAGTATCCTTCCTGTGGCTGCCTTCAGATCCTTTAAAGTGACAAATTTCGATGATGGTGGAATGAGTCGGACACCATTACCCTAAGTACACGTATGAAGACACGAATGGGGTGAAAATACTCTGTGAACAATCAGTGACTTGAAAAATTGTGCTCTATATGTATAATATGAAATGAATTGCATTCTGCCATCATGTATAACAAATTAGAATAAATAAATCATTTATTTTTTTTAAAAAAAAAGCAACAAAGTTTGAGGATGAAAGAAGAGTAGGCTTGAGGTTGACTTTTTCTGGGATACAGTCTGCCCCATGAGCCCTTCATTGCCCTTGTGCCATGTAAGTTGTGCGAAGTTTCATTTTATTTGGGGGAGGGGGAGGGTTGACATTCTCTGTCTTTGAGCAGAAGTGTTAACCCTTTTTATATTCCCATGCCTAGTGCATTTGATCTGATATTACGAGTGACACTGAATCAGACCACAAACTCTAGAATTTGGCTGCCGGTGTGAGAGACTCCACTTCCGAAGAGCTCGATGGCCCTTGCCACTCACCTGGGTGTGCAGCTGACTCTCACTAAGCCCCAGTGTCCTTAACTATAAATGGGGACTGACATGGTGTGCACCTCCCCATCTTCCTGGTTAACACATGCAAAGTGCGTTCCACGCTGGCTGAGCCACAGGGTACCCCCCTTCCTCATTGTCTTCTCTGCATAGCATTCTCTTATCTTTCTGTTTCAGGTCACTGTCCCTCGGGGACCCATGCATGCTGCCAGGAAAGAGGCTTCCAAGTTCAATAACAAGCGGAGGTAGGTAGGTCAAGAGGGCTCAGCAGAAGATATAAGGTACAAGGAGAGGACAGCACAGACTTTAGACACAGTCAGGAGTCAAAGTCGGAGGTGTAAGAACCACGATTTCTGATGCTTTGACATCTGAGGCACTGCTAACCCTGAAGGGACTGTTCCTTCCAGGATTGCCAATTCCTAGAGGTAGTAAACAACTCAGGGCATCTTTCATGTGAAAACCAACTGATCCAGAGCCCATATCTCTGACCACCTCCTTTATCAGACTGTATACTCAGGGTGACTATCCACCTGTCCTAATCACCCTAGGATCAGGTATCAGACAATTTGGTACAGCTCTTATGTTCCAGAATCTTCTATAATTCTTCAAACTGGCCACTCTTAAGTCTGCTTACTCTACCTGCCTTGGTCTTTCCTGCAGAGACCAGAACAAAAGCCCTTGCCAGTTTTCCTTGACTCCCTCTACCCTGTGGCCCACCTGGTGCTTTCCAAGGTGGCCACCCAGGGTTCAGCATGCATCTATCTCTTAAGGTCTGTAACAACTATCTTTTCAATGGGAGGAGGAGTCTTCTGATCTGTTGGCCTCACCATTGCTGAATGATAACAAAATCTACATTTTAAAACCTGGAGTCAAGGTATAAGGAATCAGGGATGAAACGGCTCACAAATTTCTCGTTACTTATAGAACCACAGGGTGTCTGGGAGAGACAGGGCAGTCTGAGAAAACACTCTCAAAAGAGGGCCATGCCTCACTCTCCAGCCCCATTCACTCCAAGAGAGCAGAGACTGTGCCTGGTAGGCAGGACCCAGTTCACAGTAGTCACTCACCTTCCCATAGCTCAGCAGAATAATCCGTACCAGGACAACATTGATGTGGGCCCCCAGGGACTCGTCATGATAGATTTCGTTGACCTGAAAGACAATCAGGGAGGCATCAGCAGGAACCCCATGCCCAAAGACCAGCTCTGGTTTTGCAAATGGCATCTTAAGTCAATCAGCCCCCAGGTGAGAACCCAGGGTACGCTGCCCCATTCATTCTTCTTTCTGCACTTTGCACAGACATTGCCATCCAGTCTAATTTATCCCTCCACTTCCTGCCTCCTCCCACCCCATCCTTACAGCCAGCACCACCAGCCTGTATTCTGATAGCTGTCTTCTAAGAGACCCCTACCAGCTATCCCTGGGATTTTTTTCACCTGGAGCTTGAACTTGGACCAGGACACTGACTTCCATATTTGACATAGCCTCCAACCAAAACCCAGATTTTCCTTTAAGAATGAAAATAGGCAACAAACACCAGCAGCACGAGCAGTACCTGGACTGTCCATCACAGAAACCACTCCACAGTTGTCACTGCTGCTGATGCCATGTTACCTATGCACCTTGCTACGGTCAGCACTGCATTCTGTGTCCACAGGTTCCACACACATGCATTCACCCAAAGGTGGATCAAAAATATCTGGGAAAAAATGTTGCTCAACAGGTACAGATCCCCCCACCTTGTCATTATTTCCTAAACACTACAGACTAACAATTATTAATTTGTCATTTACCTCATGCCAGGTATTATCAAGTCATTTAGAGATGGTTTAAAGTATATGGGAGGATGGGGGGAGATTCTGCACCAGCACTGTGCCATTTTATGTAAAGGACCGGAGCATCCAAGAGGGTCCAGAACCATCCCTTGTGGGTACTGAAGGATGATTGTATTTGGAAATGGGGATCATTTGAGACCCTACCACCAGATCTACTTTGTTAATGATAAATGTAGTTATTACAAAATCATAAATGTGCTTTCCTTGTTTTGTTTTGAGAGGTGTGCGCTCACTACAGCACTATTTCATTCTCTCCTCTCTCTCTTTCTCTGGGTGGGAGGGAGCAGTCCGAGGATCAAACCCAGGGCCTTGGGCATGCTAATAGACACTCTATCACTACTCTTATGTATTTTATATTTTTTTGCATTTAAAAATATCATTCTGAGCAGGTGCCCATGGACTTCTCCAGATGTCAAAAGGGTACGTACATGGCACAAAAAAGGAAATGAGTTCCCACACTCCACAATACAGCCAGTATGACCTTTCCGAAACACAGGTCAGGTTAGCCCTAGGCCCTGGGTGTTAGAGGCTTCCTTCCCAACTAACACCATCCCTGTCTTCCTGGGGCACGCACTCAGGATCCTGGCTGGAACAGCCTCCTCACTGTGACTTCCTTCATTGGCCGACTAAACCCTATTTCTCCTAAGGCTAATCCAGGAGTTACTTCCTCCTGGGAGGGCCTCCCCAGCTCCCACCTGCTCCACATGGAGCACTGGTGGCCCATGACTTCCTGAACCCTCTATCAGTAGACTACAGCTGTTCCAAATCCATATTTTCCCTCCTCATGTGCCCAGGCCCCAGGACAGGGTAACACAGGGCAGACACTCAAGAAAGAGTGTTAAGAGAATAATAAATCCACTGGTGTCATCACCAGATGCACCTCCCACATCCAGGGCCACCTCAAGCTGGTGCTGATCATGCTCTGCACCCCAAGTTTTAGGATGTCTGTCTGAACGACTGTAATTCCTATCTATAAACAACAGGAAGCTACCTCAGGAAATCTGAGCGTTAACAAGGAAAAGCAAATCATGACGGATGGGATGGGGAGGCACACCAGGCCTAGGAGACAAGGAACCCGGTGGCTGCTGTCAGAGTTGCTGTGGATAAAAATGGCCCCAATTGGAGTGCAGAGTTAACAAGCTGGCTGGGCCCCGGCTGATGCCACCATCCAGCCCAACACCAGCCCCTCTTGGGAACTTCCTGGCGTAGACCGACTACTTCTGGTCATAACTTGGTTCCTCCCCCTCTTTACCTTCCTTTCCTGTAGGGAAGGGGCAACTGATCAGACCTGTGGGAGTGCAGGTCAGATGGTCACTGGGACTCGGCGACTTGACCTGAGTTCCCTGTGCCTGCCCCCTGGGCAGGAGGGATGCTGGGCCCTGGGGGACACCTACCAGATGCCCAAATGCCTGCCTCATCACATGCAGCTGATGAGGTGGAGGCTGGGGGAGGCCCTCCACGTGCCCTGGTATCTTGCCTGCTCACACATCGCCTGCTGGCCTCCTCTGGGAAATCAGAATAACAGTCTTCATCTCACCAAGTTGTTGTGAGGATTCAATTTTCACCCACATACCATGGAATGATATTTGCGAAAACTGAAACTGTATTTTTCACTGCTGGTAAACCATACTGCCCTGCAGCTCCCCCAGGAGGGCCTGAGGGCAGGGTGCAGACCCCCTAAACCACAGATGACTTTGCTCAATTTTGAGGTTCTAACTAGATTTTTTTTAAAGTCTAGTTTTAGCCTTAAAAGACAGTTTTTCTTAAAAGAGAAAGGAGTTTTTCTAAATTTTCAAAGTATTTGCTTTATCTGTGATGAGCACAGCCTGGCCAACTGGACTCAGAGCATTCCTAGTACAGGAACCACCCAGGCCAGGGACATCTCACGGCAGCTGGAAGGGACAGGAGAGGGGAGGAGAGAGAGTAGCTGGGCTTCCCCTCAGTCCTTCCACTCCAGCCCCCATGGTCCCGCCTCAAGTTGGGAGTCGGGGAGGGAGAATAGAAAACAGCCTGTCAAGAAGGAAGGGAAAACAGAGAGCTCTGGAGCCCAGCTGCTGCTCGGTTTCTGAGAGGGGACAGGTCTGTATCAATAGGAGGTGGCTTCTGAGAGCCCAGATGGATGCTGGACACGTTTCAGTCATGAGCAAGAAGGAGAGGGTGACCCAGCTCCCAGCTGTGTGAGCCGAAGCATGGGGTCCCCTGTACCCCAGGAATGCCTGGGCAGGATACAGCGGGTGGGGGGGGGTGACTTGCTGCCTACCTGGTGCTGGGGCCTCTACCGCCATGTTTTAGAGAGGACCCAGGTAGTGCTAGTCTCCAGGGGTTGGGAGGCAGACCCGCTGGTATGGCAGCTGCAGAGGACCAACCCCTTCACCCCAAGGGCAGGTCCTTGTGAGGGCCACTGTGAGGCAAGAGCATGCTGGGGCAAGCCAAGCTGTGCACACACACTCCCACCCAGGGACAGGGGACAAATGCCCCACCCCATTCGTATGTTTCAGTTCTTATCCCCAACGTGATAGTTTGGGAGGTATCTGTGAGGTCAGAATTAGGTCATGAGAGGAGAGTCCTCACTATGGAATTAATGCCCTGTGGGAAGAGACACAGAGAGCTTGCTTCTTCTCTGCTCCCCGATCCCCTCCACGTAAGGACATAGCAGACACTGGCCATCAGCAAACCAAGAAAAGGGTCCTCCCCAGGAAACCAAATTGGCTGGCAACCTTGATCTTGGAATCTCCAGTCTCCAGAACTGTAAGACATAAACACCTGTCATTTAAGTGGCCTCGTCTGTGGCATTTGTCATCCGGGCCTAAGCACACGAAGGCAAGTCCTGAGTCAGAGCCTGCTGTGCTTTAGATCTTCAATGTCTCCCAGAGGACCACATGCTAAAGGCAGCCTCTGGTGCCCCTGGGAGGGGGTGGGACCTTAAGGAGGTGGGGCCTGGTGGGACAAAGTCAAGTCACTGAGGCTTAATCTTGAAGGGCATATTGAGACTCCAGTTCCTTCCTGTGTCTGTCTGTCTGTGTCTGACTGTCTGTCTGTCTCTCTCTCACTGCTTCCCAGCTGCCATGAGGTGAACAGCTCTGTTCCATAAGCTCCCCACGATGACGTTCTGCCCAAAGCAATGGGGGCCAAGAGGCCATGGACTGAAACCTCCGAAACTAGGAGCCAAAGTACATCTTTCCTCCTTGTAAGTTGATTATCTCAGGTATTTTTGGCACAGCAAATGGAACACTGGCTGACACAGGGCTTAACTTTGACCTCATGACATTCCTCCACAGGTTTTTTTTTTTTATTCTTTTTACTTTGTGGTACTAGGGATCGAACCCAGGGGTGCTTTGCCACTGAGGTACATGCCCACCCCTTTTTATTTTTATTTTGAGGCAGGATCTCACTAAGTTGTTGAGGCTGGCCTCAAATTTGCAATCCTCCTCAGCCTCCCCAGTCACTGGGTGCACAACTGTGCTCATCCCTCTAAGAGCTTTTAAATATTAAGGGCCTGAGCTACTTTTCATGGACCAGGACTTTTCTATCCTAGGACTGGGAGCCAGGGTTGAGGGCAACGTCAGACATTAGAACTTACGAAAGCTACATTTTTCCCCGTGTTTGAGCCTCGGTGGGTAGGCATTGACCCTGCCAAGCGTATCAAGCCCCCAGGCAGAGATGACCTAAGAGGATCAAGTCCTCAGTGGGACTTCTCAAACTGAGTTGACCATACCCTGGGCTTGGAACCACCCAGGCATTTCAGGCAGGCCCTCTCCTTCCCCACGGCCCCAGGCAGGGACCCAGCAGAGAGCTGGTGGCCTCACCATGTATTAGCTCTCAGGATTCTGCAGAACTAGTGTGGAACTGGCCCTCAGAAGCAGATTGACCAGCTCCATAATCAGGATGATGTTCATGAGGGTTTTGAAGGAAAGGTGAACTAGAGGGTTTTGAAGATTCCACAATAGTGGGGTCTTTCCAGGTGGGTGTCAGGGGTCACCTAAGAAAGTGGCATGTCATGAGAGCTAAAAGAGAGAACAAGTTAGCACAGTAAAACAGGGGTGGTCATCCTGGCAGGAACAGCATGTGCAAACATCCTGGGGTCGGAAGCAATGAGGCAGGTTCTAGGCACAGAAAAGCTGGGACAGGGGCAGGTGGAAAGAAAAGGTGGGAGGGAGGAACTAAGGCCAGACCACATGGGTCAGGAGGATTCCAAATCTACTCAATGAGCAGTCAGAGACTATGGAGCTTGGAAGGAAAGATAATAACATCACATTTTGCAAAGATTACTCTGGATTCCTCATGGAAAGTAGACTGAGGGGAAGATGTGGGAGTGTAGGATTCAGATACAGGGATGAGTAGAGAGAAGGGACAGATATGAAAAGTGATGTGGATTGGAGTAGGGGGCATGTGATCACCTTCCACACAGCCCTGGGACACCCTGAGTCCTGCCTAGCCCTGCCCCTTTTGCAGGAAAATAGAGACAGTCCATCTTTGTTCTATATGGAGTTGGGGGGGAGGGAGGGAGAGAGAGGGGGGAGGGGGCATTCTTCTCAGGGGAAGCCAAGTGGAGGCCTAGTCTGGAATAGATCTCAAGGTCACTCAGCCCCCGAAATAATATTCTGAATCTGTGGTCAGACAGCCTAGTGGACAGGAAACTGGAGAGGGGATGGGTAGGATGACCACCCCTGTTTCACTGTGCTAACTTGTTCTCTCTTTTAGCTCTCAACACATGCCACATTCTTAGGTGACCCCTGACTCCCACCTGGAAAGATTTCACTTTCCTTCAAAACCCTCATGAGCATCATCATGATTATGGAGCTGGGCAATGGGGAACCTGAGGTTCTGGGAAGGACAGGCTGCCTGTTCCCAGAAGAAGGCAGAAGATTTAGGGCCCGTGTCCTTCTGGGTTCCCTGCCCATCAGGGCACAGGATTCTCCAGCTCCCCTGGTCCTGCTCTCATCCCCAGGAGGTGGCCTTGTGTCCTTGGATATTAGGCTGGTCTGAGCCTGCTTCCTGATTTGGATCAGGAGGTGACCAGCCACCCCAGAGATCCTTCTGCTCAGCACCAAGCTCCAGGAGACTCAGGGGCAGGGGCAGGGCTACTTCCAAGCCCACTTGATGCTGGGGATAGGAGATGAGGTGGCCAGAAACCCAGAGTGTCAGGCTGCTAAGTGTGGACCCCCAGGACTGGGGAGACTCCCTCTGCTGGGCTGGGAGTCCTCGATTCTGGCCTCCAGAAGCCTCGGACAACTCGGAAATCCACTGGGCATGCCTGGCAGTGTTCCCAGGGACAGCCAGGGAGGAGGCCGCCAGGCCCTGGGGAGGCTCACAGCCAAGACCTGCCTGCAAGGACTCCCTCAGCCCTCTGGCCTCTGACTGTGTGCATCTCTCCTTCTCTTCACCCCAAGAAGCCTCTACCCGTCTACAGGGGTTCACAGCTCAGACAGGGCTCTGAGCAGGGCCCTGTGCAGTCTTGCTATCTGCAGTGAGACCTCTTGGTGGCTGCCGATCCCTCTCCCTTCAGCCTGGATTGGTGGGACCCACTGGAATCCTGCTCAGGAGCCCTTGCCTGGGTGCAGCATGCCCTCCCCGTGGGTGAGATCCCCATGGGGCACAGTGGCCTGGAGAAGAAGGCACAAACAGGCACTCAGGGTTTTGCTATAATCTGGCCTCCCAATCCTCGTATTTGGATATATAAAGATAAGTGGCTGAAATGCAGGGTTCAAGCGTATGTGAACGAGACACTTGTCCTCCACTGCCCTGAAGCCACCACCTGTGCCCCCACCCACAGTCCAGGGCTTCACCTACTTTCCAGGAAGATGTAAAAGTACCACAGTCCCCAGAGTCTTGATTGATGCTCCGATACAGCTTAGAAGCAAGGACTGAAGCAGCCAGCCCTGGCCAGCACCCTGCAGGGCCCACCGAGGCTCTGGGATCCTTGGGAATAATTAGCAAAATTCCCAGTGAAACGCTCAGATCCTTAATAGGAACACCGTTACGTTTCTGCCAAGGAGAGAGCTGACAGTCGGGGCAAAAAGAGCAACAAAGACAGGACTGGAGGCAGCCTCCAATCCTCTCTGCCTCCTCCCCTGACCCTTCCTACCTCAGCTGTCAGATGAGACAGGTGGTAGGGACTCCCCAGTAACTTCCTGCCTTGTATCCTGTTCCCCTCCTCCCCAAACCACTCTTCCCTAAGGTCACCACTCCTTCCTCTGACCTACTCCTTCCTCTGCCTAAAATCCTCAATGGCTCCCCAGTGCCTCTGGAAGCAAGCCAGAGCCTTCAGTGTGGCACGCAGGGCCCTCTCCAAAAGCCGCCCCCCCCACCCCCGCTTCTCCACACTCCACTTCAGCTGTTTTCCCCCATGGACTCTGCACTCCCGACAGCTCAGTTGGCATTCTTCCAAGGCCTGTCTGCCCTTGTCTTTTGCTTGTGCAATGGTTCATGCCTGGAATTCCCACACTCCCTTTCCAGCCCCCAAATTCTTTAGATATCTGAAGAACATTTGAGAAAATAAATAAAATAAATAAAAAAAAACTCATAGTAATGTTTCCAAGGAGAAAGGCAGTTGGTCCCTTGCCTAAACTACCCAAGGCCTTCCCATTGCACTTTGAATAAAATTGAAGCTCCTTGGCATGACCTTGAGGCCAGGAGGATTGGCCCTGCTGCCTCTTCTAGGCCCTTCCCAGCACAGGGAGTCTTCCCCTCCCAACCTCAGGGCCTTTGCACTTGCTATGCCTCCCCTACCACAACTGTTCCCAACAGTATGTAGCCCACAGTAGGTGCTCAGTAAGGAGTCTGTGGAATAATAGGAAATGGGAAAAGAGACCCAGCAAAGGCCTGTGATGCCCTGTAATGACAGAGGCTCCCAGCTAGGTGCCTTCCCCACCATGCCAGCCAGGGGACTTGCTGTCCCCAAGACTTGTGGGCTAGGGAGAAGCTGCTCTTCTCTGCCCAGACCGCAGGGGGAGGGGAAGCCCTGGGACAATGTCCTTGAGCCCTGTCTGAGAAATTGATCCTGGAATCTTTAAACCTTAAGGGAAAATGTACAAAGCCGCAGCCCTCCTCTGTGCAGAGAGAGGCCAAGGGCTCTCTGTTTGGGGAAATACATTGTAATGCACCTTTTGCTTATGCAAAGATGCAGCCAAGTTTCTGTTCTAGAATAGACAATAAGGAAGGACAAGGCCTTGCATGACAATGTAAAAGTTTGCCTTCTTGGTGGCAGAGTTCCACTGGGGTGACTATGTGCCCTGGAAGGTGGCCTGAGGCTGCAGGGGAGTCTTTCTCCTCTGCCAAGTTTGCAGAAGGGGGCACAGAAAGGGGGAACTAATCTAGGAAACAGGACTCCGTCACAGGGAGGCCCCTAGGCCTGGCTGGTTACAGAGGGAGGGTCCAGCTGGGGCCAGAGGCTAGGAGCAGGGTTGCTGGTGGTTTCCATCCCAAATCCAACTTTTGGGAAAGTTATCTTCTCTGCTGAGCAGAGCCTTGGAACCATGGAGAGCAGCCCCCAGGGCTCATCTGGCAGAACCCTGGGGAACAAACCAGGCCTGAGGTCTTGAAGCCTTGTGTGTGTGTGTGTGGGGGCGGTGCTCAGCCCACTCGGCGGCTTCTCTGGGAACCCTGGAATAAATAGAAAGTGGGTCTTTCTATGAACCCCTAGGGGCCAGGCTTGGACCACCAGGGTGGAGCCCTTGAAGAGAGTGAGCCCAGTGCACCAGAAGCTGGTTGAGAGAGGTCTGCTGGTTTCCAGAGAGATATGCTGCTTCTATGTTCATAGACGGGACTACAAAGGCCTGGTCTTAGCCTGAGAATAAACTTTCTCTTTGCACCTCTTCTTTACCCTCTGGTTCTGGGTAAATGCTTCTGAGGCAAACACGACCCTCACCGTTGCTCAAAATATCAAACTATCATGCAATACAAATGGGCAGAATCTTAATTATTAAGGTTATGCCACACTCAAAAGTGGGAGGCACGGGAGCCCCTCCTTCAACACCAAGTGCATGAACACATTTTCCAAGACACCCCGCTCCCTCTCCCCAACAAATGAAGTCTGTCCTATCTGCTCTTCTGCTCAAGTCCACATTGGGGACAACTCTACAGGTACCCCAGGATGGGGCTGGGGCTCCTCACCCCCAGGCAAAGCTGACCCATACCCAGAATTGTGGAGGCTCAACAAATATTTACTATGCAACTGGATGGAACTCTAAGACGGGGACACGGGAAAAACAGGTTACCTTGAAAAGGCTTTCATATCGATGCTAGTAACTGCAAGAAGCTGACCCTCCTCTGTGCTGCATTCCTCCCCCGTCCTGAATTTGGGGAGTAAGCAAAAGATGGAGGTGAAATCCCCCCTTCAGATGGCATCGGTTTCAGTGTGGGGTGTGCTACCATTCTGCCATGTGAATCGGGGCTGGTTACCTCACCTGAACGAGGGGGCCTCGATTTCCTCATCTGTGAAATAGAGACAATTACCCTTGTGGCTCAGGGCTGTTATGAGGACTGACTGCAAAAAAAATGAATCGAATGCATCTAGCAAAATCCCCAGCACGCAGTACTACCTCCAAAAAGTTTGTCATCAATGACATGAGGGTCAAATGCTGCAAACCGTTTCTTTGGTGTTCAAAACTTGAGTCAACCTGGGCTTCATCCTGGAGGCCACTCTGGCTCTCTGAGGGTCACAAGGAGAGGTCTCTGTGAACAGTCAGTGCTTGCCCAGGCTGTTTTTCCAGGGCTGGGAGAGACACATCTGGGAGTGTGACCTGGACCTGGATCCCTCCTTATCAGCCCCACACTCTGGGGTCACAGACAGCCACACCACCCTTTGGAGCCAGATCTTCCGCTCACTGACCTGGCTACTCATCAGAACAAGGGGATGCTGCTGAACAGGGAAGGACAGCTCTTGTGGAGGACACAGGACCCAGAAGGCATGGGAGAGCCTCCCCGGGGGCTCTGGGCTTCAGCTGGCCATGGAAGGGAAGGGGGCAGGAGAAGGCGGGATGTTGTTCTTGCTGGCCGCGGCTGTGGGATGTCATGGCCTCCCAGCGCTCTGCTGGGTTTGTCGACTTTCCTGAACCCACAGCCCCGGGGGCTTCCACACGCAATCTCACTTCAGGGAGGAACCCTGAGTGGCAGGACCTTGTGCCACCCCTGGCTCTAACAGTAGCCTCCTTCCCAGCCTACTCCTGCCAGCCTGGGACCAGTGTGGTACAACTGTCCCCTATGATTCCGGTTCTGTCACCTGGCCCCCAAGGGGGGCCACCATGTAATCTGAGAACCATGTGCTTTTCACTCCTCTTGTAAATCATACTCTTCTGCTGCTCTGTCAGATTTTGAGTCAAGGAAGGGGACAGGTAAAATGCCACCCTGAGGGGGCAGGGGCATGGGCTATGGGAAGTCCCTGGGGAGGGACATGCTGGTTGACAGAGGACATAGGGGAGATGGCTGAAGACAGTCAGGAAGCTGAATCCAAGGTTAAGACTTCCCATCCATGCCCCTGCCCCCACTCCAATCTTTAGGGCCAGACACAGACAAACCACGAGAGCTCTGTGTCCTGCTTCCCACTGAGATAGCTCCATAGAGGGGAGTCCAATCTCAAGATGGCCTATGCTGGCGTTGTTAGGCACGGGGGGGGCATTTTGTGTAAATGAATGAGCCTAAAGTAGCACCCTGGTTGCCCTTGGCACCAGAGGATGGATGTGGGATCCAGAAGCTTCTGTCTATGCTTATGGGGTCGGGGTGAGGGGGTACCTGGCAGTGATGATGGAGAGGCTGCAGAATGGATGGCTCATCAAGGCCGAAGACTTGGATCAGGGATATCCCAGAACACCTAAGCATTCCAGGGGCCAGGCATGGTCACCCACTCACAATAAAAATGGAGAGAACACAAGCCAGTCCCTCCATTGCCATTAGGCCCAGGTATCTTGACATGTGGAAGCAGGGAGAAATCCTAGCAGAGCAGAGATCTGAGCCCTAAAGACTACAGACACCATGATGGAGGATCTCAGATTAGCACCTTATTATTATTAGCACCAAGCACTGTGCACCTTGACATGGGCAGGGGCTCATGAGGAATTAGGAGTGTGTCATGAAGCCAAGCTTCAGCATGGTCCTACATGCAGCATTACAAGCTCGCTATAAGAGTCATCTATTATGAACATGAACCATATCCCTCTCCAGAGGTGAAGTCATTCAGGGCACCTTCTAACATCCACAAGTTGATGTTCCAGTGCCTCCTTGAATCCAGCAGGAAACAAGTTTTGTCCTGAATAGCACACATCCCCCTTGCATTGTGACGATCTGCTGAAGTGACTTAGCTCCTGTCCCTAGGAGCTGAACACTGCACACTCCACCTGTGGACCCCCAAGCTGGCTCAGAACAGGCCTCCAGAAATGTCAAACAAGGAAACAGGCACATAAGAAGACGGATGAGTATATGTCAAAGCCCCTGAAATTCCACCTCTGCTACCAGAAAAACCCAGAACCAAAGGGAGACGGAATGAATTCTTGGATGTACAAGTGCCCCTTGATCCCTTCTTCTTAGGGTCAAGAGACATGGGGGGCAGCTCACAGACTCAGCTTATAACCAGCACAGCTGGAGGTGGGATGAGCCATCAACCACCTGCCTACAGTCTGGCTGCATCTGCTCAGCCTCCGTTCCCCTGTCTCATTGCAATGGGGTTTCTGCTGGGTATACTTCCTGACCCTGTGAGTGTTCCCACAGAGCGCACTATGCTAACTTGGATGCTGTCCCTGTCCAGGAAACTGCCCCTACTGCATCATCAGCTAGGTAAACTTTGTTAGATTAACTGCCTGCCAATCTCCCTCCCTCTTGAAGGGGAGCTCTTCTGCATTGTTTGCTGCCATTGCATCCTCTTGCTCCCCAAGCTTCAAGATCAAGTTCAAGCTCAGTCCACACAGGCAGTGCACCACCCCCAACAAGCTTGCCTGTCTAGCCAGCATTTGCACCCCAAGACCCCTCTCCCCTGTGCCACTCCTTCAGTGACACAAAAAGGGTGTGGCACCTTTTTTGCACACATGCCCCCTCTGTATGGAATGACATTCCCTCCCACCTTTCCACTTGGAAATGCCAACTCTGCAACCTAACCCAGCTCAAGGGTCACCGCTCTGTGACCCTTTACCCAACTAGGCAGAGGGGACCAACCATGCCTTTGGCTGCCAAGGTCCTTGTCCTTCTTGTTGTGGTAAGGCAAGTTGGTGTCTCCCGGTAAGAGCCAGGTTTTCTGAGGACAAGGGGTTGCTAGGCTGGCTTCACAGGTGTCATGAACTGAAGGAAGGCCTGCTGCACCTCACTGGTCAGCTCTGACTTTCCAAGACCTGAGCAGTGTCTTCCCAGGTGCAAAATCTCTCACCACTTACCACCCTGCCAGTGGGCAGTATTTCCCTTTTTTACAAATCAGGAAACTGAGGCAGAGAGAAACTAAAAAGCTCACCCACACAAGTATGCTTGTCAACCAGCCACAGAGGCTTTAGGGGGAAGTTTGGCAAGTCAGCTGACATAAAGAACTGTGTCCCTAGGATGCTAGTGGTTCCAAAACCTTGCATCAGTGCTAAAGAAACAGTCTTGGGTTTACGGAAGAAGGACACTTATGTTATTAAATCAGTTTTTCCACCAACAGGCAGAAGGCAGAGTCTTTTTTTTTTTAAAGTGGGAGTATGTGGGGCCATAGTCATTTTGCAAGAGTTCATTTACTTACTTATTCATTCACTAAAAAAAGACAGTTACTGCACATTGACTAAGCGCAAACCCTTTGCCAGGTGCCATACATGAAAGTCAGGCAGGCAGTCCCTCTCTGAACTTGATATATGAAAGTCCCTAGCCCTTCCAAGACACACCACCAAGGAGAGTAGGACCTCAGGTCAACTGACCTCAACTCAGCTCAGGGGACAGCCCAGGAGGGGCCTGGGGCAGTGACAACCCACACCTACCCAGCACCGCACACACGCACGTCATCTCTGCTTTTCTGGGCGCAGCTGTCATTTCCTTGATGGAGCCTACACCAGACAAGCTCTGCAGCTGCCTCAAGCTGTCACTGAGACGTGACGATGCCTAGGCCTCCTCGTCCACTGGAACGCTAACTCCGCTTTGACAAGCGTCGGCTCCCCAAGGGAGGCCAAGGACGGGCAGCTTCCAGGCTTCTCACATCAGCTGTCAGGAGGCTTCACGGAGGAGAGTGCCACATGTGTCAGGGAAGGAGAGGCAGAAGTGAGGACAGCCCGTGGTGCCCCTCTCCATCGGAATGTTCTGTGCTCAGCATCATCACCACGGGTCTGTGGACCACCCCCACCCCACCCCCCCACCCCCCCGCACCGCTCACTGTGACACTGCCAGCACCTAGAACTTCCGGTACCAGGCAAGTGCTGAATGACCCAGTTGAGTGAGTGGGAAGGAGGGAAAATCTTAGAACAGGAAGATGGAAGAGATGGAGGAGCCTGAAGGAAAAACCCAGGAAGTAACCGAAAAGATATTTGGGAGGAGGGAGAGAAGCGTGCGGTCAAGTGATGTCAAGGTGCTATTGGAGTCGGGCCCGATGGCGCATGCCTGTGACCCCCAGCAGCTCGGGAGGCTGAGGCAGGAGGATGCAGAGTTCCAATCCAGCTTCAGCAATTTAGCAAGGCCCTAAACAACTCAGTGAGACTCTGTTTCTAAATAAAGTATTTTTTAAAAAAAGGGCTGGGGATGTGGCTCAGTGGTTAAGTGCCCCTGGGTTTAAAAAAAAAAAAAAAAAAGATGCTGTTGGGAAGGCAAAGAAGGTCAAGGCAAGCCTGAGGTTTCCTGGGGGACTTGAATTCTCACTCTAAAGGCCAGAACAGTGGGGGAGGACCCACACCTGGGCCTGTACTAAGGAAAGGCCTGCCTGCACACAGTTCTGTGAATCCCCTCTGGCTTGTCCTGGTCAGACCACCCAGCAGGGTAGAGAGATCACTTAAGTGCCTCCCTGTACAGGACTGGCACGTGCATAATCTAAGCCAATGCCAGTTTCTCCACCCACAGGATGTGGGGACAGGAGTTTCCAGGAAGAGAAGGTATTCCCTTCAAATTTCCCAAGAAACCTCACCCACCCCTCCCGAGGCCCAAACTGTGCCCCGGGACACAGCAATGCCACTAGCTCTGCTCATGCTCTTCAACCACTGGAGCTCTCTGCTTTAGGGCCTCTGAAGTCCCTTGACTGAGCCACATTTGCGCCAGATGCCAACTAAGGGTGCAGGGAGTGCTGAACATGACCAGGGCAGCTCGCCATCCCAGGGTGCCCGCCACACGGCCAGCACTCTGCCAAGCACTTTTCTGATGTTCCGCTCAGTGCTCACAGCCGCCCCGGGAGATGGGACTACCTGTCCCTTGTCACAGGGCCTAGCAGGGCAGGCAGTGGCCTCCTTTCCTCTAGGCTGGAAGGAACCATCCGGCCTCCTACATGCCAAACCTATCCTGTAGCTGCGTTCTAATCACCTGTGCAGTGAGGGTTCTTAATTTCAATTTGTTGCCCACATTGAAAAATAATTAGATTTTTCCATGAAAATTGGATTTCCAGCTTCTCAATTTTTAAAAAAAAGACCTGGCAACAGTGGACCTGCTTATTCCTATAAGACTGCAAGTGAGTATGACTCAGGGGGACCTCTCCAGAGGGAGGTGGCCTCTCCCACCCACCCCACTCCCAGTCTCCATGACTCTCTAAAGCCTACGGCCACTCATGCGCCCTCCTGCCCAGCTCTAACCAGCATCCAAGTGGGCTGATCTCTTCTGAGCCCCCTACACCACTGGCCCTAACAGCGTATCTCCTGGTGGCACATGGAGCTAGGCTCACAGGTCCGCAGAACGAACACGAGGAACAGAAAAAAATGACAGGAGTAGCCCCCTGTGGGCCGTGGAACAAGTGGACCCTGAAGCCTGGGACACAGCCTTGCAAGATGTAGCCTTTACTCCTTGCTCTCCGCCCCCACTGTGCCCAGTCCCATTTCTGATGTGTCCCCCATGCCTGGAAGGCCCTGTCTGCCTTCTCCTAACTTAAGGGAACCAAGTTTTAATTGTCTAGTTCCAGAGATGTTTTTCTCTATCCCAGGAAGCAGAGCCAGAGACATGTGAACGGGGACTTGGGGGTGACGCCTTCCGCCTGGATGCTTTGCCAGTTCACGAGATTTCTTTCCCCTGCGACCGACCAGCAGTGAACATTCCTGTCCTGCTCCTGCCTTCCCCACAGCCACCACGAGGCCCCAACATTCTTGAAAGTTGGTGAGAAATTGAGCCCATATGCCTTCTGATTGTTTGCAAACCCTGGCAAGGGTTTGGTAAGTCAAGGCCAATTTCTGGATTAAATTAGAAAAGAAAAGAGGAAAAATATCCGAGTCCTGGCACAGACAGAAATCATTCATTCAACAAAAATTGCTGAAGAACATACTGTACAGAGGACTGTCCCCGTGGTGGGAGGAGTTGAAGGTTATGGCCTCTGCTCTGAAGGCACAGAAGATCCCTGGGTCCCATATTCTCTGTAGGCCCATGGAATGCATCTGCCCTCAGCAGAAGAGGAGCTTCAGGGACTCAGGAATTCTTCCTGAACATAAGCAGTTAACACAGCTGAGAGAGATGTTCTGCCTGCCCAGAGATCCATTCCTCCCTTTCAGTTGTTTTTAAATGGCTATCCTTTTAAAAGTATCCTCAAAGTGACCTCAGAGGTTCTTTGAGTTGGCAAGGCTAAGTGGAGGTCCCGTAGGGCTGGGATCTGAGCAGGAAAAGGTAGAGTTCAACTCAAAGTGGGTGGTTATGATGATGGCCTTCAGGAAAGGGCTGCTCCAGATACACAGGGGCTCAGTAGGCAGAGAGGGCAAGAGAGAACCTGTCTGCTGGAGATTCCTCTTGCCAGGGACTGTGCAGACCTTTGTAGAAGTTCAGAGTGTTTAAAGATGAGAATATCAAGTTCAGGGGAGGGAAACTTTGCAAAGTAGATAAAAGCAAGTACTAGAACCAAGTTGTTTCTGACGCCACAGCTAGTGCACATTAGTGCACATTGTATGCTCAGAGCCACCCTAATATGTACACCCATGGGCGCTGATAGAGCACAACACAAATGCTCACGTAGAGGACTGGGACATAGTTCAAGGTGGGCACTAAGCAAGTTTTTGTTTTGTTTTGTTTTGGTGGTACTCAGGATTGAATCCAGAGAACTATACCACTGAGATACATCCCCAGCCTTTTGCAGTTTTTCTTCCTTTTGAGACAAGATCTCACTAAATTGCCTAGGCTGGCCTCAAACTTGCAATCTTCCTGCCTCAGGTGCTGGTATTACAGGCATGTACCATTGCACCTCACACAAAGAGATTTCTTTAAATTATGATAGCACCTATAAAAAATAGTGAATATTTGCAGGTTTGTGGACTAATATGATCTCTGTCCCAACTCTGAATCTGTGGTTGTAACACAAAAGTGATCGCAGGCAGTTCATAAATGAATAGATGTGGTTATGTTTCAATAAAACTTTATTTACAAAAACAGTGGAAGGGTCTTTGGACTACAGTTTGCCAACCCTGCTTTGGAATGTCCAGTTTATCTTGAGAAATTCGTGCAAATTTTGCCTTAAGGGGCTGGGGATGTGGCTCAAGCGGTAGCGCACTCGCCTGGCATGCATGAGGCCCGGGTTCGATCCTCAGCACCACATACAAACAAAGATGTTGTGTCTGCCAAAAACTAAAAAATAAATATTAAAATTCTCTCTCTCTCTCTCTCTCTCTCTCTCTCTCTCTCTCTCTCTCTCTCTCTGTCTGTCTCTCTCTCTTTAAAAAAAAAAATTTGCCTTAACACAGTAATATGTCTAAACTTAATCTAAAATAATGTCTTTAAATGTATGCCATGCAAAAAAGGTGGCACTTCGGGGAGAGATGTTTCACACCTGTGCGGTGCCTCCATGGCTCCAGGAGGGCCTGATATTCCCAGTAGCAATGGGCCAAACATGGGCCTTATGAGGGTCTGTGTCACATACCATAGTGGTCTGATTTACTTGTACAAGGGTCCAAGTAGACCAGTGGTTCAAGCAGACAGTTCTTTGGGATCCTGAGATCTAAGCAAAACACTAAGGCCCTAGGTTTTGCACAGAAGAATTAGAGATCCAGTTAAATGACAAGCCATAAAAGAAGTGTCAGCCTCGGGCCCAAGTTTTCTATTTCTTGGAATCTCGGCAGAGATTTTTCCATTTTAAAATGCACATAAAACACATGACAGTCACACATCTCATGCCAATGCCTTGGCCAATGACAGATTCCTCTTAGAAGTTCTCCTAAGATGATGATGGAACTGAAAAACTCCCACTGCTTAGTGATATTACAGGGACCTGATATCCCCAGCACCTTACTTACCTGTCGCTAGTGTAAACAATCTACTGTGGGGCCTATGTACACAAGTGAGGCACATATGATCATGTAAGGTACATAACGCTTAAAAATGATGATGAACAACAACTGTTACTGGTATATGTATTCACTATTTTACACTTTCTATCATTATTTTAGAGTGCACTCCTTCTAATTGTACAAAATTTTCATTGTGTATAATTTCTTTCTCTTTCCCTCTCTCTCTCTTTCTATCTCACCCTGTGATCTCTCCCTTTCTTAGGCTCTCTTGTCACTGCAATGTCACCCACCATGAGGTCCTCAGGGGAGCTGAGCTGACGCTGGTACCATGTCTTTGAACCACCAGAACTGTGAACTAAATAAACTTCTTTTGTTTAAAAGGTTCCTGACCCTAAGTATTTCATTGTAGCAACAGAAAATTGATTAACAGAATCCCCAAGGATCCCAGCTTCTTTGACTAGGCTAAGGGCCAGTGAGCCCAAGGAGACTGGATTCATCTGGGTTTGTCAGCAACTCTGAGGATTATGGCTGTGGGAGAACAAAAAAAAAATCAGAAAGGGGGCCTCAGAGGACTGGGCTACTGGCTCACAGACAGCCCCAGACTTAGAACACACCCAGCAACCTGTCAGGTTCAGCTTTCGGAATCTGGGCAAAAGGTAGGAGTGGAGGTAGCTTGGGTGTGTGCCTCTCCAAGGTGTGTCGGACATGGCTGAGTAGAGGCTGGGGAAGCTTTAAAATGTGCATACCTGTTGACCAGGGAATCCACTTTTAGGAACTCAGTTTAAGAAGATAATTAAGAATGAGCAAGAGATTCACCTATAGCAATGTAATAGTTAGTGGTCCATCTGACCTCTAAAAGGAAAATCAGTTTTGTTAGACAGACATTCATATAAATAGTTATACATAGAAAGTATATTATAGTCCCGTAGTGCAGTTAGAAATTGTTAAATAGTAGACAGTAAGGGCAGTACCTCCAGCCCTTCTCTGGAAAAGGGGACCCCCCAAGGTGGGATGCAGAGAACATGTGGTAGTCTTATGGGCTGCAAGGTCAGAGCTCAGGGTTCAAGATCCTGCATTGGCAGGGACACTTTATTGACAGAAGAGTGAAGGGCCCCATACTGAGAGCTTTGTGCTCCAGAGCTGTGGTTCTGAAATACTTCATTGTTTTAGCTATGGATTTGTGTTTTGTAAGTGAAATCTAATAGGACAATGGAGTACATCCTGGGGACCTTAGCATACCTCGGGTCCCAATCTCCAGGACTCAGCTCCCCTCTCCTCACCCTGCCACCAGATCCAGGACCGTCAGGTATGTGTGTGCCTCACGGCATCTCAAGGCAGGGCATGGTGGTAGCCAGCCCATCAGGGCTGGCGGCGAGGAGACGCGTCTGGTAAGTGGCTAGCCAAAGTTTGTATCTTACAGAGGTGAGCCCCACATGCACCCCCCAATCCAGGTACTGAGTGAAACAGCACTGGAGTGGAACAATTCTTGGCCACCTTCCCTGGTGAGGTGGTTTGAACACTGGGCTAATCCACTTATGGATTAACAGGGTGGTGACTGTAGACAAGCAGGGTGTGGGAAGAGGAAGTAGATCACTGTGGTTGTGACTTTGGGGTTTATATTTTGTCCCTGGTGAGCAGAGCTATCTCTGTTTCCTGACTGCCATGTCCTGAGCTGCTTTCTTCCATGTTGCCCCCCTGCCATGATGTCGTTCTCATCTCGTACCCAGAGCTATGGAGTCAGCTAACCATGGACTGAACCTCTGAAACTCTTCCTCCTTTATGTGGTTCTTTTGCAAAGCAAGGCAAAAGCTGACCAAACCATTAAAGAAAGAAGGAAAAGGCTTAATAAATGCCTTTTATGGCATTTCCCCCCTGTGCTTTGAACAAGAGATATGGTATTTTTATTTTGTACTGTGCCAGCTATGCCTACAGGCCAGTGTTCCCCAAGTAGAGGGTCACTGGTAATATACTGATTTTTGTGGCAGCCAGAGGCTGTGTGAACTAATAATAGATCACACATAAGTATATCAGCCCCTTTGAATATCCCTCTTTCCTTTCTCTTACTTCTGGGTATTGGGTGGCTGTGGTTGAACACAGGTGTGGAAAGAATGATGAGGTGCTTAGTGAGGGGCAAGAACTCGGAAAATTCTCTTGTGACAATGGGTATTACTGCCGGGAACAAGCTGAGCAAAGTTTCAGATTAATTTCTGGAGATGACAGGAAGTGCCCAATAATACTTCATTAAAAAAAAAAAAGTAAGCCATCAAAAACTATCCCAAGCAAAACAAAAGTCAAACAACAAAACCGGAAAATGTCTGCAACACCTATAACAGACAAAAAGTTAACCTATTTGAATATAATGACCCTTCAGAGATTCAGAAAAAAAGAAACTAAAATAGAATAAGTATTCTATTTGAAATATGAAAGTTGAAAAGGACAAGAGTAAGTCAAATACCAAAAATAAAATAATCTGGTTCAAAATATACATATTTTAAAAAATTCAATTGTATTACCATCAAATAAATACAACTTATAACAAAAAAGAATACCTCAGTTGTAACTATTAAATTACTCCATTTTTAAAGGATTCAATGGTTTAAGCAGATAGAAAGACAGACCTTTGTTCCATGGAGGATAATTAGATAAGACCGAAACAGAGAACTTTCTGGTGTAGAAAGCTTTAAAATGTGCATACGCGTTGATCAGGGGATCCACTTTTAGGAACTCAGTTTAAGAAGATAATTAAGAATGAGCAAAAAATTCACCTATAATGATGTAATAGTTAGTGGTCCATCTGACCTCTAAAAGGAAAATCAGTTTTGTTATATGGACATTCATAAAAATAGTTATACATAGAAAGAATATTATAGTCATGTACTGCAGTTAGAAATTGTTAAATAGTAGATAGTAATTGCTAGAAGAAAATATGGGCATACCTCTATGAATCGATTTCAATTTTGTAGCAAAAATATTATATTGCATGTATTAAATATAAAACATTGTAATACTTTTAAAAAATATTACTTTAAGGAAGAAAAGGATTTAAGGAAGAAGGAAGCCGAGCTTGACAGTGAGTTGGTAGGGGCGGGGAGTCCAAATACCAGGAGAACCTTTCTATGCTCAGGTGTTGCCCATGAGGAGCTCAGTACCCTCCAGTGGGGCTGAGATGAAGAGAGGGGCAGACTGACCAGTTTTCATTTTCCTATAAAAAGGCAGAATAACATGCTTTGCCTGTGATCAGAAAGGAAGCAGTACTCTAGACACTTCCCACTGCCTTGTAATCACATCCAATTCCCTCTCCATGTCTAGAAGACCCTGGTGATTAGCCTTGATCACCTAGAGCTCTTTCTTTAGTTTGTGGCCCTTGCTTACCACACCAGTCTTTTCTCATTTCTTCAAATGTGCTGACCTCTTTCCTGCCTCAGGGCCTTTGTGCCCACCTATTCCCTCCACCTGGAACAGTTTATCCCACCTCTTCCCACAATTCTGTTATTATCAGTCTCAGCTCCAGTGGTATTTACTGAGAACCCACTCCCTCATCTCCATCTTTCCCAACTCTTGTTTATTTATTTCCTTCCTTGCATTTATTAGTATCTGAAATGATTTCACTTGTTTTTTGCTTAAATATTGTCTCTGTCCCCTCACTCCAAGACAAGCCCATGGTAACAGGAATTGTGCCCTGTCTTGCTCACTGCAGTACCCTTTACCTAATGTACAGCAGACTCCCAATAAACATTGGATATCTATGTGGATGGGAGCCAGAGGTATTAAACAGAATAAGTTGGGTTATGCTGCAATAACAAGGAATCCACCTCATCTTAGTTGCTTAACACAATAAAGGCATTGATGTATGTTTCCTTGCTCACATCATGGTCCAGTGTTGTTTGGGTGGCTCTAAGCTGTACTGTAGCTGCACCTAATGAGACATGTAGTGCCCAAGGCTATGGTGGCAGGAAAAGAGATGAATGGCACATAGTAGCACTTAGTGATATTATATAGACCACTACACAAAACTAGCCACATGGTCCTAAATTAGCTGCATGGGAGACTGGGCAGTGGAGGGTAAAATGTAGATATTTTATATGCCTGGATTGTCTAAGCCATACCAGGACCCTCACTCGAGCCTACACTCTGCCCACAGAGTGATCCCAAAGGGAGACCTTCAGAAAGAAATCACCCTGGACAATGAGGGAATCTAAGAACTGCCAAGGTGGCGCTATGCATACATCCCATTCACCTTAGCCTCTCCTCTTCAGTCTATATCCTGGGTCCCCACCATTGAAACCCCTACTAGACCCTTCTCCCATAGTTCAATGGCCTTCCTCAGCAGTCATGCATGCCTGCCCTGTGGGGTGGCCCCCAATCCTGACCCTGCCTGCTATTACAATCAACCAAATGCCGCACTTGGAACACAGCCCAGGGAAGCGACTGCCACATCTGTCCTTCTGTGTTGTTACTTTGGTTCCAGCCCTGGGAGGCCCTAAGACCAGCTGTGAACTTACATGAGGAATATGACAAGCTACTGGCCAGGTCTCCAAAGGCCACTTGGGATTTGATTTGAGGCCCACACACCCCGTGCTGCTGTTTAATATATGGTGGCTAAGTTCAAGTTCAGAGAGAGGACACAGGAAGCATTCCCACTGTACAAATGTCTTCCAGAACTCCACTGTCCCAACAGAGTTGACACTGGCCACCCTGGCAATTTAAATCTAAGCACAAATTAACTGCAAATAAATTGCCAGTTAGGATGGCTACTACAAAAAGAACAAGTGTTGTGCAGATGTGGAAAAGCCAGAACCTTTGTGCACTGTTGGTGGGAATATAAAATGATGCAGTGTCTGAGGAAATCAGTTTGGTGGTTTCTCAAAACGTCAAACGTAGAATTATCACATGATTCAGCATTTCCACTTTAGGGTATAGACCCCAAAGAATGGAAAAACAGGACCTTGAACAGATATTCATACAGCCATGTCTGCAGCATTACTCACTATAGCCAAAAGGTGGACGCTACCCAACTGTCCATCAGTGGAGGGATGGATAGATAAAATATGGTCCATACATTCAATTTAATATTATTCAGCTTTAAAAAGTAAGGAAATTCTGGCACATGTTCCAACATGGATGTCCTTGAGGATATCATGCTACATGAATAAGCCAGTCAGAAAACAACAAATATGGCAAGATTTCACCTACGTGATGTACCTAAAGTGGTCAAATTCACAGAGACAGAGAGTAGAGCAGTGGTTGCCAGGAGCCGAGGGGAGGAAGAGGAGATGAGTAGTTAGTGTTTAATGGTGCTATGGATTGGACAGGAGGCCCCTCAAAATCTCATGTATTAGTTAGTCAATGCAGGAATGCTCAGAGATGAAATGATTACATTATGAGAGCTGTAATGTCATCAATGGATTAATCCATTTAATGGATTTATAATGAACGAACTCCAGGATGGTAAGTGTAGGCAGATGGGGTGCACTTGGAAGAAGCAGATCATTGGGGAGCAGGTATGCCCTTGGGGATTATATCTTGTCCCTGGCTCCTTAAGCCTGTCTCCCTTTCTCTCTCTCTGCTTCCTGACTGCCATCACCTGAGCAATTTCCTCTGCCATACCTTCTGCCATGGTGTTCTGCCTCTCCACAGCAATGGAGTTGGCCCATCATGGACTCAGACCTCTAAACCATGAGCCCCCAATAAACTTTTCCTCTTCTAAGTTATTCTTGTCAGGTATTTTAATCACAGTGACAATAAGCTGACTAACACAAATGGATACAGAGTCTCCGTTCTATAAGATGAAAAGAGCTCTGGGGATGGATGGTGGTGAGAGATGCGCAACACTGTAATGCACTTAACACCACTGAACCTTAAAAATGGTGAAGATGATAATGCCTGTGTGGATATTTTATCACAATCAAAATTTAAAAATTAAAATTATGTTGGAAGCATAATTTAAATTAAATTCAGTTCTTCATTTGTACCAGCCACATTTCAAGTGCTCAAGAGCCAGTGTGGCCAGTGGCTATCACACTGGACAGGGCAGAATGAGAGCACTTCTGTCACGACAGAAAGCTCTTTGAGACAACAATGTTCTACAAGGTTGCCCTTTTCTCAAATAGTCATCCTTCTTCAATGCCCTTCCTCCCTAAGATCACCAAAGGGTCCTGCAGGCTTTAAATCAGCCCCAAGACCATCCAAGGGTCCCACTTGTCTTATATCCTCTCTCTTCCCGGGTGTGCACGCGCTCTCAGTGAGGACACAGGGTATTAATTGTCAGGGCAACGCCATGCTCCCAGCTGATCCGAACCTTATCTCCCTTATCCACACTGTGCTCTTGCTGTGGCAGGTGGAGCTCAGCTCAGAATAGAAAAAACTCTCCCCTGCCCCCCAGAGCCCCAGGCCTCTCTACTATGCCCCTGTTTCTCTGAAGGACTCACTGCTGTGCCTAGGACAAGTACACATTCAATGAACAGTTGCTGAATAAATAAATGCACATCTGTGTGAAACAGAAAAAAGATAAGCTCCTACTCCCATTTCTTAACTTCTTGGATTTAGCTCCAAAAATCCTTTTTTTTTTGTTCATTATGATAAAGCTCATTTTGATTTAATAATTTTTATATTTCTCATGATCCTCTAAAAACTCTGGCCCATTATCCAAAACAGAGGTCCAGTTGGATCATTGGAATGTGAATAAATACACTGACATTCACTGCAAAAAGAGAAAGTTTTAGACTTCCTCCAACCAGCTCTCTATGACACAAGAACACTCCCTACCAGGGAAAAGGAAGATGTGCTTCATTGTGTCTCAGGAAAAACTCATCCTGGATACCCCCATCTTCAGGCAGAGTCCCTGGTGGACTTCTTAAGAATGGTTCTTTGTGTGCTGTTATTAAATCAAATATTGTTGCTGTCACATTAGCAAAACACATTTTACCTAGAGACTGAAAAACATGTCACCTTATTTACAGACTAAAAAAATACATACATCTCCCTTTCTCATTACATCCTCACTATAATGCCCAAGATGGAAATTACTGGCCCATTTTAAAGATGAAAAAACCAAGGCTTGGAGAACTGAGGCAGCATTTCCAATGACACACCTGGAAAAGGTAGGGCCAAGACTCTATTCCAAGTACAGTCCTTTTTCCCACTGGGTGGGAAGGCAGTAGAATCCCTTGAGGAAGAAGACATATACTGAACACAAAGATTTTGTATCTACCAGTCTTATGGAGTCATGGTGAAGATATCCTAACATATTGCATAATAAGTACCTAGAACAGGCTCACACACAGCCACATACTGGAGCTAATAATTGGAGTAATTATTGTTATTATTATTACATTAAAGGAACTTTTCAAAATTAATATAAGATTAAGGGCACTCTACAAATACAGAGGACTTTAGCACGGCTTTGCAGTTGAGAAGATTGAGGGGTGGTTGTCAATTGCTCATCGAAGGCAGGAGAGGAGGGAGGTGAACACTTGGGCAAAAGTCTCTCCCTCCAAGGTTCAGCTCACTCACGTCCTCCCTGATGCATCTTTCATCAACACCTTGGGGACACTGTGCCAACTGGGTTCCCAAAGGTTCACCACCTGGCCCTAGAAAGCAGAGCTAAGCAGTAGGCCCTGAGAAGAACCCTCTGCCCTTTACTGCCTGCCTGGGCTAGACTTGTATTAGATCTCATTCATGATAACATTTAGGCTACTTTAGAACTCCCCATCCGCCCAGGCTTCCACCCCACCAACCACCAATCACCCTGTTCCGCACCAACACTCTACCCTTTCAACTCCTGTTCAGAGCCACGCCCCATCCTCCCTCCCATCCCTAGTCTCTTAGCAGGGTTCAGAAGAGCCAGCCCCAGTGAGAGGGAGAGCTGAAAAGCTCAACCCAGCTTCCCCAGAGCGTGCAGTTTGAAGTCTGGGTGCCCCATGTCCCCACAGTAGCTCGATCAGCACCAAGCAGAGAGAGCAAAGGTTTCCACACCTGCATACTGATCAACATCTTGTACCTCCTAAAGGACACGAGGCATGGAATGTATGGGGGTGACCCTGTAACCTCAACAATAAACACACAAGAGGCAGGTACTGAGAAGACTTATGTGACACCCCTATTAAATAGCCCAGATTCACAGGAAGAAAGTGATTCCCTCTTTAACCTTCAGTTCTTCTGACTGCTTCAAGGAAGAGCCTCTGATCAGTGTCTGTCTGTCTGTCCTCCTATCTAACACCACTCATCTCCATTTTTGGCAGAAAGTGGGCCAAAGCTCTGTCTTGCGGGCCGGCCAAATGCAGAACTATCTAGCTGGCATTGAATAAGGTCATTTTGGATTTTACCTTAAGATTATTTCTTAGATGAAGTGAGATTTCTTTTTAAAATAATTTTAAATTTTAAAAATGGCAATCATTAATTTTTTTTTTATAAAAGATACACAAATGATTGGAGTGTGGGAAAAACTGCTTAAGCTTGTAAACAGCCTTGCCAAGTCAGAATCATCCCCACCTGCCGACAAGAAGCCTGAGACGCAGGGAGGTGGATGGGATGCTCAACTTTTCTCACCTGTGGACCCAGAAAGCCTCCCTGTTGAGGATGGCCCTTGCTTTCGGCTTCAAGTGGAAAAAACTTAACAGTCTGGCACAGAAAGTTGAGCGGACTCTTCTACAGGCGCCACCTGCAGTCTTGCCCCGCCCATGATGTCCCCACTCCACGCCCCCAATGTCCTTGCTCTGACTCCGGCCTCGCACTAACCCACCCGGCCCCACTTACGATGTTCATGAGCGTCAGCAGGTACTTCTGCACGTGCTCCTTCCCGTGGAACTGAACCACGGAGTCGTCCACACCCAGCAGGACTTCAATGTTGTAGTCGTCATCGGCAGCGTGTCTTCGCGCCCTCCTCCTGGAGCTGTTGACCTGCTCCTCCAAGATGCCCAGCGCTTGGCTGAGGCTATCCAAGTTGCCCAGGGAGGCCCCTACAGGGATAGGACATTATCATCAGCGGCAGGCCGGGCTCACCGGGAACATCACAGCAGGACGAGACTCCACTGGATGCAGCTCAACTCCAGCCAAGTGCCAGCAACATCATCATCATCCTCCTCAAGGGCATTGTTGCCTCCATTTAGCAGAAGAACAAACTGAGGTCTAGAGAGGGGCTGTAGTGATATGCCAAGCTGGCTCAGACTCAGCCGCACCCAAACCAACCGCCTCAGAGGCTTTAGGGCCAACTCTTTGGCTAGCACCTGGCAGTAACTCCCGCCACAGTGAGGGCCACGGTGTCCTCCTGAGACTATGACAGACTGGGGAGCCCAGGGCTGGCTGGCACCCAGCATCTGAGGCCAGGTAGATGTCCCCCACCCCACTCTTCAGTTAGCCCCTGGTGCTCAATGAATTGTGCAGGGACCAACATGAGCTCCTCATGATAGCTCTCCACAGCAGGCCCTGACTTCCTGCCCCTAAAGAGTTAGCACCAGGCAACGAGCAACAGCCCGGATGGGGGTAAGGGCCTGAGGGGTCTCAGCTACAGAGTCCAGGACCTGGAGCTCCATCAAGTTCAGGGCCTCAGATGGTGTCCCACTGTCTGCAAAGCTGTGGCTTCTGCCTTTGTTCCCATCTACTTCCCCACTGGGTTTAAATGTCACCCTGGACCAGTGCTCCAGTTCTCAGTCCTCCCCTGCCCTCACCTCTTAGGGTCACAGCCAGACTGACGAGGCCAACCATCAGCATTGATGGCAGCTGCAGACCACACTGTATGCTGCCCACTGAGTCCCCGTGGCCCTGTCTTGGAAGCCCTATCCCTTTCACCCCTGCCCTGCAGCACAGGTCTCTGTCCAAGGCAGGTTGTGCTTCTCAGTGACACTCAGTGATTCCTGCCCTGAGAAGAACCAGAGACGCAGGTGACATCATCAACACTGAGGGTGATGTCCAGGTCCTAGCTTTAGCTAGAGTGGGTACCAAGAGCCCTGCTCAGCTGTTGACATCCCTGAAACATTGTCTATAAAGAATCTTCCAGAACAACTTTGTCACTTATCCTTATCGCCTCTTATCTACCACATTCCCCAGACAAGTATGGGCACTTCTTCCATGTCAAGGTGGCACAAGACAGGCTCTGGAGGTGGAACCAGGCCTCTCAAGGGAACTTGGCCACTCAGGGAGATGTGAAGCAGCCTGGTTTGGGGGCCCACTCCCCCAAATTGGCCCCCAGTATTCATCTCCTCAAAGAGTGCAACAGGCATCTTCAGTACAAATTACTGTCCCCATTTGACAGATGAGGAGACTGACAGAACCCCAGCATGGCTGACTCTCTGCCAGAAGCTCTTTCCTTAAACTCTGCTTCCTGCTTCAGACAAGATGAACTGACTTAGTCAGAGGTACGTCTGCAGCTTGGTTGTGGGCGAGACCAAGAATGAAAAGAGAGGAGGTGAGAAGCAAAGGTGCCGGCTTTGACTGGAAAAAGAACAAGTTGGGGCCAGGACTGAGCAGCTGCTGCTTGGGTTCCCATGCCTTCTTGGGTCCTTGGAGTCCCGGCACAATCCACATACATGTGCAGGCACACACCTACATGCACATACACACACATATGTACACAATGCAAACACACACATACATACACACGTTGGTGCTGCCCAGGGCTGTGCCAGGCTCAGGGAAGGGGCTGGGAGCCCTGCAGGCAGTGCCCGTGCAGAGCTCAGTGCTCCACTCAGCTGCCTGGAGATGATTCAGGGCCATCCCTGCTGCTCCCAGAGGAGACGCTGGGGACTTAAACCTGACAGAAGAATTGAGGGATTGCTCCTCTATTTTTATACATTTATTTCTTTGCATTTTCAACGAGCAGGGACAGCTCACCTTCAGAACCACCTTGGGAAACAGAAAGATGGTAATTTCCATAGAAAAAGTCTTTCCCTGGGGAAGAAGCTGGACATTCCCTTCTGCCCCTATCAAGCTAAGGGTCATGCATGGGCAGCCCCTAGGGGCAAAGCCAGACCACAGAGGTGCTCATTAAGACCATGTGGTATTTTAAAAATATCTTATTGGGGGGAGGGGGGAATGCCTTATTTGGTTGAAAGTATTTGAAAACTGGGAGATTTCACATTAAAAACAAGATAGAATATCCAGTTTCTCTTGAGGAATTTGGAGATGAAGCCATCCCAGTGTAACCCAGGGCTGTGAACTGAGGACCATGTCTGCAGATAGGACACATAGGGCCACTTACCTGCCACCCCTGATGACCTCCTGGCTCCAAAAGACCTCAGAGTGTACTCTCCTGATCCTAACTCCTGGGTCACTATATAGTATCCCCTCCAGATATCCCTTAAGGGGGGTAGGGCACAGGGCCACCATCAGGTCAGAGCTGGGCTAAGGCTAGTCTTGAAGCTGCTTCTGTCAAGGAGCATAGTGTCTAACCAAACTGTATGTTATAGGTCTACTCAAAGCAGTGGGTTTTTTTTTTTTTTTTAAAAAAAGATGTTTTAGAAATGCCAAGTTCACCTTAAACATAGTTATTTTTGTCATCATTATTCTCATCATGATCATTTTGGGGGTGCCTTGGACATTATATTATAGAACACTCTCCTTCCCTCTTTCCCCAGCTCCTGTGGACAAGCCCCAAGGCCCAATGGCAAAGCAGGTAAAGACAGAAAGACAGGACCCCTGAGGTCAGCAGGTGAGAGCAGCAGGCAGGTGAGAGCCTTCCCAGGTAGTCTGGTCCCTGGAAGTCTCAGTCTCATTCAGGACACAGGGAGCAGCCCCAAAGTCAGTAAGGTCTGTTGTGCCCCAGGCCTGGGGGTACATGAGCCTGGTCCAGCTGCCTTCCGCTCTTCTCTGTCCCCGTGGGACCTGGTAGTCAAGCTCCCCACAGCAGGCACATTCTGCCTCATCAATCCTGGGTACCACCTCAACTTTCCCCACATGGGCTTGACCCTAAAGCCCAGGATGCCTGTCTTTCACAGGATTCCTGCTTCAGGGAGCTCTGGCCAGCAGCAAGCTTCTGCATGGTCCTGGATCGGCTTCCTAGTGATCCCCTTGACCTTCACGTTGGCCTTTGGAACCAGCCCACGTGTGCTGGGCTGCCTGCCTCATCTAAAGACCTCTGCTAGACTTGTTCCTTCGAGGCCAGGTGGAGCAGACTCTTTGCCACTATCTCTGACTTCCCTGGGAGCTCCCATGAACTTGCAGCCTAGGCCTGCTAAGCCACAGTGACCCAGAGCTCACACGGGTCACTCCATCCTGCATTACTGGGCCAGCTGAATAGTGAGCTGTCAGTCCTGCCCATCTCCTGCTGAGGCGGGGGATGCTGCTGCCTTCAGTCTCACTTCTCTGTGCAGCTACCTCCAGAAGGAGAAGTCACTGGTCCTGGTAGGCTGAGTCTCTCCTAAGGGAAGGATCTGGCACAGTATCATATCTTTCATTTTATTTTTTTTTTAATTTTTTAGTTGTTGATGCCTTTATTTTATTTATTTATATGTGCTGCTGAGAATTGAACCCAGTGCCTCCCACATGCTAGGCAAGTGCTCCACCACTGAGCCACAACCCCAGCCCCAGTATCCTATCTTTCAATTGGGTAACTAAAAAGATGTTTAGTTCCTGGCATTTCCTGTGCTTGGAGACACTTCCAGATGGCAGCTGGGGCTCTGTTTGCTCATGTCTTGGGCAAGAGACACACAGCAGGAGGCATATCCAAGAGCCATCCCCAGTTTTAGAGTTTCTAGAATGGAAAAGAAAGGCTCTGTCAAGGAGCCGATCAACAGACCGTGGAGAAGATGTGTTGAAGAAAAGCAGGGCTCCTGTCCAGGGAAGCCCAAAGCAAGTGCCACCCAGGGGATGAGTGGGTCACGGCTGCCAGGCTAATTTATAGCCCCATACAACTAAGGGTACTGCCTGTCCCCCTGAGCTAGTGGGCTGAGGGCTATATCTGTCAGTATCCTGGGAACCTCAGTGTCCAGGTCTCTGGAGCAAGGGCATATGCATAGCCCTTCACAGTGATGAGACTGTCACCTCCAATAGCCATTTGACTTGCACACTAAGGAGGAGGATCCTTATCATTCTAGTGGTGCTATGGTTAGGATGTGGCTTGTCCCCCAAAGGTTCAGAAACGGGAAGCTTATTCTCAGTAATATTACTGAGATGGTGGAAACCTTAAGGGACTAACTCAAAAGAGGGGGTCAGGTCTCAAGGGACTGGATTAGCTCCCCAGAGAATAGGTTGTTATAAAAGAGTGAGCTTGGACCCTGCTTGTCTCTTGCTTCCTTTCTTGCCATACAGTCTTTCCCACTCACACTTACATGTTCCTGCCATTGTGATGCCAAATGCTATGTTATGACACAGCTAGGGGGAGGTGCCTTGTCAGGATGCCAGCACCATGCTGTTTGAACTTTTCTGCCACCAGAATGGTGAGCAAAATAAACCTCTGATCTTTATGCATTAGCCAGCATCAAGTATTTTGTTACAGCAACATGAAATGGACTAAGATAAGCAGTAAAGAAATAGAAGAATAGAAAGATCAAGTGACTCTCAAACCACAGTGTTAGAAAGGAGGAACCAGGACCTGACCCAGGCCAGAATGAAACATTATTCTTTCCCTCCAAAGAATAATTATTTATATATTTGGGAATAGCAGGACATTGCAATGAGAATGTACTTACCATAGTAAACTATGGGTGTATTTCCCAACATTATTAACATGGCCCAGAGCAGTCCCGACACAAGGGTTGGTTTAGGGGAAATCAAAATTGATAGAAACAAGATCATTGAGCCTGGAGAAGAGAAAACCTGGGGCTTGAGACTACAGGCTCAGGAGCATCACGTGGCAGGTGCTAGCCCTACCATGTCAAAGGTATCTGGTATTTGCCAGCCCATGTGAAAGGCCACACCCACACTTTTGCTGGGCTCACCTCTCCACCTGGAATACTCTTTCTGCTTCTGCTTCTACCTAAAGTTAGCTGCCCCCCAGGCCCAAGAGGAGCCCCCCAAAAGGGCCATAGGGAATAATCCCACAGATTGTGGTGCAAAGCCTCAATATCTCCCCCCTGCACTGGACTCAGAGCCTTGAAAGACAGGGGCATATTTGGTCCCTGCTGTAGTTTGGACCTGCAGTATCCTCCAAAGGTTAATGTGTTCAAGGCCTGGTCACCAGACTGTGGCACTACTGGGAAGTGGTGGAACCTTTAGGATGTGGTGCCTAGTGAAGGAAATTATGTCACTGGGGTTGAGCCCTTGAATGGGACATTGGGACTCCTGGCCTTCCTGGATTTCTCTTTGCTTTCTGGGTGCCATGAAGTGATCAGGCTCCCGGAGCCCCCACCATGATGCACTCAGCTGCCAAAGACCCATAGCAATAGGGCCAAGGGACCATGGACTGAAACCTCTAAAACCATGAAGTGAAATAAACTTTTCTTTTTAGAAGCTGTTTGTCTCAGGTATTTTGTCATAGTAGCGCAAAGCTGATTAACACAGTTCTCATGTGCTTCCTCCACAGACTTCATTGACACTCTAGGGAACAACCAGGTGACAGGGGAAGACTGTACTGTCCTTTCCCCAGGGAATAACCTGCCCTTCATTTCTTCCATCCTTCAGGTATCTGCTAAAATGTCACTTTCTCAAGGAGGTCTTCCCTCATTTCATCCTTAATTAAAGTAGTCCCCTCCCCCAAATCCTCTAATAGCATCCTGTTCACTTCCTCATGTAATGAGCCATTGTGTGAGATTTGTGCATTAACTGCCTCCTCCATCTTGGATGGAGCACCCCAGCGGACAGAGGTCATAGGATCAGGTGTGCCTCAGTTTTCCTAGTGACCCAACAGGTAACCTCAGGCCTGTGAGGGGTAGAAGCCACAGCAGGGGGAGGAAGTCAGAACACAGGGACCAGAAGAAGGCAGGGAGGGGTCCTCCCAGGAGCTGAGAGATGGTCTGAAAGAAGAGGCAGGTGCAAACAGGACCAGGAAGGCCAGAAAGCCTGTAGGAGAAGCAGGAGCCAAAATGTGGTGACAGGTAGAGACATAGGAACTGGAAGGAAATCCAGCTATAAATTACTTGCACAAGGCATAACGAAGATAAAATGACCAGGAGGATTTAAAACAAATGAGGCGAGGAAGCATATGCCACGTAATTGCCAATGAAAAGAAACCAGGCATTATAATAATATTCATGAGATAAATTTAATTCAAGGCATTCAAGGGAACAGACGGCCAAGGCAAACAGTTCCTGGAGAAGACATGAGAGTCAGGAAACCTGATGCTCCTAGCAGAGTTTCAAATGGACCCAAGGAGAAATGGACAAGGCCACAGTTAAATGTGTACTTTAACACATTGATTCCAGAAAACAACAGATGAGTTGGACAAAACATTAAATAAGGAGATAAAGGATTTGAACTAATAAGACAATCTAGTGTTTAAACCCCCAAACCAGAAGACATGCCCTTTTCATGCATGCATGAAATAAGTTCCAAATCTGACTTCACTTTATGACACAAAGAAAACTCAAAACTTGTGTCCACAATCAGTAACGCTGAGATAGAATAAAAAAATAAGAAAATTTAAGCTCCTTGAAATCCTAAATGCCAGAAATTTAAAACACAGGCGTAGTCTAGATGAAGTAGAAATTCCTATTGTTGGCTCAGGTAGAGAACCCCCGTAAACTCACAAGAAACTGAAAAAGTAGTCAAAGGAAAGCCTAGAAGATTTTATTAAAAAGTTTTATAAAACCTACAAGGAATAGTACTTTTCATCTTATGTAAAATGAACATATAAAGATCAACACATTTCTTGTACACAGCAATAACCACCTGCGAAACAAGGTGGTGTACAAAGGGTTTGTCATCTATAGCAACAAACAACACTCCTCGCAAATACCCAGGAATCAGTAAAAAATGGAGGATGCACATAGGCTACGAACAAAGTAATATAGACTAAAACTCCACAAAAATACAAAGGAAGAACTCAGAAAATGGAGACACAATGACACGATCATGAACTGGAAGTTGATTCTTCCAAATTAATCTAGAAATGTAACACAATCACCATCAAATAAAAACTGTTAAACTCCAGCAAAGTAATTCCAGAGTTCACCTGGAAGACAACACATGTGAGAACAGCCAGAAAAGCACTGAAAAAGAATAACAATAAGGGAGTATTTGTCATTCAAATTAACAGAATATAGTATAAAATAACATTAATTAGGATATTATGGTGCTGGTGTCAAGAAAGACAAGAGCTCAATGGAACTGAGTAAAAATTCCAAAAATGGGAGACTTTGGGGGTTAAAATGACAGATTGAACACATACATCCCATTTTACTCCTGCCTGGAACCACATGAAAACTTTAGCCAAGTCATTTTTTTTTTTTAAAGAAACACCTCTGGGAGGACAGAGAGAACAGCAAAAGAAGTAATAATAGAAAGTGTTTGAGGCTGGAAAGCAGAGGCACTTCCTATGGGAATGAACTTGGTATACCCAAGAACGCTGAATCCCAAGCTGGCAGGGAAGAAGTCAAGATTCTCCCGGTTTGCATCACAGAATACTCCACAGGTTCCAGAATTGATGCACTAAGGAACATCCAGAAGTGGGGGTGGAGGGTGAGTTGAAATAAGTAGGACTGGTTGAAGGCTAATGCCCAGTTCATTTCCTGAATCTAAGTCCCTCTTCTGCACGGGCATTGCAGTACTTCTCTCCTAACAAGGTTGAAAATAAGGTTTCTAGGCTATAGGCACCAGGTGTAGTAAAGAGGTCTACGGTACCATACCAGAAATGGGAAGAATGAACAAATCCTGTTATTCCCAGAAAATGCAGGTGTTCAGGCCCTCACCCTCCCAGGCCAGAAGACTAAAAGGGTCTTCTCCAGGAAATCTGATCAACCAAAGACCAAGAGGCAGTATCACTGTGCCCTGGGCTTCCAGTCACCACTTTTGCTGCACACACTTACACATGAGCAGCCAACTCTCTGATGGAAGTCTCCAACATTACAGATAGAGGCCAAGGAGAAGCAAAATAAAGAGGAAACAGAGATGGTACAAGAAAGTGGAGAAACGTATTATCAGTGTTCTCTGAAAGGTAAAAGAACACGTTATATCCATTAAGCAAGAATGGAAGGAGAAGAGAAGGAGTCTTTGAAATGAAAAGTATTTCAGCAGAAATGAAAAACTCAATGGAAGGACTGAGAAAAGAAAGTAAAACAATAAGACAAAGACTTTTAACAATTAGGATGATACAGAAATGTATCATCCTGGGAAGAGAGGTTCCATGAAGAGAGACAGAAATTATTAGGGAAATTAGTCAAGAAAATTTCCCTTAACTGGAAGATGTTCTCAGATTGAAAAGATACAACTAGCACACAACATAATAGAGGAAAATAGACCCAGAAATATCAGAACATGAGTCCACAAACATACAAGACAAGAGGAGGGAATAAGCAGGTTACAGAAGAGGTGGCAGATGAAGAATTGGAATCATAATGGCTTAGATTTCACAAAAACAGCATAAGAAGTAGAAAAGAAATGGATTAAAGTCTTCAAAATTCTGAAGGAAAACAATTTCCTAATTGCAGTTTCATACACAGACAAATTCTTAATCAAATATAAAAAGGAAATAAAGACATTTATTTACAGACATGTAAGTTCTCAGGATATTTACCTGTCAACACTCCTACTAAAAAAAGCTATGAAGGGCTGGGTGTGGTGGCACATGCCTATAATCCCAGCAGCACCGGAGGTTGAAGCAGAAGGATCGAAAGTTCAAAGCCAGCCTCAGCAACTTAGTGAGGCCCTAAATAACTCGATGATATCTTGTCTCTTAAAAAAAAAGGAGAGGCTGGGATGTAGTTCACTGGTTAAGCACCCCTGGGTTCAATCCTCAGTACCAAAAAAAAAAAAAAAAAAGCTATGAAGTATGTAGTCTATCAAAAGAAGTGACCAAGAAAGAGTAAGACATAAGATATAGGAAACAACAGACCCAGCACAGGAGAAACAAAAAGAAAATCCCTTGAATGATAATAAAAGGAGATCTAATCCTAGATGCTAGCCTTGCCCCAGATGTGGAGGGCAACTGAGTCAGGTCCCAAAGGAGGCAACTGACAGCTGTTTATCACAGTATTGTGTAGGTCGGGGGAGGCTGGAAAAAACTCTGGACATTACTAATAGGGAAGTAGCAAATACAGGGGGTACACTCCACACAGTTCTCCACAGAGTTAGGAGTTTGAAATCTTCACAGATGGATGAATCTTAAAAAACAAAGGTTTTAGTGCAAAAGATAAGAAACAAAATTAGAGGCAGCATAATTTATTTCAATAAAAAAAGACATGGTCTCAAGGAAGCAGCACTCATTTTGCAAAACTTTACACTAACAAAAGGATACTATTGGATCACCTTAGAATGGTTGTTCATTGCAAGGGAAGAGAAGAAGAAAAAGAGAGGATTGTGTTTGTATGATGTTAGGACAAGCAGTTAGATGTAATAGATCAAATTCTTTTTTAATTTATTGTTTATTAGTTCTATCAGTTATACATGACAGCAGAAAGCTTTTCTATTCAATGTACACAAATGGAGCACAACTTTTCATTCCTCTGGCTGTATACAATGTAGAGTCGTACCACATGTGCAGTCATATATGTCCCTAGGGGTAATGATGTTCATCTCATTCCACCATCTTTCCTACCCCCATGCTCCCTCTCTTTCCCTCCCTCCCCTGACTCCATCAAAGTTCCTCCATTCTCCTCCCCACACATACACACCATTATGGATCAGCATCCACTTATCAGAGAGAACATTCGGCCTTTGTTTTTTGGGGATTGGCTTACTTCGCTTAGTATGATATTCTCCAATGCCATCCATTTACCTACAAATGCCATAATTTTATTCTCTTTTAATGCTGAGTACTAATCCATTATGTATATATAGCTATTTAGCTATTGTGAGTTGTGCAACTATGAACATTGAAGTGGCTGTGTCCCTGCAGTATTCTGTCTTTAAGTCCTTTGGGTATAGAATTGAGGAGAGGGAAAGCTGGGTCAAATGGTGGTTCCATTCTAGTAGATCAAATTCTGACCTCACTCTTTATGCAAAAATAAATAAATAAATTCCAGGTGGATCAGCATTATGATTTGGGTGTGGTACGATTGTCCTCCTATTTCTTAGGCATAAGGTATTTCTTGTGCAACCCCCTTGAGTTCTCTCAAGAGAATCATTATAAAAGGAACAAGTGTGGCTCCACTGTTCTCTTTCCCTGTCGATTCAAGAAATTATCATGTGCTTGTTCCTGGACACACTCCTGCCATTGTTGTCTGCTACGATATGACATAGCTAAGAACTCAGCACTTGCCAGCACTACACCTTTAAACTGCCAAAATTTTGAGTGAATTTTTCTTTTCAAAGTTAATTGCCCCTGTCGTAGTAATGCAAAGGAACTAATATGGGATTATTAGAATCAAGTCATAGAAGTACTAGAAGAAAATGTAGCTAAGTGGTTTTTTATGATTGATGCTAGGCAGGTTTGGGACTCCCGAGTCTAGTGCTCTTTTCCTGTCTCCTATTTGCCCCTTGCCTGTGAGCCATTCTGTACTCCCCAGGTCTCTGCTGGCTGAGCAGATGGATGGGTGTCTGGGCAGGCTTGATGCGGTACCTTCTACACAGACAGAGTGAGGTACCATGCTGTCCTCACAACCTGTCAACCATGTGGAGGAGAACAAACCATTTTCTCTTCCCTAGGGTCAAGAGTCTCTGAAGCTTCAATTCTTATAAGTGCTGACAGGAATACTTCAAAAAAGGGGTTGGGAGAGAGGCTGGCTAAACTAGACTTAAGGTCATGATTTTAGGAAAAGCCCAGGCTAAAACTCCACATAGTCCCTTTTTCTGACAACCACTTCCAGGGCCCTGCAGGGGCTGCTGGACAGGTCCTGCGAGACCCAAATCCCAGGCACCAGCAGCCCCATGGAGCACACACTGGGGCCCCCCACCAACCAGGTCATCTGGAGGAAGGTCACTCCTCATTTGTTAACAACCAAGAGACAATAACTCCAAGACTACAGATTCCCCTAAAGATGATCATTAAGATAAAATATGGTTACGTAGAAGCATAATTAGGACAAGCCAAGAGGCCCGGCTTGGCAGCAGGCAGGCTCTTTGGAGCCTCTGGGAAGCAGAAAGCCGTCTCAGCCCCACGGGGGCCATCAGTGCCGAGTCCCACTGGTGAGTTTTATTAAAAGGAGCTCATTATGATCATTTCATCCCAGCCTTTATAACTTTATTACGGAATCTGAATTAATTTTTGCAACTCCAACAGACGCTGCTCACCCAGTGTCATTTTTATGACTCAAGGTGGAAGACAGGAGCAGAGACGGGGCTCCCAGGGCGCAGGGAGGGGCTCTGGAGTGCTTCATCTACACGACCCATCCGTAGCAACTGCACCGAATCTGAGACAAGCGTCGAAAGGACCATGAATCACCCCACCATGGCTGCCCCAGTGGTCCTCTTGAGTCCCAGGCTGCTTCACTTCCCAGAGCTTTCTTGGGTTGGGGGATGGGACAGCTCTGGAGAAAAGGAAAGAAACTTCCCCCCTGCCTCCTCAGAACATGCCTCCCAGGGCCGAGGGCTGAAGGATGCTCCTCAGTGGTGGGCATGTAGGTCCATATCTGCCCCTCACCCACTCGCCCTGGACTCAGGCAACATGGTAACCTCCCCCGTTCTGAGTGCTGGCCCTTGATTTTCTTGTGGCCAATGACTATCTCCTACCGCCAGCCCAGATGATTCAGGGGAGTCAACCCTATTGAACCCCCAGCTCCAGAAGTACCCCCATGGCCCAGCCAGGCCAAGGAAACCCGAGTCCATTTGCTGATGTATATGGGTACATTCTCTCTCTTTTCTCTCTGCTGGGTTTGCTAAGATGGGACAGTGTAGTTCCTGAGCTGTGAGGTGGCTCCTTTTCTCTAAGAAGCAGAACTGAGAGAGGAAGACAGCAACACCAAGTGCCCGAGCTAGTCCCCCAGTGGTTGACTGTGTCCATCAGAGACTCAAGTCCTGGAAGCTTTATCTCCATTGTGGTGACGTGAGAAGTGATAAAATGTTAAAGAGATGGGGTCTAGCGGAAAATGTCTAGGTCACTGGGAACACAGACCTCGGAAGGCATAACACAGTTAATCAGGACACAGGTTAGTTCCCGTGACGCCAAGTTGTCACAGATGAGCAAGCTGGAACCCTGAATCCCTCTGGCTTCCTGTCTCGCCCTGTGATCTCTTCTCCAAGTGCTCCCACCTTTGTGGTGTGACACCCTTGTCAGAGGCTGGACAGTTGGGGGCCATCCAATCTTGCAACTTTCAGCATACAAAACTGTGAGCCAAATAATTCTCTTTCTTTATAAACAACTCAGCCTCAGGTGTTTTGCTACAGCAACAGAAAATGCACCAAAAAAAAAAAAAAAACAGCTGGTGATGCCATTTAGGTCCCCAAATCCAACTATGGCAGAAGTTGATAACATCTCTGGAACTTTCAAGTTCCTTGAGTCAAGTCACTTGCCTTCTGCCTCTTGCAACCATGAGAGTTCTAACAAGATCCTACGCAGACAGACAGGATCAAGTACACTGGAATTGATGTGACACCACAACTTGGTTCTGTAGCCAGAGTACGCTGAGACTCTCGAGGGATCTGACATTCCACTTGCTTCTATCCTACATCTCCTACTTTCTGGAGGGACCCAAGGTGGAGCAAGGGGAAAGCTTGCTGTGTCTGTGGCCCAGGGAAAGAGACCAGGCTCTGGTTCAGTCCCCAGATACAGATCCTTGGGAGTGATGCCACAGTGGCCCCACAGAGGTATGAAGGACCCTGAGGAAGTGTCCAAGACAGCAGGGCTGTGCTGGATGCCCAGGAGTTCTCAGAGCTCCTCCCAGCTTCCTGTAGCAGGGCTCAGAAGCCTGCTATCTACAGCCCTCACCCAAGGGTTCCAAATGTCCCTGTCCCACTCTCCCACAAACGCCAGCTGAACTGCCTCGTCTCATCTGCACCTGCAGGTGCCCCCTGTCCCGCATCACCTCCCTGGCAGCCTCCACAGGCTGTCTAACAGCCCCCAGGATGCACAAGGACTCCTTCAGAAACCAGGTTCCTGGGCCTCTAGGGACAGGGCAGACTGCTAGCAGGGAGACCAGCAGAGCCCTTCCCTGGGCAAACATCTGCAACAGCCAAGGAGGGTCCATAGGACCACTCCTGGTCTCCAGGACACCAAACTTCCTCTCTGCTGGGCAGCCAGCCCAGGAAGGGAACTGGCCCCGAGTTTTCTTTTCAAAGCATCTCCCCAGCACACAGCGGCCAGATGGCAGGAGCCAGTGGAGAGACAGGCAGATCGCTTAATGAAAATATTTACTGTGAACTTCAGAACAAAACAGAGACACCCACAGGTCCCAGCAGAAGGGAAGATTCCTTGGGAACTCGTTTAGAATGTGGGGGAAGCAGGAGACTGGAAAGTAGGGTGCTGATGGCCAACGTTTCAGGGCCCCCCAGCAGCCGCAGACACAGCCTGGAGACGTCCATCCATGTTCAGCTGGTGAAAGCACGTCACAGGCAGGAAAACCCCTGTCGTCAGCCCAGTATACGCTTTGGAGTCCCTCATTTGGATATCTGGCAGCCTCCTGGACACCGCTCTTCTTCCAAGGCCCTCAGGCACCTCCCACTCTGAATACCCAGTACCTTCTGGGGTCTGATGGCCTCATCCAACTCCATCTGCACCCTCCAACTACACTGCTCACCTTGGGACATGCCATCCACATCCACCTGGCCCCACAGCAGGGTCTGCAAAGCTGGCTTCTCCCTCACTCCTAAGGGTCTCTGGAACCTCTGCCACTGTCCTCACCTGTGCCTCCCACAGGAATCGATACCTCGTCCGTCTCTGGATTCTTCACATCCGAGTCCCAAAGCGTTTGTCTCCACCTGTCCACCTTAGTTTCCCTTGCTGGGCACTCTCTCTCCTCAGAGGTTGAGCCCCATGTCATGCAGGGTTGGTGAGGTCCTCCTGGAGTGGCAGTGTTGGTCCTTTGGGAAGGGCTTGGTGCGGACATATACAGGAGGTCCCTATGTGAGTGAGGCCATCTCCTTCCAGGCCAAGAGCATTCATCAGCCGGCCCCTCTGCCCCCTCCCCCAGCCCAGCACAGTTGTCCCCAGATCCCCTCCTCCCTTTTCATCCCTCCCTCTCCTACGCAGAGTTCAGGCACATAGAGGTGCTGGGGCCAGGGCACATGGCTTCTCCTGGCTAACTCTGGGACTCGGGGGTAGCACCTTGGGGTAACCACAGGGTACCACTGAGCCATCCACCCTTGAGGAAGAATTCTCCAGATACCTCATCATCAACACAACCCATGACTCAGGTGCCGGGTTTGCCTCCTGTTTGCTTTCCTTATGAACCTGGTGCCTGGAGGACTGGGAAGGGGACATTAATTGGTCTCTGTGAACCTCACAGGCCCCTCCCTCCCATGGGGTTTCCTCCCTGAGAAAGACCCAGCCGCAGTGGAGGGGGAGGGCAGGGGCTCCCCTACTTCCCACACGCGGGACATCCTGCTCCGTTCACCGTGCACCACCAAGGCTGCCGTCAGACCACAGTGTTGACGGGGCTTAATTTGATCAGCCCCATTTAGAGAAGGGAGGAAATCAGAAATCAGAGCGAGTGCTGAATCCTGTAAATTTAATCTGTGACACAGCCTCAAAGGGCCTTTCCTAACAACTGAGGTGTGAGGGGAGGAGGTGGGGGTGCACTCCAAGCCCCAATCCTGGGCCACCCTGAGAACCACGAGGGGGGGGTAGAGGGAGGGGCCACCCTCTCTGCAGAAAGGGTAGCGCAGGCCCTGCTTGCCTGACCCTGGCTGCCCGGGACATCCCAAGGGCTGCAGAAGACAGGCCCAGCAGTCAATTAGGCAGAGACAACAAAAATCATCATGATTCTACTGGAGGAGGGCTGGGGTTTCCTTTTCTTGTTTAAAAGCTTCGGTGACCCTGCCGGTCACAGCTGGCAGAGATCCAGCCAGCTCACTGAGAGGAAGACTGAATGAGCAACATGTCTGTACACCCCAGGAAGGGTCCCTGCTCTGACTCCCACCAAGGCACCAAGGGGGCTCCTCCTTGCAGGACAGCCTGAGCCCCATCTCATCCCTGGCTTCTCCCACCTCCGAAGCTGAAGCACCTTGTTCCCAGAGGAGGCACACCCTCTCCAGCACCCGGGACCCCACTGCCACTTTCTACCTAGCCAACTCTGCTCCTCTTTTCAGGTCCAGCCCTGATTGCCTTTTTAGGACAGTTCCCATCTGCCTGCTTGCCCTTCGTGAGGGGCTCCTTCCTTCTCTGGCCCCCAAACCTATATTTTCATTCATTCATTTGTTCCTTCCTTCACTCCTCGGAGTAGGAGTACTTCTAAAACTGCTATTGTCAGGTCCTGTGCAGCATCGACTTCATTACAGTCCTCTGAGGGCTGTCACCATCACTGACCACCCCACCACACACTCATGCACACACTTTTACACACCTACTCACACAAACTCACACACCTATACATATGCAAACATATACAAGCTCCAGCTCGCTCTCTCTCTCTCTCTCTCTCTCTCTCTCTCTCTCTCTCTCTCTCTCTCTCTCTCACACACACACACACACACACACACACCCTACTCCTGGAAGACTGAAGCAACCTCTGACTCCTCTATAGGTCCCAGGCAACTATGTGGAGCTTGACCAAAAAAAAAAAGAACTTGGGTGAATAACACCTGTTGAATAAATGGAAAAGTACTGTTAATCCTTATGCCACCATGAACGTGCCAAGGCTACAGAGGGGAGGAAGTGGCTGCAGGCGACAAAGCAGCTGTGGTGTCTCTCCGGCAGGAGCAGCAGCTGCAGCACATGATAAGGAGGCATGCCTCTCTGTTTCCTGGCTGCTGCTAGCAGGGGAGGAGGCTACGAGGTTAGCAGGGCAGGTGGAGGCTGTGTGTGTTCACTGTGGTCATGCAGAGGGTGCATGTTGACAGTGACCTCTCCCTTCCTCCTCATGAGGGCTGCTGCCATGGTTCCTGACACACTGAAAGCTCCAGGTGCCACCGTGACAACACACCATGTCACAGACCACAGGCCAAAAGCAGCCCTGCCTGAGTCTCTCGGAATCCTGGGTCCCTGCTATGTCAGCCACATGGGCTTGATGCCTGCAGGGGCCAAGTGGGTGTGCTGCACCACGTCCTCCTCTCTGACCCTGGCACCCTCTGTTTCTATGTTGAACACAGAGAAATGGTCTGCATTTCCACAAGGAAATAGGCTTTCTCCCATTTTTCCTTGAGACAAGTGGCCTTCTTGGCTAATCTTTTTTTAACTCAGAAATAATTTGCTCCCATAAGAAGAGCCACATTGGAGTGTGAAACAAGAGCACACAGTGGGCTTTGGGCAGGCTGTCTATCTCCAAAGTAGCCAGCAGTGGTTAAGTGGCCCAGTTGCTGGGCCTTCTTATTTTTGTAAAGAGGTTAAAGATCTGGATTTGCATGTGAAGTCTATGATTTTTAAATATTGCCAAGCAATATCAAAGTAATAGAAGCACAATGCTGTTCATGAAATGAGACAAAGTTGGACTCTCAAGTTAGTCTGCGACCTCAGTTCATGCCTGGAATGCCCATTTCCTAAATGCGCTCCCCCTACTTGTCTGGAGACTCTTTGAGTATAGTCATGTTCTATCAAACCAGAGTGAGCCCACTGCCTTCAGCCCCAGAGTGGCTGAAGGTTCCTGGGCCACAGCCCACATCCTTTTTGTTTACCTGAATCCCTTTCCTCTCCTAGTGGATGTGATTTATTGATAGGTTCCTCATACAGGGATCCAATCCATACTCACTGGTTATCCCTGCAGCAATAAATGTTTAGTGAACACCAAACTCCTCCTCTCTCTCATGGGGTCTTGGTTCAGCCCTGCACACAGTGAAGAGCTCATTTAATATCACATGCACTTCAGACTAAAAACCTATGTCCTTAATATATAAAGAGCTCCAATAAATCAATAAGAGCCCAGCAATCCAAAAGGGAAATGGGAAAGTGTCATGAACTAATACTTTTGAGAAAAGAACACCAAGCAGCTTTTAAATACATGAGAAGATACTCAACCTCATCCTTTATAAACGAAATACCTGCATCAGATTGTCAAAATAAAAATGTATGGGTCAGGTGTGGATATAAGTGGATTCTGCACACTTTCCTAGGAAGTCAATCTGGTTTCTCTATCGAAATTTAAAATACAGCATCCCTTTGAACCAGCAAATCTAGTTAAAGAATTTAATCCTACAAATGTCCTCCAACAAGTGGGCAAAGGAATAAGTATCAAGATATCCAGTGCAGCATTACTCAAAGCAGTGAACATTGAAAGAGACTAAGTCACATCAATCAAAGACTGGTTCCATAAGTTATCATACAATGGAATATCTAGGTAGGAAAAAATGGGCAGACCTGTAAGTTCTGATATGAAAAATCTCCAAGATATACTCCCTGGTGATAAGAGCAAATGTTAGTATAGCATATAGTATGTGTAGTGTGCTAGTATTCATGCAAAAAAATAAAACATACATATATACGTATCACAAAATCCTTTGTTCTACTTCCAGGATCTCTCTCCCTCCCCCTGCCCTCTCTCTCTCAGACACACACATACACAAGCACACACGTGCTTAGAACATCCTGAAAAGGCAGAACAGGGAAGCCGTGGCTGCCTCTAGAGAAGGGAGCTGAATACCTTAGAGGGGAAAGTGGAGGCTCGGTACAGCAATAAGCAGTCAGAGGCCAATTTGTTCATCCTTTCATGAAGCTGCAAGCCATTAGTCCGTCCAAAAGCCAAGTCACATGCATTCAGAAAAAGCCAAAAATGTGAGCGGTGGCCAGGGGTGGACCTCACAAAATGAAGGGTCAGGGACACCAAGGGATTCCCCATCCAGATCTGGCCCCCTAGAGGCTCTGACCTTTGCAGCTCAGAGGGAGCCATAGCCAGTGCCCACCTGGGAAAATCTGGGATGGAGGTGGTGTGGCACCCCTCTCGTTGGCCTGCCTCTGGGCACTGGCATGGCAGGATGAGATGGCTGTTGGTTCAGGAGCCTGCTGCCATCAGATACTGAGGATGAATGGACAGGGAGCACCTGGACAGTGTGGGTCAGTCAGTACACTCTTCAGGAACTAGAAAGCCACTGGGCTGCAACCACAGAGTTGGTGGGACCAGCATTCCCACCTCCCAGAGGCCCCTGGAGAGGTCATGGCTGGGCACTGGCCTCTTCTGAGGATGTGGCAGAAGACAGGAGGCTCTGTCTGAGCAAGAAGCAGATGTGAACGGACACGTGGTTCTTCACAGCAGCCTTGGCTTCAGTGAGGAGATGGGACTGGAGAGGGAGCAGAGACTCAGCAAGTGGGCACGCACACAGAATGGTCAGGTCGAGTCCAGTTGGGGTGTGGGGAGGGAGCTGGGAAGAGGATTCTGGGTTTCAGAGCTAACAACTGGCTGCCCAGGGAAGCCCTTTGCTGCAATGGGAACCTCAGTAGGAGCCACATGGGAGGAGAAGGGGGCAGTTTGGGCATGTTGGGCCTGAGCTCCTGTGGGGGACTCACAGGACATACATTCCCTGAACACTCAGGCACAAGGGGTCTGGATCACAGAGGGAGGCTGAGCTGGAGCACAGTCCGGGGAGGTCCTGGGTACGGGGTTTCCTCCCAGGATGAGTAACACAATGACCCTCAGAGCGACTGCAAACAGGAGTGTGCCAGCTAGACAGAGTTATTATTGATTCCGGCTCGCTCCCCAGGATCTTGTCAGGACATCCGCCAGTTCTCCTGTCTTCTCCAGCCAGTCAGCAGGGTTGTGGGGGTGGGCAGACTTGTGACAGCCCCAATTCCCTCCCCTCGGGCCCCAGCTGGGCCTTCCCCCACCTGCCATAGTCCAAGGGCCAGCCTGGGTATGACGTGGAAGGAGTCCCCACCATGGATCCACGCCCAGCCGGGTCAGCAGCTGCTGCCTTGCATCCGGATCCTTCCTGTCTCAGAGCAACAAAGGCAGGTGGGCTGGGACCTGGAGGTTTTCCCTGCCTGACTGCCCACCAGATATGCCTGGGTCTGCAACCTCTGCCCTGGACACCAACAGGATCCCAACCAACCAAACCCAGCTGGCTTCACAGCCCACCATTCCTGAGCAATTACTGGGTCACCTATAGGGTGCCAGAGCCCCGGGTGGTGACTTCACACCTGTCACCTCATTCAGTATCTCTAACCATCCCACTAGGAAGCCCAATGCCTGGTGCCCCTTCTGCCAGAAGAGTCTCTGTAGCTGACCCAGGATAAGCTCATCAGTCTGGGGAAACCCAATAACCTCCACCTCCCCTGAGTGGAGAGAGGGAACAATTCAACAGATGCCTGCATTCCAATCCCAGCAAGGCCATCTCCCAGCTAGCTGCGTCACATGGCCAGTCCACTCTCCCTCTCTGTGCCTCAGTTTCCCTTTCTGAAAAATACACACACTGGTCCTGGCAACAGCCCCCACAGTAAGTGTTCATTATACATTAAAAAGCTGAGACTCTGTGAAACAGAGGGGATCCTTGAAGTCCTCTTGTAAGTGAATGGAAGGAAAAGAAGTGACAGCCACAGAATCAGACTTAAGTGGCTTAGATTTAGTCAAATAAGGGAATGGGTCACCAACACTAGACCCCTCACCCACTCCCATGACGACCAGGTCAGGGTCACCATCCCCCCCCTTCTGCCAGACTCTGACTGCTGCCAGCTCTCTTTAGGGGTCTTGTCCCCACTGGAGGCTCAGGGGTGCATCCCCCTCGGTCAGCCCTACAGGAAACCCTCCCTCCACAAGCTGCTCTTGAAATCACCTCCAAGAAGAAAGAATCGCTTCTGCTTCCAAAGATATCCCCAGGCAGGAAATGGGCCGCAGGCACCATGAATGTTTAATTACGCTAATTGTCCAAGTTCAGTTCGCATCATCATTTCAGTACCTTATGGGAAATAGTGATTAAGCGTGAAATGGTTCATTTTTACAACTCCCCTTTCTCACGGCCCTCCACGCCTGCCGGGAGCCCCAACCAGAGGCCGCCTGGCCTCTCTTACATCTCCCCGTCCCTCTTTCTAATTTAATATTCTGACCTTTTCCTTTGACATCCTTACCCCCTAAATTCCTGCCTGCTGGCACACAACACCAAAGCACCATAATTACTTAACGATAAACCTCTCATGGAAATCTGCTTTTGACTTTGTTAGAAAACACTGTAATCAAATCCCTGAGAGTCAGGATCGATGGGCTGGGCCTTCCAGAGGAAATATATCACCGGATTAAGTGGTTTAGCAAGAGGAGGTCCCTGCGGGCAAGCAGGAGAGCAGAACCGGAGGGGTGGGGCTGGCCAGTGTCTGGGCAGGAGGCAGGGCATGCAGGCCGCCAAAGCAGGCAGGATGAGCCAGTGGGCAGAGCAGGCAGGTAGGCAGGCTGAAGAAGTGGGCATGTGGGTAGAGTAGGCAGGTGGGCAGAGTGGGAGAGCAGACAAGGCAATAGGGTGGAAGGTGGAGGAATATGTAAGTAAGCAGGACAGGCAGGCAGGATGAACAACTGGGGACAGGGGTTGAGGGGGGCAGGTGGGCAGGATAGGCAGGATGAGTGAGAAGACAGGAAGGTAGGGTGTAGAAGTGGGCAGAGCAGGTAGATGGGTAGAGCAGCAGGGCAGAGAGGCAGGTGGATGGACAGGATGGAATTACTAAAAAGTATAGTGGAGCCATTTTAGGGCCAGTGGGCATCAAGAGCACTGGGCACCCACACACTATGACCATGAGAGGTTTTCCTGGACTTTATTGTGAAATGCATATGCTGGTCTTATCCGTCACTTACTCCAGAACCTGCTTTCACAGAGACCAGAGGAAGACCTGGTTTTAAACATACATCACCTATATAGTTTTGACTATATAGTTTTAATATGGGGAAGTCTGTGCTTGTAGGTGCAGATAGGCTGAGACCCTGGAGGGAGTACAAGGGCCTAAGGGCTCTGACCTGGAGTCTGCTCCTGAAGCCCCACCTGCCAGGGAAACTGGGCTTCGCTGAAACTGAGGCATTGCAAGGTGTTTGGGTCTGTACAAGATTCCCCTAATTTCATGTAAAAAGACCACCATTAAAAAGACCACCATTCATGTCCTGGTTCAATATTCCTTCATTTTATAATGCAATGGGCTCTCCAAAAAATAAAAAAGGATTTGAGTCTGATATCATGTCCTCGTGACCCAGGCACACACACATGCTGAAATGAGTTTCAGAAAGACAAATATGGCATAAAATTTATATGAGGTTCAGTAGTCCCTTTCTTATCCAAGGTTTTGCTTTCTGTGGTTTTAGTTACTCTAGGTCAACCCAAGTTCTAAAATATACATGGAAATTTTCAGAAATAAGAAATTCATAGGTTTAAAATAACTTTTACTATAACATAGTGTTTATTGTTCAATTTTACTTACTAGTTAACCATTGTTAGTCTCTTATTGTGCCTAATTTACAAATTAAACTTTATCATAGGTATGAATGTATAAGAAAAATCAGTATATACACGGTTCTGTAGTCTCAGCAGCTTCAGGCATCCATGGAATGTCTTGGAATGTATCTCCCACAGATAAGGCAGGGATACTATATCTATAACAGTCAAACACATAGAAGCGGATTATGTAATAGTGTTTGCCAGGGCTGAAGGGAGGAGAAATGGGAGTTGGTTTTCAATCGGTATAAAGTTTCACTTATGATATATGAGTGAGTTCTAGAGAATGACTGTACATTACGGCTAAACTTAACAATACTGTATTATGCACTTTGAAATTCATTAAGAGGGTAGAACCCATGTTAAGTGTTCTTACCATAAAAGGTGGCAGGGGGTGGGATCGGGATGTGGCTCAGAAGTAGAGCACTTACACAGCATATGTGAGGCCCTGGGTTCCACTCCCAGTACACCCCTCAAAAGCAGGGGATGAAAGACATAGGAAACTATAGAGATGTTGGCTACATCTATTACCTTTATGTATTTCTGAAGTTTACATACATCCAAATTCATTGTACACATTAAATATATGCAGCTACTTGTTTTATCGATGATGTCAATAAAACTGTTTTTAAAAATTACAATACAGACAAAAATTTCTTTGGAAGAGGCAAGTTACCTATATATTATCATGTTTGACTAAAAAATCATCAATAAGGGAAAGTGTCACTGGCCAGGGCAGCACAAGCCTATAATCCCAGTGACTTGGGAGGCAGAGGCAGAAGGATCACAAGTTCAAGGCCAGCCTTAGCAACTTAGTGAGAATGCTGTTTCAAAAAAAAAAAAAATTTAAAGGGCTAGGGATGGAGCTCAGTGGTAAAGTGCCCTTGAGTTCAATCCCCAGTACCAAAATAAATAAATAAAAGCAGGAGTAAGTATCATCATCGTTGAGTCTAGAATTATAAACTTACAAACTGCATTATCATTGATAGTTTTCACATAGAGGTCAGGGTCTGAACTTTAGTCCCATTGAGAATTCTGATGATAGAACACATTGAAGGTCAACAGATAAATCAACAGATAAGATGGTATATAATAATCTGTGTGCTATCTTCAAGATTATATGGATCCAGAATCCAAATCATGTTTGTCCCTTTTTGATCCATATAATGTTTTTCTAAAATTTTTATCTAAATTGCCATAAAATAATAGAAAATCAACCAGTTTCCCAGGAAATTATGGCAGAATCCATAGCAGCTGACCCAAAACCAGAACTTTATTGCCACTCTTAGGTTTCATCTTTAAACACATGTAAATTTTACATTATGAAATAAAGTGCAGGTTAAGCATCCCTAATCTGAAAATTCAAAATCTGAAAAACTCCAAACTCTTAAATTTTTTTTTTGAGCACTAACATGGTGTCACAAGTAGAAAATTCCACACCTGACCTCATGTGATTGGTTGCAGTCAAAACACAGGTACAGTAAAAAATGTTGCATAAAATTACCTTCAGGCTATGAGTACACAGTGTATGCAAAATGTAAATGAGTTCAGTATTTAGACTTGGGTCCCACTCCCAAGATCTCTCATTAGGTACATACAAATATTCTAAAATCTGAAAAAATCTGAACACTCCTGGTCCAAAACACTATATGAATAAAGGATATTTAGCCTATGCACCTTTTTCAAGTAAAATTGATGCTCCCAGATGACATTGTTATATTTATCCTAGGCTGCTGTGTCCACGATACTTATTTATTCATAGTTATATGAATAAATAAGATTCCAGTCTGGTAAGCAAATACATTTGTGAGAGGTTGTTACATTGTAGCAATGTGTTATTCCAACCCTAGTAAAACTACAACTTTGCTGCCTAGTGGTACCATGGAAACCATTTTTGGTTCCTAATAAAAAGAAACATTCATGTTGCTCTTAAATGGTTCAGGGATTTTTAAAGTACATTATCTATATCTACCGGTCTAATCTCCATGGCAGCATAGTAAATTAACTCTGATCCTTATTTTCATTCTGCAGATGAGGAACCTGAGGAACAGCATCCCCGTTTCACAAAACTCTCAGAATCAGAATTTGAACACTGGGAATTCTCCCTGAAGAATCAGCTCTCAAATGCTAAGCTAGCCTGTGCCTTTGGGGACTGTTTCTTTTTCTTTTCTTTTTTTTTTTTTTCTTTTTTAGTTTGAATTTAGAGACAGGGTCTCTCTGAGTTGCTTAGGCTGGCTTTGAACTTGAGATCCTCCTGTTTCAGCTTTCTGAGCTGCTGGGATTACAGGTGTGTGCCACTGTGCCCAGCAGGCTGTTGCATTTTAACTCTAACATTTTAAGCAAATTAATGTAATTTTAAAAAACAAACAAACACTTATTTCTCCGTTTCTTGATTTCTAAGCCTGGGCAGGTCATCAGTTCATCAGTTTAGTGCTGCTAAAAGATTCTCATGTGTCTGTGACAAGATCCTCAGATTGGTAAAGAATGTAAGTACCTTACGCATTGTGGTTATTACATTTTTATCACTGATTCCACTGGTAGCACAATAAGTTTTTTAAAAATAATAAAGAGCTGTTGAGCCGGGCACACACACCTGTAATTTCAGTGACTCAGGAGGTTAAGTTCAAGGCCAATCTGGGAAAAGTAGCAAGAACCTTAGTAATTTAAGACTCTGTCTCAAAAAAGAAAAAAAAAAAAAGATCAAGGATGGGACTGGAATTGTGGCTCAATGGTAGAGTGCTTGCCTAGCATGTGTGAGGCACTGAGTTTGATTCTCAACACTGCATAAAAGTAAATAAACTCAAAGGTCCAACAGCAACTAAAAAACTATTAAAAAAAAAAAAAAGATCAAGGATATGGATCAATGGTAGAGTGCACCTGGGTTCCATCCCCAATATCAAAAGGCAGGGGAGGATGTTGAACAGCCAATTCCCATAATTGAGCTTATACACATCTCTCTTATGTTTCTTTGATTAAAGTTTCTAGATAAACTTATGGCTCAAATGTTTAACTTTATTCTTTTGCTCACTGAGCTAATTAAAAGCATAAAGAATGGGATTTCTAACAAGTTTGGAGAATGGAAGCACATAAAATTATGCATGATCATGTGCATCCATGTCCAAAGACATTCAAGGATACCTTTGAAACAAAAGTGCAAAATGTTGGTCATTGTTAAAGGCTGCTGGAAACCAACTACTGTTTGGGGTTTCTTAAAAGTCTACTGTTTTACTGTAAGAATTGTTTTTTCAGCAAATATATAAAGATAAATACTGAGTATAATTTGAAAAGCTGCAGATAACTTCAAATTTTAAAATTGAAAGCTACTCTGTGCAAGAGTCTGCAAAGCACCATTGATAAGCACTTTTCTTTTTGGCCAATCCTGATTAAATACTGACTGAAGATTATCTGCTTCATCTTCTCTATGAAAGGTAGCATGGTAGTCCTCACTTATCCATGAGAAACAGGTTTTAAAGCATTCCTTGAGAGCTGGGGATGTGGCTTAAGCGGTAGCACACTTGCCTGGCATGCGCGGGGTACTGGGTTTGATCCTCAATATCACATATAAATAAATAAAGACATTGTGTCCACCTACAACTAAAAGAATTAAAAAATAAAAAAAGCATTCCTTGAATGCCTGTTTTATCTCATCCATACGTACTTATGATAAATTTTAATTGATAAATAAGGCAAAGTAAGAGATTAATAAGAACAATAATCAAATAAAACAATAACAATATACTATAATAAAAGTTAGTGGCCCTTGGGCCACAAAACGAAACAACCACTTCCAGGTACCAAAGGACCAGGCATCAGGGTTTGGGGACAGCCCAGTGTCCCTTCTTCCTTTTCCTAGAGTAGTAGTACAATTTTGTTCCCAGGAATTCCTAAGAACCCTATATGCACACAACCTTTCCCCAGCCAGTCAACCTTTCCCTTACAGAGCAAGGGCCTGCCATTGAGCCAAGGCAGCCACAAAGGTCCTCTGATGCCAGTTCTTATGATCATGCCTGAAAGAATTCCCCACGCAAAGACACTTTGCCGGGAGAATTCCAATTTTATTGCAAAAAGCTGTGTGCTTATATAGAACTAAAGGGGAGATGGTAGGGCTTAGATAAATGGCAGGACACCCGTATATTGGCAAGTTCTTCCAGATATCAGCTCCGGAGCCCAGGAATTAGTTCTCATTGGGGCTAAGGTTCCCCGCCAGCGAGATTTGAAATTGGCACCGGCGGGAGAGTTCACACGGGCGGGAACTTTTCGTGCCACTGCAGAAAAGAAGAAGGTAGGAAGAAGAAGTCCTTAGGCGCCATGTTGGGGTTTTTTCTCTGGGGTACGGCTGCCGTTTATACTTTTCCCAACAATGCCAGAAAGATTTCAGATACATTGCTCAGGGTAGCATGCATAAGTATTTTAGAAGGGATAGAAAAAGAGAAAAGGGAGACACTCTCAAGGGAAAGATAAGGCTCTCTCAGAGAGAAGGACAGTACACTTCTCCTGCCTCTGCCCCATTTTATTGAGGGTCCCAGAGAAGTTTCCAGAAAGTCAACCCAGGTCTACCTCTTGACTTGACCAAAATCAGAATTGCATCAGACTTTCAAGTTCCCACTGCGCATATTAAAGGTTCAAGGCAACTCTGGGTCACTTTGGCCTAACTGGTTCTAACTTCTTATGGATTAGATTAGAGGGACTTATCCTTATCTCCCTGAGTTCTAGAATCTGGACTGTATAATGGTCACAAAGTCCCCCACCCCCAAGGAAACCTGTGTTCTCCTTATCAGCAAGGAGGAGCCTTTCAGGTCTGTATTTCTCTTGTAGATACCAGGATGTTTGCTGAGGAATGTAATACATCCTATGGACTTAATCCAGGCAGGGCTACAGGTAAATCCCTTTTTAAAAGAAAGCAGGTGGGGGTCAGTATAGTAGGCCCAGTTTATAAAATTATTCCTTTAACCTCCTGTTCCCACCACTCCAATCTGACTGTTACCTCTCAACACAGGACACAGGAATTGAGCCATGTTAGCCTGGAAAAGAAAAAGTAATGGAGTCACCAATACCTGGTCACAATTCGACACTCCCAGCTGCTGGGGGCCCAAACTGCCTGGATTCCGGGTCCTCCTCCAACTCAACTGCCCACTGTCTCTGTGTCCTAATAGTCTTCCAATAATTCCCCCCTTGGCTTAGGGCCACCAGATCCCATTAAGTAGCTTTGCGGAGAGACCCTCCCTTGCCAGAGGCACTTTCACCATTGAGTACCCAGGAACATCACCCTGAGGCTTGACCACTGTTCTTTGGGGGAATTAATTCTTAATGTACTATATCAAATCACCTAGGAGGGAAGTCACCAGGTAAAATTAATCAGTTCTGCATGGAAAAAGCCTCATTTTCCAACTCAAGGGAAAACAAGAGATTGTATCCCTGCAGGAAGAGAAGCCCAGGAAGTTCCCAGCCACCTTGCACCCCTCTAGTCTGTTCATCAACTAGCACTAAGCATTCTCAGGCTTCCCCCTCACTCTCCTTCCTCCTCCATCCACACACCTGCTGCTTCATCTGTGACCACACAAGCACATGCTGACAGTTCCTCCCTGGCTCCCACCTGCACTGTCCTCCTGGGCTCCACTTCCATCACCCAGCTGCCGGCAATCCCCTCTAGATGTCACATGGGCACCTTCAAGCCAATAAGCTATACATGACCTCTCACTTTCCTATACTACAAGCCTGGCAGGCATGGGTGATCTTCTTTACTCACCTCTACCTCCAAAGAGTCATCAACTCCTGGCACCTTCCCCCTCAGTTCTCTGAAATGGCCCCTTCCCTCTGTCTATGATGAGTTCATGCCTCATCACCTCTACCTGGTTGGAAGCGGTGACCCCACAGACCACTGCACCTTGATTCCTGTCACTACCCTTCACACCGCAGCTGGAGCCCTTAGTTGACCTTGTCCCTAGTAAAATCCTGCAACAGTCCCCCCCCAGGCTTATCCATCCTAGGAGTGTGAGCACACAGGCTAGGACCTCCATATGGATGTAACGTCTTGCCAGCCGTCACTGACACACCCACATGCTTGTCTCCTGCCCATGAAAACTGCCAAGGCCCCTGTGATGCTCTGACAGCTGTGGATCCTGGGTAACATTGAGTGCTCTGCCCAGAATGTCCATCCCTTGCCCTCTCTGGCTGCTGTGGTTTGAATGCATCCTCCAAAGTTTCGGATGTTGGAAATTTAATCCTCAAATTCATATGTTAATGGTGGAGTCTTTGAAAGGTAACTATGGTTAACTGAGGTCCTGAGGGTAGGTGCCCCCGTGATGGCATCACTGGCTTTTAAGAAGCAGAAAAATGACTGGAGCTAGCATGCTTGCTCTGTCTCTCCATGTTAAAATGCAGCAAGGAAGTGCTCCCCAGGGGCCAGGACTGTGTTCTTAAGACTTCAGCCTCCAGAACCACGAACCAAATAAACCCCTATTCTTTATAAATGCCCCAGTCTGTAGTCATCAGTTATCATAATAGAAAATGGAACAAGACACTAGAAGATTCCTTCAAATCACAGCTTTGTGTCCTGTCTTGTCACAGCTGCAATAAATTATTCTCTCTTCTAGATTCTTCCAGAACCCGATATTTTCTTCTGCTAAAACACTGATCATGTGGAATTACAAATTCATCAGTTCCCAAATCTCTCCCACTAAGACCATGAACTCCAGGGAAATGCATCCAATTCATCTCTGCCCTAGTTGAAGAAGTGCCCAGTGAAAGTTGAGGCGCGACAAAACAGAAGAATAAACAAGGAGAAGGAAATGAGTTCACAGGAGAGAATAAAATGCTTGGGTGTGTGGAGCTGGTGTCCTTCTCATCAAAGGAACCAAGTGCCTGCCTATGTATATGAGTTCTGCTAACTGTGATGGTCCCAGTCAGGAGGCCTTAAGAAATTCACCTGGTTCCTTTGTGCCAAGTTCTTGGGGTCGGTGCAACAGAAAAGCTAACAAAGGACTGAACCTTATTCCCATCCCGGCCCCAGGCATCTGAACAGGGTCAGAGAAAAGATGGAGGTGGGAAAGAGGGAGGGCCACCTCTCCTCAGAGCAAAGGTAGAGTCCAGCCTTGATGCCCACACTTGGTCCTTTCTGAAGCTGGACCCCCACATGAGCCATGTGAACCCCATGGAAAGCTCCTAGGAGATCCTAGGGATCCCTTTGAACCAGGATTGCTCTAACGATCCTTCCCTCTCCCCCAAGTACATGGATCAGCCTCCTCATCTGACTCTGCTCCTTCTCTGACATCCTCAGCCTCAGCCCTGCCCCCTGTTCTCACCTACATCCACTTGACCATAATCCTGGCCCAAGTTGCTCTTATTCCAGCAACCAGGGAGCAGATGGCCCAGCTCTCTCCCACCTCACCATCATGTCCCAGTCCTGACATAGCCCTAAAGGCCGTGCCACACTCCAGCATCCAGATGTTGCTGTGCCTGGCAAGATGTTGCCCAGCATCCCCCTGCCTCAAAGTTAGCTCCAGTCCCTCTTAGGGGAGGGGCTGCCCTGGGAGTCATGATGGACAATGTTCCTTCATGTTGCGTTTGGGATCTTCCCTCCTACAAGGCCTTGGACCTTAGACTCAGAGCCACACCCCCTCCTCTCTGTGCACATAAAGGGCAGATGTTATTTTCAGGTGCTTGGGGAAGATAGACACCAATCCCAAATGTTCTACCCACAAGTCTCTCGTGGTCCCTTCCCCAAATTCATATGTTGAACCCTAAACCCCAATGCGATGGTCAAAGGAGACGAGGTCTTCGGGAGGTGATGGGCCATGAGGGTGGAGCCTCATAAACGGGACTAGTGACCTCATAAAAGGGACCCCAGAGGGCTCTCCCCTTCCTCTATGTGAGGACATGGCAAGAAGGTGCACCCTCATCAATCTCTGAGTCCACCTGCACCTTGGCACTAAGCTTCCCAGTCTCCAAAACTGTGATAAATAAATGCTATTTAAACCATCCAGCCTATGCATTTTTGTTACAACAGCTTGAGCTAAGACAACATCCTTTCTGCTACTTTGAAAAAAGTCTTCATACTTTTGAACCAATCATATCAGTTAATTATTGCTTCACAAGTACAGAGCAGGACAGGGCACTGCTATGGGAGGTCTGGCAATGGATGGTATCAGAGTCACTGTGTTGGAATGTCTAGAACAGTTTTTGGTTGACAGAATTAAAAGAGTATGGGGCCTGATGAGGGGCCTCTGGGCCTGTGTTCCTATGTGACTGGCTTTGTCTGAAAAGTGTCAAAGGAAAGGAGGCAACTTGGACCCTCCCTATCTGCAGGTATTGACTTCATCCCTGAATTGATCAAGACACAAAAACCCAGTACTTCTTGTACTGTGAGGTGTTTGACAAAGGAAGAGCAGACAAAACTAAAGAAGCCCAGACAGCAATCTCTCTCTCCAAACACAGGACAATGTGGCTGCTGCTCCTGAGAATGTGGATGTTAAAGGACAGCTACTTAACCAGAAACTGGGGTCCCCCCCCCTATCCCCACCCCAAGAAGGCCTTGAACATCTACAGCAAGCGTACACCAAAGCAGTGTTCTTGGAGAGACCTTGGAGAAGCTGCATGCTCTGGAAACAGCCCAGCTGTTCTGAGGTTTGGAAGAAACTGAAGCAGTTCCCTCCACTCTGGGGCTACGGCTATTCCTTCTAAGCCTGGAGGAAGCCGCAGAGGAACTGGAGCTGCTCTAGTTCCCAGGAACACACAGCAGGTGAAACAGCTGGGATCCCGCCACAGAGCCGAGCCCTGGGTTTTGCCGGCTGAATGTCCATGTTTCATTCCTCAACCACTTTTTTAAATCAATTTTATCTTATTTTACTTTTAATTGACACACAGTCGTTGTACATATTTAAAGGGTACTGTGTGATAACTGGATATGATGTGTGTCTGGTTAAGTAGCTGTCCTCTGTCTACTGTGCGTACATACAGTGTGTAATGACCAAATCAGAGTAATTAACATTTCCATCTCCTTTAACACTTACCATTTCCTTGTCTTGGAAACCTGGGAACTCTTCTCTTCTAGTGGTTTATGAATTGTATGACAAATTTTTGTGAACTATAGTTTACCTACTGTGCTGTGGAATAGTAGAGCACATTTCTCCTATCTCATTGTATTTGAGTACCTGTTATCCACCTTCCCTATACTCCTCCTCTATACTTCATAGCCTCTAGGAATCACTAATCTACTTTCTTCTCCTATTTCTTAGCTTCCAAATAAGGGTGAGAACATGTCCTTCAATTCCATCTGTATTGTCACAAATGACACAATTTCATTCTTTTTCATGGCTGAATGATATTCATTGTGCATATTGTTACAGTCTGATCTGGAGCATGCCCTAAAGACCTCATGTTAAAGGCTTAGTCATCAGTCTATGGCACTATTGGGAGATGGTGGAACCTTTGAGAGGCTGGGAGGCAGAGCCCAGTAGAAAGAAGTTAAGTCATTGGAAGCATGTTCTTGAAGGCGATATTAGTATGCTAACCTCTTCTTCTAATTTTGCTTCTGGCTGCCATGAATTGAACAGCTCTTCTCCCCCATGAGCTCCCACAATAATGTATTGTGCCCAGGGTATCAGAGCCAAGTAACCATGTACTGAAACCATGAGTCAAAATAAATCCTTCATCTTTTTTAAGTTGATGTAATTTCTCACAGTAACAGAAGAGCATGGTGAGTATATTTTATATGTGTGTATATATATATATATATATATATATATATATATATATATAGTTTTCCCTTTATCTAGTGATCCATCAATAGATCCTTCATTGATTCCATATCTTGGCTATTATAAATACTGTTGCAAAAATATGAGAGTATAGGTATCTTTGTGACACATTAATTTCATTTCCTTTGGATATAAACCCAGTAGTCACCCAACTATCAATGACAAACTGATTATAAGCCAGAGATACACCTGGGATATATGACAGGGAGCCACATGCAAAGCCACTCTATGGAGTTTCCATTCTAGCAGAGAGAAAGGCAATAACTAAGTTACTTAGAGAATATGCTGTAGAACGTTGAGTGGTTTGGGGGGGGGAAGAAAATGAAGAGCAAAGGAATTGGGAATGCCAAAGTCCGGACAGGTTGAGGGGACCGGCAGGATGCAAAACTCAGAATGGTGAGGGTAGATCTCACTGAAAGGGGACACGTGAGCAAAGGAAAAAGGAAGACTTCAATGAGGGGAGGGAACAAGTCCCGGACTCGTTTGAGGAAAGAACATCCAGGCAGAAGAACCTGTGCAGGGGCCTTGGGAAGAAGGGCAAGGAAGTCAGGGTGGCAGGAATCAAATGAGCAAGAGGGGAAAGAGGAGACAATGGGATCAGAGAGGACACGGGGCCTGATCACAGAGAGTCCAGTAGATGACAAAGCGTGGGATGGTGAGCAGCGGGCTGACATGATCTGATGGAAGACATCAAAGAACCACTGACTGAAGACCTCATGGTTCAGGACTCCATTTACAGGAAATACCCAGAGTGGGCAGATCATAGAGACAGGAAATCCAACAGTAGTTGTGTAGAGGGGAGGGAGGAGAAGGGGTCTGGGATGATGGTTAAAGATGGTGAGTTATATTAAAAACCACTGAATTGTTTACTTTATGTGAATTGTGTGAGATGTGAACTGTCAGTATGACTATTAGAGAAAAAGAGAGATTCACTGCTTGGGATGGTCAGAGGTGGGACAGGCAAGAAGGCCAGTTGGGAGGCTACTGCAGTCACACAGGAGAGAAGCGGGTGGCTTGGCCCAACGTGGAATCAGTGGAGGTGGTGAGAGGTGGTCAGAATCTGGTGGGGTTTGGAAGAAAAGCCAACACGTTTCCTGAAAGATGGCATGTGGGGTATGTGAAAGATCAACCATCACGCCAGGCCTCAAAGGGAAGGAAGAAGGAGCCATCCATAGAGACAGGGAAGGCGGCTGGTAGAGGAAGGGAGAGGACAGACTCCAGAGTTCAATTTAGGGCATGTTCAGTTGTATACTTCTAATAAGCTTCCAGAGGTTGGGGACAGAGTTGGAATGTGATTGAGGGAAACAGGAGAGAGATCTGAGTTGGAGATTATACGAAATGGAGTCATTTGTGTCATCGCCAATGAAAAGAGAGTCAAGAGATCACAGAGGAAAATACTTGGCTTGCATATTCCTGCCTGTTCTGAATCCGTCTCACAAGCCCAATCCCAAACTACAAGGGGCTAACCATAACTCCAAGCCTACAAGTCATACCTAGCAATTACCGACTCTCACCAGCCGGAACTCACCCACTCCAGTAAGATGTCACCAGCACCAATAAACTTTCTTTCATAATAACTTGTACAACCTTCTCTTTTCCCAACAAAACACTGGCATTTTCCTTGGTTTCTCTGGATATACCCAAGGTCACCCTGGTCTATGCGTGCATCCTGAATTGCAATTCTACTTCCTGAATATTATTCCCAAATAGATCCATTGCTTGGAGAGTCATCTCTGTATACTTTCATTTCAAGTTGACTACATCTAGGTGGAACAGATGAATGAGATCACCCATGGTGAGGTGAAGAGGGACAGAGAAGCAGAGCTCCAAGGACTGTGCCCAGGAGCACGCCAACAACTGAAGAGTGTGGGAAGAAGAGAGAGATTCGGCAAGAAGACAGAAGTTCATATACTGAAGCAGTGGTCACAGACCAAGGAAGGGGAACATCCTCAGAATCTACATGGATTCAGCAATGCAGAAGCCAAGGTGACCTTGAGGAGGATGATTTGGGCAGAGTTATGGCTGCAGAAAAAAAGAATAGAAGGACAGGAATGGAGACAGGGACTCCTCTCTTGGGAGTTTTATTGCCAATGTGGGGGAGTGGGGAGAACACGAGCCAATAGGAAAATCATCAGGTGTGAGTAAGGATGGGAAGAGGTTGGAGGAGAGAAAAGATATAAAATGTTGCTGGGCAGCAGAGAGCAAGCACACTGAGGAGAAATGTCTAGCTGCTGGCAGCCAAAAGCATCAATGGAGGTTCGCTGGTGATCATAATTCTTTAAATGAGACCAAAAGTGAGGCTGAGTGTCTTCCTCCAGCTCAGTACAGGGATACCTGTGCAGGTGTGAAGCAGGTGGAAGGTTTCATTTTTCCAGGACTGTGGCTTTGTCTAGCAGATGTTACAAAGCCAAAGTGCTTTCAATGATGGAACACGTAATGTGATAAGAAAGCTGCCTAGGGAACAGACACCCATTCCCAGGGTGAGGGACTGTGACAAGGCAACAGCTTTAATGAGGTCCTCGTTGGGCTGAAGGGGTTTTGGAATGAAAATGGATGAGATCATTATCAGAGCATAATGCTGAAATAGATGAGGCAGGAACTGGGGCCACTGGCAAGAGAAAGTTGCTATGGTTTGAATATGTCCCCCAAAAGTTCACGTACTGAAAACACGATCCCCAAATCCATAAGTTGATGAGATTTGGAGGTGGAGTCTTTGGGAGACATTAGGGTTGGATGAGACCATGAGGGTGGGGCCCCAATGATGGCACTAGTGACTTTATAAGAAGAGACTTAAACTAGCATGCTTGCTTTGTCTTGCCATGTGATGCCCTCTGCCACATCATGATGCAGCACCAGATGCCAGCACCCTACTCTTGGACTTTGCTGCCTCCAAGACCATAAGCCAAATAGATTTCTATTCTTTATAAATTAGCCGTTCTAAGATACTTTGTTATAGCAACAGAAAACAGACAAAGACAAAGATCTAGAGTATGACTAATAATGTCATTGAAGGAAAATCCAGTTGGTGAGTCCTTTTTGGAAAACTTGAAAGCTGTTTCTGTGGTCAAACTATTAAGAAACTTTTCAGAACTTGATCCTGTGCCAGATGAGTTCCCATAATGGATGTCAACATGTAGACTTTGCCACTTTTGTGAATACAGAAACTCCACATTAAAAAAAAAAAGGAAAAGAAAAGAAGAGGAGGAGAAGGGGGAGGAGGAGAAGAAGGAGGAAACACCTCTACATATCCCATGCCTTAATTCCCTTGATCCTGGCAGCCAATGCTGTTAGAAACATGGGCAGAAATCTTGGTTACCTCTGTGGAAACCATAAACATGATCAGATTCATAGCTAGAGCCCCACCTTGTCCAGAAGTTTCATCTGGAGGAGAAGAGGAACATGGAGTTCCATCCTTCTAGCAGAATTCTATGGAAATTGCAGACGACAACTTTAATGAGTTTGGCTCAGTTCCAAAAGGGAATCTCTTTTTGAAGGAGGAGGAACCCTAATTCTCAGGAGAATTTGATGAGAAGAATTATCTTGAATCCTGGTTTCCTTGATGGGTGAGTTAAAGCTTCCAGGGATGAGATAAACCAAGTCTCCTTGTGAAAGTTGCAAGAGAATGGTGTCCTTTGGCCAAGACAAAACTGGAGAGTGAGCTAAAGGCCAGAGAGAACATTCCAGAACAAGAGGCCATGCCACTGCAGGCCTTGTCACTGTGTCAACAGGAACAGTGTGCAAGGAACCTGGTGCCCCCACAGGATGATGCAGATACTTGCCTCATCTCAAGCAGCTTTCATATGTGACCACGGACTGGTGGTTGGTGCTTGCTGCCCCAGCCAGCCTCCACGAGGTCCCCACTGCCAGGAATGACTTAACACTTGTGGAAAATAAGGTGACAGCAAATCAACCCAGCAAGGCTCCCCCTGTCCAGCAAGGCTAGGCAAACTGGGTTTGTTATTCTGCACTTCCATGAGTCAGAGTTTTCAGCCTCGTTGCCATCCAAAAGGAGTCAGAATCAATTTGAGGTTCAAAATGACGTGAAAATTGCCATGTCAAAGGCCATTCTGTAATTTCCATTTATGAAAGTCCAAAGACAGCAGCCTTCTTGGAGAAGCTGACTTTTGGGCAGACTTCAAGTTTGCACTTTCCTTTACTTGCGCAATTCAAATTTATTTCAGTTTTTCAGGAGCGGCCCTTCATTGTTTGCATGCAAAGTGCAATCATAAGAGATAACTCTTGTGAAGTTTGTTTTTAAGTTCTGATGTCAAACAGATTCACAGTGCATGAAAATTAATTCCAGATGCTCCTTGACTATGAGATTACGTCCTGTTAAATACCCCATAAATTGAAGATATTATGTCAAAAATGCATAGAATACACCTAACCTCCTGAGAACCCAAGCTTAGCAATGCAGTACCGTACAGAGTGTCAATACTTCTGCGTAGCTGACTGGGAGCTGCAGCTCACTGCTGCTGCCCACCGTGGTGACAGTACCTTACCACACATTGCCATCCCAGAAAAAGTTCAACAGGCAAAACTTAAGTTACAGTTTCTAGAAAATACATATCGCTTTTGCACCACTATAAAGTCAAAAACAATATAAGTCAATCCATCCTAAGTTCAAGGATGACTTGAATATGCAAAACCGCAACTCTAAACAAATACCCTTGTATTTCTTAAAGGGTCAAGTGAAGGCTACTGTGTTGATTTTTCAAACCAGCACCCATCTTTCTACTGGGGAAAGGGCCCAGCTTATCTGATGTGGCTCTTGGAGGATTTTGTAAATCATGCCCACCTTGCCCCCAAGTGGCTGCAGGGGAGGCACATAATCCCCGGCTACCTGTTTTAGCCACAGCGATTGGTGGAGGCAGTGGACATGTGACTGAAGTGAGACCACCCAGTGGTTCTCTATGAGATCTAGTCACCTAGAGAAAATAATAATAATAATAATAATAATCTCTTCCTGGGTCAGTAAGCTCATAGTATAAGCGTGGAGGTGCTTATGTGGAGAGTCAATCAGAGAAAATCTATACAGAAGGGACGAAACACAGAGCCTTGGCAGATCTCTTTGAGCCAGCTATGCCTGGTGTCTCACTTACAGGTGCCAATAAATTTTTTTTTTGGCATAATTGGATTTGGCTCTCCATCAATTACACCTTATAAATTCTGACAGATGCAGAGCCCTCTGTTTGCTTCTGCTGTGACCCTTAAGAAAGGTTAAGAACTTCCTGTCCCAAGAGGAACCCATGAATGTCTTATTCCCCAACAAAACCAATAATAACTGGTGAAACTTTGAAAAGTAAACCAAAACAAAGTCTCTAGTTATTGTACTAAGGACATAAATCTTCTAAAGAAAGATCATTTATGCAAGAAAATGGAGTACATGGTGGTAAAATAGTTCTAGGAATAATAGTAAGAGATCTTGCTATTGTTGTGGCACCTGAGTCATGACTTGCCCCTCTCTCTCCACGTCCTCACCACTTTAACTGAAGTGGGGTTGCACCTTGAGTGGGTGTGGCCAAAACATGGAGCTCCCTCTTTCTTCAGATCCCAATGAAGGGATACAAAATCTCATGGGGACAGCATCAGCATTTCTAATCTTCTGCAAGTCCAAGTGACAGACGATAAATTACTGATGAGTGTGGCAGAAAGAGTGTGGCTCTCTTTTCTACCCAGGCCTAACTTAAAGTGCTCCTTTTCAGGGACAACAGGGTAAGAATACTGAGGTTCCAATCACCTTAATCCCACCTTGCTTGTTGGAAAATATTTCATGTTGGGGAAAGCAAATTGACAAGATAGAGATTAACTCCATCTTTTTTCCTCTGCCCAATGCCTGGGGCAGTGGCCCTGAGAACTTGCCAATATATTAAGTCTGTGTTCTGCAATTATAACAAAACACCTGAAGCTGGGTACTTATGAGAAAAGAGGTGATGTAGCTCACAGTTCTGGAGGTTCAAAGGCATGGTGTTGATATCTGCTCAGCTCTGGTGAAGACCTGGTGCCCAATGGTAGCACAATGGCAGGAGTATGTTGTGGGAGGAAAAGGTTATATTGCAAGACAGGAAAAAAAAAAAAAAGACTGGGGAAGAGCCGGGTTTATTATTTTATAACAGCCCTCTCATAAGACCTGACTCAGGGGTCCCATGAAAATTATCTTAACCCCTTCTAAGGACATACCCCAAATGACCTAAGGACTCCTACCAGAGATCTCACCTAGTATAGGTTTTACACTCTCTCCAACATCATCACCCTAAGGACGAAACCAACACATGAACCTTGGGGGACAAACCACACCTAAAACATGGCACTTTAGTGAAAGAGACAGTTCATAAGAACCGAGGGATTTGAAGCTCTCTCCAAAAGATTGATTATATTTGAAACAGAATCTGGAGAACTTTAAACCTGAACATACTCTCAAAAACAATGAAGATTTTGGTGGTAAGCATTTAAGAGGAAGTTGGGGGCTCTAGGAGAGTAACAAGGTAAATCCTGGGAAAGCTAATTCAACAAAAAGAATCAGAAAAATAGCTAACACTATTTCTCTAAGATATAGCACAAACCTCAAAGGCTGGCCTCAAAACTAGCCCTATTCAAACTTAAATGCATTAGATCCTATAGCAAGTTATGTCCTCAGACATTGTCAAAAATAATAAAGCAATCAGCCATCAGTTAGCAGAGCCTATCAGGTGTGTGTGGTATTCCATAAGGCAGACAGCTTACTGGAGACACTAGAGAAAGAAGCAGTCAAGAGAGCTCTGTCAAAACCCAACTCTTCTGAGGTGACTGTGTGCATAATCAAGTCTGTGCCCTCTGAGGAGAAACACCAGAGGTTCCTCAACATGCAGGAAACAGACTCCAGTAAACTAGTCTATCCAAGTCAAGAAACAAACAAAAAACAAAACAACAAGCCCCAGAGAGAGAGGAAGGTATCCAGAGTTGTTGCAATATAGTTCCTAAAATGTCCAGTTTTCAACAACAAAAAATGAGGCATACAAAGAAAGAAGAAAGTGTGAGCTAGGCATAGGAAAGAAGCAGGCCAAAGAACATACCTAGGAGAGGACTAGAGAAGTCATATTTAACAAAGACTTGAAAGTGGTCATTTTAGATATGTCTAAAGATCACAAAGACACCATGTTTAAAAAAAAAGAGCTACCATTATAGTGTCTTATCAAATAAAAATACCAAAAAGTAGAAGGACATTTCTTTAAAAAAAAATTAAATGAAAATTCTTTAGTTGAAAAGTACAACGACCAAGAAGCACAATGGTGTATTTGAACTGGCAGAAGAAAGAATTCTGAAAATAGATAAACAGACATGCAATTTTAGGAAAGACCAAGGAAAAATGATGAAGAAAAATGAACATAGTCTAAGAGAAATATGAGATGCTATCAAGGGTATGAACACAGTAGGCGTAATAGGAGTAAAAGAAGGAGGAGGTGCAAGAAGAGAGCCAAAAGAAGGAGACAACACTGACAGTGACGATGACCATGACAATGACAACCTGGTAACTGAAAACTTTTTAGATTTGATGAAAAACATTAGTGAAGGTATCCAAGAAACTCAACAAACTTCAAGTAGGATAAATACAGAAATGCACACCTAGAGGCATCATAGAAAACTGAGGCAAGACAAAAAGGAACATTTTGAAAGCGGTAAGAGAAAAATGACTTGTCACATATAAGGGAACCTCAATACGATTTGCAGCCAACTTCTCATACGAAGAAATGGGAGAAAGAAGGCAGCAGAATAGCATATTCAAAGTGAAAAACAACCAAGAATCTTATATCCAACAAAACTTTTCATAATGAGGGTGAAATACAGGCAGTCCCAGATACAAAAAAAAAAAAAAAAAAAGGAGAGAATTTGTTTTGAGCAGACCCATCTTATAAGACATATTTTAAAATATTTTTTAGCTTTGTTGGACCTTTATTTTATTCATTTATTTATATGCAGTGCTGAGAATTGAACCCATACATGCTAGGAAAGCGCTCTACCACCGAGCCACAACCCCAGCCCCTTTATAAGGCATATTAAAGGAAGTTTTTTAGGCTTGAAAGCAAACGACCCAAATGATTATGTGAATTCACACACACACACACACACAAAAAAAAAAACCCAAAGAGCAATACATAAGTAGGCAATTATGAAAGACAGCATAAATGTATGTTTCTTCCTTTACTAGACTTACAACACAATCATATAAAAACATGTATATAATTGTATAGTTGGGTCTATATCATATAGAAAAGTAATATGTTTAACAATTACATCACAAAGGAGGTAGGTGGGTACAAAGCTACATTGGAGGGGGAAAAAAATGACACCAGATGGTAACTAAATCCACAGGAACAAAAGGAAGAGAACCAGAAATGGTAAATCAGAAAGTTCATTATCACAAATTATAAATACATACTTGCTCTTTATTTTCAGCTTCTTTTAATATAAAAATATATAAAGTAATTAAAACAGTATATACTTGGGTATGAACCACAGACACATGTGCCGTAGGAAAAATCATGACCCTTCAAGATGTCCCAATCCCCAGAGTCTATGCATGTGTGAGGTTACATGGCAAAGGATGATTAAAGTTGCAAATCAGATGACTTTACAGTATCACAATGATCCTGGATTAGACAGGAAGGTTCACTGTAATCACAAGGGGCCTTAAAGGTAAAAGAAGAAGGCAGAGAGAGAGAGAGAGAGAGAGAGAGAGAGAGAGAGAGAGAGAGAGAGAGAGAGAGAGAGAAACTGGAGAGAGATCAACATGAGAAGTACTTGGCCTGATGCTGTTGGCTTTGAAGATGGAAGGGCATCATGAGCCAAGGAATGCAGGTGGCCTCCAGAAACTGGAAAGGGCAAGGAAACAGATCCTCCCCTGGAGCCTCCAGAAGGAACAAAGGCCCTGCCAATATTTTGATTTTAGGTCAGTGAGGACCATTTCAGACTTCTAACCTTGAAAACTGTAAAATAATAAAATCACCTTACATAAGCCACTAAATTTATAGTAATTTGTTATAAAAGCAATAGAAAACCAAGACAAGATGTACAGCAATAGTTGTACAAAAGAAGGGGTGAGAGAATAGTGTGATATTAGAGTAACATTTCTCTGTCTCACTGGAGTTAAGCTGATATAAATGTGAAGTTGATTCTGATAAGTTGAAATGTACATAAGGGAGATGACATCACCAAAACAGCAGAGTTGAGAATATATAACTCTGTTCCTCCATAAAAGTACCAAATAAGCTGGTAAATCTGACATAATCAACTTTCTTAAGTTGCAGAATTCAATCAGTAACATTCAACAACCAGGGAATGTTTGAAGAAGAAATAAGCTGATGGATTCCAGTAATAAAGTGCTATCACGTTTTCATTTACCTGCTACCATACCTTACTTTCCAGCTTAGCAGTTTCATAAATACAGAAGCCCTCATTCCTGGCATATTAATGATACTAAAGAAAACAACAAAGATCATATTCCTAAAGAATTATGTTTTGACCTATCTTGAGGCTTGCTTTTGTTTCCCCAGCCTTGGGACTTCACCAGGGCTGATGTGGTTTCCCAAATGATGGCTGACAAAAGTACTTATAGACACCTGGGACAAGCTTTGGCCACCAGGCAAAAGCAACAACAGTTAGGGCAGGCACAAAATAAACAGATCCTTTTGGGAAGGAAGAGGCTGGAGAAGGATTTATTTGGGGGAAATGAGGACTTTAGAAGCTCTGTGTATACCAGGGAACCCAGAAACCTGCTCCTGTATACCAGACAGGTGGAGAACTAGATGAATGCTCAGAAAAAAACAGAGAAGACCCAAAGTTTTCACATCTGGCTGACCTTCAGGCCCTGTGTTTATAGGTCGTGAAAGCTACAGTAGCATTGTAAATAGCTTGGCTAAGCATTGAAGGAATTTTCCAACACAGAGCCAATCTCTAAAGACTGAGGAAGTATGTTGAGGACAAGGGAAAAAGAATGAAGAATAATGAACAGAGTCTAAGAGACCTATGGGACACCACCAAGTACACTTAAATCACATAATTTAAATGAATTCCAAAAAGAGAGAAGAGAAAGAAAAGGGAGAAAAAATATTTTAAGAAATACTGGCCAGGTTAGGGCTGTGGCTCAGTGGTAGAACATTTGCCTAGCGTTTGCAAAACCCTGGGTTCAATCTCAAGCACTATGGGAAAAATAAAAAGGAAAAGGAAGGAAGCAAGGAAGGAAGGAAGGATGTCGGTCCAAAGTCCCCAACATTGATAAAAAGACAGAAATCTACACATTTAATGAATTCAATTAACTCCAAGTTTCACTAATCCAAAGAAAAACATGCTTAGACATATTGTAATCAATTATCAAAAGACAGAATCCTGAAAGCAGCAAGAGAGAAGTGATTTGCCACAATATACATGCGATCCTCAATAAGATTAACAGTTGATTTCTCATCCAAAACTATGGCAGTCATAAAGCAGTGGAACAACTTATTTTAAATGCTGACAAAGCAAAATACTGTCACTAGGACTTTTATATCCAGCAAAATTATTCTTTAAATATACATAAAATATTAAGATATTCCTAAACACTAAATAAGGGAATTTGCATCAACCTGTCCTCTAAGAAATGTTTATGAAAGTCCTTTAGGTTCATATAAAAAGATACAAAATAGTAACACAAAACCTTCAGAAAAACTAAAGAACACCAGTAAAGATAACTGGATAGTCTTGATTTTCAACTCCTCTCTTTTTTCCTCTATGAGTTAATGGATATATGCATAAAATAATAATTATGAATTTGTTAATGAGCACACAATCTATAAAGATGTAATTTGTAACATTGCATTATAAAGAGTAAAGAAGAAAGCGCTGAATAGAAGCAGAATTTTTAATACTATTGAAACTAAAGTTTGTCTGTTCCTCTCATGCTCCCTCTCCCTATCCCACTATGAATTGGCCTCCTTATATCAAAGGAAACATTTGGCATTTGGTTTTTGGGGATTGGCTGACTTCACTTAGAATTATCTTCTCTAACTCCATCCATTTACTTGCAAAGTTGGTGTTAACTGCAACTAGATCGTTACATGTTTAAGTTAATAGTCATAATGTCCGGGTAACCACTAAGAAAATAACTTTAAAATACATGGAAATAGAAATAATAAGTAAATTAAACTAGTACACTAGAGAAATCAATTAAACACAAAAGGCAATAGTATTTGGGAAAATTAATTAAAAAATGATAGGTACAAAACAAATAAAACAACAGCAGAATTCTATCCTTCTTTAACAGTAATTACTTTAAATATAGATGGATTAAATGCTCCAATTAAAAGGTTAAGATTGGAAGAATGGATTTTAAAAACAAAACAAAACATGATCTAGTGATATACTGCCTATAAGAAGGACTTTAGGTCCAAATAAACAAAGAGGTCAAAAAATTAAAGAAAAGAAAAATAAATTCTATAGAAGTAGTAATCAGAAGAGATCCGGATGGTCATCTAAAATTAGCCAAAGCAGATTTTAAATCAAAAGTTTTTACAACAAGAAAGTGCATAAAATATTGATGAAAGAGCCAATTCATCAAGAAGATATAGTATTTATATACATATGTTCACTTAACAACAGAATCCCAAAAACTAACACAGTTGAAGAGATAAACAGTTCTTCAATAATAGCTGAGGACTTCAATACCCCACTTCCAATAATAGATAAAACAACTAGCCAGAAGATCAATTAGGAAATGGGGACTTTGAGCAACACTATAAACTAGCTTGATCTATAGAACATCCCACCCCAAACCAGTAGAATATATATCCTTCTCATGTACAATGAATCATTTTCCAGAACAGTAATTATGTCAGGTCACAAAGCAAGACTCAATAAATTTTAAACAAATAAATCACCTAAAATGTCTTCTCAAATCAGAGCGAAATAAAACTAATAATCAATAAAAGTAACTGGAAATTTCACAAATATGTGGAAATTAAACAACATATTCTCAATTACTGGGTCAAAGAAAAAATTAAAAGGTATATTAGAAAATATATTGAGACAAATTAAAACAAAATCACAACATATCAAAAACTTACAGGTTGCTGCAAAAACAATGATCAGAAGAGAATACCATTTTATATAAGGGACTTGAACATCCACATATTTTTATATCTATGATGGTCCTAGAAGCAATTCCCCTCAGATATCAAGGGGATGACTGTATATTAAAAACCATAGAATTGTGCTTTGTAAATGGCTGAATTGTAGCTTATATGAATCTAGCTCAATAAACCTATAATAAAGGAAAAATAAAAGAATAAAAATAATAAGCATCAGCTTAAAAAGCCTCCAGATCCTGCTTTGTGTTTGTCCAGTATTGCATAGTTCAAGACCCTGGGAAGCCAACAGATTAGTTGTGTTATCACCAAAGAATGGGCATGAGTACGCAGGTAACACACCTTGCACTATTGCTCCTTGTACTCTACCTGATAAGCAGCACATGCCACACTCTCACTGACATGAACAGACATTCATTCTGGTCATATTCCCATGGCCCATCGCGACCTTCCGTATTGTCCTCACACATGGCTTCTGCCAGGGGAGTCCTGGCTAACACTCTGGACAGGAGAAATCCAGAGATGACCAGAATTCTAGTCACACAGGGGAGGAGTAAAGATCTCATCAGCCTATCCTGCCTCTACAAAAACAATACATCCTCCATTCATTTGTTCATCCTTCACAGAGGCTCAGCAAGCACCCTAAGCTATGGAGCCCAAGTTATGGAACAGACAGATATACACAAGGTTCAAATCCAATGTTTCCACTTTCTAATTATGACATCTCTGAGACTTCCATTTCTAAAAAGATGGGTCCTTCCTATCTCTCCAGGTCCCTGTGAGATACTGTATGTGAAAAGAACATCCTCACAGTAGTGGCAGACAAATTACAAGAAGTCACCACAGCAGGTAGGGTTTGAACTTGTAACTCCAGAAAAAAGCCCAGGAATTACATTTCTGTCCAATGGAGGACAGTTCTTCTCGGTATTTCTACATGATCTATGGATGGTAACAAGCCCTAGGCCTCCAGAGAGAACACCACACTTGTGACTTCATGGGGAATAGTCTGGCAGTTCCTTAAAAGATGAAACATTGTGTCTGGCTTATTTCACTTAACATAATGTTTTCCAACTCCATCAGTTTGGTTGAACTGAACTCCATTAATATGTACAATTTACACAATGTTAATTAAAAATGATAATTTTGAAGGTTAAACATTGAGTTACCCTAGACTCTAGCAATTATCCCCTTAGATGTACACCCAAAAGTAACGAAAATATAAGTCTACACAAAAATTTGTCCACAGTGCTCATAGAGAAGAAGCTGACTCTGATGGTTTCAATGTTGTTTGCTCTCCAGAACTCTACCTCCATTGTGTGGTAGAAAGAAGTTGAAAGCTTAATCTGACTAAGGTATTTAGAAGTGGTAGCTTTCGGAGGTGTTTGGGATCAGATAAAGACATCAGGGTGGAACCTCATGGTTGAATCTTGGTAGCATTATAAGAAGAAGGAGAGAGAACAGAAAAAAAAAACATACATGTGCTCTCTGTTTTTCACCATGTGATGCTCCACATGACTCAGACCAGAAAGAAGGGCATCACAGATGCAGTCCCTGAACCCTGGACCAGAACCCTGTGAGGCAAAATAAACCTCTTTTTTTTTTTTTTTTTTTTTGTAACTTACCTGGTCTGTAGCACTATGTTTTAATATCAGAAAACAGACCAGAATACTGATCCAGGCTGGAGGAGCTACTTGAAGAGACAGTTCCAGGGTCCCGGGGAGCAGGTCCTGGGGATCTTCCCCAAGTGCATCACCAGCTGTAAACTGAGCTCTGTCAGTCCCACCCACAGTCAGTGCATAGCCACTTTCACTAGTCACTTTTGTCATCCTAGTTAAATCCCAGAGGAGCAGCCCCACCCAGTGCTGTTTAAGAAGAGGTAGGAGGAGTCATAAAAGAGAAGCCCAGGCCAAATTCAGCCTACAGACATGTCTCCTACAGCCCACATTATATTTTTTAAATTCTGAAATTTCTTGCAGAATTATATTATATCTGACTTCTCTTGAAAAATCAAAAGATCAGGCAACACTGACTTTACAGCTGTCAGAAAGAGAGGCTTTAGGGATTTCTGATCTTATTTGTGTTCTTTTTCCATCTACTTTTCTTGGCTTAATTTTGCTCCCCACACCCCAACTTTTTGCACTGGAAATTGATCTCTTTAATTTGCAGACTTTTTTTTTCCTAATTAAATGTCCATCCAAGTTTTGATATTTAGTGCTTCTATTATCATAGAATTATAAGTATCTTAAAAGTTCCATTATTAATTCTTCCTTGACCCATGAATTATTTAAGAGGTTTCTTTTTAATTTCCAAATAATGAGGACTTCTATTTTGAGGGTGATTATTTTCTAATTTCAAGGCATGAGGATCAGGAAACAAGATCTACATTACAGTTACTCTTTGAATTTTTATGAGATTTGCATTTAATTGATGGATTTTATAAGTATTGCATATGTGCTTAAAAAAGAACAAGTAAACTTTCTTTACTAGATACAAAATTCACTTAAGCTTGCTACTGTTGTTATCCACAACCTACTTATCTTTGCTGATGTGGGGTCTACTTAATCCAGCACTAACCAGGAAAAAAAAATGATTGAAATCTCCCCAAAATGATGATCAATTTGTCCATTTCTCCATTTCTAACAAAGTCTACATCAAATACATGAGACTACTTTATTAAATGAATATACCTTTAGAATTGCTATATCATCTTGAGAAATGAACCTTTTCTCATTAAACGGTGACCTGTCTCTCCTTGGCCTTGTCTGCTATTCTGAAGTCTCCTAAATCTTAGGTTGACATAACAATACCAGCCTGTCTCTGGCTGTCTGGCACTTTGGTTTCTATCCCTTGGGCTTTCAACCTTTTCTTGCCTTTACACTTTAGCTGTATCTCTGGGGATAGCATATCCCTGGATTTTTGGATTGGTCTTATCTGTCTAATACAGTAGCCTCCATCTTTGAATTGGTGGGCTTAATCCATTTACATTTGCTGATTATCGGTCCATTTAGACTTGTTTTTCCCATCTTATTTTATGATCTCAATTTGTCTTGGTTTTTCTGCTTCCTTTTTCTCCTTTCTAACTTTTCTTATAAAATATTACATCCCTTTTTCGCTAATCTATTCTCTCCTGCTGTGCAAGCTGCCTGACCTGGCTGCAGCCCCACGGATACGTGTTAAACACGTATAACGTGCCAGTTCAAAACCGGAATGTCAACTGCAGTTCGGTCAACCCAGGGGGTACATGTGAATTTTCTTCTCCTTGGGGTTGGGCTGAGAGAAGAGATGTTTTACTGTGTCCCATATGGATCCCACATTCCCCAGTTTAGAGCTGCTCTGGGGCCATCAGAACCTTTGCTACCAATGCCATGGGGGAGGGGCCACAACAGCCACATCAGGGTCCACACTGAGCTCATCCTGGGACCTGAGATGAAGCCACTCCTTAAATAGAGACTTGTGCTGGATTTTTCCTATTTTGCCCCAGTTCCCACTGTTCCCTACTTTATCACACCCCTGGGCTTCATAAATTCACTTTGCTGCCTAGTCTAGGAAGTCACATGAGATGCAGCCCCTTCTTTGGGAGAAACACAGAAACCACGAGATTTGACCCCAGCTTCATGGCTGTGATGGGAACAGGCATGTGCATGAGCACCCCACCTCCTGAACCAGCATCAGGGAGGACTTCTCTGGTTACTCAACACTGCTTTGCAGTCATATCATAGTACTGCCATTACTCAGTATTCCTGTTGTTTTATATTCATGTCACTGGACATCTGGCACTCCCATGCAGTCCTGGGATTACTCACCCGCCACGGAGTCCCGAAGACTGGCCTAAATTGCATATGTGATAGGACCAGAAACTAAATGTCTTCTGAAAAAAAAATAAATAAATAAGGCCCCTTCATCTCTGTTTCTGGAAGGAACCTGGAACTAATAGTGACAGGACCATGGTCATGAACAAGTCAGAAGAAGGAACAAGGGAGCTGATCCACTGCCTTGCCCAGGCGCCTGAAGAGTGGGCTGCGTGGGGGCAAGGAGGTGGAAGGCGTGGGAATGAGGCTCTGGACAGTGCGGCCAGCTGCCTGGCAGAGCCAGGGGCACAAGAAAGTTCAGAAGGTGGGCTTCCACAGGACACCCAAAAGGGATGAGATTGGTCAGTATGGGCTTGAATAAAGAGAGCCAATCAACACAACCACACGGTGAACTAGGAGCCTGCACACAAGACAGACCATGTTAAAAATACCAGAGGATAAAGGCAGACCCCTAAACCTCAGACGAGGTTCCTGGAGTTTACCTGACCATGACAGTCAACTGCTCACATCCAGGGCTTCTCCAGCCCGTCAGCAGTACAGGCTGTCATGGTGTATCCTCTTGTCTGCCACTTTCCCCAACTCAACTCCTCAGGGACAGAGACCAGATGGTACATACCCAGTGCCTAGTGCAGGGAGACAGGAGCTGTCACAAGGGTGCTCACAACACTCCCCGCATGATTGAATAGGTAAGTAATTGGATGGATGGATGGATGGATGGATGGACGGATGGGTAAATGGATGGGTGGATGGGTGTATAGGCAGATGAAAGGGTGGATAAACTCTGATACTAGAAAGTGAATTCTTCATTTCCATGCCAATTAAACCAGGCAACAAAGTCAGGGAGGGAAGCTGTTGCACTGCCATTTGCCTCAGTCACCAATTCTAGGTTTTTTAGGGATCCCAGTGACCAGGCTTGACCACAGATCAATCACAATGAGCCCAGTTTCAGAGAATGAAAGAGACACTGAAGTTAACTTCCCGGGCTTGTGGATGGGGCTGCTGATATGGCCTCAGTGCCTGAGAGCAGACAGCATGTGGTAATCCACCTTATCCCCACATCTTCCCTCTGTCCCTCCACCTGTGAATTCTGACCCTTCCCACCATTCAGCCTCCAGTTTTCCCTACTTTCTGTCTCCCTGTCATGAAAGTTAGCCAGGGCCTGGCTCAGAAGTGAGTCAGCAAAGCCTCAAGGTAGGGCCATCTCCCAAGACCATGGTACGAAGGACCATATCATCTCCTTTCAAATGACAGCAGGTGGGAAATCTACCGTGTTCCCCCTAGACCAAGCCCAAGGCCACCGCTGGAGCCACAGCAGATATAAACACAGAGCAGAGTCCAGTTCTTACCCCTCTCCTGGGACATCTATGGAGATCAGGACTGGTCAATAGCCACTGGAATGTTGAGGGTGCTCCCGATGGGGGAGTGATAGGGGGCTCAGCTTGGTCCTAGTTTGCTGGACCCCTGCTCTGTCCAGACCTCGGTTTCCTCATTTGTATAAGTCAGGGTGTTAAACTAAAGCCATGCTTCACCTCCTGCTCATGGGCTCCTGTACCCTCTCTCCTCTACCCCCAACATATTTTGACTCACAGTTTCAACAGCCGGTGGCTGTTAGCAACTAGAGCAAAAGTGAGCAAGTGGTACCTGCCACAGCCTTTGGGGAGCACCCTCAACAATCCAGTGGCTATTGCAGGCAGGCGGTTGGCTCTGCAGGAGCAGGGGTGGGTCCAACATGCCATTGTGTATGTGGTCCAGTTCCCTCTATCAGTGACCTGATGGGCCACCACTCCCACCAAGCCCTGCAACTGACTGCTGATCCACTACCCAATCTGACAGGTCCTGGAGAATGCATACATGCCCCACACATAAGCTTTGGTAAGATGCTACCTGGATCCCGTTCTCTATCCCCAGCCATTCCCACAGCCTTTGCGCACTATGGTAAGCACTCTCTGAACAGGCCCTTCTTCCCCGCAAGAAGACCTGGAGGGTGTTGTTCTCTATCAGAGCAGAGTGGCCCCTGGGCTCCTTCAGGTGGAACTGCAGGCAACTTTTGTGATTGCAGAAGGACAAGAGCCACCCTCAGCCCACAGCAGAGTGAGCCCAGGCTGTTGAGTCTTATGATCTGCCTCTTGGGTCACACATACCCAATGGAGAAGGGTCCTGGGACTTACTAACAAGGACCATGGTGTCAGAATTGCGCAGGAAACTACGAGCCTGAGAATTTGGATGAGGCGCAGAGGAAACAAGTCAGACACCAGAGTCTTGGGGGCCAGCTCAGGGTAGGATAGCTCCTTCCAATATTTTCTACATGGATAAAGACACAGTTGTGCACACATGCATGTATGCAAATGTGAGGGAGAAAGAGAGAGAAAGGAAGTGAGATGGAGACAGAGAGTGTATGAATGTATAACCACCAACCAGACATAGCCTTTGTCTGGGAATCTCAACCTCCATTGGCAACCAGGGCAGGTAGGGCCGGAATGAGTGGGTGGGCCAGACATGAAACAGCAGGGAGACAGGAGCTGTCTGCCGCATCCACAACAGGCACAGAGCCACTGGCTAAACACTGCCTTCAGGCACGCACCCAGGATGACCATGCATGCCTTTGGATCTTTCTGGAAAAACTGAAAATTGAGATTTTAATAAAACCTCCTGATTTTTAAGTATACACTCAAAAGTTTTTGAAGACATTGTGTGAGTCAAATAAAACATGATGGAGGCGGGGGAGGGGTGCAGAAATATAGCCCATGAGGCCAGGCCTGGTTTTAGTCTAACACTCCCAATTTTACACATGAGGAAACCAAGGTCAGGTCAGAGCGGGGACACGGCAAACTAGGGCCAAGCTGAGCCCCCTACCATTTGCCACAGCCCTTGGAGAGCACCCTCAACATTTCAGGCACCAAGGACACCAGGAAAGGGAGAATTGAGCCCTGCCCACAGGAGCCCCTGTTTCTAAGAGCCCAAACTGTGAGCTAAGGTGGCCCAAGGTTCCTGCAGGGCTCCTCTCTTCTGGGTGTGTGAGGACCCCATGCCCCTTCTCAGTCCAAGGTTCTAGAACAAATCAAAGTCAGCCTACCGCGCAGCACAAAGGAACACAGTTATCTGACCTGCATATCAAGCACTTTGGACCCAAGGGGTGCAATCCTCTTGTGACTACACCCAAACATTTGCTCTCTAAGCTGTAGGGGTCTGGAGAATGTCCTGACATGGGGGCCCATTATAAGCCTGGATCCCTGCAATCAGGTTCCAAATGCAACAACCATGCGATCTGTCCACCCCAGTCCTGGCCAGTGGGGTGGGCTGCCTCCCTGATGTCCTGGCCATTTGCAGGGGGCTAGGGGCTGATCCAAACCCAACAGCCACCCTTGCTCCAGTGTGCCCCATCCCATCCAAGGTTCTCCAGCCTGGATGGAGCCTCCCCCCACTTCCTCCCCCCACACCCGCCTGCTAATGCTCTGCAGATGGGCTTCCTCACTGACCTCCAAGAAAAACAGGACGACCGCAGATTTCTCCTCATAGAAACGGAACCGCTGGAAAGGTCTCTCGCGACGTTCCCGAAATGAAAATAAAAATTCCTCTGAAGTACACTTCAACTCCCAGGCAGTCCCAGCTATAACCAAGGCTGGGTCTCCAGCTGCCACCCGAGCTGGGGTGAAGGACCCCAGCAGCAAAGCCACCACATGACACCCCTCCTCTACCACCACCCACCTAAGAGCCACTTGGCCCATTCACAGCTTTCAAACTTTTTGAATTAGCTGCCAACATTTGAAAATGAAGTGGTTTTACATAAAATCTTGATTTCCAGCTTCTCTTCAAACATCACAGGCCCTCCTGCTGCCAGCCGACCCCACATTCACCTGCACCCCCACAGCCAGCCCAATCTACCTACACTGTCCCTGTGGCTCTCACCAGTAGCTGCATACACAACCTCTGTCCTTAGGTCACAGGGACATACGCTCCTTTGTTGGGGCTCTGACCTTCCCTGTAGTCCATGTCACCCAGCTCTGAATCCTTTCTGAGTCCAAATACTAGATCTCGAGTCCCGACACCTCCTGTACACATTCTAGCACGTGCCTGCCAGTGGCCCTGGGCTTCAGGTTGGGTGGGCAGAGTGGAGCAGGCCATCACTCTCCTTGTTCCTAACCCAAGCCTCCTGACCCAAACAACTTGCATTGAACATCTTGTCAATGCAATTCCCTTAATTCCACTTCCCACAGATCAGCAGGGGCTCATGCTGGTGGTCAAGGGTCTCAGGGTGTCCCCTGATCCTCTTTCCTGTTGGAATGACCTGTCCACACTGGGATGACCCATCCCAGCTCTTTGCCCTCCTAACTCCACCACTTGCCAAGTCCATTTGTTCTTCCAAGTCTGGTCACCCCCACCCTGGCCCCAGCCCCTGCCACGTAACCTATCAAAAAGCTGAGTATAAAGAGGTTGACTGCGGGCCTCTATGGCACATCCCACAGAATCCCTGCAGTCAGCCAAAGAAAGGCTCCAAGCCTGGGCAACATTTCTTCCAGCTGGGAATCTGCAGATGGACTCAAACATGTGTCCAGAGAGATCTGGATAGAATCCTTGAAAAAAAGTCCAGACACACTGAGCCTTGCTAGGCCTGCATCCGAGCAAAAGAGAGAATTCCTGCCAGCACTGTCTTGGTGGATCTGCAGGGCCTGGCTAGGGAGTCAGGCTAAGAACAATGGTTCTCTGGCTCCTTCATGACCTTGGGGTGATTCTAGATGGGACTGTGGGTCTTCCTAGTGGGCAGTGTCCCTCTCTGACCAATGCGGGGTTTCCTAACATGACCTCCAGCACACTCACTATTCTATCACTCCATGTCACTAATCTGGCTACTTCTCTCCATGGTCACCTGATCCAGGCCACAGTCTCTCACCCCAGACAGCAGCCTCCTCCTGGCTCCCTGCCTCCTCCCCTCCTGCCCTCTTCCATGGAAACCAGACCATGGCACTTGCAGTCAGGGAACAGTACCCCCTGTTCCAAGACTGAACCCATAAGAACCACTGAGGTTTGCCCTTCACACCCACTACCACCAGCCCTAACCCTGCTCTCTCTGCTAGGTCCCCAAACAGGCCAATTCCATTCCCCCACAGGACACTTGGATCTACTCCCCCAAACCCCTCTCCCTGTTAGTGAACAACAATTCAGATCTCAACCCCATCATCGTGGCACTGCCCATGCTTTCAATTGTGCAGATATTTGAAACCTGACCAGTTTGCTCTGTGTGAAGCCAAGACCGAATCTGTCTAGCACCCCCTGGGTCTCAGAGCCTGGCCCAGTTCTAGGTCCTGTTGTGGACACTCCATAAATATCTGTCCAATGAGTTAAAGGAATGAGTAAGTGAATAGAGGATATGGTTTCATGAGATACTTTGTGTTCAAAGACCGTGGAGCGGGGATCAGCAGCCAGAGCAGGATGGGGTGGTGAGGCCTGCATTCCTGGGCCCCACTCCATGCTGTTCCAGTGCCTACCCAATGTCCTCAACTTCAGGGTCTGGACCACAGCTCCTGACCCTAGGGAGAAGAAGCTGAGTCATGGATGGAAAAGTGATAAGCAGGATCAGGGACATTATTTCCAGAGCCCAGTGTAAAATGAAAATGCAAGGTAGCCTGTGTAAAAAGTGCTTAAGAATTCCAAAATGGTGACAGAAGAACATTAAAGCAAGTGTAGGGCCCCTCTGGGTTGGGGCTTTGTGCAACAGGCTGCATCCTTGTGAAACTGGCCCTGGTAAGGGCGAGGAGATGGAGCCAGTAAAGGCCTGTGAATCCCTGATGTCCCATAGCCCCAGCAACATGCCACCTCCACAAACTAAGAACCTGCAGCCAGGAACAGCGGGCTGTGAAAGTCCAGGCAGGCATACCAACAGAGCCACAACACAGGTGGGCTTCTGCAGCAAGACCTCAAACAGCTACAAGAAACAATCGCTGCTCCAGGAGTGAGGAGCACAGGGCCAGGCTTTCTAGGCAAGTACATTCATTTTTTCTTTTCACGGATATTTAGGCACCAGCTGTGTGCCAGGCACTCCACACGATGCTAGGAATTTCACTGCAACCAAAAGTCTCGCCACAGCCAATGTGCTAAGTGACCTGGAGTCTCACCCTGGCTGGACTTGGGTCTCTGCCTCAATGAAGCAGAGCTCCAGGCCTTGATGCTCAGAAGCTTCCTAAGGATGTCCAGCCTTGAGACAGGGCTCAGAGAGCCAATTCTCTCCAGCCCAGGCTCAAAGCATGACAGGAGGGTGCAGCACAGGGAATCAATAGACCTTGGTTCTTAGGGGCCAGTGTCCCTCTCTGACCAATGTGGGAGTCAGACAGCCTGACTTCTATTGTTGCTCTACAACTTACTACCTGTGCAACTGTTGGAGCCTCAATTTTCTCATCTGTAAAGCGGGCACAGCAACAGCACCAACCAACTGTGTGGGCTTGTTACAAGATTTCAATAAGATGCGATGCCTGCATTGCTCTGCTAAATGCTGTGACTATAAATTCTCAACAAATTGCAACCTTCTCCTTCTTTCCCTGTTGATCTCACTGGGATGACATTACTCATGGGCCTTGGTATTCTCACCTGCTTTCAGGTGTTCCATGAGGATGAAATGACACACCAAGGCAGTGCACCTATCCTCAAGCAAGCCCTTAATAAATATGCATGTGCCTGAACCACCAGCTCAGCTCCAAGGAGGCAGGAGAAGGACCATTTACACAGCCAGCTAAGGAAACACTAACAAAACTGGAAAGGAAAGAGGAGCTCCATCCCAGAGAAAAGGTCTGTATCAAAGTCAATATCTAAAACAGATTTGTAAAAAGGCTTATCTCAATATATAAGACCCCAGGAGAGAAATGGTCCAAGAACTTAAAGAAGACGACCACTCATCCTTGCCGGCAATCAAAGAAGCACAAATTAAAGCAAAAAGCAGCAATGCTTTACCGCTAGAAGAGTAAAGTATTTAACAGTAAGCCCCTGTGCTGGTGAAGATTTGGGGAAACCAGAGCTGCTATGGGAACCAGGCTGGCTCTGCGTGAGTGGTGAATTTGTTCGGCACTTGGATTCCATAATTCATTCAGTCACTCAGCAAGTACGTCCTGATGGCTGCTCAGAGCCAGAGCTCCAGGGCTTTGAGGCTGCTCAGGCCACCATCTGTGGGGTTAGCAATGGGTACCTTCACAGGAACAGAACCCAAGACCAGCTGCCAGGGTGTCTCCAGCCCCTATTTCCAAGAGAGTTTACACTCACCAGGAGTAGAGAGGACTGAGGCTGTCCAAGGCAGCCACTGTGTGGGAGTGGCTGGTGAGCGCTGCCTGGGAACCAACTGGGTGAGCAACTGGGCTCTGTCTGCAAGGGCCCGAGAAGCAGGGCCCACCCTACACACATCCCACCCTACACTCTCACAGCTCCAGCTTCTCCCCACCTTGTGGGGGCCCTACCCAAAGTGGCAGGCTGGGGAAGGAGGACCTGACCTAGTAAAGCAGCAAGGACACACATGAATCCACCAGACCTGCTCCTTACATTGTTCCTAATTATCCCAAATGCAGAGAAGGGACACTGTCATCGGGGCAAGAGGAGTTTCCAGTGCACACGAGAGCCTGCCTGCCTGCGGGGCCACATCTGGAACCCCAACTCCCTACCCCATGAGTCTAGAAGCTAAATGGGGCTTTGCCTATGGCCTGGACCTTTTCTCCTAGAAAAAAAAAAAGTTTCCTCTGAGCCAGAGGGGCACAGAGCAGTGGGAGGGCTATGTCTGTGGAATCAGAAGGACAGGTCCCCTACCCAGGTGCTGCACGTAGCAAGGGTCACACGGAGTTAACACCAGCCTCAGGGCTTCAGCATCTACTATTCCCTCTGTCTGAAACACTTTGCAGAGCTGAGCCTCCCATCACTGAGGTCTCTGTTCAAATGTCATCACTCCTAACCTAGAGTACCTCCCTCCCTACCCGTCTTCTCTCATGCTATACCACCCCCCCCCCCTTTTTTAACTTTGACCACAGAATTTTCTACTGTCTGCGAGTTTCTGCTCATTGTTTCCCTTGCTGGACTGTGAGCTCTGAGAGAATGAAGACTTGCTCTGGGTCATCCACTGCTGCATCCCCAGCACCTGAACCCATAGTGGGCAGACAGGTAAGAATGTGATGAATGAATGAATGAATGAAAAGGAAAACGTGTGGCATTGGGCAAGGGCCAACCCTCTCTGAGTCTCAGTCTTCCCTCTAAAAACTATAGTAATTATTACTGTTATTCCTCCTATGATTTTTCAAGCAGCATTATGATTAGGAATTATTGAATCCTCCATGACATCTGGTCACCTGGTCCTTTCCCAGCCCAGATCAGCCCCCAAAGCCCAGCTCCTGGGCCATCTCTTCCACCACATCCTGGTCCAGACTCCCACAAACTGTCCCATCCTGTGAGCTCTCACCTGGGCCCTGTCTTCCTCCCAGGTGTGCACCATCAAGCTGTGGGGGATGCTCCAGACAGACTTCTCCTTTCCCCTTCAGGAACATTCCCTGAGGCTTTACCCCTATATTAGTCTGCTTTTCATCACTGCAACAAGATACCTGAGATAGTAACTTAAAGGAGGAAAGACCATTTTGGCTCACATGTTTCAGAAGCTTCAGTCCAAGGTGGCTTGGCCCTATTGCTACAGACCTATGGCATCACAGGACATCATGGCAAAAACACATGGCGGAAAGAAAGAGGAGGCCAGAAAGTGAAAGAGAAGAAGAGGAAGGGTCCAGGGTCCCAATAACGCCTTCAAGGTCACTTCCCCACGGACCTAACTTCCTCCCACTAGGCTCCACCTCTTAAAGGTTCTAGCATCTACCAATAGTGCCACAGGCCGGCAACCAAGCTTTCAACACAAGCCTTTGGGGGACACTTGTCTAAAACCTAATACCCAGAACCACACCCAGGGTGAGGGCCAATTTGGGAGCTCTAGAAGAGGCACTCCAACTCGAGTTATCTAGCCCAGCTTCCACGCACTGTGTGTCTACCGTCTCTGTAGGACTGGACTGGGTGCTGGAGATGCAGCAGTAGATAAGCCAGAGCAAGTCCTTGCTCTCCCCAGAGCTCACAGACCAGTGAGAGAGACACGATGAGCCCAAGCTCCCAGAGCGGAAAATCCTATGGTCAAAATTAAATAGGATAAAATAGCATGAGAGAGGGCAGGTAGAGGGGAGGTAGTCTAGGTCTGAGTTGAACTGAGGCCTGAAAGATGGGGAGGCTCAGCACTGGGGAGAGTGTTTCAGACAGAGGAAACAGCAGATGCTGAAGCCCCGAGGCTGGTGGTATCTCTGTGTGGCCCAGGCTAAGTGCAGCACCTGGGATGGGGACCTGTTCCTCTGATTCCACAGCCACACCCTTTCCTGGCTGCCCCAGCTTAGGCTCAAGAGAGGGTGAGACTGAAGGAGAGAAAAATAAAGCCTGAGAGTGGGAGGGGGAGAGAGCCAGACACCAACATTTCCACCTAATTGTGTGACCTTTTCCCGGCTCAGAGTTCCTTCAGGGCCAAGTGCACAGTGCTGCTTGGGATTAATTTCAAAGAGAAATGGGTCAAGGAAAATTGGAAATTTTTATAGAAAACACTTCAGCCTTGGAGCTGGTTAAAGTGTTTGCCATCCTGCCGAGAATTCTGAGAGAAAATAGGGCCTGTGGTCAGAGGTCTCTGGCTAGCATAAATTGGCAGAGTTTGGATCTTGAGACCAAACCCAGTGTCCTAGCCATGCCTGTCCTCACTGGTTTCAGGGAAGAACATTCAGTCTCTCTCAGATGTCCCTCGAGCTATCTCTGCGTGCCCATCACTGTAACTTCAGTGCAAAGGCTGGATCCAGCACATCTCCCCTCCACCCTCTGTATCCACCAGCAGCCCACCGTGGGATCCTCCCCTTGTGTCCCCCGATCATGCAGGAGTTCCGTGATGTCTCTTTGACAGTTATTCACGGGGACACCTGAGCCACGGAGGGAGCCTCACCCAGTCCCAAGGGATATCCTGAATAGAGCCAGCTAGTCCCATCCCCAGCCAGAAGCACAAATGTCACAGACAGCTAGCATCTGCTGTGTTGGGGACATGCAGAAAGCAGATTTGCCAAGCTCACTTGCAAAAAACCAGGTGCACTATTTTTGCTAATTAAACTTTGGCTCCACCTGTAAACAGATCTCAGCTTTACTTTTGATCATGTGCTCTCCAGAAGCCAGGTGTGGTCACTGTGCCATCAGAAAAGCTCTTTCAGGGACATTCACAACACAAATCCAAAGGGAAGGAAAGAAAAGCATTATGTCTGTGGAAAAGAGCAGAGAGAGAAGGGGTGGCAAGGGCTGAGGGAAAATCAGGGACCCACACAAACACCCCTGGACTCCTAACAATGGGTCTCAGCAAGCAAGGAGCAGGCACTGTGCTCTGGATGAGATGTGAGCTAGTTTGTATAATGCCAACAGCCCCTGGAACATTGTACCCACTTGGAGGTGAGGAAACTGAGTCACCAAGGGGTTGGGTACTCTTCCCAGGGCCCCACAGTCAGTGGAACAGCCAGGCAGCCTCAAGCCACACACACTCCACTCGTCTACCATGCTGGGAGCAGCTGCTGAGATGCAAGCCATCTTTGTGGACCATCGCTTACACCTGAGTTGGGGTCACAGCCAGGACTGAAATTGCCCTGCTCTGGATCACACTGGTCATCTGCCCAACAATCCAGGACCTTTCTGAACCACATTCACCTGGTTGCCTTTACCCCTGAGTCAGATTCCATAGAAACATGAGAAGAGAGAAGAAATCAGGGGAATGGGAACGGCAGGTCTGAGACTAGATTTATATTGGACATGGAAGAGAGGATGTCCAACCAAGCAGGTGGGGTTGTCACCACTGGTGCGGAAGTAGGGGAGGGCTGGAGAGGAGGCATGTCAATTCCAGACTTCATTGTTGGAAACATACCATGGATCCTTGTCTCCACTGTGAGATGAGGTGGGTCCTGGCCACATGCATGGTTTCTGCCTTGATAGACCAGGGTGCAGGACTCATAAGCTGCAGACCCCAACCCAGAAAAACAGTCAGGCCAGGGCTAATCCAGGCCCTTCCAGCTTGACTGACAGCTCTAGAGTGCTCTCCTCCAAGTCTGACCCCAGACAACTCCAGGCCTCTGAGAATGTGCAGCCGCGGCTTTCCCAGTGCCAGCCCCCGCCCACCCTTCCTAGCGTGGGCCACGTCACCACCCTGGCATCTCCAACAGCTGTCCCAAGGGCCCAGCCCACAGGACAGGAGCACCGTGGCTTCTGCCAAGGGTGTGCTCAGCTCTGATACACGCCTCCCAGAGCCGGGGCCAACCGCCTCAGGTTTCACAACCAGTGCTTCTCCTTGGGTTTCCTCGGGTCCCCGAGCTGCAGACACAGCTCAGAGGTGGAAAGAGGAGAAGGAACTGAGAGGGTACCAGGAATCAAACCCAGAGGTGCAATGCAGTGAGCTAGCAATAGCCAGCTTGGCAGGGCCCTGGCTGAGTTGTACTAAGAGCCCCACGGTTACCATGTGAGAGAGCTGGACCCCAGGGCTCAGCAAGCAGTTCAGGAAGTGCCAGGGTGGGAGACACAGAGGGAGGTCTTGACATGGGGACGTGAGCCAGGCCTGGGGCTCAGGATGTGAATCCATCCAGGGGGCACATCGCCACCCTCCCCCAGGGCCCCAGGGTTCACCACTTAGACAGTCAGCTGAATCATGACCCCCCAGGATGTCGACATCCCACTCTCCAGACCCCTGAGTGTTACCTTTTATGGCAAAACAGAGTGCCGATTTAGGATCCTGAAATAGGGAGACTATCCTAGATTACTGTGGGCCCTAAAAGGAATCACAAGTATCCTTATAAAAGGGGGACAGAGGGAAACTTGGCTACAGAAGAGGAGGAGACCATGTGACCACAGAAGCAGAGGCCAGAGGCCAGAACGATGCAGCTGTAAGCCAAGGGAGGCCGGCAGCTACAAGAAACTGACAGAGGCCAGGAAAGATTCTCCCCTAGAGCCTCTAGAGGGAACCAGCCCTGCGGACGCCTGGATGTTACTCCTTAAAGACTCATCTTAGACATCTAACTTCCAAAATTGTAAGAGAATAAATTATGTTGCTTTAAGCCACTAAGTTTGTGGTCATTTGTTACAGCAGCCACAGGAAGCTAAGATGGACATCAACAACTGCAGATCAGAAAGGCTCCCTGACCTAGCTGTCCATAAATTTGCAATCCCCCACCCCAACATATCTCCTGCTCCGTCCTCTCCAGTCCTCCCTCCCACCAGGCCTCATCACTGCCTGGGCCCACTCCCTAATCCTGACACCCACTACATATTACAGAAGCTTGCCTGCCAGTAAATGGAGTCTTCCCTGTCCTCTGTGTGGCCGGTTGGGACAGGGCTCCTGTGTCTCCCCTATGCCATTGCTCCAGCCATCCCCCTGACCTCCCACTCTGCACATGACAACCAGAGCAGGCTTGCCAAAACAGAATCCTTAGTCAAGTTTCTTCCCCAAACCCTCTGGTGTCTCTCCCAGTCCATACAGGAGATTGAGCAGGTCCGGGTCACTGGAGGCTGCAGCCCCCACAAAGTCCCCAGCTATCAGCTTTGCCCTCCATCTCTCGCTCAGCAGCCTGGAAAACTCCTGTCCGGCTCAAGAGAATGAAGTATGAGGCTGGAGGGGTTGGCTTGCAGGCACAGTTGGGAAGGGCTGGCTGTGGGCCACCAGGTGGAGACTGCAGGCAGGCCAGCCAGCTGCTCTCGGCCACGTGGAGGAGCCACCCAGCACAGGCACCCCCCTCTCTCAGCAGGCTTGCCTTGGCAGCAGCAGGGCAGAGTGACTCCCGCGGTGTTCTACCTCCTCTGCCCGTCAGGGAGGACACCGCAGCCTGACAGCAGCGGGCAGAGGCTTGGCACAGGCTGCTTCAGAGAGAAGGCAGCAGCCAAGGTCACTGGCACAGGGTTGTCTGACTTCTCTTCCCCCAGTCCAGGAGGGGTGTGCATGGCGGGGCTTGAGGACACAGCAGCCTAGTGACAGATGCCCAGGACAGGAACCACCTGCCCCTACTCTGTTCCAAGGCATACTAGGGGGACCACAGAGGACATCCCATGGAAGAGGGCGGAGGACACTTCTGCCTGTACATCTCAGAAAGCAGAGGCCAGCCAGGCGGCTTGTAATCCTAGCTTGGGAGGCTGAGACAGGAGAATTGCGAGTTCAAAGCCAGCCTCAGCAAAAAGGAGGTGCTGAACAGCTCAGTGAGATCCTGTCTCTAGAAAAAATACAAAGTAGAGCTGGGGATGTGACTCAGTGGTTGAGAACCCCTTAGTTCAATGCCCCATACCACAAAAAAAGAAAACAGAGGCCAATGCCAGGGGTGGGGGGAAGAAAGGGGGGTGCTTGTTTTATTTGGTCCATATGATGCTTTTCAGAAATTTGAAACCACACTTTAAAATCAGGGTGGTTTACATACAAATTATGATATCTGAATTTTCCTGACAGTATGATAATCAGCTGGCTCAGATCTAAACTTCCATCAGGTCATGCATGGTCAAGGAAAGGCTGTCCCTTTGGATGGGGTCTCTGGTCTGCCCTATACCCATGGCAAGGCCAAGGCCAGGGGCTGAGTGCTTCTGCTTTTATCTTTACAGACATATTTTCTTTGTCATTGTGTTTACATCAAAAGTAGGGAAATGAAAGCCAAGCCAAAGGTGGGTGCAATTCTTTTTTTCCCTCTGCCGTTCTTCTCATTGGCATTGCCTGCCAGGCCCCGAGGGCTTCTGAGTTTGCCGTTCTTGTGTTGGGACATCAGGACTTTCTGCAAGTGGCGCTGTGCATCTGAAAGGAAGATTGCATGCACAGAGTATGCTCTAGGGATTTTCACAGAATCCCAATTTCAGCCCCCTGAAGGCTAAGACAGCCAGGCCCTCAATGCCAACGCCAAAGCCAGCTTCTTGGGATCAGCCCAGCCACAGCCTGGACTAGCCTTTCCAGGTGTGGGGCACCATCTGGCTGAGACTGGATCTAGATGTTGCTCCATGTGGGCCCTTCATGGGTGTTTCAGAAATGTGTGCTCTGTCCAGTATGTAGCCAGCCTTGTATGAGGGTCAATTCACCTCTTGAAACTGGCTGAATGGTGACCCCAAGGATAACAAGTCCTGATTCCCATAACCTGTGACTGGTACTTTGGGAATGTCAAAAATGGACTTTGCAAATGTGATCTGATTAAGGATCTTGATATGGACAGACTGTCCCGGATGAGCTGGACGAAGCCAAAATGTAGTCACATGCAACCTTGCAAGGGGAGGCAAAGGGAGATGGGACACAGACAGACAAAAGAGGAGGTGATGGGACCACAGAGACAGACATTGGAGAGACACAGCCATAAACCAGGGGAGGCTGGTAACCACCAGAAGCTGGGAGAGGCAAGGAACATATCTCTCCTAGAGAGACTCCGGTGGGAGCACAGCCCTCCCAAGACGGTGATTTGGGCCCCAGTGAAACTGATTTCAATTTCTAATCCCCAAAATTATAAGGTAATAAATTTCTATTCTTTTAAACCCCCAGCTGGTGTATCACTGTATTCTGAGGCTTAGAGGGAATGACGAAGTCAGGGTCACCTAGTTCTAAATCCAGGCTTCTGTTCCCAGGGCCAGGCTCCTCCGTCCTGTATTGTGTTTCTGGCTCCCTCTTCAACAACCCCAGAGACGAGAGATGGAAGCCACGGCAGGGCTCAGGCACAGAGCTGTACCCTGTTCACATACATGTGTGTATGAGCACACACACATGCACACGCACACGTGCACATAAAACATGGTTTCCCTCACCCCCACAATATAGCATCCAAGGCAGGCCTTAGGGAGGGCAGAGAGAGATTCAGGTCATCCATACACCTGAGAAAGGCCCACAGCCCCAAGGAGGCTGATGGTGATGTCTCGGCCACCTTCCCCCAAAAGGCCACTCTGGTTCCCTGGCCCCAGAGCTCTGCCTCCTGTCCCAGCAGAGCTAAACAGAGATGCTTCTACAGACACCAGTAGAGACAGTGAGGAGAAAAAGGGTCCTCCTCCTCTTCAACCTTCCACCCTTCCTGACAGCCTCCTCCAGGGCTGGAGGGCGAGACTGCTGTGAGCTAAACCACCTACCCAGCACACCCAACCCCAGTGTGAGTCTGAGAAAACATGTGAAAACCCTCATTTTCCTTCCATGTCCCCAGGCAAATTGCAGCCCAGCAACTGATCTAACATGACAGACTATTAGTGAAATGATTCTCTGAGGCTCTGTAAGCCCTGAGGTCACCCTAGGCAGCCTGTGGGCTTCTCACAGAAAACCAGACAATCGTCTCAGCACCCCTGAGGAGCAGTCAGTCATGTGGGCCCCAGGAATGCCCAGGCATCACCAACCTCAAAAGCCTGGGGTGGGTGTGTCCCCTTCCCCATGGGATGCAACACACCCGTGAACCATCAATGAAGAGTGGGACGTTCTCTATGCATCTCCAGAAGTGGCCTTGGGGAGTCAGGAGTCAGCACCTCCTGCCTGCTTCAGCCAGAAGCTCATGGATGCATTAGGGTTCCAACCAGAATTTACTGGAAGAAAGAGTCACAGCTATGGGTTGGATATGATCTATCTCTCAAGGGTTCACACTTTAGAAACTTGATCCCCAGAGCAGTGATCCTAAGAGGTGGTGGAACCTTTAAGCAGTGAGGCCTAATAGGAGCCCTGTAGATCACTGTAGGAGCTCCCCTTAGAAGGGATTAATGTAGCTCTTGTAGGACCTCTGAGTTCTTGCAACATGCAGTTTTTAGAAGAGTGAGCCTGGTCACTGAGTCGCCTTTGGACTTCCTTTCTGGAGATGTGATCTCTTAACTTTCCTATGTGTTCCTGCCATTGTGAAGCCATCAGCCCAAGGCCTCCTTGGGGCTGTGGGCCTTTCTCAGGTGTATGGATGACCTGAATCTCACCAGCCACCCAACCAGTGGGATCTCTTGAAAAAGTTTGGACTTTCAGCCTCCAAACTGTAGGCTAAATAGACCTCTTTTCTTTATAAAGTTAGCATGCCTTGGGTATTTCATTATAGTAACAAAAAGCAGACTACTACAGTCCCCTAGTGTTTTGCATTACTATAAAAAAAATACCTGAGGCAGAATACTTTATAAGTAAAGAGTTCATTTACTTCATGATTCTGCTGATTAAAGGATCTAAAGAGCATGGAACCAGCATCTTAGTATGGACCCACTTGGCTGCATCCAACCTGGTGAGGAGGCAGAAAGGGAAAAGCTGTGTATAAAAGATCAAGCACATAGGATGGTCTTGTTTTTTAACCATCTGCCTTTATAAGTCCCAACCAACTCCATGAAACCAATGTTATCTATTCTTGAGGGTGGAGCCCCCATGACCTAACCCCCTCCCACTAAGCCCCACCTCTTAAAGGTCCCACCACTTCAGCACCACTACACTGGGGACCTGGCTTCCAGCACATGAACCTTTGAGAGACGAACTACACCCAAACCATAATGCCACTCTTGTAAACACACACACCCTTTGCACTGAAGTTCTGGGATTCTGTGCCCAGCAGGGTGTGTTTGCTGCTATGCACAGCCACAGGACACAACTTTTATATATCCCCGGCTGCCACTCTGGGTCCTAACAAGGCCCAGGCCAATGGAAAGTTGAACCATCTGAGGTCACCCCAGGCCCTCGGCCCAGACCCAGCATAAACTATGTCTGGATCCTGTCCAGTCAATGAGTCGACCTCAGCCCTAGGCCATAAGGGAACAATCAGGCACATCCAAAGGGAAACAGATTCTCTGTGGACCTGAGTCATTCATGCAGTGCCATGCTGACACTGGACAGGGATGTCAAAGAAAGGGGTCTAAGCCCCAGACCATAGGTCTGTAATCTGAACTTACAGCCCAAGGCCCACATGCACACCCACAATCTAAGCTCCTGACTAGGGACTCTGAGCTGACACAGAGGCCTAGAGCTCAGCCTTGGACAGGTTCACCTCCTTCCCAGGGGCCAATTACCAACCCCTACCCCCACCCACCTTCCAGCCCAGCCTCACCCCCTGACCTGTGCTGCTGGCTTTATCCAGCACCTTCTAAGGCCAATGGTTTCTGGGCTTATTCAGAGTTTGAAATTCCTTTCCTGTGTTCTCAGTTCCAAGTTCTCATTAAAGATATGTGGATTGGGGTTGTGAGGTGGAGGGAGGATTCAACAGAAGATGCCAAAACACCAGAAGTCCAGAAAATAAAGTCGGGCCATTGAGGCCATGGGGGAAGGGCTTCCATGTTTAGAAAGATAAGCACCATATGGAATTTGGGATCAGAGTCATGGTGAAGGGCACTTGGCCAGCTCCACTGTGCAGACTCCACTTTACACTGCCTGGCATAGGTACAAGGGGCAGAACCATCCAGAATCTTCCAGTGGAGGCCAGTGCAGAAGTAAGCTTTCTGGAAACAAACATTTACAAACCCAGCAGACACAAGAAAAAGCAGAGACCAGAGGCCCAAACTTGCCCATGGTCAGAAAGAAGCAAGTTCAGAGGGGGCCTTGACCTCAGGTCTAGAGCTCTCCCCTTGTCCCACTTTGACTCTGGCCCTACAAGGTTGCTCTCCCTGCAGAAAAGCAAAAAGGTGGGAATGAGGTAGGAGGGGCTAGGCTGAGGCTGGGCAAGGCTGAGCAGGCAGCACCCAGTGGTCCAGCTGGTGGCAGCCAAGGTGGACAGCAATTCATTATCAGAGAAGAGGGGGCCACAGAAGTATTGATTAGCTCCTGAGAACACTGGGCTTCCTGATGGAACAATTCCTTTGCAAAGGTATCTGACACGGTTTCTTGAAATTAGAATGGTGCCCTGCCAAGCTGCACCCAATTGATCTGTCAAGCTGGAAAGTCAGGGAGACCTAAAATAAATGAGCCACGGCTGCTCTGGAGGGATGAAGTACTTCAGTAAATCACAGCACTGGGAGCTGCCCCCGCCAGGAGCCTCCAGAGCGATGCCAGGTTACCTACTGTGCAACCACGTGCAGTGGCTTTCCTCAGCCAGGGGTCCAGGGCCAGAGGCCGAAGGCTGAGCTCAAAGCCACTCATCACCCAGGCACAAGTGAGGTGGCCTGGGAACTGTGAGCCCTGAAGAACTTCTATGGACCCTGACCCTGGCCTCTTCACAAGCTAGAAGGAGAAATCCAGAGAATGCCAAGGAGATTTGGAATGACATAGTAGGACTAGCTCCATGAGGCTATGGCTAGGCGACCAATCCCCCTGGCCACCCAGCAGCTACTTCCACATTCCTGGACCCAAAGCATGCTTTAGTTGAAAAAGGACAAAATCCCTGGAATGTGTGCTGAGACTGCTGGGAACATCTCTAGGGTCTTTACCACGCACATCCCTCTGGGGGATCCCGAAACAGCACTCAGAGTCTTTCCCTATGAGCAGCCAGGGAAGAATTGGCATATGACAGGGACTGTCACAGGGATAGCGGCTGCACACAGGAAGGAGAAGAGGGCTGCCTAGGAAACACAAATGCCTTTTTCATGGGCACAGCACTCAGGCCAGGGATGCAGGCCTGGTCTGGGACCCCCTGTTCCCCAGTAATTGCCAACCCTGCAGAAGAATGTGGGTCCTTGGACAGCCTTTGCTTTCCTCTAGGACAGTCCCGACCTGTAAGCAATGGGTACTTAGGCTGTTAATCACCTACATGCACCCAGAGCAGAGGACTGGCCCCAACACCCCACTAGGCCATGCAGTCAGCCACACACTTGGCCCATTCCCGAGCCAGTAAGGCTGGGGCTCAGCCTTGTCTTCAATCCTGTCTGCAGAAGAGGACACACAGCGCGCCCACTTACCTGTGTCCAAGGCCTGTGGACCCTCCAGAAGAGGGGTTTTAGGGGTGGGCGGTCGGCGATATACCACGTGCACTCTGCCATGCTCAGCCTCCTGCGCCACCAGCCCTTTCTCCAGAGGCTCGATGAAGAATTCCTCCTCCTCCGTCCGGATTAAACCAGCCTGAGGGGGCAAAGTTGAGAGGTTCAAATTCCCAACTACAATAGACTAGGGAGGGGGAACAGAGAGGAGGGCCCCAGCGGGCAGTACAGCCCAGCTGAGGATCCTGCCTGATACCCCAGCTAGTCCTCAGCTAGAACCCTGGGTTGGCTGGAGGGCACAAAGGTGGTCCCTTACTTGCTCAGAGACTCCATCTGCAGAGGACATCGCCGCTAGATAATGTTGAGTCCTTTCTGAGGGAGGGGCTCTCCTGGGTCATCCTCCCACCCCAAACCTCAACTCTCCTTCCAGAAAAACTACTGTACCTGTAAAACCCAAAATGTTAAGAACAGCCTGAAGGAATTCAAGTGCAGCTCTACATCTATTATGTGGCCCTACAAGGACATCAAGATGCATCAAATAAAGTCAAGGGCCATCCTCACCCTCCAGGAACCCAGAGTTGAAGATAAAGGTCAAAACTGTCAGCTGTGGGTTGAGTCCACCCAGAGACAAAAGTTCAGTTTGGGCCAAACAATATTTTTAAACTCTGAATCCAACACTCAAAATGATGAGATTTCTGTTTTCAAAATATAATTTCAACTATCCTTGGAAAAATGCAACCTCTGACCAAAGTGGGCTTACACACTGCCCAGCAGTAGAAATCTTGGACAGACATGCGCCCTATTGCTAGTCAGAGTCCCTACTCTCCCCCATTGACTTGCCACAGGACCGGATAATACAGGCCAGTGTATTGCTGCCTCCCCACCAAGACCAGCCATGGCCTTTCCTTGCTGCAAACCCCTTGCTATTTCATTTCTGTCTGGATTCAGGTGGCCCTGTTCTGTGGCATTCAAGGCTCTCCGCCTTCTCCTGCTCTCCCAGCCCTCACACTGGCCACTGGGTTGTGCATGTCCACATGTACCCAAACCTGCCAGGTCCTCAGTGTGGGTGTTCCTGCTCCCAGCTCCCACTCTGGGCATCTGGTAAACCCCTACTCTCTCTTCAACACCTGGCTCACATCCTCCCAATTGCTCCCCTCTCCAATGCAGCCACAGGTTACTGCCCTCCTCAGGGCCATTCTGCCATCACTACTCAATCCACCTGTCCTACGAATGCTCTAGGCTCCCAAACTTTGGGTTTTTTTTTTTTTTTTTTTGGTCCACTATCCCCAAACCAAAGATCTTACACTGGGAGCTTACACAGTGTCCAACTTGCAGATGTACTTCCTTTAGATCACACAATTCTGACCAGCAGGGCTTTTTCTTTAAAGCTTGAATTGGTTGTTCAGATGCAAAAACTAGGAGACTCTACATCATTGACCAAATTTCCAGATTCTCTTAGAAAAACCTGTGTTTCTTTGTCCATCCAATACTGGCTTACATGGACCTAGGTTTCCTATCCAGCTAGGGCTGTACAAACCAGTGTGCAATCCCTGGCATTACCCATCCAGATGTTCAGAAACCTTCAAACTAACCCAAATAGCCTCTGCCACATCATCATCCTGGCTGGGAGAGGGGACAAAATGGATGTACAGGCTGCCCTCCTTCTCCATGACCTGCAGGGTACTGTTTGGGCTCTGTCCTGATGCCAGCTAGGAGCCTTCAAGGACAAAGAAGCAGCTGGTATTCCCACAGGGCCTGCTGAGCATCTGCCATTAGAGTGGGATGCAGCCATCCACCTGGCACACTCAGCCAGTGCCTTGGGGGAGCCGAGGTGCCAGTGGAGAATGCGGATGACAATCCAGGAAGAGGAAGTCCCAGTCATAAGTAGGGACTGGTGGAGGTTCAGAGGAAGACAGAACAGAGCATCAGGCCCCAACTCTGGAAAGAAGGAAGTTACCAAGGGCAGTAATGTCTACCTGAAACGTGCTCCAACACTTTGCACTGACCAAACAGTCAGAGAGAGGGACAGTGTTCACATGCAAAGGCCCAGGAGGCAAGTCACAGCCAATGGGAAGAACTGACCAGTTGGGTGGTTGGGCACATCAAGAACATCTGAGTGGCATGTCACACAGAGCAGGTCTCCAGGGTAAGGGCAGTGAGCAGCTCAAAGGGTTCAGGGCAGGAAGCACTGTGATCTGACTCATGGTGGGAAACCTGATGGCTACTGTAGGGTGAAAAGACCAGAAGAACACAAATGGGACTGGGGGAGGGGCTGAGAAGCAGATGCCCCAGAGACAGGTAAGAGGTCCTGAAGGGGACAGACCAGGGAACTGAGGAAGTAGAACTCGGAAGAGGATTTGGGGACAGATCTTATTCAGATATAAGGGAGATGCCAGGGCCCAGGAGTGCTTCCAGATCTGTGGCTGGCTGAGAAACAGCCACAAGTTATCTAGGTCCTAGAAAAGTTATCCAAGTCTTAATCCTGGACACCTCTGCATGACAGTTCATACAGTAAAAAGGGACTTTGCAACTGTGAGGAAATCGAGGCTCTGGAGCAGAGACTGAGATCATCAGGGTGGGTCTGAATGCAACCACATGCCCACTTCCCCCAAAAAAGGAAGGTAGGGGGATTTCACAAGGAACAGAAGGAGATGATGTGACCATGGAGGCAGAGACCAGAGTGAATGGCCACAAGCTAAGGAACACCAGCAGCCACCAGAAACTGGAAGAGGCCAGGAATAGCTTCTCCCCCAGAGCCTCGCAAAGGGAGCTCAGCCCTACCAACATCCTTATTTCAGCCAGACTGTACTGAGCCCAGACTTCTGGCCCCCCCAGAACTATGAGAGAAAGCATTCCGGTCCTTTTAAGTGACCTGTTACAGCAGCCACGAGAAACAAACACAGGGTCCCGATGAGTGGCCGGATGAAGTGGGTGGCGAGGTGATGGGCAAAGCCTTTCTCTGAGAGGCACAGGAAGAGGAGCAAGGGTAGGAGACCTATAAGGACACACTGGGTGTGTGGCAGGGGAGGAGGTCCAAGCAGCCAGGAAAGGCAGCAGGAACAGCAGAATGAGGTCACTGGGGCTATGGGGGAGAGAGGAGAAGGTCTGGTGGGAACCCTGCAGCCCCCACACTTCTGACTCATCTGTGGGTCCCAGGGCACCAGCAGCAAAGGGAGTCGGCAAATGCCGTGGGCTGAGAGAATGAATGACCCCAAAACATCGGGACACATCCTCCCAGGGAGACGGGAAGGGCAGGGAGGACGGTCCACGGATACATGGTAAGAATGTTTACAATAGCAAGAGTTACTTCCAGCACTTTTTTGCCATGGTGTGTGGTTTTGGAGGGAGACTGGTGTCTCAAACACAGCTTATTAACAGAATTCATTCAAAGAAGTGTGGGAATTAACCCCTGCCGGGCAGCCACAGGCCAACTATCTGAGAGTCCAGCGTTCTGGATTCCTGGCACCTTTTCTGTCTGGGTGGGTGATCTCAGGCCAGGCATCAAAGCTCCCTGGGCCTCCCATTCCTCACCTGTAAAGACAGTCAGTCCTCCCTTCCACTGCACAGTTACTACGGGGGTATACACAGCCTGGGACACACTCAGAACCAGGGCATAGACTGTGAGTGCTCCGTAACCCCAGGGATGTCATCCAGCCTGTTCAGTTTCCAAATGAGGAAACTAAAGTCCTGGAGTAGAAGGCCTGCCAGGGATATATAGGGTCTAGAGCCCAAGACCCTGTGGGAGGGACTTCTCCTGGGTGGGCCCCTGGGCCAGATCAGGCTTACTAAGGCAATTAAGAAGGATACTGGGTGCAAAGGGAGCCCCTTTTGTGAACGAACCTTTGCACCCAGGGCTGGAAGCCATCTATGGCACAGGCCCTGGCCCTGGGGCAATCCTGGCAGTACTTGACATCAGAATCAGGAATGCACAACCTGGTGAAGAGTAGGTTGTCTTTGGCTGAGTGACCTCAAAGGACAGTTTGGGGTCTCCCAACACAGGAGAACTCAGGTTCTCTTCCTTGGCAGCCTTCTAGTGGGAGATCATTAGGTTAACATGGGAATAATAGATTTATTTGATGCTGCCATGATCAGGAAGCCAGAACCCAGGCTGCCCAGCAGGAGGCCATCCCAAGTTCCTACCTGAAGGGCACACTCCAGCCCACTGAGAAAAATCAAAAGAATGAGGCCAGTTGACTTAGGTCTCCTCATACAACCAGAGACCTCTTAGTAATGGTATTCTAAAGTAGAGATGTTTGACATATTCTTCACCAGCATCAACCTGTCTCTGTTGGATATTATAAAATGCACAAATTTATGTCACGCTGATGAACCTAGGTGACACTTTCCGTAAGACCAGTAGTTGTCCATTGTGAGATGAATTGATGACCACCCACAAGACCAGCAAGAGCCACCCAAGACTAGTAGCTAATCACTCCCAGGATAAGTGGGTGAACACTCCCAATGAATGACCATTCCCAAGACTAATGGAGGTCCACCCCCAAGATCCACAGATGACCACCCCTAAGGCCAATGGATGACTACCCCAAGACCAATGGATGATAACCCCCAAACTATTGGATGAAAAGCCTGAGACCAGTCACTGATCACCCTAAACCCATCAGCTAACCACCACCCATGGCCACTGGCCTGAATAATGCTGGATTAAGGTTCTCCACAAAGAAAGCAGGGTTCACTTTTAAAAATGCCTGATTTTCAAACATTTTAGTATGCATCTCAGCAACAATCTGTCTAAAAAACTACAGAAGAAAATTGACAAGAGAACAAGGCACAAAATATGAGCTACATTTTGCTGAGTTTTTTCCAGGACTTTGATTCTCCTGCTGCCAGTGGCAAGTGTATCTGTTTTTACATGTAATTTTTATTAATAAGAATCAGTTCCCTCTCCCAACTCAATAAATATTTAAGAAATCCCTCAAGCCTACCAGTCTGTAGTGCATTCAATTGGGAGCTGACTGGTGGTCTGCCTGTCTCACCCTATGTCTATCCAGTCTAGTATCTTACAGATGGCTAAAGCCCTAAGCTCAGCTCTCACTCTACAAATCTGTGACTGTCTTCAAAACTCAACCAGGAACTCCCCTGTGGAGTAGAAGGAGGCTCCCAACCTTGGACTATATCCCCAACCTTGGTTATCACTGGTGGAGCAGAGAGTCTGGCAATACCTTGGCTACTAAGTCACCAGTATTCAGATTGGATGAATTATAAAATGCCTATTCTACCTCTTCCTTTCTTTCCTGCTCTTTTGCTATTTGATTTATGGTGAAATAGTCACTAGAAATGGAAACTAAATGTTAAAAATTTATAAGAATCCAAGGGCTTAAACAGCTATCCCCTGTTCCTTTGAATTTGAATTTTTAACATGCTCAAAACACTGACATCTTCAAAGTTAGGATTTCACACAAAACACGAGTTTGCATCCTGTTCCCGTTGGCAGATCCATTTGCTCATCCTTACTGGCTCCTTCCCTGGGAGCTGAAGCTTGCTGCACCCCAGCAGCCTCCAGCGCCTGCATGACCTGAACCAAGGTTTGTCATTCAACCTTGTCATTTTTGCAACCTCCGGCCCAAAGACTGTCAGGTGTTTGTCAAGCTTGCAGTGGTAACAATCAAGAATAGAAAGAAAAAAGAGGGTCGATCCAAACACAGAGGGAACCAGACATCGACAAAAGACAGGCAACGTATGTCAGCCCCAGCTCCCTATTGCCCCCAAACTCAACCTCGCTCTGAAACACACACACACACACACACACACACACACACACACACACACACACACACACCTGCATACTTGCCCTTGGAATCCCTCAAATTGATGGCACCTGAAGCTATTAACTGCAAAAGAACCATAGCCTTTTCTCCCCTTCTTCCTTTAGGCAATGAACTGAAGATTCATCTGGACAGCAGGTAATGGCCACCCAACCTCCCTGCAGAGACAAGCCCACTGCCAGAGTACCCACTGACAGAGCCTGCTCTTGCGAACATTCTCCTGCCCCTCTCAGAGACCTGGGGAAGACCATAGCAACCCTGGGAGCTTTATAGGAAAGGAGCTGGACCCTCATCACTAACAGCCACAGGGCTGGAAAGTGATGCTGCATCAATTTAAGCCACTCCATCCTAACCTCTATGGGCTCCTTCTCGGTATCCCAAGGGATGTTTTTGCACATGGATTTTTCCACTCTTTCAAAAGGGGCAGCAGCCATCTGTGGGGGGAACTTGCACCAGCAGGCAAGAGCAGTCCACGGGGTCAGGAGGAATTTGTCATTCCCTGCTGCGTTTCTACCGGCTCCTCTCCATGCCTTCTGGGGCCTGGTTCTCTTTGCATTTGGAGTGGATGTATATGGTCCTTGTCAAGTGTCAGTCACCTCCTTTCTTGAGCAGTGGTCCCTTGTTCAAGATCCCATCTTGCCAGACTAGGGGGACTTGTGGCCCAAGCTGGGCCATCTACGGTTGAGTGGAGCATAGTGACCATGGACAGGGTTGTTCCAGAGCTCCACAGAACCCTCAAGACTTTACCTATCAGGACTTGCCCCTTCCTGGTCCTAATCTCAGGTCCTGTAGATCCTTTACTCCAGAAAGTCCTTCTTTGAGCCTAATCTGGACCGAGTCCATTTCTGAGGCTTCGTCCAGGGAGTCCTAATAGTCACATGCCCCCAGTACTGAGTCCAGTGTCCCATCTGGGTGCTAAGCTGAACTCCACTTTGAAGCGCAGGGAGGAGGGAACAGCAGACATGGGGAGCAAACTGAGCACAGAGCAAGATGACCTGGTTTCAAATTCTGTTCAGGGACCAGTCCTGTATCCTCTGTAGCCCGAGTTTCCTCTGTGAATGAGGTAGCCATATATCCTTCTGTGACACTAATAGGACCAAGGGGAGCTCCACAAGAAAGAACCAGAAACCCACCCCTTCCCTGCACCATCACCTCTGTGTACAGATAAGGGCTAAGGCCATCTCTGGCATGCAAGGCCTTCCATGGGGCCACAGCAGCCACCATCTGCCCCAGGAGCATTCCCAAGCGCCCTCCTCCGCCATGCCTGAGCTTTTCTTTTGCACCTCAGTGCTGTTCTCTCAAGCATCTACAAATCCCTGCCCTTCATTCCGAAGGGACTTGGTGTCACCCCATAGATCCCTGGTCTTGATTTCTTCCTATGAAGGTAGGGACTTTCCAATATGGTGGAAATTCCAACTCCCCTAATGTTCTATGAGGCAGAAAGCCCTACTTACAGAGGACCCTCAGCTAAAAGAAGGTAAGGCACTAACTCAGATTTCCCGGTGGGGCAGTGTACAGGCTCCAGGACCCAGCCCTGGTCTACCCATATCCACCCCTAGGGGAACCACTGTGGAAGGGCTTGGGGATCGCCAAGCTACGGCATCTCATCAGTGCCATCCTGACCTCTGCCTTACTCAATTGTATTATAAATTCCTGCCAGATTGTCTGCTAGCACTCTGAACCCGAACTTTGATCTCTTTTTGTTATTAAAAAAAGAGAGAGAGAATGGAAATTATTAGAGAGGCGTGAAAGATCTGTCAGCACAAAATGAGATTCCCCTTGACTGAGAAAGTTTAAAAGATAATTGCAAAGAGAGTAATTTTTTTCACTACGAGGTTCAATGCTTTAAAAATATGTAACAACTTCATGGAGCTATAATTCACATATTGTACAATTCACAAATTTAAATTGTACATTGAAAGTGTACAATTCGGCTGGGTGTGGTAGTGCACACCTGTAATCCCAGTGGCTTGGGAGGCTGAGGCAGGAGGATTGTGAGCTCAAAGCCAGCCTCAGCAAAAGCGAGGCACCAAGCAACTCAGGGAGACCCTGTCTTTAAATAAAATACAAAATAGGGCTGGGGATGTGGCTCAGTGGTCAAGTGCCCCTGAGTTCAATCCCCACCCCTCCAAAAAGAAAGAAAGTGTACAATTCAACTATAACTACTCTCCATTTTAGAAATTTTCATCCCAAAATGAAACCCTGTACACATTAGCAATCACTCCTATGTTGCCCCCAACTCCTCCTCTCCTACTCAGTTCCTGGCAACCACTAATCCATTCTTAACACTATATATAAATGGAATGCTAAATATATATATTTATATATTTTAATTTTTATTTGTTTTAATTAGTTATACGTGACAGTAGAATGCATTTATGCACTTTGATATATCAGACATAGATGGGATATAACTTCTTATTTTTCTGAGTGTACATACTGCAGAGTCATATTGATCATGTAGTCATATACATACATACAGTAATGATGTCTGTTTCATTCTTCTGTCTTTTCTATCTCCACATCCCCTCCCCTTCCCCCATCACTTCCCTCTACCTAATCTAAGGTAACGCTATTCTTCCATAGCGCCCCCCACACCTTATTGTGAATTAGCAGTCGCATATTAGAGAAAACATTCAGCCTTGGTTTTGTGGGATTGGCTTATTTTGCCTAGCATAATATTCTCCAACTCCAACCATTCACTGGCAAACTCCATAATTTTACTCTTCTTTAAAGATGAGTAATATTCCACTGAGTACATATACCATATTTTCTTTATCCATTCATCTATTGAAGGACACCTAGATTGGTTCCATAGTCTAGCTATTGTGAATTGAGCTGCTATAAACATATATCCTTTGTGACTGTTTTCATTCACTTCTTATGTTTTCAAGATTCATCCATGTTATAGCATGGCAATAAAAAAGTATTTCATTTTTCTTTATTGCTAAATAATATTCCATCAAATGTATATTCCACATTTTATTTGTACACTCACTGGCTGATGGAAAATTGGTTGTTCTGACTTTTGGGCTCCTATGAATAATTCTGCTAAAAACATCTGTGTACAAGTTTGTATGTGGATAGTTGTTTTCATTTCTCTTAAAAGTGAAACTGCTCTGTCATATGGTAACTCTAGACTATTTTCCACAATGGCTGCACCATTTCATCTTCTCACTAGTTCTGTATAAGTGTCCCAATTTCTCCTCATCTTCACCAATGCTTATATCTGGGTCCTTGATTCTAGCTATCATAGCAGATGTGACATGGATTTCTCTGAAAAACTAAAAATGTTGAGCACCTTTTCATGTGTTTATATGGCCATTCAGTGATCTTTGGGAAAATGTCTATTCAGATTCCTTGCCCACTTTTAAATGAAATTATTTTTCTTTTATTGCATCATGAGAGATTTTTATATATTCTAGATGCAAGTCCCTTATTAGATATATGATTTACAAATTTTTTTCTCATTCAGTGGGTCGTATTTTCTCTATTTTGATAGTGTCCACTGAAGTTATAAAAGATGTTCATGAAGTCCAGTTTGTCTGTTTTTTTTTTCTTATGTCACTTGTTCTTCTGGAGTAATATCTAAAACTTTGCCTAACCCAGAATAACAATGACTTACTCTACATTTTCAAAAGAGTTTTATAAAAGCTTTAGCTCTCACATTATGTGTATGGAGTGAGGAAGGGATTCAATCTCATTACTTTGCATGTGGATATCCAGTTGTACCAGTTGAAAAGACTCTTTTGTATCATTGAATTTGTCACTCAGGCCAAAAATCAATGTGAGAATTTTTTTTTTAAAGAGAGAGTGAAAGAGGAGAGAGAGAGAGAGAGAGAATTTTTAATATTTATTTTTTAGTTCTTGGCGGACACAACATCTTTGTTGGTACGTGGTGCTGAGGATCGAACCCGGGCCGCACGCATGCCAGGCGAGCGCACTACCGCTTGAGCCACATCCCCAGCCCCCAATGTGAGAATTTATTTTTAATAGTTCTGTTCCATTGATCTATATCCTTCTTTCAGGACCACACAATCTTGATCACCATAGCTTTAATAGCAAATTTTGGAATCACGAAGTGAGAGTCTTCCGACTTTGTTCTTCCTTTTCAACACTGTTTTGGCTATTCTGGGTCCCTTGAATTTCCATATATATTTTAGGATCACCTTGTCAATGTCTGCCAAGAAGCCAGCTGGGATTTTGATAGGATTCAATGCTTTCTAATGCCACATTTGGCACCACACTAGTTCACCTGCTAGGCCAAACCTTAGGAACCACTGGCCTAGAAAGAAACCCAGAGCCCGTCCCCTGCCAATCAACCAGGTGTACAACCTTGGGCAAGTTGAAGCCTGGGAGAGTGGGGTGCACAGAGGGACTGGGCTTCATCCCTGTCCCTGGGGGATCCTCTCATAAGCATCCAGGCTCAGCTCCATTTTGCATCTCTCCCCGTCACTCTTCAGCTGTCATTTTATGCAATCCAAACTTGATTTCAAAATTTAGTGCCCACAAATAGAGAGATCACAGGTTTAGAATACTGAAATTGACCTCCACATGAGAATTATGCAGGATCAAGATTACCAACGAGAAGTCACTTGTCATGTCTTCTGAAAAGAAAAATTATGTAATGAAAAAATAACTTCCCATTAGTAAATTTAGTAAGTGGGTAGGGTGGGGTGGGGTGGGGTGGGGTGGGGTGGGGATTGCCTGAGGAGCCCACAAAAATCAAAGAAAGGATAGAGGAAGGTAGAAAGAAGTAACTTAATTGCTTTGACTTCTTAATCTTTCATAGAGGAATCAACAGTTACCAATAACTTTCTAAAGTCAATAAATAAAATTTTAAGAATACTACCTGAAGTCAGAAGAGCCACAACTAATAAAACTAAATACATACCTTCCCAATTACTAAAAATAGACTATACAGCATTTAGCAATATGGGAGACTAGATAGTGTCTCTTGATACACACACACACACACACACACACACACACACACGGTCTCTCTGTATGTATATATAAATTAGATGACAGGTGAACAATTATCTGTAGCACAATATGTAAATGATTTGATTGATTAAAAAAAACTCTGTGCCTTGCAAAAACTTTTACTAAATATGTAAATTTATACTAAGGACAAAATATGGATTTTTTTTTCACCACTTAAAAGAATAAACACATACGTGACAAACTAGTGCCTGAAGGAGGCAGATCCGGGTCGAAGCCAACCCCCTTGTGTAAAGTCACATGGATCTTTGTGCCTAATATCAATGTAACCTCACAGTCACAACTGTGCTCTAAGTTGCTCAGCTTCCCCTCAAGTACAGACTTCACCACTGGCTAACTATGAGGATTCTGAGTCTCCGTGTTGTGAATGTAAAACAAGGTTCACAACAGGAATTATACTGTTGATGCAAGGGTTAAGTGAGATACCGTTTGTGCAGCACTCAGCACAGCACCTAATGAAACAGCCTCTGTGATGAGGCTATGAGAGTTGCTTGGAAACATGTAACAAAGAGTTAGTGTTAAGGTTGAGGGTGAGTTTCATGTTTTGATTGTCTTTTTCTGGTTTTTTTTTTTTCTCTTTTTGAGATTTTTACAGAGGGAATGTATCAAAACAGACAATCTGTTTGAAGAAAGGGCAGAAAGAAAAATGAGTGGGGTGGGTGTGTGGACAGGGGCCAAAAAAGAGAGAAAAAAAATGGCATAAATAATATGACAGCAAGGATGCCTCACGGGGCCAGGCTTCCCACTCAACTAGGCAACACTAAATCTGCTCCCATGGGGCCTGGTCTGTCCAGCCTGTGAGAATCCAGAATGTCCCACATTCTGGAACACTGCAAACTCCTCCTAATGGCCCTTATGCACACCAGAGCCGGGGAGGCCTCCAGGAAATGGAGCTGTCCTGCCAGCCCTGGTCAGGACAGTGGGGTCAGGGGTTCGACTCAGACCCTGGGACCAGGACAAGCTTGCCGGTATATCACAAGAACTGACACTCGTCCCTGCCAGACGCTCCGGCTGACATTTGCCAGGTCTCACTCTGCATGAAGACCACGTCGAGGAATGTCCCCTGTTGCAAATTAACATTCACATAAATAACAGGGTGTTCTCCACTAAAGAAGAAAAATGGCTCTTGCTGCAGGAACATTTGCCAAACTATCAAAAAGCAAAATTTTTCTTTCTGAGCTACCATATCTCACCAGCCATGGCAGACCATGGCCTTGAGATGTGAGGTGGAAGAGAGCTCACAGAGCAAGGTCCAAGTTCCTCCTTCAACAAGCCCTGCCAAAAAGCCCTTTGCTGGGTTGGCACCTGGCCGTGGAATAGCCGATGCCAGTTGGAATCCAACACCTTTGTGTGGCTATTCCCTGCTGGCCTCCCTGCCTCCTTGGAGGCCTGTGCACTCTGCCATTCCACTTTTCTCACTGACCCCTGGAAGCTCCACTACTTCCATCCTGGTCCACACAGAGCCTGCAAGGTCTGGCCAAGCAGCTCGAGTGACAGGAACACTTGTCTAGGAGTGCCCATATATGCTTTTTTTGCTAGATATGTCATTTGGGGGAGGGGACTGAGAAAAATTTAGAGAAAGCAAAGTACCCCCATAATCAACTTCACTTATGGAAGGGACATTGGGGCCAAGGCATCATCAGCCACCTATATCCACACAACCACCCTTGGCATTCACTGCAGCCCTCCCTCCAATCTACCAGAATAATGCTCCAAGAGAAACCCCCCAGCACATCCCCCACCAGATTCTGGCACCAGCACCCCCTCCAGTGTGTCTGTACTGTGACTAGGGCTGCATAACAAAGTTCCACAGACTGCACAGCTTAAACTTGTTGTTTCATGATTCTGGAAGCTGTAAGTCCAAGGTCAAGGTGTCAAAAGAGGCCTCCTGAGGCCTCTCTGCTTGGGGTATACCCTTCTTCTTCTTTTTCTTTACATAATCTTCTCTCTGTGTGTCTCTTCTTTTAAGGACACCAGTCATGTTGGATTAGTGACCTCCTTTTAGTGTAATTACTTCTTTAAAGAGCCTGTCTCCAAATACAGTCACATTTGGAAGGTTTTTTTTTGGGGGGGGGGGCAGGCTATGAATTGTAGGCTAGTTTAGCTCTTCTACCCACCATGCACCAACACCACACAAAAACAAAGCCAGCTGTTCACAGGGGCATCATGGGTACCATGTGGACAAAACCGAGCAGGGTTGTGGCTCAGGCAGGAAGGAGGAGGGCCACCTAGGCAGGTCACTGAATCAGTCCCCAAAGTGCCAGAAATCAAATAAGTAAAAAAGTGAAGGCTAAGCATGCTCAGGGCTAGCCACGTGGGACCCCTCCCTTCTAAAGAGGGTATTCTCACCCGTGTGACACAGGGCAGTAAATGCAGGCCCAGATGTTGTACAGCCAAAGGTCAGTGATCAGATGACAGGACTCTCTTCTTCCAACCTGCTCCACTCTTTCTGGAGACCAGCACCCCGGGGCCAGTGGCAAGCTGGCACCCTCGTTCCTGAGGGCAGGCCTGTTATGCTTGCAGAAGCTAGCTAAGACTCCCGCAGAGGGGATCCCCGTGATGCTCATAGAATCTTGTGGACAGTCCCAAGGGCTAAGTCTACACAGTTGATAAAAGACAAGGCTAATAATTCTAGAGGAACAGCATGTTCTAAACAGGATCTTGCTTTCCAGGACAGTGGGACTCAGAGAGGAAGTTCTCCATCCTGGAGATGCAAGAGACAGTACCCTGATCCCGCCTACGTGGGCTGATCCTCCAGGAGGGTCAGATGATCAGAGAGGAGACACATGCTCACCAAGGGTCCAGTTACCAGGTTGGTAGACAAAGGTTGGTTCAGTGGGCAAGAAGCCTACAATTTAATCTGAAATTCTCCTTATCACATGTCTGATCAGGTTGGGGCTGAGTGAGGGTAGTCAAGGCCACGAAAGGAAGCAGGGATCTGGCCTGTGCGCACAGAGGCTGGGGAAGATAACGCTGCCCGGTGAATGTGCTCCTCAGAGGCGAGAGCAGACATATAAGTCCCAATGGGAAAAGTTCAGGGTCATAGTCGACCCTCCACTTCATGTGGGAGTCAGCTCTTCCTCTCCTTCAGCCTCAGTTTTCCCAGAAGTGGAAGGAAGTGTTGAGCGTGCGATGGTGACACTCAGGGGGGGTGTCCTCTGTGCCTCCATGGGCTGGGGTGCTCAGGTCTTGATTCTTCCCTCGCCACTATACACTGCTGCTTCCCTGGTGCTCTGGGCCATGAGCCCCTCTCTGGACATCTCAGGCCCTGCATATTCGGAGCCTGGAGCCCTGCCTGACTTTGATTTCCTTCAAATCTGGCTTCTTTTCCTGCTCTGATCTCTGGGGCCTGCCAGGGTATCCGGGGCAGGCCGACCGCCGACCGTCCTCTACCCGCCTACCCAGCTGCCACTCCCAGGCGGGTAACCCTGCCAGAGCCCAAGGCTGTCTGCTGCCCCTTCTTGTCCAGATTTCCCAAAACAAAAACCAGGCCACGCCATCTGACGAAGGATCTCGTCTGGTTTATTTATGGGAAGAGACGGGGCTCTCAGGGCCAGGTTGTCTGGGCTGTGGCCAGGCTACTCTGCAGGCCTTCAGACGCCGTCAGTCCTGTGTCCTCGCCTGGCGAGTGGGGATCTACCGGGAGGGGCTGAGTCCAGCACCAGTGAGTCCTCACTGGTAACTTTGGAATGTTTCTTCATTCTGGAGTGAGGATGGCAGCCCATATGGACCTAGGCCCCTCTGTGAGTCATCAGAGCCCAGCTAGAGATCCTGAGCAGCAAGGCTAGTCATGACCAAAGGCACTGCATCTGGAATAAAGGCACATTCAGTCAGGCATCCCAAAGGATCAGGTGTCCCATGGGACTCTGCTCCTCACAGAGCCTAGCCATAAAGAGTTACACTGGGAGACAGTAAAAGTCCCAGGCTGTGAAAGGCAGCAGAGATACATCCCGTTATCCTGCCTGCTCCAAAGCCAACACACAGATACCCTGGGCACAGTATGGCCCTGCCCATCAGCAATGCCAAGCCCCAATTCTCAGGGCCTCTGCAATAATCAGAGCAGGCGAGCTGACAGCTCAGGACCAGGTGCAGACCATATCCACCCCACGCTGTCTGAGAGAGCAGGCTGCAGACCCAGCCCGCCTCCTCTCCTTGGTTCTGTTTGCATCAAAGCCCCTTACCCCATGTAAAATCACACCCTGGGCACGGAAAAAGGACAGAAGGGCCAACCTGAAGGGGCTCTCAATGCCCATACCTGGGATAATTCGAACAAAATAATGAATAATGAGAGTAATAGGCTATAAAACAAATCTCCACAACTCTACACTGGTATGAACTAATGAGTGAATGATAAATAAATAGGGAGAAGGGGAAGAATGTCCTCATAATGGAATTCAATTAATAACTGTAGGCAAACTGATGAAAATGGAAAACAACCTTCATAAAAAAACATGAGTAAACACCATAGTAAGGATTGTTGCAGAGAAACTTCGCCCGTGGATGCCAAAATTAGTGGGCAAAAAGTACGAGGAGAGACAAAATGTTTTCATCATGCCATATTATCTACAAGATTTATTAATTACAGAGGAAAGAAATTCAAGACTGTCCCCATATCTGAGGTTTCTCTGAGGTTTCAGGTATCCACAGTCAAGAAGGGTGATTACCGTAGAATAAGTTACTTTGAGAGAGACAGACCACACTTTTATTACAGTATAATGTTGCAATTGCTCTATTTTATTGTTAATCTTTTTCTGTACCTAATTTATAAATTAAACTTTACTATAGATATGTATGAAAAATATATATATATATACATTTTTGTATATATACATATATATATGTATATTATATTACATATATTTATATAGGATCCAGTACTATCCACAGTTTCAGGCATCTGCTGAGGATCTTGGAACATATCCCCTATAAATAAGGGGAAATAACTATAGTCACTTTACAAGGGAGAATTTCTGAAGTGCACCTTAACCACGGGGGGTGGTCATCAACAACAATAATGAGACAATTCAACCTCACCTCCCTAGATGCGATGCCCTACACAGAGCACGTCATTTTGGTGAGATTCCTGCCAAAAATGCATAAGCTTGATCTAACATGAGGAAACAATCGACAAACCCCTGTAGGGGCGCAGTCTACAGTCTGGGTGATAAATGATAAGATTGGTCGGGGTCATGAAATCTCAGACAGAGGGGACAAAAGACACAAGAGCCAGTGGGATCCTGCATGGGATTCTGAACCAGAAAACACACTTGGGTCAGAGAACTAGCAAAAATTCAAATCAAGTTTGGAGACTTAAGTAATAGTGTTGTAGCATCATATCAATGTTAAAAGGTTATAGTTTCAATCCTTATTCTAAGATGATACAAACTGTTAACCTTAGGGGAAGCAGGGTGAAGGGCATACAAGAAATCTTTGCTTTTTCTTCAACTTTTTTTTTTTTGCTATTTTTTAAAAATAGCATAGGTCTACCATTATTTCAAAATAAAATGTGTAAACATATTTTTAAAAATTATACTCCTGGCCACTCTCAGTGCCCTTTGGCCAGTTCATTCTGCACATTAGTGCCTCTCCTTAGAAGGAAGGCTCCCAGCTTCACTGCAACATCCCTGGTGTTCAAGGGAACAGGCCCTGTGGGAAGTGCTGAGTTCCAGCAAAGGAGCAGGTGCCAACCCCTGAAGTAGGAAGAGAGCCTGGTGTGCTCCAGGAATACCCGGAAGAAAGAACAGTATATAGTTCCATTTTCTGTTGCTCTATCTGAATATCACAGACAAGGTGATTTATAAAGAATAGTTTATTTGGCTCACAGTTCTGCAGGCTCGGCAGTCTAAGCATGGTGCCAACATCTGCTAGAAGCTTGTGAGGGCCTCGTGCTGCATTGTGACAAAGCAGGGGCACCACATGGTGGGACAGAGTAAGCATGTGCTAGGTTATGTCTCTCCTTAGAAAGCCACTAATGCCATTATGGAGGCCCCATCTCACAACCTCATCTAATCCTAATTATCTCCCCAAAAGCCCCACTTCTAAATACCATCTACATATGACTTTTGGGATTAAGTTTCCAACACATGAACTTTGGGGATGAGGAATTAAAAATTTAGCAACAGTGTAGCCAAAACAGTACTCTTGAGCAGAGAGTCCATGCCTAGACTGTCTCTACACAGGCCTTGTTGATCCCTCTGACAGTTGATTCCATTTTGATGTTATTATACAAGCAGGCAACATATCTTTTTTTTTATTTATTGATTGTTCAAAACATTACAGAGCTCATGATATATCATCTTTCATACATTTGACTCAATTGGGTTTTGAACTCCCATTTTTACCCCGAATACAGATTGCAGAATCACATCTGTTACATACTCACATTTTTACAAGTGGCATATTAGTGACTGTTGTATTCTGCTACCTTTCCTATCCCCTAATATCCCCCCTCCCCTCCTCTCCCCTCCCATCTTCCCTCTCTACCTCCTCTGCTGTTATTCAATTCTCTCCCTTTTTTCCCCCTCCCCCTTGCCCCTCATAACCTCTTATAATTTTGTGTATCATTGAAGGTCTCCTACCATTTCCATATGCTTTCCCTTCTCTCTCCCTTTCTCTCCCCCCACTCGTCTTTGTTTACTGTTAGTCTTTTCCTCATGCTCTTCCTTCCTGTTCTGTTCTTAGTGGCTCTCTTTATATCAAAGAAGACATTTGGCATTTGTTTTTTAGGGCTTGGCTAGCTTCACTTAGCATAATCTGCTCTAATGCCATCCGTTTCCCTGCAAATTCCATGATTTTGTCATTTCTTAGTGCTGCATAATACTCCATTGTGTATAGATGCCACTTTTTTTTTATCCATTCATCTATTGAAGGGCATCTAGGTTGGTTCCACAGTCTAGCTATTGTGAATTGTGCTGCTATAATCATTGATGTGGCCGTATCCCTATAGTGCGCTCTTTTAAGGTCTTCAGGGAATAGTCTGAGGAGGGCGATAGCTGGGTCAAATGGTGGATCCATTCCCAGCTTTCCCAGGAATCTCCATACTGCTTTCCAAATTGGCCTCACCATTTTGCAGTCCCACCAGCAATGTACAAGTGTACCCTTTTCCCCACATCCTCGCCAACACTTATTGTTGTTTGACTTCATAATAGCTGCCAATCTTACTGGAGTGAGATGGTATCTTAGGGTGGTTTTGATTTGCATTTCTCTGATTGCTAGAGATGGTGAGCATTTTTTTTCATGTACTTATTGACTGATTGTTTGTCCTCCTCTGAGAAGTGTCTGTTCAGGTCCTTGGCCCATTTGTTGATTGGATTATTTGTTATCTTATTGTTTAATTTTTTGAGTTCTTTGTACATTCTGGATATTAGGGCTCTATCTGAGGTGTGAGGGGTAAAAATTTGTTCCCAGGATATAGGCTCTCTATTTACCTCTTTTATTGTTTCTCTTGCTGAGAAAAAACTTTTTAGTTTAAGGAAGTCCCATTTGTTTATTCTTGTTATTAACTCTTGGGCTATGGGCGTCCTATTAAGGAATTTGGAGCCTGACCCCACAATATGTAGATCGTAGCCAACTTTTTCTTCTATCAGACGCAGTGTCTCTGATTTGATATCTAGCTCCTTGATCCACTTTGAGTTAACTTTTGTGGCTGGTGAGAGAAAGGGATTCAATTTCATTTTGTTGCATATGGATTTCCAATTTTCCCAGCACCATTTGTTGAAGATGCTATCCTTCCTCCATTGCATGTTTTTAGCCCCCTTATCAAATATAAGATAGTTGTAACTTTGTGTATTAGTCTCTGTGTCCTCTATTCTGTACCATTGGTCCACCTCAGGCAACATATCTTATTCTCATTAGGATCCCATTCTTATGAGTGTACACAATGGTAAGATTCACTGTGGTGTTTTCATTCATATACATAGGAAAATTATGTCTTTCATTTTCCTATCCCCTCTTCCCCGTCACTCCCCTTTGTCTAATCTACTGAAGTTCTCTTCTTCCCTTCTTCCCCTTATTATGGGTTAGCTTCCATATATCAGAGAAAACATTTGACCTTTGGTTTTGGTGGATCAGCTTATTTCACTTAACATGATAGTCTCCAGATCCACCCATTTACTGGCAAATGTCATACAGTCATTCTTCTTAATGGCTAATTCCATTGTGTATTTACACCACAATTTCTTTATCCATTCACCTGTTGGGGGGCACCTCAGTTGGCTCCATAGTTTAGCTGTTTTAAATTGTGCTGCTATAAACATTGATGTGGCTGCATCATTGTAATATGCTGATTTTTAACTCCTTTGGATACACACCAAGAAATGGGATAGCTGAGTCAAATGGTGGTTCCATTCCTAGCTTTCTGAGGAATCTCCATACTTCTTTCCAGAGTAGTTGCACCAGTTTACAGTCCCACCAACAATGTAGAAGTGTGCTCTTTTCCTCCCTCTGGATCACTCTCTATCCTTCTCCTTACATTGGGGTCCCAGGAGCTCCAGATTTGTTTGTGTCTATGAGGTTATCACAAGGTCCAGGGCAAGTGGCTTGATCAGCAAGCTGTTCCCACTGGCCAGAGGGGTGATTCCTTTATGAATACAGGTGGGATTGAGACAGTTTTTGGTGATGCACACTCACAGACACAGAATGAGTTCAGGGCTCTGCCTAAGCCTTGAACTTGGGCTACACAAGTGAGTTAAATATGTCAACATCAGCATCATCCACATGTGTTCCAATTTCAGTGCCACCTCCAAGCTCCAGAATCCAGGAGCGGGGCGATAGTAACCAGCATCCTTTGCTGTATTCATGCCCCACTCCTGGCACCCAGGACAGTGACCCCACACCTTCAAAGGCTCCATGCCATTTCAAGGCAGCCCCTGTGGCCAGCTATACCCATTTGCTTGGTAGGCTTTTGAAGTTGTTGCTCTGCAATACCATCACCCCACCCCATGTCCTCTCTTGTCTCCAAGGAATGCTGGACATTGAATGCTCAGGCTGGTCTGCATAATAATGGTACATCTCACACAACCTGGGCAGCTCTTCTTACTCTGCCCACTGGTAGCAGTTTGCAGAAGGTAAGAGCATGCTTGATACTGCGTGAGGTCACAATCTAAGAGGGCAGAGATAACAACCTAAAGACTGAAAAAAAAACACATGGCTGAAGGATGCATGGCTCTCCTTGCTACTGAGTTCCAAATGAAAAATTTTAATGTGACCAGAAAATGAACAATAGCTCACATTTTCCTGCATCTTCTTGGTATCATCTGCATTGGTCATCATCATCAACAAAGTACAGGAATAATCTTTGAGGGAGCCATAGTCAAGTTGGGAGACATGCCATAACTGGCCCCAAATATTTGGGGACAGGGAATGCAAAGACAAAAAAAAAAAACAACCCTACAATGTGTCTTTGCAAACAGGTTCCAAAGAGCCATGCATTAGAAGAATAACAGCATTGCTATTTTACCCCCCGTTGGAGGGATCAGAAATATGATATTAGTTAGGAGTAGCATACTTGACAATAAAGGACAAGGCATGGGTGTTCCTGAAGCTGCATGCTGACAAGGATCTTCACATGCACTAATTGGACAGTAAATGAGTATGTTAGCACCTCTCCTCCTCTTTTCCTCTAAATCTGTATTGATCCATTCAACAGGCCCCACATGAACTAATGAATCTGGTCACACATATTTTAATCAAATAACAGCCCAGAGTCCCCGGACACCCTGGGACAGTCTAGAAGGGCTGTTGGTAAGAAGCCCAGGTGAGCAAGGGTAGGGTGAACCCACCCAAGGTGACTCTCCTCAGAATATACATCTGAGACAAAAACAATGTGACCAAGGCCAACCCAAATCTCCCACCCCAGAGCCCTAAACACAGCCCAGCCAGCTTCCGGAGGTTGAGACTGGGGCCCTCCAAGGTACCCCATTTCCAAACCTCCATCCCCAGACCCTGTCAGCTTGACTTTAATTCCCTTTGGCTTATGTGACTCAGGATTAGTTTCTCTCAATCTCATCAAAAGAGAAGGCTTCCTGCATTTCTAGAGGTTGTCAGGAGCTGAGCATACCAGTTTATACCCACAGGTCCCCTTGCCCTGGGCCATCTTCCCTGGGTGGGGGGGGGGGATGAGAACTGACCTTCCTACAATTCCAGACACCATGACCTCACCCTGGTGACGGCCCATGGCTTCTCACTCACAGCACTCCGTGTACGTGCTAACCTGAAGCCTCCCTTTCTTGTTTCCAGGGAAGACAGCCAGCCCACTTTCCTCTGCTCTCCTGAAATAAGGGGCACATAATTGTGTTGCTTTGTCCTGACGAGACTCTCACTTGCTTAAAAAGTGCTAATCTTCACCAAAGAGGCTGAGGCGCTATGCGTTCCTCTAAGTCAAATTAATGAGCTGATTTGCACATGGGGGAGCCTCTTGTTCTTACAAGCTTTGTTTACAGATCAGGAATTAGACTTGAGCGAAAACTAACATCAACTCGAAGCGTGTTTTCCCTTTCAACTGAGCAACTCAGAGTCACAGACTCAGAGGGATGTAGAATAGCACCTGCCCATTACCATGGACAAGAACCTGACAATGGCTGACAGCTCACAGCCCAGGACAAGCATGGAACATCACCTTCCTGTGATCGCAGGCAAACATGTGCTAATAGCCTGATAGATCCAAGCCCAGAACAAGCACTGGAATTGGCCTTCCAGGGTGGTCTTTTTCCCTAGGTGTTTTATCTCTTGAACATTTACCCTAATAACTGGGAGCCCGGTACATAATGCTGGCAGGAGGTGCATGCATAGCCTTGTAATTAGAGCTGAGCACCCAGAAACATGTCCACTCAGCTAATTATTTTCAATGAATGACATTCCCTTGGCTACTCAGTCCCATGAACAGGGAAGACATGCACACATCCAAAAGTACTCAGGGCTGCCCCCACAGGCAGCACCAGCACCTTAGTGGTGCTGGGGTCAGCCTGATCCAGAGATGCCAAGCACCACAGAGGGTCTGATCCACCCCACATGTCTCTGAGGGGCAGCTCGTGGAGCTCATGAATGATTAGCCTGACACCCAACACACAGGCTCTAGGGAATATAAATAAGGACCATCCCAAGCCTTGACCCCATCACTTATGGGCAGCTTCCCTACATGGTCTCACCCACATCCACAGAATAGGGCTTCCAGTTTGCAAGGTGGCCCGTGCCTTGCCATTAGAAAAGCTTCTTGCTGGTTGAGAGGAAAGGAGGTTGCTTCTTGAGGAAGCAGGAAGTGGAAGATTATCCCTGAAAATCTCCTGATTCCCCCACAAGTTAAGCTGATGTGGGTTTTGCATACACTCCATAGGATGGCTCTTTTCTGAACCAAATGCTGAGAACCACCATGACAGTCTAAAGAGGGAATAAAAGAAAACCTACCTACATGTGGACCTCTAGCACAACTATTAAGTCCCCAGAGAAGAGCTGAGAGGGTTCCTACTGGCTGTGTGGTTCGTTGGTTTCTGCTCTAGAACCAGGGCTCAGGCACCCTGCTAGAGATTGCTGCATGTGTTGTCATCTCAAGGATTTGACAGCATCCGGCACCAGGCCTGGCACTTACATGGGCTGAATAAATAGGCTCTGGACCAGAAAGGAAATATAGCTTTGAAAAGACACAGAGAAGAACGTGGTGCCTGCTTCTCCTTCCATGACACTCTGGAGTAGTGGTTCTTCATTTACCACCCCACTCTTCATTCATCTGTCCTTCCCTGCACCCCAGGGACTGGCTCTTCCTGGCTGGCTTGGCTAATAGAGGGACCAAAAGGTCAACAGGGGCTGTCTTTCTCTGTTTTCTTTCTCTACTTGGCCTGGCCACCCTGGGTGACTGCAGCTCCTGCCACTGGTAGCCCCCAGGTGTGTCCCTATGATTTCCCTTATTCTGCCTGCAAATCTGTGAGTTGTGCCTTCATTCAGCTCCCACCAGTTGGACCCTGGGACCTTGACTGATCTGAGGTGCTGTTACAGCCCCAGGGAGTAGGCCTTATTCTCAGGCCCTTGTCAAGGGCCTACAGTGGAGTTTCCATGCCCCAGTCTGATTTCCTCCCTGAAGTACACTGTTGAGAGCCACAGCCAAAGGGGCCCCAGCAAACTTCCAGCTGCCAGCAAGCTTCAGACTGCCCCAGCAACATCTAGCTGATTGGCTCCTCTGCGGTGATGTTCATTGGGCTGTTTCCCTGCCCTTCAGACTGCCAGCTGATGATTGGCTCACAGCTGCCCCAGCAACATCTAGCTGATTGGCTCCTCCACGGAGCTGCTCATTGGGTGACTTCTTTGGCTCTGCCCACGCAACCCAGCCAATCGGCCTCAAGAGGAGGAGGATTGTGGGAGGAAAAGGCTGGTGTGGGAGAGAGAGGCTTGTGGAAGCCGGTGGTGGCAGTTGGGCTCTGAGGGTTTTTCCCTGGAGCTGTTTTGTTTGGCGTTTGTAGTTCTAAAAATAAAGTTAGTTTCTTTTTGACAAGTGGCTCCTGATTTGTGCCAAGCCAGACTTCGGCATTTGGTGGCTCGCACGGGGAGCAACTGAGGGTAAGTAAACTGCTCGCCCCTGAGGGCAGGGCGAGAGGATGGGGAGCCATTCTAAGATTCCTCTTTTGTTTTGCTTCATTTTTGTTTTAACTTGCCTGTCCCTGGAGATGAGTGAGAGGGAAGAAAAACCACTCACATCTGAGGAAAAACTATTTGCGTTTGAGGAACAGATAGGGAGAAAGGACGGATGCATATGTCAGGAGGATAGAAAGGCTGTTATAATGATTTTGTGTGGTTCCCTTTTTATTGGATTCTGTCTCGGTTTTGTTTGGCGTCATCTTGTTGGGTTGTATTATAGTAGAAATACGGGATCAGCAATTAGTAAAAAACAAACCGAAAGAGTGTTAAGTAAATTGTTAGAGGAAGGAAGCTTCCCAGTAAAACCAAGAGCAGTCAGGGCATACGTTGATGTAATACAAGAATATAGCCCATGGCTTTTTAAGGAGGAGTTGTTAGATATATCACAATGGAACCATCATGGTGAAGATTTAAAAAGAATAGAAAAGAACAACCCAGGGACTCTGCCAGTTGGCACATTGTCATTGTGGACCTTGGTATCTAGTTTGCTTAGTCCAAAGCCTTCAGTTCAGACAGAGGTAGAGGAAGAAGAAGACATATTGATTCAAGTAGAAGAGGAAGTCTCTCAAGTTAGTCAGACAGAGGAAAAGATTCAAGTAAAAGCTCGAGCTAGTCAGAAAGAGGAAAAGATTCAAGTAAAAGAGAAGGTCTTTCGAGATAGTGAGACAGAGGAAGGAAGTTTAGAGCAGAAAAATCTATCAGGGGAAAAGTTAAAACAGGTGACTGCTAATAAGACCCTTTTATTAGAGAGCGTAAGTGTCCAACCAACAGCACCGCCTCTACAGGAGACTGCTACTAACAGCATTCTATCACCAGAGGGCGTAAGTGTTCAACCAACAGCGCCACCTCTACAGGAGACTGCTACTAACAGCACTCTATCACCAGAGGGCATAAGTGTCCAATCAACAGCACCACCTCCATATGCTAAGAGACTCCCAACCCCCACAGTTGATAGTTTGGATCCTGAGACAGGATCTCAAGTATGCCCTGTATTTGAGGTAGGAGGGCAGCGAACTTACCAGGGTTTAAATTTCAAATCAGTGAAGGAGCTAAAAGAGGCTGTAACAACCTATGGTCCTCAAGCACCCTTCACTGTAAGCTTGGTTGAATCCATTACCAACTTAAGCATGACGCCAGCAGATTGGGCTAGTTTGTGTAAAGCTGTGCTAAATGGAGGACAATACCTGTTATGGAAGGTTGCCAATGAGGAATTTTGCAAGGAGACGGCTAGTCGAAATGCAGCAGCTGGTTATCCTCAGAGAAATCTAGATATGTTGTTAGGAAAGGGACCTTATGAGGATCGGCAGCAACAACTTGCATATGATCCTGGTGTATATTTACAAATTGCTGTAGATGCAGTTAGGGCATGGAAGTCTTTACAAGAACCTGGAGGTTTACAAGGTCAATTATCTAAGATAATACAAGGAGCTAATGAACCTTACGCTGAATTTGTAGATAGGCTTATTCAAACAGCTACCAGAGTTTTTGGGAATACAGAACAAGCAATGCCATTTATAAAACAACTGGCTTATGACCAAGCGAATCGTTGGTGTAGAGATATCATTAGACCATGGAAACATGAAGATTTAAACACATATATTAAATTATGTAGAGACATTAATGAACAAGGGCAAATTGTGGCAGCTGCAGTAAAACAAGCTTTAGATGCCAGAGACATTAATGAACAAGGGCAAATTGTGGCAGCTGCAGTAAAACAGGCTTTAGATGCCAGAGACATTAATGAACAAGGGCAAATTGTGGCAGCTGCAGTAAAACAGGTTTTAGATGCCAGAGACATTAATGAACAAGGGCAAATTGTGGCAGCTGCAGTAAAACAGGCTTTAGATGCCAGGCCAAGAACATGCTACAATTGTCAACAAACAGGACATTTTAAAAGGAATTGCCCCATAGGAGGAGGGTTTAACAAAACTAGGTATCAAACAAGTAGAATACCGGGTATTTGCCCACGATGCCGTAGAGGGAGACATTGGGCTAATGAATGCCGTTCTCAAACCACCATAGAGGGTACTCCATTATATTGGGCTAATGAATACCGTCCTCAAACCACCATAGAGGGTACTCCATTATCAAAAAACGAACAAGGACAAGGTGTTTATCCACAATATCGTGGACAAAGGCATCGGGCTCCGTTGCCAAAAAATGGACAGGGGGCCCCAATGCTCCGGGGCCCCAAACCACAAATATACGGAGCACTGGAAGAACCCAGCAACCCCAGCAACCCCATCAGGGTAGTGCCCAGCACATCAGATCCCTCATCAGACAAACCAGAGGGAGCGCAGGGTTGGACATCTGCGCCTCCACCAAATCAGTACTAACTCCAGAGATGGGAGTTCAAATCATTCCCACAGGGGTAAAAGGACCTCTTCCCAAAGGAACAGTAGGCTTATTATTGGGACGCAGCTCTTCTACTCTAAAAGGACTTTTGATAAGTCCTGGGGTAATTGATTCCAATTATGAAGGTGAAATAAAAATTATAGCCAGTTCTCCAAAGGGTATATCAGTAATTTCACCAGGAGATAGAATAGCACAGTTACTAATAATACCAAGCCTACATGATAAATTTTCCAGTCATGTTGTAGAAAGAGGTTCCAAGGGATTAGGCTCCACAGGTGTAGATTGGGCTATGCTTTCTTTAAATTTAGATTCTCGCCCCATGCTAAAACTAAATATTCAAGGACATGAATTTAATGGGCTACTGGATACAGGTGCAGATCTTAGCATCATCTCTCGTCAAGAATGGCCAAAACATTGGCCATTACAACAAGCCACTCAATCGCTTCGAGGCCTAGGAGTGGCGACTAATCCCGATAGAAGTGCAATGCTATTAGATTGGAAGGATCCTGAAGGATGTGAAGGAACTATACAGCCATATGTATTGGATCATCTTCCCGTAAATTTATGGGGACGAGATGTCTTAGATCAATTAGGTTTGACATTAACAAATAATATCAATCAAAATGCACCCACTATTATGGCTAGACAAGGTTTTAGGAAAGGAAAAAGATTAGAAAGACAAGAACAATGTATAGCAGCACCAATACAAATAGATCAAGGAACAGACAGACATGGGTTGGATTTTCACAAAGAGCCACTGAGACAATAAAAATTACATGGAAATCAGAAAGACCAGTATGGGTTCCTCAGTGGCCCTTGACTAAAGAAAAGACACAAGTAGCCCATGATCTGGTCAAACAACAATTAGCGGAAGGACATATACAACCTTCTGTATCTCCCCATAATACTCCCATTTTTGTCATCAAAAAGAAATCTGGTAAATGGAGATTACTGCAAGATTTAAGAGCCATTAACAATGAAATGGTCATTATGGGACCTGCTCAATCGGGGATTCCTCAATTGTCTGCTTTGCCAAAAACTTGGTATGTTTTAGTTATAGATATTAAAGATTGTTTTTTTTCAATTCCAATTCATCCTGAGGATAGTCCACGTTTTGCATTTACTATCCCTGCACTAAATCATGAAGGTCCTGATCAGAGATATGAATGGAAAGTACTCCCTCAAGGGATGGCTAACAGCCCAACTATGTGTCAAATTTATGTTAACAAAGTAATCCAGCCACTTAGAAATCAAAATCCTGAACTACAAATATTTCACTATATGGATGATGTGTTATTGGCACACAAAGCTAAAAACACATTGCTAGAATGTTATGCCACACTTACAAACTTATTAAAAAATTATAATCTAGAGATAGCAATAGATAAAGTGCAATTAAATTTTCCAATTAATTATTTAGGAGTTCTATTATCCTCAACCATGGTCCGTCCACCAAAAATTCAAATACGAGTAGATCAACTCAAATCACTTAATGACTTTCAAAAGTTATTAGGAGACATAAATTGGATAAGGCCTTATCTAGGTATTCCAACAGGAGAATTGGGACCTTTATTTGATATCCTAAAAGGTCCATCAGATCCAAATTCACCCCGAATGTTAACGCCTGAAGCAAGAAAGGCATTAAAAATCATTGAAACATATATGGAAAATATGCATTTGGATAGAATTGATATAAGTTTGCCTTTATTATTTATTGTACTACCAACAAAAAATATTCCTACAGGAGTATTTTGGCAAGAAGGTCCATTATTATGGATACATTTATCTTATTCTCCTAACACTATTCTTACTAGATATCCTGAGGCTGTAGGACAATTAATACTCAAAGGAATAAAAACAGCAAAGGCAGTGTTTGGAATTTCTCCCCATAAAATTATTACTCCATATACTATGAATCAAATTGATGAATTAGCTAATGAGTTAAATACTTGGGCAATAATAATGTGCAAATCTAATGTTTCATTTGATAACCACTTACCATCTAATCCTTTATTGTCTTTTTGGTCATTGCATCCTGTAATTTTTCCAAAAATGACAAGAAAAACACCTATCATGAATGCTCCAAATATATTCACTGATGGGTCAAATAATGGTACAGCAGCAATAGTTACACCTGATCAAACTTTTACATTTTTAGTACCCAAACAATCAGCTCAAAAGGTAGAGCTTAATGCAGTATTACAAACTTTTGTGATGTTTAAAGATTCTGTATTTAATTTATTTTCTGATAGCCAGTATATAGTTAATGCTATAGTATCCCTTGAAGATGCTGGTAGAATTTCCCCTTCTTCTACTGTTTTCTCTTTGTTTTCCACTATACAAAGTTTAATCTGGGACAGAAAAGATCCATTCTTTATAGGACATATCAGGGCACATACAGGATTGCCTGGAGCCCTTAGTTTAGGCAATGATTTAGCAGATAAAACTACACGTGACATACATATTTTCTCTGTACTAGAAGAAGCTATAAATTTTCATGAAAGATTCCATGTCAATGCTAATACTTTACAAAAGCGTTTTAAAATAACTAAGGAACAAGCTAGACAAATAATAAAACAATGTCAAAATTGTGTGACCTTTTTACCACAAGTTAATCTTGGAGTCAATCCTAGAGGATTGATGCCTAACCATATTTGGCAGATGGACGTCACACACTTGCCAGAATTTGGAAAATTAAAATATTTGCATGTTACAATTGATACTTCTTCTGGATTTTTGATGGGCTCCCTTCATGCCGGCGAAAAAACTAAAGATGTTATAGCTCATTGCTTACAAAATTTTGCCACTGTGGGCATTCCAAAACAGTTAAAAACAGATAATGCCCCTGGTTATACGTCTACTTCTTTTAAACAATTTTGCTCATCATTTGGCATTACTCATATAACAGGAATCCCATACAATCCACAGGGTCAAGGCATAGTTGAAAGAGCTCATCAAACTATTAAAATGTACTTATTAAAGCAAAAAGATGGAATTGGGAAGGGGTATATATTCCCCAAAGATAAACTTAAAATAACGCTTTTTACTCTAAACTTTTTAAATTTGGATTCATCAGGACTTAGTGCTGCAGAAAGGCATATGTGTCCAAAAAATGTACATAAGCCCAAGGTACTTTGGAAAGATATTCTAACAGGACAATGGAAAGGTCCTGACCCAGTAATTGTCTGGAATCGGGGGTCTGTTTGTGTGTTTCCACAGGAAGAACAGCAGCCGATTTGGATTCCAGAGAGATTAACCAAGGTTCTGACCCAGAACAGCAGCCGATTTGGATTTCAGAGAGATTAACCAAGGTTCTGACCCAGTGATTGTCTGGAGTCAGGGGCCTGTTTGTGTGTTTCCACAGGGAGAACAGCAGCTGATTTGGATTCCGGAGAGATTAACTAAAATCCTGACCCAGTGATTGTCTGGAGTCGGGGGTCTGTTTTTGTGTTTCCACAGAGAGAACAGCAGCCGATTTGGATTCCAGAGAGATTAACTAAAGCGATTTCTACAGACCAAAAAGAAGATGATTTAGCTCAAATCCATAATAGCTGATATCCAAAACTCCAATTTGGCTATCCTTACATCTGCGACAGAACCAGGATGCTTTTTTCAATATCTATTTTATTATTGCCCTTTCCCATATCATGAAGTTCTATTTTATTTTTTTGAGCTCATACAGACCTAGGTTAATGTTTTGCTGATCAGTTCTATTTTTTTTTTTTTGACTATAGAGTTTTTAAACATTGCAATAGAGATTTTACCTGTAAAAAGTTATAAGGCCTTTACTATTGTGTTATGTGTTGTATGTATTATATTATGTGTGCACACTTGTGTTTTGTGTTATATGTTTGAATGTACGTATGTCCAATGTACATATTTCTATATATCATATATGATGAGCGCTCATGAAAAGATGGATCCAAATATTTTTTTTTTATTCACGTGATTTAAATGGTTTAATTTAAATTGGGTAAATAACTGTTAAGAATTGTTTTAATATGTAAACAAAAAAGGAGGTTAACAGATCTGTTTGTTTACTCTCACCTTTCGTTTTCATTATATTTAATAATTCTCTTCACTATAATGTAAATTGTTAAGAAAATTGTTTTCTTTTAGTGCCTTCTGGAATGTTACCTAATTTTTTCTTTAGCCATTATTGCCAGAATTTCTATCTTCATCCCAGTGCCGATGAAGATAATATAAATTGTTAAGAAAATTGTTTTCTTTTAGTGTCTTCTGGAATGTTACCTAATTTTTTCTTTAGTCATTATTGCCAGAATTTCTATCTTCATCCCAGTGCCGATGAAGATAATATAAATTGTTAAGAAAATTGTTTTCTTTTAAGAAAATTGTTTTCTTTTAGTGCCTTCTGGAATGTTACCTAATTTTTTCTTTAGCCATTATTGCCAGAATTTCTATCTTCATCCCAGTGCCGATGAAGATAATATAAATTGTTAAGAAAATTGTTTTCTTTTAGTGTCTTCTGGAATGTTACCTAATTTTTTCTTTAGTCATTATTGCCAGAATTCCTATCTTCATCCCTGTGCCGGTGAAGACAAAGATAAAACTAATCTACAGTTTCTGCAATAGCCATCACTGAACTGCTTACAGAACTTACACTGAACTGCTTACAGAACCGTCAATTGACTTGGTATATCTTCCTCCCTTCTGCTTGTCATGATCATTCAGCTAAAATTTGGGGGTCAACAGAGGTGAGGCAAAGAACCTCACCCCCCCCCCCCCCCCGCTGAGACCTCTCCACAGGTGTGGCTGTACTGGACCGGTAGTCAATGACGGGTAAGATCCAATTACAATGGTACCAACCTAAGACAGGAGGCTGACGCCCTGAGGTCAGCTCATCCGAAGACGGGTAAGGACCATATGTATTGGACAACCTAAGGCAGGCACGGTCCATAAGCCACATGCTTGTTGTTTAAACAGAGAGGGGGAGATGTTGAGAGCCACAGCCAAAGGGGCCCCAGCAAACTTCCAGCTGCCAGCAAGCTTCAGACTGCCCCAGCAACATCTAGCTGATTGGCTCCTCTGCGGTGATGTTCATTGGGCTGTTTCCCTGCCCTTCAGACTGCCAGCTGATGATTGGCTCACAGCTGCCCCAGCAACATCTAGCTGATTGGCTCCTCCACGGAGCTGCTCATTGGGTGACTTCTTTGGCTCTGCCCACGCAACCCAGCCAATCGGCCTCAAGAGGAGGAGGATTGTGGGAGGAAAAGGCTGGTGTGGGAGAGAGAGGCTTGTGGAAGCCGGTGGTGGCAGTTGGGCTCTGAGGGTTTTTCCCTGGAGCTGTTTTGTTTGGCGTTTGTAGTTCTAAAAATAAAGTTAGTTTCTTTTTGACAAGTGGCTCCTGATTTGTGCCAAGCCAGACTTCGGCAGTACACAGGGTTAGTGTGCTCACTGCCTCCACGACAGACTTGGCTAACAGAACCCCAAACTGGCCTGGAACGTTCTAAGCAAGACACATGAGCCCCTCCTATTGTTGCTGTGGGTGGTCTTTGATAAGCAGAGAGTCAGGGTAGGATGGGTTGGATACTCTGGAAGGAATTTAGGAATGACCCACTGAGGCCATCCTCCACATACACACCCCAAATATCCTTTCCAACTGCCACTGGGTCTATCTGCTGGGTCTGTGCTCAGATCAAAGGGAGGGTACAAACCCCAGCCAAGGTCCTTGGAAGAAGAAGAGGTCCACTAAGGCAGGAAGCATCCTTCATACATCCTGGAAGGAAATGTCCATCCTGTCCAGGAGTCTGAGGAACCTGATTGGCCCACACAGCTCCAATGCACTTGGCTCATGGGCCTGGTGAGGCCCCCTACACTGAGGGTATCATGCATTGTCTTAGCCTGATAAGGCTGCTATAACAAAATGCCATAGACTGGGTGGCTTGTAAACAACAGAAATGTGTCTCTGACCATTTAGGAGGCTGGAAGTCCAAGAGTAAGGCACTAAAGGATTGTCTGACAAGGTCCCACTTCTTCATAGTCATTCTTAGCTGGCATGGCTAAAGGAACAAGGGAACTCTCTGAGACCTCTTTTATAAGGGCACTAATCCAATTAGTGAGTGCTCCACCCTCATGACCTCTCACCTCCCAAGGGCTGCCTGATACCATCATACTGGGCATTAGGTTTCAAAATGTGAATCTGGAAGAAACAAACATTCAGATCATAGCGTGCACAGCTGAGAAGTTCCCTTCCTTGACCCCATCACCTGAAAGGCAACTGGGGAAAAAATGAAAATGAAAATCACTCAGACAGAGAAGCCTCAGGCCCAAAGGGGACAATGACCCAGCAGATGGGCAGAGGCACTCCCCTATCAATCCCAGCTACTTAGGAGGCTGAGGCAGGAAAACCACAATTTCTGGGCCCGCCTCTGCAACGTATCAAGACCCTGTCTCAAAATATTACAACAAAGAAAAGAAAAAGGGCTGGGGGTGTAGCTAGGTGGTAAAATGTCCCTGGGTCCAATTCCCAGTATTGCAAAAACAAAGCAGAACAACCCAGAACCAGGAAAGAAAGGCAAAGGAAAACAAAGACAGCTATTGAAACAGAAGTTTAACTGTATAAAATAATAAGTTCAGAAAAGTCCAAATTCTATCTACAAATTCACAATAAAATCCGTTCAGCTGATGTGATTGGGATTGGGAGAGTGTGTGTCGGGGGGGGGGGGTGATAACAAAGAAGGAAATGTTCCAATCCTGCAGACAGACAGGACCATGTAGGTTATTTGGTTTCTGATGCTGATTCTTAGAAAACTTTAACATCAGGAAGGTTTTTACATCCAAAAGTTAGTAGCAAGTAAGATTAAAAACGGGATGTGATCTTCTAAACCTCTACTGAAGAGAAAACATATAGAAAACATTTTGCAGTCCACCTATAATGCAGAGTCTAGATAGCAAAAGATGAGGGCAAAAATGTTTGATTCTAATGGAGTGCAGTGGTCTTCCCTGCGACCTAGAGCAAAGGAAGGAGATACAGAAATAGAGCAGGTCTGGGTGCAGGTGGGAAGGAGCTGGGCAGCTCCTCTGGAGATGAGAGGAAGGAAAGGAGACTTCAGAGGGTAAAGCAGGGACCAGGGCCAGCAGGCCCTGCCAAGGATTGTGGGTTTAGCTTGAAAACCATGTGCAGCCACCAGAATTTGCAGGAAGCAAGGGGTGTGATCTGGTTGCAGCTTTAGAAGGGCCAGCTCCAAGGTTCCCTTTGCAGGTAGACTGAGGAGATGTGCCATGAACCACAAGTGGGCTAGGGATGGACCGAGGCCCACACTATGATCCCCAGGGAGCCCCTGCCCAGAGATGCTCTTTACCAAGCTGGGTGAAAGCTCAGGGCGAGAGGCAGAACTGAGTTCTTGTTTCTGTTTTGATTTGGGGGCTGAGGAAGGAGACGCAGGTGAGAGGAGCCTAGGCTTTCTTTTTGAAGTTGTCACCCTTGAGACGCCTGTGAGTTAGCTGAGCCGGCTCAGAGACACAGAGTGGAAAGGCGAGATTTCAGGGAAAGATCCATCGGAGCAATAAGATGTTCTTCAAAGGCTTGAGGATGGCTACCATCACCCCCAGAAAGAAATGCATGAAGAGAAGATGGCATAGAGCCCCCAGAATTGCCAACATGTCAAGGTGGGCAGAGAAGAACCGAGTGGAATGAGAGAAAACCCAGGAGTCAATGGCGTCATGAAGTGATGATAGTGAAGGAGGAAGAGTGGGAGGGAGGCCTGTCGTGGGAGCAAAGGATCCACACCCCCATGGTCAGTGGGGACTTTGGGGAACAGTCAAGATGACACAAGGGGACTACTGAGGAAGCAGAGAAGCAAGGCAACGCTTTGAAGAGAGCAATGAAGGAGACCAGGGATCAGGCCAGGAGCTGGAACTGCCACTTAAGCAGCAGTACCAGGGCCTGACTGTGCCCTGAGGAAGGGAATGGCCTTCAGGGAGAGCTCCAGGGGACACAGGGGACAGATCTGGGTAGGTGAGCAGGAAGAGGGGTCTCCCCAGGAGGGGACACTTCCATCCAGAGGCAATCAGAAGAACAAAGATAAATCCTTTAGCCAGGTTAGAGTACTTTCTACTACTTGGAGACAAGAAAGTGAGGGACAAGGGATGGGGTTTGGCCAACAATTCATCAAAGAAGAGAGTGACTAGGGAGAGGGCAGTACTGGCAGAGAAAAAGGAGAGAGTGTGATAAAAAGGAGCTGTGTCATAAGGAAGGGCAAGAAGGCAGATGGAGAGGGGTACTGAGGGGGCAGCCTGGACAGGAGCAAGAAGGAGGGGAGTGGAGTCAAAGAGGGGCTCACTGCAAACCAAGGGTCAGAGCCCAGTGCCTGCAAAAACAGTTCCCTGCCTGCCCCTGGGGGGTTGAGGGGAGGCGGATAATTCAAAGATAAAGTTGCAAAGATGCAAGCCAACAAACATGACAATAGCACTGCTGTGATGTGGTCTTTCCCCTCAAAAACTTATGAGATATTAAGAGTTGGGACCTTTAAGAGGTGATTTAAGACTCTGCTCTCACGCCTGGATTAGTCCATTCATGAGACTAATGGATTCATGGGTTCGCAGGTAATAAAGAGTGGGTCTGCTATATAAGCCAGCTGGGTTAGGTCTCACCCTATGATGACTTTCACCACTCTGGAACTCTGCCAGCAAGAAGGCTGTCCCCAGATACAGCCCCTCTGCCCTGGACCAGAGCTTGTTTTCTTAAAATGCATCCATCTGTGGTCCTGTGTTATTAGCAACAGAAGGGACTAAGACAATCACAGACCACTGGTATCACCAAAGCCAACTGTCAGTGGGTTTAACCTTGTGGTTAAAGATGATCAGATAGAGGTGTTTTTTTTTTTATTTAAATGGCATGCTATTTAAAAGACATACCTAAAACCTACTCAAGAGAGAGGCAAAGAAAAATGCAAACACAGAAAGCAAGGTGTGTTTAATGACATAAAACATAATTCTGAGCAAGAAATACTAAATGTCTCCAAGAGATCTCTTGTTTGAGAACACAGAGTGAAAACCCCCATCACCGAGTTTTACAAACCAAGTCACCGAGCATCTGTTGCTCTTAGAAATATGAGGAGAGAGAGGCCCAAGAACATCTGAGGAAAACTTGAACAAGCCACTCTCGGCATATGACAGAGCTCACAGACCGCAGCAGAGGGGCATCTGCTATTTTAATAATGAAATGACTAGGGTTGATTTATGGGTACACATGACAACTTATAACGGAAAGCAAATGGATATTCTTGACAAGCATATGAAGACATTTACAGAAATTGATCCTGGCCTCTCCTTCCTGCCCAGGATGAATTCCCTGACCCTGTCACACGGGACCCCCAACCCTGCACCCTTAGCCTCCCACCACACCTGCCCAGCAAAGCCACAACCTAAGGTCACTGCCAGACTCTGCCTCCCCTTGCCAAGAACTAAGAGTGGAAGCTGGATGGGGCAGCAGGGAGGCCCCATCTTCTCTCCCTCCCTGCCCATGCTCCCCAGCCAATAGCCCTTCAGCATAGCCTGCCACACCTCTCTCTTGACAGTGCCCTCCTCACATCCTTGGACCTTCCCTCAAGACTCCCCCCCTCCCCCCCCCACTTGACACCCCAGGGATGGCTTAAGCTCCTGTATTATAATATCCACTCCCCCACCCTGCTGTTAAAGTCACTTAATACCTCTTAACACAATCTCAGAGGACAAAAAACCTACTCTCCCAAGCCCGAACACCCACCCCATCACCTGACTTCCTCAAGAGTCTCAATGCATCTTTTGTCCCCTCTGCCTTCTGTCCCTTCAGCCACCTCCCTCCAGGGTCCTTCCTCTCAGTCTGGCAACATGCCTGCTCTTCCATTCCTGAGCAACGAGATCCTCCTTCCCTCCCTGGTCCCACCAAAACCTTTCCTCCCCTTCATGCCCACCCTTCTCAGCAGGTTGGCCTCCACGGTCCTTCTTCCCAAACCCAGCACCCACAGCCTCTGTCCCTCCTCCCCGTGGCCACCTGGGACCTTCACACCCTATGCTTTTGGCCTCTCTCGGGCTCCTCTTTGGTTTCCATGACACCAGAGGCTACTGGTTCCCCCCGTCTGCACTGACCCTATAACACAGAACATATATTCTCTTCAAAAGCCCACCTAACATTTACAAAAGCTGAGCAAACACCAGGGGACAAAGGCAATTTCAGAATTCTCCAAGGCTCAGAACATCCAGGTTGCTTCTGTGCTCATAACTCAGGGTTGTCTGGCCTGGACCAGGGCATCTGCACCAAGTCTCCATGGAAACTAGTTCTTCCCATTCTGCCAGAGTTTGGTGGCTGTAGAAGGTGCCTGACACTCTATTGCTACGGTATGAATATTTGTATCTCATCCTCCAAAAAAAAAAATTCATATGCTGAAACCTTAATCTCCAAGGTGATGGTTTGAATTAGTGGGACTTTGGGGAGGTGACTAGGTTGGGAGGGTAGCGCCCTCGTGAATGGGATCAGTATCTTTACAAAAGAGAACTGAGGGAGCTTATTGGACCCTTCCATCAAATGGAGCTAAAGCAAGGACATACCATGTGTGAACCATGAAGTGAGTCCTCAGCAGATACCACATCAGGTGATGCCTTGATCTTAGATTTCCCAGCCTCCAGACTGTGAGGAATGAATTGCTATTGCATTGAAGTTATCCAGTTTCGGGGTATTTTGTTTTAGCAGCCCAAAGAGACTCAGAGCCTGGAATGCTGGCTGGGAGATCGTGGGTGCCCAGAATACATACAGGAGGGACACAGACAGGCTCTACAGAACTGAGATAGAATCTGGAGATGCCCAGAGATGTTTGAAGGGGAGGGTGGTCACAGGGGAAACAGGCCTTTGAAGAAAACTGGGATCTGTGCTAGTTAGGGGTGAGATAGCACTGATATGGTGAAATTTGAATGTAAATGCCAATGAGGTCTTATTTAAACCCCACAGATGTTGACTTCTGAGAACTTGTGGATGGTGCTAGGAATTAACTTCAAAGGTTAACAGATTTAAAACTCAACCCCTTGAAAGTTTTTTAGACTTTTCCCTAAATAGCTCTTAGGTTAACAGAATCAAAATCACAAGTACTTTTTCGAAATGATGACAGTGAGAATTCAGAATGTCAACCTTTGTAGGTGTAGACTCTGCCTCCCCTTGCCAAGAACCAAGAGTGGAGGCTGGATGGGGAAGCAGGGAGGCCCGTCTTCACTCCCTCCCTCCCTGCCCATGCTCCCCAGCCAGTAGCTCCCCAGCCAAAGCCAGCACCGGGAGCAAATTCACAGCCTTAAATTCTTCATAATTATAGAACCAAATGAAAATTAATGAAATGAGCATTAGAAGCCAGAAGAGAGATCAAAAATAAACCAACTATATATAAGCTAATAAAAAGAGCAGGAATAACAGGAATCATTTATAAAAGTTTTATATGGGGCACAAGATGGAAAATAGTCACCAAAATATCAGTGGTGGCTGAGCTGCTATTGCTGCTGTAACAAATCAACACAAACTTAGTTCCTTAAAACAACACAAACTCATCATCTTATATTTCTAGAGATCAGGAGTCCAGAATGGATCTCCTTAGGCGAAAGTCAAGTGTGGGAAGGGCTACATTCCTTATGGAAGCTCTCAGGAGGGTTTGTTTCCTTGTCTTTTTCAGCTTCTAGAGGCCTCCGACATTTCTTGGCTGGTAGCCTCTCCCTCCATCTTCAAAGCCAGCAGCATCTTCCAGTCTCTCTCTTACTTTGACTTTCTGCTTCTCTCTTCCACTGTTAAGAATCCTCACAATTTCATTGGGCCTACCTGGATAATTCAGGATGATCTTCTTTTCTTAAAGTCAATGAATGAGCAACTTTAATTTCATCAGCAATCCTCATTCCCCCTCGCCATATAATACAGCATATTCATAGGTTCCAGGGATTAGGACCTGGACATCTTTGGGGAGAGCATTATGACTCCCACAGTGGCTATTACAAATGGTTTCATGTTTGGGGCATATATTTTTTTTCTTTTCTACACTTTTTTTTGTGTGGACATTGAGCATAAATTTTATATGTTCAAAAAATTATGTTTAATGGCTGGGGTTGTGTAGCTCAGTGGTAGATGCTTGCTTAGCACATGTGAGGTTCAATCCTCAGCGCCACATAAAAATAAACAAATAAAATAAAGGTATTGTATCCATCTATAACTAAAAAAAATTTTTTTAATAATGTTTAATTGTGAATATATCAAAGAAAACACAGTATCCTATCACAGCACCTCTGGACGTCACTTTGGCAACACTCTTTTTGGCTTTCTTCCTTATCCCCCCGACTATGACCCGCCTGAGGACAGAACAGACCCTTTCATTTCTGTGTCCCTAGCACTGAGCACAGGGCTTTTGGCATAGCAGACTTCAGAAAATGTTCCTCAAACTCAGGATAAATTTCTTTATAAAGGAGGCCCTGGTTCTGGAGGAATGATGTGCACATTCAAAAATGTACTTTAAAGCTGAGATCCAAATCAACACAATGATATTATTTAAGAATGCTCATACATAAAACTTAATTTGGAAACAGTCTGGGAAATGAAAGCCAGCAGACAGATAAAGCATTATTGCTCTGGCCCTGGAGAAAACCCTTAATCCTTACAGAGCCAAAAGAAGAAGGTTAAAATTCGGAGAGGCCCTGCAGGCCAGAGGCAGAAGGGTGTTCCCCACAGGCTGAGCACAAGCTGTGAACACGGATGGGCTCCCCAGGCTGCAGCCAGCAGCCAGCCCAGGCTCAGACCTCCCAGCAAGGGGAAGACCCAGCTCCTCACCCCGAACCCAACAGGACAAACTGGTCCCTGCTGCAAAAACACCTGGGCAGAGATTCTGGGGTCTCACTTACCCTCTGCCTTCCAGAAAGCAGAGGGCATTGCTTAGATACTCAACTTAGCTTTGCCAGTCCTGAATCCCCTAGGCTGAAGGAAAGCTCTCGCCCCAGTTGAGACCTATATAAACAGTAATTCATTTTTAATTGACAAATAATAAGTATATATATATTTACGGGTTCCATGTGATGTTTTGATCTATGTACATATTGTTGACAATACATATTGTTGACAATTCACTCAAGATAATTAATACAGCCATCACCGCACCAATTTTTCATTCTTTTAGATTTATTTAGGTCTGCTCAATCACTTTCAGGCTATTTGACCTCTTACAGCCTCTGTAGTGTATCACGTAGCAACAGGATACATTCTAAGACATGCATCACTAGGTGATTCTGTCACCACGCTAACGTCATAGAAAGCACTTATGCAAACCAAGATGGCTATGACGTCACTCAGTTTTGTAATGTTATGGTGCTGTCATCATACATACAGTCTGTCATTGACTGAAATATTAGACAGCATATAAATAACTGTATATACACATATTTTTCTCTTTATGGATTATTCTGCAAACTATCTCCAGTTGGTTACAAAGAAAATCTCAGTTTAAGTGATATCATAGATAAATTCTATTTTTCCTAGCAACCTATTCTTACACCAGTGCTAAATTGTTTACTGTTAGCACTTCAAAGTTTAGTATCTAAAGTGTTAGAATCTTTGAAGCTTCACTGACCAGTACAGTAGCTATGAGCCACATGGGGTTCCTGAGCACTTGAAATGTGGCTGGTTTGAACTGAAAGGTGTTCTGCGTGTAAAATACACCCTGGATTTCAAAGAGTTAGTACTAAACAAAAAAATGTAAAATATTTCACAGACAGTTTTCAAAGTACTGATTGCAGGTTGAAGTGATAATATTTTGGCTATATTAGGCAGCACAGGACTGACTGTACTACCTACTTTCCAGAGTTATCAAGGAATTAAAAATAAGATAAAGAAGGGAAAGTAACTGAGCTCAGTTCCATTATTCTCATTTTACACATTAGGAAACTGAGACTTCAAGACAGTATATGATTCTTTCAGGGTCAGATACCTAAGGACCAGCTGACTCAGGTCTGCTGATCCTAAAGCTGGGCTCTTCCAGGAGCCTACGCTGGGATGGGGGCGTCCCAGAGGGTTTCCTACAGCTGGTGGAAGCCACCACCACAGAGAGGAAACTATGCCCAGATTCACCCCACTGCACCTAGGGTGGTGCTGGGTGGCTAAGGGAGAGGAACAGGTTTCAATTGTCTCCTTCATCAGTACACTGGGTTTGAGAATGCTGAATTCTGCATTTAATGCAGACCTTGAAGCCAACCTTCCTTCTGGGAAGGGAACACCATCTGAGGAAGACCCCTTCACCACTTGCCCTGCAGACTCCAGCAGTATCCTTTCTTTTCTTTTTATTTATTTTGTTTGTTTTTTTGCAGCACTGGGGATGGAACCCAGGGCCTCAAGCATGCTAGGCAAGCACTCTACCACCGAATCACATCCACAGCCTCCAACAGTCCTTTCACCCAGCAGAACTTTTCAAGAGAGAAGGGAAGCCAGAAAGCTGAGCAGCAAGAGGGAGGCAGACACCCTTGCTCACAGCATGCTGTGCCAAGGAAAGCAGGAAGGGCGGCCTCAGGAGACATGGATCTGCATACCTAACTGGGGGCACTCTTCCAAGGTGGCCCTCAGGCTCCAGGCTCAGGGGCTTACTGCAAATGAACCTAGAAGCACAGCCCAACAAAGTCCCAGTTTTAGGATAAGGTATATAGAGTAACCTGGAAGCCCACATAGAGGCAGAGGCTGCCTTATTAATTAATTAATTTATTTATTTATTTTTCTTTATGTAGGGCTGGGGATTGAACCCAGGGCCTTATGCAAGTGAGACATGCACTCTACCATCTGAGCTATATCCCCAGCCCAACATCACTGCATAACCAAGATGAGACTACCAAGATTATCAACAGAGACAGAGCTGTATCTTACAGAGTCCCCTTAACCAGGAAGAGGTCCCAAGGACCACTGGCCCTCTGAGTCCATCCAGCTCTCTGACCTCCACCTTGACTGCAGCATCATATGCACTCTCAAGGCCTGTATCTGTGACCTGGGGCTAGATGCAGACCAGTGACTACCTGGGGCAAAAACGAGGTAGCCAAGTGAGCAAGAAATAAACAAGGGAATATAAGGGAGCAATGAGACCATGAAAACAATAATTCCTGATAAAGTTATGGGGAATGGGGAAGGAGGACTTCCTGGAAGAGGTGACTTTGGAGCCAAGGTTGAAAGACAAGGAGTCCACCATTCAGAGATTCTGGCAAGCAGGTTCAAGGTGGATAGTACTGCAAATACAAAGACCCAGAGATCAGAACAAATCTTCCATGTTTGGGGAAGAGAAAGAAGGCCAATGGGACAGGAGTGTGGAGATGAAAGATGAGCAGGTGGGAGACACGAGGTCAGAGAAGTGGGGAAGAAGAGATTGCATGGAGCCTCTTCCGCTGCAGTTAGGAACTCAAATGTTCTCTTCTCTACAATGGGAAACTCCTGGAGGGTCTTCCAATTCCCATCCATTGCTGTGGGCATGTTGTAAGAACCACAGGAGGACAAATGTGAAGGCAGGAGGCCCCTCTCCCCTCTTTTTTGAAATGCCTCATTCAGGTGGAACTTAGTTATATCTGCGTTTCTGCTCGTAAAACTCCTTCCCAAGATCAGAATCCACCTGATATGGTTTGGATATGATTTAAGTGGGTTCCCCCAAAGAGTTATGTGCTGAAATTAAATCTCCATTGAAAGGTGTTAAGAAGGTGGAAACTTAATCTAAGTATGGTGTTTAGAGGTGGGACCTTTGAGAGGTGATTAGGATTAGACAAGGTTATAAATGAACCTTGGCAGCTTTATAAAAGAAGAAAAGTGATCAACACACACACACACACACACACACACACACGTACATACACTCCCTATCTCTTGCCATGCCATGCCATGTGCAGCCTCAGAACCCTACCAGCAAGAAGGCCATCACCAGATGCAGTCCCCTGACCTTGGATCAGAACTGTGGGTCAATAAAAACTTCTTCCAATTAAAATTTACCCAGTCCAACAGAGAACAAACTAAGACACTAACCAACACCTAGAAGAACATCACACACACACACACACACACACACACACACACACAAGCACACACCCGCCAGGAGCAAGGCTCCAGTTCCAGGTGAGAAGGTGTGCGCCCACTCCACCTTGCATGTCCCACTGTGCAAGCACAGATCACGGTCTATGCACATGAAGCAGCTATTTGAAGACTCTGAAAACTAAATCACAAAAAGACTGGAGAAGAAAATCAGAATTTGAAGTAACCAAACCTCCAGTAAGTTTACTTTTAAAAAAAAAAAAAATCTTCCTTCTAGTATTCCTTGGTCTAGATACCAGGCAGTTCAAAACCCCAGAAGCAGGCATCGGGTACAGAGAGAGCTTGAGAGAGGCCCTATCACTGAGGCTTAAGAAGGGGAAGAGCATCTCCTAATGTACAGAAAGTGGGGGAATCCCCTGTTGATCAGCTTTCTGTTACTGTTAAAAAATAGCTCACTGACTTACAAGAAGGAAAGTTTTATTTCGGCTAGCAGTTTTGGAGGTTTCAGTCCATGGTGGGTTGGCCTGTTTCTCTGGGGCCTGTGGCACAGCAATACACCATGGCAGGAGCACGTTGTTATGAACTGATTTGAAAATTAAGTTAGGCTGACCCCATTCTGCTCAGACATTTCACCCTGCGCAGAACTGACCCCCACTCACATAGAAGCTGACATCTCTACCCTCAACCACTTGCACCCGGACCCAATATCTTTAAACTATGGAGCTAATGCTAGCTTGCTTCCCGGGTAGGTATAAAAAAAGGTGAACATTCTGAGAATGTATGTAACTTGCTGCTTTCCACTTTATGAAATGTGTCTGATAATTGTACTTGCCTCACCCACCAGCTTCTTTGTGGCTTTTTTCAGATCCGTATGTGCATAGCTCAGGGTGGGCCCAGGAAATGATAAGCAATATTCTGATATCAGTTTCCTGAGCTACACTCTCTGCCATCTCCTTTGCACTTCTGTACTTGCTCCCCACCAGCATTCAGTGTCTTGGGCTGCAGAACTGTCTGCTTTCTGCTCCCTTGGCCCTGGCCAGAATTAATCCTTTGTCTTTACTTCAAAAAGACCCAGAGTTTTATTTGGGATTTTAGAATAGTGCCTTAACAATGTAATAAAGCAAAATCATTCACCTCATACACCCACACACAAAAAAAAAAAAGAAGAAGAAAATGAGGGGTTAGGATCCCAACATCCCCTTTAAGGGCATGCCCCAATATTCTGAAGATCTCCCACAAGACCTCATATCTTAACAGCCCCAGCACCTACCAACTGTGCCATGCTGGGGACTAAGACTTTAATGCATGGACAGTTGGGGGATATTCCAGATCCACACTAAAGAAACCCCTGATTTATTTTCTTTTTCTTTTCTCCATTCTCTCACATCCCAGCCCATGACAGATCACAGGCACCTAGAAACCCTGCAGGAGGGGAGCCTGATTATCTCGTTGGAAGAGCTGTGTATATCAAAAGGGTGAAATGAAATTCCATTGCTTTTTCTTCTCTCTGTCTTCACATGAGTGTAGTGTGCAAACGAGCAGGGTAAATAAAGCCCTGCTTTCTGACCAAGAGACTTGACAGGGAGCCTTCTGTTCCAGAAAACTTGAAAGTGCAAAGGAGATGGCAGAGAGAAACTAATATCAGAATATTGCTTATCATTTCCTGGGCCCACCCTGAGCTATGCACATATGGATCTGACCCTAAGTAACAAACCACAGGTTCTGGTAAATGATATATGAATGTCTGTTAAAGCTCATGTCCCAGACTTGCTCCAGGGTGATGCATACAGGAGACTGATCTGAATATCAGTGAAAAGGCTCATACAATGGACCTGACATTGAAACCATAATCCATAGGCATGACGGACTTGCAGCCTGAACCTAACAGAACCAATGATAAAGGAGACAAAAAAAAAATGTCAACTTTCTCCATAGCATTTAAACAAGAACCAAAGTGTCATGGTGTAATATCAAAATGTTCAGATATAATCCAAAATTATTCAGTGCTATAATTTAGACTCTGAGTGTCTCCCAAAGTCCCATGTAATGAATAAATAGCTCATAGTGCTACTGAGAGGTGGTGGACCCATAGAAAGTGGGGCCTAGTGAGAATAAGTTAGGTCACACTAGAGGGTGTCATTGAAAGAAATATTGGGATTCCAGTCTCCTCCTTTCTCTGTTTTTGCTTCCTAGCTGTTATGATACAACTTCCCACCATGGCATGGGGTCATGTGACCTTAGGACTGAAACTGTGAGCCAAAATATACCTTATAAAATACCTTATAAATATACCTTATAAGTTGATTATCTCAGGTATTTTGTCACAGCATCAGAAAGCTGACTAACATATCTGGCATATGAAAAAAACAGGAAAATCTCTACTTTTCTGGAAAAAAACAATCAATGGATATCAAGGCAGGAGTAAAACATATATTGGAATTATCTGACAATGATTTAAAAACAGTTATTATAAAAATATTTGATAAAGTAAGGGCAAAAATTCTTGCAACTAATGGAAAGTTAGTCTCAACAAGATATTGAAAATACTTTTCAAATAACTAAAGGGAAATTTTAGAATTGTATGAGACAATAACAGAAACTTGTTAAACTCCTTGGATAGGCTCAGTAGCAGAACAGACATGATAGAGGAATAAATCCACGAGTTCAACAATAGAGCAACAGTAAAAGCATGTTGAATGAAAGGAGTCTTAGAGATCTGTAGGAAAATACAAAAAAAAAAAAAAAACAACAATCTAACACTCAAGTCCCAGGAAAAGAGAGAATATATATTTAAATATGTGAGTAAATCATGGCTGAAAACTTCCCAAATTTTGTGAGAAATATAATCCTACAGATTTAAGAGCCCAGCCAACCTCAAATAGGATGAATCCAAAGAAATATACTCCCACAAATGCTATCAGCAAACTGCTGAAAACTACAGACAAAACAATATTGAAAGTCAGAAAAAAAACAGTGTTTACTTCAGGGGGACAATGATTAATAACAGCAGATTTCTTATAAAAACAAAAAAAATCCAAAGAAAGTGGGAAAAAAAATGTTAATATGCTAACAGAAATAAGTTTCAACCCAGACTTTTATTTCCAGCATAAACAACCTTCAAGAATTTTGACGACATTACACATTATATGGAAAAATAAAGATATTCTCAGAAAGGAAAAACTAAGACACCAAAAAAAAAAAAAAAGAGAGAATGTACTGCCAGAAAACCTACCCTAAGACGGTTGCTAAAAAAGTCTTCAGAAGGAAAATGATACTAGAAGGACATTTTGAACTTCAGAAACAAAGGAAGAGCAACAGAATGGCACATGTGTGAAAAAGTAAGACTAATATTTTGCTTACTTTAAAATAAAGAGGAATTATAACACTTGCTGATGGAGTCTCAATGTATGTAGGTGTATAAGACAACTATGATATAAAAGGAGAGAGGAAGGGGACTCATAGGACAGTAAGAGCTTGGTATTCAACTTGAAATAATAAAATACTGGTTCTAAATAGACTGAAAAATTAAGGATGTTTATTATGATCCCTAGAACAACCACTACGAATGCTATTCAGAGAAATGCAATCAAACACAATAGGTAAAGTAAAATGCAATACTAAAAAAATTCCAACAGTTGGAAATATAAGAGCAAAATAAGCCCAAAGCAAGAAGAAAAGAAATAACAAAAATAAAGAGTAAAAAAATCAATGAAACTGAGTATAAACAAAAAAATTGAGAAAAATCAATGAAAAAGTTGGCTCTTTGTAAATATCCATAAGATTGATCAATCTCTAAAGAGACTGACAGAAAAAAATAGAAAGAACACACAAATTACTTGTAGAAGGAATTTTAAAAAGGTATCACTCACAGGCATCAAAAAGATAATAGAATGTTACAAAAACTCTATGCACATAAATTAAACCACTTTGATGAAATGTATGATTTCCTCCAAATCATAAACTACCAAAACTCAACCACAACAAAAATAGCCTTAAAAGTCCTAATGACTATTAAAGAATTTGAATTACAGTTTAAAAGCTTCCAAAACTGAAATCTCCAGGCTCAGCTGGTTTTACTGGAAAATTTTACTAAATATTTAAGGAAGAAATGACACTGATTCTACACCATCTCTTTTGCAAAATAAAAGGGGAGGGAACATTTCCAAACTCATTTTACAAGGCCAACATTACACTGATACTAAAACCATACAAAACAGTCAAAGGAAAAAAACATTTAAACCAATATCCTTCATGAACATAAGAAAAATTTCTCAATAAAGTACTGGCAAGTCTAATCCAGCAGTATACAAAGAGCATAACACACCACAAACAAGTTAAACTTATCCTAGAAATACAGAATGGCATAATAGTCAAAAACCTATGTAATTCACCATATTAATGGAATAGAAAAAAAACATGATCATATCAAATAATCTAAGGAAAAAAATGATAAAATTCAACATCCATTCAAGAGCAAAATAAAAAAACTCTCAACTAATATAGAAAGAACTTCCTCAACCTGTTAAAGAGCTTCAAACTACAGCTAACATGAAATCGCATCATGAAAAAGTAACCATTTTCCCCTAAGATTAGGAACATTTCCACCACTACTCAGTCTTGCACTGAAAATTCTAGATAGTGCAATAAGAAAGAAGAATAAAGACAAAGCATACAGACTGAAAAGTGAAAAGTTAAAGACTGTCACCATTCATGGACAACATGTTTATCCTAGGTAGTTAATTTAAAAAAATCTTTCAGAGGAACTTCTAGGACTGAGGACATAGCTCAGTTAGTAGAGTGCTTGCCTCACATGCACGAGGTTCAATTCCCAACACCACCAAAAGAATGAATAAATAAAAGGAACTTCCAGAACTAAAAAAATCACTTCAGTAAGGTCACAGGATCAAAACAGAAACATCAATCATATTTCTATGGTCTGGTAATGAACACCAAATAAATTTACAAACCATTTATAAAGCTGAAAGAAAAATAATACACTTAGGTGTCAATCTAAAAAAAAATGTGGAGATTTATATCCTGAAAACTACATTTTGATAATGAGACATCAAAGAAAACCTAAATGGAGAGAGAGAGAGAGAGAAACCATGTTCATGGATTGAAAAACTCAACATTGTTAAAATGTCAGTTCTCTACAAATTGGCAGACTTGAGACTACTCTAATCAAAATATGAGTGGGCTCTTTTATAGATGCAGACAAAACATTCTAAATTTTATATGAAAAGGTAAAGAAACTAAATAACTATGACAATTTTGAAAAAGAAGAAAGAAGTGGTGGGAGTAACCACCTGGTATCAATGCTTAAAATACAGCCATAGTAATCAAGATAGTGTGGTCTTGGCTAAAGGCTAGACACAGAGCTCCCTGGAGCTGAGACTGACAGGGGCACTGCAGACAGCAGCTCAGGCCAGAGCCCAGGAGTGCATCCCTAGAGATAGCTGTGGGCCAGGACTCCCCGGGTGGGTGTGGTTGGCAGTGAGTGGGTGATGCTGAGCCTGATCTGGAACAAGCCAGCGTAGACAGGACTGAGGATGTCCCTGGAATCCTGCCACACTGGCTTATTGGCTTCTCAGGTTCTGTCCTGAGCAACATAAGAGAAAGCACAACTCACAAATGTCCACAGATGGAGCTGCCTGCGAGTTTCTTGAGTGTCCCAAGGTCACTAGAAAGCAGAGCCACATCTCCCTCTGGAGACTTGTGCCCAGGGTTGGTCCCTTGAGCCCCACATTCTGCACCCCTCCACACTAAGCTAAACTGCTAGCTGCCACCACACAGCCCTAGAATGTTCTGAATCTGTTCAACTGGAAAACTACTCAACCTCAGGGTCTAACTTCAATGCCCCCTCCTCTTCTCACAGACAAAACCTCAGACTAGTCAGAATGTCAGGGGACCCGGGGTAGTGCAAAGAGGACAATAAGGAGAAAACTCAGTCAGGAAACAATGTGGCTATGGCACAGGCTGGAGAGAGCCAGGGATCCGACCCCCATGGTTCTATCAATGCCCCCAGCCCCCATGTAGAGGGCACCAGGTGAGCAGGAACCACACTGTAACTTCCATCGTTAATGACACCCATGGGCTGGGGCTGGGGTTCAGCGGCAGCACACTTGCCGGGTATGTGTGAGGCACTGGGTTCAATTCTCAGCACTGCATATAAATAAATAAAATAAAAGTCTATTAAGAACTAAAAACAATTAAAAACAAAACCATCCATGGGCCAGGTATGGTGGCACACACCTGTAATCCCAGTTACTCAGGAGGCTGAGGCAGGAGGATTGCAAGTTTGAGGCCAATTTGGGTGACTTAGCAAGGCCTTGTCTCAAACATACAAAAGTTTTTAAATAAATTCATTAAAGGGATGGGTTTGAAGTTCTGTGATGGAGTGCTGGGGCCCTCCAGGGTCCAATCCCCAGGACCAAAAATAAATAAACACCCCCATACCCTGCTCTAGCAGGTCCACTCTAAGATGTCCACTCTACAGACCCCATTGCTGTCACCACAGAGCACTAAGAAGCAGATTCACTGAACTTTGATTTTAATGGCAAAAAAAAAAAAACTGGAAATGACCCAGGTACCCAGCCATAGGGGGATGCTAAGTCATCTATGGTCTCCCTGTGACGCGGTGCTGGGTGAGGATTGATGAAACAATCTCCATCTCTACACATCAACACGGCTAGGATTCTGGGATATATTTTGGAATGAAAAATGCAAATCATAGCATGGTCATTACAGCATGTACTTCAAACATATATGTAACATTTTTAAAGAAAGGGAAGAGACACACAAAGAACAGTGCGTACTTTCTTCAAGGAAACTCAGGTACAAGCGAACACCTGGAAAACGGTCAAGAAGAGTATTTTTTAAATATCACCAAAGGGGTAGGGGGAAGGACCTCCCCCCACAGCTTTCCCTAATCTCCATGGCTGCAGGTTTTACAAGAATATATTCAAATGACTTGGGTGATTAAAATAGAAAGAAAGTGATGAATTCGTTGAAATTAGACTTTTTTTTTTCAAAAAAGAAGAATCTGCTATGAAATCTTCAAGGCTGATCTCGGTGGCCAGGGGCCAACAGGGTAAGGCCTGAAGAGAGACAGGAAGATATCAGAGAGAGGCCAGCTGGGGCCGGGGAGGAAGTGCCACGTGGAGGAATCCAGTCTTGGCCTGGGTCTGAGATTGCTAGAGCACGGCATAGAAGAGGGGAGCTCCAAGGGAAGTCTCCCTGCCCAGCCCACAGGCACAACTGTGTTTTCCAACAGTAGCTTAGAACACATGTGTGGAAACTTAGTTCCTAAAAGTCCTGTGTTAATGATATTTGGAGGTGGGGCCTTTAGTAGGTAATTAGATTTAGATGAGGTCATGAGGGCAGAACACCGCCCCCACCCCCATGAGGGTACTAGTGGTTTTACAAGAGAAAGGAATAAAGATCCCAGCTAGCACACTTGCTGTCTCTCCACAGGATGTCCTCTGCCATGTTATGATGCAGCAAGAAGGGCCTCCCCAGGTACAGAACAAATACCAGCACCATGCTTTTGGACATCCCAGCCTACAGAACTGTGAGACAAATCAACTTTATTCATTATGCATTACCAGGTCTCAGGTATTTTGTTATAGAAACAGAAAACAGACTAAGATAGACATGCACACAAATGTGTACTCACACAGACCAAAACATACACATAATCATACACACATACACACACACTCACATACAAGTGAAACACACACACAAACATACTCAAATGTACAGTCACATGGACATACATACGTGAATATACAATTTGCACACACCACTTACACATGCAAATACACACATCCAATCTTCAAGTGCACACTCACACAAGCTCACATTTACATACCCACTCAACACATGCTTACAAACGTTCACAGGACACACATTTACACATTCAGACTCATTTATACACACGCTCACCCATATCCAGCACCCAGCACACAACCTTGGGACAAGGGCAGCCTGGGAGCAGAAAAGGTTCCAGAGAGTTCCACTAAAGCCCATATTCCTGAGAAAGATGAGTGGCCCTAACACACCCAGAAGAGGGCAGGGGCTCCCTGCACTGTCACCAGCCCTGCTGAAATCTAATCTGTGCCAGCAGAGAGCCAGTCAGATGAACCTGATCTTGGAACAGACAGCCCAGAAGAAAGCCAAGCCATGAGACCATCTCCCACAGGCCCGAGTACTCCTATAGGCACCAAGGTCCCTGCATTTGTCCCAGCACAAGGCCGGACAGAGCCAGCAACTGAGGGCTGGGGGAGCAAGCCCAGACGAGAGGTCCCAAGGGAGATCAGAAGTCAGCAGGGGCTGGGCTGGGAACAGGCCAGGGGAGAAAACCAGAAGTACAAGTCACCTCCATTACCACCCTGGCAGTGTCAACCCGGGGTGAGCCTAGCACCCAGCACAGGGTGGCACACACCACAGGCAGCCAAGTAGGAGAATACCTCCGAAGTCTGCAGCCAGCCAACCTGAACCCAACGCAGATCCCTGCCCAGCTGGCACGGGGCAATCACCCAGCCCACGCATCCCGGTCCCACTGTCCACTGTCCAACCCCAGCAGAGGTCCTACGAGGGCATCTCTCCCACCATTGTAAGCCTGTAGTGACACAAGACCTGGGGCCCATGCAGAGTCCATCAGTGCTCTCGGGGCTCTTGCCCACCAACACATCATGCAGGGACTCCTCTGTGGCAGCAAGACGTCCCCCGTGTTCAACATCTTAGACACTGGGGCTCAATTTGCAGGGGCTTCCTGGGCCAGGCTGCACCATCTGCTGACAGTGCCAGGGAGCCTGCCAGGTTGGCAGCCACGGAAAACTGAGCCTGTGTGACCTCGTTCTCTATTCTCCACATGACTGCTCAAGAGAACCTCTGAAACACGTATCAGACCTGTCATCTGCCAGCCCAAAACTCTTCAGGGGCTCTCCACCACGTGACTGCCCTCATCACTGCTGATTTCTTCCTCATTCTAAGATCTAGCCACAGAGGTCTTCTTTCTGTCCTTGGCACACTTCATCTTAGCTTCTGCCGCAGGGCCTTTGAACCTGCTGTTCCTTCCACCTGGAATGACCTTCTCCCAGAAGTCAGGTCTCCACTCAAATAGTTTCTCCTCTGAAGGACCTTGGCTTATGTGTGCCCCTTCCAGCATGTCCTACTCTGTTCTTTCCTGGTCATCGACATCCACAAGTTCTTTATTGGGTCACTATCTGCCCTCTGACCAGATCATCTCCTGAGAGCAGTTTTCCATGCTGGATCTACAGCCACTTGCTATGGTTTGAATACCACTTGCCCCGGCCAAAGCTCATCCTGAAGTTCAGTCCTCATTGTAAGGTATTAAGCAGGTGGGACCTTAATCCAATGATGTTTCGAGGTGGAGCCTTTGGGAGGTAGCCAGGCACAGCCTCCTAGTGGGTTCTATAAGAAGAAGGAGAGAGAGCAGAAATACACACGTACACATGCATATGCCCTGACGCTTGCTCTGTGATGCCCTCTGCCGCCTTAGAACTCTGCCGACAAGTCGGCCATCAGACACTGTCCCTCAACCTCACACCTCCAAACCAGGAGCCAAAAGAAGCCTCTTTTTTTGTATAACTCCCCCAGGATGAGGTATCGGCTATTAGTAACAGAAGATGGACCTGCTACACCCCCAGACCGGTGCCGGGAACCTTCCAGGCACTCAATGAAAATAGAAAAGTCACTTGACCTTCAGAGCCTCCATTCCCCCTACTTCAGGATGATGCACGGCTTCCCTCTTAGCTCCCTGACACCAACACTGGGCCACGTTCACGGTCTTCCGGAGCAAGAGCGAGCACAGTAAGTGTGGGTACGAGAACACTCGTGCTCTGATTTTCCCCAGTTTATAGAGCACGGGATGGCTTGCTTGGAGGTGGGAAGACGGGCCCTGGGAGTCGTCTGACACGATTGTCTTAGCAGCAGGAGACTCAGAAGGGACCATCTGACAAATGACAGCCTGGAGGAGCCGCAGAATTCGGTGGTGCCCAGAGAGCACTCGAGATGCCAGCTGGAGAGGTCAGGCGCGCCAGCTGGAAGGCGAGCTGTGCCTCCCCACAGGCAGGCAGGGGACAGCAGAGGCCACCAGCACACACAGAGCAAGGGTGCAGGCGGGAGAGGGGCGCCAGGAATTCCTATGACATGAGAAACGGCCCCGCGGGCTCCCACACACACTATAGCCCCCTTTTTTTTTTCTAGGTGAAAATTGGGGGAAGAATGCTTTTAAACCATATTTGAGAAATTGTTTTTCCCCAGATGAGGTCCACGTGCACAGATGGGGGGAGTCAAACTCTGAGATCTCGGGGAAGGGTCTCATCCTCAGGGCGGTGGGCCTGGGAGATGTGTCTGGCTGGTTTCTTGAGTGGATCCACAGGGCACCAATTGCTCTGGGACTTTGCCCTCCTGCAGGCTCCTAGGCCCTCTGCCTCCCTCCTGAGAACCTTCAGTCCTACCCAGGGGCTCTAAGATGCAGCTAGGCCAGTCCAGAGCCCGGCACTCATTGGAAGTCCTTAGGGGCACCATTAGCTGTCTTTAACTCCCCCTCGGGTACCCATTCATTCAGCCATCCTTCTAAGAAGCCAGGCACAAGCAAGGCTCTGGGTCCAGGGAAAGATACAAACAGAGCCAAAGTGGAGCCCTGGGTCTCTGGTCTCCCCCTGTTGCCCTGTAGCTCCCTTATCTCCTGGTTGTGGACTAGAATTCTGCAGTTGCACCATCCACAGGAAGCTATAATGAGACAGTTCAACCCGACAGAGAGGCACAAACATCAGTTTATTTGAAAACTCAGTGTTCCCCTGCTAAGGCCCAGTAGGAGGCAGCATGCTATCAAGGATTGTTCAGAAAAACCCCAGCCAAGTCACCCACTGAGGCAGACCCAGCCCCACTGCATCTGCTCAAGTGGCCAGAGGACTGGTGACATTGGTAGATGGACCTGGAGAAAGACTACCTCTTTGGGGCCCAGGTCACAAGATGTCCCTAAAGCTGCCCCTAGTCAGGTTTCTATAGGTGCTGACAACAGTGATCAGGCCTGACCTTCAACCCCAGCTGTGCTCTGCTTTCTAGTCAGCCCCCTACCTCTGAGGCACTGCCAAGAGCTGGAGACTGTTCCTGCCATCCAGTGGCCATGGCCCCGCCACTTACTACCTGAGGCACCTCACTTGGTCTCTACTCTGTAAAGTGGGTGGGGGAAGAAGCAAGAAGGATGAAATACCATAGTGTTTGCTGCAGGGCAGGCTGTGGCCTCAGTGCCCAGCAAGCCCTCAGTGCAGGCTCCTTCCTCGCCTTCACACCTCCTGCGGGAGCGGAACCCGTATGCTCACATGGAGGAAGGCAGAAGGGCAAATGAAGAGAAGCCCTTCCATCAAGGCCCTCTGTAAGTGCCTAATGCCATTCACAAGGGAAGATCCACGTGGCCTGATCACCGCCTCCCACCTCTTCATACTATCACGTTGACAATACCTGTTGGAGGGGACACACTCAACCCACAGCAGGTCCCTTGAATGTGTCTTGCAACTTTGGAGTCTTGAGTCTCTCCCCGGAAGAAACTCTTGGTTGCTCCTTCCTGTCATTTAGGTCCTTCCAGGAGAGGCCACCCATGCCTGCACCTGAACAGAGAGCCTGTGCCAGGATTCGCAGAGACCAAGCAAGGGCCAAACCCACAAAAGTATCCAACTGGCCTCTCCAGCTCTCCAGGCTGGGGCAAGAGGCTGCCAGGTACAGACTCACTCCACAAAGTATGGTCCCAGGAGACCTCAGGGGTGTCCCCTGGGAGCTTGTTAGGTATGAAGAGTCACAGGCCCCCAACTCAGACCTACTGAACTAAAGCATGCACTTTGCAAGTTCTCAGGTAAACAGATGACAAAGTCTGGGACACACCACTCTAACCCTGCCAGGGCTCCTCAAATGTTAGCAGAGGACACTGATGTCCTGTCCAGAGGGGTCTGGGTCACCAAACACTCCCCCAACCTGCCCCCTACCTGACCAGGTGTGTGGTGTGCACGATGAAGCTCTGCTTGCTCTAAGCTTCACGTTCCCTGGCTGTGGAATAAAGAAATACCTCAGCATCACGAAGGTGCCAGGAGGACCTGTGAATAACTGCAAGGCCCTGGGGAAGCAGAGGAAAGAGGGCCTTTGCCTTCTATGAACAAAAAGAGGGCCCCCACCCCAAACCTCAGCTACCCTGCCGGGGTGAGAGAGGCCTTGCCCAGGACAGCAGGGCACAGCCCGTGCCCACCTCAGCTACACAGGCACCCAGAGCCATAGCCTCTCTACTGCCCAGCCTGCTGCAACCCACAGCCAGCTCGTTCCTCTTCATCTTCTTCCCCTTCCACCTTGGGTTGGCGCCAAGAAACCCACCAATGGCAGGACCAAGGCTTTGTTGTCTTCCATCTCGACAACAACAGGAAACAATTTTTCAAAACCACTCCCCACACCAGATTATATAAAGGAAAGATGCGTATGTTCAACAGATGTTTGCTCAGTAGCCATCCTCCCCAGCTTTCAGAACAGGAAAGACATCCCGGTCTCCCTCCACTCGGGGTCCAGCCCAAGAGGACCTGGCCTCCGTCTGGATACTCCTCTGGAAGTGCCTTGTCTAATGTCTGTCCTCTGCAGAGCTGCAAGCCAAGCCACTCCCACACTGCTCTCTTTTGACCCAGAGGGCAGGCGCCATGTGGCTCAGAGACTCAGTAATTAGCTAGGGTCAGGCAGATGTGAGCCACGTGCTAAGAATCGCAATGTAAACCTATCGGCAAAGGCACAGTTGCAACAAAGAATGAGAACAGTGGACGCTGACAAAGTCTCTCTTTGCCCAAACTTTAGTCAGCCTCCCGATCCTTCTCCTAGACCCATCTGTGCATGTCCTTGTAAAATTCATTTTAGCCGGGTGTGCTGGCACACAGCTGTAACCCCAGTGGCTCAGGAGGTTTGAGGCAGGGGGGTGGCAAGTTCAAAGCCAGCCTCAGAAACTCAGTCCTAAGCCATTTAAGTGAGAGACTGTCTCAAAAATCAAAAGGGCTGAGGATGTGGCTCAGTGGTTTAGCATCCCTGTGTTCAAACCCTAAATAAATAAAATTCAGTTTTAGCAAAGAATTCAACTAAGTCAGTTTTAACAAGAACTCCCATCCTCAATATCTAATGGGGTTCCGCATCCTCCACCTCCCCCACCTCCCAGGTGAGTCTGATCACCCCGATCTTCTTCAGGAAAAATCCTATTAGGTCAATTTAACCAAAATCCTCTTGACTCCTGAGGTTTCCTCTTAGCCATTTTCCATCCACTGATACCCACCCTGTTCCTTGGTAATAAATTCCCACCTGCCCACCTGTATGTGGAGTTGAACCCAATATGGCAAAATTTCCTCGCCATGGTCAGTCCTGAAGAAAGTCTGCACCACTGTGCTTTAACAAGCACCACTGGATCATATTTTCTATAACAACAACGTGTTGTGCAGAGGGGAAGGTGGAGGTGGCAGATGTGGGGAGGGGACAGAGAGGGTGTAGGACCCTAAAAGTGCTAAGGGAGAACTCCAGATCCACTGTGCTTAGGTGATAGAAAAAGAAGGAAAGGTGTGAATATAATACTTATGATTCTGGTCAGCTGAAAATGGTCCTCAAGATATGTCCAGGTCCTAGTTCCTTGAACATGGAATATTATTACCTTATATGACAAAAAAGAAAAGACTGTGTATGTGACTAAGTCAAGATCTTGAGATAGGACTATTACAGACTAAATATCTGTGTCTCCCCCAAAATTCCTATGCTAAAACTTATTCCCCCAATGTGATGGTACTAGGAGTTGGGGCCAGTGAGAGGTCATCAGTTCACATGGACAGAGCTTTCATTAATCCCAATAGGCATGAGGGTTCCCTCAACCCTTCTGCCATGTGAGGATGCAGGAAGAAGGTACCATTAATGACCTACACCAGCAATGGACCATGCTGATGCCCTGGACTCAGACTCCCAACATCCAGAACTATAAGAAATAAATTTTTGTTGCTCATGGTATTTTGGTTACAATGTTTTGTTACAGCAGCAAAAATGACCAAGACAGACTACAAATGCAATCATACATTTCTTTATAAAAGGTAGACAGAAGGAAAGTAGGCAGACACACAGATTGAGCATGCTGGCCCTGAAGGTTAGACTGAGGCAGCCACCAACCAAGGAATGCCAGCAGCCACCATCAATCAGCTGGAAGAGGCCAGGACCTGCTTCTCCCTGGAGTCCCCAGAAGGAGCTCAGTCCTGCTGACACCTTGAATTGGGCTTTTTGGAACTGATTTCAGCCTACACAACTGTGAGAGAATAATTTCTATGGTTTAAACCAATAAATTTGTAGTAATTTGTTACAGAGGCTTCAGGAAACTGATACAACCAGGAACTAGGACTAAAGTGGTGACAACATTATTCTAGAAAAGGACAAGGGAACAGGGTGGCAGGGTTGTTGACGAGCTAAATGCTCCTTGTCCATGGCAGGAAGTCAAGAGATAATGCTGAAAGCTGACACGGCAAGAAACAGCAATAAAGAACATTTTCCGAATTCCAATGGCTTGATTTATGATTTTTTTGACTTTATGATGGTGTGGAGGCCATACACATTCAGCAGAAACCATACTTTGAATTTTGAATGTGATCTTTTCCCAGGCTAGCTATACGGAGTAAGAGACTCTGTCGTGACGCTGGGTGGCACAGTGAGCCACAGCTCCCATTCAGCCATGGGATCACCAAGGGAAACAACCGATATTCCATAAATTACCTAAGACTTTGTGTTGGATGAGTTCGCCTCACTGTGGGCTAATATGAGTGCTCTGAGTATGCTGAAGGCAGGCTAGGTTAAGCTATGATGGTCAGTAGGTTAGATGTATTAAATGCACTTCTGATTTGCAAGATTTTTAACTTACGATGGGTTTATTTGGACCATGCCCCTTCATAAGTCAAGAAGCAATCATAGCATTTAAAGACCAATCAATAGCCTAGCACTCTGCAAAGGGTCCCCTCTCAGGAACACCCTGCAAAGACAGACACATGTGCACACACATACACTCACACATGCACACACACAGAAACTGAGGAGTGCCTGGCTGGAGACAGGGGGTCGGCTCCAGGATCAGGGGGTCGGCTCCAGGATTAGGGGTTCCCAAGCAGAGCAGAGCATGAAGATGGCTCCCTGCACCATCTCCCTCACAGGCCAGACCCCAGGCTTCAGGCGCTTGTGTCCACATGGATGCTTCCAGTGGGGTGCAGTGCTATGCCCAGAGCCAGGGCCAGAGATGGCATCTCCCAAGCTCCTGATCCCTTCCTGGCCCTCCCCACCAGGTCGGCCCCTGTCCTTGTCTTGCTCGGCTCAGGGGAAGCACCTCGCGCCAGCCATCTGGGGCTTGGCTGGGCCTCAGCCTCCTGGCTGCCACGTCTCACTCAGAGCTGGGAGGCCGCCAGCTCTGAGCTAAGTGAGCACGGAAGGCGGGTGTGCACGAATTGGGCAGGAATGGGCTCCTCCCCCCATCCCACAGTGTGGCCAGAACACACAGTTTTTCCCTTTCTTTTTGAAACAAGAGTAGTAACAGCACAAGAACGAAACCTCCCAGCATCCTGCCTATTTGATCTTCTGCGGTCCCCAGGCTGTGTCCTTCCTTCATGGGCATGGACACGGCCATATCCTCACAGGACTTTGCACCCATTTGACAGAGGAGAGAAAAAAGGCCCACAGAAGGCAGCATGCATGCCAGATCCCAGAGTTCCACAGGGGTGACCCAGGGCAGAACTCCAACCCCTTGACTCTAGGAGAGGGGTTGCTCTTCTCCCTCGTCCTCTGTACACCCAGGCAGGCCTCCAGGCTCAGCTGCAGCACTCCCCAGCCTCCACACAATCAGACTCTCCACTTTTCTGTCCCTGCACCTCCCTAAGCCAGAGCCAACCCTTCATGCAGCCCTCACAGCCTCAAGCCTAGGGCCTTTCTAGAGAGAAACCTTTCTTCTTGCTGGAGACTGCTCCTCCTCTAACTACCCTCAGCCTAATCAGTCAGCATCCTCCTCTCCTCCCAGTTACCCAGGCAGAGACTGGAAGTGGGCCTGAATTCCTTCTCCCACCCACCCCTACCCCCAAGCCTCCCAGGCCATTCCACCTCCCAATTATCTCTGGCTGCACCTTGGCCTCCTTGTTCCCCTGCCTCTGCCACACATTTCTCCTCTTCCCCCCAGATCCCCCCAACTCAGACCCTCCCTACTCAGCACAGCCCCTACCCAACCCAACCAGACCCAAGAGAGCTCTTCCTAAGACTCATGTCTCATGGCAACCAGGGACAAGACTAAATTCCCTGCCTTCTGTAATGTACAAAGGACAGAGTATTGTGTAGGAGTAGTGTTGGGGTCCTAGAGCCCACTGCACCCCTATGGGTGAAACAAGGGTGTCCCCAAAGGAAGTTTGTTTTCTACCATCATTAACCCAAAGAGCTGGAATCTGGGGTCAGGATTTTTGAGCTCTGATCAGAAAGCACATACAGGGCAAGAAGAAACCCACCTCTAGGAATTTTCTTGCCATCTCCCTTGTCCTGCTCACTAGGAGGGTCATGAGCTAGAAACCATGCATGAGTCCCCTCCACCCCCAGGGGGGACCAGACAGCCATTAACAGCCCCTAGGAAACAAAAGTTTACATCTGAGCAGCACACACATATCCAGAGCAGCCTAGTGCACAGATGGAGAACTGAAGGAAACATGATATGGATGTTCAAAGAGATAAAGAACAATACTAGAAACACAGAGCGGGAATGAGCAGCTTAACAAGAACCAGTTAGGACAAATGTAGGAAAAAGGACACAGTGGCTGAACTGAAGAACAAATGAGCCACAGTACTAACTCAGAAGTGGAGAAATTTGGTCAGAACTCACTGGATGCTTCAGCTTTGTAATGTTTTAAACAACCAATTAAAAAAAAAGATAAAAAAAAAAAAAAAAGAAAGAGAAGGCAGCCAGGCTCAGTGGTGCATGCCTGTAATCCCAGCTACTTGGGAGGTTGAGACAGGAGGATCGCAAGTTCAAAACCAGCTTCAGCAAAAGCAAGGCGCTAAGCAACTCAGTGAGACCCTGTCTCTAAATAAAATACAAAACAGGGCTGGGAATGCTGCTCAGTGGTCGAGTGCCCGAGTTCAATCCCTGGTGGAGAGAGAGAGAGAGAGAAACACAAAAGAAAAGTTAGGTAAAATGGATGACTCCCAGAAGGAAGAGTGAGAGAAGGGGGAGAAAGGAAGCATTTGAAAATGTAATGGTCAAGAATTTCCCAAGATTAGATGAAAGATTTCAACTTCAATGGATTCACAGAGAGCTTATCAATAGTAGCTAAAGCCCCATGCCTAGACTCATTATAATGAAACCTAGGAACATCAAAGACAAAGAGAAACTTTTAAAGGCTCCCAGAGAGAAAGGGCAGATTCCCACAAAGAGGAAAGTTATCAGACAGACATCAAAATCCAGGACTAGGAAATGGGGAGCCCCCTGGGGGAGGGGGCATCCCACAAGAGATGGGAGTACCAGGAAGTAATATTTGCTAAGTGAAGAAAAAGATTTCTGGGGGGAGTTGGGGGAAGAGACTACCCAACCCCTGAGGACAGAGGAACAGCAGCAGAGGCAGCTGTGTCCCCTCAGGAAGGTCTGAAGTGGCCAAAGGCCACCCCTACCCATTGGGGATGCACCCTGGGAATGCTGGAAACAGCTGGAATGAGAGGATCTCCTGGATGGGAGGTTCCAAACAGAGTTAGGGAAGGGCTCACACCATTTGGGTGTGTCAGCCTCCCACTACATGCTTTAGGAGCTCCCCACTCCCAGAGAACGCCCTCCTCATTCCCAGAACATTTCAGACCCTCCCATGAGATCCCTGAGAGCAGAGGCTGGACTTATCAGCATCTTCACAGCAGGGTCCCCACAGCCTGGGGAGGAGGAAGGAGGAAGAGATGTTGCTGAATACCCAGTGAAGAGAAAGGAAGGAAAGAGGAAGGAGAGGGAAGGAAAGTGAGGAGAAGAGGAAGGACAGACAGAAGAGACAGAGAAGGGGCTGGGAACAGAGCTGAGTGGAAGAACTCTTGCCTAGCACGCACTAAGAAGAAAAATAAGCTGGGGGGGAGTGGGGTGGGGGGATCCACCTAATTCTCTGCAACAGACAACCACAGAAACACAGCCATGTGTTGCAGGGACTCCTATTGTCCCCATCCCTCCTGCCAGCTTTCCAGGAGTCAACTATGGGGCAGCCCCAGAGCCACAGGCAGCCCCTTTGCTCTAGCTCTTGATTTCTTCCCTCCTGATGGTTTCCTGCTGGGTCATAAATTAATGCCTGGGCTCTGACTAGAGCCATCCCTGTCCCTGAAGACTTGACTCAGCTGGCAGAGGGCACAACATCAGACCGTGCCACAAGCTTGCTCAACTTCTGACCCCAATTCTTGTCACCAACACAAAAGAGAATGGGCCTGAAGACCTCAGAAACCCTCAGCTCTAATTCTAGGTGTTAAAATTCAGGCAGTCTTTCTCCTCTGGAGCAACATGTAGGTGAACTCAAATGTTTGATCTTGCTCAACAGCGGCCTGAGCAACGATATCTAGGGAAGACACTGACACCTAGAGCGATGGGGACAGACTGTGGAAGTTAACCGACAGTTAAAATTTTATACATACTGAGCCAATAGCTGCCCCTGTGGCCCTGAACAGGGACCCCTTCACTTCTTCCTGATGTCCACCCCATGGGTGACCAACAGCCCTGCAGCACTGGTGTACTTTATGTTTCCTGGGCTGCAAGTGGGACAAGGAGCACATGCTTATTGAGGAAAGATCCATTTCAACATCCATCTAGCTGAGGACTTTCCATGTGGCCAGTGCCAGTTAGCTTCATGTCAGATGGAGCAGTGGGGCAGGCATGCGGGGCAGAGGTGGGACTGGATCACAGTGGTGGGGGGAGGGGTGGATCTAGAGTAGGTCAGAGGAAGGTTCCAGAAACCCACACTGAGGCTCTCAGGAGCTGAGTTATGGAAAAGGCAAAGGCAATACAATGCCCTGCTGGTCACCAGGATCCCCCCTGCACATCCTCCCTAAAGGTCAGGGATGAACTTCAGCTTGGGTCAGATCTCTGCCATAGTCACTAGCCAAAGGTCCCTACCTGGACTTTTGGTGGGGCAGGGCAGGCTGGTCCTCCTGTCCTTCCAACCCATTTCACTGCTTAGTTAGGGCCTCCGGCAGCACCAGGCCCAGTATGGCCACCCTGACAGATTCCAGACTAAGACATCCCCAACAGGAAGGGTCATTTATCTCAGGGCTTAACTAGCCTCTTCCAATTAGTGAGGAATAAAATGGCAGCATTTACTCTGAAGAACTGCAACGGAAGATTATTAATTACATGCACTGCCGCTGAGCTGCAGCGCAGGGGAGGCCGAGCCCTCATTAAAACGGCAGGAGATTGAAGCCAGGAGAGGAGGGAGAGGCGGGGGAGAGAGAAGGAGAGAAGACACAGGGTAGGGAACAGACGAGGACAGGCGGGGACGCCACCGCTGCCCTGCCAGGAGGAATGGGGCTCCCCTGCAAACTGATACAGAGGCTTGGAACCCTTTTATTAGAAGGAGGTGGGAACAGACCAGATACACACAGTGGGTGCTCCAGCAGATGGGGGGGCTCCACTTTTTTGAAACCTGATGGTTAGAAGATGACAAAGGCCACAGTATAGCATCTGGCATTTGTCCCCACGCGCCCACAGAGAGACAGAGGACAGACAGCTCCTGCCCAAGACCAGGGTGGGTGGGGCAGGGCAAGGCAAGGCCCCTCGGCTCAGGATGGTGCTGAGCCTCCTCAGGACCACTTCCTTGGGGGAAACATGGATGTCAGTCCCTGGACTATAGAAGCCTGGCCTTTCCCAGGGCAGGAGAGCTGAAGGGCCTTCCAGGGAGGCCAGACCCCCTAACCCAAAAGGCCCTGGGCAGGAAAGTCCTCTGCAACCAGATACTGTGGGGACGGGGCATCTATTTGCCATGGAACTTCATCCACCCCACCTACCCTGCAACCTACATGTTAGTTCTCCTTTTTCTCCAGCTGTGAGGGAGTATTAAAGAACACAGGCTGCTCTCAGTTATGACAGTGAGTCCTGGGAGTTATTCCCTTGACACATAGGCACACATACACATGAATTCCTTGCACATCATCCATGACAAACGCAAATGTACACACACACAACACATGTCCCACATGGGCATCCAGCCACCACACATGCATCACATATGCAGCATCTCATGTACATATCACTTATAACACAAGCAAACATGCATTACGGTCAGGCAAACACCCATATGCATGCATTACACATGTGTGCACATATATTACACAATGCAAGCACTCCATGTGTATCACACATGCATGTGCAAATGTGCACTGCATGAACACACTCATGCATACATCACACGCATGCAGTACACATGCATACAGATTACACTGCACACAAGTGTGCACACATGCATGACATGCATCACCTGGGCACATGCACATGCATACTCCCCCACACACTCATAGCCTATTACCTGCACACACTGCCTGCTAACTTGTTTTCTTAGTTCTTACCACCCTCTAAAATGGTGTTTATTTGATTTCTTGCTCATAGTCTTGTCACCCCCAAGTTCTCCCCATCCCATTCCACCTATGCTCATCCAGGACAACAGAATTCTACCCCCTCTGCCTGGCTCCCCAGGGCTCTCACCAGGGCTCTGCTGATCAGCACCTTCATACCCAGCCTGCCCATCTCTGGTTCAGCGCAGCTGATAATTGCTGGTCTCTAAATCCTTCAGTAGAGGTGCTGTCCTACCTGGCCCCAATGCTAGCTTTTTTGTATTCAAGTCTGCTACTCTGTCTAAGGGTTCCCAGGTCAGCTATGATCAGTCTCTGCCCCTAGCCTGATGCTCTGCTTCCAAAGCCAGCAAATTCCCTGGAGAGCTGTAGAGACCCATCAGCAACCCCACCATCCCTGCCCAGGCCTCCTGAGGAACAAGAGGCCACAAAGGAAACACCTTCCTGCTCCACCTCTGCTCCTGCATATTTCTCTCTCTTTCCATCCTCCTGGAGCACCAGCTCCCCCTCCTTACTCCCTCTCTGAGCTCCCAATCCCTGCCCCAGTCTCTTCCTTGGGAACTGGCTCAAGTTAACTACTATAGTTTGAATGTAGATTTTCCCTGAAAAACTCACATAAAGGGTGAGTCACCTACAGAGCAGCACTGGAGTGTGGGGGCAGAACTTTCATGAAAGGACTAATGCCTTTTGCATGTTAGCACTCCCTCTCCTGGGAGATTAATTACCACAAGAATAGGTTATTATAAAGTGATGGTCCCCATTGGGTTTTGCTCATTCCTATGTACCTGCTTGCCCTTCTGCTTTCCACTATGAGTTAAAGCAGTAAAACAGCACTCACCAGATGCAGCCACCCAATCTTGAACTTCCCAGCCTCCAGCACTATGTGCCAAAATAAACCTCTTTTCTTTATAAATTACTCACCCTCAGGTATTCCATTATAGCAACAGAAAACAGACTAAGACATTATCCCATCAAATTAAATCCAGGAGCTATTGCTGGAACTTTTAGAAAAGAAAAACTGTTTCCTCAAAGCTGTTAAACTGTGAGGATGTAATGTGACAGTTGCCTGTAGCCATTTTTCTTCTTCATGCAAAGAGCATGACTGAGAATGAAATCAATACAGAGGCAAGTAGAGCCAAGAGCTACAGAAAGTGAAGGAAAAAGAGACTGACTTTTTATTTGGGCTCCTGGATCTGGCCTACATGAAGCCAGAAGGCTTGAGAGGATTTTTCGTTTGTTGCAAATTTATTAACCAATCAGTTCTTTTTTGTTTAAGCCAATTTCACTTGGATTTCCTAATATGCACTTTCTCTTCCCTAACTTCAAACTCTCTCTTCCCTGTATCCTTGTTCTTAGTCTTTGAACAAACTCAAGCCACCTGAAATCATCTGTGCAAATTGACAGAGTCAAAAGACACACTTGCGCACATGAGTACCGCACCCACATGTGTGTATTCAAATCTTCCTAAGAGTGCAAATCCTCTCCAATCTGACATCTCCCTCTGCTACAGCATTTGCACCCATGATGCACCCCCTCTCTTCCACTTCTTTGCCTCTACTGGCCCCTCACTTCATCAGTCTAGCTGCCGACAACTTCCACACCCCTGACCCTGATGTCTGCAAAGCCCCCTCTCTGATGCGGGATCCAGTGCATCCTGAGCCCCTTCCTCTTGAATCTTTCACATTATCTAACACACAGGTAATCCTTCTAATAAGGCTCACCACTTCCTCCATCTTCCACAAGGTTGGAGACCGAGAAGCACTGTCCTCCCCATTCTGTTGCCCCTTGCTTTGATATTCACCTTCCCTTGATGACGACATCCATCAGAGTGCTCCTAACTCCAACTCTCCCCAAACCTCACTCCTGCACTCAAGACCCACACTTTCCAATGCCTCCACACTCTTCCTGGGAGACAGGCCCGGCTGCACACCCCTCTCCAAGCTGCTCCTCCTCCTTTGCCTCCCTCCCTCCCATGCACCCAAGTTAGAAGCCTGGGGGTGCTCCTCCTCAGGCCTTCCCTTGCCCCTGGGTCCGAGGACTCCCAGTGCTTGGAGACTCCGGCCTCTTCACATTTCCCAAGATCATGCTGCCTCTAGTCAAAGATGTTAAGGCAGAATACTGTATGATCCAGAACCATGTCCATTTTATGTATGTGCGGGCACACACACACACACACACACACACACACACAGTATAAACAAAAGCAAGTCACGAAAAAAAAAAATGTCAAACAGAGCCCTTTTTTCTTCTATTTGTCCATATGTACAGAAATGTAGAAGACATATATTACAATGTTAAATGGTGACAGGTTGCAGAAACTTCCAATTGTCTTCCTTTGTTTATTTATACATTGTTTCATATGAAGGCACAGGAGACAATTTTTGATTTATGAAAGACACATCAAAGAGTTGTAAGCCACAGTAAACCATCCTGGGTCTCCTAAGGTAGGGACCCGGCATGGGTTCGAGAGAGAGGGCCTGAGGGTGTGACACTCACCCATTCACTCCTTGGATTAATCTCACTGGAAATATCATGACTGAGACTTTAGAGACTCTGAGAGGTGACAGAACCTACCTAGGATTATGCAGCAATACAGAATGCAGTTCTCTACCACCCAGGTCCTTGTCATAGTGTGTGAGATCCACCCCCTCGATTCAGGGCAAACCCCGAGGCAATCCAGGTGCTCCCACAGGCCCTAAAATAGAGCCACACTGCCACATAAGACACCCAAGAGACACCAGAGGCCAGCAGCCAATTCTAGAGGCTCGGCAAGGCTGCCGCCAGCCACAAAGTCAGGGGAACCTCTGGCAGCTCCTGAAATGCAAGAAGCAGGATAAAAGGCCCCTCTGGGAAGGCAATAGACAAGGGCCTTGGCAGTGCCATGGCCAGGTGGGGCCCAGGACAGAAGGGGCAGCAACCCAAGTGTGGCAGAGGAGAGGGCTAGAAAGCAAAGAGGCTGCTCAGCACAACTTACTGGGGCTTTGGCTCCTTCCGATAGCAGCCTGGGAATGCCAAGGAGAGAGCTGATCTCTTGTATACAAACTGGAGTCCTCCCCCAACTTTAGATGTCCCCAAAGATGCCTTGCCAGGCACCTCTTAGTAGATGACACTACAGATACAAATAGCATGAGGCAGAAACCAAGCCTCACTAGGCCAGTGTCCACCCCAAAGTAAAATCCATGACCACCACAAAGCCAAGGAGCCCTCACCAGCTGCAGGACTACCAGGAGATAACAGGAAGTTACAGAAGCCTGGTGCCCTCCAGAGGCAAGCACCGACAGCTGGTGGCAGAGCGCTGGGTCTGCGTGTTATGACGGGCTTTTGGTTGCATTTCCTTCCAAGTAGCTGTTAAGAGAAATGTCCTGGCAGAAGGGAAGAAAAAGGGAAAGGGGGGGTCCCAATTGTCCAGGAGGACCCCCTTCCAAGCTAAGGACAAGAGAATGCTTGAGGAGGAAAGGGTAGGGTGATATCACTCTTGGTGTACTGTTTGCCCAAAAGCAAGTCATGGACAGCCAGTCATGCCATAGGCCATGGCATTCCTCTGGGTTTCTGGAGACCAGACCCCTGAAGGGTTCTTAACCTGGAAGAAAAGCACCCCCGCCCCAGCTTCATCTTCATCTTCACTAACTGCTGAGAACCTGCATTTCCTTCAACTCTGGATGGAGGCGGCTACCCAGCAGATCGAAGCAGCTGAGCCCATCCACCAGCCATCATCAGGATTTGCATCTCTCACCACCTGTTGCAGATGTGACCAAACAGTGTTTATACTCAGCACAACTTAAATTACAGTCACACATTGCTTCACAATGGGATGCATCCTGAGAAAATGTGTCATTAGGTGACTTTGTTGTATATGAACACCACACAGTGTTCTTATATACACCTACGTGAGCTAAGTCAATCCCTCCACGTGGTCTCCTGATGTGATTAAGAGATGAGGTGAACACAACATGAATGAGGCTGGTGGACTGATTTATACCAGCATCACCACAGACACGTGAGTAATGCGTTTGTACAACATTATGACTATGAGTCACTTGGCAATGAGAATTTTTCAGGTGCATCATAATCTTATGGGACCACCATCCTGTGGGATCCATCACTGACCGAGAAGTTGTTAAGAGGTGTGTGACTATACACAGGTTGTGAGATGACTCCTAGGCCTTGTTATTTACCATATTAATAAAAAATTGAAATAAAAATAAAAATTTGACCTTGAACGTTCATAGTAAGATTATTTACAACAACTGAAAGATGGATAAAACCCAATCTATTTATTGACGAATGGATAAAAAAAAAAATGTGTGAGGGCTGGGGTTGTGACTCAGTGGTGAAGCACTTGCCTAGCATGTGTGCAGCACTGGGTTTGATCCTCAGCACCATATACAAATAAATAAACAAAGCAAAGGTATTATGTCTATCTACAAATATATATATATTTTTAAATTGTGGTATATCCATACAAATAGAACAGTATTTGTCCATAAAAAAAACGAAGTTCTAATATATTTTGCAACATGGATAAATCTCTAAAACATTACACTAGTGAAAGAAGCCAATCACAAAGGACATATATTGTATAATCACATTTAAATGAAATGTCCAGAATAGGAAAATCTATAGAGTGGTCACCTAGAGTTGAGATATGTGGGATAACTGGGAGTGATAACTAAAGACAATGGACTTTCTTTTTGGCGCAATGAGCATATTCTCAAATTAATCATGGTGATAATTGTACCATTCTGTGAATATATTACAGCCATTAAATTTTGCCTTTAGTATGGGTGAAATAGATTATGTGTGAATTCTATCTCAATAAAGCTACTGCCTAGAAAAGAAAAACAGTATGATGATGATAAAAATTTAAAAGCACATGTATGGATGTATTATAAGTTTTTTCCAACGTTGACAGTTTTATTTCAACAGAATTGGTTTCCTTTGTATTTTACACAGTGCATTAAAAACATTTTTCAAGGAGGTTCATGAGCCTCACAAAACAGCCAAGAGGGTTCACAACACAAAAATGGTGAGGGGGAGATAGGTCAAGAGAGGGTAAAGCGATGCAGCTGTGTTAAATGCCATGACAGAGAGGACAGGATGGCTTCCCCGAGGCAGATGGTAAGCAGTTGGTGGTGCAAATAGGGTTCCCAGCACCTGAAGCAAAAGCCCAGGGGTCCTCGGGGACCCTCACTCTGCCAACTCTGCAAATATCAGCCCACCTGGGCTCAAAGAGCCTCAGCTTCCTCAACAGCCCAAACAGACCCTTAACTCATAGGCACCGGTCCCCTCCCACCTGCCCTCAGACTATTTTTAGGTTCAACTGGGGCCAAGTCTAACGGTCCCATCCTGATACAGCACTAAGAGCTGTTTTCCACTTGGGCAGAGCTTACATTTGATGGGAATGTCTGCTCTTTCAGAGCTCTTGCCCAAGGTCCACAGAATGGAAGAGATGGATAACGTGGTTAGGATAAGCAGAGCACGACAAGATGACTGGTGAGAGGCCCGTGCTTCACCCTGGAAATGAAGGGAAACCACTGCATGTTCTTAAGGGCCAAGGCAGGGACGCACCGTGCTTATCACTGAGCAACTGGATCACAGAAGCAGAGACAGGAGGGAAGGAGCCAGGAAGACAGGGTTCTGTAGACAGAAAAGACAGCTGCTCCTCATAACAGCAGCAGGAACTTTGTCTAAGCACGGAGCCTTCCAGCATTAGCTCCAGTCACAGGTTCAGACAGCAAACTCCACCCCTGGTGTGGTCATGTGACCAGGCCTGGCCAATCGATGCCCTGCTTTCTGCTCCAGACACGGTGATTTGCTCAAAGCTTGGCACATGACCCAGCCTGAGCCAATGAAAACCAGTTTCAGCAATCTCACTGAAACCCTTGGGGAAAAAACAATCCTCACTCTGCTCACTATGGCACAGTTGGTTTGATTGGTGGCAGGTGAGCCAGATGCCACCAGGTGAGCTGCTGAGGTGACCCTGCAAAGGGAGACAGAGCAGAAGCAAGACAGGAGGCCTGAGCAGCTGCCCTGGGGGAGATCACAACATAACATGTTTTCTGTCTGGCATGAGCCCATTTGTACTGGGTTTTCTGTCACTTGCAGTCACACAGATCTGGACCTGGGGACAGCTTGCCAGAAGGGACCAGGCCACAGACACCAGCAAACTTTACAGGGGTTGGTGAAAGCCCAGAAGGGAGGCTCCAGCAACCTCTCATTCACACTCTTCCTGATTCATGACCAAAGAAGAAACTACAAGACAGGGTCTCCCATCTGGGAGGAAGGGACACATGCTCCCCCATCCCTGGCCAGTGGCTCTGAAAAGCTATCCACTCACAAAGGCTATTCCTCTATCCCACAAAATCCACTCTACACCGGAGACTGCATTTCCCTTCTCAGAGCCTGCCCGCCAAAAAGACTCTCTTCTCTTGTTCCAGACTGAAAATCTTTTTCCACATCCTGACTAATTGTGTTCAGGTGGGGAGGATTTGGTGGAAGAAATGGCGTTTGTGTGTATGTGTCCAACCCCTAGTCCTGGCAGCTGCCCCAGGAATGTTTCTTTGGCAGGAAAGGATGGAGGACCCTCAGCCTCAGCAGAGTCCTGAGGGGCTCAACGATGATGTCAGCAGCTCTTGGCCTCTTCCAGTAAACATCTGTTCTCCTTATTCTGACCCAAGAATTCCATTTCACAAGAGTCACAGCTTCATCTGGCAACATGTCCCAGGCCAATGATGGTCCAGGGCAGGGGAAGCATCCTCCTCTGAGCCTGCACCGTCTCCCCCAGCCCTGCCTCCCCACTCCCCACACTCAGCCCAAGCACTCAGCAGTGATTTATATCTGCACTGCACTTTGTACATTTCCAACAACTTTCATACTTTGGTTCCTCCTAGCAGCATCATGAGGAAAATACTGCCCTGAAGTAACAAAGACTATTACTTTCAAGTAACAAAGTCTAGTCACTAAGTGTCAGCCACAGGCCTTCATTCAGTCCTCATCATATGACACCAGAAGAGTTACTGACACCAACTTCTACTTTTCACAGATGAGAAACTGGAGGCTCAGCCAGTGGGAGGAAGGAGCCAGAATCAAATACATTTGATGGAGCAGCACCATGTCTGACTCCAGCACGCAGGGGCCTTGCAGAAAGCCAGTGATGCATAAACTGAAATCATGGGAAGGAGGGTAAGAGAGAAGGGGAGGGAGAAATGATCTTCTCCAAAGCTATGAGGCACCTCTCTCAACGTATGGGAAGAAAGAGGTCGGAGTTTAGCTCCATGGTAGAGTCTTGCCTAGCATGTGTGAGACCCTGGGCTTGATCCCCTCACCAAAAAAACAATTAGAAGGAAAAAAACCTCAGGTGCCTCTACAGGGACTACACAGGAAATGAATGCAAGAGAGGTGGGGGTTGGGGGGGCAGATGATTATAGGGAGTAATGGAGAGCAGCACCAGGAGCTGTGGGTCCCCATCTAGTCCCTCCTAAATTCCAGCCCTCGGGAACACAAGTCTAGAGGAGCTCCCAAGTTCTCAAGACAAACCGGAAATCTGGAGCTTTGTGAGAAATCTGTTAAACACTGAAATGACCAAACAAAACTCATCTGTGGGTGGACATGGCACACAGCCCACCAGTTTGCAAACTCTGCCCTGCACTGTCAGGAGAACACTGAAAGTTGCTCAGAAAAGTATTTCATTTAGTAAGGGGAGGGCAGGGGAAGGATCTACTTGTCAACCTTTTTAAAATGTCTCACTGGACCACATCCCCAGCATAAACTCCCAAAAATCTTTCAAAGGCAGCAATTTGCCTACTAGTCCAGTGAACAATCTATGCATGCCCCAGTACACTGCTCTGGCCACAAGGGCCCCTGAACAGACCACAGGTGCTGAAAGAGGTTCCCTGACCTAAAGCAAAGATCATTTGCTGCTACTTGTCCCCCACAAAAACCACCCACCACACAGTCATGCCCTGTATTTGAAGCTTTTCTTGATGCAACACACCAGAAAAAGAAAAGTTGTGCCACTATGGGCCAAGGTTTGTCCACTTTGGGTACACCACCAACAGCAGCATTCAGAGAAAGAGAAGCAGGACCTGGTTTTCGACTCCCTTAGATGGCAAACTAGATGCTCTGAGGCCATGGTTGTAGCTCCCATGCAAAATTACTAAAATTCCACTTTACACTTCAACCAATGTAATAAGACAAAAAAATGAATATATATATTGAAAAAGAAAAGGAAAAGATTGAGTTACAGATTATTGCATATTTAGAAAATCCTCCCCCACACAAAAAAATCATACACACAAAAAAGTAAAGAAATAATAATAAAGAACTTCATGAAATGATCTAGATGCAAAATAAATATAGTCACTTTGTATAACTAGGAATGCAAACATAAACCAGAGATTTATTTTAAAAAGATGTTTTGTGATTCTCTGTGTTTCACATTTGTGTCACTGTAATAACAGAAGACTGATCTGCTGAAACACAGGGGGAAGGAAAGATGCAAGTCACTGGGAACAAATGATCAGAAGAAGCGGGGGAGTGTTCAGGGAGTGGAGGACTCACCTCCAGGACAGCAGTGCTGGGGTGTGGGTTTGGCAGGTCAACAGTGATTGTTAAGTGTTCAGCTGCAGTTCCACAAATGCATATGTAATGTGTACCAACAGGTCATTTTTAACTCTGCTTGTTGGGAATCAAAATGCCGACACTAAGAATATCATTAATCTGGAACAAGCAGATTCCACATATACTTAGTAAATGGTCACGTATGTATTATAAATTCGAAGTGTTCTTAGAGATCTATAATAACCTGCGGTAAAACATAATGGAAAAGATCCGATTTACAATGTCAATAAAATTCTAAAACTCTTCATAATAAACCTACTGAGATATATTTGAAGAGATGTGATCAGTGTTCTTATTTCCCTTTGAAAATTAGACATCGTAAAGGTCTCATTTTCTTGTTCAAGCAAAGACTTACTGAGGCCCTGCTGCCTGTTGGACACTACTTTAGGCAATCAATAGCAACTAAATTGAAGGTCCTCTTATGTTACTGTTTAAGATCATAAGAAAACAAACCCAAAATCCATTTGGAAAACAGACAAAGATAATCAAAACATTTTTTAAAGTCATGATGATGGTATTTGCCCTGTCAGATATCTGAACACATCCCTAAGCAACAGTAATTTTAAAAGCCTGGAACTAGTATAAAAAAGGAAAAACAGAGTCCCAAAATAAACCAGATCACCTCCAGGAGCTTCATAGGTGGTGGACTATGCATCCCAAATCATGAGGAAAGGCTGGATTAATTAACAAATGGAGCTGAGACAGCAGCGGGGCAATTCAGCAAAATACAAACAAGCAAAATCAACCTCTTTCATAGGAAGCATACGTCATTTGAATTAAAAGAGTTAAATATTTAAAAAATCAAATGCAGGAGTGGGAAGCAAAATATATAATGGAGCACTTCTTTAAAAGGCTGGTTATTTTCTATAGTACCACAAGAAATCAACAGGAAAGGCCTGGCAGGGCTGACCAGAGGCATGGAAGCCAGCAAGGGAAGCTCTGCAAACATAAACTCACCCAGTCAACAGAGGGTAAGTGACTAGCCCCAGGGATAACCAATCAGTTTCCAAAAAGGCAAAGTGAGGGCAGCAAACACCAATCAGAAAAGCACAAGTTTCAACAGTAAAGGTTTCTGACACTCACAGATAATTTATCTGATGCTACACTCAAGACCAAGAGGCCAGCCCAGCCCCAGCCAGGGGGGCAGGTCCACTGAGTAGGTGGACACTGGAGGCCAGCTGGGGAGACTGTGAGCCCAGGGACCATTCAAGACAGGCCAACCCAGAACAAGCCTCTGATATGCTTACTCCTAATATGTCCAGTTTTGAAGCATCCCACCCCAGCCACCAAAGTCCACAAAGTGACTACAGTCAAGCCTGTCCCAGCCAGAGCCACCCCCAAAGGCCAACAGCTCCCCTGTAATTGCCCTGGCTTTGGTTCTTGTAGGAGCTCCTCAGAGGTCAACTCTGGTGACCTTGACGGTGGGTACAGACAACAGACAGTGCTTCCTCAACAAGGACACAGTGAGGATCTAGATTGTCCAACAGGACAGACAATGCCCAAAAGTCAAGCCACCCTGTGTGAGGTGGGGACAGCTCCAGCAGAGCAGGGGTGTGGCTCCGCCCTGTTTGCCAGGAAGTACACCAAGAATCCACCTGGCCTGTCTGGCCAAGAACAGGAAGAATCGCTTCCACAGTAATTAGCCCTCCTTCTGTGTATGGTGAGGGTAATGTACTTCTGAGGGGGGGCAAAGTTTGTATCTGGAGCTCCAGCTGCAGAGGAAGGAGCCCAGCCTCTGAGCTGTGTTATCCTCCGAGGTTACTCCCCCTCTCTGAGCCCCAATTTCCTCCTAGCACAGAAGAATGACTCCTTGCTGTTCCCAGAGGGTGCCTGGTGGCAGTGGGGACCCTTGAGTGGTGTCCCAGGAGGTGATGTGTAAATAGGAAAGTGCAGGCACTGACTGGGGCTACAGCAGGCAGCCCCAGAGATGATAGGCCCCACCCAGGAAGGGTCCCTGGGAGTTCTGGTGACTCTGGGAAAGGAGGAGCAGACAGGAAGAGGAGGAAGGGAAGAGAAAGAAGAGAGGAAAGAGAAAGGGAGAGAGAGAAAATGGAAAGGAGGAGAATAAGAGGAGGAAAGGGGGAGAAATTAGAGGAGAGGAAGGGAGGAAGAAAGGAAAGGGGGAAGGAGAGAGGGAGGGAAGGCCTGAAGGGGAGGAGAGCTGAAGCAGGACTTGGCACTACCTGGCCCCCACCTTCCCATCTCCTACCCCCCACACACTTGTCTCTGGGGCTTTTCAGGAAACACTGGCCTCTGGGACCGTGCCCTGGCCTGGGCCCTCTCCGCCCCCCATCACAGCCCCCAGGCAGTACCTGGCTCTTCAGGGATCTGTTTTTACTCTCAACACTCACCACATGTGAGGCTTTTCTCCTCTCGCCCACCCATTCTCCAACTCCAGGATACCAGCTGGCTGCCCTACAATTCAATACTGACACTAACTACCAGCGCAGACCCCACAGAAGAGGGGCTCAGTCCCCACTTCAAGCACCAGTGCCAAGTCCCAGGCCCCCTGTACTTCTGACGGTTCAACTATAAATCAGAGGCTTCCCACGACTCCTCATCAGATTTGCTAGAACAGCTCACAGGGATCAGGAAGGTTTACCTCCTATGATGGGTATGTTGTAAAGGATTCAACTCTGACAAACATAGATGGGGAGGAGTGGGAAGCTCCCATTCCCTCTCCAGGAATGTCCCCCTGCGGGAACCTCCAGGAGTTCACCAACCCAGAAGCTCTCCCAACAGCTTAGTTCTGGGGGCTTATGGAAGTTCCACTACTTCCTACCCAGAGGTGGGGGTGGGGCTGAGAGTTCCAACCCCCCAACCCTCTTTCTGTGACCAATCTGCTGGCACACAGGCTTGGAATGGGGAGCTTTCTGTGACCAGCTTCATCCTGAAGCTATGCAGGGGCCCCCAGTCACCAGCCATCTCATTAGCATATAAAAAGACACTCTTATCACTCTGGAGATTCCGAGGGTCTTAGGGATTCTTGCATCAGGAACCAGGGGATTGAGACCAGATATTATAATAAAAGACGTTCCCTTCACTCTTATCAGTCAGGAAATTACAAGAGTTTTAGGAGTTCTGAGAAGGAGAAAATAGGAATGAAAAACAAAAACTTTTATTTTTATTTTTTTAGTGCTGATGAGTATCATATCACACTATTATAGGGTCTCAGACAAGTCACTCCAGGCTGTGACCGATCCATGCTGCCTGAGGCTCAGACCTCAGCTCAGAGATAGTGGCTGAGACCACTGGCCCACGGTCAGCCACAGGTAATAAGAGGGGAGGAGAGAGGAGGAAAACTCACAGGGCCTGGGGACATGGTTGAGAGGACCCTACCCCTGCCCTACTCTATCCCAACCAGGACTACAGGATAAATGCCTAGTAAGTATCCACTAAGTTCCAGGTGCCCTCCAGTGTGGACAACCCAGCAACAGACACCAGTGACTGCCATGGGAAGCCATACTCCCTTCTCCTGCCCACTTCCCTCTTAGGACTCCTCTACAGTAGGCAGCTTTGCAAGGGGGTAGCCCTCCTACCAGGGCTCTAAATTTCATCCCTCCGAGCCACCATTTCCTTCCACCTCAGTCCTCCCAAGACTTTCCTTCTAAATGAGGCAGCCTTGCTTTTCTCCCTCACTGACACATGCCCAAACAGCAGGTGGCCCTGCAACCAAGGAAACTGAGTCACAGGTCATCAAGAAAGCCAGGCTCAAACCCGGTAATACCAGATATAATACCTCATGGCCTTTCTCTGGATCAGTGGGTGCCCACCCTGCTGCGCATGAAGACCCTCCTTTGTGGCTTTCGAAAGATACAGCCCCTGAATCCTACCAGAATCTGATAAATCAGAATCTCTCAGGGTGGAGCCTAGATAGAGACATTGTTCAAAGCTCCCCATTCCATGCCTGTGTGTAAACAGACAGACCACAAGATGGGAAGCAATTTTACTCTCTACAGGAAGGGCTTCAGATTTCCTCCAAGGAGGGAACTGTCTTTGTTTGGAAAAAATACCTTCTAGAAGCACATGAGATAAAAGAGAACTACAGACCTGGGTGAGCTCATACTAACAGGTCAGAACGAAGGACAGGATCTTCTGTAGGATACAGGAGGAGAATTGAGGGAATATGCTCTGCAGACACTGGAGGTGGGGGAAAAGACACCCTTAGGAAGAAGAAAACCTGGTAATCAAGGTGGAAATTTCCAGCACATAGCCTTGTTCTACCAGAAGCCACTTGCATGGCTGGAAAGTGCTACCTGCTCCACCTTCCTCAGCAAAGCCACAGCACTTCCTCTGAGTGGGTTCTGACAGCTGAAATGGGGACTGAGTTTCATTTCTGGGGCAAAAAAGTGAGAAACTAAGGAGAACCGTCAGTAGCCTTGAGGATACGGATGCAGGCCCAGGGGAATTGCAGGACCACTAGCATTGGGGGGTGGGTGGCGGGGTAGGATGGCATGTGAAGACATTTTATCTAGATTTCAGTTCCTTTGCTGATAAAAATGGGATCTTTAAAAACTAGAATTCAGAGGATATTGCCTTCACACGAAATCCATCTTAATCCGCAAGCAAGCATTATATTAAGCAGAGAAACGCCAGGGGCGTTCCCATTAGAGCCAGCCACAGCGGAGGATGCGCGCAGGTTCCAGACAGTTCAGATTGGAAATGGAATCCGAAATCATCACTGTTTACAGACAGTACAACTGTATACCCAGGAAACCCAAGGGAGTCCACAAAAAATATATTAGAATTAATGAGTTCAATCAAGCTGCTTGATAAAAGATAATTATATAAAAATCAATAACTTTCCTGTGTACCAACAAGGGATGGAAAGAGTTCCATCTGTAATAGCAAAAAAAGAAAAAAAATCCTTGAAATCACCCTGATTAAAAAAAAAAATAGATGACCTGTATAAAAAATAAATTATACTTTACTGAACAACAAGAAGGCAGAATTAAATAAACTGAAAGATACACCATGTTCCTGGTAAATACTATAAATTATGTCAATTCCTCCTTTAATTAGTTGCTAAGTTTAATTTAATGTCAATCAAATTCGCAAGGGATTGTTTAACATGACAAAACAATTCTAAAATTCATTTGAAAGGATAAACAGATGTGACCAGCCAAGAAAATTTTTGCAAAGAAATAACAACAAAAGGAGGAAGAATCCAGCCAGATATTTCAAAGCAGTGTTGTCCAATAGAAGTATAATGCAAGCTTCATAGGTAGCCACATTTTCAAAAACAAAATAGACACAGGTAAAATTAATTTATGTAGTATATTTTATTTAACCCAAGATATCCCAAAGATTATGTTAAGAACTGGGGATGGGGCTCAGCGGTAGAACACTTGCCTAGCATGTGGGAGACCCTGGGTTCCATCCTCAGCACTGCAAAGAATGAATAAATAATCTGCAAAGTATTTTATGTTCTTTTGTGTGTTCAGGGCAGTACTATTTTTGAAATCCAGTATGTATTTTACACGCAGAGCACCTCTCAATTCAGGCCAGCCACAACTCAAGTGCTCAGTAACCTCCTGTGGCTCATAGCTACTGTGTTGGGAAGTACAGCTTCAAAGTATCTAACACTTCAGATATTAGAGCTTTGAAGCTCTAATAATAAACACAGCTTAGTGTTGGTACAACAACAACTGGTACAATTGTAAAAAAATGGAATTGTGTGTGGTACCACTTAACTTGAGTTTTCCTTTGCCACTGATTGGAGATGGTTTGTGGCATAATCTCTACAGAAAATATATGCACATGATCAAGGCACCGCAAAACATTTTGGTCAACGACAGATCACATATATGCCAATGGCCCCATAAAATTGTGATGTTGTAGCTGTCTCAGTTTATGTAAGTGCATCTTATGTTCCCACAAGGACAAATTCACCTAATAATGCATTTCTCAGAGCATGTCCCCATCCTTAAGCAATGCAAAACTAAATATATACCAACTCTTGAGTTACTTCTTATTCTACCTCCAGCTTGCATGAAACATCAGTGCTCCTTATTCTTCATGTGATCCCAATCTCTGCTTTCACAGAAGAAATACCCAGCCTCAAAGATGAATCCTGAATGTTCTGCTCATACAGCTGGTGAGAGCTGGTCCCTCTGGCACCAACAGTCCAGCCTCTCTAGCTGCCCTGCATCCCCACTATGGAATTTGCATGTCAGCTCTTGGAGTAGGCCCTAAAATAATTTGCTCCTCCTCTCTCATCACCATCATTATCAAATCACATCTTTAGGGCTCTAAGAGGAAACATTTTTTAGGACACATTTACCACCTCCAAACTCAGGACAAAACCAGTGGGTCTTGTCACCATGGGGTGGTAGCCCTGCTGAGCACACATCAACTTAGCAGCAGCATTTCTAGTCTAACTCATTGATCTTTAATCCATTTGGGGCTGACTTTAGTGCAGGATGAGAGATAGTCTTGTTCTTCATATATGGATAAACAATTTCCCCAGCACCACTGGTTAAAAGGTTGTCTTTTCTCCAACACATGCTTTTGGCTCCTCACTTTGAGGTGCATGCAGGGTTGGCACTTCTTGCAAAATGTCCTAGAAAAGTCACACCATGATTTCAAAAAAGGAAATATGCAGAAGGGCACAGGGATAACAGAATGCAGCTGTGGTATCAGCAAGGCAAATACCTCTGGAGGAATGAACATAGGTCATCAAAGAGAGAGAGACTACCAGAAGGAGAAGAAGTTGGGCTGCACTGTTTTTCAAGACTTGAGAAACAACACAGGGCAGGGAAAATGGCCTATCCTTCGGGGTGAGAAAGAGCGATCAGAGCACTGGGGCTGCAATGGCTGGTTCCTATTCCTCCAGCAACTATGGTTAAGGCACCATGTTGCAGTTGAATTACTTTATCTACCACCACTTTCTGGATGGTAGATAAAGTAATGGTGTGTTTTACAGTTGATGATACCTTAGAGCCAGCCAATGAAATACAGAAACAGCCAATGTTTCCTGCTCCCCAGCTTAAGCTAAATGGTTACTGTATATCTATTCTTCCAGTGCCCAGTGAAGTGGGTGTTGATGGAATCCCTCCTTTTGCAATCTAATTGAGTTTTGCAGCATTGTAGCCTTTGTCCAGGCTGCAGAGCTTCAAGGAACAGAACTGGCCTTGTGACCCACAGCAGCCTCTAGCACATAATAAGCCCACTTATTTCCAGTTAATCACTGAAATGCAGGGGTGGGGTGGGAGAAGCAAAGCTTCAGTCTGGCCTCTCTGCAGTGCCTGGCCCTTGGTCCTGGATGCCAGTTTCCTTTGCCTGCAAGCAGAAGCTGTGTGTCCCACTCCGCCTGCCCTGGAGTTGATGTGCAGTGTAATTGAAATTCATGGATGAGCCGGAGGAGCCAGCTCCAGGCTTGGTAATAACTTCTCCATATTAATGGCAGCACCGCAGGCCCAGTGGACAGCTGACATTTAATATGAAACATATGCAGCAGAGCAAGAGGCACCTACCTGGGCCCTCCCATTCCAGAGCTCCCACCAGTGGGGGAGGGGTGATATAAGGCAGTCCCAAAATTCAACGGGCAGGGGTGTTCCTCTCTCCTCAGCACCTCCACCCAACTTCAGGGCCCACCCCTGCAGGAAATATCTGCCAACAACACACAAATGCATATACACACGTGTGTGCACACACTCTCCAATGCACACATGCATGCACACACTTGAATGTGCACTCACATCCAGCTATGAACACTGACATATGTGTACATTCGCACACATCCTTATTCAAGTGCACACTCATATGCACACCACTCATGTGCATACATCATCCATGTGCGTGCAAATGTGCACATCCACATGCATATTTAAATGCACACACATGCAAGATATGCACATGCATGCACACACACACATGCACACAGCTCCACACACTCTCCATGCACACGCAAACACACACATAGGACCCCCCAGGACTACCCAAGCCAAAGAAGAAGGTAAGGGTAAGAAAAGACAAGTCCGCCTTCCCATACAATCCCAGATTCCCAGAAGGAGCCACACTCATACTTGCCCTTAAGGATATTCAAAGAGCAGAGGGGAGGTCCAGGCAAGCTCAGGCCACTTCGAAACAAAGACAGCCTCAATGCAGAGTGGGAGGAGCCCAGCCCTGGGGCACTTCCCTGGGGCTCAAGGCACTGAGCTGGCTCCTCTGCTCACACAGCTGCAATATCTCTGATCCTTCACCTCCCTCTTGAGTCTGAGTAAAGATCCTCAGTCCCTCAGTCATCACGTGCTAGGGACACAGGGGGACAGGGCATGATCCCAAGATACCCATTGGGCAGGAGGAACCTGAAACCTGCTCATACCTGAATGAGCAGCATCATTATGCTTAGCCTCCAGTGCCTGAAACGTACATAGCCACATGATGAAGAGCAGAGCAGGGAGCAGCAATATGAGCTAGGATAGGCCAGAGAGAGCTGGCCTCCCTGGACTCAGGTTCAGAGACCAGTGTCTGACATGCTGGCCCTCATGAGGAGACCATCTGACTTCGTGACACCCCTCCCCAGAAGATTCCAAAGCCAGAGCCCCCACCCTGTCTAGGGGAGAGATCTGATTTACTTCTCTGAGCCTCATTGTCCTCATCTGTAAAATGGGGACAACAGTGGCCAACTCACAGGATTATTGCGGGGACTGGGTAAATTCCAGAAGTAGATGAACAGCACCACAGGGGCTGGTTTTCCTCAAGCGGCTCCTCTGCAGAGGTCCCTCAGCTCATGGAGCCAGGATCCCAGCTGCCCAGGAGTCCATCCTGGTGGTCTGTCTCCCAGCAGCCATTGTTTCCCTCCTTATGATTGCAGGCTGGGGGCAGGGAGGAGCATGTGACTCAAGCTGGAGCCAATCATATTGCACTTCTGAGCCAAGGTGATTGGTTATGGAAAAGTCCCAGGACCTAAACCCCACCACAGTGTCAATCAAAGCTGTAGTGAAGCCTCAGGAAAATAAGGCCCATATTTTTCCACCAGGCTGTCTCTGCGGGCATGTGAGGGCAGCTATAGCCACTGATGCCCAGTGACCAGAATCAGATAGGGAGGAGGAGCTGAGTGAGCAAGGGTCAAGATAACACGGGACCCCTGAAACACCCCTCTCCATCCCCAGAGTGCCTCATTGCCCAATCCTCAGTTACCTTATTGGCCAAAACCAGACGAATCTGATTTTAGACCAAATGCCAGTCTATGGCACTCTGGAGGGATATCAAGGGGTACACAGGGAGCCTGTAGGTTGCTACTTTGCCACTGTGAGCAAACTCCTGATAAGACAGCTTCCATCTTGGTAGCCAGTCAGCTGTACACCCCTCCCCAGTGCCACTTAGGAAGAGCCTTTAGGGTAGTCTCTTCCTCTCACCAAATAGTAAGGAGTAGCAATGAGACCAGCCAGGAAGTTGTGGACGGCCTGAAATAATAAGAGATGGGGGCTGCGGTGAGGGAGGAAGTCTAAGAACTTGGCAAATTCTCTGGGACAGACCCCTCCTGCCCAGGATCCCAAACCCATCCAGGGATCCTGCTGCCAGGACAGCCTCAATACTTCTACAGGCCCTATTAGGGGACCTTGAGACCCCCATGGGGTCTTCACACTGTTTTCTTGCACAATGTCAAAAGAATAAAAACCATAACACACAAACACAGCTTCTCTGAAGAAACATGGCAGGATCCAGCAGCAAGGAACCCATGCTCCCCAGGGACAATGATCTATCAAGGGAGATGGAGCATGGGCTCACCAAGGTTCCCATCACCCTCCCCTGACTTTGTCCCTTATTTGTGTGTGGTCTTCATCTGGCCCCTAAAGTACCTGAATTTGCAACTCCAACTTTGGAGTTTGCCTGGAAGGGTTCCAGAAATGCTGACTCCGATCACTTTCCACCTGGAGAAATTAAGGGGTGGTAGAGGGAAGGGGATGGTTTGTCCAGGGCCCAGGGTAAATCCCAGATCCCAATTCAAGGTCTCCTCATTCCTACTCAACTCTTTCCCATATATACCCAGAGGGGGCTTTCCTTCTCTACTTAGTTTGACTTAAATCAGGAGATTTTAATTTAGGTTTCATAAACCCCCAAACAAGGACCAGAAAACCATGCAAAACCACACGTATATACAAGCACTTCTCTGTGGGAAAAGTGGCAGAGCTCCCAGCCATTCTCCAAGGGGCCCTGCCCCACTGAATGGTGACACCTGGGGTTGGCAGCAGAGCAGAGCAGGTAGGAGAGGTGGGCGACCCCTGAGCACTGGGAGCACCCATCCTCTGGGGCAAGTCCCACGCCCTCCCCTGCACAGACTTCCCACCCCCACGTCCTGGGCACTGTCTTTTCACAGCCTCCAGCTGATCTCCACCTCGTCTGGTGTTGGGCCCATAGGCAGAGACGCTTGGGGTACAAGTCACCAAGAAGCTCAGGGTGCTTGGTGTGTCATTTATATCATTTATATAACTGACTCTGGCTCCTGGGTGGAGAAAGGGTTGCTGGAGACAGACCCATTAGAAGCAGCTGAGGAGCTAAAGACAGGGCTAGGAGTTGGGTGTGGTGAAGAATCCCAGGGTGAAGGACTTCAGATGTCTCTAGGATGGTGCTGCCTGAACATGGGGGTTATGGAGGGAAGGTGGGTATGAAGGAGAGGGAGGAGACTGCGTTCCACCCAAGGAGCACAGGGTCATTATTCAAGGAGAGAGTCCCAGAGGCTGCTGAGCAAGCAAGGCTTCTAGAACCCTCTCCATCCCAGAGTCTAGGGGTCTGACCCTCAACTCCAAAGGTGGACAAGATACTCATCACAGTCTGCATCATAGCAGTTGGTTTAAAGATGAGACTATAACCCAAGCAGGTTCAACTAGATCCTTGCCCAGGAAGGACTCTTTTAAGTATCATCCAGAAAGAAGCATTTTCCATTTCAGAGGGAGTGCCTGCTTGAGGACAAGTTAGACCTACAGGAGCTGATGGCTCCCATGGGGGAAGGAGGTGCATTCTGAAGTAAAAACAGAGAGTGAAAGAGCCGAGAGACGGATACATGTTCTGAGCTCCTGGATCCAGCCATGCCTGAGGTTGACCCTATTTGGAACCCCCAGGTTCTAAGTAACATCTTAGATGTTTGTCTGTTATATCCAATGTGAGCTGTGTTTTTGTCTCACTTAAACTAAATGAGTCTTAGGGAAGATAATAAGCCAAAGAAGTGGCTGAGAACATCCTGTGTAGATAGGTAGCTGTATAAACTGTTCACAGCAGGGGCTAAGTAGATGCCCCCACTCTGATCTGATGAGCCCTCACAGCCTAGATACCTCGGGAATCCAAAAAGTTCCATGGCCCCTGTTTGGTGTTCCTGACATTCTCTCATTGCTCTCCAGGCAATGCCAAGGCAAGGTGGGAGGAAGGAGAACCCTAAAAGATACAGCTCCAAATCCCAGGCCCTTATCCCCAGCCCCACAGTTCTAGGGTCGACCCACACTTGCCTGTCACACTTAACACCTGACCTAGCTGGAGCCCAGTGTCAGGCCGCAAAGGCAGCAGCCTTCTCATCTTGGTCCCTTGGGCCAGCTTATGACTTTTCTCTGTGACTTTTAGTGATTCCTACTGCCCAGCAAGACTGGACAGAACTGGCGCCAGGACAGCAGGGAGAGCCCCAGGCCAAGAGGCAGCAGCTTCCTTCTTGCTATGAGACCTTGGGTCCTGCACGGAGGCTCTACCTCACAGGGTCATGGGGGCATATATTGAGCCCCCAGGGAAGAGTGTACACCTCTCCTCTCTCAGGCCCCAGGATTGGACCAGGCCTTGAAGATCAGACCTTTTCCACCATCCAGTACAAAGAAGCTTCCTTCTCACTGACCAGTACAGTGTGAAGGAAGAGATACCAGGCCTGGGACATCCCCAGGACTGCACTCAGTGGGCAGGTAGAGGTACCAGGGTCACTGCTATCCTACTGGATTCCTCACTGCAATCATACACCAAGGAGGAGTCGCGACACCCATAGGAGTTGCAGCCAGTTAACAGGCCAAGCAGCCACAGGCCTGCCCCCAGTTCCCTCTCACTCCTGCAGGCAACAGTCAACACTCCTGGCAGAGCAGATCTCCAGGAATTCAAATAGGAAAGATTTGGAAATGTTTTAAAGAAATGCAGTTCTTCTTTTTCATTCTTTTGATTGGTATGCAGCAACAACAAAGGCAGCAATGAAATCCAATTCAATGTAGCTAATGTGACCTTGGAATCAGATATGCCTTGGCTGCCAAGATTGAAGCAAGCTCTCTTGGCTTTGGGGGGGGGGGGCTTGGGTTGATTCATCTGCAGAATGGGGATAATACCAGGTCATGCTCCAGAGGATGCTGTGACAAGACCATGGGTCATAAGACACACAGGAGGATCATGGTAAATTGTCACTTACTATTGTTACTTTCTATCCCAACAGGCTTCTCATTTCGGTTTCTAATAAACATGTAAAAGTGACATGAAATTAGCTCACCTATACAGCCCAAGAAAGAGAACTCTTCCACAGTGATGTGATATATAAAAAATATTTTGCTAAGCAATTTTTCTCACGCATTGTGAAAAGGCAAAGTTTGACTCCCCCCATGAATATTATGAACAACTTCTGACTAGTGGCTATAAAAGAATCTGGAGAAGCTACATTCATCAGCCTTTCTGGAAACAAGGTGCATGTTAGGTCCTATAACCCATGTCTTTGTGTAGCATTTATCGTACCTCTACCTGACTTCAGTAGAATTCACACACTGACCTGATTTCTGGCGAAAACCATTTCTTGTCATGTTGGTGAGCAGCTCCTCCTGCACTCTCAGTTCCTTGGGACTCGGCAAACCCATGCCTTGATTCTCAAGGGGGCATCCTAACACCACGTAGGCAGAGTGATATAGAAGACTCAGCTGGAATTAGCAGGAACACATAGCCTGGCACTGCTGGAGCCCCTTGATTCACCACAGAGGGGCTCCATCTGAAAACAAAGCTAACACACAGGAAGGCAGAGAGGCAAGAGGAAGCAAGGGTCCTGATGAACTGGCAGGAGCGTCTGGATCCAGCCACACCTAAAGATTTTTCATCAGGTGTGCCTTCTGTTTAAACTGATGTGAGTTGAGTTTTCTGTTACTGGTAACTAAAAGGACCTTGACTGACACTAGCAGATAAATTAGAGTTCCCTTGTACTAAATAGATTAGGAGACCACTGCCAACATAATAATACTTTAAAGTTACTACCGCTTTCCTTTAAAGCAGAAAGATAGTCTCATATGTCTTCAGGAACAGGAAAGCAGATGAGCAAATATGTGTATCCCAGGCCAAGGGACAGAGGAAAGGATCTATGGCTCTTGGGAGAGACGATTCCCACACACGCATCTAAACTTAAGCAGTGGGGCCACTGGTGCCTGCTGTAACCCTGCACATCCCTTCTGCACCATGGATATCCACATATTTGCCTAGGAAGCTAGTTGCACGGGTTCTTCAAAGATCAGTTCCACTATCCTATTTGTGTGGGGAGTACTGGATTACACAGATTTCTTTATTATAGAACTTAGAGATCCTGTTAGGCACCATAGACCTTCCCAAGGCAAATGCAGCTGCAGGCTCTCCAACTCTGCTTTGTCCAGTGAACCTCATCTGCTCAGAAAAATTTGCAGGACCTTGAAGAACACTCTTGGGAGAAAAGGGGCTGCAAAGCTTCGTTTCTCAAAGGGTGGTCCAAGAACCAGGAACACTGGCTTGGAAACTTACCAGAAATAGAGAACCTCAGGCCCCACCTCAGAGGAGCTGGAACCCAATTGGCATGTTAACAAGATCGGTACAACCTGACTCACCTACTTTGGTGTATTTTAGATAAACCTATCAAGGAAGAGTCCCAACAGCAGAGAAGGGAGCTCTATGTAATGCAGTGGTGAAAGTCAATAGTTGCTTGGTCAGTTAGGCCCAATGAGAGGGAGTGCCCAGAAATTGATTCCTCCTTTTATTGTATCTTAGCATCTTTCACCAACCCATATTTGGGAGCACTGTGGCAGAAGGGGTCAGACAGATCCAGGTCAGACTCCCGCCATCACTGGCTGTGTGGCCTAGGACAAGTTACTCAACCTCTCAGAGCCCCAGTGCTCCATCTGTGAACCAAGGATTAGGCTACCTCCCCTATAGGGTCAATGGAAAGACCAGAGGTACAAAGTGTATTTAAAACAAACAAACAAACAGGTCCTCCATGAGTGGACCTATCACAGAGGCACAGAAGGACCTAAAGGGTTAAAAAAAATTGATTGGCCCAAAATCAGAACAGACACACACACACTGAAGGAAGAAAAGAACTAATGATGCTGACCCACTGTCTCAAGGCCATTATGCACTGGCAGCATTCAAAGTTACTCTGGCAGGACCCAGTATTCTTTCTAACACTGTCTTGTACCCCTGACTGAGTATGTCTAACACCTGAGACATCTCAGCATGCCTGTCCTTCCCAGGCCAATTCACACCTGGTGCCTCTGCACATACTCCCCTCTCGGACCAGATACCAATCTGTGCCTTTTCCAGCTGGCAATTTGTTCTACAAGACCCCATGCAAATAGCCCCCAAAAGCATACTCTCAAAGCCCTGACCAGAGTGCCCCTCAGCCTGTCAGCCTCTTAATAGGTATCAGGCCTGCCATATCTATGACCAGTAAATACATTAGAAGGTGCTGACATAACAAATGAATCATCAAATGCACAGGTGAATAAATGACACAGTGGCAACCCATCACCAAAACCACTGAAATGCTCTCCATTGGGAATGAAATATTACCCAGAATTGATCCACCAGTAGACTACATCCAAGTCAACCCTGTCCCACATCTTCACCCCAAGTCCCCAGCAATGATTTCCTTTCATTTTTTAGGAAATTCACCCACAGCATAAAAGGAAATATACCTATAAGGCCCAGGACATCCTCAGAGACTATAAAGAACTGCCCTATTTGAACCCAGTTCCTCCAAGGACATTTATGGTTGTTTGCAATATGCCAGGGTTCTAACTAAATCCAACCAAAGGCAGTGATTTTCCAAAGCAACAAGTGATGTTTCCTGTGTGTCCATAAAAAGAACACCAGTGGTTGTGGGGCTCTGGTATAATTGCAGGTTCTGCAGACAGCAGGACCAGCCTGAGCTGCCTGCAGATGGGTGTACTCAGAGGCCACCAGGGCTAGGAGAGTGGCCACTCACTTGGAGCAGGAGTGCCCTGAGCAGCAATTAGAGCAGAACCCACCGTTGGACTGGGACAGCTTCAGATGTCTGGCCAGCACAGTCAATCTGACCACCAGACACCAAATCCAAAATAGAAAACTGCAGTGGCTTCTGCCATGTGCCAGGCCCCCAGCAGCCAGACAGCACCGCCAATGTCAGTCTCTTCCCTGAGCATTGATCCAGGCTTTCTTCCTCTGGGCCCCTGGAAGCAAGTGAACTTCCCAGCCATACTGAGTGGCCCAGCAGTCCTAAAAGGAGCCCTCCCCTAGCCTATCTCCTACCCTTCAGGGATTGTCCCCAAAAGACCAAGCAGTCCTTGGGCACTAGAACCTTCATTTCCAAATTCTCCCCTTGGCTCTAAATAGAGAAAATTGACTTTTGAAATTACCAACTAGAGTTCATCAGGAAACCACAGTATAAAACTCAGTGGCTCCAGGTCAGTCAAGGGGCAGAAGACTAAAAGGGTATTTCAACACCAATGCCTGCTCCCTGGCTGATGTCCTCTGGATACACAGAAGACTGCAAAACCACATGCCTACCACACACATATCACACATGATAAGATGCACAGGCATACACTCAACAGATGCCCTGACACAACCATGAGCACAAACCCCTCGTATGAATATGCACGAAAGACAATGCACATTCACATATTCACACAGGTACACACCTAGAAAAAAAGTACTGACATTCCAAAACACATGTGTGAATGCACACACTGAAATACACAAACATGTATCAACCTATCTGGATGCAAGACACAGAGGTGCAGGTAGACTTAAGGGAAATGCACACTCTACTACTTGGTAAGGGCTTTGGGGAGACCCACACACACACACAGCTTTGCATAAATGAGCCCCCTTTCAAACTAATCAATACAACTTGCCCTTCAGCCAACCCCAGAGAAGATTCTCAGTGCAGGACTTGCACTCCCAGGAGATCCCCAGCAACCAAAACCCAAGCAAGGGCGGAAAACTGAAAGGAGCAAGACACTACTCACCAGTCCATCGCAGTTACTGAGCGCCACTGAGGAGGCTTCAGCTAAGCCGGCCACGTCGCCAACGTATAGGCAGGTCCCAAGCAGGGGTTCCACTCGGGTTGCACCCGTCTCACCCTGCCACTCCACAGTAGCCCCGGGAGCCACGAGGCGGGCATTGGGCCGCAGCCGCAGGTGCAGGTCTCGGCCAAAGACCGTGACATTGTAGAACAAGCGGTCGCTAGGGTCTTCCTCACTGCCTCCTGGGAAGCCCGAGGTTTGGACAGGGGCGGCCCTGCGAGCTCGTACCCCCGCTCCGGTCGTTGCCGCTGACACCACGTGGGACACCAAGCGTCCCTGGGCGTCAGTGCGCACCGGCACCGCCAGGAAGCGCTCCGCTCCGAGCCCCAGGGGCCCACCTGCAACGGGAAGGGACGTTAGACTGGACGAGAACTCCTCGGCGGCGGCCGAACCCTGCATCCCCTAGCCCTCACCTCAATGCGAAGGGATGGGGCATTTCACCACAAAGCCCCCAGAAGCTAGCCTGCACCTCCGGGCTTTCTAGCAAACGGGAAGGGGCGTTAACAGCACCACCACTCCGGAGCCACGCCGCCACCCAGCCATCCCCCTCGAGGGTCATGCCAGCTAAGAGATCTGTCCCCTGTCCTGTTCTGGGCTGGGGCTCCGCCGGTACCTCGCGGTTCGTTAGGTGACAACCCCATCGGGACGTCCCCTGCCCCTTGAACCTACCGTCCTTGGCAGGACATGGGGCTGATCGGAAGACATTCTCGGTGGGTCCCCTACCCGTGCGCCTCGACCCTTCGGCTGCCCCTGCTGATCAATTAGCCTCACCGCTAGCCTCCGAAACAGCTTCCCCGAGTACGGGCGGCCTTCCTCTGAGTCCAGCTCCACGGTAGCCTGCTGCCAGCCCCCTCTTCCCGCGCGTCCAAGGACAGGGAGGAGTGTAACAGGGTCCCAGGAGTCTCCGGGGATCCCCTCCGGGGCGCCTCAACCAATCCCCAGGGCCCAAGGCGGTGCGCTCAGCACCGGCTCCTCCCGAGTGTCCCCGGACGCGAGCGAGCACCGGCGCCGCCTCGCCCTGGCTCCCCTGGACCCACTGGAGCCAGCTCTGCGCTCTCTACCGCGGGGCTTTCCCGTCCCTCCAAGCCCTTGCTCCGCATCTCCGAAGCCGCGAGTGCTCCGAGGCTCCCCGTGGCCCAAGGCACCCGGTTGCACCGCTGGGCGCCCCCTGCGCGACCAACGCGGCCCCGAAGTTGGCCAACTTGGCCCCGGGCGGGGCGCGCGGAGTTTGCCCAAGTCTAGCTGGACGACGCCTGGGGAGGGGGCGGCGGGGCACGCGGGGCGGAGCCGGGCGGACGTGGATTGCTGGGCGTGGGGGCTCGGCCGCACCTACCTGGGGGGTCGGCGGCAGCGGCGAGTCCGGCGTTTGCGGGCGGCGGCGGCAGCAGCAGGAGAAGCAGCAGCAGCAGCAGCGCGGGGCAGAGCAGGCGGCGAGCGGCTCCCGCCGGCGGATCCATGGCAGCCGGACCGCAGCCGGGGCCCCGCACTCACAGCCAGCGCGAAAGTTCCCCGCGCGCCGCCCAGCCCACATCTGGGGGCAGCTGGAGCCGCCCGCAGCTGCAGCACCGCAGGGCGCGGGGCGGAGGAGGCGAGGCGCGGAGGAGAGGGCGGGGGAGCGTGGAGGGAAGGCGGGGAGAGCGAAGGAGCGAGCGAGTGAGGGAGGCGGGAGGGAGGGAGAAGGAGAGCGAGGGGGAGGGCGGGGACGGCGGGCGCCTCAGCCTGCGGTGACCCGGCGCTTCTTGGCGCGGCCGCCGCCGCCGCCGCCGCCGCCCGCTCCCCTCCTTGCGCCGCCGCCGCCGTCGCCGCGGTTCTCGGCTCACAGAGAAGCAGAGACACCCCGAGGCGGCGGCAGAGAAGCGCTGCGGGTCGGGCTGAAGTAGCCCTGCCGCCGGCCACCCTCTGCGCGCCCCACGCCCTAGCGGCGCACCACCTCGGAGGAGTGGCATGGGCAGAGCATCCACCTAGGGAGCCCTCGGGGCGCCTGGATTCCACCAGCCAGCCCTGAGACTCAAGGGACCGTTTCACCTTTCTGGAACCCAGGGCAGGACGGGACACGGGAATGGAAGAGGAAGGGATGCTGATTACGGGGTCCAGGGGACTGAGTCAGGCCTGATGCCCAGATCGAGGCCCCAAGATCCCCCAAATATCAACTTTTGCCCTTACTGTGAAAGACAAGGTTCCCGCAGTCCGCACCTCCTTTCTGTCCCTTCGCCTTCCATTGGTCTTTCCATCCCTCTATTGCAACTTCTGATCACAGCTTCTTCCTGTCAGACTTGGCCTTCCCTCCTAGAGCACAGGTTTCTACCCTTAACTGTCCCCATTGGGTCTGTGTATTCCCCAGCCCCCTCCTGAAATGGCCTGTCAGCATTCTGCCCACCTTTTCAGATGAGCATCCAAGGGCGTCTCAGTTCATCCTGGGCAAGTTTGCTGTCAGCGCCTTTTGCCAACTGGAATCCCTCCTCTCCAGCAAGGTCCTGGTGTTCCCATTTACTAGAATCACTATCCTATCAGAACTGCTATCCCTCTGCATAGTGACACCTCCCCAAGTTGTTCCTTGATACTCTCCTCAGGAATGTGTCTGGTGGAATATCTGGGCAATGTGATCCCCGACTTCTGCTTCATTTTCCCAGACAGTAGACACCTGTCCATTCCAGCTTCTCATTCAACCTGCCCCAGCCCTGTGTGACCAGGGTTTTGACCTTGGCCTTGGCCAGAGGCAGAGGACATACAGGTGATTCAATACCCTCCCTGCTGGCCAGGAGGACCCAATCTTTTTTTTTTTTAATATTTTTTAGTTGTAGTTGAACACAACTTATTTATTTATTTGTTTGTTTATTTATTTATTTATTTTTATGTGACACTGAGGATCGAACCCAGGGCCTCGCACATGCTAGGCGTAGGATCTACCACTGAGCCACAACCCCAGCCCCAGGAGGACCCAGTCTCGTGGGGAAACACGACTTGCACAACTGGCTGTTGTTGTGATTTGGTACCCTTGGTTCTGTCATTTCTGGGACCTAGATGTGAGAGCACTGCAGCTTAATAGCCCTCTTCACCTAGAAGCTTCTCTCTCTCTCTCTCTCTCTCTCTCTCTCTCTCTCTCTCTCTCTCTCTCTCTCCACCTGAGGATGCCTGAAGCTAGATCTGACCCTGAGGCACAGCAGACATTTGTTGTCAACATTTAAAAAAATGGTGAGATGTCACATAAAAATTTAGATTTCTAACTTTTCTTGAGAAATTGCAAGGTGTGGCCACACACTGGGCCCACATTTTTGCTTAGCCACCATTAAATAGGGCACTTATCCTGCAGTTTGTTGAAGATCCCCTCCCCTGATACTCCTACCCCATAGGCATGGCTCTTGTGACCTCTAATGACCCAGCTGGTTCCAGGCAAAGTTGGAGCTGGAATCCCTGTGTATCAGAAGAGAGATGACTCAACCCATATTTTTTAAGGCAGGAGGATTGCAAGTTCCAGGCCAGCCTGGACAATTTAGAGGGAACTGCCTCTGATTAAAAAATAATAAGGGATGGGGATGTAGTTGATTGGGAGAGTATCCCTGCATTTAATCCCCAGTATTAAGAGAGAGAGAGAGAAAGGAAAAGAAAGAAGAGAGATGACCCGAGTCAGGCATCCCGGAGGACATCCCCAAAGAAGTGGTATGAGTGGAATCTTGAAGGCAGGGGACCCAGAGTTGGATTTAGCCAGGTGCTGTCCTGGAATATAGTGATGTGTTCTCCTGTGATGGTCCTTGCTTCTATCCTCAAAAGAAGAATGAAACCCCACCAGCAACTTTACCTACTTCAAGGGTCACATTCCACCACCTCACTTATTTCTCTGCCATTCTTTTAGTCATTGCCATATTTTCCAACCACCACTATCACTATGCCTTTATGTAGCACTCAATAATTTACTTAAAATATAAAAGGGGGCTGGGGTTGTGGCTCAGTGGCAGAGCGCTTGCCTCACATATGTGGGGCACTGGGTTCAATCCTCAGCACCACATAAAAATAAATAAACAAAATAAAGATATTGGGTCAATGTATAACTAAAAAATATTTTTTAAAAATTTAAAAGGACACTTCAAATCACTACCACCCCTGGAAAAGCCAATATCTCACCATCTTGCCATAAATCAATAGTAACTGCCCCCGCCCCACCTAAATAAAATGAAAAGAAAATAACATCATCAGATTCCAGCTACTAGTGCCTGCAAAAGGCACTGAGGTTGAAGCTGATTAGCAAGTGTTACTGAAGTGTTGAGACAGACTAGCACGAGCAGAAATCTCTTCTTTGATATAATCAGAAGGATGAAAGGGGAATTGAGAAGGAATAACTTTTTTCCTTTGCAAGGAGATGACGGCTTCTGACAGACAGATCCATGTAACTGAATTATCTGACACACTTTGGGATGCTTGCTCTAGGATTTTTTTTGGAAAGAAAATTTGTTTCTTTGACACTCCTGGCAGCTGTTTCTTCCTGTATCCCCCTCAGCTTCCAAGGACTGCATCCAGACAGAGCTCAGACCATGCCCCTCCTCCTCCAGGATCAGTGGAAGTAGATCACCACCTTTAACCAGACCATCCACTAGTCCCCACAGTGACACCCCACAGGGTGCCGTGGATAGATCAGGCCCCCATGCATCAAAATGTCTCCCCTTTGTTTTAGGGGAGGAGAGTAAAGACATATCCCAGCTTCCTGATCACCTGTTGTCTGCTATAAATAGATAGGTAGGTAGGTAGATAGATAGATAGATAGATAGATAGATAGATAGATAGATAGATAGATAGATAGATAGATGTCACTTCCTATTTCTTCACACCTTCATGCTTTAAATCTCTTTTCTTTTGGGAAATGTTGCCCCTCCCACTGATGTGTTTGCCTTTTCCTTTTCCTCCTTCGGGTAAAATGTGGGACACAGAAATGCCCTGTTGTTCTTGCCTCAAGTCTTATTCAGCATAGGTCCCAAAGACAAAAACTAAAGACCAAGCCAGCCAACTTAGCTTGAGCACTTGTTTAGTGCATGTGGAGGGTGTTAGTTTTCATCTGATTTTGAACATCTCTAGTTCTGGCTTGAGCTCTTTCACTTGACACACCATTTCCTATAGTCCTATGCCTGCTTCTTGCTCATGATTGTTACCTGTCCGGCTCCTGAAGTCACTGGAGTTGCAAACCTGATCTACAACAGCCCAGGGTTTGGGAGGAAGAATGAGGACAATTCAAGGTCATCTCAAGTCCTCCAAACACAACCTCCTTAAAATCTTCCCAAGGATAGGGACCTTTCCTGGTGATCTTGGGTGTCAAGAATCACCTCACATACTTTGGGGAGGGATACTAAGAAATGAGGTCCCTCCCAGGTCTCAGTGGGAGGGATTCCCTTTCTTAATTCTACAGAAGAGGGTCAGGGCTCCCTGCTGTACTCCTGGCTTCAAGCTCACAGCACAGACTTTATTAGAAAAGGAGCCCTCTAGAACTCATTCCTGTCCCCTAATGTCCACATGGAAACTAGCCCTCCAGTAAGTCTTCTACCCCTATTTCAAGGTCTTCTTCCTTGGCAAGATCTTCCAAGCATATAGGGGCAATGGGATTGCTTTGTCCTCCCTCCAACCAGCAAGTTCCCACAAGTTGTGAGGCAGGATCTAGATTCTTGCAGTCCTGTGGGGACCTATGTGCAGAGTATACCAAGTGTAAGGAGTTAGTGACCTTGTCACGGGGCTTCCGAGAATATCATTTCTGTTCAATTCTGCTGTTGGCAAACAGCAGGTGCAGCAACCAGTCAGATGCTCTGGCAGAGTTCTGGCTGAAAGTGGCCTTGGTAAGCAATATGTCAGGGGAACGCTGATTGAACAGAAAGGGGTGGCCAGTGGCCTTCAGAGAGAGTCATTCTTGTTGTTTCTTGAGCCACCCCACATACACACCTTGACAGAGAGCTGTGTCAGGCAAGAAGAAATGTGGGTGATGATTAAGTGGCAATTTCTTCCATTGTCCTCTTCTACATAGAGGTTTCCTGTCTCTATTGAAATTGGTTCTGCCTGGAAGTGAAAGACAAAGAGTTTGAAGTTTGGAGGCATAGAAATCCAGGCTCAGTCAACACTTCTACATGGAACTATAAGATTGAAGCTTAGATTTATTCTAAGTAATAGTGATTGAACTCAATGCCTACCTGTGACTATGCACATACACATATGCCTAACCTAGCAGAGAAGAATTTTAAAAGGGTTATCTGAATGCAGCAGGCAATGACTTCTTGGGCCCAAATGGGCCAGGCTTAAGATCCCTAAATTCACATGTGTCTGACTTCTCCTAAGGGGTAGGGGCCCAACTGGTCCAGTGTTCCCTTCTGGGAAAGGTATCTGGGTCCCTTAAGATGCTCCTGGTGGCAAGTAACAATCCAGCTTAAACCATAAAGAAATGCAGAATCCCATATACAGGGAGTCTGCAGGTATGGCAGCTCCAGAACTTGACCATGGACCATGAGGGCCCTGCCTTATGGGTATCATCTTTCTCCCTGACAATTTAGAAGAATAGCCAAAACACAGGTGTCTTACTGTTCCTGCTATCTCCCCTCTGGTCAGAGGGCCATGGGGGGATAGGAGGCAGAGGGTTCATAATGCCCATTGCTGAACCAGTTGCTGACAGGTGCAAGGTGGTTACAAGGACAAGCCTGGACTAACCATCTGAAGCCAAATAAATGCTGAGCTTCAATCCCAATGTCCCTGCCCTTAATTCTGAATGAAAGCATCACACAGTCCTAAGCAACCCCTTGCTAGTGAAAGAATATTGTCCCCAATATGACTTTATGTTGTATCCCATTCCTATACTATATTATCTATAGAATATGCAGAATTCATTATATAAATCTTGTAAGAAACTTGTGAAAGGCCCACTTCTATCACACTGTAGAGTTTTGTGTTGAAAGCCTTTTTATAGGCAATCTAGACATTTCCTCACTTCTTATAATCAGAGAATCTCAACTGGTGGCTCTGGCCCAGGCCTTGCTAGATATTCCACCACCACTGCGAACTCTAGCCTCCAGGGCTTTGTTCCCTGTACATCAGTTTCCTTCTATATAGTTCAGTCTGACACTTTCTAGTTCACAGTATTAAAGAAACAAGCCTTAGGGCTGGGGATAGAGTGCTGGCCTCGCATGCACAAGGCCCTGGGTTCAATCTCCAGCACCATCAAAAAAAGAGAGAGAGAGAGAGGGAAGGAAAGAAGAAAGGAAGGAAGGAAGGAAGGAAGGAAGGAAGGAAGGAAGGAAGGAAGGAAGGAAGGAAGGAAGGAAGGAAAGAAGGAGTCCTAAAAGGGGCAGAAGTTTCCATGTGGGGCTGGCCATGGTACAAACAACAGAGACCTAAGATCAAGACACTGATGGGAAGAAAACTCTGAATGCAAAGTTGAGGACTTCTGGTCACTTCTAAAGCAACTGCTGAATCCCTGGGGACCCTTCTACTGTGTCTCCAGGAATGTCCAGGGGTCTTTCCCCCCAAGGCCCATCACTGGCCTTCCTCCTCAGCAGCTCCAGGTCCTTTCTTGTGTCCAGAGACTGGACACAAAATTCCTAGGACATTTAAAGTGGAGCATATGGATGAACAGATCACCTCTGCTCCCTGCAAAATAGTATTCCTATCCTCTGATGGTTCCAAAAAAAGAAAAAGACCTACCTATAACCTTTGTACAATTTTTAAAGTTGGTTGGATTTTTTTTTTTAGAGAGAGAGAGAGAGAGAGAATCTTTTTTTTTTTTTTCAGATGGACACAACATAATGCCTTTATTTTTATGTGGAACTGAGAATCAAACCCGGGTTCCACCCATACTAGGTGAGCGCTCTACCGCTGAGCCACAATCCCAGCCCCAGGTTGGATTTTTTAATGAAATAAATTGCCGCTGTGCTCAGTTGTTTTTGCAGACCTGACTCCATGCAGCACCTCAGGAGCAGGCTTTGTCCCCAAAACCCCAGACACTACTTCTCAGGGCTGGTCCCCAAGCTCTCTGGACAATCTCATCCTGTCCTGTGGGTTCCAGAGTCTATATGACCATGGCCACAGGCAAGTCCACTCCAATCCTTAAAGACATCTCCATCAGGGCTCCACCAGCTCGCTGCCCTGAACTTGCCCTGCTCTGGTCCTCCTAGGCATCTCCACTCTCCACATAGGCAGGCCCCCGGCCAGAGACCCAGGACACCTCAGACTCCTCTTTTCCTATATCCCCACATGAAAGCAGTCACTAGCTGTCGCTACCCTCTAATTAGCTCTCCAAATTGTCCCTTCCACCCTGCCACACTCCCTACCCCAGCCTCAACATCTCTGTAGGACACATACCCACACAGTCATCCCAGTTGGGCATCAAAAGCCTGAAATCAAGCCCATGGACTTGAGCGACTTTCTCTCCTGATAGTCCAGACATGGGTGTCTCCAAGACAACACCCACTCACGGTGATTTGCACACTGCACTCGTCTTCTCACACATGCCTATGTCCCCTCATTTGTAGGACTGGAATTAGCTGTCTCCCTACCAATCTTGGGCAAAGCTTGGGGCTTGGCTTATATAATTATTTTCAACAGAGGTTACATATCAACAGCCTCTGAGCAGGCTAGCAGCTAAAAGCATGCATGTTCTGTTGAAATAAAGAGGCAGATATCCAAATTAGAGAGCACCCTTCCCACCCTGTCAGCACTGCTACACTGGGCAGTAGGAATCTTGTTTTCTGGAGTTACTAGGAGAAGAATTACATCTTGGCTCACCAGCATAGATGATTTCAACTCCTCAGAGAGTCTTGAGACAGGCTGCTTAGGTAGGCCCTGTCAGCCCTAGGGAAACTTACTTAACCTCCTCATGCCTCAGTTTCTCTGTCTAAATAATGGGCATAATAACATCACCTACTTCACAGGGTGGTTTTAAGAATCAAATGACTTAAGATATATGAAGGGCTCAGAACTGATAGACAGCAGAGTGAGCTCTTGATACCAAAGCCGGCATTGGGATTCACTTAGTACACGTAGGACAGTGTTGCACTATAGACAGGAGACTGCATACAGAGGGCTCCTAGATTTACAATATCCTTATGTCCTGATAAATCCAAAGAAAATTGAAATCATAAGTAGTGAAGAACTGTGAGAACGGAGAAAGAATAAGGAGATCAGTGAGAGAACCAACCAGGGACCATCGATGAGGCAGCACTTTGCAAGTCTCAGGAGTTGGCATTTCGTTCTGAGTGAAGGTTTAAAGCAGGAGAAATAAAGCAAGATCATACTCACGTCAAAATGCTCTTGGTACTAGGAATTCTCACTGGGACACTGGTTAGGGGATTCCCAGCCCCCTTTTCAGTGGAAAGATGACCCACCCTGGTCCAAGGTAACTAGTCAAGATGATCCCCATAGTTTTCCTCTTCCCACAGGAACAAATAGATGAAGTCACTGGGAGAATTGGGTCTGGGGGCAACACTTTCAGCAAATTAGCAATGTTCTTGGGCAGATCTCCTCAGATTCTCCTGACATCCTACAAGACGGAACTGCAACATCCCCACTTGCAGATAAAGAAGCTGAAGGTCAGGGTAGCACCCAAGAGCATGCAGCCAGAATAGGACTCCACTGACTCTAGCACTTGTCCCTTCAGTAGGTGCCTGGAGGCTTCTCAGAGGCCCCTGACCTTCTGGGAGGGGTGTGGATGCAAGCATCCTTCCTATAAATTTCCACTCTTGGCCTGAAGTAGTAGTAGAGCCATTAGCTATTGCTTAAAAATGCAAGTATCCTAACAGATGAATAGGGGGCTGCCAACTGGTAGCCCAGAGGGCTTTGGCTTTTTATCTTGAATTATTTGCTAAGACTTGAAAACTCAAAAGATTTCCTATTAAAATATGTAGCTCTGGCTTGAAAGAAAGAAAGAAAGAAAGAAGCGCATCTGGCCACACTGGGCTTGTTCTGCCATGGGCCGCCAGGAACCTCCAAATGATTTCCTGACCCTCACCCACTGTCCCCACCCAGTCACTTTTTCCCTAGGAAACCATAGCCTTTAACCCCTGCATTTATTATTATTGTTGTTGTTGTTATTGTTGTTTTTAATTTTGTATCAGGGATTAAATCCACCATGCCCAGCCACCTCTACCTTCTTCAAGGGGATGCTGATGCTGGGGTCTTATCCCTCAGGTGGCCACTGGATGAGCCTGTGACAGCCTAGTGACAGCTCTTCAGATAACCTGCTTTTGCATTTCTTCCCCTTCCCCAGCTCCTCTGTTATCTCACATGAGGACCTCCACAGGGGCCTCAGGTCTCTAGAACTTCCTTAAATGCTTCTTTTCATGATCGTTACATGGCATCAGCAGCTCCCTATTGCCCAGCAAGAGATCTTATCTGCTGGCTGCAGATACAGTGACTGAAGAAAGGGCTGTCCCCAGGGGCCTCTAAACATGATTCTGGAAGCACAGCCTGCTGGGAGGGCAGGGAGATGGCTATGCAGGATGGGGAGGTCAGGGTGCTGGGGGTTAGGGGTGCTACAGCATAACTGCCATTTCAAGGTTGGGGGGCGTCCCAATGGGTTAATATGAATGGAAAACAGGATGCAAATTCAGCCCGCCTGACAGGCGGGAGACCAGAGGCAAGAATGTCCATTTGCACATACATGTACACACACACACACACACACACACACACACTGTGCCACACACATAACATGCACACAACACTTGTGCAAAAACGCGCTGACCTGCAGCCCATGAACACCCAAAAAGATCCAGACACGCAGACAAGCACTCCGGAGCCCACGCCGCGCTCCAGCCTCCCTAATTGCATTTCTGAAAATGAGAAAGAGGAAATCGAATGACTTTCAGGCAGCTGCTATTCCCCCATGGCGATTTCCCATCTCTGTTCCGAAGGGCTGAGGCAGCAGGGCAGCCTTGAGTTCTCATCTCAGTCCCAGGACTCCTTAGCAACCCTCAGTGGGGTCCAGACTGCAGGCTGTCTCTAGCCTCGGTCAGCTGGCCTGCAAAGCTCTGCCATGTCCTTACCTGCCCTGCCTGTGAAAGCTGTGGACAGGAGCTGCTGGCTCCCCTGGGGGTAGTGATGGTGATGGGAGCCACGGACCTGTCTGCTGGTTCCCCCACAGAGTACAGGATCACAGCATTTCCCACCATTATTGAGCTCAGACTCCCCTGCCTCATGCCATAAACCCTGGGCCCCATGTGGACAGCTACCAGCCCCAGACCCCTTCCCCAAGGATCTACACCATGGTCCGTCCTCCTGAGGAGACTCTTGCCATCCTGACCTGCTCTGTGAACTCTCTGAGAAGCCACCCCTTCCCCAGGGCATGACAGCACTGAACTGGCTTCCTTTCTTCCATTCATGTTCACTTGTTGGCAAGCCCCCCAACCTTGAAATGGAAGTTGTGCTGTGGCACCCCACATGGCATCTCAGACAGATCACAAGTGGAAGGTCATCGTTGGCCGCAAAACTGTTGATCTCCAGTTTTTGAGCAGGCAAAATCCACTTTATCAGCCATTCTCTAATACTAAAGGTCAACCAAGACCCTCAGATCTTTCTTCCATAATCACAATGAAGCCTCCCTCCAACACCTAAACGGGGCATTGGCAATGGAGAGTTTGAACCCCGCTGCAGGTATTATTGCAATAATACCTTTTACTGGATTGATCTGTGAGATGATGAGGTATATCATTGAGCAAGGGCAAGGTCCCGGAGCCAGTTAACTCCTGCGATGATCCAACCCTGTTGTCAATAATCAACTGCCTACCTCTACCCTGCTGAATTACCTGGGGAGCACGAGAGACTGAGAATGATGGAGCCAGGGTGGGTCCCAGACAAGCCCTCATTTTCTAGAGGAAGACCCTGAGCTCTGGGAGCAACAGCAGGTGTTACAATTTGGATCATGAAGGCCCCCAAAATATCATGCGTTGAAGACGTGGTCCCCAGTGCAGCAGTGTTCAGAGGCGGGGCTTTGGGAAAGGGATGGGGTCATGAGGGCTCCTCAATGATGGGTTCATAACTGAATGGACTTTAGGGAGGTGGTGGAAACTACAGAAGGGGGGCCTCGCTGAAGGAATTAGGTTACTGGGAATGTGCCCTGGAAAGGCATATTTTGTCCCCAGGACCTTCCTTGTTCTCATTCTCTGCCTCCTGGCTGCCATGAGGTGAGTAGCTTTCCTCTCTCTGCCAAGCCCTTCCTCCATGCTTCTGCCTCACCACGGGCCTAATAGAAATGGAACCAGTCAGCCAAGAGCTGAAACCTCGGAAACTGTGAGCCAAAGTGAATCTTTCCTTCTTTAAGTTGTGAGTCTCTGGTATTCTGTCACAGTGATGGAAAGCTGACTGGCACCATCGATGAGGGGAAACTCAGCTCAGGATTCATCAGACCCTTCCTGAAGATTCTGTCACCTGACAAGGCAGCAGGGAAACAGATGTCTCTAAAAGGCTAGACCTCACATTCACTAGAAATTGAGTCTCAGCCCGGCGAGGTCCCCAGCCTCAGCTTCACTGAGCCCTTAACCTTGGCTTCAACCCAGGCTGGGTCTGGGCTTGGTCTCATTGGGTTCAGGGTTTGATCCCAATGGACCCTGAGTTGCAGTCTTACTGGATCTCCCATTTCAGCCTCACTGAGCCTGGTATATTGGCCTGGCTGGACCTCTGACCTTGGCCTCACTGAGTCCTAGGCCTCTGCCCAGTTGAACCTCTAGACTTTGCTTCACTGGGCCCCAGATCTCAGCCTAGAACCAAGCTGGACCCTGAGTTTTTGTTGTTGTTGTTGTTGTTGGGGGTTTTTTAAAAAATATTTATTTTTTAGTTTTAGGTGGACACAATATCTTTATTTTATTTTTATGTGGTGTTGAGGATCGAACCCAGTGCCTCACGCATGCTAGACGAGCATGCTACCACTTTAGCCACATCCCCAGCTCTAGACCCTGAGTTTTGATCTTCATGGATCCGAAGGTTTGACCTTGCTTTGCCCCAGATCTCAGCTTCACTGATCTCCAGACCTTAACTTCACCGGACTCTGGAACTTGGACTCCAAACGGACTCTGAGCTTTGGTCTTGCTGGGATCCAGGGCTTGGCCTCCCTGGGTCTCCAATCTCAGCCTCAATGGGTCCTAGTTTTCAACCTGTTCAACTAGTTAGATCTCTAGCCTTGACCCTTCTGAGTATGAGGCCTCAGCCTCCATCCCAGCTGAACTCTGGACCTCAGAGCTTGACCTCGCTGGAGCCCAGATCTCAGCTTTGCTGGGCATTGGATCTCAGCCTTGCTATACCTTGGACCTGTGACTTGCTGGCCCCTGGGTGTTGGCTTCTTCTCCTTCAGCAAGCTCTCCCAGGCCACAGACCAGTCGGTGCTCCCACGACAATACTGGTCTCACCTTCTCCTCTGCTGGGAAAGTTAAGGCTCCCAAGAAAATGCTTTCTGCAGGAGGCCTACTCCACCAAGCAAGCTGTTGTCCTAGAGAAAAAATAAAAGCCTCCCAGCCTCACTTATAACAAACTCAGTCTGTTGTGCAACTTTGCAGTACAGAATGTACATGTGCCCAATCTCCCCACTGTTGCATAATTTTCCAGCTGTTTTCAGGACTATTTCATTTCTTCGTCTGGCAGATTTCACAAGCCATATATAAAAATTAAATATATATATATGTAAATATAAAGATGAGCATATGTGTGCAATGAAATGACAAGTGTAAAGTGAAGGAAAGGAGGTGGGGACAAGACTTAGCAAAAAGGCAGATGAAACAAGTGTAAACATTTTGAATGCCACCTTCTAGACGTCTGGGAGAGAAAATGAACTTGGACTCAGTTTAAATTTAAAGTGAGACATTCGTCCAGTGGGGGGAGAAAATCGATTACAAACTTGGTGATGTTTTATTTCCCCACCCCCTTTCCAGTAGTTTTCTTCCTTCCGTCCTCTTTTTCTTTTTCTTCTTAGCAACCCTTCAAACTCCTTTAAAACACCATCATTTTTTGTGCGTATTCTTGCCAAATATTATTTCTTCCTCCTCCTCCTTCTCCTCCTCCTTGAATTCTTCTTCTTGTCTGATTTTATTTTTTATGCATCTACTTTGTATCTTTATATTTTTAATTGACACTAGAAGAGAGACTTATGAGTGCCAAACATTTCTTAGTTATGTAACCCAAAATGCCCCCATACAGGGCAGAAAGGCCTCAAGATGACAACTCCCCCCACCTCTCCTTGTTGAGACCAGCCAGGACAAGCTCTGTACCTTGTACCTTCTCCCTATGGGAATTTCTGTTGAGAATAACAGGGTATGTGCCACCCACGAGGACCCCATTCTCCTGGAACCAGAATCATCAGAGTGGCACCTGTGACAGGGAAGCAACCAAGCGAGGGTCCTGAGCCTGGCAGGTCCACACCCCACAGCACAAGCTGGAGGCCTGCAGGCAGCACTCGACTCGTGGTGTGTTTGGTTGGAACAGTACCATAATTTTTTTTCCCTAATTGAATTAGATGCAGACATATAAAATTAGGAACTTGCAGATTAGAAATGTAGATTCTATATCCCTTTTGATAAAATTAAGTATCCTGAGAATATTGGGTTTGCAATCCAGTGTGGCCGCTGAAGCAGAGGCTGAGAAAGGGTGGTCCATCTATTTCTGTCCCTTCCTTACTGTGACAATAGCCAACTATTGGCACAAGAACACTGCCTCACAAACCACCTAGAACCTAGTGGCTTAAGATAAGAGCCATTCTCAGGTTGGCATTTCTGGCACAGGCAGCTCTGCCTGACAGTGGAGAGAGAAGCTACAGAGTCACCAACGATGGGTATGGATCCAGGGATGTGTTCTGGATTGAATAGTGTCCCCCAAAATGCACATCCACCCAGAAGCTTATAAGGGGAACTTATTTGGATATGATGCATTTTTAGGTATGTTAAATGAAGTTATACTGGTTAGAGTGACCATCCGTGCCATGTGCTGACAGAGGCAGAAATTGGAGTGATGCATCCAGAAACCAAGGGACACTAAGGACTGCTAGAGCTATGGACTGAATGAACTGTGTCCTCCCAAGTACCAAATTCATATGTTGAAGCTTGGATCCACAGTGTGACTGTTTGTGAAGACAGGGCTGTTAGTAGGTAATGTTAAATGAGACCATTAAGGGTAAGGATCTAATTCAATAGGATTGGTGGCCTTATAAGAAGAGAAAAATACCCTCCCCCTTCTCTCCTTTCCTCCATTTTCTCTCTCCATATACACAGCAAGTAGGTGGCCCTCTACGAGCCAGGAAGAAAGCCCTCATCAGGAACTGAATTGGCAGACATTTTGATCTCAGACTTCCCAGGCTTCAGAAGAAGAAGAAATAAATTTCTAATGTTTAAGTCACCCCAGTCTATAGTATTTGTTAAGGCATCCCAAGCTAATACACCCAGAAACCACCAGAAGCCAGGAGAAAATCATGGAATAGACTCTCCCTCCAAGACTCCAGAAAGAACCAACCCTGATGATACCTCGGTTTCAAATTTATGGACCCACAACGGTGATACAATAAATTTCTATTGTTTTAAGTCATTAGAGTTTGTGATAATTTGTTATGGTGGCCCTAGAAAACTAAGGAATTGGAAACAATGATGCAACCTGTCACAGTCTCTCATCTTGGACACAGTTATTCAAGGCCTCCCTGCTATGGTGGAAATATGTCCTCTCTCTAATGCAACAGTGTTGAGAGGTCTGGGTCATGAGGGCTCCACCCTCATGAATAGATTAATTCTACTATAAAAAGGGTTGCCGAAGGGGGTTGCTCCTTTCTGATTTTCTCCCGTGTGAGGACACAGCAGAAAAGTCCCCATTAAATGCCAGTGCCTCAATTTGGGATTTCTCATCCTCCAGGAACTGTGAGCTTTGAAAGTTACTGATTCTCAGGTATTCTGTTACAGGAGTGCAAAACTTCCTAAGACATTCCTGCTTGCAAAATATACTTGCTCTCATCCCAAGAATTCTGAAAGTCTGAATCAATCATGGCATTAATATGGAAGTCCAAAATCTCATATTCTAAGTCATATCTGAATGTGGCTCCTCTTGAGACTGACAAAACAAGTTATCTGTGTCCTTCCTATCCTCTACCCCCCTCACAAACAAACTCAACATATTCTGGTAAAACAAGGGCAGAATAACCCCATAAACATTCCCATTCAAAAAGGGAAGGATGGGAGCCCATAGCAATCTCTGGTTCATAGCAAGTCTTAAATCCTATTAGAGGAATGTTACCAGTAGCACTATCCTAAGGGGCTGAGAATGATCTCACTTTCTAGATCCTCAATCCATTGGTCAGCAGTTCTTGACTCTACTCTCTGGATCCTTTCTTTTACATCACTCTCCTTGGTCTCTTCTGAGAAAGACACTGAAAAATATGCCTTTAATGGTACCTGGAGGCATTGTCATCCTTTGTCTTGCCCATAAAACATTGGTATTCAAAGACTGTTTTCCATCTTGAATAGTCTTCCTCTCTTTTAGTCCCAACTGATGAACTTTTATCAATACAGCTCTCTCAAAAGCTGTGGATTTCCTATGTACTTGATTCCATGTACGAAAAGCCATATTCACAACCCATTTCTAGATATGTCTCTGCTATACTTAACTACAGGTACTAGGCTGCTCCCAGACCATGTCGTTGGTCTTTCTAGTAATTACTAGGCACCATTTAGTTATTTCAAAGATCTTCATACAGGGCATGAGAGCTAAATCTTTGATTTTACTTTTATCCCAGCCTAAATCTTAAATTAAGAATATTTTATTAGATGGAGAGGCTGAATATTTGAAAGACTTTTATTTTACAACCATGCAAGTCTCAGAGTTTCTGAGATCTCTATTCCCTTTCTTTCTTTATTTTTTGAGAAATGCCAATTTCTCCCCCCAGGCTTTCTCTTCTTCATAGTTTCATATCAAACACAGGCAGCAGGACCTGGTGCATGCCTTCAACATTCTACCTGGGCACACTGGCCCAAGGTCACAAGTGAACTTGGTATATTTTCTGACTTCAGTTCTTACAAGTGACAGTTTTGGCAAATGTCTCACTCCTCCACCACCCAGGCCACCATTTCTCCAACTTCCTCTAACAGTTTCTGGCCCCAAAGCCAATGCCACAGATTGTAGATTTCTGTTCTAGGTACTAGTTTCCGTAGCAGTTAACCATTGCCATAATAACACTGCATAATAAACCACCCCAAAATCTGGCAACTGAAAACAGCAATAATGTATTCTCAGGCTCACAGCTCTGCTTCCGCGTGTATGCATTCTGGGGCCAAGCTGAAGGAGGTGCGGTATCTAGGGTAAGCTCACAGAGGAGGTCACAAGTTTCTAGGACAGTGAGAATAAAGACACAATGCCTCTTAAGTCCTGAGCTCAAAACCAGCTCCATGTCATTGCCACCCACATTTCACTGGCCAGGCAAGCCACACAGCCAAGCCCAACATGAGTGGGGTGGGGAATGACACTCCATCCCAGAGCAAGAGGCTGCAAGGTCACATGGCCAAGGGTGTGGATGCAGGGATCATGCAATCCAACACTTCTTCTAATTCATTTTCATGACTTGCTATTTTTCACATTATAGAAGCACAGTTGTGGTAACAAATGAAATGATTCCAAATCATATGAAGAAAGCAAGAATCTCCTTCCTGGGAGTCTCCCAAATCTCCTTGTTTTGGAAGAAAGAAGAATGGAGTCAACAGGAAGAGAGAGGAGAGAGCAAGACAGAAACAGAGAGCAGGCTGGCGTCTCTCCTGACCTTGATTCCAGTCCCTTTGGAAGCTATAATGCTCTTTCCATTCTGGGTTTCGTAAATTATGCACCCATCCCATCCCCAACACAAAGTCCTAGGTTTGCTCACGACATTAGAAGGTTGTACCCCTCCCCTCAAAAAAGAAGGGTGTCCCTTCTGTCTTATGATCAAATCACTATCAAAGGGAGAGGCTGAAAACAACACAGTTCTGTTCAAAATGAGCAGCACAAGGCATTGGCAAAGTCATACTCCTTCTGGAAGCTCTAGAAGGGAATCCATTCCTGCCTTTGGTGGATGTCAGCATTCCTTGGCTTGTGGCTTCATCACTCCAACCTCTGCCTCGGTGGTCACCTCGTCTCCTCTTCTGCATGTATTAGTGTTCCAAATCTCCCTCTAACTCCCTCTTATAAGGAAAATTGTCTTTGCATTTTGAGCCTGCTCAAATAATCCAGGATAATCTCTTCCTCTCAAAATCATCGATATGATCATGCTTTCAAAAAAGGCTTTTTCCTAGTAAGATAACATTTATACCTTCCCTCAGTCCACCATTCCTGGAAAAGATGTGGGAGCTGGCCAAGACCACACCCAGAACAGGGAGAGCCAAATTATCCTCAGATCTTGCCTCTCAAGAAACCAGGAAGGGCATTCAAGGAGAGGCAGGACATAGGAAGAGCAGGAAAAGAGAACACTCTTGGTGTGTTCAAGAATTTAGTAAGCATTTCAGTTATACTGCCTCCATGGGGACATTAGGAATCGCCCAAGGGCAGGAGCTTGTGGCTCTGTTCTCTGAACCCACAATTAAGCCCAAGCCAAGTGCGCTTTTCCCTAATGAAAATGCCTTTTATCAGCGGAGCTATCCCTGTGACAGGAAAGCCCTGCTTTGATGAAACCAAGTTCTTTAAAATGAAACATTTTATCAAAAGCTATAACACAATCCCTGTGAAATTAACCCGAGAAGACAGAAATTCTAAATGCCCTAGACGCTGGTTTTGATTTTTTAAATTGTCAGTTAAATTAAAGTTGGGCCATAGAGACTCAATGCTCCGTTTGCCTTCCTAGAGGAAAACGTTCTGATATGGTTCCTCTAATGCGTGTCTTCCTCCTGCAAAGCTTTCCAAGGTTGGATATTATTCTTGCCTGCAGGTCCATGTTTTAGCTCTGGGGCTGGAAGGCAGAAAACCACTTGGGAGAGCCAGGAACTATTCATCCCATCAAAGGGGAAGTCTCTGTATCAGACTCTACCCCAGGACAGTGGAGGGGCTCTGCCCACACATGCAAAGAGTCAGAAGTTGATAAGAACTGGTACATAGCTCATGGTTATGGGGCAAATCATAGAAACAATCTTGGGTTGACATGAACAAAACAGGAACATATCCTTTCACAAAATTAAAAATCCAGGGATAGTTCAGCCTTGGATATCTGAAATGCCATCCCCAGGACCTAGGTCCTTTCCTTTGTACTCCTTGCCCCTTGAGTCACTCTCTTATCAGTAAGAAGTCTCCTCATGGTGCCAAAAGAGCTACTGAAGGGCTCTCTTCATGTTCTCACAACCTCAAGCCCTAGGTGAAAACATTGCTTCCCCACAGTTCACGTTGAGTTACAGGTAGCTGGTGGGCCCAGATGGGGTCAAGTGCCCATCTATAAACCTTCTATGACCAAGAATTCACTGGGGGTCCTTGATGGTGTCATCCACCCCTGAGGCAGGGTAGGATCAGCTTTACCTAATTACATGACCCACAGGAAAGGAATATGAGTGGCACAGAGTAGTTGTGTCTCCTATACTACTCTAACAGTTCTGACTTAGAGTTGTCTATTAAGTCAGAAAACAAGTTAGTTCTTGCCAGGTGTGGTGGCACATACCTGTAATCCCAGTGGATCTGGAGGCTGAAGCAGGAGGATCACAAGTTCAAGACCAACTTCAGCAACTTAGCAAGATCTTCTCTCAAATAAACAATGAAAAGGACTAGGGAATGTGACTCCGTGGTTGAGCACCAAAGGTTCAATCCCAGGTACCCAAAACAAAACAAAACAGAAAAAGAAGTTAGTTCTTATAATCTGGATTGTCCAGTGTGATGGTTTATTAGTTTGCTTGAGCTACTGTAACTGAAGTCCACAAACTAAGTTGCCTAAACAACAGAAATGTATTTTTTCACACTTCTGGAGGCTGGAAGTCTGAGAGCAAAGTTCAGCATGACCAGTTCCTGGGGAGACCTTTGTTTCTGGTTTGAAGACTCCTTCTCACTATGTCTTCATACAGCTTCTCTTCTGTACCTGCACAGGAAAGGGGTAACGGTAGTGTCTTTTCCTCTTTTATAAAAAACTAGTTATATCAGATGATGATCTCATGCTTATAACTTAAATCACATCCTTAAAGGCTCTGTCTCCTAATACAGTCACATCAAGGGTTAGGGCTTGAATATATGAATTGGAAAAGGGAGTAGGTGTGGCCCAACTTAGTCCATAGAGTGACCACACCAACTAACTGTACATCTTCACTGACATCTATATAAGCATGGCATATGCTTTGGTCCAGTTTGTGTTGTTATAACAAAATGAAAGAGGTTTATTTGGCTCACAGTTCTGGTGGCTGGAAAACTCAAATGTCACGGCTGGTAAGAGCCCTCTGGTTACACCACACATGGTGGAGAAACACTGACATGTGAACTTTTGGGAGATAAGCAATACCCAAATCATAGCAGCATGAAAATCTCAAGAAATAACAATTCAATAGGTAAGTTGAAATGGGGCTGTCTAGATAAAATAGAAGCTGAAGGTCAAGGCTGCAATGCTTTTCGGATGTGTGGCCTCTGCCTCCTCCCTCCCACACCACCCTCAGCCAGGACCACCCACCAGCCCAGGGCTGGAGAGGGAGAGAATAGAGCCTTTGGGGCACTCTGAATTAAGTCAGCCTGGTGCTGGGCCACCATGGCCTTGGACCTCAGCTCCAGGGGCTGTACCCACTCTCTTTCAGGGTATAGTCTCAGTACCCCCAACCTGGGGGTCTTTTGTCCCTCCAAAGCCACCTGCCTTTCTTGCCTCTCTATCCCACCCTCACCTCCTGGTAACCCTAAGTGTCCACCCTCATGGACATATGAGGATCTTTGGGGGCTTATCTGTAAAAAAACAAAAATCATACCATATACATCAGCATCAAACAGCTGTCACTTCTTAACACAGCATTCTTACAATAGCCACCCTTGCTTAATTGTATACCAGTACTTTTAGATCCATAGGATAAAATCCCCAAGGTAGGATTGCCAGTTTGAAGTTAATGTATCTTTTTAATTGAACAAACTGTCTTCCAAAGGGACTGAACAATTGCCCTTTCCATCCTCAAAGTGTAAGACAGATCCTTTCTCCATGTCCCTGCCAACTGGGACATCACTGCTGCTATGATTTGGATGTGAGGTGCCCCCAAAAAACTCATGTGTGAGAAAATGAAACAATTTTGGAAGAGAAATGATGATTGCATTTTGAGAGCTTTAACTCAATCAGTGAATTTATCCCCTGATGGTGATTAACTGAGTGGTAACTGAAGGTGGGTAGGGTGTGGTTGGAGGAGGTAGGTCCCTAGGGATGAGCATTGGGGGTATATATTTTGTATCTGGCGAGTGGAGTGTCTCTTTCTCTCTCTCTCTCTCTCTCTCTCTCTCTCTCTCTCTCTCTCTCTCTCTCTCTCTCTCTCTCTCTCTCTCTCTCCTTCCTGATTATCAGTGAGCAGCTTTCCTCCACCACACTCTTCCGCCATGATGTCCCGCCTCACCTCAAGCCCGGAGGAATGGAGCTAGCTGTCAATGGACTGAGATCTCTGAAACTATGAGCCACCAAATAAACTTTTTTTCTTCTATAATTGTTCTGGTTGACTCTTTTAGTGGCAGCAGTGAAAAAGCTGACTAAAATAGCTGCCAGTTCTGAGTTTTGCTAATCTGATATGAACACAGCTCCTCATTGTTTCAATTTGCACCACCTAACCACACTAACCATAAGATGTGAGACTGAGTGGTGGTTGTGTGTATATTTTCAGGCTCCTGTGGTACCTGATGGAGACTGGTTTCTTCCCTGAAACCATGAACTCTGAGAATGGATGAAACGAGCCAGGCTGGAGATGAGGGAGGTGGAAGTCAGAGAATAGGGAAAAGCAGGGTGAAGATTCCGAGGACTCTGAGCAAGAGAGACCAAGGTAGGTGAGACAGTAGTATAGACAGGGTGCAGAGAATGTCCAGTGATCAGGATGGTGAGGACAGAGCAGCACCAGGGGCTGTGGATTGGACAAAGGTCATGGCCTAAACATTCCATTTAAATGCTTTAAAAGGGGGCACCTGAACTTATATTTAAGATTTTTACTCTAACTCAGCTCTGTCTTCAACTGACCATCACCTTAGGCATGCACACCCCTTCTCTTCTGAGCCCCAGTTTCCCTATCTGTAAATCCAAAGAGGTGGCCCAGTTGATTTTTTCAGTACTTTTAGCTCAAGAATATTCTAAGTGACTTAGTAAAAACCTGATTCTTTGTGTGTGTCTGTATGTGTGTATGTGTGTAGGTATGTGTGTTATACAAAGATAAGCTCCTTCCTTCCGTCTCAGTTTTTTCCTCCTCCTCCTCCTCCTCTTCCTCCTTCTCTTCCTCCTCCTCCTTCTGACAAGGGTGCCAAGAACATACATTGGGCAAAGGGCAAACTTTTAAATGGTACTGCAAGAATTGAATATGCAGCTGCAGAAGAAGAAAACTACATCCATATCTCTCACCATATAAAAATAACAACTCAAAATGGATCAAATGGAAACTATTAAAAGAAAACAGGGGAAACACTTCAGGATATTGTTATAGACAAAGACTTTTTTATTAGACCCTAAAAACACAGGCAACAAAAGCAAAAGTAGCCAAATGAGACTATATCAAAAGGAGAAAGGTTTTAAAGGCCCTAGGAGCCCCCAAGAGGAAATTCCTACAACAGGCAGTTTTACAAAGGGAATTTCCAAGAACTAGTTCCTTAAGCCGTAGGTCCTCTGCCAGGGTGTGGATGTGATGGCGTTTAGAGGATTAGTGACAGGTTGACCTCAGAGCAAGCTGAGCCATGAGACTGGGGAAAGGGGAAGTTCTTCCCACCCCTGTCCTTTCAGGACCATTTCCTCTTAGGGTCCCTACGCACTTCCCAGGTGCCCATGCCAGGATTCTGAGAAGTGTTCTTGTCTCCTCCCCTTTACTTTGTCACCACTCAACCCAAGGAAAAGATCCTGTGCAATCTTCTTGAAAGACCAGACAAGGGACATCACAGCAATAGCACCTGCATCATGACCAGGAGAACCAAGGCCATGGGATGGTGCCAGGTTTGTGACCATATTCCAGCCTCAGGTCCAAGGCACGGGAGTCCTGAGGACTAGGTGGGAGGCTGAGGTGAGACACAGGCCATGGGTCCTCCACCAGACAGTGACTTGCCGGTCAGAGGGGCATTAGCAGCTCTGGCCTCTGAGACATTCACTACCTGCAATAAGAAGAACAGAGTCCAAAGGGCATGGGAAGAGGGTCCAAGAATCTACGAACTGCATCTTCTCTCTGATATGTGGATGCTCACACACAGTAAGGCGGGGGGAGGAGGGAAAAGTAGAAGTTCAGTGGATTAGACAAAGGGGAATGAAGGGAAGGGAAGGGGATGGGAATAGGAAAGACAGTGAAATGAACTGGACATGACTTTCCTACATTTACATATGAATATATGACCAGTGTAAGTCCACATTGGGTGTGGATATTGTTATAGACAAAGACTGGGATCCTAATTAGAATAAGTTATATTCCATTTGCGTATAATATGTTAAAAATCCACTCTATTGTCATGTATATCTAAAAAGAACAAATTTAAAAAACAAAAAAAAGAATGTACGAACTGCAAAGCCATCTACCCACAGGAACCCTCACCTGTGAGCCATTGACCGAGATTGAAACAATGATAAATATTGTGTCACCTGAGAGTATTGAAAAGAGATGGCATTTAAGATGGAAAGTGACTGACAACTAGACTCGCTATGGTCTGCATGTGTCCTGAAAATCCATGTAATTCAAAACTTAATCCCCAAAGTCATATGATAATGGTATGTAAAGGTGGGGCCTTTGGAAGGCAATTAGGATTAAGTGAGGTCATCAGAGTTGGGACCCCATGATGGCATTAGTGGTTTTTTAAGAGAAAGAGATCTGAGCTGGCACACATGTTCTGTGTTGCCATGTGAGGCCCTGAGTCATGTTATGATGCAGCCAGAAGCCCCTTCCAGATGGGTCATGCTCTTGGATTTCCCAGCCTCCCAAACCATGAGCTAAATAAACCTCTATTCTTGGGACTGGAGTTGTGGCTCAGCGGTAGAACCCTCACCTAGCACGTGCAAGGCCCTAGGTTCCATCCTCAGCACCACATAAAAATAAATAAATAAAATAAAGAAAAAAAATTAAAAATAAACCTCTATTCTTTATAAATTACTCAGTCTGTGGTATTCAGTTATAGCAACAGAAAACAGACTAAGACAAGACTGTTTATTACTGAAGGGCCAGGCTGTGTGGAGAGATGGACAAAATCAGCAGACTGGACAGTCAGTTGTGCCAGGACTGAGTTGCCTTCCACAAGAGCTTCCAGGATGGACCTAGGAATCAGAGAAAGAACTTTTCATTCTATCTCAAACCCCCACTCTGTGCTCTGCCAGTCTCATCACCTCTTGGCATTTCTCCTCTAATGAGATGTTTGGAATTGCCTCCTTTGCTAATTCAGGCTCTAATAGAGATGTCCTTGTCCTCGGCCATCCAGATCATTAGTGAAAAGGTTAATGGCTCTCTCACTGAGCTGACAACCCAGGAATTTCGGGACCTGCTCTACTCTGTCCATATCCCCAGGCAGCAGCACTGAGCCCATCAGACACAGGTTTGAGCATCGTAGACCCCATCCTCAACAGAGACGGGCTGAAGCAGCCCAGAGTGTTCAGATGATGGAGGGTCAGGAAGGAACAGTATCTTTAATAATCAGGGGGGATAGAATTCATGTGACTGTCCCAGCTCTGCCTCTGGGCCACCTCCAGGGGTTTCTCAGCCTGTACTGCAGGAACAGGCCTTTCTCTTCTTCATATGCTGTCCCCAGGCTGGCCTGCCTGCATGCCGGCCAGCAGCCCTCTGCAAGCCACCCTTGCAGACTTGCAAGAAGGGGTCTGCTCCTTCTCCCTGCCTGCCAATCATGCCTTTGGTGGAGATCGACTCAAATCTTCAGAAATGTTGTCAACACTCCCCAACCACACCTCATTTTCCCTTGCCCCACTGTGATCACATACTTGTCTGTAAAATGGATCAGAGGGACAATAAGCAGATGCACCCAGCTCTGATTGGAGCTGCTGGTCTGAATGGCCTGCTCTGCCCTGTGTACCCCTCCCTGGGCACTGCCTTGAAACTTGCATCTCCCTAGACTGGAATCAGGTGCTCCTTCCTATGCCTCTGCAAGAACCACCCCTCCTCACCTGGCTGCCCTGAAGCCAGGGGCAAGATGTGTAGAGAGGATATACAAAGACAGGGACCACAGTCACCCTGACCCCTGCTCATTCTGCTGGCCACTTTCTACCTCCCCAAAACTACTCATAACAAATAAGTGAGAGGAGACTTTGGGAACCTAAAGAGCATCTATTCCAGCTTTCATTTCTGATGGGCTGGACTCACAACATAAGGAGGTTCAAAGCCTGATGTTGGGAGAGAAAGCCCATACTGTAGCAAGTACAAGCAAGGAGACATGCTCTCCCGCCTTCAGCTCCTACAAAACCCAGTTGCCTCATGGTGCTGCCCAGTACCACTGCAGAGGCCAGCTCTCCATTTACTCTCACCCCATCTGCTCACACACGTGGTGCTAGGGCTCACAGCCACACAGCATCCATCATGTCCTATACAGACCTCCAGGGAAGACTTTAATGTGTCCTCTAGACAGAGCAAGGTGTTACTTAGGCACATCTGAGCTACCAGTACCTGACAAGGCATCCTCAGTTATGATTCTTCCTCTCCAATCTTTCTTTGGCCTTTGCTTGGGGAAGGGGAGGGGTGACTCTTCATCCACCATCTGCAGATATCATCTCATCCTCCCAGATTTAAGGCCCGAAGTCCAATTCCAAGGCACCTTGAGGACCCTGGCAGCACACCCAGCAGGTGTGACTAAAGTTCCCCATTTCCCATCGTGTCTGGCAGCTCCTTGAGGGTGGAGGGGACCCTAAAATCAGCAGCCTCAGGCCATTCTCAAGCACAATTCTAACACATGAATGGGTTGGTTTTCTCCCTACAGAGCTTATGAATTTTTTTTTTCAAAAAAGGCTAACATTTAACCATTAGGGAATGTTGGGACCTGAATTGTGATCTCTCTTCCCCCAAATTCATGTGTGAGGGTTCTGACCTTTGGTACCTCAGAATGTGTCCACAGGTAGGGCCGTTAAAAAAGTAATTCTGGTACAGTGAGGTCATGTCAATGGGCCTTCATCCAAAAGGACTAGTCTCCTCATAAGAGGAGATTAGAACACAGAATTTATCTCACAGAGAGACAACCATCTTATGACCCAGGAAGAGGACTGCCACCTACGAGCCAAGAAGAGGATGTCTCAGAAGAAACCAACCCTGCCAACACCTTGATCTTGGATGTGCAACCTCTAGGACTGTTGTTTTAGTTCCCTGATCTGTGGATTTCATTATGGTAGCTCTAGCAACCTGATCTAGAAGGAGTTCACATGGAAAACCGGACCAGCCATTTCTCTTGAAAAGCCCAAAATGGGGACATCCAGAGCCACATCCTGACATGCAGCAGCTGGCTGGAGTCAAGAAGTGGCCACTCTCGCTCCATGGGCTTGAGTTCTCCATGCCCTCCTAGGCCTCCTGGTCCTGGGAACTTTCAAATTTGCGACTCCCAGGGGTAGCCTATAGTGAGCCTGTGCTAAGCACTGAAATTCAACCAGGAAGATGATTCCTCCTGATCTTATCCCCTACCACGGGTAAAGGGGTAGGACTCAGCTTGCCAGGTAGCCCTTGCCCTGATCTGAAGGCAATCTCGCCCCTGCAATGAGAACCTTTCACCTGTCAGGGTTTTGGAATTGGCCCAGCATCCCAGTCCATTCTCCCTAAGCTGTGTTAATTTTATCAGCTCTGGCACAGTTGATTGACGAACAATGAAGGCACATTTCCCATACTAAATGGCTTTTGTTCCCTTGGGACTCATCTCACATGGTGCCATCAGGGTCCACCCAACTGTATAGGCTGCTCCAGGATCCTGGTTTCCTCCCAGCTTCCACAACTTCCACGGCAGGTAAGGGAAACTCCCAGAGCTAGAGGCAGCTTAGAGTCAGGCAGGCCCTCATCTTCCCTCACTGGACAAACAGGGATGCCCAATGAGATGACTTGAAGGCAATTCCCTTCTTTAAAGGCAAACATGAATGCTGCTTTATTCATGGGGGTGCACAGACCCCAAGGGCACCAGGTAGGATTGAGTAGCGAAGTTGCTGCTTGCAGGAGTGTCTAGTGACCACCAGTTGATCACTTTGGAGCCAGTGGAATAGATGGAAGGGAAAAGGGAGCCATGGGCCTCAGGAGCTGTGTGTAGGTACAACCCCTCATGTAGGGGAATGGAGGTCTTGGCCCAGAAGGATTGCTGTCCAGGAAAAAAAGAATGGGGCATCCTAAGCCAGTGCTGTACAATGCTGCTATCATATCCTATGTTGTGTTGACCTCTCAGGCCACTCAACTATCTGGTCCCTCGTGCCCAGCCAAACAGGCTGCTACCTCCTGCTCTCAGTTCCAGATCACCCAGAAAACTTTCCAATTTTGCAACCAGACTGCCGCCTGCCCTCCTCCCTCCCCTCCCTGCTGGCTCCACCTCCTCCCTGTGCCTCCCAGAGGCCCACCTTTCAATCCCCTGGATAGCCCCTATTCCTGAGAGACACCCACTTCTTTCTACCTTGCCTGAGCTAATTCTTCCACCTGGAATGTCCATCTCTAACTTCTAACCCAATCCTGCCCAGTTGAAAGGAGAAAAGATCATAACCCCTGGCAAAAACAGGGCCCCCATTCCCTAGCTGGGACACTAGGAAACAAAAAACAGCATTTATCACTCTCACATGGGAATGGCATTATCCAGCCTCAGAAAATGGTTTCTCTCTGGTGTTGCAAAGGGTATATGAATCAGGGGTCATGTGGCCCTTTAAATCTATTTGGAGTCATTTGGCATCTTAATCCTTCCCCAGGGATAAGTATTCCCTTGTTTGTACCCAATTTGGCCTGCCTATCATGGAGAAGGAGGAGATGAGGGGCCCACTCCCATCAAGGTGGAATTCCTTATTTCATTGTCTAAGGGATCCAGGATTGATACATGAAAATCATAGAGAAAAGCAGTTATCAGGCCCTTCCCTGGGTTCACTTAGAAAGAGTGGCAAGAAGCAACTTTATATAGGAGAGAGAGAGAGAGAGAGAGAGAGAGAGAGAGAGAGAGAGAGAGAGAGATGGGGGCTTGAATGTAGGGCCTCCCTCCCCCTCAGTTCCTGCTGCACATTTTAGAAGTGGGGGGCCAGACCTCTGACTTAGTATTTCTTTTTTTGGTGTCCTCTACCCACATGCTGCAAGAGATGGTCTCCTATCTCTCTCACCCTCAGGTTCCCCCAGTATATGGAGAAATGGGACAGGGGCTTGTAGTCCCCTCATAGTGCCTGCAGTGACCTGCCTTGGGGATGTAGGGGATGTAGGGGCCCCTCCTCCAACAGAGGGGCTGAGACCCAAGGCTCCACTGGCCTGCTCTTCTGAGTTTTAGGATGTCATCAAAAAGATGAATCTAAAAGAAAAATCTATTAAAATTAAAATTAACACTCCACATGCCCCACGAGACTGCAGTTCTTCATATCTACCTTGGCGAGAAAAATCTTGCCCGTGTGCCCAAGGGGGCCTGCGCAAGATTGCTCCCTTCAGTGTAGTGTATAATGGCAAAACATCAAGAAGGATGGAAAAGTGTAATCAACTGCAACCAGCTGAGTGCGCTGGGTTCCCACACTGAGAGGGAACTACTACTCACCACCAGCACAGACTCTTTCCTGCCTTCCTTCCTTGCTTCTTTCTTTCCTTCCTTCCTTTCTCCCTCCTTCCTTTCCTTCTGCCCTCCTGTCCTTTCTTTTGAAGATAAAGCCAATGAAATTTACTGACAGTTCAAAATGCCGTCTGTAAGATTTACCTAATGGACATCCATGGAACATGGGTTTTATATGACATTTTTCAGCATACCTGCACAGATTTTCACTCATGCTGTTGGGTGAAGGATGCAAGCCACCATGTAAAGGCATGAAAATGATTCCATTCATACGCAGCAGCAATAGAATCCCACTACTCCCCTGGGTTGGTGACCAGCTCCACAGTCAGGCCCAGGAAGCCTGGCACTCACTCCACACAGAGGGCCCTCAGTTCCCTAGGTCAGGTGAGGTTTATTCTCCCCACAGACACTTTGTACTGTCACCTGCTCTTGAAGATTCTGTCCACACACTCTTTTCAAAAGGTGCTGTATAACCTACTCTGGGCTGAGTCCTGGGGTTTGAAAATTCACAACAATGCTTAAAACTCTTATTAGTTTGTGGAGGCTGCTATAACAAAGTCCCACAGATTGGAGGGCTAACACAACAACAGAATTTAATTCTCTCACCTTTCTGGAGCCTGGAAGTCTAAGATTAAGGTGTGGGCAGGCTGGTTCTCCAGGGGCCTCTTTTCTTGGTTGATAGATGGCTCTCTTCTTGCTATGTTCTCACATGGTCTTCTCTCTGTGTGCGTCTGTGTCCTAATCGCCTCTTCTTGTGACACCAGACACATTGGGTTAGGACCCACCCTAATGGTCTCATTTTACCTTAATTTCCTCTTTAAAGTCCTATCTCTGGATGGGGGTGATATTCAGTGGCATAGCATTTGCCTGGTGTGTGAGGCCCTGGGTTTTACCCCCAGTGCTGAAAAAAAAGAAAAAAAAGAAAAGAAAGAAAAATAGAAGCCTGTATCCAAAGAGTCACTTGCTGAAGTTAAAAAAATGTCAACACATAAATTAGAGGGTGCCACAATTCAATTTATAACACTTGTTGAGCATTTACTATGTGAGAGGCAATATTCTAAATGCCTTATCTCATTTAAAATTTCTATCAACAATCCTCTGAGGTCTGATCTAATTTATCATTCTCATGTTACAAAGGCTCAGAGAGGTGAAGGCCATTGTCCAAAGTCACCCCAGCTATAGCACTGCCTGACCCCCCTATTACTGTAAGTACTTCATTTTCCTTATTTTTCCATCATTTTAATGGACATGATAATTGTATGTATTTATGGGGTACATTAGAACTGAACACAGGTATACAATATGTAATGATAAAATCAGGGTAATTATCATTTCCAAGCATCATTTCTTTGTACTGGGAAAATGCCAATTCCTCTCTTCTCGTTCCTTATAAAATTTATAATAAATTGTTGTAACGATCGCCACCCTACTGTGCTCCTAGACATTAGAACGTAGAGCTGCTTCTTTTTCTCCTCTGCCTTCTTAGGACCTACACTTGTTTGTGTGTGTTCTGTAGGTACCTCTTCACAGAAGGTGGCTCCCTGAGGGTAGGAGTTGATTGCACCATACCTGATGCCCGGCACAGAGAGGGTACTGGGTGACAAAGCGATAGCCAGTGAAGATGGTCTTAAGGATAACAGCCTCCCACAAGGCTTCCCTTTAACACTCAGTTCATAGCAGAGCCCTCTGGTTCCTTGGCAGCCATCATCATCTCCCCAGGCCCCAAGCTTGCCCAAACACAGGCGCCGCAGAGCCACAGAAACGGCACAGGCCTTTGGTAAAAATCAATGCCATTGCCAGCGAGCAGCTGGGCCGAGCTTCCTGGGGCTCCACGGTATCCCAGCAACAACACGCACATCCCCTTGTCTGCAGGCTCCTGAGAAGATACTGCTCTCAGACACCAGAGCCCAGCTCGGCCCAGCTTGGGAGAGGGCAGCCTCTAGCCAGGCTAGAGTGGGCTGGGCAGATCCCAGGGCTCCTGCAGGCTCACTTCCTGGGCCAGAGACAGATCCACATTAGATGAGGCTGAAAAGGTAGACAGGTCAAAGAACCCACCACTGGACTCCCCCCCATCCCCCCAGCTCTACTGACCTCCTGGTGGGCAGTTAATCCTCTTTGATCAGGGTAAACTGCAGGGAGTCCTGTCTGCAATAGGAGCAGTTACAATTTAACAAGGGTCTTTAAATAGGTGCATGTTCAGGAGGCTTTATGGAGATGCAATCAAGAAAGTATCATCCTCATTGATTTATATCCATTACTGAAGAGGGTGCTGAACCTGGAGGTAGTTGAGAGAGTCTGGGACCCATTCCCTCCCTGTCTGCTCGAGGGCTTCAGCTTGTGTGGTCAGGGTGCCCATTTCCAAAGCCAGGGAGCTTAGCTGGCCATGAAGCTTCCTTTGACATTCTGCCAGGGTGGGGCTGCCAGCCACTGGCTCACCCACTCATCTGGATTCACATATTTTTAATAACCTTCTTTGACTATTCTTCTGTTTTGTTTGTCCTGTTAGCTAATGCTGTTTACTCCTCTACTTTTAACTCTTAAAATTTGTTGTAATTCTTTTTCCTGTTTTATTGCTGCCTTTTATTGTGGAAGCTGTCAGCTCGTTTCATCTGGTTTATTTATTTTCCTTTTCTTATATTTACAGTTTTTGCTCTATTTCCATCATGTTGTGTTTTGGATAATTCTCTTTTTCTATTGGCCCTGTCTATGGTGGAGGAAAGAAGCCAGGTCTGGGGACTGGGCTAGTGACTTGTCAGCCTCTTAGAGTTACTTTAAATCTTGAAGCCTCTGTTTCTCTCTATAAATAAAAACATAAAATGGGGATGGTCATACCCATAGGAAGATTCATATCTGTGCAGAGCTGTTAACTTAAAGCACCTGGCTCAGGACACCTCCCACCCAACTCCCCACCCACCCCACCCCTGCCACTCCCAGGAACAGGTGCATGGTCATTGCCTGCAGATGTGATGACCATGAGTCTGGGATTCTGGTATGTACCAAATTAGGGGACCAGTGGTTTTCTTTTTTCTTCCCACATCTGGGAAGTTGTGAAGAGGGACTTCTACAAGCCAGGGAAACAGGATGCAGTCCAGGCTCCCGTCAGTGGGACCTGGAACAACCCTTGCCCTCCTTGGGAAACTGCCCAGCTCTGATTGGGAGGGGAGCTGCCAGTAAAACTCAGTGCCCACCCCCCTGCTATAGGATTGGAGAGGCCAGTCAGCATCCTTCCCCAGTGCTTTGGCTATGGGTAGGAGGCATTTCTTTCTGGAAGAGAGGATGTGAAATGTAAGTCTGCAGTGATCAAGGGCCTACTGGGGAAGAAGTAGGCCTGGGGTAGTCCCCCGAGAGGGGTAGGGGAAGGTCTGAGCAAACTGATCCCTAGTGGCAGGGTTCTTTGATTGAAGTTTGATTCCCACCAGGCTCACAGCTAGAGGGGAATTCATCTCAGGATGAATTGTGCCTAGAGTCTTTCACTCATCTAATTTAGATGATACTCTGAATTTTAGACTCTTTATGTGTATGTGAACTGGAGATTAAACCCTACAGTCTCACATATGTCAGGTTACACCTTCTACCCCCACCCCTTTTTTAATGAGTTTCCCAAGTTGGGCTTAAATGAGTGATTCTCCTGCCTCAGCCTCCCAAGTGTCTGGGATTATAGGTGTGCGCCATCATGCCAGAATGGATTTTGGACTTTTTTTTTTCAGTATTGGGGATTGAACTCAGGGGTACTAGGCCACTGAGCCACAATCCCTAGCACTATTTTGTATTTTATTTAGAGATAGGGTTTCACTGAGTTGCTAAGTGCCTCACTATTGCTGAGGCTGGCTTTGAACTCGGGATCCTCTTGCCTCAGCCTTCCAAACTGCTGGGATTATAGGTGTGTGCCACTGCGGCCTGGCTGGGTTTTAGGCTTCTGAGTTGATGCTGGAACAAATAAAGATTTTAGGGGTGATTAAGCTGAAATAATTGTATTTTGCATGTGACATGAACTGAGGGAAACCAGAGGTGGAATACTATATGGTCTGTGTTCCCTCCCAGATTCAGGGGTTGAAACTGAATTGCATTGCAAGAGCATGAAGAGGTAATTAGGCCATGAAGGCTCCTACCTCGTGAATGGGATTAAGGTTCTCATATAAGAGGCTTCACACAGCTTGGTTTTCTGGCCCTTCTGACTTATGCCACATGAGAACTCAGTGTTCCTCCCCATCTCAAGGATGCAGCAACAAGCCACCATCTTGGAAGCAGAGAGAAGCCCTCACCAGACACCAATCCCACCAATGCCTTGATCTTGTACTTCCCAGCTTCCATAAGCATGAGAAGTAAACTCCTATTCCTTATAAATGACACACTCTCAGATATTTTGTTACAGCAGCACAAATGGACTAAGGCAAAGCTAGTTTAAACTGGGACTTGGCAGCCAAGAATCCTTGTTGAAACAGTCATGTTTCTGCCAGGACCTCGGAAATGGGCTCCCATCTGTACCCTGTTCAGTTCAGATGGGCTAGGGGTTGGGGTGGTTCCCAGGGAAATCACCTACCAGGAACAGATGGCTTCTCTTTAGGAAAGCAAAAACCCCATTGCTCATGAGCTTAAGCTGTGCATGGTTTCCACACGCTAAATGAGCAGATTCCTACAGGGGGACATGCAGGCAAGTGGTACCCAAGAGGAGGGGGCCACAAGCCCAGGTGGGTAGTACATCCAGGTGATCCATGAGGTCTGAGCCTTGACCGCTTGAAGGTGACCAGGGGGTTCTCTGAGAGCCTGGAACAGTGGGTGAGGAGTTATGAGGTCTGTGTCCAGTCAATCATCCTCTTGATCCATGACATAAGCTCTTCCTCAAAGCAAGCTCCAATCTGAAATGGACCCAGCTCCCGAAGAAAGGGGCTGAAGGCAGGAAGTCAGGACCCAGGGTGTAGACAGCAATATAGGATGTCGGATGGCTGGGGTCAGCATGGGAGATGGGGAGAAGAGCAGACAGGCCCACTAGTTGATGGACTCTCTGCCCCAGTCAGAAGTGACATCATCACATTCAACAACCAGACTCAGATGTATGATCACAGTCTGGTCAGTCAGCCCTCTCATCAGGGCAGAGGGCAGAGAGGATGACAGAGTCCTCTTCTCAAGCAATCATAGAGGATGGGGCAGGCTGTTTGGACAGCTATGGCATGGGGGCTTCTCAAGGGTGGGAACCTTTCTGACAGGGGCATATTCCTTTTTGATCTGAAGTTGAGCTGATGGAGGACACATCTTCATTGATTTAGAAGGTTGTATTGGATCTAGAAGTGCCTTTTTTAAAAAATATATTTTTTCGTTGTAGATGGATACGATGCCTTTATTTTATTTTTATGTGGTGCTGAAGATTGAGCCCAGTGCCTCATGTGTGCTAGGTGAGTGCTCTACCACTGAGCCCCAACCCCAGCCCCTAGTGCTGCATTTCTGAATATACCTCTTACTCTCTTCCTCTGGATTACTTTGCTCCCCAGTCACTTCATGGTCTCCCTACGCTTCCTTAAACAAGCCAGGCACATTCCCACCTTGTCTACCTGAAACTCACTTCCGCTAGCTAGCTATATGACTTCTTCATTTTCTTCAGGTGTCAGTTCCACTATTCAACTTCTCAGTTTGGCTACCCTGGAAACCCCATATAAAACGGTATACACAGGAGATTGCTTCTGGTATATACTATGGACATAAAAATCTGCATATGCTCAGGTCCCTTATACAAAACGGCTTAGGATTTGCACATAACTTATGCCTATACCCTAATATACTTTAAATTATCTCTAGATTGCTTATAATTCCAATAAAATGTAAATGCTATGTATATAATTGTTATACTATATCATTTAGGGAACAAAACCCAAGAAAAAATCTGTACATGTACTGCAAAGATGTATTTTTAAAAAAATATATCCCATCCATGTTTGGTTAAATCCATGCATGTGCAACTCATAGATGTGGAGGGCTGACTGCAGCCATTTTTTAATCCAGCATACCTGTTTATTCTAACCCTCTCACTCACTTAACATTTCTCCTTAGCAGATATCACGTATTTATCTGTTTTCTCTCTGTACCCACTAGAATGTATGTTCTCCATTTCGTTGTTTTTTTTTTTTTTCCCACTGCTGTATGGTCAGTGTCTAGGACCCAGAAGGAGTCTATTTGTTGAATGAATAGTAAGTAGATAATGCATTGACAAGGGAGCTGTTCTAAAAAGATGTTTTTGAGCTAAGATGCTTTTTTGAGAAAAGCAGCCAGCCATTTGAAGATCTGGATGAAGATCTCCAGAGAGAGGAACCAAAACTGCAAAGGCCCTGGGGCAGCCACAAGACACAGAAAGGGGCCTATGTGACCAGAGCAGAAAGAGTGTAGGGAGAAGGAAGTCAGGTGAGAACAAAGCAGCAGTGCAGGCTTTGTGAGCAGTGAGGCATTTGGGGTTTATCCCAGACGCCTTTAGAGGGTTTTCAGTGGGAGAATGAGTTAACTTGATTCATGTTTTGAAAATGTCACTCAGGCTCCTGTGTCAACAATTTATAGAAGCAGAGCCGAAGAAAGAAATTCATTAAGAGGCCACAGAGATGTCTAGGTAAGGGATGACTCCATCCAGGATAGGGGACAGGGCAATTGGGTGGGCTGGGAGCAGGAAGCAGAGTCAGAGACTGGCAAAGGCCCACACTGGATTGGGGAGTCTTTCCAGTTAGCAGCTGCCCCCACTCTTTCTTTTATCCAGCACTTTGGTGTTTCCACTCTGGGAGCCCAGAAGTGCTGAGAAGCTTCTGGCAGCTCTGAGGATGGGAGCGGATCAGGGAGGGCTACATTAAAAAAGGGACATCTCCTGCTGTGAAGGACTTTTCTGCACCATACCCACAGTGTTCCTCTGTTACACCAGGACCCCTCTACTCCCAAATAGTGTCTCTGTCTGGCCCAGATGGCAGCAGCAACAAGACCCCTACTAGTGCTTCAGCAGGAAATATCATAAAACCAGAAGCGCAGGCTCCTCTGGGCCTGCAAGCCCCGCCCACGGTGCTGTGAGAGTCCAGAGTGGCAGGAGCTGGAATGTCTGGAGGGGGTACAGGCTTGCTGGGGGATTGTGCAAAGCAGGAGGAGCCCAGCTAGGAGAGCTTGGAGAGGGGAATGTCTAAGGGCATGAAGCCCACCTGGGGGAGATGCAGATTCCAGAGGAGAAGGAGCCCAAATGAGGGAGGGTCTGCAGTGGGAGGAGCCCAGCCAGGACTGGCACACCTGCCAATCATCACAGGCCAGGTCCGCTCCAGGGCTGTTTTGTGCGCAGACAACTCCCAGCCATACCAGCCACATCAACGCTGCCAGTTCCCATCAGAAAGCACAGGCAGAGGTGTGGGTGGCTGCGGACTTGTGTCCCACTTCCGAGGCTGCTGGGAGAGGAGATGCAGTGCACACAGACAAAGGCAGTCTTGCGGCCAGGTCCAGAGTAGGCAAGCAGGGTTGCCCGCTCCGAGGCTGTAGAACAATCTAGGGCCAGGCTCATGGGAAGGCGGAAGAATCCCATCATTATACTCATTTAACCCGGAGCCACCCACTTCCTCTCTAGGGACCAACTATATCCACAAGGAGTAAGGTGGTGATTAAAGTCACTCAGAAAAACCATCTTTATACTTCTGTCCCAGGACCACAAAAATGTCTCACCTTCCATTTACATAACTGAGGGAGACCTTCATCACAGTTCAAGAGAGATTTGCCCCAGGAGCCTGGTGTGCCACCAAACAACCTGCAGCTTCAGAAGAGAACAAAACACATATTCTGTCCCTGCAGGGCACCTCTCTGGGAAGGCACTTTTGCCAAGGCAGGCAGGTGTTAAAGCATGTGACCTGGTAAGGGAGGGGAGCTGGGTTTTGAATGCCTTGGGTTGGTAGCTGCACAGAGCCGCTAAAGCAGGAGGGGGGGGGGTTGGGCAGAACTCAGCCAGCCTGAGGTTTGGGTGTCACCCTGGGAGAATTTTTGTCAGGAATTCAGGAGAGGGATTGAGTATCCTAAATTTGACCACAGTTCTTCACAACATTCTAGACTGGGCATGATTATTTGGGAAAATATTCTCATCCACTTAGCAGGCTGGTGAGGAGCAATCAGAGGAGACTGGCAGAACCAGGGGTGCAGACACTGGATGCTGGACCAGGATGTGGAACTTGAGATGGTCCTCAATAAAGTGTCCTTTGTAGTTTCCAGGAATGAGGCACACTCGTTCCTTCATGCACGGTTAGTGTGCAAAAGGCCAGGACTATATAATGGACGAGGGTCATCCCAGAGGCTCAGTTTGAAATCCAGCTGGGCAAAGGCTCCGCCTCCATGCCAGCTTAGATTCACTGTAGACACTGACTGTGAAGCTGCCAGGGCATAGTGGAGGCAGATCATGAGGCCACCAAAGGTGAGGCCGCTGCCAGAAGTCTAAGCTAGAAACAAAGACCCTATAGGTGCAGCCACCGGTAAAGAAAGAGACTTCGGGGGAGGAAGTGGAGAGAGGGGGTAACAGGCCCTGCAGCCTTCTTTCCAGTTAGTGACACCATGAAGTACCAGGGGCAGCATCATACAGACCACAGTGGCCTCTGGGTTTTGTAGGGCTCTGTGGATGGTGTGCCCGACACAAAGCTAACCACATAATTTTTTAAAATCCCACTTGCCACAGTAACTTACTTATCTATTCAATGGTAGACAGGTGGGTTTTGGTTTTTTTTTTTAATCACAAAAACACAGTGGGGGGCAAACTTGACAGAGGATGTTTCTGGTTTCCATCTGAAAAAGTAGCCACTAGTTCACAGCATGGCAGTTACTTTCTCAAATGGAAACCAGACTCCTAGCTCACAGCATGGTGTTGAGGATCAATGAAGTAATAATAGATGTCCAATATTCAGCCCAGTGCCTGGCACCCAGGGTAAAGCATCACGGTTAGGGGTATACACTCTCAGATGCCATCCTAGTCCTCATATCAAGTACTTTTGTACCAACCCCACCACCTATCTATTCACCCAGAGTCCTGGGCTCCCTCCAAAAGCTGGAACTGATTTCTTTCCATACATGTGAAAACCTGCCCATTGTTCTCCATGTCCTACAAGATAAAAGACAACCTCTGTGGCTTGATATTTAGGAACTGTGTCCAGCCTACCACAAGCATGATATAGCTTCTGTTCACTAAGCATAGAAGCTTTATGCCTGTTATTCAGACCTCTGTGTCCCTGACAAGGCCACAGGGCTCTTGTGAACCCCGTAAAGAAGCAGGAGAATGGTAAGAGTCCAATTCAGACATGATCCAATTCACTAACTTCTCATGTACCCTTGCACAGTAGTTACTGCCTTCATCTCAGGTCCCTACTGCAAAATGGGAGGTAATAGATGACAGTATAAAATAATGCCTCTGTAGCACAGGTGGGCTTCCCATTACTTCCCCTGCCCTTTTCATTGCTAGTTACCTCTCCCTAATTTCCTTTGACTAGCAGGAAACTAGACATAGGGCAGTCCCTTTGTCTTATGCAGGCCTTAGGAAGAAGTATTGCTCTTCTCAGGATGGGGTTGGTGGGAAGGTGAGTGGTCAGGAAGTATTATAGCCACTTATTCCCATGGTAGTAGCCGGGCTAAGGGTGAATCCAGTTGCAGAATCAAGAGAATCCCAGAGGACTGGAGCTGATTCTTTTTTTCTTTTTTAAATATCTTTTAAGTTATTTAGTTATATGTGGTGCTGAGAATCAAACCCCGTGCCTCACACGTGCCAGGCAAGTGCACTACTGCTGAGCCCCAGCCCCAGCCCTGGAGCTGATTCTTAGTAACATGATGTGAATGAGTGGATCAAGCCATACCTTCAGCCAGTTATTTCTGGATTTGTCAGTAACATGAACCAATAAGTTTCAGCCAGTTGAAATGGGGGTTTCTGTCACTTATAACGCAAATTCCTAATGGACACAACACCTGGACGTGGGCATGGTAAGTATACAATCAACTGCACCTAATATCCATGAAGCTTGCCTTGGAGTTACTGGGTATGCCCACCCCATTCCATCTGCTTCCTTGAATCCTCAACATAGTAGGTACATTAAGCAAGCACCTCTACTTACTCAGAACCTTGGTGTGGTGTGCCCAACACAGACTAGTACTCAAACATGTAAACTGAATTAATGGCCATTCCAAGGTGCAATTGATGTGGAATTGAAAAGTAGGCAAGCACACGGAGTTCAGTCTGCATGCCAGTTCATTCTGACTCCCTCACCATCTTGGAGAGTATAAAGGTGCTATGGGAGGGTTTTGAAGCAAAGATAATATGGGGGGGGCATTTATTTGGAAAGAGACTTTTATGAATGCCCCCCTCAAAGGGGGCCATGTGGGGGCTGCCACCTCCTTCCCCTCTAGTCTAATACTTCCATGGGATCACATGAAGGCCTCAGACAGCTGTATAGCATTATAATTGTGCTATTTTATTATTGTTAATCTCCTACTGTGTCTAATTTACAAATTAAACTACCATAAGTATGTAAGTATGGTATATAGAGAGTTTAATTTGGTATTATCCATGATTTCAAGCCTCCTCTAGAAGTCTTGGAACATATCCCCTGAGGATAAGGGGGACATCTGTACATGTGTTTGGTTTCTGCTGGCTATATTCAAATGTGCCTGTCTTTTGTACTCTAAGTTTTATAATATACATTTACTTTTTATAACTTAATAACCATGAGATGATAACTGATTATTGGTTGCCATTTCTTTAATGACTTTCAAAGTGAAATGTCTTGCAACATTGATTTGCTGTTTTGGTTTACTTTTAAATAAACTCCTTTTTCAATTTCCTTGAACACTTAGTCCTAGAGAATTAAAGGGGTAACAAGCCCTTATGTTAATTTTCCCTATCATCTTTATGGAACTTGCTATTTCCCATCTGTGGCTGTGTTTTCTCTTAGTTGCGTCCCATTTCATTTACAAAACCACCTTTATTTTACTGTTATTGGGACTCCCCCTGCCACATGGCTGGGTCAAAGCACAGGTTCTGAATCTGAGGCCAGCAGTCTGGGTTCAGAGCTGAGCAGTAGTTTGCTCCATGATTTCAGGCAAGATCCTTACCCCTCCTTTGTGAGTTAAGAGCCTCACCTTTAAACTGGGAATAGTGACAGTCCCAGATTTATAATGGTTTGACTTACAATTTTTTTACTTTATGATAGTGCAGGAGTGATACTTATTTTTATGGACATGACAGATGACAACAGAATGTTTCCCCCACTTGGATCTCATCTAATACTATGAATCCTAAATTTCAGGAAAAGAGGTAACAGACTCAAATGTGGGTGAAAAAAACAAGTGAGAAAAATCACACTGTCCACACACTGTATCTTTCCATTTTTGTAAGGAACATAGATAAACTTGGATTTAGAGAAAAGTTTGAAGATGAATGGCAACTATCAGTCCATACAAAGGCTGCTATGGGTATAGACAATCCTGTGTTCACAGCTATGATTTTTTTTTTAATATTTAGTTTTCAGTTTTCGGCGGACACAACATCTTTGTTTGTATGTGGTGCTGAGGATCCAACCCGGGCCGCACGCATGCCAGGCGAGTGCGCAACCGCTTGAGCCACATCCCCAGCCAGACAGCTATGATTTTTAAAAGCAGTAAAGAGATTAACTTTTCAATGAAATCTGATTTTTTTTTAAAGTTAGTGTCTATATTAGTCATTTTGTATCACTATAACAAAATGCCTGACACAGACTACTTAAAAGTAAAGAGAGGTTTATTTTGGCTCATGATTCTGGAGGTTCAAGCCCAAGCTAAGGCTGTCCATTTTATTTGGGCCTCTGGTGAGAGCCGCACAGCATGGCAGGAGCACATGTCAGAGCAAATGCTCATATGTCAAGCCAGGAAGTAGAGTGGGTGGGGAGAAAAAGACCAGGATCCCACAATCCCCTTCAAGTTGATACCTTCCAAAGACCTAAGGCCTCCCACCAGGCCCCACCTTTGTTGTTGTTGTTGTTGTTGTTCTTTTGGTCCTGGGGGATTGAACCCAGGGGCACTTAACCACTGAGTCAGATCTCCAGACCTATTTTTATTTAGAGATAGGGTCTCACTGAGTTGTTTATGGCCTCACCAAGTTGCTGAGGCTGGCTTTGAACTCACTATTCTCCTGCCTCAGTCTCTCAAGAGGCTGGGATTATAGGCGTGCCCCAGCTCAGGCCCCACCTCTGGTTTGTTTTTGTTTTTGTTTTAAGTTGAAGATGGACACAATACCTTCATTTTATTTGTTTTTATGTGGTGCCCAGGATCAAACCCAGTGTCTTACACATGCTAGGCAAGTCCTCTACCCACAACCCCAGCCCTGAGGTTCCACCTCTTAAAGGACCAAGGTTATCCTAAGGACCAAGCCTTTACAGATGGACCTTTAGGTGGACACTATTCATTTTCAAGCCATAGCAATTCCTTAAGAAAAACAAACAAACATCATGTAGGGATTATCTAACTCCAGCCATGAATGGTACAATTGACATTACCCTTCTGCCTTTAACAACTATAAAAATGGACAAAATGCATAAAGCAAATGTAGGCATTGGACAATAGCCAGCTCCAGACTGCAATCCCTGACAGCAGGAATCACAACAAGTGAGCCCCAGGAGTCCTCTGACTCTTGACCCAGGACACTTTCCTGACCACAGCCCAGAAGCAGAAGACCCTGCGTACCTCACAGAGAGAGCACAAATGCTGAGTTGAGAAGGCAGAGATGAGAGTTTGTGATGTGGAAGCACCTGAAACTTAAAGAGCTGGGTAACATAGACAAGGAAACTATGTAAAGGGAAATTACAGATTTGGGGCTGAGAGCTGAGCTCTACAAAGTACAGGAGACACTGAAAGACTCAGCAGAGAATAGCTGATGGTCGAAAGCCAGACTAAGACACAAATGGCTCAACTGCACTAGGAAGTGGTTGACCCAACCAGAGAAAGGAGATATCTTTGGGACATTCAGCTGAGACACTATCTATCCCACATCTCATGAATAAAAACCATGTCTTAAAAAAGTGATCCTCGTTGCACATGCCTGTAATTCCATCGGCTTGGGAGGCTAAGGCAGGAGAATTCAAAGCCAGCCTCGACAAAAGCAAGGCACTAAGCAACTCAGTGAAACCCTGTCTCTAAATAAAATACAAAATAGGGCTGGGGATGTGGTTCAGTGGTCAAGTGCCCCTGAGTTCAATCCCTTTACATTCCCCCCCCAAAAAAAGTTATTCTCAATTTTGGGGGATTGTGGTTTCACCCCTCCCCCAAAGGACATTTGCAAATGTCCTTTTTGACTGTCATCATGGGAAGTGCTACTGCCATCTAGTAGGTAAAGACCAGGGATGCTACTAAATATTCCACAGGGCATAAGACCATACCCACAACCAAAGCATTCCAGCCCAAATACTCAATATATCAATAGTTTCAAGGTTGAGAAAGCTTACCCTACAGTAAGGGCTACTCTAGACCCCTGCAGCAGTTTGCCTCCCAAATGCCCCACTCAATGATGCTCACTTTCCACTACTGATACCTTATATACCCCCACATATTCACACCTTCGTGTAGTACTCATAAAAAAGCCCAAATGACAGGAACAGAGCCTCCTGGCTAACAGTGAGCACATGAGTAAGTCTACAAGCATATTATATGGCTACAGCCATGCCTATTGTGACCACAGCTACAAATGACAGCTACATTGCAATCTCTCAAGAGACAGACCCTGAGGCAGCATCACTCTCAGATTCCTGATCTTCAAAATGGTATAATAATGAGTTGTTATTGTTGTTTAAGGTATCAATGTTTGGAGTAATTTATTATACAGCAATAGATAAATGATACAATCCTGCCTTAATAAAACCTGAAACCAAGCCTAGATAGGATCACAGTGAGACACTAATAAAGAAAGAAAACATAATCCAGATGCTCTCAAATGTATAATCCACAATGTCCAGCATATGGTAAAAAAAATGTCTAGATATGCATACAAGTAAGAAATGTGACTCATAATGAGACAAAAAAAAAAAACAGCTGATAGAAAGAGATCCTGAGATGACTAGATGTTAGAATCAGTAGACAAAGCTTTTAAAAGTGATATTAGAAATATGTTTAAGAACTAAAAGAAAAATATTATCTTAGTTGGTAGAAAATCTCAGCAGAGAAATGAAAACAATGAGAAAGGGATGAAATTGTATTGAATAGTAAGAAAATATGAGAAATCAGTAATTTATAAGATTGGTTTAAAAGTAAATTTAAGATAGCAGGTTACAGAGACAATGAGCTACTGATAAGTGGATGCTGATCTTAATGGGGGTGGGGTGGAGTGTAGGAGGAATGGAGGAATTTTGGATAGAGCAAAGAGGAGGGAGGGAAAGGGAGGGAGTATGGGGGTAGGAAAGATGGTGTAAGTTCAATGTAAGTGTAATTCAGTTCTCAGAGAAAAGTTGAGAGAGAACTGGAGGGAAAAATATATTGAAGAAATAATGATTCAAATTTTCCCAAATTCAATGCAAAACATCAACTGGTCAATGCAAGAAACTACATGTACTCCCAAGAAGGATAAATACAACAAAAATCACAAGTAAGCACACTGTAATCAAACTTTAAAATCAAAGATAAAGAGAAAACTTTGAAAGTAGCCAGACCAAAATGACAAATTAAATACAAAAGAACAATGATACAAATGATAGCTACCTTCTTTTTATATACAATGGCTACTAGATAATCACAGAGCAACATTAAAATGAAGGAGGAAACCAGGCACAGTGGCACACACCTGTAATCCCAACAGCTCAGGAGGCTGAAGCAAGAAGATTGTGAGTTCAAAGCCAGCCTTAGCAATAGCTAGAGGCCAAGCAACTCAGTGAGACTCTGTCTCTAAATAAATACAAAATAGGACTGGGGATGTGGCTCAGTGGGAAGTGGCTCTGAGTTTAATCCCTAGTAGAAAAAAAAATGAAGGGAAAAAAATATAACCTAAGTTTTAGAAAAAATATTCTTCAAAAATAAAAATGAAAGACATTTCAGGTTATCATAAATTGAAAGAATTGGTTACCAGCAGAAGTTTACTACAAGAAATATTAAAGAGAATTTAGGCTGAAGAGGAATGATAACTGGATAGAAACATAGATCCACTGGAAGAAATGCCAAGAAATGAAAGAGATGTTAAAGCATTAGGTTTTTCACTGATATCTTAAAAGACAAATGTCCATTTAAAGTAATATCATTATAAGTTGGGGTTTATGAATCATATAATTAAAATTATGGCAAAGCACACAGGACCAGGAAGAAAATTAAGTTATACTGTTATTAGCATCTTATGCATATTTGTAAAGATTGAATAAGAATGCATGAAATGAAACAGTATTAGTTATAAATAGACTGGGATAGGTTAAGAACCCATGCTGTAATTCCTCAAACAACTACTATAGTAAAAAAAATAAACATGAAAAAGAGAATGGCTAATATGCCAATAGAAGGGCTTTTTAAAAAGAACACAACAAAATATTCACTTATATAAAAGAAGACTACAAAAGAAAAAGAGGAACACAAGCAGATGGCACAAATATGAGACAATAACTAGTTATTAGACTTAAAATCAACTACATCAATAATTAATATAAGTAAGCTGAATACTAATTAGGAAGCAGTGATAGTCAGAAGTTTTCTTTTTAAAAATCAATGTTCAACTATATGAATATGAAACATAGTGACACAGATAGTTAAAAGTAAAAGGAAGGCCAGGTGCCTATAATCCCAGCAACCCAGAAGGCTGAGGCAGGAGGATCACAAGTTCAAGACTAGCCTCAGCAACTTAGTGAAGCCTTAAGCAACTTAGGGAGACCCTGTCTCAAAATAAAATATATAAAAAGGGCTGGGAATGTGGCTCAATGTAGAGCATCCCTGGGTTCAATCCCTGATACCAAAATAATAATAATAATAGCCAAAGGATGAAAGAAGATATGAGAGTGGTAAAAATAAGAAAGCTGGTGTGATATATTAAAGTAAGACAAAATAGACTTCAAAATAAAATATTTCTACAGATAAAGAGCAATGTGTTATTATGACAAAAGGGTTAAGTCATAAAAATTTAACTTCATACCTAATAATTGAGCTTCAAAATTCAAAAAGCAAAAATTGGCTAAAATAAAGAGAGAAATAGATGAGTCCACAATCACAACTGGAGTTTTTAATACCTCTAACTCAGTAATTTATAGAACTCAGAGACCAAAAAATAGGTAAGAACATAAAAAATTTGAACACTATAATAATTTTGACCTAACTAACATTTTTGGAACATCTCACTGTACAACTTCAAAATACACATAATTTTCAAGTGCACATGGAATGTTCACTAAAATAAACCCCATTCTGGGTCATAAAAAAAAAGTCTTAATAAATTTCAGAAGTTTCAAATCTTAGCCAGGTGCAGTGGCACTCACTGTAATTCCAGTGACTCAGGAGGCTGAGACAGGAAGATCCCAAGTTCAAGACCAGCCTCAGCAACTTAGCAAGACCCTGTCTTAATATAAAATAAAAAGGGCTGGGGGTGTTGCTCAGTGGTAGAGGATCTCTGGGTTCAATCCCCAGTACCCCCCCCACACACACACATTCTTACAGACTGTTTCTTAGCCCAAATAGAATTAATTAGTAACAATATGAAATCTAGAAAACCTCTCCAAAAATTTGGAATATAAACAATACACTTCTAAATAACTCAAATGACAAGGAAAAAATAAGTCAGGGATGGGGGGAGCAGGTAGGGTTGTAGCTCAGTGGTAGAGCACTTGCCTAGAATGCACAAGGCCCTTGATTCCATCCCTAGCTCTGTCAGAAAATAAAGAAATCAATAGGAAAGTTAGAAAATGTTTAGTCAAATTATAATGAAAACAAAAAAATACTCAATTTTATGGAATGAATTAAAGCAATATCTGGAAAGAAATATATAACTCTAAATGTTCATAATAGAAAGAAAAGCAAAAATTAAAAATCAATGAATTTATACATTAGTCATCTAAAAAGGAAGAGTATACCAAACCCACAGTCGGAAGGAGGAAAGAAATAATAAAGAGCCCAAATCAATGAAATATAAAATAAGAAAACCAAAAGACAGCTCTTTGAAAAGATTAGTAAAATTGAAAAGAGCCTAGCAAGACTGATCAAAGAGCACAAGTTACAAAATGTCTTTTAAATTTTTATCTAATTTTTAACTGACAAATAAAGCCATATATATTTATGATGCACATTATATATGTATTTTATACATATATGTATACACACATTCAAAATATCTGAAGTGGAAGAGAAGCATCACTATAAATCCTACAGATATTAAACAGATATTGATAAAATATTACAAAAAACCTAGAACAATAAATTCAACAATTTAGATTAAACAGGCAAATTACTTGAAACATACAATTTACCAGAAAAAAAAACACAAGAAAAAACAGAAAAAGTAAATAGCTTTACTTTGCAATAAACAATTGCTTCAAAACTAATCCCCAAACTTAGTAAACTTAAAATATCAATTATTTGTTTTTGCTACATTAACTGACCTCAGCTGGGTGGCTCTCTTCCAAATGGTGTTGATTTGGGTAACTCATTCTGCTCTTTTGGGTCTGCTGGCAGTTGGATCATTGCTGGAAGGTCAAAGAAGGCATTATTCACATGTCTGGTGCCTCAGTGCTCCCCACATGATCCCTTGATGTGAGCTTCTTTGCAGCATGGTGGTCTCAGAGTTAGTTATCAGACTTTTGACACAGTGACAGTCTTCAAGAGAGAAAGCAGAAGCTGATTCTAAAATTTATATGAAAATGCACAGGACTGAAAATTGCAAAACACTTTTGGAAAAAAAAATATAATAGAGTTGGAGGACTTCCAGTATCTAATTCTCAAGACTCACTAAAAAGCTATGACAATCCAAATGATAGTAGTTTATGGAAGAAAAAAATATAGAAACAAAGATCAATGGGACAGAATAGCATCCAAGAATATATACTCAATTAATTTTCAGCAAAGGTGCCAAATCAATTCATTGGGGGGGAAATGTATTATTTTTCTGTTGCCACATAATAAGTTAGCACAAATTTAGCAGCTTAAAATAACACTGATTTATTATTTTACATATAATTATATGTTTCACATATTTCTATAGATCAAAAGCCCTGGCATGACGTAACTGGCTTCTCTGTCTAGGGTCTTGAAGGCTAAAATCAAGCTTTCAGCCAGCCTGTGTTCTCACAAAGAACTTGGACTCCTCTTCCAAGAAATTTCCTCTTGGTTATAGGACTGAAGCCTGCTCAGTTCAAGACAACAAGAGAATCTCTTTCACTTTGAAAGAGATTTAACCTCTTTTAAAGTGAAGCCAATGGAAGAAAACCATCCTTTTGATTAACCCAAAGTCAACTGATAAAAGACTTTAATTACATTTGCCATACAACATTGCAGAATCACAGGAATGGTGGCCCTCGAATTCATTAATCCTACCCAAAACTTGAGGGGAGGGTCATTATCCAGAGCATGTATAGGAGGGAGCTGGAATCTTAAGAACCGTATCCGTTTTCTGTGGCTACTGTAAAAAATTACTACGAACTTTGTGGTTAAAATAATACAGATTTATTATCTTAGAGTTCTGTAGTTCAGATGTCTAAATGGGTCTAACCAGACCAAAATCAGTGTCAATAGGGCTGCCTTATTTCTTATTTCCAGCTTCTAAAGGCCATCTCCATTCCTTGGCTCATGGTCCCTTGCTCCATTTTCAAAATCAGCAGCAGTAAGGCAAATTCTTAATATGTTACATCACACTCACCTTTTCTTTTGCCTCCCTCTTCCACATTTAAAAACATTTGTAATTACATCAGACCTTCCCAGATATCCAGGATATTATTGCTGGTTTAAGGTCAGCCAGTCCATAACCTTAATTCTATCTGCTACCTTAATTCATTTTCATCATCTAATATGATATTCCACATTCCAAGTGTTAGGATGTGGACACCTTTGAAGAGCTATCACTCACTTATTCTACCCCAGAGGACATCTTGAAATTCTTCCTACCACTGAAAAAGATAGTCTTTCCAACAAGTGTTGCTAGATCAACTGGATTTCTGTGTGGTGGAAAATGAATTTCAATTCATAATTCACATCAAATTAATTACATAGAAACATAAAAAGTTAAATTATAATAAGAATATATATAAATGGCCAATAAGAACATTAAAAATGCGCATCATCATTAGTCATCAGAAAAATGCAAAAGATATCCATGAGATATTACTATCCACTAAGGTAGCTGTAATTAGAAAGAGGGAAGGTGGAAGGAGGGAGGGAAAAAAGGAGAGAGAGAGGAAAGGAAGGAAAGAGTAGGGAAGGAAGGAAGGATAAATGGCAAGAGGGAGGAGAACAGTAGATGAACAGAGGTTGTTGGAAAGTAATTGGTAGAGAAACTATAACCCTGATGCATTGCTGGTGGGAATGTAAAATGGTGGAACCACTGTGGAAAACACATGGTGGTTCCTCAGCTAAACGTAGAGTTACCACATGACCCAGCAATCTCCCTCCTATCATAATTTTCTGTGGCTGTAACAGAGTACCTGTGACTTGGAAATTTATAAAGAAAAGGGTTATTTATGTAACAGTTCTGGAGGCTAGAAATTCAAGATCAGGTAACATCATCTGTTCAACTTCAGGTAAGGACCATGTGCTACTTCAACTCATGGCAGAAAAGCAGAAGAGTAGGGAGGTCCATATGGAAGACAGCATGGATAGGAGAGAGAGAAGGAGAACAAGGGAGGTGCCAGATTTACTTTATAACAACCTGCTCTTCTGAGAACTAATCCTTTTCCACGAGAATTAATCTAGTCTCAAGAGAAAGACTAATCCATTTGTGAGGGCAGAGCCCACATGATCACCTCTTAAATGCCCTACCTCCCAACACCCTTGCACTGGCTATCAAATTTCAACAGGAATTTTGGTGGGGAAGAACCACATCCAAACCAGAGCAATATCAAAGAAAATTGAAAACATGTTTACGTGAAAATTCATACATGAATTTTTTTTAAAAAAGCATTATCCCCAATAGCCAAAAAAGTAGAAATAATTCAAATGTCATCAAGTAATGAATGGGTGAACTGTACACTGCATATTCACACAATGGAATTTCACTCTGTCATAAAGAGGAGTTAAGTACTTTCACACACTACAACATGAAAAGGTAATTTCAAAGATGAAATACCTAAAATTAGAGTAAAATAGTGAAATAGTTGTATAGCATAATGAATATATGAAAAACTTCTGACCTGTACACTTCTAAATGGTGGATATTAGGTTATGTAAATTATGTCTCAGTAAAAAAAAAATTAAATGGGAAAAAGTCATGTGCTTATGGATTATGTCAGTATTTAGCAGTACCTCTCTCACAGTGAAAAGACAATTTCAAAGATACAATGCCTAAAATATTGTTACCAGTCAGCATTTGAAGTAGATTTTGATGAGGAGAAACATAACTTTGTATCCTAATTAAGTGAAAAATATTATGCCCCAGAAAATAAAATCTCATTTTTCTCATCAGTAGATCCATACTACAAAAAAGAAAAAAATTCTACTGAATTATTGTTATATAAAAATACACGTTTAGAAGCAAAGTTCCTCCATTGGGGCTGATTAGAACAGGGAAAGTAATTTTGTTCATTCCTGACTTAAATGTTAACTGAGCACCCACTTGGTGCCAGGGAATGTGGAAGATCCTGAGTAGAGAACCGACTGAAGAAGATATGGGAGATGAGTTAGAGGTCACCTTGGAAACAAGGTGGGAGAGAATGATGAGTTGGGACAGGGGATCAGAGTGGGCAGGAGGAGAAAGCATGGATTTTAGATTCCTCTGGAAGTAATACAAACAGGATTGGAGATTGTTTGACAAGGGCAGTCAGTGGTCAGAAGATGTATCAGCATCACTCCCTCTGTGACAAGGTCAAGGGAAAGAGCCAGCATCTCCAAATCAATATCTCATTGCTTGGGCACCAAGAAGCCGAAAACACTTTGGAATTCTTTTTCCTATCCCAGTTATCAGCACTCAGAATTCCTCTTTTCTGTGGTCTATTGGAAGTTCTGATACAGATAATTGGAGTTAGTAGGGGGTACCCCCTGAAAAGCTTCAACCCAGTCTGCTTTGGACTATGCCCATGCAAAGCCCCATCCAGTTCAAGAGGTAGTTGATGCAGGTCTTTTCCAAGGTCCTAGATGGAACAACAGGAGGATTTGTTTACATCGTGAAGCCCACCCCTGGCTTGGGGTAAGATGGGCCAGTGGCCCCAGGAGGAGACGAGTCTTATGGTTGCAATTTTCTTGGAAGTCCTGGGCAAGAGGCCTGCTGGAGTTAGCCAGGAGCATGAACTGGAGCTTCAGAACTCCTGTTTAAGGAGGGGACTAAGAAGCACCAAAGGAACCAGTCCCTGCTGGCCACAGCTGGACTGGCTGCACCAAGCTCTTCCATCACTGGCTCATTTCTTCCCCTTAAGCCCAATGGGAATGGTTCTCTGAGAATAAACTGACATCGGCCTCACCTCCTTCCATTCAAGGACTCTACCTGTAGGACCCACCTCCTTGAGCAAGGAGCCAGCCAAAGTCCCAGACAGGCTCTGTCAGGATTCTCAGTGGCCACTGTCTATATTCCCACCCAAGATCTACAGACTCAATGCCTTAGAACTTTCCCCCTTGTACTGAGAATATAGTGGCCCTCTCCTGGCCACCTCCCATCACTCTCTCTCTCTTTCCCAATCAAAAGTTGTGGAGACCCAGGACAGTGTTGCACCTCCTCTGAGAGAGCATTTTGCCCCCAAGACTCCATATAGATTCATGAAAGCTAAGATTTAGTTGTGTGGCCCCCTTTCCATGAAATGCCTTGTCTGGGGAACTCCAATATTAGACCCAAAATGCTCCTCTGGGAATTTGAAGACACACACACACACACACACACACACACACACACACACATGCACATTCTCTGCTAATTCTCCTGTTCCTTAGTGGTTTTCACAGCTCATTAAAACCACCAGGACTGGCCTGGCCTCCCTAATGAGCCCAGTGCTTCCTCCGCCAGGGAAGTGTTCTGGCCCTAATGAGTTTTCCTCAGCCACAAGTGCACACACTGTGCGTTAAGAATGGGAAATTAGCCTTGATGGTGAATTCCTATTTTAATAAGACCAAGCAGGGACTCTTCCAGCTGAACCCAGGGCATGCCACCTGTGGCAGGGGTGGGGGAGGTGTTGAGTGGGACAGGACAGTGAGGTGATTGAGAGCAGGTAGGGTGTGACCTTCCCCATATGGGCAGCATCCTCTCGGACTTACTTTGTGAGTCCCACCAACACAAAGGGCTCCCGCTCCAAGCCTGGCTTCCACCTCAGGACTATTAGATCAGAAGTGCCAGCCAGCCCTAGAGTAGCAAGAAGAGGCATAGAGGTGGAAAAACTTTAGGTTATCTTCAGGGGACACTGACAGCAGGTGGGATAGGGATTTCAGGATATGCTACACCTGCTCCCCTCAGGGACAGTGACAGGGCTAGGGAACCCACTTTGAGAACCATACAACAAGCCAGGCAGAGTGGCACACACCTGTTGTGCCAGATACTTGGGAGGCTGAGATGGAAGATCACTTGAGCCCAGAGGTTTGAGGCCAGCCTGGGCAACTTAGTGAGATCCGTTCTCTAAAAAATGTAAGAGAATAACACTCCAGAGTTATAAGCACAGGTGCTGGCAAGAGCCCTGTTGCTGCGGGACCTAGGAAAGATAAACAGCCAGGTCCAGCCCCACCCCCTCTGGTGATAGCAGGCAGTGGCCAAGTATTGCTCCTCCAGCCCAGGTGTCATTACCTGGCAACATCCAGCCAGACACTAGCCTCGGCCTTCTTCCTGGGCCCCACTGTGTCCACCTCATCCTGCGCTGGGAAAGCTGGGGTATGGTCCCCAGGTACATTTGTAGGGTGAGTCCGGGGTCACACTGTTAGCTAGCGCCTCTGTCCAGGTGTGGGGGAGCGGATTCTCACAGGCTTCACCCTGGTGGGGCCATACCACAGCTGTGGTGCCACCTGCCACCTGTAGGTCTTCCCAGTTAGTGACCCACCCCGGCCACACACCCTGCCCTTCTCAGGCCAGCCTGAAAGCCAGCACACACTCACCCACTCCCTGGTCCCTGAGGTTGGCTCTGGAGCCCTGTTCTGGAAAGCTGTGTTCCCTGAGAGAGTTAAACCCAGAGTCGGGCACAAGGACACTGTGTGCATGTCTCTTACAGAGCAAACAGCTCTTCCCTCTCAGGCCTCTTGCCAGCCTTTGATTCATGCAACTTAGAAAATAAGACATATTTTCATGTCGTTTGCCACATTTATTAAGGAGAAATGTGTTTAATTGACTGGCTCAGAACCTGCCCTCTCGTCAACCAGGCAGCGACTCAGCCTTCAAATTCTTCTCAATCTTTCCTGGGTCTGGGTCAAAAACTCTGAACCCATCAAACAAAAAATGAAACCAGGACTGACTGAGCGCTTTCTTGTAGAGCTTTTATTTTATTTTAGTTTAGTTTAGTTTTACCCCAGTCTTGCTTCAGAGCCCTTCCCCCTACCATCTTGTTTCCATAATCCTGAGGCTCAGGCAATTAGAATAAAATATCCTTATAGTCTCTAGATGTTTACTAGACCAGCTGGTAATGAGCTAGGCAGGATCGTTTCTATTACATAAAGGAAAAGAACAAAGAATTAGGAATATGGAAGACATTCAAATGTCTTAATTAGTGCTTCCATCTGTAAAGAAGTTTCTTCATCACCAGGAGCCACTCCCAGAGGCCTATCCTGGGAAGGCCAGGGTCCCCAAAGCTCCACCTTAGACAGCAGCAGTGACATTAAAGCCCAACTTTGGTTCCCAGATGGTCAGGCTACATAGATGCAGGTCCATCCATGGGAATCCTGGGACCCTGAAGCAGAAAGGGGTGACAAGGTCCAGAGCTGGGTCTGAGCTCCACAAGGCCTCTGGGGAGGGAAAGAGGACAGGCGAGGCCTATGAGCGGATGTGGGCAATGACGAGGCAGGAGCTGTGGGCAGAAGCAGAGACAGGAGCCTGGGCTCCAGACAGCTCTCATGGTGGGGTAAGTGTTGGCCGCACCCCTGGTCACACCAATGGCAGACGCTGGGCCTGGCTAGGGAAGTTCCTCCTGTTCCAGGCCTCTTCCTCCCACTTCCTGTAGGCCTGTTCAGATTCCCTCATAGGCTCTGATGAAGCCTGAGCATCAGAGAACCCAAAGAACAAGGGTAACCCAGAGACTGCCCTTAACCTCAGGGCCACACCCTGGACCCCACCAGGCTGCCCCAGACTCCGGGCAGCAGGACTGGGCTTCTAGTTAGGGGGAGGACATGATGGTCAGAGGCGGTGCCAAACAGAGCTCCAGAGTTAAAGAGTCAGGCTGAGTGTATGTCCTAGCCCTGTCCCACCCTGTCTGGCCACGCGTGTCTCCCTCACCTCAGACAGCTTCATAACAAGCACAGCTGAGCCCAGTCTGGTGGCAGGTTGAAGTATTCTGCTGCATTCTTGGTCTTGCAGAGGCCTTACCACAATCCTGTGGGGACGGAACTGTTATTAGCCCTAGTTTACAGACAACTTTAAGGCACAGGGAAGAGCAGCTATCTCAGCAGCCAGTGGGCAGCAGAGTCAGGGTTGGAACCCTCATCTCCCTGAGTCCAGAAAGTTCTGAGCCCTGAAGCATGTCGCACACACCCTGTGCTGCTGCCTTCAGTTAGCAATGGTCCTCATCCAGGCTTGGCCCAGGCACCCTGGCCTCTGGGGCGATGCCTTGAACCCACATCCGTACTCCCTTCCTCCCTCCTCCCACAATTCCCTGCCTCACTGCCCCTAAGCCCCAGCATCCATCATGGGCCTAAATCAAAGCCCATGGTCAGTAAATACTGGCTGAAGGCAGCTGAATGAAAGTTGGAAACTTAACAACAGATGACTCTCAAAAGCAAAGGAATGAGAGGGGAAGAAAGTCAAATCGACATGAATAGCCTTTGACTTCCAGTGTGTCTAATTTAACAGTTCAAGAAGTTTCAACTCTGGAAAAATAATTCTTTCCTATAAAGCATCCCGATCTAGTGTTGGACAGAATCCTCTGAACTGGGTTCAGCCAGTTCTCTGCTTTTATGGTTCTTAAGTCTTCAATCTTTGAAAGAAAATGTCAAATATATTGAACCCTTGGAGTCACTCGCCACTCAAATTTCCAGAAGACCTGAGCTTGAAATCTCCTAATTTCTACTGGACTCAATAAACTTGTGGAGCATCCACAGTAAGAATTAGACAATGCCCTTGCCCTGAGAGAAGAATGAAAAATTAGGTGATTCCAATGAGTTGTGGTAAACAACTTTGCTGAAAGTGGGTATATAAATTGCTATATACCTCCTGTTGAGCCCTGGGGAAAAGATAATTAACTCAAGGCTGGGGGTAGGGTGGGAGAATGAAGGGGAAGAGGTGTTCTACAGAGAAGGCGGCATTAGCCATGATCTTGAAGGAGAATTTGTAAATTCCAAAAAGGACGGGATATTCCACACAGAGGGAACAGCGTGAATAAGAGACAAATGACATGAAATTATTGTATTTCTCTCATCTGCTTTTTATTATTTTTCTTTTCTCCTTTACTTATCACTTTTTCCTCCTTGTTGCAATTATTGATTTATGGAATGATTGGATCATTGGCTCCACAGATATTTTTACAGATGATCCTGTGGAAGGCACCAAGGAACCAGAACCCAGCACCTGCCCTAAATCCAACACAAAGAGCTGGCAGAGGGAGACTGAGCACAGCTGAGGAAGGGGAGAAATGGGGTGCTATAATTGGAATAGAATTTAAGTGTGTCCCCCCAATGGCCCATTGTTGGAAGCTTGGTCCCCAATGTGGCAGTGTTAAAGTGGTGGAACCTTTAAAGGTAGGGTCTAATGAAAGGGATTTAAATCACAGAGTTGGAGGAAGCATCACCCTTCAAAGGGATTAATATAGGAATCATGGGGCTGGATTAGTTCCTGAGAACATAAGCTATTATAAGGGATCCCAACATCTCCCCCAAATCCTCCTTCTCTATATAGCCAATTCCCTGTTTGTGTCTTTGCCATGTATGATGCAGCCAGGGGGCTCTTACCAGGATGCCTGCACCATACTGCTTGAGCCCTCCAGCGTCCAGAATCATGAACCAAATAAACCTCTTTATAAGTTTTCCAGCCTTGGGCATTTTGTTAGAGCAACTCAAAGCTGACTAAGGCAGGGAGGGGAAAGGCCTTGAATACAAAGTCACCAGTGGAAGAAAATGGGGATGGGGAAATAAACACATTCCTAAACTCACTCACATTTACATACTCATGCCTCACAGACACAGCCACACATATACTCACACACATTTGTTGTGCTTCTGCTGTACCCCTTAGAAATAAGGTAATGGGAATATATTCCATTAAAAACCTTCCGGATCAGCTCTCTTCTTCTCTTGGTCCTGCAGGCCTGGAATGGTCCCAGCTCTGTTGTCACCAACCCCTAAGTACCTCCTGCCCCCTGGTTCCCTTCTCTTGCCCATGATAGTCTGGGCCATGCCTTCATTCATTTCCCTTCATTTGTCCCATCGTCCCATCCAAGTGCACCCCTGTGTCCTGCCAGGATCTTTATTTTTTAATTTATGTATGTATGTATGTATGTATTTTTGCAGTACTGGGGATGGAACCCAGAACCCCAGGCTAGGCAAGTTCTCTACCCCTGAGCTACATCCCCAGTCCTTTATTAAATTTTAATTTGAGACAGCTCTTACTCAAGTTGCTGAGGCTGGCCTTGAACTTGCAATCCTCCTGCCTCAGCCTCCTGAGTACCTGGGATTAGTGGTGTGCATCACCATACCTGGCCCTGCCAGGATCTTAACTCCTCCAAATAGGTTCTAGGTGGGAGCCTAAAGGGTCAGAGGTTTTGAAAGTCACAGAGATAACAGAAGAAAAGTTATGAATCATGGCTTGGTGCCTTTCCTTGGGTTCTGGCCAGCCAAGCTTGGGTGTAGGTCCCCTTCTATCCTCTTCCTAGACTCTTGAACTCTACCATGAGCCAAGACTGACTACTGGGTCAACTTTCTCTAGAGAGTCAAGGATTGAGGCATCTAACATGGGCACCAGAAAGCAAGCAGAAGGCTAAATCTTGGTGCAAAAGAAAGATTAACCAATGTGGGCCAGGCAGGAGTAAGAGTTCATAATTCCTTTTTCCTGTCCCCACCCCAGAGGAGTGAGCCTGAGAGTCCTCTGAACAAGATGGTTGGACTGGGCCAGAGCCTCCTTTCCCTCTCCTTCTTTTCTGGCTGAAGTGTCTTCGGCTTGGGTTGTCCCAAGTGCCAGGAGAAGGACACATGAAGCAGAGAGGCCCAGCAGCCTGAGCTAGGCTCTGGCTGAAGCTCTCTGGTTCCAGCCTTTGCCAGGATAGGAGCCCCAGTCAAGCTGGCATGAGCAGCCCAGAGTTCTCCCCTGTGTGGCCCAAGGCAAAGTTAGAGACCACAGCTGGCCCTGGCAGGACATTCAGGAGAAGGGAGCCAGATCTGGACCCTAGCCCAGGGCCCAGTGCTTGGCTGGAGCCTGGCCCTGAGGTCACTACCAAGGTTAGGGCCAACAGCTGAAGAAGTGACAGCATCACACTTCCAGGTGGCCCAAGCCGGGTCAGAGTTTCTGGGGCCCAGAAGAAGCTGGCCCCAACCCTGTTTGAAGAAGTGAAGTTGTTTTCAATTGCAATGGAAAAAAACAACACCCAAGGAAGAGAACACTCCGCCAGGTCTGTGATAACCAGCCTGTCCTCTGGGCTGGCCAGCTCCCAGCAATTAGAGGCTTGGGCAGAGCAGGCTGGGACTCCATTCCCATCGCCACTTTATCCTCCCTCCCAGGATGCTGGCAACCTGACAGCCTTCCAACAGGGCCCTGTCCCAGAGTCTGGGACAAACAAGTATTGGTGAGAGAACCAGCAGGAACCTGGCATCCAGTCTGACCACTTTTCCTTGGTTCCTGGAGACCTTCCCAAGTGATCTCTGCCCCAAGACTCAGTCCCCTCATCTGTAAAATGGGGACATTCCTCAACAAGGCTGATGGAAGTACAAGACGCAAATGGAAGTACAAGGAGACATGATTCCCACATGCTAGTATGCATGAGCACCTTTAGTCCAAAAAAAAAAAATTCAAAATCTGAAATGCTTTAAAATCTATATGACACCAAGCATAGAAAATCCCACACCTAACCTCAGGTGAGGGGTCACAGTTAAAATTCAGATGCAAAAAAAAATATTGTATAAGACCCACCTTTGGTTGTATGCATAAGGTGTATATGCAACAGAAATAAATTTTGAGTCTAGACTTGGGTCCATCCCCAAGATATCTCATGTCTATGCAAATATGCCAAAATTCAAAAAAAAAATGAAATTCAAAACACTTCCAGTCCCAATTATTTCAGATAAGGAATATTCAACCTGTATTAGAATTTGTTGCAATCCCCAAAGCAATTTGTAGGTACAGCTCTGTGGCCTTGACCCAAGTATTGCTAGGACCTTGAAAACCAAGAACCCTCACCACCCGTTGTGGACAGGTGGGTGGGCTTTAGGAGATCAGACAGGCTCAGACCCATTAAAAATGTCATCCTGGACCCCAGGAGCAGAGTCACAGGACCCAGCCACCTCCTGGAAACCAAATCCCAGCTAAAGTCTTGGCCTTAACTTGAGAGGAAATGGCTCCGTGACCCAAACTGCTCTTAAACTGTGGCTTAAAGCCCATTTACGGAGTCAGGAGGATTAAATAGTTCCAATTTAAAACTCAAGTTAGAGGAAACTGCAGGAGAACACAGGATGGTAGAAGTCAGCTCTTCCAGCCTCTTGCAAGCTGCACTGTGGAGGCTCCAAAGGGGAAGGGGCTCTCTGGGCCTCCCTCCCTGCCACTCATGTGGCCCCTTCCTAGCAGCGGCTCCCCCTCACACACTCCACTCCAGCCTCTGAGCCTCTCCACCTCTGGGCCTGCATTTTTTTGTGTTTGTTTCTTAGTGGTTCTGAGGATAGAATCCAGAGCCTGTGCACTACAGGCAAGTACTCTACCACTGAGCCGCGTCCCAGCTCCCAGGCCCACCTTGGCTGTCCCTTTGCCCATCATGTCTTCCCTTCCCTGATGACCCACCGACCTTGTGCCTCCCTCACCCACTTCCTCACCTATCTGTTCTTCCCGTTTCTTCAGCACAGTCGGGAGACCTACAACTCCTCACTCGTCTATCATGTGTTGGGTGTTGGAAGGAAGGAATTGAGTCACGCTCCTCGGGTGGGCTTCCACCCCATCACAGCTCGGCCTTGTTCTGTTGATTTCCTATCCCCTTTTCCCTCAACTCCAGCCACACACAACATTCAGATATCTTTGCTATGCGTTCTTGCATTTGGGGCGATCGTGTGCAATTGGGAGCATACTTCTGGAGTGTCTCTGGCTCCCTTGCCTTGTGGAATAACTCACCTCTGTTTTTGAGTTCTTGATTCAGTCCTGAGTGAAGACCCAGCCCCATTTCAGTGTGTCTCTGCAATCTGCAGCTTCATACTGTGGCAGAGCTCAGGGGTATCTCCAGAAACCACCCCACAAAGGATGCCCCCCCCAAAAAAAATCCAGGGACAAAGCAAATAAGGAGTAGCAGTGTTGGCATTATAGGGGACACTGGCCATGCTCTATCCTACTAGCAGTGTGCCCACCCTTACCTCCTGTCAGATCCTCCAGGGTTTTTGCTTCCCTTGTCTACTTCTTGGTTTTTAAATGTTGGTCTTTGTGTGGGACAGGCAGTATCTGCATTCCCTGCTGGACAGTAATGCCCTGAGGGCAGATTCCTGTCCATCTGTTGATCTACCACAACACTATTCCCAGCAGGACCATAGCACCTGAGACAGGCCCACACACTGTCCTCCTCCCTGGCAGCACTCATGCCCAGCAAGGTCCGCAGCACACCTTCCTGCTGGCCCAGCAACCCTCCAGCACCCACTGCTGGGGCTCCTGGCCTCTCTGACCTCAGAGGCAGGGGTTGAACTCCCATTCTGACCCTGTCAATCAAGTCTACAGTCCCTTTCCTGGACTTCTTAGTGGTACAAGAAGTGTCCGAATTTCTGAACAAATTTAGAAGAAAAGTCCAAATAAATAAAGGGCCCTGGGTTATGTTCACAGCTACTGGCAATTTTCTACATGGCACCAGGGCAGGAGGCTGAGCCTTGGGTTCAGGTCTGGAGGACTGAGGCGGGAGGGTTGGGAGGATAACAAGCTCTAGCCCACATTTAGACACACACAATAACCCAAACTGTTCCCATACAAACTGTTCCCACCTACATTTCCCCTCTCTCAACCCAGATGGGTCAGGTGTCACAGGTGGATCAGGTGAGAGCTGTGAGGAATCTCAGTGAGCTGGATGAAGTTAAAAGATGGATCACATGGATAGGAATGAGGAAGAGGATGGGGAACGAGAATGAGGGAGAACAGGGAGAAGGGAAGCGAGGGACGTGAACAGGCAAAAGCAATATCGCTGTGCAGATAGATTTCAAGTTCCAGGGGCCACTACACAAGGGATACACCTGCCACCAAATAGGGGTGCCCCTCACACAGCCCACAGTGTAGGCTGCGGGGCCCAGTGGCAGCCCAATCAGGGAGACACCTTGAGAGCCAGGCTAAGGTGTCTGGCCTCCACCTGTTAGACAAGGAGGTAACTTTGGGCCAATTTGAGCTATAAGAGACCTGGCCCCGTGGTGGACATTGTCAGTGTAATGAGAGTTCCTTCTAATCCTCATGCCAAATCCATGAAGACAACATGGTATTGTCCCAGTTAACAGATGAGGAAACGGAGGCACAGAGGCTAAGCACATTACCCAATGACCCACAGTTACTGAGTGATGGAACCAGGACTTTCCCGCTGTCCCCAGGCCTCTGAATCCAGAGCCTGAGCTAAGATTATCAAGGAAAGTGTGTCAAAATAAGAGAGAGGCCCCTGCGTGAAGGGGCTTGCGGATCCAAGGGGTCCCTATGAGAGAGGAAGACAAGGGATCCCTATAAGAGAGGAAAGAGAGAACGTGATACCTGGAAGTCAAGAGGAGACTTCAGGGCCCCTGAGTGAACAGCCTGGGGACAGCAGGACCCACTGTGGTGGGGGACTTACCAACAAAAGCCACTCTAAGAAGTTGCCAGCATTATTTCTCTCTGAAAATATGTACTGTCCTCCTCCTGTGAGGACTTGGCAGTGGGTTCGGGTTGTTGACATTACTGTACTTACATAGCCTTGAGTCCCTGGATCTCCCTGTGATGATGTCCCTAAGAGGGTTTTGGCTAGAACTTTGGCCCCCAATTCTCATTGGACCCTGGAGGCCAACCTGTTGGTACTAGCAACTTCAAATCTTTCTAAAAGCATACATTAGTCCATTTTCTATTATTATAATGAAATACCTGAGTCAGGCTAACTTTATAAAGAAGAGAGTTTATTTAGTTCATAGTTCTGGAGTTTCAAAGTCTAAGATGTGGCGGCCTCATTGGTGTAGCCTCTGGTGAGGGCCTAATGGCTGATGGTATCACAATGGCAGGAGTACATGGAAAGAAGAGATCACATCTCAAAATGGAGAACCAGGAAAAAAAGGCTCCCACAATCCCTTCCAGGAGCACCCCCAGTGACCTAAAGACCTCCCACTAGATCCCACCTCTCAAAGGTTTCCTGCCACCTTTCAACACCACCTCACTGGGGACCAGACTTTCAACACATGTAGCTTTGAGTGACCCACACACAAAACACAGCCTCTCAACTCCTTTGCTGTGCTGAGCAAAGAGAATCTGGGAGTAAAGAGAATCAGGATCTCAAGAGATAACTGAGGGACATGTCCAGTTCAACTCCCAAGGGTCCTTAATATAGAGACTCAGTCAAGTGTCATGTCAGGGCATGCCACTTCAATATTTAAAGCCCTCTATGGAAAGGCAAATAAATCCACAAGGATATACCATCTCACACCATATAAATTGGTTAAAATTTAAAAGTCTAACCACACCAAGTGTTGGCAAGGACATGGAAGCACAGGAGCTCTGTATTCTAGGGAAAGGATGAATAGTGACAAGCACGCTGGAAAACTGCTGAGAATTTTCTAAATAATTAAATATACACCTATTCTGTGAATGTTCATTTCTACTCTTAGCTAGCAACCCAGGACAAATGAAAACATTTCCACAAACAGACATGTATAAGAACATCTGATGCAGCTTTATTTGTAATGACACAACACTAGAATCAATTCAACTGTCCATCAATAGCATAAATGATCAGATCATAAAATATTTCATAAAGTAAAACACTACCCAGCAATAGAAATAACAACATGGATGGATTTCAAACCCATTTTGCTGAATTAAGAAAGCCAGATACAATAGAGAGCAGAGTTCTGGAACAGTCAAAACTAATCTATAGAGATAAAGCAGATAAGCTGTTGCCTGGAGCCAGAGTCTGGGGGCTGGGAGGGGAGGGATTGACTGAGAGAGGCAGAGGGAAATTTGGGGATGATAGAAGTGTTCTGTCTTGATGGGACTTGTGGTCACGTGGCTATATATGTGTGTCTAAATTCACCAACCTGTGTACTTTTTTCAATAGTATCTTTTATTGTATTAGGTCAATTACATCTTGACAGAGACAATTTTTTAGATAAGCTCTCCAAGGCTTTGCATCATAACTAGAATCTCAAGCCCTCTGTTATGGTTTAGATGCGGTATTCCCCAAAAGCTCACATGTGAGATGATGCAAGAAGGTTCAAAGGAGAAGTGATTGGGTTGTAAGAGTCTTAACCCAATCAGTGATTTAATCCCCGATAGGGATCAACTGAGTGCTAACTAATGTGGTGGGATGTGGCTGGAGGAGGTGGGAATTAGTGTGTACATTTTGTATCTGGAGAGTGGACACTCTCTCTGCTTCTTGATCACCATCATGTGAGCTGCTTCCCTCTGCCACAACTCCTCCATGATGCTCAGCCTCACCTCGAGCCCTGAGAAATGGAGCCGGCCTTCTATGGACTAAGACCCCTGAACCCGTGATCCCTCAAATAAGCTTTTCCTCCTCTATAGTTGTTCTGGTCAGATCCTTAGTCACAGGAGCAAAAAATCTAACTAAATCACCCTCCAATCTCCTGCCCACTCCCTTGCACCCTACTCTCCTGCCTAACTTTCCGACCTCAGGACTCCTTGGCCTTCCAGCTCATTTCTCACTAGGCTGTGGCACCTGCAGGGACAATGTGCCTCCTGGGGGCATCAAGAGCCTGGTCCTTCTCCTGCCTGCCTTTCAGAGCAGTTTCCCTCCTCCCTGCCAGCAGAGTAGACCACTTAAGTTCTCTTTAGAGCGTCTCTCTGACACTCCCCTTGTCTGTGTCCCACTTGACAGGTCAGCTCTAAGGAAGCAGGGACTGCACACATCCTCACTGTGGACAGCCCCATCCTGTGCCTGACAGGACCAGGCAGGTCTGGGGCTACTGGGCCACGGGAGCACTCAGAGGAACAGGGAGGAGGTTAACAAGTCACTTCAGTGGAAGCAGACGTCCATCCAAGCAGTGACATCCTGGCCGTGGGGACAGGTTAGCAAGCAGGGACAGGAGGCAATACCAAGTCATGCCCATGCACAGTGACCTTCCTGGGAGGAGCCCCTCCCGCCACCTGTGATCCTGACTGCGGAACTACCCCCCCCTCCATCTGCAGGCTCGCCATTACCTTCATCCTTCCTCCCAGCTGTCCAGCCTGATACAACTCCATTTCAAACACGTGGGCGCTTAGGTGGCCTTTCCCAGGAAGTGGTTCCGTGCTGACCATCAGGGAAGGCTGGCCCTGGAAGGAGGTGGGCCACCTCAGCTAGCCTCGACCCCACCCTTACAATCAGCCACCCACGGTGACTGCAGAGTCAATGGGGCTGAGGGACCTTGAACAAATGATTTACATTTGGATCCATATCCATTAAGCCATGGTTACAATTTCATCCCATCAGAACAAGACAGGCAAGCTTGTGATATGAATCATTCATGTTTCAACAGAGTCTCAGTCATATGCGTGTCACACAGGATCAGGATTGATTTGTGGAGTAAATAAGGCAGCAGCCCATGGCTCTGGATGCAAATCATCTACTTCTGGACTATGGGTGCAGCTCCTCTCTCTAAACAGAATCCCTCCCTGCCCTGTCATGTGGCTCACCCCAGTGCCTTCTCTGGGCCTCATTATGAATGGGGTCCTCCCTGCAGCTGCCCACCCAGCATGGCATTGTCCTCACTGTCCCCCTGTAACTGGAGTAAGTTTCAAAGACTCTGGTCAGAGGAAAGAAGCAGAGAAGAACCCAGAACTCTCCAGCTCTGCCACCACAAGGTCCCACCTGAAGGAGAAGTTTGCTTGGAAGCTCAGCAACTGCTGGAGTGGGTGTTGACTTTGGGCTCCCAGGAGCCCAGTCAGCTCTGCGCTCAGCTCCCAAGGAGGTACTCAGGCATTTCTTGCCTACCCAGCATATACCCTCCCACTTCTAACCAGACCCCAAATTTTCCAGCTTTAAGTTGGGTACCTATTGGAACTGATCCAACAGGACATCTCATCTCCCTCACCCTAGGGAGTTTCAGTGATAGGCACAAGACTCAAGTCAGGCAAATGAGATGTGGACAAGATGTTTTCTGAAATCTTCCAGAAAAGATATTTCCCTGGGCTGGGATTGTGGCTCAGTGGTAGAGCGCTCGCTTAGCATGGGGCGGGACCCAGGTTCCATCCTCAGCACCACATAAAAGTAAAGGCATTGTGTTGGGCCCATCTACACCTAAAAAAAATATTTTTTAAAAAGATATTTCTCTGTACTACAGGAATTTGGGCAGGCAGAGGGTAGGGTGGGATGTGTGTGTGGGGGGGTATCTCTGTGAGGAAGAACATGAGTGTAACTGCTACTGGCAGCCACTCTGCTACCAAGAGGAAATTCAATCTCAGAATGAGACTGTTGGAGGTGAAGAGTAGAGAGCAAAAAGGGCTACATGGCCCTTGTGATACCACTGAGCTGCATGATCCTCTCCTGAAATCCATACAATCCTTGAGGATATTGATTATATAAATCAATAGAGTTACAGGAGCAAAAAAATCTGGATTCAGGAGCTAAAAACAACATCTCCAGTCCCTAGGCTGTCTCTGATTCCCTTTCTCCAATCTATTCCAGATGGGTTTGCTTTCAGCTACCTCATGGTGGCAATGTGGCTGCCACTAGTTCCAGGCCTTCCCTTGTTCAAGAAGAAAGAAAGCATTTCTTCTTACGCAAGCCCCAGGATTGAGTTCAATTGAACCAACTTGATGGACGGACCTACCATGAACTCATAGCTGTGCCCAGATCTGGCCCCACGCTGCTGCTGTGGAGAGCAGGCTGAGCTCTACTGAAACCATACAGTGTGAGAAAAGAGGTGGGAGGAATGCAGGTCCCCAGGGCATGAGGAGAAGGGAAAATGGTGGCAAAGTCCATACACCCACCATAGTGCCCTTTCACCAACCCCAGGAAGGCTGCCCATCCTGCTCTACACCCTGACCCATCCACATGGCCAGTAGCCTTTCTGCCACCCCACGTTAGCCAGCCTCTCCCACAGCCAACCCGGAAACCACTTGTTACCCAGGAAGCACCACCTCTAGGACTGTGTCCCAGACCTTGCCTCCCATCTCACAGGGCTCTCTCGGCCCCACGCCCCTCCCCTGGCCTCCCTGTGGTTAATGCTCAGCCCACCACCCTCTGCAGCCTCCCCCCTTCCTAGTTCAGCCTGGCACTGGTGGTTGAGCAGTTAACCCACTCAATTGCCAACAACCTGCACAGTTCCGCTGCATCTCCAACCAAGCCTAACAAATACTCCATCACAAATAAGTGGAAATGGGTCCTTTCTTAAATAAACAGGAAGCTGAGGCTGCTGGAGAGTCCCCAACAAAAAATCCAGGATCCTCCATGGCACCTGATCCTTCAGGAATCCCCAGCCTAAACCATGAGTCCAAGGTCGCTGTGTAAACCCAGCCCCTCTACTGTCCTCCCCACTGCCCCCTCCTCAGAGCCTCCCCGTGGGCTTGTAGGGAAAGCTTCCTGACCCCCCAAACCCCGTTCTTACACAGGAATGATACCCCTGCCTGCCCAGGTAAGGGTTAATAAGATTAGCTGTCACTGAGATGCACCCACCCCCAGACTCCGGATGAAGATAGAAATGGTATTTATGATTTCTACCCAACGTTTCTGGAAAGGATTTAAGGTGCTTACGAGGATACACATATATAACGAGATTGCATAAATTAAATGTGGGAGCAAAAAAAAGAACGAAAAACAAGGATGGAGATGTAATGGGGAGCAAGGAAGGAGGCTAACGTGAAAACAAAGAGCAAAATGAGCTCGACGCTTGCCGCCGTGGATGAGCCGCAAACGTGTCCCAGAGCTTTCTGGCAGTTAACCTGAAGAAAGCAAGCCAGTCTGCTGGAAGCTGCAGCAGGCTCGGTCACATTAAAATGCACACACAATTACCACGGAGACCTCCCAGCAGCGACAGGAGTGTCTCCCAAGGGACCAAGGGGCAAGGATGGGGGAGGAGGAGGGGATTTGATAGGCGCTCCTCCCCAGGGTGTGGGCTTGGAAGCTGGCGTGGCAGGCAAGTGACAGGGACAAGGATGTTTCTAAGTCACCCCGCTGCCTGCAGCAAGGCAGTGAAGGGGACTCTGCAGTTACCAGTACCCTGGGCAGGAGCCAGGCTCATATGTCAGGCTCCAGATGAGCTCCAGGAGCTCAGCCCAGCCTCTCCTCCTGCCTCCGCCCATGGAACGACACTCTGCCTTCTAGGGAGAGCCCTCCGCAGCTGCGCCAGGGCCTGTTTGTGCTTGGTGGGGTGGAGCACCAGCTGGTCCCCTTCAGGGCATCCCTGGACCCAGCAAGTCCTGTCTACTCTTTCTTGGGCCTCCAACTCCTCACTCCTTCTTCTGTTTAGCCCATAAGCATTTACTAAGCAGGTGCAGCCTGACACTGTGACGATTAGAGAGGAAAGAGAAATGTTTCAACCAAAGCTACCTGCAACTAATTCAGCCATTTAAGAGGTGACATGGACTCAGGGGAGCCCAGCTGTCTCAAGAGGTTCCCTTGAGGACCAAGGGTGGTGGCATGGCTCAGGAACACTGTGGAAGAAAGGTTCAAGGTAGCAGAGGTCAGAAGGTTGGGTCAATGTGCACCAACAGATGAAGACTCCTCCAACATCTGAGAGAGGCTGTGGGAAAAGTGAAGGGTCTCCCAGAAACAGCTTGAGGACCATGGGATAGGTAAAGACCCTACTGTCTGCGGTGTCCCAGATAGAAAGAGAGGCAGGACCCAAGGCCACTTGACTTCATTGCAGAGTGACTTCATCTGTATCCCAGGCCCACAAGATTCTGGACAGTCCTGCCATACGTGAACAATAGTACCTTTATAGCATCTTTTTTAAAAAAAATTTTTTTAGTTGTTGATGAATCTTTTATTTATTTATATGCAGTGCTAAGACTCAAACTCAGTGCCTCATGCATGCTAGGCAAGTTCTCCACCACTGAGCCACAAGCCCAGCCTTATAGCATCTTTTTCTTTCTGATTACAAAAGTAATACACCCTCAATACAAACAATAACAACTTTAAAATGCAAAGGGAAAGCATGAAAATTAGTCCCAATTCCACCATTTATTGTGATTAGGGCTGCTCTCATTTTGGTGCAAAACCTGCAAGTCTTTTTTTTTATTAATACTTATCTATGTATTTTGCAAAACTGCCTAGAAAAATCTCTATGGCCAAAATCAAGATTTAAAAAGGTAAACTGGGGGAAAATGTTTGCAACTCATGTCATTGAAAATGAGCTAATTTCCTCATACACAAATAGATTCTAGAAGTCACAAGAAGGAGATGGGATTGCAATGTGACACAATAGCATATAAGTTGGGGTGGAGGCAAATGGCATGGATGGTCTTTGCGTCATCCAAGAAGAAGAGGAGGGTATTGGTTAGACTGCAGGCTTTGATGAGTTAAGGACATATGTAGTGATTTCTACGGTGACCCCTAAAAAAATTGGACAGTTCCAGAATTCAAAACAGTGGTTACCTGTGGGAGAAGAAGGGCTCAAGTCATGAAAGGGTACCTTCTGTGGAGTTGGGTTCTGGTTTTCTGGGCGTGTTTTAGTTCCTGATCTGCTTGCTGGTTACCTGAAGGTTGATCACTATTCAATTCACTGTACAAATTCAGTTTATGCACTCCTCAGCACGTGTGCTAAGTGTTACAATTTTTAAAAAGAATATTAGAAGATTCTCAATCCATTCCTAACAAGTAGAAAAATATTAGCCATTTTTCAAAGATCAAATATTTGAGAAGTCACTTTGTTGGCAAGGGGGTGGAGAAATGGGTTCTCCATACATTCCTGATGGAATATAAATTGACATATCCTCCAATTTCAACTCAAATTCCCAGATCCAGAGCTTTTTCCACTTCCAGGATCTTATCCTACAAATATTTACTTGAGCAAAAGCTTCTTCATTGCAGAAGATAGGAAATAATCCAGCATCTGTTTTCAAATGCAGTCATACCCTGGTATTGGTTCCAGGAACCAAAAGTCATGGATGCTCAAGCTCATTATGTAAAATGAGGTGGTATCTACATATAACCTATGCACAACCTCCCGTATCTTTTAAATCATTTCTAGATTACATAGTACCTAATACAATGCAAGTGCTATATATGTGGTTGTTATACTATATTATTTAGGAATAATGACAAGGAAGAAAATCTGGGCATGTTCAGTTGCAGACAGTTTTTTTTCTCAAAATACTTTCTGTCCAAGTTTAGTTGAATCCACAGCATGAAGGCACGGACACAGAGGACTAACTGTGTGGTACTTCTGTATAGGGAAATTTTACACAGCCATAAAAAGGACACTCCTCGAGGGGTGGGTGTGGAATTATAGACGTGACACATTAGGTGAGAAACAAGATACAAAGCAGTGTGTACAGTGTGCTACCATTTGTATGAAGGTATCTGGGGACTAGGTATCATGTGTATGCATTTGTTTAGACAGTCACAAAATTTCTAAAATAGGACATCCCTGGAAGGCTACACAAGAAACCGATAACATTGGTTCTGCCGGGCTTGAAGGCATGGTTAGAAACCACGTCTTTTACTATATACATTTTTGTGTTTTGGGAACTTTAAAGCAGAAAGTACATACACAACAATACAAGCCAAACTCGGAGGGATTGGGGAATCCACCTTGCCTCAGCCCAGCCAACCCCCTCCCCACAAATTTTTTGCGGAAGCTATAGGAAGGGAAGGGGACAGTGGCTCATTGGAGCAGCTCTTTTATTGTTACTTGGGTGTATGCCCATTCCTCCCAGGGAGGGTGGAGTTGAGGCTCAAGGTGGAGGCTCTGTTCTGCCTCCTTCCTGGTTCCATCATTTTTCAGCCAGCCCAAGGGACCCGTGGTCAGCTCTCCTAGAACAAGAGCAAGGCGAGACAGCAAAAAGCAGAGGAGCTGGAAAAAAAACGTCCAGAGGCAGGTCCTGGCTTAGTGCAAGCCTGCAGCCACTTGAGAGGAAAAGAAGGGAGGGAAAGTGTCCCCACCTAGGGACACTGAGAGAGGAGGACACCCCACACCCAGGTGACAAAACCCCACTGCTCCTGCTTCCCTAGGAGGGAGGCGGGCCGCACCGCACACAGGAGCTACGTTTATTTCTACAAAACTTGGCTCATTTTGTTCACGCTGTTTTATAGCCTCCTTTCCCCACTTTATAGCTTATCAGGAACATTTTCTCACATCAATAACTGCTCTTTTATTGCCTGATTTTTAATGACCAAAGTTTACTCAACCGATTCACTGTGAAACGCTGAGATTTTTTTCATGGTCATAAACAAGGCTTGGATGGAAATCGGTACAGCTCAATTTTTGTGCCCAGTCTTAGTTGTATCTATAGAATAATACCCTAGACCCTTCTGGTTTAGGCATATACACATTTTGTAGCTTTTTATGCCTATCACCAGGTTTCCTTTAAAAGTGTTGGGCCCACTTTATGCTGAGGATGAGTCAATCTTCCAACTCCCTTCTAAACCTAGATGCCCATGTGGTTTTATGTCTACCTAGTTCATATTGGCTAAAGGGGAGTGTCTCATTATTACTTTAATTTCTCTCTCTCTCTCTCCCTCCCTCCCTCCCTCCCTCCCTCTCTCTCTCTCTCTCTCTCTCTCTCTCTCTCTCTCTCTCTCTCTCTCTTTCTCTTTATACTAAGGATTGAAACCAGGGTGCTCTACCACCAAGCTACATCTTCAACCCTTTTTATTTTTCATTTTGAGACAGGGTCTTGCTAAGTTGCCCAGACTGGCCTCAAACTTGTGATCCTCCTGCCTCAATCTCCAGAGTCTCTGGGATTGTAGGCGTGCACAAGCATGTGCCACCATGACCAAAAATTAGCATCCTTTGATGATTAAGTGCTTTGAGCTTTTTTATGTGATAATTTCTTCATTTTCATTTCTAACACAAATCATCTGCTTGTATACTCATACAGAACCCACATCTTCTTGCTCTCTGTCTTTGCTTAGGCCTGACATCCCTCCCTCCATATACACTCACAGCTATCAAAATTCTACCCATCCCTCAATATCAAGGTCAAGATCAAATGCCCCACCCTGGCATTCCCTCAGGCAATCACTCCTGACTTCCCACAGCTCTTGGCTTAAAGCGTTTGCTGTTTGGGTCCAAGTTCAAGGGTCACATTTCCATGCCTGTATGTCCACTATTTGCACGAGCAGTTCACTGTACTCCTCAGCCTCAACACTCAGCCACTGCCCCTCACCTGAGGACCCCAGGTCAACGACATTTACTGGCACCTGCTATCCATTTAGGACTCCATTCCTGCCCAAAAGCCCCTCAGAGTCATGAGCACCAAGTATAGTCCCTTTCTGACAGGCAGCTGCTTTGAGCCTGAGGCAGTCTGACCCCAAGCCCAGGCTTGCTCCTCCTGACGCAGTGAGCTGTCATAGGGAAATGACATAGTGTCTGAGACCCATGGCATCTCCCCCCAGGCGGGCAAGAGAGAAGGCACAACTCCAGGTTCCCAGCTGAGATTCTTCTCTGTTTGAAGCGGAGCCTGATGGCGAGGAGGGTGAAGCCCCTGGAAATGACAGATGAGGAAGAAGGGAGAATGGGAAGGGAGCCTTAAGTGATCACTCATGTGAGATTTTTAAGAGTGGATTTCCGTATTGTTGGACCTCTTTCAGCAACGTCCAGCACTGGCTATCTCAGGTAGGTGTTCTCTGGTCACTTTTGTATTTTGACAATTTTTACCCACATGAGGCATTGAGAGTATGATCCCCAAAGAGGGCGATGGACACCCCTGAAGTACCCAGAGACCTGAAGGCTGAGGGTCTTCTGGTCAGGTGATGAACAGGGAGGAGGCCTTCTTCAAGATGGGCTGGGGAAAGTCATTGGTGGGGGTGCTGTGGGATACACTGAAGCCACAAGAGGCAAGGATGCCAAGCCTTTGAGTTTGAACTTCATCCTGAAAGCCACAGGATACCTTGAGGAGTGTTAGCCAAAAAAAAAAAAAAAAAAAAAAAAAAAATGACACATATTGGCATTCTAGGGCTGGGACGAGAGCCACCTTTCTCTGGAGATACAGATGCCACCACAAATGAGAGGCAGGCATACTTGACCCAACCGCCCCAGCCCCACCTACAGGAAGCGGCAGAATGCATTTAGGGATTGCCTTGAGCCCTTCTCACTCCAGATGTAGTAAAGTACAAGGTGCACCCTCCGGAAGGTCCCCCAGGGCAGGGACACTCTGAGAGGCATTTTCCAGCCTAGTGAGCCCCCAAGATGTTAGAAGCACCTGGCCCCGCTGGCCACCAACACCCAAGCCCAGCCCTAGCTGGGGACACTCCTGGTGTCAGCATCAAAAGGCAACTCTGCAGTCGGGGTGACCTTGGCTCCCAGCGCTGAAGGAGATGACAAATTTCTTTTCTTCCTGCTGAAAACATAATCCATCCTTTCATGGGCCTCTGGGGACTGGCGGCACAGCACATGCATTATGGAAGCTTTTGCCTGTGCTCATTTCGGTTGTCGACGGCGCTGGCTCAGCTCCCACTCTTCCTTTAAGCCCTTCGGAGACTGCGAGAGTATTTCAGCGCCAAAGGGCAGATTCAGGGATGTTCCTGAAAAACATCACATTTCTCTATCAACTGCAAGCTGTTCTGGTTTCTGGGCTCCAATTTCTTAATTTAGGCAAGAATAAGTTCCTATTACATTCCAGGGACTGGACCCAGTATAACCAGCCACAGTTGTGCTGCATGCTTGGGGGATCCAGCCCTGACCTGTGGGTTGAGAGGATCTTCCCAGAGAAGTGTGGGTCTGTGGTCAGGCAATGGCCAGGGAGGAAACCTCTCTGAGGATGGACTGGAAAAGGCACTGGCAAGGGTGCTGGTGAGTTCAACTGAGGCCAGTTCACCACAGACAAGGATGCCAAGGCTTTGAGTTTGAATTTCATCCTGAAAGCCACGGGAGACCTTGAGGGGTGTGGGTCAGAAAAGTGACACCAACAGATTGGCATTCCAGGAAGATACGTAGACAATCTCCAGACACTCGCAGGAAGGAGTATTAGAACAGTTCAGGAAGAAGGAGAAAGGGACCCCTTTGGGGAAGTGGCCGGTGGATAAAGGAAGAAGTTCACATATAAGACGTTTTGTGGGACTTACCTATTTTTGTTTTTGTTTTTGTTCTTGTTTGTTTTCTTTTGGTTTTGTCCTGGGAATTATATCCAGGGCCTTGTGCATGCTAAGCACATGTTCAACCACTGAGCTATGCCCTGACCCCTAAAGCTGCACTTAAGAGAAGGAATTCAGTGAAATAAGCAGTAAGTGGGAGGACCAGGAGAATGCAAGTGGCGGTGGCCCCCGTCCTGTGAGCACTGGGAGGTGGAGGGGCTGCTGCAGGGGAGTGGGGACGGGGGGAGGGTGGATGAAGGCCACAGAAAAGCAGCAGGTGCAGGTTGAAAGGCAGAGGGCTCAATGTGGGGCAAATTGAGTTTTAAGCACCTTTGGAATGTGGAGATGTCCAACAAGCAAGATGGGATTGGTCAAGCAGAGAATGCACCCCAGGCCTGCTGGGTGCTGGTACCTAGCTGACCCACTGTGGGAGAGACAGTTGTCTAATAGTCACATGATAAAGGACTGGTGACCTTTGAGACAAGGCCTTTTAGGCTGAGGCCTGCATGGGGGGAGGGTGAAGATGAGGACCTGGAAGCAGGAAAATGATACAGACACCTCTAGGAGAGACTGCTGGAATATCCACAGCACCCAGAGAGGCAGGGTGAGGACAAGGTCAGGAGAGAGGAGAGCTGGAGATGGTGCAGCTGGCTTACATCTTTGTTTGTTGGAACAGGATCCTGTTATATTGCCCAGGCTGGTCTCCCACTCCTGGGCTGACCATCCTCCTACCTCAGCCTCCCCAGTAGCTGGGACTATAGGTGTGCACCACTGTGCACAACTGTCTTACATCTTATATGGCAGATATGGGCATCCAAGAACATCATTTTTCCTCCTCCTTATTGGAGCCTGAGTACATTAATGAAAACTACCAAATAAAGGGCAACCTCCACCATTGGATGTTTATCTGGAGGAAGTGGAGCAGGAAAGAACAGTAAAGGGCAATGAGGAAAGTGGGAATTATATGCCCAATCAGTCTGCAGTTTGCAAATGACAGTTTCGAAAAGTACAGTCATACCTCAGGGTCAATAGGTACCCAAACCCAAGGATGCTCGGGTCTTGTATAAAATTGAGTAGTATTTGTATGTAATTTACACACATCCTCCCATACATTTTAAGTCATCTCTAGCCTACTTATATGCTGAATACAATGCAATTGCTAAATAATTACTTGCTATAATGTATCAATGGGGAATAGTGACAAGAAAAGAAGTCTGTATATTTTCAGAGCAGATACAATCGTGGTAGGCCTAAATCCATAGTGCACAAATGAGATGTGAGGCAAACACTGCTCTAACTACAAGTGTTGGGAGAGACTGAGTATTTGGAATGGCAGGAGGATAAAACAAGGAATGCCCACACTTCATTTCACTCATATGGATTCGGTGTTGTGTTAAGCACACAGGAAATTCTGGGTTTGCTTATGGGAAATTTTTGGAAATTTTGTTCGAATGCTTTCTATCCACAGTTGGTTGAATCCATGGATGAGGAATTCAGGGTCACATAAAGCCAACTGTGCCCAGAATACTGAAGAGACACAGTGAGAGGAAACCACCCTGTCAGATATTAAAATACTATAAAACCTCAATATCAAAACTGAGCAATTCTGTGCAGATACAATCTTGACAGACCCATAGAGCAGATGTGATCCCAAACACATACAGGAAACTAGTCAATGTGAAGGCAGAACCACATAAATCTGTTAATAAATGACATTGGGATAAATTGGTAGCCTTCTGGAAAAAAGATTGTTAGATCCATACCTCACACCACATCAAGATAATTTTTAATTGGATCAAAAATTTAAATGTGTAAATGAAAGCATCAAAGTATGGAAAGAAAACATGGGTGGATTACCTTATAAACTTAAAACAAAGAAGACTTTTTCAAGCCATGACTCAAAATCTAGCAACCATAAAAGTCTGATAAATTACACAAAAAGAAAAAAATAAATAAAAAAACTTCTGCAGGGCAAAAGACACTATAAACAAAGTCAAAAGATCCATTGAGGAAAAATATTTGTAATTCAAATTACTGTCAGAAGATAAATCCTTAATATGTAAAAAGCTCTTATAAACTAATAAGAAAAAGTTTAATAATTCCAATAGAAAAATTGAGAAAGGACATGAACACATACTGAAGTTCAAATGACTCTCAACATAAATAAAGATATCTAACTCCCTCATCATAAGAGGAATGCTAATTGGCCCTGCAGAGTCTCCTCAATATTAGCTTGCAGAAAATTAAATTTGAGGGCACCCTTTCTTGATGAGATCATGTGGGAAGTGGTATCACCCTAGTGAAACGCAACTGGGTAATGATTATTAAAACTGTACCTGTTGTAACTTTTCCTTAAATTTTTTAAAAATTGACAGATAACCCTGTTTCATATCATATATAACACAATGTTTTGAAGTACATATACACCGCAGAATAGTTAGATCTCACCAATTAGCAAATGCACTACCTCACACCATTATTATCTTTGTGGTGAAAGCACTGAAGATCCACTGTCTTTGCATTTTGCAAGAATAGAATATCTTGTTAACTACAGTCACCTTGTGGCACACTAGAGCTCTGAATTTATTCCTCCTATCTTACTGTAATTATGTATACTTTGTCCCTGCTCCTCCCATCTCCCACCACCCTTCCCAGCCTCTGGTAACCACCTAGAATGGAGCAGAATCTCTAAGTCCACACATTAACTTCTTCAGATTCCACAATGAGTGAGATCATGCAGTACTGGCCTTCTTGTGACTGGTTTATTTCACTCTACATAATGTCCTTCAGCTTCATCCTTATCACCAATGACAGGATTCCGTTCTTGTTTGGCAGCATGGCATTCCATTGTGTATATGTGCCACATTTTATTTATCCACTCGTTGGATAACGGTCACAAAGGTTGATTCCATATCCTGGCCATTGTGAAAAGTGCTGCAATGAACATGGGGGTCCAGATGGGATTTCTACATACCAGTTCATTTCCTTTGAATATATACCCAGTAGTAGGATTGCCAGATCACATGATCGTATTATTTTTAATTTGGGGGGGACCCTCCACACTATTTCCCATAATGGCTGTACTAACTTAAATTCCCATGCATTCACCCTTTGACCCAGCAGCTTCACTTTGGTAAGTGTATCATTTACATCTTCCTGAATGTCTGAGAACAATTGGTTGGAAACCTATGTGAAGACACAGGGGACTTCTTTAATAAAAAAAAAAAAAAAGAAAAAAGAAAAAAGAAAAAAAGAAAAGTGTACATCACAGCAGCACATGGAAAGATCTTGAATCATGCTATCTTCCCATTTTCATATTTGGATCCAACTTCCTCCTGCTCAGAGCCCCTGGAGACTTGTATGACAGTGACAACGGTTGCTTTGTGCTCTTTCTTGTATTGGATTCAGCCAGTAGAGATGAGGCAGAGGGATTTATTCCCTCCCTGTAGAGTCCCCTTGGCTGGATGCACCTTTGATCAAAGGTCACAATTCTTGCTTGGCAGCCCTGTTCACCCATATCCCCCCCCCCTCCAGGTCTAGGGTAATAAGAATAAGAGTCACCCCTTGTGTGACTTCCCTATGTCCTACGATACCCCCATAAAGACTTCCTTTAGCAAACGCTCCTCAAATTGCCCAATTTGAGCATGCCATCTGTTTTCTGCCAGGCCCCTGACTGATGCAGCAGCTATTTATAAAAAGGACGAGGATGCACTCTAGGTATCAATCTGGAAAGATTTCCAGGGTACCTTGTTAAGTAAGAGTATATAGTGTTACCTTTTATGTGAGAAAGGTGGAGGGAGAGGGAGAATATATAGCTGCATCTGCTTGTATTTGCATAAAGAAACACCAGAAAGATCCACAGGAGGCTGATAAAGGTAGTTGTCAGTCAAGGAGCGTGGAACGGAGGGAGTGAGGGAAAAGGGCATGCAGGACTTTCCTCTCTGTGTATTTGATTTGTGTCTGTCTCCTTCGCCCTGCTCAGCTTTATGAAACTCTAAGGGAACAACTGGATGGAGCACTGGGCCTGCTGTGGGTATCAGTCTTTCCCAGGCACTTGACCACATGGGATGCTAGGTGTTAGGTCCCCCCAACAAATTCATATGTTGTAACATAACCCCCATTTTGATAATTCTGAGAGGTAGGAGAGATGATTAGGTCCCTTATAAAAGGGACCAAAGGGAATTCCTTCAGCCTTCCTACTATGCAAGGACAGAGCTAGAAAGCACGATTTATGAGCCAGAAAATGGACCCTTACCACACATAAAATCTGCTGGTACTTTGATCTTGGACTTCACGGCCTCCAGAACTGTGAGCAATGAAGGTCTGTTATTTACAGGCCACCAGTTTACGGTGTTTTATTATAACAACAGAACAGACTAAAACACTGGGTCTCTCCTAAGTCAGAAGTCCCTGGCCTTGGGTTTAGGGAAGTCAGCATCAATCTCAAGAGAGGCAGAAAAGATGCAACTCACACATTTCCAAGGAGAACCAAAGCAGGAAAACAAGAATTAATCTGATTCCCCTTCCCAGGAGTGTGGACATCCCATAAACTCTCATTCATTGAATTGTCTAATAGCAATTTGTTTCAAGGAAAATCAAAATTGGCTCCAGTCCGTGAGCACCTCTTTAGGAAGCCTGAGAGGGGAGAAGCTTCAGGAAATCTCACAGTTGCCTCTGGACTCCCTAAAGCGGGCTCCACATACCTTTTCCAGTCTTCTCCCCTTCTGCTTCTGAGACACTGTGTGGATCCTAGGCACTTGATTCTGACTTCTCTAGTCCAACAGGGATCAAGAGTAGAAAGTCCTCTCTTGGGAGACCCTGCATTTAATTTGGCAGGGAACCCCCTACACTAGATTCAGATTTGCCTCGGCACTTCCCCAGAACCTGACTGAGGACAGGGGCCTCCTCTGCAAAATTGAGTGTTCTAACCCCAGGTTCCCAAGGCTGCCATGAGATATTAGAAGGTAAGCCATTTCATACAGCACCTGGGACATATAACAAATGTTGATCATGGAGAGGATGAGATGCCAGGAGGAACAAGAGGCAAAGCCAACCTGAAGGGGGCCCTGGATTTCCTATCACCTGCACCCTGCCCACTCCTTCCCTACTCCCCCAGAACCTGCCAAAATGCTGGACATGTACTTTTGGTGCCAGCCTGGCTTGGATATTTTTTCTACACTTTGCTTTGGTTTCAGTTAGCTGCAATCAACTACGGTCCAAGAATCTTAAATGGAAAATTCCAGAAATAAACAATTCATAAGTTTTTAAAATTCTTTTTTAGTTGTAGGTGGACAATACCTTTACTTTATTTATTTATTTTTATGTAGTGCTGAGGATGGAAGCCAGTGCCTCACATGTGCTAGGCAAGCGCTCTACTGAGCTACACTGAGCTACAACCCCCACCCAATTCATAAGCTTTAAATCACAGGTAGCATGAGGAAATTTCATGCCACCCTGCTCCATCCCATTCAGGATGTGAAGTAGCCCTTGGTCCAGTGTATCTACACTGTGAAAGCTACCCAAACATTAGTTACTAAGTAGCCATCTGGGTTATCAAATGGATTGTCACAGTATCACGGCCCTTGTATTCAAGAAACCTTAGTGCTATGTCACAATACCTACCTCATTCATCCCACTCCATCTCCTCATGTAGGTATTTTATTATCTCACCCCATCACCACAATAAGGTATTTTGAAGGCTGAGGGTGTAGTTGAGAGATAGAGCACTTGCCTAGCATGTACAAAGCCTTAGATTCAATTCCCAGCACTGAAAATAAATAAATAAATATATTTAGAAAAAAAAATCATATTCACTTAACATTTTTTTTATTTTTTGGCAGTGTTGGGGATGGAACCCAGGGCTTTGAATATGCCAGGCAAGTGCTCTGCCACTGAGCTACAACCTCAGCTCACATAAATTTCATTACAACATAATATTATAATTGTTCTATTTCGTTATTAGTTGCCGTGTTAATCTCTTATGGTGCCTAATTTATAAATTAAACTTCATCATATGTACAAATATATAGATAAAACACAGTCTATATAGTGTTCCATACTATCTACAGCTTCCGGGGTCCAGTTGGGATCTTGGGATGGCTCCCCTGTGGATAAGGGGGGACCCCTACACAGCATTAGCTCTGAGGTAACTGTTGTCATCCTCATTTGGCAGATGGGAAGGCAGAGGCTGAGAGCGCCCAGGCCTGCTTCCCGGGCTCCAGCAGGCAGTCTGGACTCAGTCTCTGACTGCAAGACATCCCCACAAAGACCCATAGCTCAGTGTACCTGAGCCTTTCTGGTCCACAAAGACCCTTTCTGGGGCACACTTCTGCCCCAGGAACCATCTCCTGACCCTGACTGGCCTTGACTGCTGACCCACCAGGCCCTGTCCCTCACTGCCTGCCCCAGGGGCAGCTCTTTTGAGCACTTACAAGTAGTCTGTCCCCCACCCACAGCAGGAGGGAGCAAAGTGCTGCTACAGGCTTCCCAACACTAAGCCATTGTGTCTCCTCTCCTCACTGAGGGGCAGCCACGGTGGCCTCCAGCCTCATCTCTTCCACTTCAAGTCCTGGGGCTACATTGCCACTGATCACCCCCCTGGGTTTGTCCATGATAGCCCAGTTGGCAGGGCTATCCTCAGGTGGGGTACATCCCCTTCCAGCAGGTGGGGAGGAGGGAGGACAGTCCATGCGAGGCCCGGCCAAGTGTCCCAGACAAAATGGAGTCATGGGCTGGATCCAAAAGGCTATAGGACTGATAGGGGACTATCAGGGCAGGAAGATGCCTTGGGTAGCTCTCATCAGAGCAGGACAAGGCTAATAACAAGGACAAGACTTGACAGATCCAGGCTCTGTCAAGCAATCTGGGTGCCCAGGGCAAACCATGAGACCACCAGGAAACAAGCAACCAAGGGAAGCTCCAACTCGGGCAGGGATCTTTTGCAGCTCCAGGGTGGCCAGGATGCTGGTGTCTGAGAACAGATGGACCAGATTTGCACCCAGGCCGGGCCATACTGCTGACTGGGGCCCGGGGGCTAGGGGACAGCAGCAGGACTGGGGAGAGAGAGGCAGAGGCTCTCTACTCTGTTGTTCTCACAGTCAGTCAAGCTGGAGGCAGTGACCTCCATCCTCTGGCTCCCAGGAGCCTCAGGGACTTAAAGGCCTCCAGTTCTCTAGACTCACAAGACAAAGGAAATAATGGTTTTGTTTGTTGTTTTCTACTTATTTCTTTTTCCTGGGGGCTGGCAGGGAATTTAAGATCATTTTCATTTTCCTTGTGTAAGTGGATTAGATAATCCGAGTCCTCCATTACTCTAAGCCTGGCAGAGGTGGTCAAAGCACCCTAGTTCTTACAGATGCCTGTCCACCTGATCGTCCACAATGGAAGCACTACTCACCACTTCCCTCACACCGTTGTCCGCAATGGAGCACCATCCATTACCTCATCCCCCTGGGAAGCACAGTCTGCTCATCCCTGTGCCTTGTGGCTCATAGGTGTGTCTGTGGACGCTGCCCCTTCTGAATGACTTCAGGTCCAGCCCAGGAAGTCACGCTCACCTTCAGAGTTTGAATCTCAGTATTCACCACGAATTGATCTGGGGGTAAATGAAAACCTGGGCTCAGAAACAGACTTTGAAGTCCCTTGCATGGAGGTCAGTGGGCCCAATGTATCTGGCCACAGAGGCCCTTATACGTTTGCAAGCTGCTGTGAAATTCCAGTTGTGAACTCTCAGGGAACATGCACTGCCCTTACTGCACAAGAACACAGCTGGCCAGGGCCAGAAAGGCAGGGAGGCAGCTCAGACAGGTGTCTCCAGGCAGAGCTCAGAGACACAGCTGCCAAGAGCTGGACAGGACAGTCTGACAGAAGGCAGAAAGAGTAGATTCCATGTACTGAGAGGGGCAAGAAGGCAGATGAAAAGCTAAAACAGACAAGCAGGCCGACAGACAAGAGGCAGTAAATACAGTGAGGTGGGTCCTTCCTGCCAAGTGAGGTGGACACACTTATGGGGGTCACATGCCAGCTACTTCCGGGGCCCTTTTGGCAGCTGAGGAGCTACCAGTCCAGAGGCATCCATTCCTTGGAAGCAAGTGGACACAACAGGGAGTGCTGCCCAAGTTTGGCCACGCCAGCCAGAGCACACACCAAACTCACAGCTCATGCTGGCAGGGTGGGGGCTGTGTACGGGCTGGGCTGTGCCAACCACCCTCAGGGAAAAGAGAGTGTCACAGTCTTTTATATCATACTCTCAAAACATTAACACAAAGCTACAGTGACTCTCCAGCAGCCCACACCTAACAGTTCCCTCTGCAGAGATACCCGCTCTGCCATCAGTGTGGGGTGTGTCCTGGAGACATTGTCCACGCGTTCACACATCTACGCAAGCACCACATACCAACATTTCCATCGTGGATGGATTATGTATAGAACAATGGCCCGTATAATTCTAATGGAGCTGCAAAATCCTTATTGTCTAGGGACATTATAGTCATCATAATCAAAGTGATACTCAGGTGTTTATAGTGAAGCTGGTAGAAACTAACCTGCACTGCCAGTCATATAAAAGTACAGTACAGGGGCTGGGGTTGTGGCTCAGAGGTAGAGTACTCGCCTAGCGCGTGCGAGGCCCTGGGTTCGATCCTCAGCACCACATATAAATAAATAAATAAAGATATTGCGTCCAACTACAACTAAAAAATAAAGATTTTTTTTAAAAAGTACAATACAAACAGGGTACAGTGGCACTCACCTGTAATCTTAGCAACTCAGGAGGCTGAGGCAGAAGAATTGCAAGTTCAAAGCCAGCCTCAGCAACTTAGTTGTGAAGCCCCAAATAACTTGGTTGAGACCCTGTCTCAAAATAAAAAATAAAAACCAGCTGGGGATGTGGCTCAGTGATGGAGTGCCCCTGGGTTCAATCCCCAGTGCAAAAAAAAAAGTTAAAAAAACAAAAACAGCATATGTTTATGTATAGTATATAATACTTGATAATAATCCTAAGAAACTATGTTGTTGGTTTATGTATTTACTATACTATGCTTTTATTAGCATTTTATCAGTACTCTTTCTACTTATTAACAAGAAAGCTTACATAAAACAATACACCGTGCTACGTTGGCAGCAGCCTTGCAACGTTCACAACGTTCACAACGTCTCGTGATGGCATAATTTTCTCCTATGCTTGATTCAGTCCCAAGGTGTTTTGTTCATCATGGTCCTGGAACAACAGGCAGGTGTGTGGTAGGCTAGACCCTCTAGATTTGTGCGGATGCACTCTACAATGTTTTCACAATGATGAAATATGACCAGGCCTTTCTTAGAACGTGGACCTATTAAGTGATGCGTGATACTGGGACAGAGGGCACGGTTGCACATACCTGTAATCCCAGCTACTCCTGAGGCCAAGCCAGTAGGATCACAAGTTCAAGCCCAGCCTGGGCAGTGTAGGGAGACCCACTCTGAGCCACTGTGCCCCATCCCTCCCTCTAGAGTCTCCTTCCACTTTAGGACTGAATGTAGGGAATGAAGAGAAGAAGAAAAGAAATAGCTCATAGTAATATGTTTTTGTAAAATGTATGAAAGTTAACAATTTAACTTCAATATGAGACCATTGACTCTTTTCCTTCTGTCACTCAGGCATTTTGGGGGGATACTGGCTAAGGGTCTGTTGAGTTGGGAATAAATTGAGTTTAGTTTAGTGCAACTGACAAAAATTTGGGGCTGGGGATGCAGCTCAGTACTAAAGCACTCCTGCATTCAATCCCCCATACCATAATAGTAATACTGTGACAAAGATCCTTATCCATGAATTCACATATAAAGACAACTCTTTAGTAAAGACCTACTATGTGCTGGGCATATGAATCTACACACACATACAAACACACACACACACACAGAGATGGCTGCCTCAGTGAGCAGGAGTGGTTTTCGTTTGCATAAACATCTCTATTGCCCCCCACAAAGTGCCTCTACTAGTTTACTAGAGCTGCCATAAAAAAGTGCCACAGACTAGGATAGGGGCTTAACCCACAGAAATTTATTTCCTCCCAATTCTAGAGGCTGAAAGTCTATGATCAGGGTATCAGGAGGGTTGGTTCCTCCTCAAGCCTCTCTCCTTGACTTGCAAATGGCCGTCTTCTCCCTGTGTTCTCATATGGTCTTTTCTCTATGTAGGTTGGTGCCATAATCGTCTCTTCTTATAAGGACACCAATCATGTTGGATCAGAGTTCACCCATATTGCTCATTTTACCTTGATCACCTCTTAAAGACCCTATGTCCTAATACAGTCACATTCTGAGGTTCTGGGGGTTAGGATTTCCATGTGTAAATTTGGAGGGAAAACAGTTCAGTGCCTCTGTTCATTTATGCCCTGAACCAAGAATCAGTTTGACAAAGCATAGCAGGACTTAAAATCAAACAAGGAAAAAGCTTGTGCCTTTCTCACATTAAAGCCCAGAAGTGAGCAGGCTGAAGTTTCCAAGTAGTTCTATTGCCCCAAAATCTCCAGGAATCTTATTGATGGCTCCATTATGCCTGCTCTCCAGTCCCTAGGTCACCTGAATGATGCTGTAATTCCAACCTTCACAACTGCATTTCTGGCATTAGGAAGGAGGGAAAGTCAAAGAAGAGACCATTTGTTAAGAAAGATTCCAAGAATTCCCCTTCAACACTTATTGTATGTCATTAACCTGAATCTAATCACACGGCCACACTTAGTTGCAAAGAGACTACGAAGTGAAACATTTATTCTGGGAGTGAAGAAAGTGATATGGGCATTGGAGGCATGTGTGAGTTGCTCTTCTATGTTTGCCAACAATTATTCCTTTACCACTCATGTTAACCTAAATGCTATCTCACTGTGCTAATTTGCAATTCCCCAGTCATTAGTGATGCTAGCCATTATTTCATTTTTGTTGTCTATTTATAGTTTCCTGTCTTAGAATATCCTGTGTTTTTCTCTCTTGAAAATTGCCAGTTTTTCTTTGGGGTTATTTATTCTTTTATTGTTGATGATAAAACTGCTTACACATTCTAACATTAACCCTCAGTCTTTTTTATAGGTCCCAAATATTTTTTTTTACTTATTTGTCATATTTCTCATTTGTTTATGATTTCTTTTGTCATAAAAAGGATTTTCAGTTTTGTACGGAAAGTTTTATGTTTGATTTTTAATGTGTGTGTGTGTGTGTGTGTCTGTATGTGTGTGTTTAACGCATGCTGTACTCCCAGTTTATAAGCACATTCTCTTATATTTCTATTAATTCTTTTGTTTCTTATATTTAAATCTCAGATCAATCTGGAATTTATTTTCTGAAAGTCATCATGTAGGGATCTAAGTTCTTTCGTGATCCTAAGAGCATGGTACACCAGTTGTAATGATTGGGATAGGAAACGTCCCCCAAAGACATGACATGTTGAAGGCTTGCTCCCCAATGCATGGATGTTCAGAGGCTGAGATTTGGGGGAGTGATTGGATAGTGAGGACTCCGCCCTCATCAGAGGATTGATCCATAGAGGGGTTCCTATTTGATGGCACTACTGAGAGGTAGTTCCTAGGAGGAGGGGCCTAATTGGAGGAAAAGGAAGTAGTTCACTTGGGGCATGCGCTCAAAGGGTTTGTCTTGTCCCCACTCCTTTTCCTCTCCCTCTCCTCTCTTCTCTCAGCTCTTTTTCTCTCCCTCTCTTGCTCCTTCTCAGCTACCACAATCCAAGAAACTTTCCTACACCACGCTTTTCCACCAAGATGTTCTCCCTCTCTTCAGGCCCAAGGGAGCAGCCAACCATAGACTTAGACCTCTAAAACTTTGAGCCAAAATAAATCTTTCCTCCTTTAAGTTGCTCTTCCACAGATATTTGTCACAGCAAATACAAAAAATTGACTAACACACCAGTCTTGGCCTTTTACCCCCAACTCTGTCCTGTGAAGCACACTCCTTTTGCTTGACACTGGCTTGGGGGGAAGGTCACCCCCTACAGAATAAATTCCCTGTCCTCCAAGGCTGGCTTCCATCTGGCCTCAGCCCATGAGTAGCACTGGCAGGAGGCTGGAGGGCAGGAGGAAGGAAAACCAGGTGTTTCTGCACCTCTTGCTCTGCTCAAGTGGCCTTTCTGCAAATAAACATATCTCCCTCCATGGCTCCAGCTGCCTCTGAGCAAACCTGGTGCACTCCCAGCTCTTCCAGCTGCCCAAACCGCTTTATCCCTCTATCCTGGGCCCTATGGGCTTCCTAGCAGTCCCATCATCACCCGTGTAATCAATCCCCTGTATTCAATTCCTCCTATTTTCAATACTCTATTTGTTAGCATACCCTGACCATCACAAAACGCCAACAGACCCTTCTCTGCTTATTAAAAAAAAAAAGAAAGAAAGAAAGAAAGCTCTTCCTACTGATTAGAATGCCACCTCTGTTTTGTGCTAAATTCTCATAAACACATAGATTTATCCCTGGTCACTCTCTTAGCCCACTGGCTATTTTGTTTCTTATGTCAACACCATAATAGCCCAAGTTCTGGATTATGGCATCCCAGAGATACTGCACAGAGCTCCACTGCTATTCTTTTTCAAAAATATTTCACTCTTTTGCCTATGTCATCCTCTCTCTATATATATAAAGATGAATTTCACTCAAAAAAAACTGCCCTACAGTGATTTTTGACCAAGATATCATTTAATTTATATTAATTTGTGGAGAATGAAATCTTTACGATATTGGGTATTTGCATCCTTGGATGCTATATTTCTCATCATCGACTTAGAATTTCTTTTTTGTTCCTTAGTAAGGTCTTATGATTTTCAATATTTAAATCCTCCCATTTCATGTTAGATTCATTCCCAAGCATTTTCTAGATTCTGTGTCTATTGTAATTGGCATCTTGTTTCTGTTATGCTTTCAATTCATTATTTCTATGATTAGGAATGCTATTGATTTTTTTCTTCCACATTTTTTACTGGTGCATTAGAGTTGTATGTCATGATGGGATTTGTTGTTACATATTTAGGAATGCTATTGATTTTTTATGTTGATCTTGTGTTTTGTAATCTTGCTGAAATCTCTAATTAACTGTAGTAATTGACAGGTGATTAAAACTCCTGGATTATCTAGGTATAAAATGTTGTCCATCTATAAAATAATGAAGTTTTTTTTTCCTCTTCCTTTGAAAATTTAGCTTTTTTATTGCCAAGACTCCAATTTTTAGCTAGAAGCAATGACAGAGAACTTGAACTTAACTTGATCCTGACTTTCAAGAGGGATGAATCTAATATTTTATCATTAAATATGATATTTGCTTTAGATTGCTGGCAGAACATGCTTTATCAAGTTAAAGAAGTTTTTCTTCTATTCCAAAGAGTTTAGGTGGTTGTTATTGTTGCTTTAATGGGGAGTAGAGAAGGTTCTGTGTGTGCAATAATCTTGACTAAATCATTTAGACCAACAAGCAGGAAAAATAGACCAAAATTGAAAATTTTATTAGAATGCATCAGAAAGCTAACAATCTGGTGAAGAATTCCCACACCAGAAACTGGGGGAGGAAAGAGGTCCAGGAGGTGAACCAAATGTTTAGGGCTATTTGATAGGTGGAATTCAGAGACAGCCAAGATTCCTGCCCCCTGGTGTACACATAACTTCTCTACATTATTCAAACATTGTAGGTGCTTCTGTGAGATTGCTTCTGCAAATGTAATTAAGGTCTCGAATCAGAGCCAAGTGTGGTGGCACATGCCTCTAATTCCAGCTACTTAGGAGGCTGAGGCAGGAGGATCACAAATTTGAGGCCAGACTCAGCAACTTTGGAGATCCTTTCTCAAAATAAGATAAAAATGGGTGGGGATGCAGCTCAGTGGCAGAGCACTTTCCTAGCATATTCAAGGCCCTGGGTTTACTCCCCAACAATATTGGGGTCTCAAATCACTTGACTTCAAGTTAAGGAGCGCATACTTTGTAGTCCTGGTAAAATCAGGTGAGGCCTTTAAAAGAAAGAGGTTCCTCCTAGCAAAGGAAATTGAAAGTGTGAGAGATTCAACACAGGAAATTCCCTGTTGCTGGCTTTGAAGATGGCAAGAAATGCAAGTGGCTTCTAGGAGCTAAGAGTGGCCCCCAGCTGACAGCCTGCAAGGAAGCAGACACCTCAGTCCCACAACCACAAGGAGCTGAATTCTTTCAACAGCCTGAATGAGCTTGGAAGAGGACCCCTAGCTTCAGATGAGAAGAGACTTATGATAGATTCTGGACATGAATGGTGCGTGCCCATAGTCCCAGCTACTTGGAAGCTGAGGAAGGAGGGTTGCTGAACACCAGGAGTTCAGGGCCAGACTGGGCAACATAGTGAGACCCTGCCACAAAAAGAAATAAGGTAGCAATAACATGTAAGAACTCTCCTGGAGAACCAGGCTTCTGATCCACACATCTGTGAGCTAACAAGCAGGTCTTGTTTGAAGCTGCCAAATGTGTGGAAACTGATTACCCAGCACAGAAAACAAATACCTTGGCAGCTTCCTAAGGAGGAAACTGAGACCCTGGGTGACATCTGACACCTTCACCCTGGAGGAGGCCAGGACATGCTATGGAAAATTGAGAAATACACATTTAATATACTGAAATAACTTGTGAATCAAAGGAAAAAAATCACTATGGAAATTAGGAAATAACGTTGAACTTAATGAAAATATCACATATCAAAATAAACAATATTGCAACCCAAGGGCTGTTTCTCGGGAAATGTAGTTTTAAATACGGATTATTAGAAAACAGGCAGAATATAACAGTAAAATTAACCAAAGAAAGTAGAAGGAAAGATAATAAAAAATATATAAGCATAAGGTAATGAGATTTTGTAAAAGCATCCAATAAATAGGAAGGGCAAAGCCAAAAGCTGGTTCTTCAAAAAAGCAAAATGAAAGTGATAAACCCTGCTGAGTTCAAGCAAGGAGAGAATAGAGAAGGCACAAAATGTGAGAGATGGGCAAGAAGATATCACTATAGATCTCACTGTCACTCAAAAGATAAGAGGATTATGATATTCTAACTCACTGTTCACTTTCCAGGAATTTTTATCAAGTTAAAAATGAAATATCTAACATCAAAAAACAAAACAACAAAAACAAAAAAATAAAAGGGCAAGATAATATACTTAGAGTGTTACCATATGACCCAGCAAATCCACTCCTAGGTAGGTGCACAAAAGACCTGAAAACACATATTCACATAGAAACCCGTGTGCAATGGTCAGAGCAACATTATTGACAATAGACTAAGGGGAAAACAACTCTACCACCCATTGACTGAAAAATGCATAAATAAAATATAATACTATGCAGCCATAAAAGGAGTAAAGCTCTGATCCATGTCTGTTTTAGTCTGCTTTTTCGCTGCTGTGACCAAAAAGACCTGAGAAGAATAATTAGAGTAGGAAAAGTTTATTTGGGGGCTCAAGGTTTCAGAGGTCTCAGTTCATAGATAGCAGGCTCCATTCCTGGGGGCTTGGAGTGAGACAGAACCACATGGCAGAAGAGTATGGCAGAGGGAAACAGCTGCAGGCATGGCACAGGAAGCAGAGGGAAAGAGCTCCCCTTGGGACCCTTCTCCAGGGACCCACTCCCAGGGCACACCCCCAGAGACCCATGTCCTCTAACCACACCCTACCTTCCTACAGTCACCACTCAGTTAATCCCTATCAGGGGATTCATTAAGCATAAGGTAATGAGATTTTGTAAAAGCATCCAATAAATAGGAAGGGCAAAGCCAAAAGCTGGTTCTTCAAAAAAGCAAAATGAAAGTGATGAAACCTGCTGGTTCTCATAACCCAATCATTGCACCTCTAAACCTTTTTGCATTGTCTCACATTGTCTGCTTTTGCAGACACCACATATATGAACCATAACATCGCAACATGGATGAACGTCAAACACATTATGGTAAGTGAAAGGAGCCAGACCCATGAGTCCTTTTATAAGAAATGTCCCAAATAGACAAATCTCTAGAGATAGAGGGTATATTAGCAGGTGCTAAAATATTAGTAAAGAGGAAAATGGGAGATACTTCTAGTGGGTCTGGGGATTCTTTTGGGGTTGACAATGGTCTGGAATTAAACAGTGGTGATAGTTGCACAAAGCTGTAAATATACTAACCACTGTACTGTGGGCTCTAAAAATTATGATTTTGGGGCTGGGAGTGTAGCTCAATGGTGAAGTGCTTGCCTAGCATGTGCAAGGCCTTGGGTTCAATGCTCAGCACCGCAAAAAAAAAAAAAAAAGTGAATTTTAAGTTAGATGAATTTTGCACCTCAGTAAGAAAACACACACACACACACACAAAAAAAAAAGGTAAGAGATCATTCTGAATGATAATAATGCATTTATAATGCATTTATAATGCCCTAGGTTGAGGGTCCTTCTGTAGCTCCCAGCTCATCTCCTTCCCTTCCTTCTCTCTGCTACTTCTCTACACAGGGCAGTTGCCCACGGGCCTGAACTCACTTCTCAGTTCATCAGCCAGCCCAGGAAACAAGAATCTTTGTTTCAATTACAAATTCCCAAGAGGGAGCATCTGCTTGGTTGCTAAGGTCAGCTGTCCACCCTGGCTATATGAAGTGACCAACATGTTAGACTTTGTGGCATACATTTAGCTGTGGTGACCCATGTCTGCAAGAGGTGGGACCCCATTCTCAGAGAAAGGGGACTGGACAAATACCTTCCAAAAGGGGTCATTTCTTACCAGTTTGTGTCTAGCCCTCTCAGTTGTGTCATCCAGAACTGAGGCCCAAGGTCCCAGTGGAGTGTAAAAAGGAGACTCTTACCTCCACTGTATTGGCTCTCTACTTCTTATAATGTGATCTTGCCTGAGCATGGTCACCATATTCTTTCCTAATTGCCCCTGTATCAAATTACCAAACAAATGGGAGCACTGGGAGAGTCCGAAGCCTGGCTTTGGGGATCCTGGGCATCCCTTCACCTGGCCTGAGGGCGCAGATCTTACAGAGGTCCTGGACCAGCCTGCCCACCTGCCTATGGACCAGGGCTGGTGCCAGCTCTATCATCAGGGCCAGCAGCACTTGGCCAGGACCTGTACTCCTGAAGAAAGAACTGCTCTCAGTCAGGGGACTTGGCTTAAGTCCCAGGGGAGCATACAGAGGGTGTTGTCTGCCTGGTGGTTCAGGGTCATTGGGTCTTCAGCCTTCCACCCAGCGGGACAGGGGAGCTGGCTGAGCAGCCCAGGACTCCTGCCCTAGAAGGCTCCATGAGCTGTGATCCAGCAATGTGCAGGAAGTTTCAGCCCATCTGGGCCTGGGTGTGCTGGTCCCACCTTTCCCACAGAAAAGAAGCACAATTTCCAACCAGTTAGTGGCTCTACACGGTGGGGAGAGAAAGGGAACACGGTTCACCCCAGAGGCCACAGCTTCGGAGCCTCAAAGGCCAAGCGTCTAGTTGACTTTGTGCTGCTGTAACAGAATGCCACCGACGGGTGTGTATAAGGAGCAGAACTTCAGGGCTCACAGTTCTGGAGGCTGGGAAGTCCAAGACCAAGGGGCCAGCATCTGTCGAGGGCTTTCTTACTGCATCGTCCCATGGCAGAAAAAGGGCCAAGAGAGAACAAGAAAAGGCTGAACTGGCCCTTTCATAACAGCATCAATCCCACCACCCATGGGGATGCAGCTCTTGTGGCCTGGTCACCTCTTAAAGGCCCCACATCTTAACACCATTACGATGGCAATTCAATGTCAGCATGAGTTTGGGAAGAGACCAGCACTGAAACCACAGCACCCCACCAACAAGCTTTGACCCCCAAAAATAGGTTTAAGTAGCTCTGGAGGGTCTGGGACAAGACAGCACTGTGGGTGGAGGTCAGCCACTCCCCTACTTTGGGGCAGGGGAGTGGAGGTGGGGGTCACCAGGGGTAGGTTTGGCCTAGACAGGAGACTAGAGAAGCAGAGTACTGAGCAGAGGAGGCCAATATCTCAGGTGTCTGGGATGCAGGAGGGTGGCAGCTCTTGGAGCTCTACCCAAAAACCCTCCCACACAGGGTCCACAGGTCCCGAGCACCTGCGGGTAGCTCTACATTAAAGAAAAGATGGTTTGGGGCCCTCTGTCTCTCAATTGCAGCAGTTGTAGGTAAGCACGTCCCAAAGGGCACTCCACCAGGCGCCCTCCTGCTGCTGCGCATTATTGAATTATTCCTGGGGAAATTAGGGAAGACGCATGAATTATTCAAAGCAAGGGCTAAAGTCAAATCTAATCAACGCTGTCTGCCTGCTTGAACTTTGACATGACGACCACAGCAAGCAAGGAAAGCTAACGAGAAGACAGAAATGAGAATTCAGGTCCAGGATTTGCACTCGAACATTTCGGGGAAGACCTGCAGTGAAGTCTCCGATTGTTGCTGCTGCCCCGGCTCCCACCTCTCAGCAGCTGGGGGCCTAGGGGTTTCCTGACAGATGAGGCTGGTCCCAAGCACTGATTAGCCAGGTGGCTTGGGGAAGATGCCTAACCAAGCCAGGCCTCCATCTCCTTGTCTGTAAAATTGGAATAAAAATACAATCTGCCTTGAGTATTCAATGAAAGAACCCATGTGGTCCCCCTTTATCCACGAGGGATCCAGTCCAAGGGTCATTCCAAGACCGCCAGTGAATGGATAGCACTGAACCTTCATATACCACATCCTTTCTATGTACACAGGCCTATGATAAACTTTCCCTCTTCACTTAACGGAAACACTTTTCAGCTTCTTTTTGGCATATCCAGACTGTCAGTCTCTCTACTCTCGTGCATTAGAGTCATCGTGAAGTAAAATAGGGGTTATTTGTACACAGACACTACAATGCCATGACCTTTGATGTGACAGCCTAGATGACTACTAAGTGACTAAAGGCGAACGGTGTATACAGTGTGCATGCACTGGACCATGGGGTGACTCACATCCCACGTGGGACAGAGCAGGATGGTAGATTTCAACATACTACTTAATTGACACATAATTTAAAACATATAAACTGCTCATTTCTAGAATTTCCCATTTATTATTTTGGGACTACAGTTGGTTACAGATAGACAAAACCATAGATTGTGGACACTGCTGAACAGGAAGCATTTGGTGGCAGGCACTGTCCTTAGCATGGGTACTGCCGTCATTCCATCTTTTATGAAAAAGAAAAAAAAAAAAAAACACTTGGGTGGAATGAAGAAATGCCTCTCGTGTCAGCTCAACATTCCAAATTTTACTGCATCAAAGATGTCCTTACACACATTAACTTACATGGAGACAAAAATGCCTCTTTCTCGTCTAAAAGTTCAAGAGAACAGAGCTTAATGTATCCTCCACACATGTGCATACAACTCCATTATTTTCGAAAAGGTAAGTGATATGGAAATCAGGCGACAGCAGCAGGGTGAACTTGGTGTTGGGGTTTGGTGGGCCCCACCTGCTCAGGCAGCAGCCACAGCCCCCTGCACATTCTCCCCAGGGTTGGGAGGGGGCTCATGAGCAAGATAGCCATACTTGCCACTCCAGCCATGAGCTCCCCACCAGACCTGCAGTCTGTCACACATACTGTCCCCCAGGTGTGGTGGCTGCTGGTGACAGCTCCCACCCACCCACATGGCCATTTTCTATAGCCATGCTGCAGGGGACTCTGGTCCCTGCTGCTCTGGCAGGCTCCACAGTTCAGTTCCCTACCAGAAGTGAGTCCTCCAGGGCGGGTGCTACTATTGTACCTGTGAGTCCCTGGGTCTACCTCCGTGCAGAGGCGGGGTCTGGGGCTCCTGCCTGGAGGTCCCTGTCTTCAGCAAGGCTGGATCCCAGAGATTGGCCTGAAGAATGAACTGCTCAGGTAACCTCCATCAGGACCCTGCATGGATCTCTGTGCAAGCCATGGGCCTCTGACATGCTGTTCTACCTCTCTTGTACCAAAATGAGGGCAATGGTACTGCTCCAGTATTTATTGCCAGTAAATATTATAGGATGGATTCCATCTCCACAAAATGCATATGTTGACATCTTAATCCCAAGTACCTCCAAGTGTGAACCTATTTTGAGTTAACTAAGGTAAAATAAAGTGATATGGTGGGTCCCGATTCAGTAGAACTGGTATCCCCATAAGAAGAGATTAGGACACAGACCTAATGGTGGTGACCCTGCGACGACACAGGGAGAAGACAGCCACCAAAAACAAGCAGAGAAGAGAAGCCTCAAAAGAAACCAACCCTGCCCCATTTCTTGCTCATGAATTTCCAGCCTCCATGGCTCAGAGAAAATAAATGGGCTGTTTAAGCCGCGCAGCCCATGGTACTTTGTTGTTATTAGCACACTAATACAGTAACTTGAATTCCTAGTGTGGTAGTTCCTCCCCCAAAAATGCATTGGGACATCCCCACCAAGGCTCTCTGTCAGTCACTGGGGTTCCAAGGGCAAGCACAGCATCAAGGCTGAGCCTCACAGAGATTCCCAGCATCACCCAGTCAATCACACAAGGAGACTGTAAAGAAGATGGCCCTGGGCCAAGGGAGCCGCTGCTCTGAGGACCAGTGGTAGTCATGGAATGGGCAGAAAGGGAGTCGCTTGGCATTATATATTTTCCCAATTCTGCTGAGATATGAGAAAGCCTGGGAGGGGTGAAGCTTCCAGCATAATCCAACACAGGATGTATAGACAAAGAGACATCAGTAAAGGAAGCTTATAGAAGATTACCGCAAAGTAAGAAAAAAGCACCCATGGCCTGGGAAACAAGCAGAGCTATGTTAAGTGGTGAGAAGAAAGACAGGGTCTCCAAAAAGGGACCTACCCAAAGAGAAAGGCATGCAGGTGGGAATGGAGTAAGCCTACCATCTTAGTCTGTTTTGTGTTGCTATAACAAAATAACTGAAGCTAGGTTTAATGTATAAAGACAAGAGGTTTATTTAGCTCATAATTTTGGAGACTGAAGGTCCAAGACTGGATGGCTCCATCTGTTTGGCCTCTGGTAAGGACCTTTTGACAATACCACAACACGGCAGATGGCATCATGACAGAAGCACTTATAAGAGATGTCAAGTTGTGACAAGATAGAAAGCAAGAGAGATTCAAGGGATTCAACTTATTTATAACAACCTCCCAAGAGAATGCACATTCCCAAGAGAAAATCATTAATCCCTCTCAAAGATTTAATCACCTCCACTAGGTCCACCTCTTAAAAGTTGCACCACCTCCTAACTTCACCACACAGAGAGCTGGGGAACCAAGCTTCCAGCACATTCAAACCATATTTAAGCCATAACACCTATCTAAAGCCCCGTGGCCTGGAGGAGGACTCATAGCTGGGTATAGAGCCCCCAAGTCCAAAGCTCACTGGGGTTCAGCAAAACAGCAGGAGGGAGGCAGGTTGAGTGGGGGCCTTTCAAGGAGCCTTCCCCAGCTCCAGTTGATGGGCCAAATGGGATATCAGCCCAGAGCAGCCCTCTTCAAAGACTCGGGGCTTCTAGGCTTTGATGTGAAAGTGACAATTCGTCACCAGGGTGATGCCAAGCAGAGCAAGACTTGTAGCCAGATCTGGTGTTTGCACTGCGTCTCCCATGACAGGCTGCCAGAGGGCCCAGGCCAGGGTCGCTTCCGACAACACCTAGACCCCAGCCCACGCCCAAGCAGTCTCCGACTTCAAGATAGACCTGAGGGTGGGGACCACGGCATCCTCTCCTTTGGGAAGCATGTGAGTAGACCCCTGAAGCCCTAACATCAGGCATCTTGCCCTCCTTGGCTCTGTCGCACCCTGCAGGGCTCAGTCCTGCAAAGGGCAGCCGTTCTTCTTTTTGACGTTTTCCAGATAAGTGGATGTTTTTATTCTGGAATTTAGGAGTGACCTTTATCTGCTGTCTGGGAGAAAGCATCTGTCACCGATATGAAGCCTCCAAGTCTCCCAGGCCTTCGCTTGGCGGCCCCAGAATACATAGAACCAAGTCCTCGCAGACACCCCCTGTCTAGGTCAGGGCTGGCCACGGGCACAGGCAACAGCCAAACCCAGCAGCTGCTCCGGGAAGCAGCCCAGGCCAGGGGGACACGTGGTAGACAACTGGGACTTGGGGAAATGGAGCTGTGGGTCGTTCATCCAGCCCCTCAGTGCCAACCACACAAGAGGGTTGAGGATCATAGGGAAGGGAGGAGCAGAGGGCAGCTAGGGGAGGGGGCATAAGGACTAGACCTGAGAAGAATGAAACCCACCGGGGACCTCCTGGGATCCCTCTTCACAGCCATCCTGGCACTGGAGGAGATCCCCACATGGTTGCCAGGTGGCTGGTCAATATGAGGGTGATGAGCCAGGTGCAGTGGTGCACCCTGTAATGCCAGAAACTCAGGAGGCTGTGGTAGGAGGATTGTCAATCTGAGGCCAGCCTGGGAAATTTAGGGAGACCCTCATTCCAAATAAAAAATAGACAGGGGGCTGGGGATGTGGTTCAGTGGTTACGTGCTCCTGAGTTCAATCCCTGGTTCCAAAAAAAAAAAAAAAATAAAGAATGAAAATAAATAAAAGGGCTGGGATGTAGCTTAGTGGTAGAGCATGCCTGGGTTCAATCTTGGGTATTAAAAAAAAAAAAAAACAGGGTGATGGCAGCAAACAATAAATTGGAGCAGGAGGAATCACTTTGGATTCAAACAAACAATTGTGCACCCCACCCAGGAGTTGTGCTAGAAAACAGGGTGTGTGTTTATCAGGAGGCGGGAGGCTGGGGTGGGCAGGCATTTCCTGGTACCAAGTAAACAGATTAAGCATAGCTTAAACTAAGTTCTCCCTTGAGCGTGTGGATCGTGGGCAGGTAGTTTTGTGTGGCCTCTATTTATGTAAACTATTTGGGTTTCCCAAAATCAGTCTGTCTGCACCATCCTGGCAGCTCAACTTTGCATAATCCCACAAAAGGAAAACCATACCAGCCATCAGGGCCATCTGTTCCCTAGCCCACCTTTTTGGAACCCAGGCCCAGGCGCAGGGTCCTCAAAACAAGTTCCAGAGTCCCTTGAGGCACATGGTCCATCTCACCCAAAACTACAATGACGGTTAGGGCACAATGGAAAGAAACAGGGACTGCCAGGGCCCTGTTCAGCCCTGCACAGAACTTCCAAGGCAGCCCTGCAAGCTCCAGGTTATAGAACCCAGGTCTTCCCATGTCCTCTTCCCTAGGAGCTAAGACTGAGCCTGACACCAGAGACAGGGGAAGGGAATAAGGGTTGGCCCAGGATGAAAAGGCCATTGGAAGAAGGCAGCTCCCTGCAGCCAGGACCAACCACCCAGTACAAACTGCTTGTAGCATCAGCCCTCCACACTCCAACTGAATCCCTCAAAGTGCAAATGCTGAGCCTCCCTGCCTTCCTGCTCCCAGGCCAGTGCACCCCAAGCCAGGGTGGCACCAGGACCTCCTGTGCCAATCTCTGGGTCCACACAGACTCCTTCTTCCTGAGACTCTGCTCAGAAGCACAAGAGGCTTTCTGTGTAGATCCTCAGACCAGACAGCCTTCATCTCCCAGTGTCAATAAATCAGGCATCTCCAGGGCAATGACTTTTACTTGGTAAATACTAAGCAGCAAGAGACAGCCAGCACGAGCCCCCAGTCGAGGAGAACTGCAGCCAGCACTCTGCCACCTATTGATTTCCCCTCCCTCCCAAGTTGGCGTGTGGCTCTGCAGGGATGAACACACCTGCCTCTGACGTGAACCCCACCTGCAGGGAGAGGAGCAGCAAGTCGCGGCTGCTACCTGGCTGCATGGAGTGGTCTCATGAGGAAGAGAGCCCGGCCTCTCGTTGTGACCTAGGTAGGGCAATGACAGCTGGTGCAGAACTCCATCCCAACATGTAGAACAAGCTGCACCAGCTTGATGACAGCTGGGAGGGAGCAGAGGACCTAGAGGCTGGCTGGGGATCAAAGGAAAGGCAGCAGATCCCAGACGGTGGTCTGGCTGCTTGGCAGTACTAATAGTCCCCTGCCCACGAGTGACTGTGAAGTGAACCTGGGCTAGTCTCTGACCAGCTTTCTTTCCCCCAAGGTCTACTATTCCATGGAGATTCTGCTCTGGGTGGGACTCACTTCTCTAGTCCCCAGAGAGGGCTTTTGTCTCCAGCCTTGTCCCATCTGTGCGATGCATTCTCTTATGGCTGACCCTCCCCCTCCCTTGTCCCCCCCCCCACTGTAAGTGGCATAGGACCCAAGCTCAGCTTCCTTGGGCATTCCCAGCCTGTGGGAAACCAGAGAAGTAATAACCTGATTCTGGGGACTGGGATAGTACTTTTGACGGAGGAAAGAATGGGAGTCACGGTGTCCTCCTCACTCCGATGCAAATTTTTCACTTCAAAAATACCCAGAGTCAGATCTTATTAAACAGTGATGACTCATTCTCTCATTATCAGATCTATCCAAGAAATTAATATTGCTCTCAGTCACATGACTGACACTTTTCCTGGTGAAATAACAACCCGCATTGCTCCTCTGGCAAAGGGATCAGGTCCCCTTTCCTCAACTGTATTACAACACAATGATCTCCTTCACAAAATTCAGGGAGAGATGCCAGGGGACAAACAATTCCCCACTCCATGCAATTCTAATCAACCTGCTACCTTTGTAGACACCTATGTTAGGTTTAGCTCCTCTTGGGGCCAACATCCAAATATCACTGAATAAACAAGTTGATGGATGGAAACATAGAATTAAAAGATGAATAGATAGACAGTTGGATAAATGATATGGGAGGATGGAAGGGTAGATGGATGGATGGATGGATGGATGGATGATGGTTGGACAGATTCTCTTAGGAAAAAAGCAGGCTTTTTGAAGACATATTTGTGCATTTCACTTTCTTTTTTCTACTTTTAGTTAATTCTACATAACAGTCTTCAGAAATATTTCTTAACTGAAACAGAATCTGCCAGACAGCACTGACAGGGTTATTGCCCTCAGATCCTACACATTCCATGTAACACTCTTATGAAAATCTGGCAAAATCAGTGTGAGGGATTTGATAATGGATACCAAAAAAATTACACTTAGAATTATTTTCTGAAAACTGCTATTGCTTATATCCTTTAAAATATATTTGAAATGGAACTGATTAAGTATATATTATATAATATATATATATATGTAAAGTCTTTGAGGAATATGAAAGATGCTTAAGCAGAAGAGAAATAGTTTTATTTTCCTATTTAATAATAGCCTATCTCCCTTGGCTCCTGTGCTGAATAGATAGCAGCATAATTTAAGAAATAAATTTTCATAAATGTTTCTGTTAATTTTTCAAAAAGAAAATTCCCTTTCCCCCTAACCATCCAGCTAAATCTACACCATGGAAAGGTTGTAAGGGTCTCAACAGCAATTCGGAAATGTGAGCTCCAAGGCAGTTCTTACAAATACTCCTATCAATTCTTCTCACCCAACATTCAAGAGCATGGAGACTATAAGAGGAGTGACCAGCCCAGAGTCACAGAGGGCTACAACCAGAAGCCTCAAGAGTGTACTAATACTATGATGGTTGCTACAGAGCAGTACCTACCTGTTTTAATTAGTATTACATTATACTATAATGCAATACCTGAGATAATGAACCTATAAAGAGAAAAAGACTTGCTTTGGCTTACACTTCTGAAGCTTCCAGTCATGATTAATTGGCCTCATTGGTTTTGGAACTGTAGCAAGGCAGCATGTCATGGTGGCAGCATGTCATAGAGCAAGACTGCTCACCTCATGACCAAGAAGTGAAAGGGGAAGAGGAAGGGACCAGAGTCCCTCCATCTTTTTTGAGGGCAAACCCCATTTACCTAAAGACCTCCCATTAAGTCCTAATTCCCAAAGGTTCTACCATACCCAGTAGTGCCATCCTGAGAACCAAGCTTTCAACACATAGGCCTTTGGGGGATACTTAAAATCCACCTTACCCAGGGGAACAGTGCCCTCTAAGTTCTTCTCATGACTTCCTATAACACGTCTTTCTCCATGTGATGAGGTGTCCACAGGGTCAAGGGGAAGTTCACACCTGGAGCCAACTCATACACCCATGAATAATGTTATGGATACCCCAGACCCTCAATTCCCTGCCCAAACAGCCCCAAGTTCATTTTCAGGATCAGGTCATGTCTTTTGCATGAATCTCAGAGGGCGGATCACACCACCAGTAGGTCTGAGAGGTGGTCAAGAAGCAGCTGTTTGCAAGAGTGCCTAGGGCGCTGGGTGACAGAGGAAGGGGATGATGGGCTGCTGCCCAGAGGCTTCCCCTCTCCATCATGGTGCAGCCTAGCCTTCAAAAGAGTCTGAGAATTTGAAATTCGAATAAGGCCATTGTAATGAAATGTTTTTTCAAGATTGGAGTTAGAAACGTTTTATTTACCAAGTTGTTAGCTTAATTTAAAACTGTTACATATTTAGTCCAGCAGTTCTCAAACTTTTTGGTCTCAGGACCTTGTTTGCACTCTTAAAAATTATTGAGAAACCCACAGAGTTTTTATTTGTGTGGGTTACATCTACCAATGTTCACCATACTTCATTTAAAACTGAGACGATTTTAAAATATTTATTCATTATGTAATTTTTTAAATAATAGTAAGACTTTTGCATGCTTATATAAGAAACACATTTCTAATTTTATAAAACTAACTCTATTTAAAAAAAACTGTAGTGAAAAGAGTGGCATTGTTTGACAATTTTGCAAATCTCTTTAATGCCTAGATTAAGAGAAAACAGCTGAGTTCTCAGTGCTATTTCTGCCTTTATTCTATTGTGATGTATTGTTTGGTTAAAGCATTAAGAAGAAATTCTGGACTCGTGCAAGAGATACAATTAGAAAAGGGAGGAGTATTTTAATAGCTTTTTCAGATAATTATGAATACTCTTGATACTATACCAAAACTCAACAAAAAGCAGTTTCCTAAAGATTAGTTGCTGGAACCAGAGTGAGAAGAGTGAGGCTCCAATGGTACAAAATCAAGGAGGCACTGGTTCTCTGTAGGTGCTGATGCAGGTTTCTTTCCCCTTTTCCTGATAACCAGCTCTGAAGGTTGCAATATGAAATTTGTACTCTGCTTTATTAAAATTCATATATCTTTCTTGTATTTCAAATCTATCTTTTGCCCCTGCATATTTCAAATCGATCTTTTTTGCCCATGCATGTAACCATCAGGACTGGAGTTTGATGTAATACTACTTATAAGTAAATTAACTTGTTACTTGAATGAATGCTGGTAAAAGATAAACAATATCCCTGTATCAGAGACAAAAAAGACATTGTTACTCAAAACATGCTTTCATAGCAATCAATGTGAATATTAGCCTATTTAAAATTCATTCCCTTTACCTCCCATGCCCTACAAAAGTGATGTAGACAGTCCCATATAGATACTACACAACCAGTGGTTTTTGTTTTGCAGCTGAAGAATCCAGAGTTTGAGCATCCATCTCTTTTGTAGCACATAGTAAGCGTATATGCTCTTTGTCCCAGAGAGAGACAGTACCTCATCCGTCATGGTTACTCTCTACAAATAATTCTTAGATAAAAAGAGTGTGCATTAATGCATCTTTGTTACTATGATTTTTTTGTCACAAAAGGTTGCATGCATACTTTATACTCAGATTCATTCAGCTCCCAGGTTAAAGGGCATGGCAACCACATTAGCTCAGCTCTTGTGATCATTGTGGATCATATCACAATGGTGTTCAAGAAGGAGAGATCTCATGGAAAGACAGGAAGCCTAAGTGAAGGGTAGGGCCATAATTTCTCTTCTTATAACAGTCATCTTGTGAGAACTAACTCAGCATCCCACAAGAACTATCTAAGAGGGGCTGAAGGGGTAGCTCAGTGTAAAGTGCTTGCCTCACATGTGTGAGGCACTGAGTTCAATCTTCAGCACCACATAAAAATAAATAAAGATACTGTGTGTTCATCTACAACTAAATAAATATTTTTTTAAAAGAACTCTTATTCTCTTTCAGGAGCAATGATGTCCCCAGACCTAATGACCTTTTACTTGGCTCCACATCTTAAAGGTCTCACCACCTCTTAACATTGTCACACTGAGAAATAAGTGTCAATGCATGAACCTTGGGGGACACACTAAAACCATATCCAAATCATAGCAGCATGTCCAGGTCTTGCATTCTTGACACACTTAACAAGACCCATAGGAGTGTGAGAGAGCCACAGAGGAGGACTGTCCTTCCCAACAGACGCACGGTGCTTTGGTTGCTTGGAAGACATTGGTTCACTGAGTCATGTAGATATTCCAAATGTTGACACATTTCTTTAAATAATATTTTAAAAAATCACATTCATTAAATCACCATTCATGTCATCAGAAAGTCTTTGAGTCCTGAGAAGTTGTCAAGTTCACAGTGACTGGGACATGATTTTCAAGTCTAATTTTCACTTGAGATCTAAAATTTTATCATTAGAACCAAATACCGTGAGTTGTTTTCCTTAAAGCGATAGATTTACTTTATTTGATTTCAGTGGAATGTTTTCCAGTGACTTGAGTCTGAATAAACATGGTGGGATTATCAGTTAATCTTTCAAGCAAATAAAAAAAAAATTAGATTCCAAGGGGAAAATAGTGGCTAGTTTGGTTTGCAACTCAAATGATTGCACACATGTTTTTCTTCAAGACAACTACAGAGTTTCAGAAGGCAGCTCAGTATATTATGGCGACTTCCCACTTCAGGACATGATACACTAAAATGACCTGTGCTTTTGCAGCAAAATTTAATAAAATTGATAATTGTTACTGCTTTGTCAAAGACGTTCCTAAGTGACTTTTTGAAAACTGTGATGGTAGAGTAGGCTGGTACAATTGGGAGCCAATGTCATGATTTGCATTAGGGCACCAGCAGTTTTACCCACAACTGTTTTATACTAGTAGCAAAGAAAAGGTCAACCCCAAGAAAAAGGGAAATAATTTTTATTATTAATATGAAAATATTTTTATTTCACAGACCTTCTGGAGAGGTTTCAGAACAGATTTTCACATTTGGTATTTGGGCCTTGGTTTGGACCTCTGCCCCAGGCCCTGTGAATGTTAGGTAAAGCTTTTCCAGGAATACAAAGACCAAGAGAACAAAATGGGTGTTTACCCTCAAAGAATCCATGGTGCTTAGTATGTTCAAAAGTATAGTTACCTTCAGAGACCCAGAAGCAAGAGAAATGAGAGGAGATGCAAGGTGGGAGCCCTGCAGAATGAAGAACACAGGACTTCTCCAACATTTGGGCAGCTACCATTTCTCTCCAGCCACTCAATAGGCATTCAGACTTTCAGGCCAAGCATGGTTATGTCTTAAAATTTATCAAGAAAAGCCCAAAACCCAAATTTTCCTACGAAACATCCCATATTTTAAAAGTTGGCAACTAATTCTCTTATTAAAAGAAAAAAATCTGTTGATGTTAATCTAAATATCAACAGACTGAATTCAGGCTGTGGATGCCAGTTTGCAATCTCTGGTCTAGAAGAGCCAAATACATAAATAATTACAATACCAACTCATCTAATGAGCCCACAAAATGCCCAGGTAAAGAAAGGCCTGATAATCACATCTTCCCTTTTCCGAAGATGCCAAGAGATCTGTGTACAGCTGCTTCATGTAATATACTTGGCACATTTACAAGGCAGGAATTATTATTATTCCCTACTTTACATGAGGAAGCTGAGAATTAAATGGATAAATAACTATCCCAGAACCATATGATCAAACCCCTACTGCTCTCCCCCTTCATTTCCACTTCTCCAGACTCTCTGGATATCTTTCTGCTCCATAAGCAAGTACATTTCTGCCGCAGGGCCTTTGTGCATGCTGTTCTTTTCTGTCTGGATTGTTCTTCCCGCAGAGGGCTTCCATCCCTGTAGCTTTCAGGTGTCTATGTAAAAAAACACCTTCTCAGAGAGCCCTGTACAATCTTTCCTATGATAACCACGTGTATGTGCGCACACACACACACATTCACACACACACACACACACACACACAAGTACAACTTCAACCTGTTTATTTTCTTCTTTTTTTGTATATATCATTTTTTTAATCTTTTTACTAACACATATTAATTCTTCATAATTTATTTTTATACTAATATGATATTTCCATACATGCTTACAGCATGCATTGGTGAAATCCAATCTTCCCTTATTCACCCTCCCTGACACATACCCTTCCCAACCTCAGTAATCACCCTTTTACATTCAGGCTAGCATTTTTTTGAGCTTTGTACATATACCATTTCTTGAAATGATAAGATTTCTGTTTCTGCTTATTTACTGTCATTCCCCTACTGTCATCACCACTAGAATGGAGCCTCTGGAGGGAGGTAGCCCAACACCTAGGACAGTGATTTGACACCTGGTAAGCGTTCACTAAATATTTGCTAAATGGATGGAAATGGAAAAGTGCTCCCAGAGGACTCAAGAGACAGAAATACAAGAATCACACACTTGTCACTTATAAGATACTTGCAATTTACTTCAAAAGAATCTGATGATCATGCAATAAAACTCTATGAGAAATAAGCCCAGAGAGGGAGAAATAAGTTGAGCAATGACATCAGGACAAGCTCACACTGGAAGAGATGCTCGGGCTCCAGATCTAACCGGTAACTTTCCATAGGCACAGGCCACCCAAGGCTAACTTACCACATTTCAGCAGGCAAGCATTTTTATCTGTTCAATTCTTTATGCACAACATTGGCTATAGACTTTACTGATACAATATAAAATAGATTGATAAGGGCTGGTGCTGGGGCTCAGTGGTAGATCACTCACTTAGCACGTGAGAGGCACTGGGTTCGATCGTCAGCACCATATAAAAATAAATAAATAAAATAAAGGTACTGTGTCTAACTACAACTAAAAATTTTTTTGAAAATAGATTGATAAAATATTTCTTAAATGATTAAAAACCTTGAAAAGGTCTTTCCAAAAGAAGATCTCCAAATGGCCAACACACATGGGAACAATGTTCAACTTCACTATTCATTAGGGTAGTGCAAATTAAAACCATACCAACACGTCTGAGGATGTGGATCAGTGGTAAAAGCACTTATCTAGCAAGTGTGATGCCCTGAGTTCAATCCCAGGAATCACCCAAAAAAAAAAAAAATACTTCTATATTCTGGCAGAATGTCTAAAAAGATTGGCCATACCACATGTTGATATAGTCATATGAAGCCTTATGCATTGCTTTGGGGCACATAAATTGATACCACTATGCAAAACTGTTTCAAAATATCTCTTTTTCCTAACACATGCATGCCCTTTCACCTGGATATTTCTCTTGTTTCTATGCCCAGGAGAAATAAGTGCAAATATCCACTAAAAGACACTTTCAAGAATGTTCATAACAACTTTATTTTTAATGGTCAAAAATCCAAATAGCCATCAATTAATAAATGAGTAAATAAATTGCAGCTCATACATACAGTGGAACACTACACACACACACACACACACACACACACACACACACACACACACACAAGCCCAGTAGACTCAAAACATGGCTGAATTTCATTATACTGAGTGAAAGAAGCCAGATACAAAAGGGAACATACTGAATGTTACATAAAGGACAAGAATAATAGTCATAACTCTTTGTGATGGAAATCAGAACATTGGTTACCTCTTGTGGTGGAGGAGTATACAGACTAGGAAGAAATGTAGTGCAGCTGTCTCGAAATGTCCCCACGGTTTTGTTATGATCAGGTGTGGTAAGATAACAGGGAAATATCGCCTCTGAAGGAAGAGTTTTTGGTTACAGTTCCCAACACAGCACACAGGGTCATCTGAGGAAGTACCAGCCTTGGTCAGGAGGCAGGAAAAATGAAGGGAAGGCTTGGGCCATGGCATTTATTGGGGTTTTCAAGGGGAGGAAGGGGTGAGGCAGGGCAGGCAAGCAGAAAGAATTTAGGATCGGCTAATTTGAATAATGTTGGCAGGCTCTGGGGGTTAGAGGTGGACCCCAGTTGTCCAGTTCCTGACCCTGGAGTGATTTAGGGAAGTGAGAATATTCCCTTGGTATGAGAATCAGATAAAGGAGGTGGTTCAGGACTGGTTTCTTTGTATACAAAAGGCATCTGCAGGTGAGTTGCTTCCTAGCTCTAGGACTGAGCTAGCCCTGGGAGAGGCAATCTCCCTGGCCAGCAAAGCATCATGTGATGTAAAAGCATCATGAAATACAGAATATAAAAAAGTATTAATAGAGGATTTTTTCAGAGGGATAATAAGCATCTCTCGACATTTGCAAGATTCATTGAGCTGTTTACTTAAGATCAATGTATTTAAATGCACTTTATACCTATAAAGTATAGGTATATATATATACCTATATATACCATATTTTTCAAATATATATTTATATTTTTAAAATACAAATATAGAATTTAGTTTGGAATAACCCTAAAAGGAACTATCTCATCAATCACCACTTAACCCCTCACCCTCTTTCCAATTTCAAAATCTTCTTCCTTACTCCTAAATGCCAGCCCCAGGGCTCTGAGCACAGTCTCTTCTGTTCTGGCCTCAAGGCATCTTGGCACATCCTTGCTGCCTTCAGTCTGTCTCCAGAAACAGTCCTCCAGCTGCCAGCCTAGAACTTAGCAAACCTTCCCTTTGACTTACTATTTCTCCTGAGTTTTCCTGTAGCAAAGTAAAAAGAAAGGAAAATGTACTCCAGAGTACTCCATCTGCCACTTTCTCGGGCCACTTTTGCACTTGCCACCTCCCTCCTTCAAGCTTCCCTCCACCCTCCTGGGATGCTTAGAGCACTCCATCACCCCTTCCTTCCTGCAAACTGCCTGTATTGGTCCATTTTCCATTGCTACAACAAAATACCTGTAGCTGGATAATGTATAAGGAAAAGAGTCTTATTAGTACACAGTTTTGGAGACAGAAAGTACAAATAGCAAGGCACCGGCTCCGGTGAACTCCCTTACTTGTGTTCCATCATGGTGACAGCATCATGGTGGTAGTGTGTTTATGAGAGAGAGTCTGAATGGCAAGGCAGCAAGCCAGAGAGCAGAGAGGAGCTAGTCTTGGTCTTTTATAACCATCTTCTCACACAGGAACAAAGTGGAGTCCCATGAGAAAAATATCAATCCCTTCCCAGGTCGGCTTCCCCAGTGATTTAATTATGTTCCACAAACATAATTAAAGGTCTTCAAGGTCTCACCACCTTCCAGGTCTCACCACCCCTTAACATAGTCACACTGAAGACCACACTTTCCACATATGAACCCTTGGGGACAAACTATATTTCAACCACAGCACTACTCATCAATCAGCCTGGATGTTTATCCTGTTACTAGAAATGAGGTTAACTGAGGTTAGGAGTGTTCATCTAACACCCAGGAACTTTGGGCTAAGCATGGTGGGGAGGAGTGACGCTAAGATGGAAGGCAACTGAGCCGAGCCTGAAGGCATCCTGGGGCAGAGGACACAGACTTGGTTCTCCACATAGAGAGCAAAGACCTGGAGATCGCGGGCTCAATGCTCAAATGAGCACATCCCACTCAAGTCAGATGCAGTTGGTTTTCTGACCAGGCTCCCTTTTAGCAATCACATCACCATGCTGTAGCACTTGGGTCCTACGGCTAGAGCCCCTCACTTCTGTCTTCCAAGGCCAGCACAGGCCTGCTTGGCCCAGAGAAGCAGAGTCTGACAGCAATTGGTACACAAGAGGTTAACACAAGGGTCATCCAAGTGACCGTGAGGCCTTAAGGTACATTTTCTGAGGTGTTACCTCTAACAGCCCAGCCAAGCCCTGCTCTGAGCTGATTTTCCAGAGCACAACTTCTGGGTCACCACAGAAGTCTTTCTAGCCTGAGATAATGTCAACTCGGTGGCCACGCAGTCCGCCCCAGTTTAACTTCACAATGTTACTAAGAAATGCCTTCTTGGTGGTGGCCCAGCCCTGGTTCCAGCCAAGGACAATCTTGGAGAAGCAGAGCTGGCCCAGGCGGCCTACACAGATGGGTAAGCAGACACGATGGCCTGCAGCTCGGGGAGCCAGCTCTGGCCTGCTGAAGAGATCCCTGGTCCAACGAGTGTGTCAAGAGCCTGCCTGGGACATTCCCTCTTCAATCCTGGAAAGGAACAGCCTGATTATACCGGCTGCTGGGTCTGCACCACTCTCAACTAAGCAGAGCCCAGGAGAGGAGGCCTGCACCTGCCAGATGGACCTGCTCATTAGCATGGGGAGCATGGTATTTCTTATGCAAATGAGGGCAAATAAATCCTTGGGAGAAATGAGAACACAAACATGCAGTGGAGCACAAACTTCACTGGGTACTGGCGGATGGGAGAGGGAGCAGAGGGAGCCCCTAGAGGACTTTTAGCCCCAGGTGTTCTGAATTTGCCTATCAGGGCTGCCCCAGGAGGAGACTGAGGTCCCTGGGGCCCATCCAACCTGACCTGAACTACACCCCCACGAAGAACCACAGAGGGGAAGTAGACAGGGGAGAAAGGAAGACACTGGGAGCTGGGACAGGTGAGGGGCCACCATCGCCTGCCCAGCCCCAGCAGAGAAGTAGGTACTGACCAAACCAAGCCAGCAGCCAAAGAGCCAAAGAAAGGACCAACCACGGCCTAACTCAAGGGACCGCCATTTCTGGGACATCTCCAAGTCACCACAATGCCACACACAACCTGCCATACTCAAGCCTTGCCCCAGAAGAGGTTGTTCCCTGCTCCATCCCTGATCTTCCAATGACTCTGACACAGTGCCGGCCTAGGGTGGGCCTGGACCCTACCTCGACCCTCCTCTCAGATTTCATGCCCATCGCTCAGTCCTGCTAGTTCCAGTTCCTGAATATCATCAGTCACTCACCTGCTACTCCATCTCCACCTCCTCCTCCCTGCCTCAGGGGAGGGACCTCCTGCCCCCTATCCACTTTGGAGCTCATCTATCCGAGGACCTTCTCAATATACTCCCCTCATGCCAACCACCCAAACCCTTCTCTGTCATTGCTGGCTTCAGCCCTCCCTCCCACCTCTCTGAAAACCCTTGAGCTTGACATTTTGACTCATCAGTGCTGTCACACTGGCCCCTCATCTGCATCTCTCCGTTCCCTTGTCAAGGCTTTTGGCTCCTGGCTCCCTGGTCTTCTCAATCCTACTACTGTCTGATTCTTATATCCCAAGGTCCCATGGAGCTCCTTCCTGCTCCTGGCCTTCACTCTCACCTGCTTCCTAGATCTCCCAGCCCCGTCATCACTGATATCTGCAGGCATCACCCTCCTGCACCACCATCTCCCATCTTTTCACCGTGTGGGTGGAGATCTGAGGAAGGGGACTTACTGGGTAGAAGCCATGGAGTCCCTTCTGATTTTCCCAAAGTCCTAGAATGCAAGGTCTGAGGTCAGATTAGATAGGGAGCTGGAAGACCCCAGGGCCTGAGAAGGGCAGGGGATACTGCAATGGCATGTGGGAGAGCAGAGGCCTGAGAGGACCAGGGCAGGGTGGGCGATTGCTGGGTGCTCCATGGGCCCACTTAAAGGTCTTGGACACAAGTTTGAGACCTGGTGACTTGGTCCTGAATTTTATTTTAGCTGGGGTGCCAAGGAGTCTAAGGCTACTATTAACTAGGGGGGACAACAAAATGAGAGACAGAGAGTGCATGTAAAAAAAATGTGACTATAAGGAGTCATTGTAGAATTTAAGCTGGAAGAGAAGGGAAGGGAAGTCACCTGGAACAGGGGCCTGACTGATGCCTCCTTCCTCTTGGTCACTCCTCCTCCGTCTTGACCACATCCTCCCCCTGTCCCCCAACTCCTCCTGTCAGAAGGCCCAGTGCTCAGTGCTTGGCCCTCCTCTTATCCCTAACCACACTCATTTCCTTGGTGATCTCTTGCCCAACAGATTTAAATGCCATCAAAAGACCTCTACTTTTCAAATTCATCCTTCAACCCAGATCATAAATCTAGCTGCCTTATGACACCTCGCCCTGAATGTCTTGTCATCCACTCAAATGAAATAGGACCAAAATGGAGTTTCTGCTCTGCCTGCACCAGACCTGCTCCTCTCATCAAGTTCTGCCTCTCAGTGGATGGCCACATCATCCTTCCAGGGGCCTCAACTCCTCTTCTTCTCCACGCCTCCCCCCATCCAACCCATCCGCAAATTTTCAGGGCTCTACTTTCAAAATGCATTCACGTTCTGACGTCTTCCCTCCACCATCACCTCTACAATCGCCTTCAACTGCTTCTGCCCTTCCTTCCACTGTAAGTCAGATCATGTCCCTCCGTTTTTAACAGTTCTGTCATGGCTCCCCATTTCTCTCATGACAAAAGCTGGAGTGCTTCCAGCAGCACAGGAGGCCCCGAGGACCTGCCCCTCCATCTCTCTGGCATCTCCCCTGCCCATTCCCCCTGACTCTCTTCATTTAAACCACATTGGCAACTTCAATGATTTTCAAGTTCCCCCAGAACAGGGACTGAGCTGTGGTTCTTCCCTCTGCCTGGAGCTTTTCCTGGACTGTCTCTTAACCAAATCCCTCACTCACCTCAAGGATTTGCCCAAAATTTCACCTCCTTAATGATGCTCTCCCTTTTTAAAATTGCTTTTATTTTTTAAATACACGACAGCGGAACACATCACAATTCTTACTTCACATATAGAACACAATTTTCCATATCTCTGTTTGTATATAAAGTATGTTCACACCAATTCATGTCTTCATACAAGTACTTTGGATAATGATGTCCATCACATTCCACAAAATGAGGCCCTGTTTTAATATCAAAACCTACCTCCTCACCCCCCCCAACTTTGCTCTTTTCTTCCTTCCTTAGCACTGATCATATTCATGAGGTAACTTATTGATTAATCGTGTTTATGGTTTCTTACCTGTCTTCTTCCACTAAAATGTGAGCTCCATGAGGGTAGGGATCATTGCCTGTTTTGACCCCACTATGTCCCAAGTGCTTTACATAGCACAAGTTCATAGCAGGGGCTCAACACAAGTTAAATAAACATAAAATGCTCTGTGACCACCCTGCTTATAGTGAACACAGCAGCTCTGGTCTAACTCACTTCCAGAGTTTGACTTAAGAGGGAGAGTAATAGGGAGAATATTTCTCAAGTATCCTCTAATTGAAAATGGTAAATCTCACTGGAAATGACTTGTCAAAAAGAAAAAGGCTTTTATTGACTCAGATAACTGAAAATTTCAAGCAGTTAGTTGTAGGCATAGCCGGCTCCAGAGGGACATAAGCTGCTGTCACAACTTGGGGCCTCATTATGGCTGTCTTGAGCCTGTGGTTGATTGTTCTCCACATGGTTGATTGTTCAGCAGTTTTCAGGTCAACTCCCTCCCTGTCTCCAATCCATGAGGCAGAATTTCTCCTAAGAAGAGTCTTGACATTAGGTTGCCTGAACCCCGCTTGAAACGTATGGCCCCCCCTGGCCCAATTGTCATTCCCAGGGGATGGAAGACAGTGATCCACCAGATGTGGAGAATTTGGAGTTGGTGAAGTAACTGGAGTCAGTCTGAACCACATGGACTCAGATGAGGAAGAAGTGAAGTCTGATATCAAAATCAGAGCCACAGGTGCAGGACGGGCATGAGAAGCTATCCCCCAGGATATATGCCAAGGGAATGGGGACAACTCCAAGGGACCTAGTAGATCTCAACATTAACAGTAGCCCATGAAACCCAGAAAACCTAAACTATCCTGTCCCTACCTCAGTTTCCATCCAGATAAGAAATAATACAAAAAGCTCAAGATATCAAAAGGTCCCCTTTAGCCAGAGTCTGGCCTGAATTGCAATGCAGCTTAACATGTGGCAGGTAGCTACAGAATTCCTGACCCCATGCTCCACCAGCCCCCAAACCAGAAGCCATTAAGTCAGGACAAAGATGGATGGCCATCATCATGACCACCATGCCGCATTGTTCTAATACTATAGGACTATGCACCTAGGCATGAGAAGAAAAAGAGAAGTTTAAATATTATAGAATTAATGGTTTAATTATAAACCTGAAAAACTTGAGAGAACTAACTGAAAAGATATTAAAATGTTAGAGTAATTCAGTGAATTGTAAAATTAATTTCCTATAATTTGTTACAGGGTATAGAAATAACAAGGCTGGATTGTGTGACCAAAAAAAAATATCATTCACAAAACAAAACAAAACACATTTTTTGAAACTAGGAACTATTATGAACCTCAAACTAGCTAAAAACTATATAAATAAGGTTTGGGGTATAGCTCAGTGGTAGGGTAGAGTATTTGCCTAGTATTTGAGAGGCCCTTGGATCAATGATCAGCAACACACACAAAAATTAAAATAATAAACTCTTAAAGAAAAAACTAGAAATAAACTGGGAGCTATAAGGAAAAAAAATATATGAAGTTCTACCAAATGACAGAAAAAAATTTGAATAAATAGATATGCCTTGTTCTTGAATATAGTCAGCCCTCCCTAACTGCAGGTTCTACAGATTATGCATCCTTGGATCAACCAAATACAAATAGAAAATATTTGAAAAAAATTGCATTTGTATTGGACATGTACAGTCTTTTTCCTTATCATTACTACTAAGCAATATAGTACAGCAACTATTTACATAGCATTTACATGGTATTAAGTATTATAAAGAATCTGGAGATGGTTTAAGATACAGCAGCCCCGAAAGGACAAGCTTAGGCTATATGCAAATAGTATACTATTTTATATAAGAACCTTGAGCATGTGTGGATTTGGGTACCTACGGAGTATCTTGGTACCCTAAGGGTACCAAGTGATAACTATACGACATTGAAATAAACATTAAAGATGCAGTAATTGGTTGGATAGTGTCCCCACCACCACCATCAAATTCATGTCCTTCCTGAAATTTTACATTGTGACCTTATTTGGAAGTAGGGTCATTGCAGATGTAATTAGTTGAGATGATGTCATCTTAGTTTGGAGTGGTTTCTAAATCTAATAGGACTGGTGCCCTCATCAGAAGAGGAAAAGAAACACAGAAAGACACACACAGGGAGAACACCATCTGTTGACAAAAGCACAAGTTGGAGTGATGTGTCTACAGGTCAAAAATCCCCAGAGATTGCCAGGAAAACAAAGTTAAGAGAAAGGCAAAAACCAGATTCTTCCCTAGTGTCTTCAGAGGGAAAAAAAAAAAAAACATGGCCTGTCAACACCTTGATTTTGGACTGCTAGCCTCTAGAACTGTCGAAGAATACATATCTATTGTTTTAAGTTGTGCAGTTTATGGGCACTTGTCACAACAGCCCTAGCAAACTAATACAGATATCAATGCCACACACATGCCCATATTAACTACAAGCTTAATTCAATCCTGACCAAAATCCTAAAAGAATTTGATTGAATTTGAGATTTTGGTTTTTGGTGCATATGTGTGTTTTGAAGAATGGATAGTATTTTGTTCAATCTTGTTTCTGCTCATTTTTTGAGAGAAAGAAATTTAAAAGTCAAGCTAGGGATGGGAAGGTAACTCAGTGATAGAGCATCAGCCTAGCATGCACAAGGCTCTGGTTTCCATCCCCAAACTAGGAAAAAAAAAAAAAAAAGAAAGAAAGAAAGAAACCTATTAGAATGAAAATAAAGTTATATCCAGGAAATTTCTGAAAATTCCTCCCGATTAACCATGATTAACTTCCTCCCGATTAACCATGATTAACCTTTATGGTGCCATGACATGACAGAGGAGGATCATTGAATCAGCAGGCAAATGTGCATCATTCCACAAAAGGTGTTGAGACAACTAGAAAGTTGATCTGTTAAAAATTAATACCAGACCACAGCTGTACTGCTTTCATTCAGTGGATCAAATTATTAAACTTAAATGATTTAAACAGAGATGTTCAATTCTAAATAATGGACCATATTTATATCACATTCCATTCTACCAATAAGAAATAGCAGAGAAGGCCAGGTGTGGTAGTATACACCTGTAATCCCAGCAGCTCAGGAGGCCGAGGCAAGAGAATCACAAGTTCAAAGCCAGCCTCAACAACTTAGCAAGGCCCTAAGCAATTTAGTGAGAGCCTGTCTCAAAATAAAAAATAAAAAGGGCTAGGGATATGGGCTGGGGCTGTAACTCAGTAGAACACTTGCCTAGCATGTGTGAGGCACTTGGTTCGATCCTCAGCACCACATAAAAAAAATAAACAAATAAAATAAAGGCATGCTGTTCATCTACAACTATAAAATAAATTTTTAAAAGTGGTGGGGGGGTGGGGATGTGATTCAGTGGCTCAGTTGTTAAGCACCACTGGATTCAATCACTGATCCCTCCGCCAAAAAACAGAGAGAGAAAGAAAGAGAAAGCCTTACTTTCAAATGAATAAGCTCCCTCCCAACAACAACAACAAGGGGATACCAGAATAATGCAAATGGTGGATCAAATAATTTAAGAAATTTCTAAAAAACAAAAAGCAAAAGCCATAAAACCTAGGACCAGAGCTGAAGTTTCATGTTAGAGAATTCGGTTTTACCACCACACTCTCTTGATGCCTCCTGCAAAGGGGTTCCATCACCCAAATGAGGTTACCCTTACAAAAATCCTTCCAACATTTTAATGAGGAAAACAGTAATTAACCAGATGAAATTTTCTATTCATCTTATAAATCATCCTCTATGTGCAAAGATTTTTAAAAATAGAAGCAAATAGGGGCTGAGGTTGTGGCTCAGTGGTAGAGTGCCTGCCTCACACGTGTGAGGCATTGGGTTCGATCCTCAGCACTACATAAAAATTAAATAAACAAAATAAAATAAAGGCATTGTGTCCATCTACATCTAAAAATATTTGCATGGGCAAGATTGAGACCTCTAGGGCTGGGGATGTGGCTCAAGAGGTAGCGCGCTCACCTGGCATGCGTGCGGCCCGGGTTCGATCCTCAGCACCACATACCAACAAAGATGTTGTGTCCACCGAGAACTAAAAAATAAATATTAAAAATTATCTCTCTCTCTCTCCTCTCTCACTCTCTCTTTAAAAAAAAAAAAAAAGAATGAGACCTCTAACTGGTGTTTATTGGACCCTACTCAGACGCAAACTCAGAAATTTCTGAAATTCTAAAACTTTATTAGAGCAAACCTATGTCTAACACACACACACACACACACACACACACTACTGTATAAGATGATACACTAACCAAGGCACAACACACAGGCCTGTGCTTGCCATGTTTTGCTCATGACTGTGTCCCAACGAGGGAAATAAACAATTGGGGGTTTGCCACTGCACAGACACCCCACCACAGAAAGTCAGGAAGGATACTGGTTTCAGGCAAAGCTCAAATTACCTCCTTCTCCTCCCCCTGCACAAATACCTTTCAAACAGTTCTTAGGTTTTTGTAAGCTCTCCTCCAAAGACCTTCCCCAGCAAAGACTGCATTTACTGAAATGTAATTATTCTCCTGATGACTTTGCTGAGTTCTGCCTAGTCCTGCTGGTGCTCCAGCCTCAGAGTGTGTCCTTTGAGTTGGTTCCAGAAGTTGTGACGGATTTTCACTTATCACTTTCTCAGCCCCTCTCAGGCAGCCTGCAGAAACACAGTCTGCCCCATCGCGCAGAGCGGAACACTCTGGCCTTTGCTGCACAGTGGGAAACGCGCTCTGGATATTCTTGAGAAATGGGAAAACTATGTGGAGGCCAGAGCCTCTATCTCATTCCCCAGCAGTCTGGAAGCATCCCCTCAGGGCAGTGGCTAAAGAGTAAACCCAGTTGATTGCCACTGGAGGAAATAACCAGTACCAAACAAACCCATGGACATTTTCACCCTTTGTTATTAAAATTAAATCAGTTTTGAGGTCTCATTTACATTCATGAAATTAACCAAGTTCTAGCAAGGGTACCATGAAAGTGGCCCAAGTATATACACCGGGCTACTGAGCACAGCCCTCTCCCCAGGAGGTGTAAGAATCCATAAGTCCCCAAATTCCCTCAGCTACCTCAAGTCCTCTCCATTACTTGCCACCAAAGAATCCTGTAAAATAAAGATTGTACTGTATGTCTGTTCACACCCACTTTGCAAAATTAGAGAAAACGGCAGATCACCACCCAAGATTTCTTTAAAAATGAAAGATAGAAACATTAGCACAATAGAACAAGATGTAGCCTTAAAATGATATAAAAACTAAGTAGCAATATGGGGGGAAAGGCCACAAATAATATCCAGTTAAGGGATGGGGGGAACCTTACAATGAGACCTACATCGTCCTCTCAGCTATAGTCATCCCTCAGTGGCTGCAGGACCCCATCCATGGGTACCAAAACCCACAGATGCTCAAATCCCTTATATAAAATGGTGTTATGTTTGCATAGAACTTATGCATATTCTCCCTTTTACTTACAGACTTATGAGTTCCTGACAATACATAATATAATGTAAGTCCTATGTAAATAGTTGATATATTGTTTAGGAAATGTCAAGGAAGAAAGTCTATGCATGTTCATCACAGACATAATATCTTTCTGAATATTTTTCATCTGGGATTGCTTGAATCTGTGATGCAGAACTTACAGGTTTGGAGGGCCCACTATATAAAAAGAAAAGAACTTACAGGTTTTTTGCTAGCTCACTATATAAAAAGAAGCAGCATGCATGGGCAAGAATGAGACCTCTAACTGGTGTTTATTGGACCCTACTCTACACCAGGCCAATTGCTAAATGTCATCACATTTAGTATTCACTCTAACCCTGAGGCAGGCCCATTTTGCCTATGAGGATCCTGAAGCATCAAGAAGTTAAATAGCTTGACCACAGTCACAGCAGCAGGGCCCAGACCCCCAATGAGAGCTCTCAAAGGCAATGGGAAAATCAGTCATTGAAATGTGGTAAGGACTGTTTGGAAGCTCTTGTTTCCAAATTTCCTTCTGAACTTTTCCATCATTGTGCCCAATAAAATAATAAGAAATCTGCAAAAGGATTAGCTCCACCTCCTCTCTAGGAAACCTGTCTCAATCCCTCCTGCCACCCAAGAGCTCACCACCCCATTCCTCATCTGCTCAGGATGGAGTCTGCCACAAGGCCTTGCCAATGGCTGTGATGGGGTCCATCTCTGGGTCTGCATCTCTGGTACCTGGCACAGGGCTGGACCATAGCAGACTCTCAGGCCATAGTGGTTGGATTCATTAATAGGTAATTAGCAGTAATAGCTGCACAGAGGCAGTTCCCATTTTAGGACCTCCCTCATTCCTAAGGATCCTCCAGAGGGCCAGCCTTGACTTGCCCCCTGCATCCCACCTTCACTGATTAAGCCTTCTAGGTCACTCTCCAATCCACTTCCTCTTTCCCCAAGCCTGCCACCCATTGTTCCCACTGTAGCCTTGTATTGTAGTCAGCTTTATGTCACTACAACGAAATATCTAAAAGAATTAATTTATATAGAGAAAAGGGTGGTTTAGCCTATGATTCCAAGACCAAGTGGTCCCGTTGCTTTGAGTCTCTGGTGAGGGCACTGGATAGCAAGGGCAAGGAGTGTGTATTGAAGCCATTTGTCACATCATAAGGCAAGAGGCAGAGGGGGACCAGGGGCTGGTGTCCCACAATTCCCCTTGAGGGCAAGACCCATTGACCTAAGGACCTCCCACTAGCCCATACCTCCTAAAAGTGCACAGCACCTCCCAACACCTGCACCCTGAGGGCCAAGCCTTTACATATGGACCTTTGGGGGATGCTCAACATCCAGACACAGCAAGCCTTGAGCTCAGCCCTGGCTTCAGCTCCAGGCTCTAGTTCCGGAGTGGTCTTTCTGATGGGCAGATCTTTGCCAGCCACTCTTCAGGTTTTTCGCTAGCTCACTGTAGCCTTCAAAGAAAATCCAGGCACCTCAGCTCCTATGACCCCATCCAAGCCCACTGCTGCCATCCTTTGCCACTTCTGCCCCTCCATGCTGACTCTTGTCACACGGAGAGTTCCAGGTTCCCAACACACTGCACTTCTTCACACCCCTGACCACACTGTTCCCCTGCCCGGCATGCCCTCCTACACCGCCTAGTGACTCCCTGTTTTATGTATTATTTTGTCTTGTTGCCTACTTATTTATGGAGTACAATAAGATAATGTGACATATATATACATACCCTTGGTAATGAACAAATCACTTAATACTTCTTTTTATTTTTTGAAATAGGGTCTCACGATGTTGCCCAGACTGGCCATGACACCCTGGGCTCAAGCAATCCCCCTGCCTCAACCTGCTGAGTAGGTGGAACTGCAGGTGTGTGCCCTCATACCTGGCGAACCTTTATAATGTCTTTATGGGAAGAACATTAAAAAACCTCTCCTATTAGGAATAAAATCAGAATAACTGTTAAAAATTATATAAAATAAATATGATTTTTCAAAATAAAACCTCTTCTAGCTATTTTGGAATATTTTATTAACTAGTCACACTACCATGTAATAGAATGATGCATCTTATTCTTCCCATCAATGTGACATTTTGTACCCATAGAACAACCTCTTGTCATTCTCGCTTCTCCCTTCCCCTTCCCAGTCTTTGGTAACTACTTTTCTATCCTCTACTTCTCTGTAGTCAACGTTTTTAGATTCTCCATAAGAGTGAGATCATATGGTTATTGTCTTCTATGCCTGGCTTATTTTACTTCACATAATGTTCTCCATGTCCATCCATGTTATTATAAATGACAAGATTTCATTCTTTTTTATGGCTGAATAGTATTCCAGTGTGAATACATACTACATCCTCTTTTTATTTCCTACATTTTCTTTATGCACTTATCAATCACTACATACATTTAGATTGATTCCATATCATGGTTATAGGGAATAATGATACAATAAACATGTACATGTAGATATCTCTTTGATATGCTGATTTTATTTCCTTTGGATAATAGGCCAACTCATGTGGACATATTGCTGGGTCCACAGTAATTCTAATTTTAGCTTTCTGAGTAACTTCTATACTGTTTTCCATAATATTTATACTAACCTACCTTCCCATAAACAGTGTTTCAGAGTTCTCCTTTCTCTAAAGCTTTGTCAGCGCTTGGTGTTTCTTGTCCACGTTTAATCTTTAAGGAACTCCTAGACTGCTTTCCAAATGCCTGTACCATTTTACATTTCCAGCAGCAGTGCATGAGGGTTTCAATTTCTCCAGTCTTGCTAACACTTCTATCCAACTTTCTGATTTTAGCCATGCTCCTAGGCATGAAGTAGTTTCTCATTGTGGTTTTGATTTCTATTTTCATGGCGACTAATGAGGTCGAGTATCTTTTTATGTGATTCTTGGGCCACTTACAGATCTTTGAGGAAATTTCTATTCTGATCGTTTGCCCATTTTTTAACTGGGTTATATCTTTTCTCATTGAGTTGTAGGGGTTATTTTTATATTCTAGATACAAGCATCTTATCAGACATGAAATTATTTTTACTTTTTTGAGAGTGTTCTTTGCAAAACAGAAATTTTTTATTTTTACAAAGTCCTAATTATTTGTTGTCTTTTTTTCTGTCATCTTTAGTGCTGTATGTATGTATGCATGCATGCACTTGCAGGCTCATGTGCACAGAATGGGATTTTTTTCCCAGCTTTTTGGAAGTAGGTTGCTATGCTTTTGGTATTTACATTCTGTGCATCTATCCAGATTTTTCTATTTCTTCTTCAGTCAGTTTTAATGGTTTGTCTCCTTCTAGGAATTTGTGCATTTAATCTAAGTTATCTAATTTGTGGGGCATAGAGTATTCCTTCATAATCTTTTTTTTTTTTTTAATTTCTGTAGGGTCAATAGTAATGTCCCCTTCGTTTGCCTAGAAAATACTTACTCATCTTCTACAATCCAGCTAATACTTACCCAATTCACTGCCTTCCCACACACCTTCCTGCTGGGCTCTGCCTCCACTGCCTACCTCGTCACGCTGTACCAGAGGGTCATGCTGTACACTCTGAGCCACAGGCTGTTCGCTTTCACGTCAGGACGTACTAAGCTTGTCAAAGGCTCACCACTCAGCTCAGGAAAACCGGTTAGAGGGCACCTTTCCAAATGCAAGTAGCCCACCTATTCTTTCTATGGGGCAAAAAAAAAAAAAATTCTTCCTAGATCTTATAAATTAACTACAAAGGAGGTAAGGTACATGAAAGGCTGCGGGAGAAACAATGCACAATTAGCTACTCAGAAAGCGTTTTATGTAGCCCTCTTTCTCTCCCCAGAGATACTTGGCCTGAGTGACTTAACAGATAAGGTTTGAAAGTTAAAACCAGTTCCCACTCATGCAGTCCCCAAGGCCCTTGGGACGCTATCGCCAGCCATCTAAATCGTGTAACAAACACCCCAGGCCGAACAAAGCATGTCAGGACTGTTCCATCAGAACCAAGGAGGTTTTTATGGGATCCCTTTGCTAATTAAAATTCACTCTTCTAGACAGCTGTGATCTTTGGTGTCTGATGCACCTGAAAAATATATCTTGACATTTAAGCCACGCTCGCTGGGATGGTACCAGTAGCAGTAATAAGCCACAAATTCCAATCAGAACGAAAATGCTAAATTCTGTGTTTGGGGCTTGATTTGAAGGGCAAGGACACTCAAATTCCTAAGGGTATGTCATTAATCCACCAACCCTCAGAGGGATGGATGATCCCTCTTCTCTATCCTTGGAATGTCACGACCATCCACTCAAGGCCACTGCCCACTCCTAAAATTTAAGGTTGCCATAACAAACAAACCACATTTTTGCTCTGGACCCTGTGGAACGCTGTTGATGACTAGTTAGCATCTACACAGCACATGGTTCAGGAATGTACTGAGTCACAGTGGGTCAGGATGTGGGTGAGCAGAGCCTCCATCCCTGTTCCAGCTCAGCTCCAAGCCCACAGTGGCATTTAGGCACCACCTCCGCCCAGGGGTCCAAGGTCCCCAAATAGGATCCGAGGGCTTAGTGAAAATAGGAAAACTCCTGGCTTATTGCTGGACCCCTGTCTATAGGCCTCCTCATTGCAGGATCTTGGCCTTCAAGTGACGCACACAGAAGGAAGTTTTCAAGGCTCCCCGTTCCCCGCCAGGTTCCCAAAAGACCACCCATGGAAGAATAGGAATTCTCTGTAAGCCCAGAAGCACTCTTCAGTTTGTAGAGAACAAAACCATGCGTTTCTGACCAGGGTGGCTTTGAAAAGTGTCTAAAGTGTGGGCCCCAAACTTTCTCCCCCTCCATAGCTTTGCAAGAGCAGTGCTACTATGCCAGATTGCCACTTGCCAACTGCTACTGATTAAACAGGGTTTGTCCCCAACAAAACTCACATTGAGGCTTAATTCTTCAACATGGTAGGGCTGGGAGGCGGGCCTCAAGGGAACTGTTTGGGTCATGGAAGTGGAACAACACCTTTCTCCCAGGAATGAGCTAGGTACTGCAGGAGTTTGACCCTCTTCTCTCTCTTCCACATAGACTCATTTGCCCAGAAGCCAAACAAATGCTGTTGTCTTCCAAGTCTCCAGAACCATGACCTAAATTATTAACATTTTTTTCTGTATAAATTACCCTGCTTGGATATTTTGTTACAGCAACAGAAAAGTGGACGAAGATACCCATCCTCTGCCCTTGGTGCAAGACCAAACTTATGGTATCTCCTGCTACCCACATCTCATCAGCTAAGTAAAATCAACCACATCCTCTCTGGGGCCTCTCCCACTTATGCCCCTGATGCACACAGCCCTGCCAGACCACACTGTGCTGCCATGAATTGCCATTGCCTGTAGAGCGGGATTCATAGAGCAGGGACAGGAACATAAGCAGAGAGCTGGTGGTTAAAAAAGATCCACCACACATCAGGCCCAGAGAAAAGGGTGGGCTAGAGAATGGGAACACAGGAGTGAGATGGTCTTCTCAGGGTAGAGAGGCTATCCAAGGAAATGCTATCTTTGTTCTTCTTGCTTCCTCCAGGAAGATCACCAGAGAACAGAGAATTTCAGGACCGAAAGGGTCAGAGGGTGAAGAGCAGAGTAAGGGTCGACTCACCAATGGGGCTCTGCCCTCATCCCCTAGTCACCTCCCAAAAGGCTCCCACTTCCTATCACTGGTCATGTGGTGATTAGAGTTCAACATGTGAATTTGGGGGATCACAACATTCAGACCATAGTATTACAGATTCACAAAAGAAAATTTGTTGTAAAAGTGTGCAGAGTGTGAGGTGGGAGCATCTCAAGCCAGCTGCTAATGCCCATTGTCACTCTCCCGCCCAGCAGGTACAGCTGATGATCTCGCCTATTGGGTGAGCGGAACCAGGTGTGGTTGGCGACACTGCAGACGCCCTGGGCTGGGGCAGTTCTGCCAGCTGCTCCTCAGAAACAGTGAAAGGCAGGCTGTCAGGTCACTGCTGCGGAGACTCCTACACCACCGTCTATTGTAGCTACCCCTTATCCTTGATTTTGCTTGCTGCAGTTGGATTTATCTGTAGTCAGCTAGGGACAGAAAATATTGATATTTGTCTTGACTCTTTCAATGGAGACCACACTCATATAACTTTTATTACAGATTGTTGTTATAATTGTTCTATTTTTATTACTGTTCTTGTTGATCTTTTACTGTGCCTAATTTATAAATTATACTTAGCATAGGTCTTCATGTGTAGGCAAAAACAAGTACTATTCATGACTTCCAAGACCGGAGGGTCTTGGAACATATCCCTCAGATAAAGGGCGACTATTTAGCTTGAAACATTCTGACCATGATAGAGGGGAACACATGATAGAAACCATGAGGTAGGTCTGAGATGCCCACGTCAGGTTCTATCTTTTCTCTCCTCTCATTACCATGTTTGAATTGGATCCAAGGTCATTGAAACTATGACCTTTAGAAGTCTGTTGCAGAATATTTTCTAGCTTGTTAGGCACCCCACATTTTTTTGTTTTGGTGAATTGATTTTTTTTTCATTGTTTTTTGGAGCAAAGAAACAATTGGTTTTTGTTTATTGATCATGTATCAAGCAACTTTCTGAGCCACCTTATTAATTCTAGTTATCTCTATAAATTTGGGGGGGGATGCTCTATTTATACAATCACATCATTAAGCAACAATTACAGTTTGGTATCCTTTTTTCTAACCCTTGTACACGGAATTTCTTTTCCTCCTTTGCCAGGACTGTCTGGAACCGCCAGGAAAATATTGGATGAAAAAATCACACTGGGCATCTGATTTTATTATTAATTGGCTAAGGACAACATCTAGCATCTAACTGTCAAGTATAATATCTGCAATAGATCATTAGTATACATCTTCTTTTTGTCTTCATTTGCTAGAGGTTTGGTTGCTTTTTTTAAATCATGAAATTCTTTTGAATTTTATCGAATTATTTTTCTACATCTTGTGAGAATATCAACTGCCATTTTCTCTTTCTGCCTATTAATGTGGTGCCTTAGTCCATTTTCTCTTGCTATAATAGAACACTTGAGACTGGGTGATTTATAAAGAAAAAGAGTTGGCTCACAGTTCTATAAATCCAAGGACACAGCTCCAGCTTCAGCTCTGCTTCTGGTGAGGGCCCCATGGCAGAAAATCAGAAGGGCAAGCAATCATTTGAGGAAGAGGCCAAATGGTGAGAGAGAAGCAAGAGAAAGTCAAGATCAGATATCACTTTAAAAACCCATTCTCATGATAATTAATCCAGCCCCATAAAAGTGAAAACTCATTCACTCCTTGGAAGATGGCATTACTGTATTCTCGAGTTGGAGCTCTGCTCTATGACCTAAGCCCTCTGAAAGGACCCACCACTTCTAAATAATGATTCCAAAGTTCAACAGGGGTTTTGGTGAAAGCAAACCATATTAAAACCACAGCATGCACTGAATTCGCTAGTAGACTTTTCTAACGTTAAATCCACCTTGAGTTTCTGGTATTTAACAACCTTGACATGAACTGTATTTACATGTATTGCCTGGATTTGGCTTGTCAATATTTTACTTTGATGATGTTTGCAGCCATGTTCATGACTAGACTGACTTGTCATTTATTTGTACCCTGATTTTCTTGTCTAGTTTTAGGGTCTAGGTTGTTTTGGTATTATAAAATGAGTCAGAGAAGGTTTTGCTTTTTCTCCAGAAGAATTTTTATATAAGACTGAAACAATTTTCAAGACGTTTCTTTTTTGTTTTATTTTTGTTTTTTGTGGTATTGGGGATGGAAGCCAGGGCCTAGGGCATGCCAAGCACATTCTTAGTGGTAGTACTGAGCTGTAGTATCTCCAGCCCTAAAGTTTTCTTAAATTCACCTCAGTCTATTGTTTTCTTTGTGAAAGGTTTTTTTAAAAAATCCTGATTTAATTTCTTTAATATCTAGACCATTCATTCAGGTTTTCTATTTCTCCTTGAGCCGATTTCTTTGGATTGAGTTTTCTAGATGTTTTTAGAATGTGTTTAATTTATGGGCGTCAAGTCATTCATGTTTTTTATTTTATTATCATTTTAGACTATTGCCTAGGAAGTATATCTCCTTTTATCATTCCTAAAAGTTTTGGGGCACTTTTACCCTAGATCTTCTTTATAGTAGCTTTATTGAGATAGATTTCACATATCATAAAATACACCCATTTGAAGTATACAGTTCAGAGGTTTCTAGTATATTCAGAGTTTGCATCCATCACCACCATCTAATTTTAGAACATTTTCTGTATTCTTTTTCTTTCTTTGAGTTGTCAATGGACTTTTCTTTTATTTATTTATTTACATGTGGTGCTCAGGACCAAACCCAGAGCTTCACACATGCCAGGTAAGCTTTCTACCACTGTGCTACAACCCCAGCCCCAGCATTCTTAACATTAACTGGCATTCCCCACTTGCACTCCCCCCTTATCATCTGAAACTGGTTTTTAATATTTGTATGTTTACATGGTTCAAAGGTCAAATGACATTCAGAGGTATAAAATAGGTATAAAAATATACCCAGAGAATTCTAACTTTCACCTTCTCTCCCCATCTTTACTCCTGCTGCCACCATAGGTAACCATTTTTATTAGTTTTCTGTTTTTCTGAATTTCCTTATGCAAATACAAGGGAATGCAAGTACACTTATTTCTATTTTCTTTCCTTACAGAAAGATAACATAATATATACAGTATTCTGCACCTTCCTTTTTGACTTAATAGATCCTGCAGAGCATCCTCATTCTTTCTTACAGTTGTGGTTCATGTTTATTTAATCAGCTCCGTATTGACAGACCCTTGGCTTGTTTCCAAGATTGTGCCATTACAAACAATGCTGTAGTGTGTAACCTCATTCACAGGTCATTTAATACTTGTGAAGATCTAGCCATTGAATAGATTCCCAGAGGTAGGATTGCTGAGTCAAAGAATAAATACATTTGGGCTTTATATATACATGTATGTATACATAGTATATATATACATGTGTGTGTATGTGCATGTATGTGTATGTATGGGTATATATATATCCCACATGTGTGTGTGGTATGTGTGTGTATCTCCAACTGGTCTCTCTCAGAATTGTACAATTTTGTATTCTCTACAACCAAATCTATTTTTTCACCTCCCCACCCACTATTCATTTTCAAACTTTGGATTTTTGCCAATCCAATTTATTATAAATGGTGTCTAAGGGCAGTTTCATTTGAATTTCTTTTATTAAGACTGATGTTGAGTATTTCTTGACGTTTAAGAACCATTTGCCTTTCTTTCTCTGTGACCTATCTATTTCTTTTCTTGGCCTGTTTTTCTGTTGAGTTCTTCTGGCATTCTTTCTCACTGTGACAAAATATCCTGAGGTAAACAACTTAAAAGGAGGAAATGTTTATTTCGGCTCACAATTTCCGAAGCTTCAGTCCGTGATCACTGAGCCTCATTTGCTTTTGAGCCTGTGGTGAGGCAGTTCATCATGGCAGGAGCACATAGAAGAGGAAAACTGCTTGCCTCATTGCTGCCAGAAAGCAAAAAAAAAAAAAAAAAAGAGGGAACGGGGTTGGAATACCAATATGCCCTCAAGGGCATGCCCCCTGTGACTTAGTTCTTCTAACTAGGCTTCATCCTGAAGTTTCTACTACTTCTCATTAACTCCATTATCTACAGACTAAGGCTTCAACCCATGGGATTTGGGGGTTATTTAGGATCCCAGTAATAATAATACTTATAAGTGTAAATGTGTGGGTTTAATTACCTGTTGCTTTATGACAAGCTGCTTCAAAACTTCGTGTCTTAAAGCATCAATAATGTATAACTCCTTAGGATTCTGTGGGTTGAATGGGCTCATCAAGAAGCTTCTTTCATTCCACTTGCCCCCAGCTGGGGTGACCCTCTTGGCTACATTCATTTGGCAGCTGGGCAGAGCTGGACAATCTAAGAAGACTGTATTCACTCACCAATACCTTAATGCTTCTCGGTGGGGCCTCTTAACGTGGCAAAGTTGGGCTTCTTCACAGCACTGTGGTCTCAGGGAAGACAGACTTCTTACCTGGTAGCTGACTTCGAAGAAGGAGGAAAAAAAAGCTGCCAGTTCTCTTCATGCATGGATTATGAAGTCACAGAATATCACTTCTGCATTCTCTTGGTCACAGTAAGTCACAAGGCTGGCTAAATTCAAGGAATAGGAAATAGACTCCACCTGGATGGGAGAAGTGGTATGTGACAGGGAAGGAAAGAATTGGTGGCAGGCATCTTCAAAACCATCTACCACCTCCTCTACATTTTTAGGTATATTATTCCTCTATGTAACTAGTCAGAAATATTTCTTGCCAATTTGTCATTTGCATTTTGACTTTGCCTATGTTTCTGGCTCTGTGTGTCTATGTGCATGCATATGCTTATCATGTAGGATTTTTAAAACAATTTAATTTGAAGCAGATATAGACTCACAGAGGTTTCAAGGATATTATAGAAAAGTTTCCATGTGCCCTTCAGTTTCTCCCAATGATAGCATCTTATATAACTACCGTACACCATCTAAACCTGCAAAATCAACATTGGAACAATGTGTATCCTTTCATCACATATGTGAATCCACGCAACCACCACGATAATCACAATTTAGAACTGTTCCATCGGTATGGAGATCTCCCTCTGGAACTATCCCATTATAGTCACACCCTCCTACCACCCCTAATCCATGGAAACCACAAATCTGTTTTCCATCTCTTTAGAGGGTTGAATAGTGGCTTCCAAGAAGATATGTCAAATGTCTAACCTCCAGAATCTGCAAATATGATCTTATTTATCACCTTAGTAGCTTTTCTATGGCTATTGAGACAGATACAGAGACAGAGACAGAGACAGAGACAGAGACAGAGAGAGAGAGAGGAGAGAGAGAGAGAAAAAATCAGAGACTAAGCAACTTTTAAAGAACAGAAGTTTATGTTGACTCATGGTTCTGGAGACTAAGTCCAAGTTTGGGCCTGGATTCTATTCCATACCATCTGCCGAGGGCCTTGTGTTACTTCAACTCATACTGGAAAGCAGAAAGGTAAGTGACTGTGTGCAGTGAAGACCAAACAAATGGGTTGTCTCATTTTATACCAAACTATTCTCACAGTAACTAATCCAGTCCCTTGAGAGCAAGAACTTGCTCCCACAAGAAAGGCATCAATCCCCCTCAAGACCTAATGACTTGTTACAGGTCCCACCCCTCAACACCACCAGAATGGCAATCCAATTTCAACGTGAGTTTTGGAGGGGACAAACTGTATTTGAGCCATAGCATTTGGAAAAAAAAAGTCTTTGCAACTCTAAGATAAGGATCTTGAGATGAAACCAACCTGGGCTTATTAAGGTAAGCCCTGAATCCAATGACAGGTATACTTATAAGAGAAAGGCAGAGAGACATTTAAGACTTAAAGAGACAGAAAGAATAAATATAAAGATGGAGGCTGAAACTGGAGTGACACATCTAGAAGCCAGATGCAAAGAACTGATGGCAGCCCCCAGAATCTTGGAGAGAAGTGTGGAACAGATAACTGTCTCAGAGACTTCGGAAGGAGCCAACTCTGATGACACCTTGATTTCAGACTCTGGCCTCCAGAACTGTGAGAGAATAATTTCTGTTGTTTTAAGCCATCAAGTTTGTGATAATTTATTATGGCAGCCCTAGGAAACTAATACAATCTCTATAATTTTGACATTTTGAGAATGTTATATAATTGGAATCATTCAGCACATGACCTTTTGAGATAGGCTTTTTTTTACTTGGCATAATCCCCTGTTGATCCATCCAAGTTGTTATGTGTAAAATAGTCCATTTCACTATAGAATACTGCAGTTTACCTAACCATTCAGCTACTGAAGACCATTCAGTTGTTTCCAATATTTGACTATTACAAATAAAGCTGATAAGAACAATGATGTAGAGGTTTGGGGGAGGACATAAATCTTTATCTCTCTAAGATAGATGCCTAAGAATGTACTTGTTAGGTCACCGTAAGTGTGTGTTTAGTTTTTTTAATTTTTTTATTAGAGCATTATAGTTGTACATAACACTGGGGTTCATTTTGGCATAATCATACATGCATGGAAAACATTTGCTCCATTTCAGTCCCCAGTACTTCATCTTTCCTTCCCCCTCCCCATTTCCCTTCCTTATTCTACTAGTCTTCCTTCCATTTTTTTGTTGTTTTTAATTGGGGCTTTATAGATATACATATAGGTGGAATTCATTCTGTTATATTCACATATGTACATATTAAAAATAAAATAAATTGACCAACTATTTTCCATAATAGCTATCCCATTTCACCTTCCCACCAACAAAATGTAAGTTGTCAACTTTCTCTGCATCCTCACTAACATTTGATACTGCAATTATTTTCTTTTTTATTTTAGCTGTTCTAATAGGTGTGTGGTGATATCTTCAGTGGCATTTCCCTATTGTCTAGTTAGTCAGTTTTCTGTTTCTGTGACAAAATACCTGAGATAATCAACTCAAATGAAAAGAAGTTTTATTTTGACCCATGGTTTCAGAGGTTTCAGTCCAAGGTTGATTGGCCCTGTTGCTTTGGGCCTGTAGCAGCACAGCACATCACAGTGGGAGCATGAGGTAGTAAAGGCCCTTTTACCTCATGGTGTCCAGGAAGCAAACAGAGAAAGGAAGGGGCTGAGATCCCAAGATCCCCTCCAAAGACACACCTCACACTGAGCTTTCTTCCACTAGGCCCCACCTCTTAGAGATCCTACCACTTTCCAATAATACCCAGGGGCTGAGCACCAAGTCTTCAACCCATGGGCCTTGAGGGAATATTGCATAACCAAACTAAAGTGATGCTAATCATATTTTCATGTATTTACTTGCCACCATCTCTTCTTTGGTAAAATGTCTCTGTCTTTTGCCCATTTTCTTGTTGAATTTTTCACTGCTGAGTTTTGACAATCCTTTATGTATTCTAGATATAAATACCTTGTCAAGTACATGGTTTAAAAATATGTTCTCCCAACCTGCACCTGTCCTTTCATCTTCTTAACAAGGTCTTTCAAAGAGAAAAGTCCCATTTATCAATTATCAATTGTCAATTATTTTTATGGATTTATGCTTTCAGTGTTATATCTAAGAATGCTTCACAAAATACTAGGTCCTTCGGAGTTTCTCATGTCATCTCCTACCAGTTATAGTTTTACATTTTACACTTATATTGGTCAGTTTTCTGTCACCATGACCAAAATACCTGACAAGAACAGCTTAGAGGAGGGAAAGTTTATTTGGCTCATGGTCTGAGAGGTTTAGTCCATGGTCAGCCAAGTCCGTGGCTCTGGGCCAAAGGTGAGGCTTCTCATCATGGAAGAAAGGCAGTAGTAGATGAAAATTGCTCTATTCCTGGCAGCCAGGAAGCAGAGAAAGGGTAAGGTGCTACAGCGAAGATGAACCCATCCAGAGCATACCCTCAGTGATCCACCTCCTCCAACCATGCCCCACCTGCCCATAATTACCACCCCATTAGTCCATTCAAGCTTGGGTGGACCAATTAGATTACAGCTCTCATAATCCGATCATTTCACCTCAGAACATTCCTGCATTCATACAGGAGGTTTGGGGAACATGTCATATATAAACTGTAACAATGTTTAAATTTAAAATCCACTTTCAGTTGATTTTTTGCATAAGGTACAAAGTGTAAGTCAAAGTTAGTACGTGACTATCCAAATATTCCAGTACCATTTTTTTTTAAGATTATCCTACCTGGGCTGGGTTGTAGCTCAGTGATAGAGTGCTTGCCTAGCATGTGTGAGGCACTAGATTTGATTCTCAGGACCATGTATAAATAAATAAAATAAAGGTCCATTGATAACTAAAAAAAAAAAATTTAAGATTATTCATTCTTCCTCTGTCAAATTGCTTTTGCACCTTTGTCAAAATCAGTTGGTCATACCTATTTCAGGCTATTCTTGGATTCTCTCTTCTGTTCTATTGATCCCACAAATACCATACTCTTTGTTTATTGCAACTATACAGTAAATCATGGAGGTAGAAGGATTTCCCCTACTTCATTTTGTCCAAAATTGTCTTGGCTATCCTTTCTCTTTCCATTTAAATCTAAGAATAATCTTATCTATATCTTCAAAAAAAAAGTCTTCCTGAGTTTTTTCTACCAGTGTATTAAACTTACATATCAATTTGACATCTTTATTATGTTGAGTCTTCTAATCAATGAATATGGTATATCTCTCCATCAATTTAAATCCTCCTTGATGTCTTTCATCAACATTTTTTACTTTTCAGGTTGCAAATCCTGTATGTGTCTTTTGTTATGTTTACTTCTAAACATTTCCTTTTTAAAATAACTGTAATGATATCATTTTTAATTTTAGTTCATGTGTTCATTGCTAGTATATAGAACTACAATTGATTTTTGTATCTTGCAACTTCACTGAACTCACTTATTATAACATGTTTTTGTAGAGTACTTGAGATTTTCTATGTAAACCCTGCATGTCATTTGAAAATAGGAACCATTTTATTTCTTCTTTTCCAGTAGTATGCCTTTCTTTCCCTTTTCTTGATTTATCTCGCTGGCTAGAACTTCCAGTACTATGTGGAATAGCAGTGGTAAAAATGGACATCTCCATCCTGTTCCTGATCTTAGAGGGAAAGCATCCAATCTTTCACCACTAAGTATAACGTCAGTTACATATGTTTTCTGTGGATGTTCTTTATCAAGTTTAAGAAGTCCCCCTCTGTTGCTGGTTATTGGAGTTTTTATCATAAATAGACATTAAACTCTCAAATGTTTTTTCTACATTAAATGATGTGATCATGTGATTTTTCTTCTTTTCATTGTTAATACTGATTGATTTTTGAATGTGGAAACATCCCCACATCCCTGGGGAAAAAAACCCATATGGTTATAGCATACAATTGTTTTTTACATATTGCTGAATTCTACTGGCTAATATTTTGTTAAGAATTTTTACATCTCATATCTGTATATATAAGGAATATATATAATTTATATAAACAAGGAATATATAAATTGGCCTTTAGGATTTTTGTTGTTTGTTGTTCATTGTCTAGTTTGGCCAGAAGTGTAATATTGACTTCATTAAATGAGTTGTGAAGTGTTCCTCTCCTATTTTCTGGCAGTAACTTTGGAAAAGTGTTGTTAATTCTTCATATTTGGCGAATCATCGGGATCTGGAGATTCCATTTGGGGGGATTTTTTTAAGTTATGAATTCAATTATCTTAATAATGATATGGCTACTTAAATTATATTTGTGAATTGTAGTATTTGTGATTTTATGAATTGGCCCACTTCAACTAAATTACCAAATGTACACATGTAGAATTTATCATAGTATTTCTTTCTTATTCTTTTGATGTCTTTGGGGTCTGTACTGATGTCCCATTTTATGCGGAATGCTAATTTGAATATTTACTTTTTTTGTCAGCCTTGCCAATTGTCCTCTTCCTCTAGAAATCTTCTAATATAAATGTTAGACCTTTTGATACTTTCCTACATGTCCCCAAAGCTCTGTTATTGCTTCTTTTTTAATCTATTTTCTTTCTGTTGTTTAAGTTGTGTGGTATATATCATTCTATTTTTAACTTTACTGATTGTTCTATCCTCTCCATTCTTATTTTAGGTCCATCCAATCAGTTTATTTTATTTTGTTACTGTATATTTTACCCTAAAAATTCCTTTTAGTTCTTCTCTATATCTTTTTTTCTTTCCTGAAACTTTCTACTTTTTTTCCATTTTTTTAAAGCACATTCATAATTTGCACATTGCAGCATTTTTGTGATAGTGGCCTTAAAATACTTATCAGATAATAACATATGGTATTGTTCTCTTCGCTTATTTTTAAAAATTATTTTATTTCAATTTTGATTTTGAAACAAATTTATATATAACAGATCCTGATGATTTCACCAAATATGAAGAATTAACACACTTTTCCAAAGTTACTACCAGAAAATAGGAGAGGAACAACAACTCATTTAATGAAGTCAATATTACACTGATAGCCAAACAAGACAATGAACAACAAACAACAAAAACCCTATAGGCCAATTTATATATTCCTTGTATATATAAATCGTTTCAAAATTTGTATATATAAATTATTTCAAATTTTGAACACATTGATTGGGTTCAGTGTAATATCTCCAAACATGCATCTAGCATGTACTGATCAAGTACAGGTGTCCCTTTATCTCTCTCTTCTCAACCTCTAATAACCTCCATTCTACCTTCAGATTGACTTTTTTTAATATTGCACATATGAAAGAGAACATGTGGTACTTGTCTTTCTGTGTCTGATATATTTCACTTAACATAATGACAGAATTTCACTCTTCATCATGGCTAATAATACTCCATTGTATATATATGTATTTCTTCATTCATGCACTTATATTGCTTCTTATTTTATTATTGTGCTGAATTCAGATTGGTTTATATTTTTACTTAATTCATTACCAAAATGACATGTTAGATTACATGTTAAATCTTATGTGACAACTCTTGCTCTTTCTTCTTTAAAAATAGTATGTATTATTTCCCTACTATGAACAGCAAAATTTAAAAATGCTTAAAGTCTAGTCTCTTCTTTCCCATTCTCCTTCTCCCCTATATCCAATTTTAAATATTAATGTTGTCTTTCCTTACCTATGCTTACCTTTATTTCTTAGCTTCATTTATCTTTGTCATCTTGAATATGCTCAAAATTCTGTTGCTTGTTTTGTTGATAGTGAGGTAGGGAGGGGAAGCATGGGAGAAATAGATGAACTCTAGAAAGGGCAGAGGAGTGGGAGGGGAAGGGATCCGGCAGGGGATTAGCAAGGATGGTGGAATGTGATGGACTCATTATCCAAAGTACATGTATGAAGACATGAATGGGTGTGAACATACTTTATATACAAAGGTATGAAAATTTGTGCTGTATATGTGTAATAAGAATTGTAATGCATTCACTGTCATGTATTTAAAAAATAAAATCGATTAAGAAAAAAATAAATTAACATCTGAAGAAGCTGAAAAAAAATTATCCTTTCACTCTATTGCAGATGAGGCAATCAGCAAACTTGCTCTGATTTCTTTTCTTCTTTTCCTCCCTTTGTTTTGTAAGTTGATTGGATCTACATTATCAGGACATACAATGTTTACATTCTACTCTGTGGTCCCTTGTGTCTACCTGACAGTTTTAGGTCTACAATTACTTATTTTTAATGCTCACCATCGTCTTCCACTGAAGTTTCCTGACTATTGCTTTTTTAGTTGAGTCTCATCCCCTAGAAGATTCCTCAGCAAGTGCTCATGGGAACAGTGTTGTTGATGTTCTTGAATATTTAAAACTTGTCTGCAGCCTTCCTACTTACAGCACAGCTTAGCTGGATAAACCTTGGCTCACATTTTCTTTTATTGAATTTCTTGTGGATGTTATTCCACTGTCTTCTGACTTTGAATGTTAATGTGAAGAAGTGTGATGCCAACCTGATTTTATTTCCCTCAAGGAATATTTTTGCCTGACTGAGTAAAAGATTCTTCCTTTATATTGCAAGTCCAATCATCTTCTAGGATATACATCAGTGTTGACATTCTGTGGCAATTTTATCTGGAATACTGTGTGCTCTCCCATATGTAGAATAAAATATTTGTTTCAGGAAAGCTTACTTAAAGCATGTTCTTATGTAGTTATTCTTATTTGCTCTTTCAGTTTTCTTTGTAGATTCCAATTATGCATATATTGGGTCTCCCTTACCTGTTTTCTGCACGTATCACTTTCTCTCTGTAAAAGGATAATTGCTTTTTAATTTTAGCATCTTATTATAGTAGAATGCACATAATATTTACCATTTTAAATCATTTTAAATGTGCAATCCAGTGGTATTAAGTACATTTACAGTGTTATGCAATCATCATCACTAAGCATCTCCAGAATTTTTCCACCATCCCAAACTTTTGGTGAAATTTTACACCCATTAAACAAAAACTTCCCACTTTCCTGCCTCTTCTAAGCACCATTTGCTTTCTTTTTTAATTTTATATTTATTTTTTAGTTTTTTGGTGGACACAACATCTTTATTTTACTTTTATGCGGTGCTGAGGATCGAACCCAGACCCCCGTGCATAGCAGGTGAGCACGCTACCGCTTGAGCCACATCCCCAGCCCATAAGCACCTACTTTCTATCTCTATAAATTTGACTACTTTAGGTACCTCATATAATATTTGTCTTTTATGACTGGCTTATTTCTTTTTTTTTTAAGAGAGAGTGAGAGAGGAGAGAGAGAGTGAGAGAGAGAGAGAGAATTTTTAATATTTATTTTTTAGTTCTCGGCGGACACAACATCTTTGTTGGTATGTGGTGCTGAGGATCGAACCCGGGCCGCACGCATGCCAGGTGAGCGCGCTACCGCTTGAGCCACATCCCCAGCCCATGACTGGCTTATTTCACCTAACAAAATATATTCAAGGTTTGTTCATGTTGTACCATATATCTGCATTCCCTTCTTTTTTAAGGCTGTTATCTGAATATACATTTTGTTTATTCATTTATTCATTGATGGACACTTGCATTGCTTCTACCTTTTGAATACAGTGAATAATACAACTATAAACATTTGTGTTTAAATACCTGATTTCAATTATTTCAAGTGTATATATGTTTAAATACCTGATATGTTTAAATACCTGATTTCAATTATTTCAAGTGTATAACCAGAAGCAGAATTGCTGGATCAAATGCTTAATTTTTTGAGAAACCTCCATACTATTTTCCACAGTGGCTGCACCATTTTACATTCCCAACAAAAATTCACAAGGGTTTCGATTTCTCTGCATTCATGCTACTTTTGTTTCCTGATGTTTTTGGCAATAACCGTCCTAACGGGTGTTAAACGGGGCCTTGCTGTGGTTCTGATTAGCGCTTCCCTCGTTATTTGTGACTTTAAACATCTTCTTGTGTGTTTCTTGGCATTTATAAATCCTCTTTGGAGAAATGTAATTGTGTGTGTGTGTGTGTGTGTGTGTATTGAGTTTTAGAAGTTCTGTATCTATACCAGATATTAATTCCTCATCAGATATGTGATTTGCAAGTATTTTCTCCCATTCTCTATGTTGTGTTTTTGCTTTTTGAGGTGATATAGTCTCCTTTGATATACAAAAGCTTTTAATTTTGATGAAATCTAACTTACCCATTGTTTTTCTTTTGATGTCTTTGCCTTTGTTGTCATATTTCAAGAAATATTACCAAATTTGATATCATCAAGTTTTCCCCTATATTTCTATCATTTTTAGCTCTTACATTTGGGGGTTTTTAATCCATTTTGCCTTAATTTTACATATGATATTAAGTCCAACTTCATTTTTTTACATTCATATAGATACCCAGTTTTCTCCCAGTTTGTTGAAAAGACTATCTTCTCCCCCATTGAATGATCTTAGCTTCCTTGTGAAAATAATTACTCTTTGAAAGAATAAAATCACGACTTCATAAAAAGATAAACACGTTTAAACTATTGTATTTCACTCATTAATAAACGTTAAAATCGATATCATATTACAACCAGTTTAAATTCAAAGAACAGAAACATATACATACCATGAAATGAACTCACAAATATATATATATATATAATTGGCTCATAGTTTCCTATTGCTGCTGTGAAATACTACTACCAATTTAGTGGCTTAAAACAACAAATTTATTATCTTGCCATTCTGGAGGTCAGATGTCTAAAATGAGTTGGCAGTACTGCATTCCTTCTGGAGGCTGCAGGGAAGAATCTGTTTTCTTGTCTTTTCCAATTTCTAGAGGCTGTGTTTACCCCCTAGCTCATGACCATGCATCACACCAACCTCTGCTTCCATTTATATATCTTCTCCAATACTCCCCTTGTACCTCCCTCCTATGAGGATCTTTGTGATTACACTGGGCCCTCCTAGGTTAATCAGTGTGAGCTCCCCTTTGTCGGGGTTTTTAGCCCCCATTTCCTCCTGACCTGCGGGAGAGATGGGGAAAGCATGTCCCGACCAGGACGAGCCAAGAAAGGCAAAGGTCGACTGGCCGCCTACACTCTAGTCGCTGGAGGACAATCAGACGTGCCAGGGAGACCAGTCAAAGCAGGATCTCACTTATTGAGGAAGTACACATAGCTTATATACTGCGCAGGAGCCAATCAGGATAAAAGTCAGAGGGGTGGAGTTCAGTGTACCCCCATCCTATGGTCTGTAAGGGAAGGCATGAGCTGTCGACGGTGGAAGAGTCCTGGACCTATCCTGGAGGTGGTCTGTTTTTTCCGTCACCACCCACAGCACCGCCTCCTGGCTGATCGCCAGGCGCCATCCCAGCCACATATGTGGACCCAAGACGGAGAAGCAGGCAGCAAGTCAGCAAGCTAGGTTTCCTACTTTCCAACGCAACATGCCCCACATGCCACATCATGCCCTACATCCCTTCTCAAGATTCTTAATTTCATCAGATCACAAATCTCTTACTATGTAAAATAACATGTTTGAAGGTTACAGGGATTAGACATCTTAGGATATCTTTGGGGGGCCATTATTCTGCCTATCACAATAGGGAATCAACTGCCCTTTCCACCAGAAAAAAAATTAATCCTCACATTTCCAGAAAAAAAAATCATTTGCACTGCTATTCTTACCTACAGTTTGCAAAGTTATAAAATAGCATAGAGACACTGTAAGGCACAAACACAGAGAGGGCAATCCAGAAAAGAATGCTTTGTTTCCCATTGAACTCCAAAGTACAGTTTTCCATTGAAGACACACAATAATCCCTCAATCCCAGTCTTTCACAATTTTTCCTAATTTCTCTTACCTGTTTGTGTTAGTCAGTTTTATGTCACTGTGACCAAAATACCTGACAAGAACAACTTAGAGTAGGAAAAGTTTGGTTTAGGCTCATGGTTTCAGAGTTTCAGTCCATGGTCAGCCAATTCCATCACTCTGGGCCCAGATGAGACATAACATCATGGTGGAAAAGTGTGGCACAGGAAGACTGCTCATCTCATGGCATCCAGAAGCAGGAGAGAGAGAGAAACAAAAAAACCAGGGACAAAATATAATCTTCAAGAACATGCTCCCAGTGACCTACTTCCTCCAGCTATACCCCACCTGCCTACAGTTGCCACCAGTAATTCATTCAAATTACTAATACATCAAACATATTGATCCACTGATGAGGTTACAGCTCTCATAATCTAATCATTTCATTGCTGAACATTGCTACATATTATGTTTCCAACATATGAGCTTTTCCAAGAAACTCTTTACATCAAAACCATAATACTGGTTTTTTTCCCTTAGTTTATGCCACATTCTTTGCTCATTTCTAATTTTTAGATGCTTTACTGTTCTTTCAACTCCACCTAGTCTCCCTTGAAGTCCTTTTAATTTAGTGTTCATCTCTGAAATGCATTTGTCTTTTCTTCTATTTCTTTTCTAACTTTCCTAGTCCATAATGTCCACCTGCTATCTGGTTATCCCCCCTCCTTTTATCTGGCTATTTTCATTCTGAGTTCCTAAATTTCTGCTTTGTAGTCTTTATAGTTGCAACTACTTGTTGAGGTTTTCCCACCACTCTTAACATATGTTGGAAGGTTAGAATACAAATATCCTACACTTTGAGAAACATTTTCCTGATGTATTTTCTTCATCTGTAGAGAAATTCTGTTTCTCTCCCTCAGGATTTTTTCTTAGAATATCCTGTATGAATCTGAAGTTATACTACGATGTCACTGATAACAGTTCCTGAGCCCAACACAGTGCACAGACCTCAACATATTTGCCCCCAGCAAATATTTTTTGTCATGTGTTGTTGACTGTTCCTCCAGGTTTTGGAGTAATAGAGAGGGTGGGAGTCTTAGTCTATGTTTTGCTACACCTAACACAATACCATACAGTGGGAAACTTATAAATAGATTTATTTTGATTCACAGTTCTGGTCCAGAGTCAAATGGCCACATCTGGTGATGGCCTTCTTACTGACACAGTCCTGAGTTGGTGTAGGGCATCACTGGCAAGAGACATGGAGCACTCATGTATATCTTCTGATATCTCTCTATCTCTCTCTCTATCTATCTCTATCTTTATCTCTATCTCCCCCTCCCTCCCTTCCTCTCCTAAAAAATCCACCAGGAGCCAGGCACAGTGACACAAGCCTATAATCCCAGCCACTAAGGAGGCTGAGGCAGGGGGATCACAAGTTCAAGGCCAGCCTCAGCAACTTATGAGACCCTACACAACTTACTGAGACTTTGTCCCAAAGCAAAAAATAAAAAGGGCTAGGGATGTAGCTCAGTGGTAAAGTGAACATAGGCTCAATTCCCAGAACCACCACCACCACCATCATCATCATCATCATCATCATCATCGGGGCTCTGCCCTGATTGCTTAATCTAACCCTAATCGCCTACCAAAAGCATCACCTCTAAACACCATAGTCAGATTGTTTATACTCTCTTAATATCTCACAATGGTAATTAAACCCCAACATGAGTTCAGAGAGGATAAATCTATATTCAAACCATAGCAGTTGGGTTGGATCCACCATTGTACACAATAAGCTACGGTATAAATTTGAATAATAAGGAATGTCTGTCAAAGTCCCTAGACAGGAGGCCCCCTCAGGGATCTCCAACCATCCTTCCTCTTCAGGCCTTCTCTTGCTACAGGTTGTATGTCCTCTCTTCTCCCACAGTGCTAGCTATTCATACTCAAATCTTGTACACAATCCCAAATGAGGCTCCAGATCAAACTTTGCTTGACCAGAGATTTACTATGGTGGACTCTAAGTACAGTTCCCACCACCCTTTCCCTCTGTTCTTGGCAATACAATATAGATGCTTTGACTACTTCTTCTTCAACATACCCTGGGCCTATTTTTAGCAAGCCTTTAACCTCCCATATGGAATGTGGAAATTTGCCAAAATAAAAATGGAGTAGCTTATATCAACTCCAGGAAGAAAAAAATAACTAAAGGAGTTAGAAAGGCTCTGAACATGTAATTGCTTGATAATAACTATCACAAAAGACTCTGCCTAGGTCATAACCTTACAGAGAGACCACAACAACCTTATGCAAAATGTACTTCAGCAAGGACATCCGCCCAGCATCTGTCTACACAACCTCAGATTGACATCACCCTTATAATTAATCACTGTGACCAAAGATTATTGTCTTTTTGCCTTTAAAAGCTTCCCTTTGCTTCAGCCTCTTTGAATACACCCACAGTTTACTATGGCATATGTATTCCCATTGCAGTGCTTTGCCATTCTTGTTGCAATTCTATTCTCAAATAAAAACTAGCTTTACTTTGATTTTGACCTTTCTGTGTTTCTGTTGGTAGACAGGTGTTTCTTCCTGCCACAACAAAGTGTGAAGAATACCGTCTTCCTGGCATCTGGACTGTCTCTCCCTCTGCTGCACATCCAGCCTGGCCTCTTAGGTACTTGCTCTGGACTCACTCTGCATTAGTTCATTGGAAACTATGAACTGAAGCTTCCATGGTGCCCCGTCTCCTGGTTCCTGTTCTCTTCATGATGTCCCCAGAGTTTGGCCCTTCTCTCCCCTCTCTCTCATAATTGTCATTCTCTTCTTGGGTAGTCTCACTCAGTCTCAAGGCCTTGCATCTTACCCAAATTCTAAAGACCTCCAGGCCCTATTTCCTATCCAAATCCCTCTCTCGTCCATGATTGAGCCGCTGAAATTTTACTGTATTTCTCCCAGGGGGAATTACTAGGAGTTTGAGACAAAATTAAAACTTTTTTTTTCATCACCCTCTAATATTTCCATTTATGCATGGTTTACCCAGATATGGTGTTTTAGTCAGTTTTCTGTCATCTGAGACATCTGAGACAATCATCGTATAAAGAGAAAAAAAGTTGTTTGGGCTCACAGTTTTGGAACCTTCTGTCCAAAATCCCCTGGTTCCATTGCTTTGGGGCCTGTAGTGAGGCAATGCATCATGGTACATGATGGAGGAAGGCCAAGTAGCTTTCCTTGTGACCGGGAAGCAAAAGAGAAAGAGAAGGGACTGGAGTCCCACTGTCCCTTTCAAGGGCACATCCACTATAACCTTAAGATCTCCCACCTAAGCCCCACCCTATTCCATCACTTCTCAATATATTGTACCACACTGGGAACCAAACTTTAATAACTTAGGCCTTTGGGAGACATTCCAAATCCAAACTATAGCAGATGATTAGTCTTATGTCAACTTGACTGAACTATAGTATCCAGTTTTTCAACCTATTAAAAAAGTAAACCGAGGCACAAATTTAAAGAGCTTATTTGCACAAATATCAATTCATGTATAGGAAGCTCCAAACTACAAGAAGTTTGAAGAAATATAAAAACAGGCTTTTATAGAGTAAATGCCAAAGTAATGCAATGTAATGTTTTGTTACAGTTATAAAGTTGCCTTAGTTGGTCCACATCTGAAAAGTCCCTAATTATATGTTCATTGCCTGCCTTTGATTGGTTGAACTTAAGTTCTGCTTTTCTTTCATATAGGTATTTATAAGAAATAGCTCAAGTTAAGTTTCACTGGCATTTGCAAATCAAGCAAGATTAAAGTCACTTATGGGGTCTGACTGGCTTTCTTCAAGCCTGGTCTCCATTTTCACTTACTTGCACAATCTAACACAAACTTAGGTGTTTCTGTGTCAGTGTTTCATTGATCTAATTCTCATCTACAATCAATTGACTTTAAGTAGAAGAGATTATTCTCAATGATCTGATTTGTCCTCATCTAATGGGATGAAAAACCTTAAGAGCAAATTTCCCAAAGGAAGAAGAAATTCCACCTTCAGTGTTGACTTCTGCCTGAGAGTTCCAGCTGTCCTTCTAGACAGCCTGCCCCAGGGCTTTTTAGACTTGCCCAGCCACTCAAAATCATGTAAACCAATGTACTTGTTCTGTTTCTCTGGTAGAACCCCAACTAACACACTATCTGATAAAATTAAGTATTCAAACTCATCACTCTCCCTGTCTCTGCCCCCCACTAACCACAATGCCCATCCAGGCGCTCTTCCTCTGCCCTGTCCCAGGGATCCATGTGACTTGCCTTACCATTGCCCAAGCAGAAGCCCAGCAGTCTGACCTGCCTCCTTTCACTCCTCCTATCCCCAGCCACTGGGCCTGGTCCAGAGTCTTATGACTCTGCCCCTGCTCATGCCTCCACTTGTTCTCTCTCTGGTTTTCCACTGCTGCCATCTCACTGGATTCCTTTTCTACTCTCTTCTATCCACCAACTAGAATGGGCTTAGAGAAACTCATCCCTCCTGTTTAAAGGCCTATCCTACAGCATGGAGTCCATGCCTCCAAGCTAATGAGCCCTCTTAGTCCAGCCATTGGCCCCAAGCCCAAGACACCAGGCCTCCATCTATCACCTGTCTGGTTGCTTGCCTTCCTGAGTCTCCAGCGAACAGCCTCTGGGAATAAAGGCTAAATCACTTAGTTCCTGCTTTGAAGCCCAAAACAGAATAAGTACTTTTAAAAATATTCACCAGAGGAGTGATTGCATGATCAGATTTACCTCTATTTCTCCTCTCTCCTTCTCCTTTAACTGGTCATAATACAGAACCAAAGAAAGGTATTTAATTAGTTTGGGGGGCTTGCCAATGGGAGTTTCATTGTCTTGGTTTATGATTTAATGGCAAATAGTATTTTGCCCTGAAAAAAAAAATCCGTTTTTGACTCACAGGTAGTGTTAAATTGAATTTGATTGTTATTGCTGTTTCCCAGGGGAGCTTGACACTATAAAATATGTTCCATTCTGTTTGTTGATTCTTCAATATGTCCAAGAAGAACATGTGGCCTTAGGGCCACTTCTTCAGGGTCTTAAGCAGTTGGGGGAGCCTTGTTCTGCCCCTCTGCTCCAGCGATCCCTATCATTCCTGCCTTCATAACTATATTGGGTGGAATTCACTTAGAACATCTTTATTTCCTAAGCCGGAGACCAAGCCCCTGACCCCAAGCCTCTCCTTTCTCCCTGCCATGGAATTCTTCCAAGGTTAGCTCCTTAGATAAAAACGTGTGATCTGCTAGAACCCGCCCTTAGGGCCAAGCCCCAAGCCTGATGTCTCCAACACCACTGGGCTGCAAACAGCAGCTGCGTCTGCTGACCTGGAAACAGAAAGCACCTGCTGAAAAAGCACACTATGAACTTGGAGCTGACTTTGATGTCCTGCGCTGAGTTCCTAGGTCCCGCCCCCCGCTCCCAGGACTCTGAATTCCTAATGCCCTCACTGGGAAATTACGGGACAGTGATTAAACAGACATTTCTGGGCTGCAGCAAGTAACCAACACGTCATGGTGAGCTCGTTAAATGAAGAGACCAGATCAAGCGAAGATGACCAGTTCTGGATTCCGATGGCTGAGGTCAAGGACACTGAGAAAAGGATTCCTGTGGCCCTTTCGAGGGTGGGGCGAAAATCTTCTTTTTTGCAGGAAGCTCAGTCTTTGGCACCAGCCTCCCCTCTCAGTTCTAGCCGCTCTTCCCAGAGGCGCGCATGCTCCTGGTACTTTTCCACCCTCGCCTTTTGAATGGCTGCCATTCAATCCTCTCCGAGATAAAGTCGCACTTTTTATGAGATCAGAACTTTAAAGTTCTCTCACACAGGGATCATACTCATAAAGGGAGTAACCAAAGACAATCTAAAAGCTCCAGGAACTGAGAGGCAGAAGGGGGCCTCCTGCCTCCTCATTACGGAGGCTGCCAACAGCAAGCAGGTGAGCCAGCGCGAGCCACCTGGCTGCGCGTCCCCGCGGGCTCCTTGGCCACTGCCATGGAAACCGCACACAGCATCGCCTGCTCCTCGCACCCACGAGGAGCCAGACGACCTCGTTTGGCGAGGCCACTCACTGGTTAAAAAAAACAACTGAGCAAAACTTTGGGAAGCTGGCCTTCTTTTTTCAGGTCTGACACCCTCTCTTCGCAGTGTCTTGGACGAGGTATTGTCCCACTAATGAGTGCTTCTGCGTTGAAAGTGGGAAATAATATCTCCAAGATGGGAGGTTCTGAGGCACCGGCGGCTCTGTGAGCTGGAAGTGACTCACACAATGTCTTGATTAGTGTGCATTTGAATGACAATGACAGGGACAGCTCTTGAGGAACCAAGTGGGCCCCTCAAGCCTTCCAGCTAGAAAGCATAATAGTGAAATTATCCCTCCTGGCTAAGGATTTCTTCCCCAGCCTCCGCCTCCGTGTAATGCAACAGAAAACTCCTAAATAGAAATCTTCCGCGTTTACTTCTGTAACAAGCCACAACAGGGAAGTTTAAGAATTAAAAGTCACAGTCTCTTGTCTTTTCCTTCACATCCTGCACAGGCTACTAGAATTAAAATCTGCCTTGACTGAGTTTTAACCAACCCCTTCCTCCTCAGTGAAACCTTCACTGGCTGCTTACTGTGTGCAAGAAAAATCCAAAGCTCTTAGTACCTAACAGCACAAGTCCTCTCCACAGTCTAGCCCTGATCCTCCCTCCCACTACCCAATGGCTTGAACTGCACCCCTCCCCACCCTAGCCTGCCCTCTATATCATTCCTTAAACATTCAAGAATTTCTCATCTGAAACACCACAAAGCAAGTATAACACATTATCTACTTAGGATGGCTTTACTTGTGCTAATAGAAACTTTGATAATACTCAAAAACATATACAGTACTACAAGGAAAAGATGCATACATATTATTGGTACTAAAAGACAAGGAGGGATTAGAAATATTTTTACCCAGGAGAAAGAGACTTTCTCAGACACTGCTGGGAGGAGGCAAGATGGTACAAACCCTACCTAGGGACAGCTGGCAAAATCTGCCAAAATTATAATTGCAAGTGCCCTTTGATTCAGCAATTTCACTTCTGTAAATCAATTCTACAAATACCCCTGCATGCATACAAATGGCACACTACAAGATTATTCACTGGGGCACTCATTGTAATGGCAAAAGACTGGAAATATCCCAAGTGGCTATCAATAGGAACTGGTTAATGTACTATGATTCATCCACATAGTGGAATACTTAGCGCTATCGAAGACAATGAGGAAGGTCTCTACGGACCAATATGAACTCTAGGATACACAGTAAGTATCTAGCACACCACCCGTTTTGGGAAAGGAAAATTAAAACACAGGTTTATATATAATTGCATAAGGAAACACGAGAAGTATAAACAAGAATCTAATAAAATGATTAGCTAGAGGGGAGGTGGGAAAAAGGGAACGAGCAAATGGAGATATCTTTTCATATCATTTGATTGTTGAACCAGGTAATATATCTCCCACTAGAAAGTTGCTTTGTTTTTGTTTTTGCTTTTGCTTTCTGGTCCTAGGAATTGAACCCAGGGATGCTCTACCACTGAGCTATAGCCACATCCCTTTTATTTTGAGACAGGGTCTCTCTAAGTTGCCCAGGATGGCTACAAATTTGTGATCCTCCTGCCTCAGCCTCCCAAATAGCTGGGATTACAATCCCATTGAAAAGTTAAATATAATCTTTAAAAATAATTGTACTTATACAAACACAAAACAATTGTTAAGTCAGTAACTTCACACAGACATGTAAAGTTGGGCTCTACTTGCTGGATGGTCCATGGAATCTGTATATTTTGCCTCTTCTTTCCTGTAGAAAGCTTCCTGGGAATCAGCCTCTTGTCCTGTTCGTCTGTGTGTTGTTAACACTGAGCACGTAGTAGATATTCAGCAAATATTTATTGAATAGATGGCTGTTGTTTTGTGGAAACTGACAGCCACAGATAAAAATGCCAAATAAGGTACTAGGACACATGATCAGGAATGTTCACTTTATTTAACAAGAATCACCATAGTGATAAGAGACAAGTGAGAGAAATGGTACTGCGGTTGCTAACAGCAGCAACCTGGGGCCGATGGGTCCCTGGAGGCAAAGCCGGTACCACATGTAAATGAAGGGCCCATTGCTGTCTGGAACTTTATGCTTTGGGGGGATTTTTTTTTTTTTTTTGGTAAAGTTTTCATTTTAACAGCACATGTTGAAAATGTTTAAATATGCATTATCCCTTAAAATGTGTAGCTATAATATAGGAGACTTGGTTTTCTTGCCATTTTTTTTCCTTTGCTGATTAAAAGAAAAAAAGAGAGAAAAAAACAGGAAATGAAATCTGGTTTATATATAATTTGTCACACATGTAATATATCCAACTTTGTAAGCACTCCAAGTTTTCATTAACTCTGCTGAAATATATTTACATTAAGAAATCTCTCAGCCCTAATGTCGTTACTTTCAAACTTCCAAACTTAGTTGTTTTGCTAAAAATGCAGATTAGAGCCAGATGGAGGACCTAGCACCCCCATTTGACCTTCCTCCCAACCAAAGTCCCACAAATGACACAAAAGTCTTCTCTAAGTAGAAGAAGCATAAAAGGGAAAGAAGAGGAAAGGAAAGCAAATCTGTAATGTTATAGGGAAATAAGAAAGGCCACCATCATTGAACCACAGCCTTTGTCCCAATCTGAATCTTCAAGTGTGAATACTTACTCCAGTGAGGCAAGAAGAGTATCCCCAGTGATTGCCACCTCCCCGTTCCCAGGAAGGAGAAGGAACTCCTATACCACTCTGAGGAATAAAGCCTTCCCCAACCCAAAATCATCAGAGGTAGATATGATAAATAGAATAAGGTTAATAGGCATGATATGATAAATAGAATAAGGTTAAAATATTTGGAAAAACCAACACCATGATAAAAAAAAGATAATATACATAACAATGAAGAATTATGACCAAAGGAAATTAATAAATAAAATGAAGAGAACATTATAATAGATATAATTTAGATATAATTATATATAATTACATTTCTTTTCAGTGCTGGAGATTAAACCCTAGGCAAGTGTTCTACTGCAGAGCTAGAGTCTCAGACCAATAAATACGATTTCTATATTCCAAGAGATAGTAGAGGATATTTCATCCATAAAAATATTAATTATAAACAATAGAAATTGAAGATAACTTCAAAATTCAAAACATGGGTTGGGCACAGTACTGCACACCTGTAATCCCAGCAGCTTGGAAGGCTGAAGCAGGAGGATCACAAGTTCAAAGACAGGCTTAGCAACTTAGTGAGGCCCTAAGCAATTTAGAAAGACCCTGTCTCAAAACAATAAATAGATAGATAGATAGATAGATAGATAGATACAACTGGGGATGTGGCTCAGTGGTTAAATGCCCCTGGGTTCAATCCCTAATGCCAAAATAAGCAAACAAACAAATAACTCAATAGATGAGATAGATACTGAAATAAATAAAGTTAAGGGGAATTAGTGACATAGAAGATCAAAACAAGGGATTCTCCCAAAGCTTAATGTGCTTAACCTTCAAAGACAAAGAAATAAACTATATGAACTGAACGTGTTGTTGCACACCTGTAATCCCAGGTACTTGGGAAACTGAGGCAAGAGAACTGCAAGTTGAAGGCCAGCCTGGACAACTTAGCAAGACTCTGTTAGAGAAAGAAAGGAAGGAAGGAAGGAAGGAAGGAAGGAAGGAAGGAAGGAAGGAAGGAAGGAAGGAAGGAAGGAAGGGAGGGAGGGAGGGAGAGAGAGAGGGGGAGGGAGGGAGGGAGAGGGGGAGGGAGGGGGGGAGAGGGGAAGGGAGGGAGGGAGGGAGGGAGAAGGGGAGAGGGGGAGGGAGGGAGGGAGGGAGGGAGAGGGGGAGGAAGGAGAGAGGAGAGGAGAAGAAAAAAGAAAGGAAGAATCAATATGGGTCAAATGTCACCAGACGTGGAGGACAGACCTAGAAATCCTAATATCAGTATACGAGAAATTCCAAAGGGAAAGAGCAGTTAAAATTGAAGTGAAGAAATAAAGAAATAATGGAGTGCAGAGAGGGGAGTTCCAGAACTGAAGAAAGCCTTTAGTCTTCAGATTGACAGGGTCCATATCAAGCAGATGGAATGAAACATGAAAAAGAATTTTCAAGGGCTGGGGATATAGCTCAGTTGATAGAGTGCTTGCCTCACATACACAAGACCCTGTGTTCAATCCCCAGCACCGCAAAAAAAAAAAAAAAAAGAAATTTCAAAATCTAGGTGCAACGCTCTAAAATGTTAGAATACCAAGGAAAATCCTTATAGCTTCCAGAGGAGAAAAAATAGGTTGTCACAATAGAATTAAAATCAACTTGATAACAAATGTATCATCAGTTCCATATGCTAGAAAGTAGTAGAGCAATTTCTCTAATATTCTGAAGGAAAAACTTTTTAATCTAGAATCTAATACCCAGCCAAACTAGCATTAAAGTTGGGATGCAAGGTAAAAACATTTTCAAGCATGTATAGGTTCTTACCATCTCTAAATTGCCCCCCAGAAAGAATCCAAGAAAATAAAAATTTTATAATACATCCAACATCAGAGGGAGAGGGGCTGGGAGCTTAGCTCAAGCAGTTGAGCACATCCTTAGCATATGTGAGTCCCTGGGCTCAATCCCCAGAACCAAAATATAATAATAATAATAATGAAGAGAGAAATAACCTAAAAACTTATGCTGGATATGCATTAAGCTGGTCTAAAACGTTTTAAATGTCAATCTGAAAATAAAATCTCAAATGAGCTCAACCTGGAAGGGAATTTGTTGCAAGGAGGGAGAAACTGAAGTAAAATCACACTCTAAGTGCAAGCCTTACTATTCAAATGAAAGAAGAGGCTTTTTTGCAAATTATCCACTTGGAACTACCACACTTTTGAAAATATTGTAATTGGGGATTTGCAGGGAGGAGGATTACTGGGGTTTGAACCCAGGGGCACTTAACCACTGAGCCACATCCCCAGCCCTATTTTGTATTTTATTTAGAGACAGGGTCTCACTGAGTTGCTTAGTGCCTTAGAGTTGAAGCTGGCTTTGAACTCATGATCCTCCTGCCTCAGCCTCTCGAGCTGCTGGGATTAGAGATGTGCACCACCTCACCAGGCTTGTAATTTGGGATTTTTTAATAAACTGCAGTGATTACTAAATAATTGGACTAGCAAACCAGTTTTGTTGTTTTAAGTAATGAAAGTGTTTGTAAATTTTGTGTCTTCAAATTCACTCAAGGGCAGGAATAAGAGAGGGAAATATATCAAAGAAATTCATTTAAATTATCATATATCCTTTTCAGTTCCCCTTAAACTATATTGGATCAAATGATATTGCCAAATTATATTATTGTGTATTTGTATGAATATATAAAAAGTCCTACTGTTGTATACAACTATAATGCACCAATAAAAATTACAGAGCATAAATAAATAAGTAAATAAACTACATCAGCTGTGCTGCCTAGAGAGCTTCCTGGATGCAAAATAGATCAGATATGATCAGGAACAGTACAGAAAAAGCTAAATCCAAACAGGTTCTTTTTTTATTTTTATTTTTATTTTCCATGCTTGGGATGGAACCCAGGGCCCTGCAAATGCCAGGTACACACTCTACCACAGTTCTCTTAAAGAGAGTACTGAGTTGCTAAAATATAAAAACCATGAGTTCCTAATACATTTGCTCTTAGATTTACAATGAAAGCTAAGTCCTGGGTAAACCCACCATAAATTTAAAATATTTTAAGTCTAAGATACATCAACTACACCTAATCTACTGAACATCATAGCTTAGCAACATGGTATACCAGAGTCATGGTTTTCTCCTTGAGATTATAAGTCTGACTGGGAGTTGGGAATCGCTGCCTTGCCCAGCATCACAAGAGAATAACATACTGCATATTGCTAGCCCAAGAAAAAATACAAATTCAAAATTCAAAGTATGATTTTTACTGAATACATACTTCACACCATCATAAGTTGAAATGTGTTAAGTCAAGTCATTGTAAGTCAGTCAATATGTATCCACATATTAAGTTGAGCAAATCTCTCTTTCATCCTTTCAAGTCCAATAAAGAACTTTCTTTTAACTTAGAGAAAGAGGAAATAGGATGTGGTAGATTGAATCCTTGGCTCCAGTTCTTCACCTGCACCCACTCCTGCCATAGCAAGATGAACTTTACCACCCCTTGATTTTGGATTTGGCCAAGGGGGTGTTACAGATGTGACACAAGCAGAAACTTAGTGTATTTACAGGATTGGATATGCCCTCTCTCTGTCCCCTGCTATCGTCCACAGATGAGCATGCCTCCACTAGAAGGAATATGAGAAATATGTAAACTCATGAGTAAAACAGAATGTTTATTACTGGATGACATTGAGATTTGGGGATGGTTTGTTATGCAGCATAACTATGGCACAATAGCTAGCTGATACTTGGGAAGCAGGTGGCAGATAACACTGCAGCAAATACGAAGAGTAATTTCTGAGCCTTTATATTAAAATGACTACTCCCACTATAGATAGAACTTTCCATGCAGGTAAAAAGCTGCTGCCTTCCAGGAATGGCACAGTGACGTGGGCAACTCTGATATGCTGCTGGCAGGAGGATTAAGGGGAACCTTTTAGAAAGCAATGGGGATAGCTATCAAGATTCTTAAAAAGGCTGGCACCCACTGACCCAGTCATTTCACTTCTGGATATTGATCCTAAAGGAGTAACCCTAAATAGAGTATAAGGCTTTATTGCACAGTGGTAATGTGGCTTATAATAGACAGGAGCATTTACTGAACACTTATCCTCTAAGATTTTAACCTGCACTTTCTCATTCAATGCTCACAACTCTGAGGTTTTACAGGGATCCAGAGAATGGGTCACTTTCCAAAAGTCAGACGATGACAGATAGTGGGCTTCAAACCAAGACCTCTGGCTTCAGAGTCCACAGCCTAAACTCCATGCTATCTGGCCTAAAATAGCCAACAAAAAGCTGCATGATTCACTCAGATTCTGGAATGGTAAGCAGTCACTTAAAAGAAAGTACAGCAATGTCTTTTAAATTCTTCAAAAATAGATTATAAGACTACATAGGAAAAAAGAAAAATACAAAATTAGCTCTCTAAAATTATTCCTAGAATAAGACAGTATAAATGTTAATAAACAAAAGTAAATACTTATAAAATCAAATACAAATGCAAATTAAAAGGATGAGGTACACTACCCACCCATAAAAATGCTCACATTAAAAAGACTGACAGTACATTACCCCGAGTTTGCTAGGATGGGAAACCAAACTCTCATACATTATAGGTGGGAGTATATAAATCAATACAAGCTTTGGGGTATTTTTTTTAGCAGTTTCCTATAATATTAAGTATTCTTCAACCTTGTGACTCAGAAATTCTATCTCTTAGATACTGACCCAAAAGAAATGAAAACATATGTCCATACATAATTATACAGAATTAGCATAATTGACTGCAATTGTATTTGTAATAGAAAAAAAGTGAAAACGAGTCAAATTACCATCAAAGTAAATGAATAAACAAACTGATGTCAATTGCCACAAGGTTCTCACCACTGCCAAGCTGATACCTGTGCTAGGCTCTTAGACCTCTATGACTAAGAATTAGGGAATCTCTTTTCTTTATAAAGTGCTAAGCCTCATGTATTTCATTATGGTAACAGAAAAGAAACTAATACAACTCCCCCAAGGGTTTCATGTAATTGCATTTCCACCAATCTATTTCCTCCAAGAGAGTTGAATATGGACAAAGCAGATGTTTCTTGGCTCTCTTATAGGAGAGAAATGCATGGGGAGATCCTTGGTCAGAGAGCTCACCTGACCACTGGTGCTAAGGAAGTGGACACTATGGGAGCAGCAGATAGTGGCCCAGACGGAGCTTGAAAATAGTGGCAAGGGAGAGCAGGGACCCTGACCCAAGAAGGCAAAGCAAGCAGAGATCAGGAGAGTTGGAACAACAAAAACAGCCACCTATTCAGGACACTGCAGGCCAGAGGCAGCTTTGCCAGGAACATGAGGCCTCTCCAGATCCCAAGGAAGCCAGGAAAGATCAAGGCAAAAGAGCCAACCAATGAAAAGGCACTTGTGACACATTAGCCAGACCCTGACAGGTGACACTCTAAAAGCTAGTGGGGTTACTCCAGTAAGACCCCTAGAAGGCCCTAAAAATACTGAAGGAAACAGAGATGCTTCCTGAGCTACAAGTGAGAGCAGGTGAAGTTTCCAAGTCTTCCAGCTGTGAGGTTTGTGTGTCAATTCAACAAGATGGCATTTGGACTCATAGGCTGGCACAACCTAGACCATGGAGCTTATAGACAACACACTAACCAAAGAAAAATAACAAAAAGCTCCATGGTGATTGTCTCTTGTCCCTGGGCAGCAAAATTGCAAGTAGTTTCCCCCTTCATTGTATTCATCTATTCTTTATAAATTTATAATACAAGAAAAACCTTAAAGTGTACGATATGAACGTGTGATTACATAGAGAATAGTGCTTGTCAAACATTTTCGCCTCAGGATAGCTTTTTTAAAAAATTTTTTTTAGTTTCTGATGGACCTTTATTTTATTCATTTATTTCTCTGTGGTGCTGAGAATTGAACCCAGTGACCCACACTGTGAGGTAAGCACTCTACCACTGAGCCATGACCCCAGCCCCTCAGGATAGCTTAATATGCTTAAAAACTTATTTTGCTTCTGTGTGTTATATCAATTTTATTGTAGCAGAGTCAAGCACAGTGGGATATGCCTATAATCTCAATGACTAGGGAGGCTGAGGCAGGAGCATTCCAAGTTCGAGGTCAACCTCAGCATCTTAGGCTCTCAGCAACTTAGAATCTGTCTCAAGATAAAAAAAGTGTTGGGGATGTAGCTCGGTGGTAAAACGCCCTAGGTTCAATTCCTAGTAACCTCCTCTCCAAAAATATTTTACTGTGGTAGATGTAGAAAATTAGATTTTGAAATATTTCTTTATTAAAAAGAAACTAACAATTTATACTTGCAAAATGCTGAGAGGGATTTTAAGTATTCTTATCACACACAAAATAAATGTGAGGTAATTATATATGTTAATGAGCCATTCCACATGTCCCTAAACATTCCACATGTCTGTGAAAATGTATTTATAATTCAAAACAACATGTTATATGTCACAGATGTATGTAATTTTGAGAATTCAAGTTGCTCAAAATACTTAAATTTTAAAAAAATATTTTAAATAAAATAGTAAACATCTTTCATGTTAACATAAATACTATTTTTATGAAAAAATAACTACATACTCTAAAAATTAGAGCAAATAATAACATTTTTACATTTGAAAATCTCTTTTTAGGGCTGGGGATGTGGCTCAAGAGGTAGCGCGCTTGCCTGGCATGCCTGCGGCCCAGGTTCGATCCTCAGCACCACATACAAACAAAGATGTTGTGTCCGCCGAGAACTAAGAAAAAAATAAATAAATATTAAAATTCTCTCTCTCTCTCTCTGTCCCCCTCTCTCTCTCACTCTCTCTTAAAAAAAAAAAAGAAAATCTCTTTTTAAAAATGTCTGGTTTAGTGGAAGACAGCTGGATTCTCACATCTGCTTCAGCCTTCTGTCTATTGCAATGTCACACATCTTGCAATCTCTGGAAAAATTCCACTGTATACTGAGGATAATGAGAGTGAAAAAAGGCAAATGACATCTTAGTATTATTATGAAAATAGTTTAGGCTACACTTTGGAAACTACTGATGTGCAGTAGGATCACAACTATATAAAAATAGGCAAATAAAAATTTCTGAACAAATGCCATAATGCCACCTAGCGGTATGTCTGATTATTGCCATTCCTGATCAACAAACTTGCATATGGGCATGTAGTATGTGATATGCGTTCATAATTGTGTTGTGTGGTCATATGGAGTGTGTACAAGTGTACGTGATATTTGTGTATAGGTTGTGTGTATACAAGTATGTAGGGATGTGAACATGTGTGTGCACAAGTCACAAGTAGTGTGGTATAAATATATGCGCATGTAGCATGTGCATATGGTTTTGTTTGTGTGTTGTGTGTGGTGTATATGTACATGCATGTAGTATGTGGAACATATGTATGTTTACCTGGATTGTGTGTTCATATGGTATGTTTTCATGCGCCTAGATATGTTGCATTGTGTAATGTTCTGTGTGGTGCATGTGTGTGCGTTATATCATGTGTGGTATGTGTGTCTACAATGTATTGCTGCAGTGCATGTATGTATATGTACATGTATTATGTATACAAGTATGTAGGGATGTGAACATGTGTGTGCACAAGTCACAAGTAGTGTGGTATAAATATATGCGCATGTAGCATGTGCATATGGTTTTGTTTGTGTGTTGTGTGTGGTGTATATGTACATGCATGTAGTATGTGGAACATATGTATGTTTACCTGGATTGTGTGTTCATATGGTATGTTTTCATGCGCCTAGATATGTTGCATTGTGTAATGTTCTGTGTGGTGCATGTGTGTGCGTTATATCATGTGTGGTATGTGTGTCTACAATGTATTGCTGCAGTGCATGTATGTATATGTACATGTATTATGTGTACATTATGTATGGTGTGTATTGCATGTGTCATATGTCTGCATAAGGGGGGGTGTGGTACATGTTTTGAACTTGTACATAGAAGAATGGAATTAATTTTTCACCACCTTCTGCACATGTGCCTGCTCTGTGCTAAGTTCTTTAGTATTCAGAAAGCATACATTAAACTGCTCAGAGAGTACCAGAGAGGCACAAGTCCTCAAAAGATGTTCTTTCCTCTCCGACAGCTTTGCTCCACCAGCTTCGTGACTTAGACATTGGATGAATTTTACAATGAGGACTCTTGGAGATGAAGTGTCTTCCTCCAATGAATAATTGTGGATCTAGGATTCTAATTTAAGTCTTCTGATCTGCAAAGAATTTAATAATCTTGTACCAACATATTAATGTCAGTTCTAACATTAACACTAACTGTAACATAAAATAGAAATGTCACATTATAACACCAATGTTTATCATAAACATGAAAATGTTTTTGTAAAAATCCTCCAAGTTATAAAAATTCAAGAAAATCACTTATATGCTACAATCAAATATGTGTAGGGTTGGAGGTGTAGCTCAGTGGTAGAGTGCTTGCCTAGCATGCCTGAGGGCCAAGGTTCAATTCCCAACAAAATAGTAATATGTAAAAAACAAACAAATTTCTAAATGAAAATAAAACAATAACATCACCAGGAGCATTCTCTCTTCTCAATAACCCTTTTCACTGGTGTGTGTGTGTGCACATCATTAGGCCATGTATAATACTGGAAAAGCATTAGCTAGCAATTACTGGGCGTTGGATTATAAGCCAGGCATTGTGCAAGAAACTTTCATGTTCACATATAAACATAACAAATACAAATTTTCAGCCTCAAAAGTCATATAAATAAAATGTAACTCTAATTTTCATCATTTTAATTTGTTCCCAGGTTCTTAAAAGGTAATACATACTCTCCCAGGAAATCTCAGCCCAGTTTATGGTCACTGACATCTCAGACGGATTCATCTCACCCTGCTCCCATTCCATAGTGTGGTGCCCTGATATCGGGGAGAACAATGCCTGGTCCCTGGTTCCCCAGTATCTGCCCAGTCAGCATATGATGGGCTGGAGTCCATGAAGCCCCAATCCTAGCCACAGCCACTGGCTGACAGGGAATCACTCTAATACATTTGTGACAGCTGGCAGTGTCCCTAAAAATGCACCAGTCTTTGATCAAGAGACCCAGAGACATACAGCTGCTCTTCCTGTTCCCCTCACTGGTTCCTGGGTACTGGGACACTGCAGCCAGCAGACTTTCCTTCTGAAATTGGTGTTCTCACACTCAATCTAGCCTAGGAGGGTCCCCTCTACTCCATGGGACAAACCTCCTAGCTCCTACCTCCATCCCCTCCCCAGTCAGTTCTTTTTTTTAATATTTATTTTTTAGTTGTAGTTGGACACAATACCTTTATTTTATTTATTTATTTTTATGTGGTGCTGAGGATCAAACCCAGGGCCTCACACATGTGAGGTGAGCGCTCTACGCTGAGCCACAACCTCAGCCCCAGAAAAATGCTTAGTCAGTCTTTCAGTATTTGTATCTTGACAGCCAAAGCATATCAGACATGTGTTGATTTTCAAACTTGCATGTCTTCTGCCATGACTTCTGCAAATTCATTTAGAAATACTTCTGTTTCCTCTGGGCTAAGAGTCATTGTCTTCCTTTTGCTGGGCCAGGGAAGAACATTGAAAAAGCCACAGGGACCACCATGAAACTAGGAAGGGTAACTAACACACGTAGAGTTGGTGGGTGCTCAGTTCAACAAAATGTGCCCATGAAGAATCCTGTGAAGTAGGGGACACCCCTCAGATGACTCCTTTGCCGGTTCACCCACCACTGCCTTCCACCTTCCTCTAGAGAGGGACTTGCTTCTATACTTCCCAGTATAGTCTCTGAGAGCCCTAGATCCCAATCACCACAGATCTGCAGGTGTCCATGCTCCTAACAAAGACAGGAAAGGTGAGGCTACAGGTAATAAAACAGTGCTTCTCCACAGAATCCCCTGGGGAGTTAGTGAATATGCACGTTCCTGGGCCCCACCCCAGAGGTGTGTTTGGGGTGGCTGGGATGCAGCCTGAGGATCTGCATTTGCAAAAGCCTCGCAGGTGATGCTAACTCTAATCATTGTCAAAATCACAGTGAGCAGCTCTAATGGAAAATCCAGTGGCTCAAGGAAGGGGGGCCAAGGCCAACCAGAGCAGGTAGCCCAGAGAGGGAGGCTTCAGAGTTGGAAATAAGAGATAGCATTGAAAAAAAAATAACTAGAACTAGAACCCTTAAGGAGATAGATATTTGGAATATATTTTTTAAAAAATATATGTGTGTGTGTGTGTGTGTGTGTATTCCAGATCTCTATGTGTGTGTGGTGTGTGTGTGTGTCTGTGTTTGTGAGCATAGACAGATAGGTAGACAGATAGAAGGATATACAGATCTCCCCAAATTATGATGAGGTTTACATTTCAAAAAAAACTCATTTTAAGTTGAAAATATCACAAGCCAAGATGTATGTATCTAATACACCTAACTTGATTAAATATCATAGTTTCGCCTAGCCTACCTTAAACAAGCTCAGAACATTTATATTAGCCTACAGTTAGACAAAATCATCTAATACAAAGCTTATTTCATAATAAGTGTTGAATATCTGATGGAATTTATTGAATACTGTACCAAAAATGAAAATCTGAATGGTTGTGTGGGTATTCTTTTGCACCATGGTAAAGTCAAAAAATTTTAAGTTGAACTATCCTGTCAAAGACTGTGGCGGGGGTGGGGGGGTACATTCCAGGAGAAACCCTCCCTAGTTTCTCACTAGTTATGTGACACAGACCTATAATCCCAGCAGCTAAGGCTAAGGCGGAAGGATCACAGATTCAAAGCCAGGCTCATCAACTTAGTGAGTCCCTAAGCAATTTAGAGACCTTGTCTCAAAATAAAAATACAAAAAAAGGAATAGGGATGTGGCTCAATGGTTAAGCACCCCTGAGTTCAATCCTGGGTACCAAAAATAAGTAAATAAGTAATTATGGAAGTGAAAAATAAAATGGATGCTGCTGGCCACATAATTTATGATCCAAAATATTGAATAAATATTGAATAGAAGAACTAACATGAGGGGCCAGGGTTGAGGCTCAGTGATACAGCGCTTGCCTAACATGCATGAGGCACTGGGTTCGATTCCTGGCACCAAATAAAAATAAACAAATAAAATAAAGGTATTGTGTTTATTTACAACCAAAAATAATATTTTAAAAAAAGAACTAATATGATCATAATTACCATCAGCTTCTCACACCCCCCACACACACTCCCTGCCCTCTCACTTCCTTGACCTCTCAGCTTGGTTAAATCCAATTCTCTAGAGGAATGAAACTCAGTAAGTCATGCTAGAAATAGTCCAGAGGCCCATTTTCAGAATACAGTATTTAGCCTTAAATGTAAAATTACTGGGGATATAAGACAAACAACCAGAGAGGAAATAGAGTGGAGTGGAAAATTACCAGTTAACTCACACAATAGCCCCATAGCCTGTGGATGTGGTAGATTCATAGTTCCTGCACCTAAACAGTCCCTTCAAAACCAGGAGGTGGGGGGAGGGGTCTGTCTGACCAACAGAAATAGAAATATCTCTGTTAAGAAATCATAATTTTAAATGAAGAAGTGAGAACTGCATATGCACTGTTAGGTGGTAACTAGCAATGAGCAGAGAAATACATGACAAGGTCACAAGTGTTCTTTAAATTACTTTAGGGCCTTCTTTAAACTACTTTCAAAGTAGTTGAGAAAGCAAAGGGTGGTAGTTAATTTGTAGAAAATAAACAGAAGCAAAGGAGCTAATGGGAAAATACATGAAAAGAAAAGGATTAATGGGACTAACTCTCGACAGAGTTCACTGAGGTTATGTGAAGTTAGGGATTATAGCTGTAAGTGACTCCATTTGTCTGGGAAGCAAGATTCCTTTAGTAAGATTCCTTTAGATTCCTTAGTGCAGGAAGGTAACTTCTGACCAGCTCTTGACTCCAGCACCCGCCCACATTAGCATAGGATTGACTTGTAGATGTAGCCACCCCCTAAACAGGATGGCCACCCTGACAGTTCTGGAGAGGACCAAGTAAGGTCAAAAACTGCACCACGGGAAGTGAAGGAGGAGTTGGACACCTGATGGGCAAAGAGTACAGAGGTGGTCCCCCAGATCTCCTGGTAAACATCAAACAGTAACAAACCTGGAGACAGCATTGTCTTCTTTGTCCTTCTTGGCTTGGAGATGTCCCACTCTCTCTCTAAGAGTATTCTCTGCTTAAGCCTCTCTTTGCTTTTACTTTACTTTTACCTCACTTTCTCTTTACTTTCACTTATAATAAAGTTCTCTTGCATAGCTTTTGGTGTCTGACTTTAAATTTTCTTTGGAACAAAAGAACCAAGGTTTAGAACCAAGGTCTGGAGTTTCAGCACCCTACTTTCCTGGAACAATGCATTCACCCCAGGAAGGCTTTCCCACCACAAGAGCACAAAGGGAGTGGAGACGGTTAAAGGTGCATTTCTTTAAATAACCCAGTAAAACCTAGGAGACCTTCAGGCAAGATTGTGCACCCCATAGTACTCAGCCAATGAGGAACCAGGGGAGGAACCTTGAATATTAGGAGACAAAATACAGATTGTAACTGCTCTGGTTGTGTCTGTTCACCAGATACCTGATCTTGCAAGACTGACATTAAAGTCTCACTCCCGATGTACCTGTGTCTCTGAGCCCATTCTCTGGGTTTGGGCAGGTGAGCGTGTTTTTCACAGTTACAAGCCACATCAACCTGGGTCTCACTTCAACTCATGACTTTCAACAGCCTCTTCTTCCTGCCCTGGTCACACTGTGCTTCCCCAATATTTCTACATTCACCCCACCCCACCTCACCCCCCCTCAACAGAAAGCAATTTCACACTTTCTCCCCTCTCCTCCCAGCCCCCAGGACTCTGCCTTCTCTAGCCCTCCTCCCCTAGAATCTGCATCACTGTCTCCACCTTCCACCTGCCACCCACAACTGGGCATCCTGTCTACACCCAGCCCTCTGCAGGCCACCTCTCTTGCCTACCCAAGGGCACTCTCCAACCTCTCTCCAACATCATCAGTTTTATCTCTACCACGTTCTTCAACAGCATAGAAAGATGCTGTTACCTCTTCCGGCTGAAAAAAACAAACAAAACCCTTGTCTTAAACCTACTTCCTCTGCCAGCTACTTGGCAATACTTATCTCTAATTCCCTCTAATTCCTCTTCATCCTCCACCATCTCTCTTAAACCTACTCCACATAAGAATTTCATTTTATGTATGTATGGCTTTGAGAAATTGTTTTTCTCAAGATCACAGGTCACTTCCTCCTGGCTAGATCCAATAGCCAGTCCTCAGTCATCACCTTGCTATCTCATTTTGATCACTCTCTCCTTGGATTCATTATACCATCTCCTGGCTCTCTTTCCCCACTCCCTCAACACTCCTTCTCTGTCTCCTTTACACGCTCCTTCTCTTCTCATGACCTTCTTTGCTCCTGTCTACCCTCCCTTGTTTGGTCTCTTGATTCATCTTTCTCTCCTCCCATCTCTTTCCAGCAAGTGGACAACCATATGCAACTGATTCTAGACGGTGGTTTGCAAGCAGAAGAATCAGGTCACTTCCCAGCACAGCCTGGCACACCACTCTCCAGCTGTCTTTGCTCCTGCTGCCGCTATTTGGAAAGGTCCTCACATTGAGACGTGAGATCAAAAAACCAAAGCAGTTGGATCGCTGAGTCACTCCATGAAAGACAGATGTCCTGGAAAGGAGCCCAGACCTGTAACAGGCTTCATATGATCAAGAAACAAAATTTCTCCTGTATCTGGCCACTGGAAAATGGGAGCTGTTTGTTACCAAGGCCAATGCCCAAGTCTATAATGACCAGTATAGTTATCTTGTCCAGGCTTGCAATTTTAAATATTGTACACATGCCAATAATTTCCAAATCTATAGATTCTCCCAGTCTCTAGACTCAGCTATCCAGTTGTCCAGTTGACACTCCACTTGGATGTCAGACATCTCAAAGTCAACATGTCCCAAACTGAATTTTTTATTTTACCTCCATCACACTTCCCAGTTCAGCTGACAGCAACCCCAATTCCAAATGGTCAATTCCAGTGTTTCTGAATGCTCCCACCCTGCTTCAAATCATCATCAATTATTACCTGCATTGGGGCTGGGGATGTGGCTCAAGCGGTAGTGCGCTCGCCAGGCATGCGTGTGGCCCGGGTTCGGGTCCTCAGCACCACATACCAACAAAGATGTTGTGTCCGCCAAGAACTAAAAAATAAATATTAAAAAAAATTCTCTTTCTCTCTCTCTCTCCTCTCACTCTCTTAAAAAAAATGAAAAACTGCTCACTTACAACTAAAAAATATTTAAAAAAAAAAATTATTACCTGCATTGCCAGAATGCCTCCTATCTGGTCTTCTGCTTCAATCTTTGCTCAAGTGCAGTCTAATCTCCATAGGTCAGCCAAAGAGATCCTTTCATAATCTATGTCAGATCAAGTCATTCTTATGTCTCAAACCTTACAATGTCCAGGTGTAGTGGCATGTGCCTGTAATCCCAGTGGCTTGGGAGGCTGAAACAGGAGGATCGTGAGTTCAAAGCCAGCCTCAGCAACTTAGGGAGGCACTAAGCAACTCAGTGAGATCCCATCTCTAAATAAAATACAAAATAGGGCTGGGGACATGGCTCAGTGGTCAAGTGCCCCTGAGTTCTATCCCCAGTACCACTCCCACCCCCCGCAAAAAAAAAAAAAAAAAAAACTTTCAATGGCTTCTGTCTTAATCCACTCAGTCTTCTCTAACAAAATGCCATCAACTCAGTAGCTTATAGATAACATATGTTTATTTCTCCCAGATCCAGTGCATGGTAAGTCCAAGATCAAGGTACCAGCAGATTCGGTGTCTGGTGAGGTTCTACTTCTTGGTTCATACGTGGTACCTTGTAGCTGTGTCCTCACATGGTGGAAGTGGTAAGGTAGTTCCTGGGATCTCTTTTAAAAGGGGACTAATCCTATTTATGAACATTCTAACCTGATCACCTCCCAATGGTCCCACATCCCAACATCATCACTTTGGTGATTAGGTGTCAATGTACAAATTTCAGAAGGTAAGGACACACACATTCATAGTAGAATGAAACTAGTCTTTACTATAGCCTGGGGCCCAAAAAGTACCTGTGGCCTGATACCCATTCAAAGCCCCTTGTTTCAATAAACATCCAACACTCCAGGCACACTCCCATCTTGGCATCTTTGCACTAACTGCTTTCTAGAATATCCAGCCCCACTTTCTGTATGGTTCACTCCCTACCTGTGTTTCTCTAATCTCATCTCAATGAGACTTGAACATACCATTTAAAATTTGTAAATTATCCCCTGCCTGACACTCCTGATCCTCTTACCCTGTTTTTACTTGCTGCTTTTTTTTCAGTAATAGTTTTCACTTTCTAATATATTTATTATCTCTTTCCACTAACAAATAATTTCCATGAGGGCAGTATTATTTGTACTTCTACTAATCTAACTTCAGTACCTAAATTTAAACATAAAGGGGTGCTGGATAATGTTTGTTGAAAAAATACATAAAGCAACTCCCCAAACACACATACACACAAAAGGATAATTCATTAAAAGAAAATGAATGAAATCATAGGAACTCCAGAGTGATAGAAAGGAATTGGTAGGGGAAAGCAATAATACAAGATGCAATGCAGGAAAACTTCCTTTAGCTGAAAAAAGACTTGTATTTTCTGATTGAAAATGCCAAACCAAGCACCAGGGAAAATTAGTTTTAAAAGTTATAAATGTTGACATATCTTACAAAATTAATTTTAACAACCATGATCAAAGGAAAAATCTTATGAGTTTCCAACAACAAGAAAAGCAGATTTCCAACATATTTCTCAGGAAGTCCACCATAAGTATACTTTCTAAGGAAATTATCATAAAAAGTTAAATCAGAATAACCTCAAGATGGGAAAAGATAAAGTATACAAGAAATACTGGTGCCGGGTGCAGTGGTGCACACCTTTAATCCTAGTAGTTCCGGAGCCTAAAGCAGGAGGATCTCAAGTTCAAAGTCATCCTCAGCAATTTGGTGAGGCACATAGCAACTCAGTGAAACCCTGTCTCTAAATAAAATACAAAATAGGGCTGAGTATATGACTCAGTGGTTGGGCGCCCCTGAATTCAATCCCCGGTACTCTCCCAAAAAAAGAAAAAAAGAAATACTGGTGATGCTGGGCATGAAACTCCACAGTAAAACTCCACATCATGCACAACCACAAGAACAGGATCCTAATTAGGATAAGTGATACTCCATTTATGCATAATATGTCAAAACCTACTACTCGTTAGTGGTAGAGCACGTGCCTAGCATGTGTAAGGAACTGGGTTTGATTCTTAGTATGGCATAAGAAAACAACAAAATAAAGTTATTATGTCCACCACAACTAAAAAAAAAAAAAAACACTTTACTGTCATGTATATCTAAAAAGAACAAATGAAATGAAAATAAATTTAAAAAGAAAAGAAAGATGTCCTGTGATATAGATCTATAGTAGTTTTCCACCATGCGACCAGTGCACTGGTTTCATTAAAGAGGTTCTCGGCATAAAAGTTAGCTAGCGAGATCAAATAAACACACAGACTCAGTTACCTTTTTCTATGATCAGGTCCAAGACGGCTCCCCCTCTGGCTCCCACCTTGAACCACCCGGTAGGGCAGCAAGGATTACTCAGGTCTAGCAGGAGAGAGAGCGAGAGCACACAAGGGAGTGGCCTTTTATTGGGGAACAAGAAATTCAGGGGAGAATTCCATCCAATGAAGGTTGAGGGGGGCAGCACTCCAAGGTCAGGGTCAGTGATTGGCCCCAGGGTCAGTGGTCAAGTCACACCCCCACACGGACAGGCTCTAGCACCAGGAGAGGGTCGGGAAAGCTCCGACACAGTTTAACCAGAATGCCTCACACCCAAACCGGGAGTTGTCCAGTCACATGTGAGAATGGCTCCCCACAGTAGTTCATGGGCAGTGGTTTACCATTGGAACAGTTGGTCAAGAGTTTGGAAAGTAGCAGAATACTCATCAGATGGCCTCTATCTCTAGAGAGAAAAAGCTCTCATCAACCAGGCTACCAAATGAACTATCCCATTGTTGTTGTCCAAGCCTCTTCTCCAGCTGCTTAGGTCTAGGCTCAAAGTGGCCATGGAAGCAAGGATGGAGGCTCTTCTACAGCCTTTCTCCTCAAGCCTGCTCTGGCTACAGCCACTGTTGAGTGCCCAGTCTGCCAGACAGATGCAATGATGACAACACTTCCTGGAAAGACCACTCAGACTACCCAAGGTAGACTGATTACCCTGAGTCAATTCTATCATGGAGAGGGCAGGCATTTATTCTTACAGTGATAGATGTATAGCTGGGATATGAATTTGTCTTCCCTGAGTATGATACTCTTGGAGGCTATCCTAATCCTGCTATCAAACTAGACAAACAAGAACAAGTTTTTAAAAGGGAAAAATGAGCCATGCATGGTGGCACATGCCTGTAATCCCAGCAACTCAGGAGGCTAAGTCAGGAGGATCACAAATTCAAGGCCAACCTCAGCAACTTAGCAAGGCCCTGTCCCTAAATAAAAAAGAAAAAATGGCTGGGGATGTAGCTCAGGGGTTAAGCACCCTTTAGTTCAATCCCCAGTGCCGAGAGAGAGAGAGAGAGAGAGAGAGAGAGAGAGAGAGAGAGAGAGAGAGAGAGAGAGAGGAGGATGGATGAAGGAAAGAAGGAAGAAATAAAGGGAGGGAGGGAGGAAGAAAGAACAAAAGAAGGGAAGGGGTAGGAAAAGAGGGATATAACAATGTGCTTACAAACACAAATGAAAAAATCTAAATACAATATTAGTAAATAGAATCCAACATCCTATTAAAAAATAATAATCATAACCAAGTAAAGTTTATTTCTAGAATAAAAGGATGGCTCAACAGTAGAAAGTCTCTTTTTATTTTTTATTTTTTTTAGAAAGTCTCTTAATGGAATACTCTGCATTAACAAACCAGCGAGAAAATTTTTCTTAATACCTTGATAAATATTTTAAGGCATTGTATAACATTTATCTTAAAGTTGAACAATAGAAGGAAGCTTGCTTAACTTGATAAAATTAAAAAGTGTTTTCTTATAAACCTGTAAGCAAGAAAGAAGTACCCCACAGGACCAGTGTAACTATTTCTGAAATTATAAAGGTAACATAGAAAAAGATATTTGATGGCTGTGTCCTCCAACTGACTTAAAATATTTAAAACTGCATATGACGTGTAACTCCACATCATATACCAAAGAATGGGAAATTATACTTCACATATATTGTCAAAATATATTCTATTGTCATATATAACTAAAAAGAACAAATAAAATTTTTTAAAAAAAGAAAGAAGTGCCACAGTTGAAGTTTCTAAGCAGGAATAAGATGAGAAAAAGACAAAGATATAAATGTTGGTAAAATAAGAAAAAAACTGACAATATTTTGCAAAAGATATGATTGTATATAAAATTCAAGAGAATCAATTGATAAATGAATAGAAACAACAGAACAATAAAGTAGATAGAAACAAAAATCAATCCTTCACATTTCAAGTCAATGGAGAAAAGATGGACTATTGAATAAGGTATTTACATAAATGGCTAATATTTTGAGGAGAAATTCAGTTAAATTCTTGCATCACATCATACATAAAAATGTATATTCCATTTTCTCTTCTCTGTTCCTCAGAACCCATTTACAGTGCTTGCTGGTTTGCCAACTGGGCAGGAAGCAGTGTCATTGTGGCCTCCAGATTTTGCATCATAACTTGAAAGACCTTCCTTGCACTTGATGATCACTTTCAATCTAGAACCTCATGATTCTAATTTTATGGAATTGGTTTCAAAGTCTTTCTTTCTTTTCTTTCTTAACATTTTTAAAGTTATTGATGGACCCAATACCTTTATTTGTTCATTTTTATGTGGTGCTAAGGATGGAACCCAGTGCCTCACAGGTGAAGCAAGCACTCCACCACTGAGCCACAACTCCAGATCTCAAAGTAGTTCTTTGATAATCTGTCCTACCTCCATGTGCCACCAGTCTGCTTGATTTTCTTTGATTTGACTTTCTGGAACTTATATTGTTCTTTAATTTTATGACTTCTGCATTTTCATAAAATGTCCCCTCCTCCCCAGCCTGTGGAGCTATTAAGAGGTAGGGCCTATTGAAAAGAAGTTAGATCATTGGAGATGCGCTCTTGAAGGGGTATTTGTACCCTAGCCTTTTCCTACTTCTCCCTTTGCTTCCTGGCCACCATAAAGTGAACCTCTTACTCTATCAAATGCTCCCGCCATGATGTGCTTATTTGCCACCAGTCCAAAGGTAACAGAGCTAACCAACCATGGTCTGAAATCTTTGAAACAAAGAGCCAAAACAAACCTTTTTTCCTTTTAAGTTGATTCTCTCCAGAATTTGTCACAGTGGTAAAAAATTGGTGTTTATGTTTGGGAGGATGAAAAAGTTCTAGTTATAGATAGTTGTGGTGAGTACACATCATTATGAACGCATTTATTGCCATCAAATTCTACACTTACAAGTGGCTAAAATGATAAATATTATGCTATGAATATTTTATCACAAGATTAAAAGTACTTTAAGGAAAACAAGTTGATGAAGTGAGGTATCCAGCCACCAAAAGCCACAGAGCATCATTTGTCCACCATCGCAACCTCTAATCCCCAAAGCTGGTGGATTACAACATCTACTTCCTCTTGGAGCTATCTTAAACATATAAATGGTTGGAAGCTTATTTTAAACTGACTTCTTTCTTCTTCTTCTCCCTCTCACCCTGCAACTGCAGGGCAGCAGGCAGGGGTGGGGGAGGCAAGATTAACATTCTTCCTATCCTAGGCGGAGTTATCTGTCCTGTTTACTGCCCACCTGAATAAAGAAACTCCAAATCTTGAAATGGGAAAGCAGCTCTCTTAAGCATAAAGTTGAACACTTGCATCTACTTACTGATAATAACTGGAAAACAGCTCTTGTAGTCCCTTTTTAAAGCTCTCCATTCCTTCTCCCAAGCCTCTGTGACATGAGTCCATTTCCTTTCTCCTTTGTTAACAAAGAAAAAAAAAAAACTTCTTTATTTCTTTTTCTCAAAGCCTTGTCCTCATTACCAGATGGGATTGAGGAAAAGGACCATCTATTGGTATCAGACATAGTGTTCCTCCCTCCTGAAGAATTCAGCAATAACACACCATCTTGGAAGCAGAGAACAACTACATCAGACAATCCAATTTGCTGGCTCCTTGATTTTCAATTTCCCCAGTCTTCAGAACTGTGAGAAATAAATTTCTGTTCTTTATAAATTACCCAGTCTCATTTTTGATATAGCAAAACAAATAAAGTAAGTAAAGCAGCAACACAAATAAAGTAAAGAAGAATACACATTAAAACTACATTGACATATACTCTCTCAGTCATTATAGTTACAGAATTTCTCAAACTTTCCATACACCTTACTGATAAGGTTATGGAGAAACCATCATTCTCATATATCTACCAGCAATGCAGTGAGATAAAACCTGTGGAACAGAAATGGGCAATATCTAGCAAAATTACAAATACATTTATCCTAATAGAAAAAACATATATATATATATATTGGGGCTGGGAATGTGGCTCAGGCGGTAGCACGCTCGTCTGGCATGCGTGCGGCCCTGGTTCGATCCCCAGCACCACATACCAACAAAGATGTTGTGTCCGCCGAGAACTAAGAAATAAATATTTTTAAAAATTTCTCTCTCTCTCTCTCTCTTCTCTCACTCTCTCTTAAAAAAAAAAAAAACATATATATCCACATAGACATATATGCCCAAACAAAGAGTCTCAAGTTATGGAAAGTCACAGTGGAAAGAATTTCTTGGAGAAATAAGTCAATAATGTTGGTATGCCATCAACAGTTTTAACACACTTCTCTTAGAAACCAATAAACCAAGCAGATTTAAAAAAAAAAAAAAGCAAAGATCTGAAGATTTTCATTATCAATAAAGAACTATGATTTTTAAGCACTCTGAACATTTACAAGAATTAAACATATGTGTTGCATCTTAATTTTTTTGGCAGGGGGTGGGGAGTACAGGAGCTTGAACCCAGGGGTGCTTAGCCATTGAGCCACATCCCTGGCCATTTTTTTATATATATATATTTTGTTTAGAGACAGGGTTTCACTGAGTTCTTAGTTCACTAAGTTACTGAGGCTGGCTTTGAACCTGAGATCCTCTTGCTTTAGCCTCCAAAGCCACTAGGATTACAGGCATGTGCCACCGTGCCTGGCATGTGTTGTATCTTAAAGGAAGTTTTAATAATTCCAAAAAATCAATATTGTACTGTTATCCATCCATAGCAGGAAGGAAGGGGGAAAAGAAAAGAAGGGAGAAGAGCAGGAAAAGGAAGAAGAGAGAAAGGGAAGGGATAAAAACAAAAAAGAATTATTAGAAAGGAAATAATGCATTTCTAAACAATTCATAGTAAAAAGAAAATTATGAAATATTTAAAACTGAACCATATAAATGTCAAATTTTGTGGGTCTCAACTAGCACAATACTTCAAGAAAAACATGACCTGGCAATGGCACACACCTGCAATCCCAGCAACTTGTAAGGCTAAAGCTGGAGGATCACAAGTTTGAGGCTAGCCTCAGCAACTTAGTGAACCTGAAGCGACTCAGTGATACCCTGTCTCAAAACAAAAAATAAAAATGACCGGGGAAGTAAGTCAGTAGTAAAGCATCCCTGGGTTCAATCCCCAGTACCCAAAAGGAAGGAAGGAAGGAAAACATATTTATCAGAAAAAAAAAAAGTGTTAAAGATAAATGAGCCAGTCATGATGGTGCACACCTGTAATCCCAGAGGCTTGGGAGTCTGAGGCAAGAGGATCATAAGTTCAAAGTCAGCCTCAGCAACTGCAAGGTACTAAGCAACTCAATGAGACCCTCTAAATAAAATACAAAATAGAGCTGGGGATGTGGCTCAGTGTTCAAGTGCCCCTGAGTTCAATCCCCAATACCAAAATAAATAAATAGATAGATAGATAGATAGATAGATAGATAGATAGATAGATAGATAAGCATTTAAAATAAGGGATGTTGAAAATGGCTGAGAATAGAGTGCATCACACCCCGTGTACTGTACCACTTCGCGGGTGAATAACGAGTTAGAATGACAAAAAACTATCTTGTTAGAATCTTACAGCAAAATGGGGGTGCACCGAAACCTAGAGGAAGGATTTCCAGCACCGAGGTCCGGTAATTGAGTCTCATACATGAGCCAACTGTGCGACCGGAGATCCGGGCTGACTGATCCACGTGGCCCGCCCCGCGGCTACAGACGGCGGGGAGCCGCCGAGAAGCGACCAGCAAGCAGGGAGATTGCTGCAGATTTTGTGGAATCCTGCCACCTGAGCAAGCACGGAGCCCCAGGCTGAGTTCGGGATTTCAGACGGGGAAGGAAGCAGGACAGTTCTATCCCCCACAACGGAAACTCCACCAAGGAAACCAGCGGCCACCATCTTGGAGAGCTGAAGTAACCACCGCCACTCTCCGACAGATTGCAACAATAAAACAGGTGCATGTTACTCAGCTCATCTCCCATACAGCGGGGAATTCACATAAAATCTCTCCTAGGCCCTCCAGGGGAGGGATTATCAGAGCAAGCCTGCATAAAGACACAAGGAAAACTAGAGACACCTGACCTTCAACTCCCCCTCCCATCAGCAGGGAAAACGAAACCTGTATTGCCAGCGCAGGGGGAGGGGCAAGCGGAAAATATCAAAACAATAGAGTGGGGGGGTCTCAATAGCCACCCTCCACGCCCAACAAACGGCAGGCCCAGAGTACAGTTTGAACTGCCAAGAGGCATCACTCAGGGGAAATCTGGTCTAGCAGGAGAAACCAAGACTAGCAGGAGAAACCAGGGGACTAGAGGCCAGGCCCGCGCGACTGGGCGGCTGGAGTCTGCCCCCCGCAGGTGACCCACCTCGAGACTGGGCAGCTAGAGATTGCCTGCCCACCAGCAACAGCCGGCCCATTGCCCCTGCGACTGAGCAGCTGGAAACCGCACACCACCGGTAACCAATCGCCCGCCTGCTACCTGCGCGACTGGGCAGCTGGGGAATACACACCCACCTGCGACAGCCGGCCCATTGCCCCTGCAACTGGGTGACTAGAGATCGCCCACCCACCAGCGACAGCCAGCACGCTGCCCATGCGACTAGGCAGCTGAAGACCGCATGCCCACCAGCGACCGATCATCCACCCGCTGCCTGCGAGACTGGGCGGCTGGAAACCACCTGCCCGCTGGCGACCGACCCCGCTACTGGGTGGCTAGAGATCACCTGCCCTCTAGCGACAGCCCAACCGCTGTCCGCGAGACTGGGTGGCTGGAGACCGCCCGGCCGCTGATGTCCAGGAGCTAAAACCAACCAGAGACAGTCCAGTCCCACCCCTCCATTCGGACACCCCAGTAAGGAGCCTGAGGCACCCCATAGCAGAGAGATGACATCACTGGGGCTCAGCCGCGGAATTCCTTCCCAGAGGAATCCACTTTAGCAAGTATAGTCTACCAACACAAAGGAGAGACAACAGAGATATAAAAAAACAAAACAAATTTACAGAAGAGAGCAGAAACACAGCAATCAAATAGAGCTGGAAAGTAGCATGAACATCATGAAAAAAACAAGGGGAAAAAGGAGTACAAACAATGCAGGACAATTTAAATCTACAGGAGGACCTAGAAGCATCAGAAACTGGGATAGGGAAAGAATTCAAGGCATACCTAACTCAGATGGAAAGGAATATTAGAGAAGACATGAGACAGCAAGTCCAAGCAATAAAAGTATATTTTGAAAATGAATTAAACAAACAAATTCAAATGGCAAAGAATGAGCTTTACCAGGAGATAGAGATCTTTAAAAAAAATCAAACAGTAATCCTAGAAATGCAGGAAACTATAAACCAAATTAAAAACTCAAACGAGAATATTACAAATAGACTAGATCAAGTAGAAGTCAGAACATCAGATAATGAAGACAAAGTTTATCAACTTGAAAAGAATATAGTCAACACAGAAAAGATGCATAAATCCCACGAGCAATATATTCAAGAGATATGGGATGTCATAAAAAAAACAAATTTGAGAGTCATCGGAATAGAAGAAGGCATAGAGAATCAAACCAAATGAATGGACAACCTATTAAATGAAATAATTCTAGAAACTTCCCAGAGATGAAAGATGGAATGGATTGCCAAATTCTGGAAGCCTACAGGACCCCAAACATTCAAAAACATAATAGACCAACTCCAAGACATATAATTATGAAGTTAGCCAACATACAGAACAAGGAGAGAATATTAAAAGCTACGAGAGAAAGGAGGCAGATTACATTCAGGGGTAAAAGAATTAGGTTAACGACTGATTTTTCATCACAGACATTGAAAGTGAGAAGATCCTGGAACAATGTATTTCAAACGCTGAAAAATAATGGATTCCAACCAAAAATACTGTATCCAGCAAAATTAAGCCTCAGATTTGACAATGAAATTAAAATCTTTCACAATAAACAAAAGCTAAAAGAATTCGCAGCCAGAAAACCAGCACTGCAAAGCATTTTGAGCAAAATACTACAAGAAGAGGAATTGAAAAATAGTGCCCAAAACTAATAACAGGAGGTATCTCAGTAAAGGGGGAGGAAAATAACCAAAAAGTAAAAACTAGCCAAACTAAAATAAATACATAAATAAACATGACTGGAAGTACAAATCATATTTCAATTATAACCTTAAATGTTAATGGCCTAAACTCACCAATCAAGAGACATAGGCTAGTAACCTGGATTAAAAAAACAAATCCAACAATATGCTGCCTTCAGGAGACTCATATGATAGGAAAAGACATACACAGGCTGAAGGTAAAAGGTTGGGAAAAATCATATCACTCACATGGCCCTTGGAAGCAAGCAGGAGTGGCCATACTCATATCAAATAAAATTAACTTCAAACCTAAGTTAATCAAAAGGGATGAAGAAGGACACTATATACTGTTAAAAGGAACCATCCACCAACAAGACATAACAATTATCAATTTGTATGCACCAAACAAAGGAGCTGCAATGTTCATAAAACAAACTCTCCTCAAGTTCAAGAGTCAAATAGACTACAACACAATAATTATGGGTGACTTCAACACACCGCTCTCACCATTAGACAGATCCTCTAGACAAAAGCTGAATAAAGAAACTATTGAACTCAATAGCACAAGCAATAACCTAGACTTAACCGACATATATAGAATATATCAACCATCATCAAGTGGATACATGTTCTTCTCGGCAGCACATGGATCCTACTCAAAGATAGACCATATATTATGCCATAGGGAAACTCTTAGTAAATATAAAGGCGTGGAGATAATACCATGCACCATATCTGATCATAATGGAATGAAACTGAAAATCAGGGCTGGGGATGTGGCTCAAGCGGTAGCACGCTCGCCTGGCATGCGTGCGGCCCAGGTTCAATCCTCAGCACCACATACCAACAAAGATGTTGTGTCCGCCGAGAACTAAAAAATAAATATTAAAAATTCTCTCTCTCTCTCTCTCTCTCTCTCTCTCTCTCTCTCTCTCTCTCTCCTCTCTTTAAAAAAAATTTAAAAAAAAAGAAAAAAGAAACTGAAAATCAATGATAAAAGAAGGAAGGAAAAATCCTACATCACATGGAAAATGAACAATATGTTGCTGAATGATCAATGGGTTACAGAAGACATAAAGGAGAAGATAAAAAAAAAATTCATAGAGACAAATGACAATACAGACACAACATACCGGAATCTATGCGACATAATGAAAGCAGTTTTAAGAGGGAAATTCATTTATTGGAGTTCTTTCCTCAAAAAAAAAAAAAAAAAAAAACAAATAAATGAACTCACACTACACCTCAAAAACCTAGAAAAGGAAGAGCAAAACAACAGCAAATGTAGTAGAAGACAAGAAATAATTAAAATTAGAGCAGAAATCAACGAAATTGAAACATTGAAAAAACTAAAAGTTGGTTCTTTGAAAAAATAAATAAGATCGACAGGCCCTTAGCCATGCTAATGAAGAGAAGAAGAGAGAGAACTCAAATTACTAACATACGGGATGAAAAAGGCAATATCACAACAGACACTACAGAAATACAGAAGATAATTAGAAAGTATTTTGAAACCCTATATTACAATAAAATAGAAGATAGTGAAGATATCGATAAATTTCTTAAGTCATATGATCTGCCAAGATTGAGTCAGGAAGACACACACAATTTGAACAGACCAAAAACAAAGGAAGAAATTGAAGAAGCCATCAAAAGACTACCAACCAAAAACAGCCCTGGACCAGATGGGTGTACAATGGAGTTTTACAAAACCTTCAAAGAAGAATTAATACCAATAATTTTCAAGCTATTTCAAGAAATAGAAAAAGAAGGAGCTCTTCCAAATTCATTCTATGAGGCCAACATCACCCTGATCCCGAAACCAGACAAAGACACTTCAAAGAAAGAAAACTACAGACCAATATCTCTAATGAACCTAGATGCAAAAATTCTCAATAAAATCCTGCCGAATCAAATACAAAAGCATATCAAAAAAATGTGCACCATGATCAAGTAGGATTCATCCCTGGGATGCAAGGCTGGTTCAATATACGGAAATCAATAAATACTATTCACCACATCAATAGACTTAAAGACAAGAACTATATGATCATCTCGATAGATGCAGAAAAAGCATTTGACAAAGTACAGCATCCCTTTATGTTCAAAACACTAGAAAAACTAGGGATAACAGGAACTTACCTCAACATTGTAAAAGCTATATATGCTAAACCTCAGGCTAGCATCATCCTAAAAGAGAAAAACTGAAGGCATTCCCTCTAAAATTGGAACAAGACAGGGATGCCCTCTATCACCACTTCTATTCAATTTAGTTCTTGAAATACTAGCCAGAGCAATTAGACAGACAAAAGAAATTAAAGGCATAAAAATAGGAAAAGAAGAACTTAAATTATTGCTATTTGTGGATGACATGATAATATATTTAACAGACCCAAAAGGGTCTACAAAGAAACTGCTAGAGTTAATAAATGAATTCAGCAAAGTGGCAGGATATAAAATCAACATGCATAAATCAAAGGCATTCCTGTATATCAGCAACAAAACTTCTGAAATGGAAATGAGGAAAACCACTCCATTCACAATATCCTCAAAGAAAATAAAATACTTGGGAATCAACCTAACAAAAGAGGTGAAAGATTTATACAATGAAAACTACAGAACCCTAAAGAGAGAGATAGAAGAAGATCTTAGAAGATGGAAAAATGTACCCTGTTCATGGATAGGCAGAACTAACATCATCAAAATGGCGATATTACCCAAAGTTCTCTGCAGGTTTAATGCGATGCCAATTAAAATCCCAACGGCATTTCTTGTAGAAATAGATAAAGCAATCATGAAATTCATATGGAAAAACAAAAGACCCAGAATAGCAAAAGCAATTCTAAGCAGGAAGTATGAATCCAGATGTATAGCAATACCAGAGTTCAAACTGTACTACAAAGCAATAGTAACAAAAAGAGCATGGTACTGGTACCAAAACAGGCGGGTGGACCAATGGTACAGAATAGAGGACACAAAAACCAATCCACAAAATTACAACTTTCTTATATTTGATAAAGGGGCTAAAAGCATGCAATGGTGGAAGGATAGCATCTTCAACAAATGGTGCTGGAAAAATTGGAAATCCATATGCAACAAAATGAAACTGAATCCCTTTCTCTCGCCATGCACAAAAGTTAACTCAAAATGGGTCAAGGAGCTAGATATCAAATCAGAGGCACTGCATCTGATAGAAGGAAAAGTTGGCTACGATCTACATACTGTGAGGTCGGGCTCCAAATTCCTTAATAGGACGCCCATAGCCCAAGAGTTAATAACAAGAATAAATAAATGGGACTTACTTAAAGTAAAAAGTTTTTTCTCAGCAAGAGAAACAATAAGAGAGGTAAATAGAGAGCCTACATCCTGGGAACAAATTTTTACCCCTTACACTTCAGATAGAGCCCTAATATCCAGAATATACAAAGAACTCAAAAAATTAAACAATAAGATAACAAATAACCCAATCGACAAATGGGCCAAGGACCTGAACAGACTCTTCACAGAGGAGGACATACAATCAATCAACAAGTACATGAAAAAAAATGCTCACCGTCTCTAGCAGTCAGAGAAATGCAAATCAAAACTACCCTAAGATACCATCTCACTCCAGTAAGATTGGCAGCCATTATGAAGTCAAACAACAATAAGTGTTAGTGAGGATGTGGGGAAAAGGGTACACTTGTACACTGCTGGTGGGACTGCAAATTGGTAAGGCCAATTTGGAAAGCAGTATGGAGATACCTGGGAAAGCTGGGAATGGATCCACCATTTGACCCAGCTATCGCCCTCCTCAGACTATTCCCTGAGGATCTTAAAAGAGCGTACTATAGAGATACTGCCACATCAATGATCATAGCGGCACAATTCACAATAGCTAGACTGTGGAACCAACCTAGATGCCCTTCAATAAATGAATGGATAAAAAAAAATGTGGCATCTATACACAATAAAGTACTACGCAGCAATAAAAAATGACAAAATCATAGAATTTGCAGGGAAATGGATGGCATTAAAGCAGATTATGCTAAGCGAAGCTAGCCAATCCTTAAAAAACAAATGCCAAATGTCTTCTTTGATATAAAGAGAGCAACTAAGAACAGAACAGGGAGGAAGAGCATGAGGAAAAGATTAACATTAAATAAAGACAAGTGGGGGGAGAGAAAGGGAGAGAGAAGGGAAAGCATATGGAAATGGTAGGAGACCCTCAATGTTACACAAAATTACATAGAAGAGGATGTGAGGGGAAAGGGGCGGGAAACAAGGGAGAGAATTGAACAATAGCAGATGAGGTAGAGAGGGATGATGGGAGGGGAGGGGAGGGGGGATAGTAGGGGGAAAGGTAGCAGATACAACAGTCACTAATATGCCATTATGTAAAAATGTGAGTGTATAACCGATGTGATTCTGCAACTTGTATTTGGGGTAAAAATGGGAGTTCATAACCCAATTGAGTCAAATGTATGAAAGATGATATATCATGAGCTTTGTAATGTTTTGAACAACCAATAAAAAATATAAATAAATAAATAAATAAATAAATAAAACCTTTTCCCTTACTAAATTGATTATCTTAGGTATTTTTTCACAGCAATGCAAAGCTGACTAAAAATGGAGCTTTAAAAATAAATAAGTGAATAAAAAGACTTCCCTTTCTTGCCTAAGAAGCAAGAAGGGAACCCCAGGACAGAGAGAAAGAGGGATAGTCGCCATCTGCTTTTCATTTTCCTCTCAAGTTCCGGTCCAAGGCGAGACAGTTCTAAAGCTACAACTCTTTGTCTTTTATTCTTTTTTTTTCCACCACTTGACCACAAAGGTACACCTGGTCACAGAAAAGGCACAGAAGAAACAGAAGACAAACACCTTGACTTTTGAGCCAGAGGAGAAGAAGCAGGTACCTGAGAGTTAAGCATGGCCATATGTTCACTCTGGTGGTTGAATGTGAGCTGAAGTGTGTAAGTCATTTCCAGGAGGTCCTTCTGTACCCTTTCCACTTCAGTGGTGAGAAAGGAAGTTCCAAAGGGTGGAAGTTAGAAGGAACTACTCTGCTCACCCAACATGGCTGTGTAGTGTGAGCACAAAATAAACGCTGCTGTTTAAAGTCACTAATATTGGAGTAGTTTATTCTAAGTACAGAGGATTAAGCAGTGAATAAGGTAGATAAGTTTCCCTCTGAGCTACATTCTGGTAGGGGGAAAGCAGACAAGATCAAATAAGACTTCAACAGGAAAATATTAGGAAGGGATACATACTATGCATGAAGTAAAGCTGAGTGATGTGACCAAGAGGGACTGGAGGTTGGGAGGAGTGCATATTTTAGAATGATTTATTTAGAGAAAATCTCTTTGAAAAATTAAGTTGAACTAGAATATGAATGATGAACTAGAATATGAATGATAATAAAAATCCAGATGTGCAAAGACTGGGAGAAAATTATTCTATGCAGGGGGGAAAGTATATACAAAGAATAAGCTTGGTGTGTTTAAAGAACAGAAAAAAGTCATGTGGGACTCTGCAGATGCACATACTACATTGTGATATGAACTGGGGTCAGAAAGATTGGCAGGGGCCAGATCACATAGAGCCTTGTTATCCGGGATGGCCAGATGGATGAGTATGGATGGATTGGAGGATGGATAAGCATCCTTATGCATGGGAGAACCAAAGGATGGATGTATGCGTGCATGAGAGAGTAACTATCACATCTTGAAACTCAAATCCATTTTAGGACACAAGATGGCAGCAAATATTTACATTTGCTACATAGCTGTTTTTGTATATTAGCACAAATTTAAAAATATTCAGGATATTCTTCACCAGGAAGTAGACAATACCTCACTCTCCGCAGAGCAGAGCAGAGTTTTCTGACTAGTATGGCTAATGGGAAAATTGGCTGTACAGAGGTATTAATGTCTTTGGTCCAAGGAACCACAAAAAAGTCTGGAGAAGCCAGATTCTGAGTATTACCTCTGCAGCAAGCAGCCTCCACTCATATACAATGCACAAAAATATCTTTGCATCCTAGGAGAGTCATGATAGGAAAACTATGAGATGCTGTCCTGCTAAAAGAGTAAAAAAACTCAAATAGTTTGGGCAGAGGTGTAACTCAGTTAACTCAGCTGTAGAGAACCTGCCTAAGATGCATGAGGCCCTGCGTTCAATCTCCAGTACCCACCCCCGCAAAAAAAAAATCTAAAGTTTAAGGACATTGGCTCAGGAAATGATTGGGAGAACTACTTACTCTAGAAAAATAAATATTCATCCTGTACTCTCTATCAGAAAAGTAATTTGCATATGGAATTAAATTACATTATTCATTCCTTCAAAACATAATGTCCACTTTGTATCACTCTGCAACAAAAATTAGAACATAACATGATGCACATGCCTATGAGCCCAACATTCAGGAAGCTGAGGTGAAAAGATCACTGAAGCGCAGGAGTTTGAGACCAACTTGAGCAAACTAAGTCTGAGTGAGACCTTTTCTCAAAAGAAAAAAAAAATTTGGAAACTATCCACATATCCTATGATAGGAAATTGGCAAAAATCCATGAAGATACTTCCATACAATGCAATGAAACATGGTCATTTTTAAAAGTAGGAATTGGATACAAATGCAAGATTAGAATAAGAGTACAAAATGATCTGGGCATGGTAGCACTGCCTGTAATCCCAGCTGTTTGGGAGGCTGAGGTAGGAGGATCACGAGTTCAAAGCCAGGCATTCTAAAATACAAAATAGGGCTGGGGATGTGGCTCAGTAGCCAAGTACCCTGAGTTCAATTCCTAGTACCAAAAAAAAAAAAAAAAAAGGTACATAATGATATTAAATTACTGATGTTCAGAATTTTACCATGGTTATACACAGAATATTCCAGTTCTCAAGAATATTTCTTGCTGTTGGTGGAAAAATAAATTCATATAGCCATTATGGAAAACAGTATGAGTTCCTCCAAAAATTAAAAATAGAACTATTATATGACCCACCAAACTCACTTCTGAATATTTATTCAAAAGAATTAAAATCAGAATCTCAAATAAATATTTGCACTTTCCTATTCCTCACAACTTCATTCACAACAGCCAAGATATAGAATCAACCTATCTCACAATAAATAAAAGGACCAAAAAAATGTGGTATTCATACACAATGAAACTCTTCAGCCTTTAAAAAGAAAGGAAATTCTGTCATTTTCAACATTAATTAAATTGGAGGACATTTTGTTAAGTAAATAAGGCAAACACAGAAAGACAAATACTGCATGATCCTATTTACATATAGGATGCAAAAAGGTCAAATTCATAAAAATCAGAGAAAAGGATGGTTACTAGGGACTAAGAATGGAATTTTGAAGATGTGGGTGAGAAATGAGGCAATGCTGGTTAAAATGTATAAAGTTTCAGTTAAAAATAAGCCCTGGAGACGTAATATCATAACTATATTAACTATAGTTAATAATGTACACTTAAAAATTGCTAAAAGAGCCAGGCGTGGTGGCACACGCCTGTAATCCCAGCAGCTGGAAAGGCTGAGTCAAGAGTATTGCAACTTCAAAGCCAGCCTCAGCAACTTAGCAAGGCCCTAAACAACTTATCAAAACCCTGTCTCAAAAAATAAAAATTTTTAAAAAGGTCTGGAGCTGTGGCTCAGTAGTTAGGTGCCCCTAGGTTCAATCCCCAATATTAAAAAAAAAAAAAAAAAAAAGTTGCTAAGTGGATTGTAAACATTCTCACTACAAAAGAAAAAGTAAGATGATGAATATGTTAATTAGGTTGATTTAATCATTTTACAGTGTATACATACATCAAAACATTATATTGTATATCATAAATATAATTTTTTTTACCTATCAGCCCTTAATAAAGCTGAAAAATAATCAAAAGCAAAAGAGAATAATTTTTATAAATCAAAGTTCTTCAAGTCCTAATTGATGGGTTATATATTTCACACATCTTTTTTTGTTGTTGTTCTTTTTTTAATACTTTTTAAATATTTTTTTAGTTGCCAATGGATTTTTCACTTTATTTATTTATTTGTATGTGGTGCAGAGGATCAAACCCAGGGCCTCACACATGCTAGGCAAGCGCTCTACCACTGAGCCACAACCCCAGTCCTAAATATTCTATTTTTTTAGTTGTAGTTGAACACAATACCTTCATTTTATTTATTTATTTTTATGTGGTGCTGAGGATCAAACCCAGCACCTTGCTAGACGAGTGCTCTCCTGCTGAGCCACAACCTCAAGCATCGTTTTAATACAATAAAACATGAATATAATTTTTTAATCCTGAAGGATTAAAAGATAAAGGGTCACATTTATATAATTTGCTCTAACAAAAATCCAAGGAGGTCCGAGGGTACAGCTCAGTAGTGGAGTACTTGCCCAGCACTGCAAGAAAAATAAAGTCCAAGAAAAAAAAATATACATATATATATATATATATATTTATATAGTTACAGAGAAAGCATGTATACATAAAGATGATAAAACTAGCATAGTGAAATATTAACTATAGTGAAATGATAACTAATGTAAAGGGTATACAGATGTACTTTATACTATCTTTATTCTTGTAACTTTCCTGTAAGAGTGAAATAATTTCTTTTTTAAAGAATTTTTTTAGTGGTAAATGAACACAATACCTTTGTTTTTATTTATTTATTTTTATGTGGTACTGAGGATCAACCCCAGTGCTTCACATGTGCCAGGCAAGTGCTCTACCACTGAGCCACCACCCCAGCCCAGATTGAAATAAATTCTATTTTAAAAGTTTGTTTTATGTATTAGAATTTGGAATTCCCTTTGAAATACATCAAAAAGCAAAATGGATTAATGAAGGAATTTTAAAAATAATAAATGAATAGAGATGGTAAAATGTTATACTCCTTGCTTGAATTTTTTTGTGTGGGTAGTGCTGGGGATTAAACCCAGGGCCTTGTACATACGAGGCAGACACCCTAACAGCTGAGCTATATCCCCAGCTCTGCTTCAAAAATGTTATAGGGCAGAGGGAGAACTAGGTAAATTTATATGGCCTGTCATAGGAAAATGTTATCAAATCAGAAAGGTCATCATTTAGAAGCTGCCGGCAGGGACTTTAAGGCCACCTTCGTGGTCTTGTTGGCTCCTAGCATTTCATCTGAAAGCATGACTGGCTGAACTTAAAGATTCCTTCCAGGTTGGGGATGTAGCTTGGTGGTAGAGCACTTACCCAACATGCACAAGGTCCTGGGTTTGATCCCTAGCACAACAATAAAAATAAATAAATAAATAAATAATTCTGGTATTCTGTGGCCAGTGTGAGACACCAAGCAGGAAAATGTCACAAGTCATTCAGTTGACATGACAGCTCTCTCTACTGGGGATCCATTATGCAAATTCTCAGGTTTACTTTCTTGCTTTAAGCTATCTATTTGGGGATGAATACAAGATTATTTTCATAAATTGAGTGCTATATTTTGATGCCATCTCAGCAACAGTGCCTATATCCCATTTACTTGTATCCAACTAAGCTCTAAAGTTTCTGAACTCAAAATAGAAAGGGTTCATGTTATCTGAAGCTATTTTACACAAGTCCCTGAAGCTACAAGGCCATTTACAGAAGTTTGTTGGGTGTGGTGATGCACACCTATGATCCCAGCGGCTTGGGAGGCTGAGACAGGAGGATCACAAGTTCAAAGCCAGCCTCAGCAAAAATGAAGCACTAAGCAACTCAGTGAGACCCTGTCTCTAAATAAAATACAAAGTAGGGATGGGGATGTGGCTCAGTGGCTAAGTGCCCCTGAGTTCAATCCCCAGTACCCAACCCCCCCCCACACACACACACACAAGAGAAGCAAAAGTTTTTATAATGTTAAAATATTTATGGGACTGGGGTTGTGGTTCAGTGGCATAGCACTTGCCTAGCATGTGTGAGGCACTGGGTTTGATCCTCAGCACCACATATAAATAAATAAAAAATAAAAGTACATCAACAACTAAAAAATTTACTAAGGAAAAAAATCACTTTGGGGGGGGGGGCGGGGGGGGCTACCAGGGATTGAATTCAGGGGCACTCCAATCACTGAACCACATTCCCACCCCTATTTTGTATTTTATTTAGAGTCAGGGTCTCACTGAGTTGCTTAGTGCCTTGCTTTTTGCTGTGGCTTGTTTTGAACTCGAAATCCTCCTATCTCAGCCTCCAGAGCCGCTGGGATCATAGGCATGTGCCACCTTGCCTGGCAGGAAGAAATCACTTTTAAAATAAGCTCCTACTACCTGGGCAAGATGGTGCTCCCTATAATCCCAACTACTTGGGAGTCTGAGCAGGAGGATCACCAGTCTGGGCAACTTAGCAAGACCCTGTCTCAATACCAAAAACTATTTTAAAAAGCTGAGGGGTGGGCTGGGATGTGGCTCAAGCGGTAGCGCACTCCCCTGGCATGCGCGCGGCCCGGGTTCAATCCTCAGCACCACATACAAACAAAGATGTTGTGTCCGCAGAAAACTTAAAAAATAAATATTAAAATTCTCTCTCTCTCTCTCTCTCTCTCTCTCTCTCTCAAAAAAAAATAAAAATTTAAAAAAAGCTGAGGGGTGAGGATGTAGTTCAGTGGTAGAATGCCCTTGGATTCAATCCCCAATATGAGGGCCAAAAAAAGAAAAAGAAAGTTCCCTACTCAAAGTTCACTCCCTACTGAACTGCTGAGGGCCATTGCCAAGTAGGAATGACGCATCGAAATTTCCTTGCCAGCGTACACCATGTTAAATGGACTTGCCTTGGAAATCCGCTGTGACCTTGCATGTGTGTTTGAGAAAGGTGACCCTGCTCAAGGACCAGGGTGGATCCAGGTTTAGAGCTGATCAGGTTTTAGGGAGTATCCCGTCCTTGGGTTTAAGGCGTTCCCTGTTTAAGACAATAGGAGTTTTAGGGAAGTTCGAGGTTTAAGTTTATTGCTGCTGGGAATAGGGCATTCCTGCTGCCTGAGTTCCCGCTGAGTTCTCCTGGAATTGAGAAAGTTTTGGGACATGAATTGTGCGGGAGAACTTGGATTTCCCCAGAACGTGTTTGTGTAGAGGCCGGTGTGAGTTCGGGAATAAAGGATTGCTGTTTGAATCTACAAGGTGTGTGGTGGCTCGTGATTCTGTGCCCAGCCAAGACATTGGCACTGAACCACAAAGCATCATTCCCAATGTATTATACCAATGGCAAGCTTGTCTATTCCCTATTGTCCCAGATGCCTACAATTCAAATCATCTGGATTTCACAGTGAAATTGTGAATCTTGCACACAATGCAAGATTTTACAAATAAACAAAAGTCATGATCAAGCTCACACAAAGCTCCTCATCTCCCCACACAAAGTCACTGGCACATGAGTTTGGCAGAATTATGGACCAGTCAACAATTGAAGACAAGAAAAATTGATGCTGAAACTCAATAAGAGCTTCTAAATAGAATAGTTAGAAAAAAATAAAAAATTTAAAACAAGCGTAAAGCGGAGAGTGAGCTTGGATATTTTTCAGCACAAAATACTGAATTGAGTAACATATCATAAAATAGCTTATTTTATAGTATGAGATCCCACAAAAATAGAATGATAAATAGCAAGAAGAATGGAATAATTACCACTTTGGGCCAAATAGCTTGAGTACTAGCTACATCTAAATAAAATGAAAAAAGAAAGAGAGAGAGAAAGGGAGAAGAGTGCTGAGGGCCATTACCAAGTAGGAATGACGCATTGAAATTTCCTTGCCAAGCGTACCCCATGCTGCTTAGAGGACATTTGATGGGACATTGCATGCATGCTTTAATAAGGTGACCTTGCTCAAGGACCAAGGCGGATCCGGGTTTAGAGCTGATCAGGTTTGAGGAAGTAACCGGCTCCTTGAGTTTAAGGCGTTGCCAGTTTAAGATAATGGGTTTTAGGGAAGTTAGAGGTTGAAGATTATTGCTGGGATTAGGATGTTCCTGCTGCTTGTTCCCTTGAGTTCTCGTGAGATTAAAATGGGATTTGGAGATAGCCTCGTGGAGTAGGTGAATTGTGCGGGGAGACGGCAGAATGCAATTGCCCCTGGACCTGGGTGGAGGTGGTGTGAGAGCGGGAATAAAGAATTGCTGTTTGAACCTACAAAGGTGTGTGGTGGCTCGTGATTCTGGTGCCAAGCCGAGACCTTGGCAGAAGAGAAATATTTTGGATCCTTTTCCTGACTCCGCTGGATTCATTCTATAAAATGAATGATGCTGTGGGCTGGGGTTGTAGCTCAGTGGTAGAGAGAGCATTTGCCTCACACACGTTGAGGTCCTGGGTTCAATCCTCAGCACCACATAAAAAACTAAATAAATAAAAATAAAGATATTGTGTCCATCTACAACTAAAAAAAATATATTTAAAAAGAAATGAATGATACTGTATCTTGGTTTAATATAATTTTTCAGAAAAAAATATACAAAAAATCAATACTTGATGATTACAAACTTTTAAATACATTCTACATTTTGTTAAATATAGGAGAAAATACATTTATTTCCACAATTTTTGTCTTTACTCTTCAAAATAAAATATCAATCAAGTCTTTTGAAAAATTTTGTTCACTATGTATGAAAATCTGGTTCCTGTTTCATATAGATTCACATTGGTATATATAATTTCACTCTTCAGTATGAAAATCCACACATTCAGAGAAGTAGAGAAATGCATACACTAAACAGAGATACTTTTCTTAAACTCTTTTTCCCCCTGAAGAGCTGAGGGTTGCCTGCAGGCACTCTATCACTGAGCCAAACCCCAGCCTAGATATAAAATTTTTCAATCTTTTGCCATACCTGCATTTTATTTGGGGGAGGACAGGTGGCAGTGCTAGAAATCAAACCCAGAGCCTCACACATGATAAGCAACTGATGTCACTGAGCCACAGTTCCAACTCTGTCTTATTTTCTGTAAATATCATGATATTTTGCCACAACTCTAATGTAGCTCAAAAAGGGAGAGAGGGATAATATCTGACTTAATTTCAATCCATTATTACATCTAATACAAATAACTATAATTCTATAATTTCATCTAATATCCAGTCCATGTTAAAAAAAAAAAAAAGCCTTTCTTCCCTGGCTGTTCTTATCTACCAGGTTTGTCTCTAAGGTCCAACAAGGCCCTGAAGCATGCTGCCTCCTCTGGCTATGTCTTATTGCTGCTACAGGCATTGTTTTTCTTTTCTGTGTATTTTCTGCAAATTGAAAGATCTAAAGCTGTGCTGATATTATAGCCACTAGTCACATCTAAATTCAAATTAATTTATTTGAAGTAAAAATTCAGTTCTTCAGTCACATGGACCACATTTCAAGGGCTTAGTCACCAGCTGGGGTTAGTGGCTATCATATTGGTGAATGAAAAAGTAGAAAATTTCCATCAGCTCATAAGATTCTATTGAATAGCATTGCTTGAAGGGCTTAATTTGTTTTTAGGCAAATATTTGTGGCAAGAAACTATAACTAATGATGTGTACTTAGAACACTGATTTTATTTTATTTTTGTAGTTACTGGGGATTTAACCCAGGGATGCTCTGTCCTTAAGCTGCATTCTCAATGCTTTTTATTTATTTATTTTTATTTTGAAATGGTATCTCATAAGTTGCTGAGGCTGGTCTTGAACTTGTGATCCTCCTGCCTTAGACTTTCAAGTTATTGGAATTATAGATATGTGCCACCACACCCAGTAATTTATTTTAATTGCCTATTCCTGATATCAATTATGTCCATACAGTGAGAATCTCCTACATTATAAAATACCAAACCAAGTATAAAACTTTTACATATGTGGGCCACTGATACAGCTAAGTGTTAGAGCCCTTTCCTACCATGTGCAGGGCCATGAGTTCAATAACTACCACCTAAAAAAACTTTTTTCATGTGGAATAAATTTAGTAAAGCTCCAGCCAACTTACAATATCAATAAAACCATGTGGACCCATCTTTTTGGATACCACTTTGGGCTGAGGCAAGGCATTCAAACTACCCGTGGTTCTACATAACTATTTTTCATCTATACCAAGTAGAAAATGAGCAGTCTGCAGCCGCACCACCTGGGCAAGACCCTTCTGCAGCAGAGAAGGCCACAGGAGATTTGTAAGCAGGAAGGTAAAGAGGTCAAACCTGAGTTTTAGAAAGACCTTGAGCTGAGTCTGGAGAATAGAACACAGAACACAGAACCAAGAAAGTCAAGCCTCCTGGGATGCATTAGGGCACACCTGCAATACCAGATATTTGGAAGATTAAGAAAGGAGGATGGAAAGTTTGAGGCCAGCAAGGGCAACCTAGTGAGAACCTGCCTCAAAACAAAAAAGTTCTGGGGTTGTAATTCAGAAGTAGAAAGCTCCTGGGTTCATTCAATCCCTGGTGTTAGAAGGGATCTGGCATCATGTTAATGTTACCAGAGGTCACAGTGTGTTTCTTGGTTCTTGTGATCTCATAAGAGAATTTCCAGCAAGACACAAGGTATAGTAGAAGAACAATAAAGTTCATTAAGAAAGGAGGCAGGGGCTGGGGACGTGGCTCAAGCGGTAGCGCGCTCGCCTGGCATGCGTGCGGCCCGGGTTCGATCCTCAGCACCACATACAAAACAAAAGATGTTGTATCCGCCGATAACTAACTAAATAAATAAATATTAAAATTCTCTCTCTCCCCCCCTCTCTCACTCTCTCTTTAAAAAAAAAAAAAAAAAAAGATTGGGGCTGGGGATGTGGCTCAAGCGGTAGCGAGCTTGCCTGGCATGTGTGGGGCCCAGGTTCGATCCTCAGCACCACATACCAACAAAGATGTTGTGTCCGTCGAGAACTAAAAAAAATAAATAAATAAATATTAAAAATTCTCTCTCTATCTCTATCTCTCCTCACTCTCTCTTAAAAAAAAAAAAAAAAGAAAGAAAGGAGGCAGGGCTGGGGCTGTAGCTCAGTGGCAGAGCACTTGCCTAGCATGCGTGAGGCACTGGGTTCGATCCTCAGCACCACATAAAATAAACAAATAAAATAAAGGCATTCTGTCCATCTACACCTACAAGAAAAATTTTAAAAAAAAAAAGAAAGAAAGAAAGAAGGCATCCCCAAGGGAGAAGGTGGATCATTTCAAAGAGGAGACCCACAACTCACTTCTGGTGAGTTCAGTGTTTTCGGAGTAGGGGAAGTTGTTAGAAGGCCCTACTCACCTATTCTCTCTTGGCTCTGGATGACAGACTACATTAGATTACTAAACCTCTGCTGATGTTTATATACCCATAGATATCTAAGAGAAACCCATGAGCAGGAAGAAAAGCTATATTTACAATGATATTATAAGGCTATGCTAATAACTTAAGGGCAACTCTTGGTCATCCTGGCCCTGCTCACAGGTCTTAATTGGAACTGGTTTTACACAATTTATGATCAGTAGGCTCTGGTCTTAATTATCTGCTTTCCCAGGGACTCAGCATCTTGTGACCATCGTGAGCTTTATGGTTGTGTCATGTTTATCTTAGGCCACAGTCTGGTCAGCTGGTCAGCGTTGTTTGTGCAGGAACTTGCTGAAGATATTTTAGCAATTAGATCCTTTTGAGCAATCATACTCTTGCCCTTTGGCTCTCACTCTGAGTTTAATTTGTCTTCCCCTTGTTGCAAAAGAAATAGTTTATAGGGCTGAGATCAGGAAAAGGTCCTTAAGCTTGTCAGACTTTGTGGCACCGATGAGGCAGGACTGTTGATTAACTGATTTGTTCTGTACTAAGTTCTTTCTTTTGTTGTGGGGTGGGGGGAGTTCTGGAATTTGTCCCAGGGATGCTTTACTGCTGAGCTAAATCCCCAGTCCTTTCTATTTTTATTTTGAAATAAGCTCTCATTGAGGTAACTAGGACTTCACTAAACTGTTAATGCTGGCCTTGAACTTTCGATTCTCCTGTGTGAGCCTCCTGGGTCGCTGGGTTTACAGGTGCGCACCACAGTGCCCAGATATACTAAGTATTTTCTTACATCCCTGACCCATTGCTCATGTCTATCCAGTACCTAACACCATTATCACAAAACATATGTATATGAAACAAAGATATATATTTCAATACTTAAATGTGACACAATTACCTCTAAAAGAAATAATGTAGCCAGACATTTGCACCTTTATGTTAAATAGCCATGTTAATAGCACAAGTGTTGATTTCAGGTATTGCTTTGAAGTTTCAACTTCCCAAAGCAGTGCTTTTGAGAGCAACATGATTTTCTGGAATGCTTAAATTCTGACAAACCAGTTTAACTGCATTCTGGAACAATTCAGGGTACACTTAAGGTAGTCATTGTACCTTATCCAAGACACTAGCAGGACTGAACTTCCCAACTCTCTTCAAGTTGGACATGGCCACATGACTTGCTTTTGCCAATGAAATGTGCATAAGTAAAGTTTGGCATATTTAACATTAACTCAACATTCCAACATAAGAGCCTATGATCATTAGAGCAAGTACTCCTTCCATCCACATGGTCATGTAGAATGATGAGAAACTTATGTTAAGCCACTGAGATTTAGGGATTATTTGTTACTGAAGCATAACTTCCTGATATAATAATAAAACTGTTCACCAAAAAAATTTTATACAAAAACAGTTTCACCTACATAATGTCTAGTAATATTGGAAAGTCACAAAGGAGTTTGGACAATTCTTTGTGATTCCAGACAATCTTCATTTCTGTCCACCTCCAATAAAGAAGGAGTGGCATGCCCTCTATTATTGAAACAACCCAAACAACATCCTCACAAATTCCTATGAAGTAGGACCACCCCACTGAGGGCAGTGGTTCCACAAATGTCTTGCAAAGATGAGAGATCAGATTGTCAAAACTGATGAAGTGGGCTGGACCAAGACTGAAACCCAGGGAGTGCCTGGGATTTTTTTTTTCTTTTACTTTTTTTTTTCTTTCTTTTTTTTTTGTACAGGAATTGAATTCAGGGGCACTTGAACACTGAGCCACATTCCCAGCCCTAGTTTATTGTTGTTGTTTTTTTTTAATATTTATGTTTTAGTTGTAATTGATACAATATCTTTAATTAATTTATTTACTTTTATGTGTTGCTAAGGATCAAAACCAAGTCCTTGCCTGTTCCAGGGGAGTGCTCTACTGCTGAGCCACAACCTCAGCTCCTAGTTTGTATTTATTTAGAGACAGGGTCTCATTGAGTTGCTTAGCACCTCTATGTTGCTGAGGCTGGCTTTGAACTCACTATCCTCCTGCCTCAGCCTCCCAAGGCACTGGTATTACAGGCATGTGTCAACACGCCTGGTGTGCCAGGGGGTTTTAAGGGGAAATGACAACAATATTTTTCTTCACTGACCTTCAGTGAGGCATCTAAATCTCTTTATCCTTCTGTGTACAACCTTGTAAAATCCAGTTTTAACTGCTTTACCTCAGTTTTTTGTTTTGTTTTGTTTTGTTTTGGTATTAGGGATTAAACCCAGGGGTTCTTAACCACTAAATTACATCACTAGCCCTTTATATTTTTATTTGAAACAGAGTCTCATTAAATTGCTTATGGCCTTACTAAATTGCTGGGGCCAGCCTTGAACTTGTGATCTTCCTGCCTCAGCCAGGAGGCCTTGTTTTAAGTCAGTTTAACAAAAACCCGATCCTTCATATCTGATCAGGATCTTCATCCTTACCTATCCCCCCAGTGATCCTGATCACCCTGGCTTGTCTTCAGCAAGAATTGTTAGGTTAATGAGGCCAAAAGTCTCCCTTATGATGTTTCTGCTTGGTAATTTTCTATCCTTGGTTATAAATTCACACTGGCTCCTGCCATACTGGGAGTTGAGCCCAATCTCTCCTAATGCTATACCTGGTACAATGGTCCCTTTACCTGATTATTATTTTTCATTACATGTGTCATTGAATACTTTTTGACAGCAGCCACGGCCCACCCCAATAATTTATTACCAACAGGGAATATACACCAAATTTTCAAATCTTAGTGATTCAAGAGAAAGCTAAAATCCAGACTTTTTAGGTGAAATATCTTATTTCTAAACATTGACAACCTTTATAAAATATTCAGCTTTTTTTCTTTTTTTTCTTTCTTGTTTGTTTCATGGTCCACAGCCCTCTTTTAAAAATTTGAGAGGAAATCTCACTAAATTGCTCAGGCTGACTAGAACTTGTGATCTTTCTGTCTCAGCATTCCTAGTAGCTAGGATTAGAGGTGTGTGCCACCGTTATTGCTCTTCTGCTAGCCCACATGCCTCACCTTACAGTGTTAAGCGCTAGTGAAATTTGAGTTGCTATTTAGCCAAATTTCCTCCTTTTCCGGATAAAAATCCAGACTGAATAACTCTAGGTGAATTGCTCAAACCCTACGGTTGGTAACTAGAGCCAGAGCCAGTGGTTTCTCACAATGGCTAACGTCTGCTATGCAGTCCTTACTGCAAAATCTTATTTAGCAATGAGGCCAGTCCTATTATTATCCTACTTAACTAATTAATAGCAAAACCTAGATCTTCTAATTCCCAGTCCACCACAGTATTAAACACTTTCCTGCCAAGCTGTCGTATGTAGTCATTTGATTTAAAAGGAAAAAAAAATCATAGTTTCTTACTTATCTGTCCAAGTTTGCTTAGCCGCCAGTTTGGGGCTTACTCTTTTGGGGGGAGGGGCGTGGCGACTGGTACCGTGGATTGAGCTCAGGAGCACTGGACCACTGAGCCACATCTCCAACTCTATTATTTGTATTTTAAATAGAGACAGGGTCTCACTGAGTTGCTTAAGCGCCTCGCTAAATTGCTGCGGCTGGCTTTGAACTCCTCCGGTCTCAGCCTCCCGATCTGCGGGGATTACAGGCTTGCACCACCGCGCCCAGTTTAGGGCTCATTCTTAAGAATGTTGCAGAAAAAATGATACAGTGGAAAATATTAGACAGGAAATGAAATTAAAAAGAGGAAATCGTGTCACTAAGAAAATGAAGGCCTAGGGAGCCCATTATATTGCAGCCTGGGTGCAGAGTCCTGAAAGACAGAAAGTTCCAAGAGCAACTTCCGTGCAAGTAAATCTTCCGAGCTGATGGGATTATGGGGGGGTTTCTTATATGGTGATCTGTACTTTCCTGAACTTTTGAATGCGAAAGAAAAACAAGGCGGGAGGTGAGAAGGGAGATAAACCTGGGGAACAGAAATAAAAGGGCTTGGAGGGAACTGGAGCGCCCGCCCGCACAGCGCCCACACGCCGGCCGCCGCCAGCCCGCCGGGCACGTGACGCGGCCAAGATGGCCGACGGGGAAGACGGCTGCCCGGCGGAGCGGGAGCCGGAGCCAGGGCCAGGGTCCGCGTCGGAGCCGGGAGAGGAGTTTGAGATAGTGGACCGGAGCCAGCTGCCAAGCCCGGGGGAGCTTCGGAGCGCCGCGAGGTCCCGGGCGACGGCCGAGGGCTGGTCTGTGCCCATCCTGACCCTGGCGCGAAAGGCCACCGGGAACTTGTCGGCGAGCTGCGGGAGCGCGCTGCGTGCGGCTGCGGGGCTGAGCGGCGGGAACGGCGGCGGGGACGGCGCGGTGCGCGCAGGTAGGCTCTGCCGGGGGGCGCCCCTGTGGTGCTGCTGCCGCGCTGCGCCTGGGTAGCTGGTCCCTGAGGCTCGGGGTCGCGGTGGGGTCCGGGCTGGCGAGGGTGTAGGTCCAGTTCAGCTAGTCAGACGAGTTGTCAAAACAAACAACCTGTTACACGCCTCGCCGCTCGCGGCTCGCCGGCGGTCTTTACGCGGCACTGCTGAAACGGGATACGGCCATGGGATTGGACCGCCTGAAGTTGGGCCACGGCCATTCGTCATTTTGCATTAGTAATTGTACGCCCCGGAACTGCAGCACTATTCTCACGGATTTGACTGTAGATAAGAAAAGGTACGGATTTAGATTTAAGTAATCCGTATTAACTTTTGAATACTGAAGTATCGTAGGGCGCGGTGGCGCACGCCTGTAATCCCAGCGATTTGGGAGGCGGAGACAGGAGGATCGCAAATTCGAGGGCAGTCTCAGCAATTTAAGGAGGCTCTGAGCAATTTTGCGAGACCCTGTCTCAAAATAAAAAAAAAGGTTGGGAGTGTTGCTCAATGGTAAAGCGTCTTTGGGTTCAATCCCCAATACAAGAAATAAAAAATAAAAACAAGAATCGTACACAATACCATTCTCTTGCTGTTAAAACTCAAAATCCAGTGGATCTCCCACCTTCCTCCCGCGGGTGTTGAAAGAGCATCTGTGACTCACAGTAGAGTAAGAACGATAAAGTCGGGAGTCAGTAGGTTTTGGTTCTCCTCAAGCACTGCCACTAACGGGAGAAGCCATCACCCCTCACACTTACAGTTTCCAGCCTGCAAAAATGGGGATTTTTTTTTTTTTTTAATCACCCAATGAGCTCTTGAAATCCATTTAAACAGCCGGGCATGGTGGCGCATGCCCGTAATCCCAGCCGGGATCCAAAGTTCAAGACCAACCTCAGCAACTTAGTGAGGATCTAAACAATTTAGGGAGACCCTGTCTCAAAATAAAAAGGACTGGGGATGTGGCTCAGTGGTAAAGCGCTCCTGGGTTCAATCTCCAGTACAGAAAGAAAGAAATCCATTTAAACCCTTGTAATCTAATGTTTCAGCATGTCTATGAGAGGAAAGGAAACATTAAATGATTATGATATTAAGATTTGACCTAGTCCTATAAGCTAAATATTTAAAGCTGTGCTATCCAATAATCATTAGACCTGCCTGATATTTAAATGTAAAAATTAATTAAGATTCTATTAAAATTGAATTTCTTGCTTGGCATGATGATGCTTGCCTATAATCCCAGCAACTGGGGAGACTGACGCAGGAAGACACAAGTCGCAGGCCAGCCTTAGAAACTTGGTGAGACCCTGTGTCAAAAAATAAAGGACTGGAATATAACTCAGTGGTACAGCACCCTTGGGTTAAAAGAATTGAATTCCTTCTTCTTCTTCTTCTTCTTCTTTTTTTTGTTGTTGTTTTGTTTTCATTTGTTATTTTATTTTCACATTTCTGTATGTTACACACGCTGGCCTGAAATTCACCATCCTTCTGCCTTGGCTTCCTGAGTAGTAGGAACAACAAGCATATGCCACCATGCCTGGCTGACATTTTTTTAATTGAATTTAAAAATTGAAATTGAATACATTTGGCAGTCCTATACATGGGTTCTGCATTCATGAATTCAACCAACTGCAGATGAAAAGTGAAGTATTCAGGGGAAAAATTGTGTCTGTGTTGAACATGTACTGATTTTCTTGTCATTTCCTAAACTATCATATGGAAGCTATATACAGAGTATTTACATTGTTTTAGGTATTATAAGTAATCTAAAGATAATTTAAAGTATGCATAATTTTAGAGAAGGGACTTGAACATCTGTGGATTTTGGTATCTTGGGAATCCTGGAACCAATCCCCTGTGGATAATGAGGGACACTATTTTATTGAATTTAACATTGAGTTCCTTAGTCACAGCAGCCACACTTTGAAGTGCCTAGTATCTTGCATATGGCTATTGGATAGTGCAGTGTAGAACATCCACAATGGCTGTGGGACAGAGCTGACTAAAAACTATAGTGCTTTCTAAGAAATACTGAAATGTGGTTTGTGGATATATCTCAGTAGGTAAAGTGCTTGTCTCACATGCACAAGGCCCTAGGTTCAATCCCCAGCACCAAAAACAGAAAAAAAAAAAAATACTGTAAGGTGCCTTTGCGGTTTTTTGATTCCCTTCTACCCATTGGTACATCTGTCAATGTCAGATTCAGGCAGTGCAAAGTAGGACTACAAAGTAAGGAAAGAGCCTGCTCAATCCAGGACTCCACTGCCCTCTAAGATTACCCCTTTCTGGAGACTTTTCCACATGTCAGTGAAAGTTTGATTGTACAACAGTCTTTAGAGTCAAGACACGGGATCTCCTGGTAACCTCTTAGCTCAGATGACAAAGTAAGCAAATATAGTCATACAGCCCTTAACAATAAGGGTACATTTTAAGAAATGCATTGTTAGGCACTTGCATCATTGTGTGAACATAATGTGTACTCACAGAAACCAGGGTGGTCTAGCATACTATGCACCTAGGCTACACTGCAAACTTGTATGGCATGATATTGTATTGAATACAGTAGGAGCTGTAACACAGTGGTTTTTGTGTATCTAAACACATCTACAGTACTGTAAAATAAAATATAAAAGGTAAAAATTGTATACCTGTATAGGACACTTCACTATGAATGGAGCTTACAAGCTTGGAAATTGCTCTGAGTTAGGCGTGAGTGAGTAATGAGTGATGGAGACCGAGGACATTACTATATGTCCCTGTAAACTTTATAAACACTGTATACTTGTACTGAAATAAGTTTACAAAAATTTTTTTTCTTTCCTCAGTAATAAATGAATCTTAGCTTACTATAACTTTTTTGGCTTAATAAACTTTATTTTTTTTTTACCATGTGAGTCTCATAACAACACATTACATAGCTGTGCAGAAATATTTTCTTATATCCTTTATCTGTTTTTGAAAATTTTAATATTTATTGATTGATTGATTGATTGATTTTGCAGTGCTAGAGATCAAACCCCAGGGCCTTGCATGTTCTAGGCAAGTGCTCTACCACTGAGTTACATCCTCAGCTCTATTTTTGTTTTTATTGATTTTTTGCTGGATATATGTATTGATGGATTTATTTTGCTATGCTAGTGATGAAATCCAGTACTTTGTATATGCTAGGGAAGTGCACTACCACTGAGCTACATCCCCAGCCCTATCTTTATTTTACTTATTTATTTATCTATTTTTTTACTTTTTAAGCTTTTTTGTTAAAACCTAAGGTTCATAGAAAATAGAGTGGTAATTACCAGAGCCAGGGATAAGAGAGGATGATAGAAAGAGAATGGTTAATGGATATGGGGTGGATTTTGATAGGAGGAAAAACTACTAATGTTCTGCAGTACACTAGGATAACTATGATTGGTAATTACTGACTTCTTTCTTTCTTTCTTTTTTTGTCTTTCTTTCTGTCTTTCTTTCTTTCTTGGTGGTGATGCTAAGGATTGAACCCAGGGCCTTATACATGTCAAGCAAACACTGTACCACTGAACACATCCCCTGCCTGATTGGCAACAATTGATTGAATGTTCCATAATGGCTAACAGAAATTTGGAATTTTCTCAATACAGGGAACTAATACTATCCGAGGTGCTAGATAAGCCAATTACCTTGGACTGGTCATTACTTTGTATATATGACTTTTCAAAGTCACACTATATCCCCATAAATATGTGTAATTACTATATGTCAATTAAAAATGAAGATATGCTGGGTGCATGGTAGCCTGTAATCCCAGCAGTTTGGGAAGCTGAGGCAGGAGGATCACAAGTTCAAAGCCAGCCTCAGCAAAAAGCAAGGTGCTAAGCAACTCAGTGAGACCCTGTCTCTAAATAAAATACAAAAAAAGGGCTGGGGATGTGGCTTAGTGATCAAGTGCCCCTGAGTTCAGTCTCCAGTACCAAAAAAAAAACACAAAAAGATATAAAATACAATAGGGTACAGTGGCATATGCCTGTAATCCCAACAACTTGGGAGACTGAGGCAGGGGGATCACAAGTTCGAAGCCAGACTGAGAAATAAAAATAAAAAGGGCTGGTGGTGTAATTCAGTAGTAGAGCACCCCTGAGTTCAATTCTCAATACCATAAAATAAAATACACACATAACTTAGGCCTATGCAAGGTCAAGATCATCATACCACTTCTTCCACCTCCCAATCTTATCCCACTGACACGTTTTTCAAGGGTGGGAACACACTTGGAACTGTCATCTCCTATGATAGCAATATGCCTTCTTCTAGAACACCCCCAAAGGACCTGTCTGAGGTTAATGTTTTACAGTTAACTTTTTTAAACAGAGTAAACACTAAAATAATAAAAAGCTAGTATAATAAATACATAAAACATTAATGTCATTTATTATCACTATCAAATATTATAGTAGTACAGTATCAAATATTATAGTATTACAGTTCTATAACTGTATGTATAACATAACTGTATGTGCTGTACTTTTATATAACTGGAAGCACAGGAGGTCTGTTTACACCAGTATCACCACAAATATGAGGTGTGCATTGGTCTGTCATTGACTAAAAGAAATATCATTTCACCATGCCTGACTATAATAAACATGAGCTATTTATTGATAAATAAAATAAGCCAGTGCCTAGCAAGAATAATAAGTAATCAATATTTGATGAATAAATACATATTTGAAAATTTTCTGGTTTTCCACTTAGGATAATGTCATAAAAATAGCCAACATTTGCCAGGCAGCTGGGACCCAGGAGGCTAGATTGGGAGGATCACAGTTCAAGGCCAGCCTAGGCAATTTAGCAAGAATCTCTCTCAAAACAAAGGGCCAGGACTCATTGATAGCTCATTGATAGAGCACTTGCCTAGATGCATGAGGCCCTGGGTTTGATCTTCAGTACTGCCAAAAAACAATAGCTGGGCATATAACCCCAGCAACTTGGAAGTTTGAGGCAAGAGGATTTCAAGTTTGAAATCAGCCTCAGCAAGGTCCTAAGCAACTTAGTGAGACTCTATATGTACTATCTTTTTTTTCTGGTATTGAGGCAGGAGGATTGCAGATTCTAAGTCAACTTCAGCAATTTAGCGAGGCCCTAAGCAGTTTAATAATTTAGTACATGTACTCTCTGTACATGGACCATCTATTTAATCTTCACAGTAATCCTTGAAGGTAGCAGGACTGGCTTCATGGGTGTGCAATCAATTCAGTCTAATCATTGTGGTTCAAAGAGCCAGTCAAAACTGCCCCATGCTTGAAATTCTTAATTTTTTTTTCTTTAACTCTGTCTCATAAGTGAAGTCTGTTGGGACCAGGGAGCACATGAAGGGGCCTTGGAGCCAGGCTCCAGTGGGGTCTCACCTTCTACTTCCTCCCTGGTGCTATGGCTCATTCTGGAAGCCTTGGGGTTTCTCTCTACCCTCCTTAACCCCACGCTACCACAGGTGTCCAGGGAGGTTAAGGTCACAACCCTCTAAATCTCAGGGCAAGGCAGCATATTAGGCAGGCAGGTAGGCAGGGGCCTCCTACCCACACCATCTTTGCAGCAAAGTTGCAGTCCATTAGGATTGGGGAAAAGGAGATTGACTTCTGTACTTTGGTCCAGGCCCTGGTCCAAAATTTTGCACTGATCTTGACAAATTGTGTGGGTAACATCATTATTCCATTTTACAAAGAAGGAAACTTGAATCAGGACAGTGTATCTTTTGAGCCTATTCTCAGCTTCTCTTTTTAAATAACTTTATATATAAAATGTCATAATAGGTACTATATAGATTATTTTTTAATTAGTCAGTTTAAAGAAAGTAGTAAGTGCTAGGCTTGGTGGCACATTCCTGTAATCTGAGCAACTCAGGAGGCTGAGGCAAGAGGATTGCAAATTCCAAGCCAACTACAGCAATTTAATGAGGCCCTAAGCAATTTAGCAAGAGGATAATTTCCTCAAGAGACAGAAATGCATGTAGTTAAAACTGTCCTATCTTGGGCTGGGGATGTGGCTCAAGCAGTAGCGCACTCACCTGGCATGCGTGCGGACCAGGTTGGATCCACAGCACCACATACAAACAAAGATGTTGTGTCCGCCAAAAACTAAAAAATAAAAAAATATTAAAAATTCTCTCCCTCTCCCTCTCCCTCTCCCTCTCCCTCTCCCTCTCCCTCTCCCTCTCTCTCTCAAAAAAAAAAAAACTGTCCTATCTTAAAATAAAATATAAAAAGAAATCAGAATGTGGCTTAGTGGTTAAGCATCGCTGAGTTCAACCCCAATACAAAAAAATAAATAAATAAATAATGAACTGCTCTGCTCAATTTGGCCAAAATTATGAACATGACTTCCAAAGGACTGAAATTCAGATAACTATAGGGATGAGCAGTGTGGCTGGTCCCAAAAGGTCACCAGGAACTGAAGCCATCAGGTGGGACAAGAAGGAAATGGGCCCTGCACAGCACATTCTGCAGAGGCCTCCGAGAAGTAAATTGGAAGAAAGAGTATCCCACTTGATCCAGGACCAGGGCCACAACTGGCTAATCCAAGTAATGAGGACAGTAGGAGTTTTCAGAGAGCAGTTTAGGAGTGGAGATGGTTGAATGTGAGTAGCACCCCTGCCAGATAACATTTTTTCAGAAGCAATTTCAAAGGACTCTTGGATAATGCTTTGAATGCTTATTTTAAAATGTTATCCAAAAGGCTGGGTATGGTGCTTGCCTGTAATCCCAGTGACTCAGGAGGTTGAGGCAGGAAGATTGCAAGTTTGAAGCCAGCCTCAGCTACTTAGTGAGGCCCTGTCTCAAAATTTAAAAAAATAAAAATAAAAAGGGCTGTAGGTGTAACCCGATGATAAAGCATCCTTGAGTTAAATCCCCAGTTCAAAAAAAAAACAGTTAAAGTTATCCAGTGTGGGATCTGGCCCCACAGGGATTGTGTTGTCCACAGTTATTCTGTATTTTTTTTTTGGGGGGGGCGGGGGCAGAGGGGGTTGTTGTTAAAGAAATGCACATAGTTTAAAAAAAATATCCAGGGCTAGGGATGTGGCTCAAGTGGTAGCACGCTCGTCTGGCATGCGAGCGGCCCGGGTTCAATCCTCAGCACCACATACAAACAAAGATGTTGTGTCCGCCAAGAATAAAAAATAAATAAATAAATATTAAAATTAAAAAAAAAATATCCCAACACATAAAAGAACATTCAGCATATTATATTCCTTCCCCAAAACTGCCTTCAGCACTATTGTATCTTTCCAAGTATCTTTGCATATAGCCTGAGTACTTTCTTCTCCCAACACACTGATTTCATACAAACAGGATGAGACTTCCTAAAGGATGAGTAATGTTTTGTGCGTACATACTCATATGAATGTGCTCATGTGAGAAGTCATTAACAAAACAAAAACTAAAAACAAAGTTAGATGTATATTTCTCATTAGATTGGTGGTACCTATCATGCTTTTTTCTGTTACCTTGCATGACAAATTTTATTTTCCCTGTGTCAAAAGGCCCCTGCATAATTGATACAGCTCCTTCCAAAGTGAAGCACACTTTTTCCCTTTCCTATTGACAAACTCCTTAAGTTAGCCACAGAGATAAGTGAAATCTAGGCAAGTACAGAAATGTTTTATTATCAATTCCATAAACAATAACACCACTTATTAAAAAATTACGCAAGACACCAAAGGGTTACTCACAACTCAAAAAAGTTTATAAATAATTTGTTACCAAAAGCTCAGTCCTTGTCTCTGATGCCAATCCAGTAATAAGGAGATCATTTTGAGAAAAAAAGTAAAAGGTTTATTGCTTTGCTAGCAAAGAAGCAGCACAGCCTCTCCCAGAGGCTGTGATTCTGCACATCAAGGAGCAGGAGACTTTTAAGAGGTGAATCAAAGGCTACATTCCACCTGATCTCTGTTGGAGTTGTAACTTACTTAGGAGATAGTAATTTCTGAGATCTGGTGCCATCCTCAAAGTCTGGATTACTTCATTCCTATGGTGGATGTATGCTCAAGGACAGATAAATCTCCCTAGGATGGTGAAGAAAGGTAATCCTGTTTCCCCTGAGATTAGGGACAGAGAGATTAGAGAGGAGCAGGGAAAGAGGGAGAGAAAGAAACATGTCCATTTTAAAAATAATTTGCAGTGATAGAGCAGCAAGGTATATTCAAAGCATAACATGGACCACTGTAAGAAATTCCATCACTTTTCTGTAATTCAGAAACCAACAAAAAGAATCCCTAAAATTCCTTGAGATTGGACATGTTTTTTTCTAATTCAGTCTTTCTTCAGCTTTACTCCTTTAGATGACAGGCCTGGACCCTGTAAAATAGTCAAGATTGATATCCCTGATCAGATCATTTATTTGGTAATTCAAAAAGTGTAGACTTTGTGATGTTCTATAAATTGCATTGTGTGTGTGTTTGTGTGTTTGTTTTTGTTTTGTTTTGTTTTAACTGGGACGTGAACCCAGGGGTGCCCTACCACTATGGTAGGTCTCCAGCACTATTTATTTATTTAAATTTTGAGACAGGGTCTTGCTAAATTGCCTAGGCTGACCTTGAATTTTCAATCCTACTGCCTCAGCCTCCCAAATCCCTGGGATTACAGGTGTGAGCCACTACACACCCACCATTAAACTACTTTTTTTTGGGGGGGGGCACCAGGGATTGAACTCAGGGGCCCACTTGAATACTGAGCCACATCCCCATCCCTATTTTGTATTTTATTTAAAGATAGGGTCTCCCTGAGTTGCTTAGTGCCTTGCTTTTGCTGAGGCTGGCTTTCAACTCCTGATCCTCCTATCTTGGTCTCCCAAGCTTCTGAGATTACAGGCGTGTGCCATCTCGCCCTAACCATTAAACTACTTTTAAAGGAGTTTAGTTTGGCCAAGATCACAAATCTGGAAAAACTGAATGGCCAAAAGATTGTTCAAGTTCATATTTTTTTTCTTTTTGGGGGGCACTGAAGATTGAACCTGAGATACTGTACCACTGAACTATATTCCCAGCCCTTTTTATTTTCTATTTTGAGACAGGGTTTTGCTAAGTTGCTAAGGATCTCACTAAATTGCTGAGGCTGACCTCAAACTTGCAATCCTCCTGCCTCAGTGACTCGGATCGATGGGATTATACCTATGCTCTTAATTTCCATGATCCTCTATACTGAATACAAATGGAAATAGGTACTGAAAAAACAAGGGATGTGTGAGGTGACTGCAAATACTGCTGTGCCCCCAGAAACAGTGGAAAAAGCTACTGCCACCCAGCTCCAACTGCCTGAGACATTGGTCTTATGTTTTTGTTCATGTGACTTCTTAAAAGACTCCATCTTTGAGAGCTGGGGGTATGGTTCCGTGGTAAAGTGCTTGCCTATCATGCACAAAGCCCTGGGTTTAATCCCTAGAACCAGGGCAGTGGGGGGAGAACACTGCAGCTTTTACAGTTGACACATAAAATTCATCATAATTTTGAAGTTATTCAGAAAACATTTTCTGCTTTATTGTAAATATTAACCTTTAAAAATAAAGCTGATACAGGTTTCCTTGAGTGAATCAATTGGTATATAAATACCTTAATGATTTGATAAGCACCATTGTCCCTCTTTTTTTTTTTTTTTTTGGTGTAGGGGATTCAACCCAAGAGTGCTTATACACTGAGCCACATCCCTAGCCCTTTATCTATCTATCTATCTATCTATCTATCTATTTATTTATTTATTTATTGAGACTGGGTCTCATTAAGTTGCTTAAGTCCTTGCTAAATTTCTAAAGCTGGCTTTGAACTTGCCATCCTGCTGCCCCAGCCTCCCAAGTCACTGGGATTGCAGACCTGTACCACCATGCCTGGCTCCATCATCCATTTTCCCACTTATTCCTTGAACTTGAATTTCCATACTACTGCTGCAATAGAATTTTATCTTAATATACCAAGATTTATGATAGGTTGTTACAAATATTGCTGGACAACCTATCATAAATCTTGGCAAAAAGATATAAATAAGTCAAAATTTTATATATTTTTCTCATAACTAAAGCTTAAGTATATAAAGATTTTTTTCTCCTGGAATGAATTACCATTAAAACTATTAGTGATGTTTCATTGATAAAAGGAATGTAATTTTTCTAAATTATTATTAAACATGAATAAATTTGTCTTTACATCTCCTAACAAGCTGAATAGTGCTGAATGATGTTGAATGGTGTTGATTTTTTCCTTAGTATGTATGATTGACTTACTGCTAAAATAGGATAGAATTCACCATCAGATTTAGACCTATTTTTTTGTTTTGTTTTTTATAGATGTGATCACTGAGATATCTGCTATACATAAATAAGAAATAGAAATGGAGTTTTGTTATAACAATATTGCTCATCTTTGAACTCCTTCCAAGCTATATACTACATAGCATTGCTCGAATATCAAAAGTTATTTTTGCTCCTTTCAACAAAGAAAGCAAATAATTGAAAATTACCTGCCTTGCAAAAGTATGCAATCTGGATATATTCAAGAAATATCGCACCAGGCATGTTGGTGCACACCCATAATCCCAGTGACTTGGGAGGTTGAAGCAGAGGATCATGAGTTCAAGACCAACCTTGGCATAATTTAGCAAGACCCTGTCTCAGAAATGAAAAGAGGTATAGTTCAGTGGTAGAGCTGGATTCAAAACCCCGAACCACCAAAAAAAAAAAAAAAGAAGAAGAAGAAAGAAAAAGCTCTACTAAGACTTGTCAAATGATAATTAGGCACCCTGTTTAACCCAGAATACTCTGAATGGTTGTAGACATGTAAATATTGCTTATTTCATTACACTTTTGCCAATGCAACATATTTTGATGAACAGTTTTTTAGCTTACTGTACCTCAAATCCATTTTCATCGAAAACTTGAAGCTATACTTTTGGCTCAATTTATGGAAAACGTCAATCAAGTTAATGGCACATCATAGAACTGACTAAAACTTAAATAATAGTCTCCCCTTATGCACAGTTTCACTTTGTGACTTCAGTTACCTACAGTCAACTGTGGTCTGAAAATATTAAATGAAAAATTACAAAACTAGATACTTTATACATTTTAAATAACTTATTACCGTTTATTATTATAATTGTTCTATTTCTTACTGTGCCTGCTTTATACATTAAACTATCATAGGTATGTATGTATAAGAAAAAACATAGTATGTATAGGGTTTGGTACTATTGAGGTTTCAGACATCCTTGGAACATCTTGGATCATGTCTCACAGATAAGGAGGGACATTGTATTTGTGGGAAGTACATTAAGCAATAAGAGATTGGAAATTCTTCATATTTTTTTGGTGACTTGATTAATCATCAAAGGAGGCTTCACCTCCTTTTAGTATGGGAGATATTCTGCATCTTAGGTCACTGCATAAAGGCAAGATATGGGATGGGAAATGAATTGCCTTTCTATAAAATGAAAGGGAAAAAAATGCCTGTGAAACCTGAGGATATGGAAATTGAGTTCCTTAAAATATCGGGGCATAACCAGTCCTTGGCAAGACTTACCCTATATGTATCTGATATGAAAACCACTAGCTTAAAGAACTGGGATTGGTGTCTTTAATTTAAAAGATAAATATTTACAAACTGTTTCTGTGATAATTGATGGTTTCTCCCTTCTCTTGAAGAGATTTTACAATTTTTATTTCCTTTTCCATTTCTAATCATCACTTTTATTAAAAAATTTTTAAATTTATAAATTTAATAAATAGGGTTCTCTAAAAATTTAAACATAATTATACCACCCATATCCAAATTCTGTACTTTATTTAACCTATGTTTTCCTCTTCACAACCAAGATAAAACGATTATACTGTCTTTCCCAGCAGCTCTCTCCCTATCTTCTTGGGTTTTGCAGATATAGAGTCCCAGATTATCACCTTATTTTCTTAAGACCTTCATTAAAGTTCAGTCATAACAGCATCATTTTTTTAGATTTAAATAGTTTTACTTATAGCTATACAAAAGAGTTTGTGTACATGTGTATACATGTTCTTTTAACTATATGTCCATATTAATGCAGTATCTGGAATATACAGGGCAAACAATTCTGTACAAAAATTAGAAGATTGAACAAGCAATTCACAAAGAAATGCTAGGAGGCAATGAACTTAAGAAAAGGGGCTTAACCTCAATAGTAATCAGCTGCAAACTGAAACAATACCGTATCCTCTTCCTCATCACCACCCCGCGCCTCAGCCCAACTGGGAAAGTGAAAACATTGAATGATGGCTTAGGTGCCGTGAAAGGGGCGCTTCGGCCCCCAGGGAGAGCCCCCTTCGCACCTGAGTTTAGTTTTCCTAATGGGGCTCTGAATTTCGGATCTAAATTTTTAATTTCTTTCTTTTTTTTTTTTTAAGAGAGAGTGAGAGAGGAAAGAGAGAGAGAGAGAGAGAGAGAATTTTTAATATTTATTTTTTAGTTCTCGGCGGACACAACATCTTTGTTGGTATGTGGTGCTGAGGATCGAACCCGGGCCGCACGCATGACAGGCGAGCGCACTACCGCTTGAGCCACATCCCCAGCCCCTACATTTTTAATTTCTGGCATGGCAGTTTTCTAGGTTGCGAGAGCATTTGGTAGGCACTTGTCAGATGTCGGTTTGTAGCTGACTTGATTTTGACATTTTAAAAAAAACATATTTTTAGCTGTAGATTGACACTATGTATGTTATGTATGCGGTGCTGAGGATCGAACCCAGTGCCTCACACATGCTAGGCAAGCGCTCTACCTCTGAGCTACAGCCCCAGCCCTGATTCTGACATTTTTTTATCTCCCTCTCCACAAAAATTGTGCTTAAAACTGAGAACTGCCCACTAGTTGTGGAAGAAAGCTCGTTGACAGGAATTTGAGTCAGGAACTGGGGGGAAGAATGCTTCCCTACTGGGACCCAGCCCACACCACCGAACAAAAGAAACCCGGGAGCAGCCTGTGTGGCTTGGAGCCTGCCGGGTCCGCCACCACACTGCGTCGCCCAGTCCCCTTGAGCTGAATTTTTCCAATAGCAATACTCACAGAACAGTCGCTTTCCCAGCAAGCCCTCTAGCTTGGGGCAGGGCTTCCTGGAGTTTGCACCCTTTCATTGGTTGGAAATGGAATAAGGAGAGACCAATTGCCGTGAGTCTTGGTAGAGCTGTCGTCCTAGCAACGCCTGGAGCCCCCTGGGAGAGGCTTCAGCAGTAGGAAGCCCTACATTTCTTCTGACCTAAGGCCCTGGCGGTGCAGGTGGGACTCTGGCCTCCAGAAATCAGTGACCCGATGACTGCGAACCCCAGTTACCTGCAACTCGGCACGTTCGCACCCTGAGCATACCGTCTGACTCCCTGCTTTGTTTGTCTTCCCTCCATTATCCAGCCTCAAATCCCCCATTCCTGGACCACACACAGTCCACTAACGAAGCTCTCCCTGCTTGTGCCCCACAGCTTCCAAGGGCCAGATGATGGAGGAGCGTGCCAACTTGATGCACATGATGAAACTCAGCATCAAGGTCTTGCTCCAGTCTGCTCTGAGCCTGGGTCGCAGCCTGGATGCGGACCATGCCCCCTTGCAGCAATTTTTTGTAGTGATGGAACACTGCCTCAAACATGGGCTGAAAGGTGAGCCTGAGGGGGCATTCGGGAGTGTGGAAATGTGGGTTAGGTGTTTCCTCATCATTTTTCACCAGTGCCCAACATTGTTCTTAGTGAAAGGATAACAGCAGAATACAGAAGAACTTCCTTGCCCTCGAGAAGCAGCATTCTTTCTAGAGCAGTGCTGTCGGGAAAAAAAAAATGTTCTGTAAGCCACATAGGCATTTTAAAATTTTATGCTAGGCACGTTTAAAAGTAAAAAGAAACAGCTAAAACTAATATCAGTAGTGCATTTTGTTGAACCCTGTAATATCCACAGTGTTATCATTTTGACACATAATCATTATTTTGAAGCCTTATTAATGTCATATTTTGCATTCTTTATCCTAAGGCTTAAAAGTGCATTGTGTATTACACTTATAGCACATCTCAATTCAGTTCCTCAATTTTACTTAGCCATGCTGCAAGTGCTCACTCTGTAGGTAGCATATGTGGCTAGTGATTGCTCTGGACAGCAAAAATTCTAGAGGATAAGAAGATAGTAAATGTTTAAACAATTACAGAATGCTACAAATTCAAGAAAGTAGAATCAAGGAAGGAAACTTTCAGCTACTGTGGAGAAGTTAAACAGTCCTACAAAGATTTGAGGCATGAACATTCCTAGCACGGGAGAAAAAAAACAACAATACCACCAACAGCATGTAGAGCTCCTGAATGTGACCAGCCTTGGTTTGAGGAAAACTCCTGATAATTGAAGCATGCTGAGAGGGAAACTGAACCGAGATGAGGTCAGGGAAGTGAGAAGGGGTTGAATAATGTATGCCTTTAGAGGTCATGATAAGGAGTTTGATTTAATTCTATGTGTATTTGGGGGATTTTAAACAAGGAAAAAACATGATCTAACTTGTATTTTTAAAAGAACTTCTAGCTATGTATATCCAAAACAGACTGGAAGAGTGGGAAGGTGATGATATGAAGAGTAAAGAGACCAACAATTATTACAGCAGTTTGGGTTTAAAAAAAAAAAGCAATGATGATTTGAAAAAAATTATTGATACTGACATCAAGAAGGTAAAGGGGGAAGGTGGGCATAGAAAGCAGCTTTTTTATTTGAGAAGCAGTAATAATACTTGGAGAAAGAGCAGAATAGGTTTGTCAGAGAAACTCAGTTACCAGGGGAAAAGAGTGCTACTTAGTTCTTTGGTCTTTCCCAGTCCCCAAAATTGAATCAGGAAAAAAAAAAAGAAGAAGAAGAAAAAGATTGAATCAGAAGGATTAAGCAGTGAAGCTCTGCAACTTTCTATTACCTTTTGGGAGAATAAATTTTGCAACCTGTTCTTATGAATAACACTTTTGTTTTCCCTTTTAGTTAAGAAGAGTTTTATTGGCCAAAATAAATCTTTCTTTGGTCCTTTGGAGCTGGTGGAGAAACTTTGTCCAGAAGCGTCAGATATAGCTACTAGTGTCAGAAATCTGCCAGAATTAAAGTGAGTGAGAAATAGTTTTACTAATTTGATATTTTAAAAAAAAATCTTCCTTCTGTTTACCCATTTCTCAGTTCCTTGCTAATGAAACTTTTTCTAATTTGAAACAAATTATAGCATTAACCACATTCAATTTAGACTTTTAAGCTCTGCTGCTCATTATGTACATGATCTTCAGCAAGATTTGCACCTTTCTGAGCTTCAGTTTCCTTTTATTTAACATGAGGACAGTGATTCCTATTTGCCATGCAAGTCAAATAGGTTATGAAGACATTGTCAACCAAAGAACAGGAGGAAAAGGAATTATTACTCTCCTAGAATCTATTTTAAATACATTTGAGCAGTTTGAATAATACAATTCAGGCCATATTTTATTTATTTATTTTTTTTTTTTTTTTAAGAGAGAGTGAGAGAGGGGGAGAGAGAGAGAGAGAGAGAGAGAATTTTAACATTTATTTATTTTTTCTTAGTTCTCCGCGGACCCAACATCTTTGTTGGTATGTGGTGCTGCTGAGGATCGAACCCGGGCCGCACGCATGCCAGGCGAGCGCGCTACCGCTTGAGCCACATCCCCAGCCCCTCAGGCCATATTTTAGATTCCAGGACAAGGGGCATTTGTGAACAGGCTGGGACCAACAGATTATTATGTAAAGACTAGCTATGCCCTTGGGACTACTATACATAGGCTTAAGATCAAAAACTAGGCAAAACACACACAAGGCATTGTCATGGAATCTGGCATTTAGAAGGGACCTTAGGGATCTTTACACTGATGTAAAACTTGACTTTTAAGCCTTTTTTTGACACTTCTGTGGAGCCAGCCTATGCCATTTTCAGATAATAATAACAGCTGCCACCCTAAGGATCTGCTACATGCTACATTGTACTGAGGACACTTCATTGTCTAATTCTGCATACCCATCTTCTAGGATAGCTATTGACATCCCTATTTGCTAGTGTGGAAACTGAGACTTAGAGTGTTTAAGTGACTTGTCCATTGTTCCTTGGCAAGGGAGTGGTGCAGCCAGCCAGAAAGATCAGTTGAATACTAAAGTCATTTAAGTTCCACTAAACTTCATTGCTGCTGAGCCCTGTGCATTCTTCTTAAGATTGGACTTAAGCCTTCTGTCCCTATCCCTAGTTCAACCTTCTGGCCTATACCACATAAGTTTTAAATTTTTTGCAGACCTTGCTTTTCAAGTGTTTGTTTAATGACTCTCCCACCATATGTTGGAAATAGAATCCAGGGCCTCACACCCCCCAACCCTAAGGCATTTCTGAAGTCTTATTTTACTTAGAGCATACTCTCACCCAAATTTACCACATCTGTTTCCTTGTTAATTCTGTGGTTGTTAAACAAACCACAAGCTTATGTATGTCCAAAAAAAGATATATATAACAGTTCCCCACCTTTTAGAAGGAGGAGCCGTGTTGAAGGCTGTTTTATTTCATAAAGAGCTCCAATGTTTTTACTATTTTATTAAATATTAACAAAAGTTCTAAAATTACTACAGTATTTACAAAGTATTATGGCTTATGTTTTTTGTTTTTGTTTTTTAGGAGTGTGAAGGATTGTTTAAGGTAGTTCTTATAGGATGAATTTTGCATCCTAGGAGGAATCTCTAGTTTAATACCCCTATCCAATTGACATAAAATATCCCCCCCCTTTTTTTTTGTACCAGAGATTAAACCTGGTGGCACTTAACCAATGAGCCACATCCCCAGCCCTTTTTTGTATTTTATTTAGAGATAGGGTGTCACTGAGTTGCTTAGAACCTTGCTAAATTGCTGAGGCTGGCTTTGAACTCACTATCCTCCTGCCTCAGCCTTCTGAGCTGGTGGGAGTACAGGCATGCACCACCACACCTGGCATAAACTATCCTTTATAGCATGACATAATATTCAAAATTCTTATTTGTTTTCACCATGGTTTAATTATTGAACATAACTATATATGATAAAACCACTTGCTCATATTGGCACTTAAACCTAGACAAGCCTTTTCTCTTTTATGAAAATTAAAAATAACTTTTTTTTCCTAAGTGCTAATTTTTCATTGAGACATAAAAACAAGGCAAAAAAATTTAAAATTTCAAACTTCCACCTTCCTACTAGCTAGGTAAAAACTTTGGGACTGGGGAATGTAGCTCAGTGATAGAGAGCAGATGTTTAAATGCACAGGGCCCTGGGTTCCATCCCCAACACAACAATAACAAAGATAATAAAAAACAGAAAATGCTATTAATGTCTTGGTCAGTATCTTTCCAGGTCCTCTTAGTGTATAATTAGCCAAATAGATTTTATATTTTTTTTATTGTCCCAACCCTCACATAGCATCATATTGCACTCATTCTTGTGGAGGATAGCTTGATACTATCCACCAAAATTACAAATACATCAGCCCATTGACCCAGCAATTTCATTTCTAGGCATATTATCCTACAGATGTAATGTGAAAATGACACAGAGTCAGACCTGATGGCACACGCTACCTGAGAGGCTGAGGCAGGAAGATAACTTGAGCCAGACCATCATAGCAACAGAGAAAAAAAAAAAGAGAGAGGGAGAGATGCATATAGTATATAGAATTATATTTGACAGTAGATTAGAACCAGCTTATTTTTTTAAAAAAAAGCTAGCTGGGCACAGTGGCAAATGCCTATAATCTTAGCAGTTCTAGAGGCTGAGGCAGGAGGATGATTGAGAGTTCAAAGCCAGTCTCAGCAAATTAACAAGGCCCTAAGCAACTCAGTAAGAACCTGTATTTAAATAAAATATTAAAAAGTGCTGGGGATGTAGCTCAGTAGTTGAGTGTCCCTGGGTTCAATGCCTGTATTTTAAAAAAAAAAAAAAAAGCTAAATAAATGGTGCAGTCTAATAATAAAACACTAAAGGTATAGAAAATTGAGTTAAATCATCCGTGTACTAATATGGGAAGATTTTCAAGATGACAGATAGTCAATGAAATAAGCAAGTTGCAGAACAGCTAGTTAGTTTTGTTTTTTTTTTAAGGAAGACAATAAGAGTTTGTGTACTTGTTTTCATATGCATAAAATGCTGATATAGGTACCCTATAAATATATGTAATTATTATGTCATTTAATGATATTAATTAAAAAGATGTGAATGAATATTTGATATGGAAAGAAGTTAAAAATCAAATGAAAAAACTACAAAACTGTATGTACAGTTCAATACTGACCTTTTTTTTAATATATTTTAGTTGTAGGGGACTGGGGTTGTGGCTCAATGGTAGAGCACTTGCCTAGCATTTGTGAAACACTGGTTTCAATCCCCAGCACCACATAAAACATAAACACAAATAAATAAAGGTATTGTGTCCATCTACAACTAAAAAAATGTTTTAAAAAATTATATATATTAGTTATAAATTTATAAATGGACACAATACCTTTATTATATTTCTTTATTTTTATGTGGTGCTCAGAATCGACCCAGGGCCACGTGAGAGGCAAGTGTCCTACCACTGAAGTCAGACCTGGTAGCACACACTACTCAGCCCACAATACTGACTTTTTTTTTGAGACAGGGTCTCCCTAAATTGCCAAAACTTGTAATCTCTCTGCTTCAGCCTACAAGTAGTTGTGATTGTAGACATGTGCCACCAAGCCTGGCTCAAAGCCTTTTTATTGATGAAATTAGATTAACTTTTCTGAGCCTGGCTTCTGAAACGTAGACTGCATTTGACCTTTGTAGCAAGGTCTTTGGCCGGAAGACCTTCCTTTTATGCAGATTATTGATTACCTTCACTACTTTCTTTGATGTTACAAATGCAGTTGCTGTGCTTAGAAACAATCTTTTTTTCTTTAAGTGGTTTTAGATCTACAATAGGAAGGCTTTTTTTTTAATGTTTAATGCAGGCCTTTTCCAAATTGCATCTTTGTGCAGTTGGTGACCAGCTGGGAAACAGTGTAAATTACTTAATTCTACTGAAAGTATATGTTTAAAATTGGGTTAAGCCATCCTGTAATCTCGGCAACTCAGGAGCCTGAGGCAGGAGGATCCAAGGTGAAGGCCAGCTTGCACAGTTTAGTGAGGCTGTAAGCAACTTTACAAGACCCTGTCTCAAAATAAAAAATAAGAGCTGGGGATGTAGCTCAGCACAAAGTATCCCTGGGTTCAATCCCCAGTGCCAAGGGCTGGTGATATAGCTCAGTTGTAGAGTGCCTGCCTTGTATGCACAAGGCCCTGCGTTCAATCCCCAGCACCCCACACAAAAACAAACAATCCCTAATGCCAAAAAAATAAGCAAAATAAATAAAAATGGTTAAGAAGATAAATTTTATATTGCGTGTATTTTACTACAATTAAAAATAAAACAAAATTGCCCCTTTGAGCCAATGCCTTAGAAAACTCATGAGACATCAGCACTTTAACATGCATGATGTTAAAATTTTTTTCTTTTGAAAAAAATTTTTCCTATACAAATCTAACCTAATATTTCCTGGCTGTCAATGAAATGTGTTTTTTGGCTTTAAGATATTTTCCTTTTATTGAAATATATCATGCCCATGGTATAAAACTTAAATAACACACAAAGGTATTATGCAGTGGGCCTTTTTCTCTGCGTGCCCAAATGATGCACATCCCTCCTTCCACCCTAAAGCACCTGTTCACACTGTTCTGTGCATTCAAGAGCACAATCATGTATATCACTCTGGCTTAACTGAAGATTGGTTTTGGGGGGTTTGGTTTGGTTTGGTTTTTCTGTATGTTATGGTTATGACACAACAGTTTGGTTCTGTTTGAATTCTAGGACAGCTGTGGGAAGAGGCAGAGCTTGGCTTTATCTTGCTCTCATGCAAAAGAAACTGGCAGATTATCTGAAAGTACTTATAGACAATAAACATCTCTTAAGGTATTTCATCATCTATCTTTGCTTATCTTTTGCTTTGTAAATAATTAGAGCATAGTTCTGTAGGTCATTTTGAATTAAAATATGAGTACATAATGTTTTATTGAAATTATCATCTTAAATATTTATTCTGTGGCATAGTTTTAAAATAGCAATGTTTCTCTTTTGAGCACTGATATCTGAAAGTCATTATGAGTGAATATTCACATGACTTCATTTTGAAAAATTTTGAATATAATTCTTTTATTTTTTTTAAATTTTTTTTTTTTGAGAGAGAGAGAGAGAATTTTTAATATTTATTTTTTAGTTCTCTGCGGACACAACATCTTTGTTGGTATGTGGTGCTAAGGATCGATCCCAGGCCGCACGCATGCCAGGCGAGCATGCTACCTCTTGAGCCACATCCCCAGCCCGAATATAATTCTTTAAAAGTACCAATATCTAAGATTTGATAACTGACAAACTATTCCAGTTTCTATGAAATGATATTTATATATCATTTATTGAATGATAATAAGAAAGAAATGAGTTTAAAACTAGATATAGTGGGCAATTTTTTTTTTTTTTAGTTGTAGATAGACACAATATCTTTATTTTATTTACTTATTTTTTATGTGGTGCTGAGGATCAAACCCAGTGCCTTACACATGTGAGGCAAGCACTCTAACACTGAGATACAACCCCAGCCCACAGTGGGCAATTTTAAAAGTATAAAATCCTGCTTTTTGTAATAGAACACATCTATATTACCTAGTTCAGGATTCCATATCCAGTTTATAAAATTTTATATCTTTTATCATTAGTAAAAACTTAATTTGCCTATCACTGAAATTTATAACTGGCTCATTTTTTATGTTTGTATCTATATAAGTAAGTAGTCATCATAAAAGGAATTTTCTCTAGACTATAAGAATTTACAGCTCAGGAATCACTTTGGAGTTAATTCTTTTAGGGAGTGAGATAAAAATATTTTTTACAGTGTGGTCTAAACCCCAAAATTTTCAGTGTTTTTAAGTCATAGCCTATTATTGAACATCTTTTTATGTGATAAATACTTATTTCAAATATTTCATATCCATTGTACTCTGAATATAATTATACTAAGTAAATTGAGCTACAGATTTTGTTCTAATATGCTAATTCTTAAGACATTAAGTTCTGAATGCACATATGTATGTGTACACACACACACACACACACACACACACACACACAGAATTGCCTGGGTGCCAGTGGATTTGATAAACTAGTAAATCATTAGTGATAAGAATCAATAGCAAAGGAGGTGGAGCCCCACTGTAAATGACTGAGATGACTAGGCGGTAAGGAAGTTTTTACAGCACAGATCACTCAGTGGGACACGGGAAGAGGAAAGGGTTTTATTCTTGGATGTGGGGAGGCTGTGGATTCCTATTTCCTGTTTATCAAGAGCATAAATGTAGAAGTAGTTCATATCATTGCAAATGGGGAACTAATGTAGAGTAGGAGAGGCAGAGTGATGCTCTGGAACGCAGTGTTCAAGAGATAATGAGAAGGACTGGGGTTCGAGATCTGAATAGAGGAATTAGCCTTAAACAGAAAGAGGGAAGAGCCCATCCTAAACCACAGAAAGAGGAAAGGATGGAGAATATATCAGTCAGCTTTCCATCACTATAACAAATACCTAAAATCTGGCACAATGGGGCACACCTATAATCCCAGCAATTTATGAGCCTGAGAAAGGAGGATCACAAGTTCAGGGCCAGTCTCAGCATTTTTTTTTAATTTTTATTTTTTAGTTATAAGTGGACACAATATATTTATTTTATTTTTATATGGTGCTGAGGATCGAACCTAGGGCCTCATACATGCTAGGCGAGCACTCTCTCTGAGCCACAACCCCAACCCCAGTCTCAGCATTTTATCAAGACCCCAGCAACTTAGCAAATCCCTGTCTTCAAAATAAAAAATAAAAATAATTTTTTTAAAAAAAGGGCTAAGGATGTAGCTTAGTAGTAAAGCACTTCTGAGTTCAATTCCCAATCAGAAGGGGGGAAAAAAAGAACCCTGAGAGAATCATCTTAGAAGAAGTTAATTTTGGCTTATAATTTTTTAGAAATTTTAACTCTAAAAAAAAATCAATTGACCCTGTTGCTTTGGGTCTCTGGCAAGGCAACAGGAGCATGTTGTAGAATAAAAACCATTCACCTCCTGGACAGGAAACAAAAGAGAGAAGAAACCAAGATCCCAATATTCCCTTCTGGGGCACACCTGTCATGACCTGAAGATCTCTCATTCAGCCCTACCTCTTAAAGGTTCCACCACCTCCCAATAGCATCAATCCTTTACCACACAGATCTTTAGGAGATACTTAATATCCAAATAGTAGCAATAAGGAATAGTAGTACTTGACATAGTGGAAATAAATGAAAAGAACTTGCCACCATGTAGCTACTGGCTCCTGGATGAGGTCAGTAGCTAGCCTATCAGCTAACAGTTGAAAAAGCAGAGCAGGTTGTGGTGAAGGAATCTAAAAGTTATTTCTGAGCATCTCCTTTGTCATGGCAATCTCTTTTAGTGAGTTCTATGAACCTGAGGCATTGATGATGGAGGAAGAAGGGATGGTTATTGTTGGTCTGCTGGTGGGACTCAATGTTCTTGATGCCAACCTCTGCTTAAAAGGAGAAGACTTGGATTCTCAGGTAAAATGGGATTTTGGCTCTAGATGAATGAATTAGCCCTGGAATTTTACATGGAATCTGCAAATATGTACTGAATCTAAAAAGGGACAGAGGTCAAAAGCCTTTTGGTGGAAAACTGAGCAAAGTGCTATGCTGTAGCAGAGAGGAAAGTAGTGGGGAAAGCAACTCACGGAAGGTGATGGACAGAGGCACACCAGAAAGCCTAGTATGTTCTTTTTTTTTTTTTTTTTTTTTTTTAGAGGGAGAGAGACAGAGGGAGAGGGAGAGAGAATTTTTTTTTTTTAATATTTATTTTTTAGTTCTCGGCGGACACAACATCTTTGTTGGTATGTGGTGCTGAGGATCGAACTCGGGCCGCACGCATGCCAGGCGAGCTCGTTACCACTTGAGCCACATCCCCAGCCCCCTAGTATGTTCTTCATACCGGAATAGAGTTTGTCCAGTGAGGTAAAGGTTTTGGAAACTGGCAGGTTATTAGGCCATTAGTGTCACATTAAAGGGTTTAGTTCTTACCCTTTAAACCTAGGAAAGCTGCTGGAGGTTTTTAAGCACTGTACTAAAATGACCAGGCCTGGATTTGAGAAAGATTGATTTAGTAGCCATTTAGGCCATGAGTTAGAAGTGGCCTAGAGTACACATAGCAAAAACATTGAGAAGACTAGTCCAAAAGTTCCAGAAGGTTGGATGAGAAGTGGGAAAATAGAGTCAGGTGGGAGGTCAGGTTGATGAAATGGGACACAAATTAGAGTAAGCAGTAAAGTATAAGCCAGATGGAGTGGTATGTGCTGCTGGGGAGGCTTGTGCAGGAAGATCACAAGTTCAAGGCCAGCCTCAGCAATTTTTTTCTTTTTCCCGATTTTTGGGTTTTTTGGTTTTGTTTTGTTTTATTTATAGTAGTTGGCTTTATAGTAGTTGGCTTCATCCCAGCAAACATTATGTGCATGGAAATCTATTTTAGTTCATGATTCCCTACCTTTTCCCTCCATTCTTCCTCCCCTCTCCCATCAGCCTCAGCAATTTAGCAGTATCTTCAGCAACTTAGTAAGACCCTGTCTTAAAACAAAATATTTTAAAAGGGCTAGAGATGGGGACTGGGGTTGTGGCTCAATGGTAGAGCACTTGCCTTGCACATGTGAGGCACTAGGTTCGATTCTTAGCACCACATAAAAATAAATAAACAAAGATATTTTAAAAGGAGGGGGGCTAGAGATATAGCATTGTGATAACGTACCCCTGTGTTCAATCCCCAGTACCACGGGGAAAAAAAAACTGAACTAAAGCTTCCCAAATCCCTCTATATCCACATCAACTTTTGTTGATGTCAGTGTATGCATGGTACTGGGGATCAAACTCAGGGCCTCACATTTTTTTTAATAACATCTCCCTGCCCATACGCACAACTTTTTTTTTTTTCCTTATTGGTTCTGGGGATCAAACCCTGGGCCTGCGCATGTGAGGCACGCACTTTACCAACTGAGCTATATCCCCAGCCCTACAAACCTTTTTTTGAAAAATACTTTTTATTGTTTTTACTGTTGAAGTTTTTTCAGTAATAGAAGTATTTTTTAACATTTATTTTTTAGTTGTAGGTAGACACAATACCTTTATTTTATTTTTATGTGGTGCTAAGGATCGAACCCAGTGCCTCACGCATGCGAGGCGAGCACTCTTTCCTCTGAGCCATAACCCCAGCCCCTAGAAGTATTTTAAAATGAAACTAAACCACGCATAATGTCATTACTCCAAGGTACATATCTGGTACATGAATAAAAGTGAATACATGAATAAAATATCCTAGGCACAACATTTTGGTGTTTTTTGATTTTTTTTTTTAATTTTTTTTAGTTGTAGATGGACACAATACCTGTTTTTTATTTTTTAATTTTTATGTAGTGCCAGGGATTGAACCCAAGCAAGCACTCTTCCACTGAGCCACAACCCCAGCACCTATTTTGTTTATTTGTATGTAGCACCAGGATTAAACCCAGTGCCTCATTCATGCTCTGTAAGTGCTCTACCACTAGGCCACAACCCCAGCACTTGGTGTTTTTTGTTGTTGTTTTTGTTTTTGTTTTTAAATATTTATTTTTTAGGTGTAGATGGACACAACACAATGCCTTTATTTTTTTATGTGGTGCTGAGGATCGAACCTAGGTCCCGCCCGTGCTAGGCAAGCGCTCTTCCGCTGAGCCACAATCCCAGCCCACTTGGTGTTTTTTTAATTTGACAGTATACGTTCCATACCACACTCAATGACAGTAGAGATGTAAAACATTTTAAGGTGGTTGCATGGTATTCCATTTTTTAAACATACCATAATTCATACCATAATTTCACCAATATCTTACTAATTTAGATCTTTTCCATGTTATAGCAACAATATTATAAATGTCCTAATATCTCTTTGTACTCTTGTTCATTTACTTAGTTAGGATAAATTTTGAAGTTGTTTTGTTACAGTATCTACTATATTCCACATACTGTAAAATTGACCTCCAGGACCTATCCTCTGGCCTTATGTAAGAGAACCCTCTTCCTCTTGCTAACACTGCACATGTTCTCAGTCCTTTTCAGATAGACAGTACAACTCATCTCAAATCTGTATTTTTAAGAAGGAAAGAAGTATCAAGTTTTATTTGAACTGTTATGACTACCTATTCATGTCCTTTGCCCAATTTTCTGTTTTCCATTTTTTGTTGTTTTGTATCTTTTTTAATAGGGTTAGGACATTGACCCTTTATTGAAATTTTTGTTTTTAATTAATTGTGGTTTTTTATTTGTTTCTCAAAGCTGTTTGCCATATAGAAAGTTGTCATTGTTGTTGTTGTTGTTGTTATTGTTTGTAGTACTGGGAATTGAACCACTGAGCTACATTCTCAGCCCTTTTTGTTTGTGTTTTGATTGTTTGTGTGGTTATGTTACCCAGGATGGCCTGGAACTTGTAATCCTCCTACCTTAGCCTCCTAGGTTGCTAGGACTACAAAGGTGCATCGCTCTGCCCAGCTGGAAATCATGTCATTCAGATCTTTTTTTTTTTTTTTCAGTTGTAGTTGGACACAATATCTTTATTTTATTTATTTTTATGTGGTTCTGAGGATCAAACCCAGGGCGTCACACGTGCTAGGTGAGCAATCTACCACTGAGCCACAACCCCAGCCCTCATTCAGATCTTTTAGACTAGAGTTGTATGACAACTTTCTGTTGCAGCTTTTTAAAATCTCACTGTCCTCATCTCTAATACTATGCACTTGTTAAATATTGATCACACTTGGTACAGATTGAACTTTGAGAATAGAGCTTTGTTTTCTAATCCATTCATTTCTGTTTTCACTATTAATTAGTTCTTTCTCATTCTATCATTGTATTTTCCAGCTGATTTATATATGTTTTTATGATTTCATTTTTTATTACAAAAGAATTCCATGCTTGCTGAAAAAAACTTGGGCAGTATATAAGAATATAGAGTAAAAAGTGAAGTTTGAATCCCCTTCTCTTCCCTCTCAGTCCTCTCTTCTCCACAAGTTGTGGTAAAGATTTGGGGAGAAATCTTTTACAGCCTTTTCTCTTCATTTATGTATCCAAAGGTTTTGTTTTAAATTAAATCTTCTAGTGTTCTGTTATTGTGTAAGAAATCAACAGACATGAAAACTATCACAGTTACTGTATCTCTCACAGTTAGGAGTTGAATGGGGTCAGGTAGGTGGTTCTTGTTCAAGAGCACGTGTGGTACAGTTAGATGGTAGCTGGGGCCAGAATTACCTGGGGTTTGCTCTCTGCAGTGTCTGTCCTCTAACTGAGCAAACTGAAAAGAGCTAGGGATGGAACAGCAAGGGCTTCTTAGGCATTGCTATCTGTCTTTCCAGGTGGTATCGAGCCTTTTCACTTTTTACATGAAAGCTCGGAGTTTCAGTGGCATATATTCTAAGAGAAATAGACAGATAGAAACTGTATTGTCTATTTTAACTGAGCTAAAGAATCATACAGCATCATTTCTACTGCATTTTATCAAGACGGGTACTAAGAGCCGGGTGCAGTAGCTCACACTTAGAATCCCAGCAGCTCTGGAGGCTGAGGCACTAAGCAACTCACAAGATCTTGTCTCTAAATAAAATATTAAAAGGGCTAGGAATGTGAAGTACCCCTGGTTTCAGTCCCCAGTACCAAAAAAAAAAAAAAAAAAAAAAGATTGGCACTAAAGCCATGTAGGTTTAAGGGATGAAGGTAGAAAAGGTATAGTTGTGTCTTAAATCCATCAGACAACTTTGGTTTTAATATAGTGGGGTTACTATTCTGGGGTTAATGATATACATATTATTATTTGGCTTAAAATTGTATCTTGGGACTTTTCCAAATTATCATACATTGATCCACTGATTCTTTGTGATATGGTATAACATGGTTGAATTAAGTGTTTCCTCTAGGTGGAGATTTCAGTTGTACCCAATTTTCCTGTAATTTAAATAGGAATGGCTTCACTTACAAGTGCTTTATTTCTTAACAGAAATATCAAAAGCCTTTGATGTTTAGTTGTTTAAGGGGTCTTAGTCTTCTCTAGCTCCGAGCACTGGCAGAGAATTTTCCCTGAGATAGAGACTAGATAGATGATTTCACCAAAATTTGGGTAAAGAAGGACTCAGAAAGGCTGGGGTTGTAGCTCAGGGGCAGAGTACTTGCCTAGGAAGTGTGAGGCTCTGGATTCAATACTTTGCACCACATAAAAAGTAAATTAATAAGAGGCTGGGGTTGTGGCTCAAGTGGTAGAGCGCTCGCCTGGCACGTGTGAGGCTCTGGGTTCAATACTTTGCACCACATAAAAAGTAAATTAATAAGAGGCTGGGGTTGTGGCTCAAGTGGTAGAGCGCTCGCCTGGCACGTGTGAGGCTCTGGGTTCGATCCTTAACACCGCATAAAAATGAAACAGAGATATTGTATCCACCTAACACTAAAAAATAAATATTTTTTAAAAAGAAATTAATAAAATAAAGGTATTGTGTACATCTACAACTGAAAATGTTAAAAAAAAAAAAAAAAGGATTCAGAAGTGTCAGTTAAAATATCTACTTCTGTCTAGATAGCATTCTCTTTCTCTTTTATAATTACTTTATACCCAAAGAACTTTGTTAAACTTTTTTGGTATTGGGACGCTTAACCACTAAGCCACATCCCCAGACCTTTTTTAGATTTTATTAAGAAACAGAGTCTCACTGAATTGCTTAGGGCCTCAATAAGTTGCTGCAGCTGGCTTTGAACTCAAGATCTTCCTGCCTGAGCCTCCCGGACTGCTGGGATTACAGGCATGCACCACTATGCCTGGCAGAACTTTGTTAATCTTGATAAATAATGTGATTCTTTAGATATCTAGCTGTGGTGGAATTGAATATCCTGAATTCCAAGAATTATAAGGCTTTATTGAAAATGAGAAATGTTATCATTTATTTAAACTTGTGCATTTTATTTAAATCAGGTTGGAGTGATTGATTTTTCCCTCTACCTTAAGGATGTGCAGGATCTTGATGGTGGCAAAGAGTAAGTACTACATAGTATACTATTTTCTTCGCAGTTTTAATGAAATTTTGGTAGTAGTAGAATACTACTCTTTTGTTTTCTTTTGGTACAGGGTTTGAATCCAGGAGTGCTTAACCACTGAGCAATATCCCCAGCCCTTTTTATTTTTTATTTTGAGACAGTGTCTTGCTAAGTTGCTTAGGGCCTCACTAAGTTGCTGAGACTGGCCTTGAACATGAAATCATTTTGCCTCAGCATCCCAAGTCTCTTGGATTACAGGCATGTGCCACCATGCCCAGCAAGAGAACTCTACTCTTGTTTTTGCTTTGAGATTTTAGGGAGTTTTTGGTTATTGGTTTTTTTGTTTTGTTTTGTTTTGTTTGTGCAGGGGGCGGGGGGGGGGGCGCGTGTTGCAGTGGCACATGCCTATAATCCCAGTGACTCAGGAGACTGAGGCAGGAGAATCACAGTTCAGGGACGACAACTTAGCAAGACCCTGTCTCAAAATAAAAACATAAGGGGCTGGGGTATGGCTCAGTGGTAGGGCACTCGTCTAGTACATGTGAGGCACTGAGTTCGATCCCCAACACCACATAAAAATAAATAAATAAAATAAAAGTATTGTTTCCATGTACAACTAAAACATTTTTAAAAAATAAAATAAAATAAATAAAAAATAAGACGGGCTGAGAGTCTAACTCAGTGGTAAACTGTTCCTGGGTTTAATCCCCAGTTCCACCAAGAAAAAATTAGATTTTAGTTTTTGTTTAGTTTCATTAATAACAGATAATATGTTTTCATTTTCAGTAAGGAATTAAGCTCTGCAGAAGAACAGAGCATGCTTGTGGATTTTCTCCATTTTTACTGACCCTTTTGCCAAAGACCTGGCCAGTCTGCAGAAGAGGGAGGACATCTTCTGGGTACCTTCTCTAAGGGCACTTGTTCCCCACGCTCCAGATTCTATGTCCCTGGCTAGTGTTGCTCTCTATTTACTCAAGGGCTATGCAGACATTACTCAGCTCTGACTGTTGGTTTGCGAAGGCATTTGCATTTCTACAAGATGATCAGAAGGTTGGAGGACAGTTACAAACTATTAACCACCAATAAATTTTTTCCCCTTTGTATACTTTCTTTATAAGGCATGAAAGAATTACCGATGTCCTTGATCAAAAAAATTATGTGGAAGAACTTAACCGGCACCTGAGGTAGGACTTGCTCCTCTATTCCAGTGGTATTCAGTATCTTGTCACTGTTTCTTGGGACTTTTTGAGTTTCTACATGTTTGCACTGATTTTTTTTCCAAACCATGAAAAGAGGTTATAATCATTCATAAAGTGTTCATGTGTACAGACTAGAGTAAAAGGATTTCTTCTTGATAAACAACTTTTGGGGAATATTTGGTTCTTTGTTTTATGCAGTTATACAGTATGGACAGGTAAATACATTAAACCTTAAATTTCCACTGTTCACCTATAGCCATGTGGTTGGCAGGCCCTGCCATAGCAAGCCCTGTTACTCATGGGAATCAGCACATAGCCTCCTCCATTCCCCACCCCTAGTGTATTGGACTAGAAGAAGGTTGAAAAACACTGGGCTAGACTTTCAAGATCAATGTGATCACAATCTCAAGAAAATTTCTTGATTTTTAAAAAAATTTTAGCTGAAAGGCTACTGATGTGTTCCAAGAAATACTAGGCCTTAGATATATTATTGGGAGAGGTTCAATGTCAGGGGATGCTCGGCCTCAAGTCTTTGGAAGACATATTGTTCTCTCTCTGAACCCCCTTCTAGAAAGTACATCGCATATTAGCAGTACTTCCCAGGGGCAGGCCCCCTGATCCCAAACCAATGGAACAGACAAAGAAGTGCTTCAGGAAACACTGCCTGGAGGCACCCCTTAACTGTTGGCTGGTTTTTGAGAGAGATCCTTGGTTGATTCCTAATTTGAGAGTTTTTATAAGAGATAGATGTTGAATTTCATCAAATGCGTTTTAGCATCCATTAAGGCAATCATGGTTTATATCCCTTGATCTGTTGATGTTATATATTTTATTACTGGATATCGTCATACTGAACCATTCCTGTATCACATGTAATACTTTTACTGTTCGTTTAACCTACAATCTGACTTAATTGTTCCTCAGTTTTCTATCTCTGGCATGGCTTCATGGTTACACAGCTTCACAAAATGAATTAATAAATTTTGCCTTACTTCTGTGCCTGGGAACAATTTCTTAGTCATTTGCCCAAAGCTTATATTTGGTACTGGCTTACCAGCTTTGTTCATCTCGGTTTTTTCTCTTACGGACATGTCTTTTTATGGTATTTTCTCTTTGTTGCTATTTTCTGTTACAGTTGGTATAGAATTGGAAATTGAATACTCTTTTAAGATTTTTCCTGAGCCGCTAGAATTACAGGTGTGTGCCACCATGCCCAGCTCTAAATACAGGCTCTTGAGCAAGATTCCCTGGTTTCAGATGTCTGCAGCTCTTCATAGATATATGAATTTTAAAAGAATTAGAGGGCTGGAGTTGTGGCTCAGTGGTAGAGCGCTTGCCTGGCATGTATGAGTCACTGGGTTCAATCCTCTGCACCACATAAAAATAAAGGCATTGTGTCCATATGTAACTAAAAAAAAAAATTCTTTTAAATTAATTGGAAAAAGAAGAAAAAATTAAAAATAAATTAACTGAATTAAGTTAAATTTAAAAAACAAAAAAAGGGGCTTGAGTTGTAGCTCAGTGGTAGAGTGTGCTTAATGTGCCCTAAGCTAAGGCTTCAATCCTCAGTACCAAAAAAAAAGGAAGAAGAGCTGGACATTACAAGTTGGGCTGTAATCCCAGTAGCTCGGGAGGCTGAGGCAGGAAAATTTCGTGTTCAAAGCCAGCTTCAGCAACTTAACAAGGCCCTAAGCAATTCAGTGAGACTCCATCTCTAAATAAAAATACAAAAAAAATGGCTGGGGATGCAGCTTAATGGTTAAGCACCCCTGGGTTCAATCCCCAGTACCAAAAAAAAAGGGGGGGATATGAACTCCAGTGAGTTCTTTAATGTAAAGTTATAATTTATTTACATGTATACTAGACTAACAGTAGAATCTACCTCACCAAATTGGTGGGGGAGAGGTGTCATTGAGTTGATACATATAAAGTAATTAGAACAGATAGAGCCTGGCACATAGTCCAAAAAATAAGTTACTGCTATTATTGTGGGGATTATCATTATTGTTTATCAAGTCCATTGTTTTTCTATTTGATGACTCATTATATTAGCTTTTTACATATTTTTTTAATATAAAAGCACACACTATGTAATATTTCAAAAATGGAGGAAGTGCCAGGTACAGTGGCGCACTCCTAAAATCCCAGCAACTTGGGAGGCTGAGATAGCAGGATTGTAAATTCAAGTCTAGTCTTGGCAACTGAGCAAGACCCTCAGCCACTTGGCAAGACCCTTTCTCAAAATAAAATGGGCTGGGTATGTAGCTCAGTGCCAAAGTGCCCTGGGTTCAATCCCTGGTCAAGAAAAAAAAAGGGGGAAAGTAGCCAGGTACAATGGCAGCTGTTTATTATCCCAGCTACTCAGGAGGCCAAGTTGCTATGAGGCTAGCCTCCTGGCAACTTAGGAAGACTCTGTCTCAAAAATAAATAAATAAATAAGGACTGGAGATGTAGCTCAGCGATAGAGAACTTGCCTGGCATGTAAGAGGCCCTGGGTTCAACCACCAGTACTGCAAAAAAAAAAAAAAAAAAAAAAGGCAGGATAGGGGTTTAAGGGAAAGGGAGTGGGGATTTGGCTCAACAGTAGAACACTTGCCTAGCATGTGCAAAGCCCTGGGTTTGATCCCCAGCACTGCAAAAAAAAAAAAAAAATAGGGTGGGTAGGAAAGAATATTAAAAAATTTTTTTTTAAATTTAAAAATCACTTGTTCTTCCCGCACTAAAGTACCAATACTTTGTTACTATTACCTTAGCTATGTGAATGCGGACACATTTTGGTTCCATCATCTATTGTATTGGAATAAAAATATTTTCAGCTAACTAAAAAGGGAATAAATCACATATTTTAGGGGTGAAACTTATTGGAAAGTATTTTTAAATTTTTTTAAATAAAAACAATATTTTTATTATTCTCATCTCCTCTGAGGTAGAGTCCTTTTGCTTTTTCATTTCATCCAGGAAATCTAAGAATTTCCCTTCTCATCATTTACAATTTGGGTAAACAGAGAGTTCACACTTAGGAGCTGGGGTTATAGCTCAACAGTAGAGCACTTGCCTCACACTTGTGAGGTACTAGGTTTGATCCTCAGCACCACATAAAAAATAAATAAATAAAGATATTGTGTCCATCTTTAAAAAAAAATTTAAAGAAGAAAGAGTTCACACTTACCTAATATTTTTATTTTTCTACAGCTGCACAGTTGGAGATCTTCAGACCAAGATAGATGGTTTGGAAAAGACTAATGCAAAGCTTCAGGAAGAGGTTTGTAACGTATTGAAACCCATGAACAAACAGAATGACCCAAAGTTAAGAAAAATGGTACAGTTGGTATATCTGACCAGAGTTTCTCATTGTTAGGAAGGAGGATTATTAACCTTGGGTTGAGCTGCACATGGGACAAGAGAATATCTGTGTTCTGCCCTATTCAGTGAGACACCTCAGCTGATCATGAGCCAGTTCTTAGTGTCTTAGGTTTTATCATCCCAAAGTAGCAGTACTTTGCAACAGTCCAGCTTCTGCCTGTCAAAGTGCAGTTTCTTCCTCTTTTCCACCTTTCCTGTGATGTCATATGCCTCCCTGCAGCCCTAGAAGGCACAAACTCCATTATGAGAGGCACCGTAGCCCACCCCTTCTGTTTTGGCCTCTCAGGAGCATGGAAACGGTCTCCCCACAGCATGGTCTTTCTCTGCTTTCTCACTAGGAAGAGAGAATGAAAGGACAGGAAGAAGGAGGGCTGAGGCCGAGGAAGACAGCTTGCTGCCAGCTGCCCGGCAGGCTCTTTGGTGGACACATCTTATCTCCTGTTAGCAGGAGGGGGGTTGCTCAGCCTTTCTGAGGCTTTCCACAGGTAGCGGTCCCTGCTGCTCAGGCCTCCCCACTAGTCTTATTGGGAAAGAAGAGGACTTTGAGATGGAAAAGAAACACCTCCAAGACATGGAGACAGGGAACAGTGAAAGGAGACTCAGTGAGCACACCTTTGTAACAAGGACCCTGGTTTAAGGCACACTTTAATTGACTGCTTTCTCCTGAGAGGCCAGCCTGAAGGCTTTCAGAGGAAGAGCTCAGATTTATAAGAGAGGAAGGAAATTCAAAGACTGTGTTCATTGGTAAGGGCATCATGGGAGAAACGTCACTGAACTTAGTAGCATAGGAAGACACAGTCACCTTGGTAGGTCTTTGAGCCTCACTTTTGTCTTAAAGTTGGGTGATAATACATACTTTACAGTATTGTCATAAAGATTGCCAACTGAATATCGTGACTATGCCTGATAGAACAGTTGTGAGGGTTGAGGAGTACTTGAATGTGAATTGATTTTAGAATGAGCAGATCACTTTATGTTTTCTCAGACCAGGTAGCATGCTTTGACTGAAGGTCTGATTTCACTATCAAAACTGAACAGCTGGGTTGTTTTTGTTAAAAGCAAATGATTATAAGAGAAGATTTTAGAGAAAAGTATTCCTCCCTCAAAGTATGCTCTCTGTATCTTCAGAGAGTAGAGAAAAGTAGCTTATTGATCTTGATCTGCTTCTTCCCTTTTGAGAGTAGTACCCCTTTTAAAACCTTAAGATGTCTTACTTGGGCACAGCAATGGCTTAGAAACCCAACTGGCTTCCAAGCCTGAATGAAAAGTAATTCTGAGGAGTTTTACTACTTTTGAAAAAAGAGAAAGAGAGGCATTCAATGGCTCTAGGTCCTTTCACTGAGAAATGATGCTGAGGACAGAGACAGATATCAACCTTGTTGCTCCTTCTCCAGCCTCCCCATCTCTCTGCAAGCTGTGTTCTGAGTCTAGAATAAGGAGGGACCTAGCTGCTATATTTTATCGTCTCCCTTACTTCTTGTAATATCCTCTCCTCAGGCAGATCCATCCAACTTCTATATACTTTTCCCTAAACTTTTCCCTAAACATATTTAAGGAAAGGAAGGATTTCTCTAGGGCATGGCTTTGAACTCACGATCCTCCTGCCTCGGCCTACCGAGTCACTGGGATTACAGGCGTGTGTCACTGCACCTGACTTACTTCCACTATAATATATGTAAACATTTCTCTAATAGTAGAATTCAGGCTGTTGCTGATTTTTTTGGTCAATAAATCATTACCCACATGAAGTAGTAGTATATTACCATTTTTGCAAAGGGAGAAAATCTGGGGAGAGCTGAGATCACTAAGGGCACAGGTAGATAGATGGGAGAGGGAGTTTTACTATATACATTTTTGTGTCTTTGGGATTTTGAACCGTATATTCCCTATTTAGTATAAGGCATCTGAAAATAAGTTGTTATTTGTGAAGATGCCAAGTAAATGTTTTAATTTTAACAGTAAGATTAACTTTGATGTTAAGAAATATAAAAATCTCTCTTAATCAGCTGTCAGCTGCAACAGATCGGATTTCTTCACTTCAAGAAGAACAGCAGCAATTAAGAGAACAAAATGAATTAATTCGTGAAAGAAGTGAAAAGAGCGTAGAGGTAAGAAATTGACCTTATAGTTATGTGTCATGTTACTCACTCAGATATACCTATTGTCAGTCTCAAACTCATATAGTTTTTTCTTGGTGTTTGTGGGAGATTGGTTCTAGGATCATCTCCCTAGGATATCAAAATCCAAGTTCCATTATATAAAACAATGTAGTATTTGCATATAGCCTATGTACATTCTCCCAGATACTATAACTAAATCTCTAGATTACTCATAATACCTCATATAATATAAACGCTATGTAAGTAGTTTTTATCCTGTATAATTTAGGGAATAATGACAAGGAATAAGAGTCTGTACATATTTAATACAGAATAATTTTTTTTTCAAATGTTTCCAATTTGTGATTGGTCGAATCTACTGATTCAGAGACTGCAGGTATGAGAGCTGACTATAGTTTTTTGTTTTTGATACCAGGAATTGAACTCGGGGGCACCCCACCACTGAGCCATTTCCCCAGCCCTATTTTGTATTTTATTTAGAGACAGGGTCTTACTGAGGTGCTTAGCACCTCACTTTTATTGAGACTGCCTTTGAACTTGCGATCCTCCTGTCTCAACCTCCCAAGCCTCCAGGATTACAGATGTGCATCACACATCCAACTTGACTATAGTTTAATAATGATCCAGTTCTCAGAATGTGCCTTTGATGTCAGAAAGTACCTCCTGTTTCTGTTTCTGTCCCTGCCAATGTCACTCTCAGACCCCATGGACCACTTGGACTTCCTAGCCTTATGGGCCTTTATGCCAAGATTTCTGTTCATTCTTCAACTTCTGCTCATATGCTGAGTCTTCTGTAATGCCATCCATGATACCCACAGATGGGCTTATCCTTCTCCTGTATTCCCATAGTTCTTTATACATCCTCCATCATAGAATCCATGTATTATTTTGTAAAATTGCCAGCTTGCAGCTGTCTCACCTGACAATTTTAAGGGTAGAAACACCACTAAATCCACCCAGTGCAAAAAAAAAAAAAAATGGTCAATAAATACTGAATGATAGATTGGATAAAAGCCTTTCCTGCTAGGGTCTCTTGTACTGTTTTAAAGAAAATTAAATATAAATTTGCTATTTGAGCCCAACTTTTTAAAAAATCTATTGGCTTGCTCTCATTCTTTATCTTCAAATTCTAATACCTTTATAGATTTCACCTTTATCATGCTAAAAAAGCAGAAATTGTCCTACATATTTTCAAAAGTTTAAATACTCTGTAGCTACTTTGTTTTCCATAAGCAAACCATTCCTCTTGGTGTTCTTGATTGATATAGATAACAAAACAGGACACCAAAGTTGAGCTGGAGACTTACAAGCAGACCCGGCAAGGTCTAGATGAAATGTACAGTGATGTATGGAAGCAGCTAAAGGAGGAGAAGAAAGTTCGACTGGTAAGTATGCAAGACTGGGCATCCTTAGGAAGAATTTCTCTGTAGCTCTCCAAGTTAAATCTCTCTATTCCTTTTTTTTTTTTTTTTTTTTTTTTTAAGTTGTAGATGGACACAATACCTTCATTTTATTTATTTATATGTGGTGCTGAGAATCAAACCCAGTGCTTCACACATGCTAGGCAAGCTGAGCCATGGCTCCAACCCTTCTGTCTACACACTTTTTTTTTTTTTTTTTTGGCCAGGGCGGGTACCAGGGATTGAACTCAAGGGCACCTGACCTCTGAGCCACATCCCCACCCCTATTTTGTGTTTTATTTAGAGACAGGGTTTCAAAAGCTCCTGATCCTCCTGCCTCAGCCTCCCGAGCCGCTGGAATTACAGATATGCACCAACACAACCAGCCCTTTTCACATGTGTGCTAAAACCTGATGCCACTCACAGGAAGTGGTTAGTTTGAGGGTTGGGGGTGTGACTCAGTGATCAGATGTCCCTGAGTTCAATCCCTGGTATAAAAAAAAAGAAAGAAGAAGTTGTTAGTTTTTTTAAAAATCCTAATGAAATTCTGCATTGTCATTTATATTTTGTTCCCATTTTATAAACATTTTTTAGAGGTTCCTAGGAGATTAGACTCACGATTCCTTTGACAATACCATTCTCTTATGCCATGACCAGTGCAGCCAGTCTGGCAGGTTCCAGTGAGGGGCAAAGGGGGATAAGAAAAATAAAGACTCACAGACTCAGATTTTGAAGATAACAGCTGGGGTCATGTGGAGCGCTGCTCTATAATGGAGAAATGGGTCTAAAGAATTACACCAGCAATCTTTATTTATATGTCTCATTATCAGATGAAGACTATGCAAGCATTATTCTTTGTATTCATGAAAGTTACAGAGTTGGCAACATTATGCAACTTATTGTGCAGTTACATTCTACAGTTGCAATGTGCAATATGCAGCTTTGTGTAGCTCTCAAGAAAGTACATTGTTTAAGTTACTATTATGAGGGTAGGTTCAGGAGCAGGGGAGCTTGGTGAAACATTGTGGTTGTCTAGCAAGAGAGTTCCTCTATTCCAGGAATTGTGTGCCTGAGATCAAGGTTGATGCTGATAAGACTCTAGCACAGAGCCTCCTTATGGAGGGCATTACCACAACAGGTAGGCATCCTGCACCTTTGCACAGAAACTTTACCAGGCACCAAGCATCAAGCAACCCCAGTCTCAGACTCGGTACTTCCATTCTCAGTCCGTGCTCTCCACACTCTTAGGCAATTATTTCCATTTATCTGTCTGTCAGTGGCGTAAGTTCTTTATTAAACACATTTTTCTTTTTCTTTTTGGTACTGGGAATCAAACCCAGCAGCACTTCACCAATGATCTACATTCCTGACTCCCCCCCACCACCCTTTTTCTTTTTTGGAGACAGGATCTTGCTAAGTTGCAAGGGTTGGCCTTAAACTTGAGATCTCCTACTTCAGCCTCCCAGAGTTGCTGGGATTTTTGCCACTACATTCCCTATCAAGCCCAGTTTTTCCCTCCTTCCTCATTTAGCTTTATTGGAATAGTTTAAAATTACATTTTTCTATTTTTTAGGACTTCAGTTGCTTTTTTTAAACCCAATTTGTAGCTAGCTTTACTTATTTGCTTCCTTGAATGAATGTGGGGCAAAGTAGCCTAAGTTATTCAGGATGAAAAGAACCATTTCAAAATGGTTAGCACGCAATAGGTTCAATCCCAGCCTCAGCAAAAAAAAAAAAAAAAGAAGAAGAAGAAGAAGAAAGAAAGAAATTTTCAAAATGGATGTATATTTTTTGCCATAAAGTAGGAAATCATTCCAGAGATTGTAACATTGCAACATCAGATCCCTTCTAGCATGCAAGCACAAGACACATTTTAGATTATGGATTCTAATTCTCTGGGTTTGGAGAACTTGGTTGCTAGAACCGTAGGCTCTTATTGCCAAGTCAGCTTTCTATTGATTTGATGTAAAGCCAAATTTAATTATATGATGAGGAAAAGGGGAGAAACTTAACCTCCAGACAGACTTTTCTCAAACCTGATTTGTAATTTGTCTTTTAGTCATTTCCCAAGATACTACCCCAGTTAAATATATTTTTGTTATCTACTTTAATTGCATTTTTCTTGTAAATATCCTTTAAAGGAACTAGAAAAAGAGCTGGAGTTACAAATTGGAATGAAAATGGAAATGGAAATCGCCATGAAGCTACTGGAAAAGGATACCCACGAGAAGCAGGACACACTTGTTGCCCTACGCCAACAGCTGGAAGAAGTCAAAGCAATTAATTTACAGATGTTTCACAAAGTTCAGGTGGGAATTGGCTTTGGGTCTGTATCATAATCTGGTTTCCTGCTGCTTTCCATGTGCTCCCTTTCAGTCTCACATCATTCTTCCTGCAGAATGGGCATATACATATCTGTGAGTGCCCAATATGTTTCAGACCTGGTCCTTGGCCCTTTTGTGTTACTACATTTATTTTATTTGAGTCTGACAGCAGTCCTTGTGAAATGAGGAGAATGGAAATGACAGGGCAGAACTAAGCGGCTAAATCACATAACCCTGCTGGCACAACTAAAGTATGATATCTTTTTAATGCAAACCAAACTTTATCAGTGTCTCCTAGCTGTTTACTTCTATTTCAGTGATTCATTGTATGCACTAAGAGATGGAGAAAGGAGTTAAAGATAGCATTTAGTATTATCTTCTCCAAACTTTGCCATGAAGTTATTCTTACTGAGCCTCTGGGTCACACAGCTAGTTGCTTACTTCTCTTATGTCACTTCAGAGTGATCAAAGGGAACTATCCCAGAAAGAATCAATCAGAGTTTGAAAAATAGCATCTAAAAATTATATAGGTTCTTCCCAGAAGCCATCCACAAGGGTACCATTCTGTGTCCTAAAGCTTTTTTTAAAAAGTTCTGGTTCCTATTTTATTGCCAAAATAGACATACTTCGTTTTCCATGGACATAGTTTGACCCTCACTTCCAGTAATGTCTATGTCACAGATAATGTGAGAGCAGACAGTACTAAAAAACTAATTTCTTCTGCCTTTGGGGGGGGGGCTGTTAAGGGCTGGGGATAGCTCAGTTGGTAGAGTGCTTGCCTCACATGCACAAGGCCCTAGGTTCAATCCCCAGCACCACAAAAAATAAATAAATAAATAAAAACTGTTATGTAAGATGAAATAATAAAGGAGAAAAATAATTTTACCCTTTTTACAAATGATCTATTTTAATTTTTTTTATGTTTTCTTCTGTTTTGAGACCATAGAGAAACATAAATTTAGTTAGTGTTGTGTGTTAGGGGAAAACCACTATAATGATTTAGTAAACTCTAAAATAGAATAGCTTATAAATATGGAAGTTTGTATTTTATGTGACAGAAGAGTTCCAATGTGACCATTTTAGACTAGCATATATACTCTCCACAGTCATTCAGGGGCCTAGGCTAATGCACCTTAAGCTTTCCAGGCTACTCTAGTTGTTACTGTTCCTGCAATAAGAAGGGTGGAGAAGAACAAAAGTCCAGGGCCAAGGATTTCTTGTCTAGCAGTGAGATACAAGTTGCACACGTCACTTCCAGTCAGTTCTATGGGAAAGAGTTAGTCACCAAGGCCATACTTGGCTTCAAGGGGATTCTGAGAGAGTCATCTTTCCTGGGCCACAAGCCTGATAAAGGGGAGAATATTTGTGGGTAAACACAATTGTCTGCATGATAGCCATCCCTACAGGAACTGCTATTGAAGTTCCATCTGGTTCCTCCTCCAAAACTGTAGGCCCTGGCTAATGGTTAGCACTTTCCAACAGCCCATGTACCCTGGAGCTGAAAGACAGTTGTTTCTCACAATAGCCCATCATGTTAGTACAGGATGGTACAAAGCTGCATCTAATAGAAGCACTCATTTGGAAAAGGGAAACATGGTAGGCAGTTGCTGGCCCATAAGTAGTTGCTTATGCCCTCTGGGCAGGAACTGTAAAGGCTGTGGCACCTAACAGTAGGCTGTTTCTTAGCACTTCTTGCTTCTATGGTACTGCCTTCTGAAAGAGATTCTATATTAGCTAAAGTCCACCATCTTCCTTAGTAATATTCAAGGAGGAGTCAAGAGACCATGTCCATAGACAAAAAGCAGGTTTGATGGCCAGCTTTTTGCTGATGTCACTTTGCCAGCATGGCAATTGTAATAAGAACCAAACAGCCACAAGAAATTTTCAGACCAGACTCATGGCTCCTTTGACAGTACAGTGGCCTCATTCATCACCTCTGGTCTGTCAGTGAGCAGAGTTCATTGAATACAGTTCTCATACCTATGTCAATGCTCTATGAATGTCTGTTTTTTGTGTGTGTGTCTCTCTCTCCGTCCTATTAACAGCAGATAATCCAAAACAATAGTTTTAGGTGTGAGAAAACGAAATTTGATCTGATTTTTGCTGCTTGAGAATTTTGTTTTAGTGCTGGGAATTAAAACCAGGGCCTAATTGCATACTAGGCAAGTAATTTGCCACTGAACTGTATCCCTGTACCGTGTGGGAAGTTTTTTTGGGAGGTCGATGGAAGTAAATACTGGGGATTGAACTCAGGGGCACTCCACCACTGAGCCACATCCCCAGCCTTATTTTATATTTTATTTAGAGACAGGGTCTCCCTGAGTTGCTTAGCACCTCGCTTTTGCTGAGGTTAGCTTTGAACTTGGATCTTACTGCCTCAGCCTCCCGAGTGGCTGGGATTATAGGCATGTGCCGCCGTGCCTGGCTCCATGTGAGAAGTTTTATAGAGCCTTTATTACTCAGTTTTTAGTCTTATCTCATATATTGTAAGGTCCAGAACAGCTGGCTTTACAAACCCTGTGAGGGTTTACCTTTGGACTCTGCATTCCTGTGCATCTCTCTTTACAAACCTCAACTCTTTGGGCTCTTCCCTATTCCCAGCACCTTGCCCAGATAGCAAGGATAGTCGGCACATATTAACATTCTGGCTCTTCTCAGCCACTTCTCCTGGAGCACCAGCAGAGTTGACATGTGCTCTGTTTTCCAAGTTTAGGTGAGTGATAGTTTTACTAACTGCTTTGCCATAACTAACAAGGATCCCCAGCTTTCTGATTTGTTGCTTCTGCTTTGGCAACGCTAACCCATCTGCTGAGTCACTGCACATATGTTAGACTTTTATTATGGCAGCACTGTGATCCAAGTTACTCTCTGTTCCTCTTAAAATTGTATCCACTTATTTTCACTTCAGACCCTTTCCACTTTAGGTTTCAAATGTACACAGCTGAATTCATCATATTCCTAATTTTGAGGCACGTGATAATATTAAATACCTCTTGGAGAGATTTTCCCCCTTCAGTACTAGGGATTAAGCCCAGAGGCAGTTTACCACTGAGCTATATCCCCAAATATTTTTTTATTTTTTATTTTGAGACAGGGTCTCAGTAAGTTGCTCAGGCTGGCCTTGAACTTGAGATCCTCCTGCCTTAACCTCCTGAGTCCCTGGGATGATTGGCATGGGCCACTCACTACACCCAGCTATCTCTGACATTTCTGTTCTGTTTGATGGTTATTGTTTGAATAACCATAGCTTTACAGTATGTTTTGATAATAGATTGTGTTAGTTTGCCAGGGGTCTTGTAACAAAGAACCAAAAATTGATGGCTTAAGAGATTCTGGATTCTGAAGACTAGAGGTCTAAGATCAGGGTGTCAGCAGAGTTGGTATTTTGGAAGCTGTAAAGAAGCATCTTTCCCATTTCCCTTTCTTAGCTTTTGCTGGTTCCTGGCAACCCTGGCATTCCTTTCTTGATAAGCATCACCCCCATCTCTGCTGTCATCTTCACACAGAATTCTCCTACATGCTTGTCTGTGTACCCATAGCACCTTCTCATACTCATCAACAGTATCAATAGAATTAAATGTGGATATCAGCAATGGGACCCACTAGTGTTGGAAGTAAGGGCAGTCTTTTGGGACTGAGTTTTCCACCTGTGGGCACTAACTCTGCATAATTAGTATCAGAATTGAATTGAACTGTAGGATACCATTTGTTGTCAGCATGGGTTGTTGGTATGGGAATACCCATACATTTCATGTCAGTCTGTTGTGAGAGCCAGGCAGATTATGAGATCAAAGCCAGCCATTTTCACATTTTGGCATCCCTGAAATCAAGATGCCTCTTATAGTCAGTGGCATGACATGTTTCAGTTTTTTTGTTTTTTGTTTTTTGTTTTTTCCCCACAGCACTTAAAATGATGATGTGTCTTCAGTGTAGTGAAATACCACATAGTGGGCTGGGGTTGTGGCTCAGTGGTAGAGCACTTGCCTAGCATGAGTGAGACACTGGGTTCAATCAACTTAGTGAGGCTCTGAGCAACACAGTGAGACCCTGTCTCTAAATAAAATATAAAGCAGGCTGGGGAGATGGCTCAGTGGTTTAATGCCCCTGGATTCAACCATCTGGTACCAAGGGAAAAAAAACGTGCTGTGAGAAAAAACAGACTACCCTCTCCTTTATTATATTCTGCTTTCTCATTTTGCAGGTTTGCACTATAACTCATTTTCAACTTTTGAAATGATGCTCGTTTGTTTTGTCTTTATTTCATTAAAAAACAATTACTAAAGTTTGAAATTAGCCACAAGAACTACTCTAGGGGGCTAGGAGAAGAGCTTAGTGGTAGAGCACTTGCCCAGAATCTAAGAGGCCCTGGGGGTCTATCCCCAGCACCATACACACACTAAAATAAAATTAACTGTGCCTCTCATATTTGACAGAAGTACTTCATCATCCAAGAGGCACATTTTTCACATTTTGGTATCCCTGAAATCAAGATGCTTCTTACAGTCAGTGGCATGTCGTGTTTCAGTTTGTTTGGTTTTTTTTCTTTCTTTTCACAGCTCTTAAAAATGATGATGTGTCTTCAGTGTAGTGAAATACCACATAATGGGCTGGGGTTGTGGCTCAGTGGTAGAGCACTTGCCTAGCATGCGTGAGGCACTGAGTTCAATTCTCAGCACCACATATAAACAAATAAAGGTCTATCAATAATTAATAAAAATTTTTTAAAAAAGAAATACCACATAGTATTTATTTTATTTTAATTTTGTTTTGTTTTATTGTAGTATTGGGGATTGAATCCTGGAGCATTCTGCCTCTGAGCTACACGTCCCCAGCCCTTTTAAATTTTAATATGAGACTGGGTGGGTCTTGCTAAGTTGCTCAGGCTGGCCTCAAACTTGTGATTCTCCTGCCTCAGCCTTCTGAGTAGGTGGTCAGAAAGTATAGGCTGGATGTTATTCAGGAATTTATTAGGATTAATGTCTCTTCAGCCTGTCTGTGTCCTTTTATTTTCAAGGTGTCACGTGTAAACATAAAAGAGTGCCCCCTCCTGGTTACTTGTAATGTGTTGTGATTAAAAGCCTGAACTGAGAAAGTCATACAGATGTGGGAGTAAACCCAGCCTCACTCCTTACGTGCCCTCTAACCTTCAGCTACTTGCTTTCTCTTTCTAAGCATCCCTCTTTTAATGGGAGAAATGGGACTATCATTGCCTCCCTTGAGACAGCTGAGAGGAGGTGTCAGATGAATTGGCATATTTTCCTGGCACAGGGGACAGCTCAGGAACACTTGAGTCTGCTCTAGCTATGGAGGGGTAGATCTCAGTACCTCCCTCTTTGCTCTTCTTCCTATTAGCAGAGCTAAGAACCTTGACCTACTTTGTCTTCCAAGGATCTAGGGAAGAGCAGCAATTAATGCAGTATTCTTGAAAGTGTTAAAACATGCAAGGTTAACATTTAGACCCTATTTATAATGTGGAACAGACATAGGAAGAAAGGTGGGCAGCAATGTGAACCCTTTTCCTTGCTTTTTTAGAATGCAGAGAGCAGTTTACAGCAGAAGAATGAAGCCATCACATCTTATGAAGGAAAAACAAATCAAGTTATGTCTAGCATGAAACAAATGGAAGAAAGGTAATCCCTTCCCCTAGCAGACAGTCTATCCCTAGAACATGCTAGGCATTTTGGGGGCCTAGAGACCTACTCATAGTCCCTCTTAGGAGTACAGACAAGTTGAGGTGACTTCCCTTTTCCAGACTCATAATCTTGCCCAACAAGAGGACTGGATGCAGCAGTGTGACCTAAGCACATAATCAATTAATCTGCCTTTTGGTCACTGTGAAATCAAATTGTCCTCTCAGGGGTTAGAACCATATAATGAGTGCCTTCTCGCTGATATTTGACATTTCACATTTATATATCAAGTCATCAATGGATCACAGTAAATTCCAAAAATAGACCACACAAATATGCTTAACTTGTTTTTACAAAGGTGAGAGTACAAGTACAGAAGGGAGAGTCTTTTCAGTAAATGATATTGGAACAATTGGATACCCATACACAAAGCAAGGAACCTCAGTCTACACCTCATGTGTCTATAACAGTTAACTGAAAATGGATCATAAATTTCAGTGTAAAACTAAAAACTATAAAACTTTTAGAATAAAACATAAAAATCTTCATAATGTTAGGGTAGGTAAAGAGATCTTTTTTGCAGGTATAGCATAAGAGCATAATTCATAGGAGAAAAACTTGATAAATTAGATTATCAAAATTTTAAACTTTCATTCTGTGAAAGACAGGAGAATAAAAAGGTGAGATGTAAATTTGGAGAAAATTTACAGATCACATATGACAAAGAACTTGTATCCAGAATTTATAAAGAACTCTTAAAAACTCAAGCAAACAATCTAATTTAAAAATGGGCAGAAGTGAGGCTGGGGTTGTGGCTCAGTGGTGGAATGTTCACTTAGCACATGCAAGGCCCTGGGTTCGATTCTCAGCACCACATAAAAATAAATAAATAAAATAAAGGTATTGTGTCAAGTACAACTAAAAAAAAAAAAAACTGGGCAAAAGTTTTAAACAGATATTCACCAGAGTACATATGAACAGAACATAAGTACATGAAAAGATATTCAGTATCAATAGCCATTAGAGAAATGAACAGTAAAATGATGAGATCCCACATATCTATCAGAACACCTAGTTTTTTGTTGTTGTTTTTATTTCTCTTTTCTTTTTTGAAACCAGGTCTCACTGTTGTCCAGAATGTCCTTAAGTGATCCTCCCACCTCAGCCTCCTGAGTACCTGGGACTATAAGAAAGTAGTACCATACCCAGCTAATTTTTTATGACAGTACCAAGTGCTGATGAGGACACAGAACAGTTGGAATTCTCATACATAATTAACAGGAACACAAAGTGGCACAACCACTTTGGAAAACAAACTAAACATCTGTGCCACATGGTGGCTCACAGCTGTAATCCCAGTGGCTCTGGAAGCTAAGGCAGGAGGATCTCAAGTTCAAAGCCAGCCTCACCAAGAGCGAGGCACTAAGCAACTCAGTGAGACCCTGTCTCTAAATAAAATACAAAAAAAAGACTGGGGATGTGGCTCAGTGGTTGAGTACCCCTGAGTTCAATCCCTAGTACCTGCCCCCCACAAAAAAAAAACTAAATATCTTTATCACATGACCCAACAATTGTGCTCCTAGACATATTCGAAAGAGAAATGAAACTTATATCCATTCAAAAACCACTACACAAATATTTACAGCAGCTCTATTCATAATTGTCAAAAACTAGAACCAATTCCAGTGTCCTTCATTGGATGAGTAGATAAACAAACTGTGGTACAATTATACAATGAAATATAACTCAGCAATTAAAAGGAATAAATCACTGACACAAAAATTTTGTCGATCTCAAAGATATTGTTCCAAGAGAAAGAAACCAGTCTTAAAAAGTTCCATAAAGTATAATTCTATTTATATCATTCTCAAAAATGTAATGCCATAGTGTCCCAGAACAGATGAGTGGTTGCCACAAGTTTGGGATGGGGAGAGGGTATGATTACAGTGGGACAAAACTAGGGTTTTGGAGTGATATAAGTGTTGTGTATCTTGGTTGTGGAGTATCTATGTCTTGCTATATAGGTGCTAAGACTCTACATATACACACACAAGTCAGACTGTAAGTTAGTTTTAAAAGAAAAAATTCACTGGGCTGGGGGTGTAGCTTAGTGATAAGGCACTTGCCTGGCATACTCAAAGCCCTGAACTCAATTCCCTGTAACACTGACATGCACAGAGAGAGAAAGGAAAAAAAAAAAACTATTCAAAAGGCAGAAGGACTGCATTAACCCAAGAGTTCAGTACCAGCCTGAGTAACATAGCAAGACTGACTTGTTAAAAAAAAAAAAAAGGAAATATTCAAGCCAGTGATAACTGTACCTTAAACTGTGATGACCCTTTTCTTACAAAGATGGAGTCCATGTGTGTGCTTGCCTCTAGGTTACAGCATTCTGAAAGAGCAAGACAGGGGGCAGAGGAGCGGAGCCACAAGCTGCAGCAGGAGCTCGGCGGGAGGGTCAGCGCCTTGCAGCTGCAGCTGTCACAACTTCATGAGCAATGGTAGGAAAGAGCTGTGGTAGGCAGAAGCATGCTGGGGAGGACTGGGAAGGTGGCTTCCAATCTTTTTTCTCATCTCCAGGAAGAATTGGGAGCAAATAGTGTTCTACCCCAGAGTTTACCCCAGCAAACGTAGGTTTAGGATGAGATCATATATGCTAAGTGAAAAAATAATAATGAGAGAAAAGACATAGCTCTTCCCCATGTGACGAACGATATTAGAAGCAGATTCCAGGGACCCCACGCAGGACTACTCAACTGGTGAGAGAGAAGAGTCAGGATTTAAGTGGAATGTCATCTTTGACCTTGATCACCTTCTTCTGCTTCCTTCCTCCCATTTTCTTGGCTGTCTATAGGCTATCATAAGCAGAATAAATACTGAATTTTCTTGACCCTCAGGTCTCTATCTCAGGAAGAGTATCCATTCGTGTGGTGTGAATACTAGCAATCCTAGTCCTTATGAAAGTGCAGGTGACCCTTATGGAAAAGGAAACCTGACTTCACTACCTTGTTGAAGGGCTTAGTTGCTCCTGTGGAAATTCAGGTGGTTCTCCCTTCCCTATGGAGTGAATTGTGAATCTTCTATGAAAAACCTCCATTGAGACTAACTGGTTTTGTTTTGGGATAACAGTTCAAGTCTAGAGAAAGAGTTGAAATCAGAAAAAGAGCAAAGACAAGCTCTTCAGCGAGAATTACAGCATGAAAAAGACACCTCCTCTCTGCTCCGAACAGAATTACAGCAAGTAGAAGGATTAAAGAAGGTAAGGTGAAATTTCCTTGAGAGAAAAAGAGCATCCAGCAGTCCCCATGCTCCTCTGCTAAAGAGATGCTCCTGCCTACTCCTCCATGTGCCCTTTGTGTGGGAGCCAGGCCCTGTTCCAGGGTTTGTTGCTGTTCCCAACCCAACAAAGCATCTGAGGAAAAAGTACAGACAAATCATAAGTCAGTAAGCCACCAACCAAATAAACTCAGAGAATGTTAAGTGCTATGAAAAAAATAAAACAGGAGGGTTTCCTCACAGTGAGGCAGAAGATCTGGGAAGAGAACACCTGACAAGCAGAGGCTTGAATAATGAGCAAAGACAGCCCAGGAGACTTGGCAGGGTACCTTTCAGGCCAGCAATCCATTTCATTTGAGAACAATAACCATCTACTGGTGGAGAGTCAGTGGCAGATTTGCAGGAAAGAAAACTAGAGTATTGTAGGAGAGTTCAATATTTTTGAACATATGCCAGTCTGTACTTTCACCCCAGAGGTTGGCCAGCCACTCTGTCCAGAGTCAGGTCATCTCTAGGAAGCAGACTGAACCAGAGCCCAAAATAAGCCCTAGGGAAAACCTGAGGCATACATTTTCCCTGGTATCACCTCTGTCCTCTGGAGGCCCCAACTTGTTTGAAGATATGTCCTGGATCCTGAGGCTTCAGTGAGCAAGAGAAGACGGGGTGCTAGTATGGCATCACTGCCTGGTTATAGAATTGGACACCTCTCAGGAAACTACAAGGTGATCTGAAAATGTTTTCCCTAATATAGTTAGCCAGCTTCCCAGAAGTTTCTACCATTCTGGATAAAGTTAGTTCCAGCCTGGTGTACTGTGACTTGCAGAGGTCTTCCGGTTTTTTTTTTTGGGGGGGGGGGTCATACAACAGGTTCCAAAGCAGGATTGAGCCAAAAAAGTGCACTGCCTTCACCATACCTTCCAGTCACAAGGGTCCGTTGTCACCAACACAGCTTCCAGACCTAGGTTTTGTTGCATTGATGAGGTAGTAGATACTGCTATGCAGTTAGAGCCAAGAGGTTCTCTTGGTTGCCATTAGAAAGTGTCTTAAGTTGCTGCAGAAGGGAAAGATTCTGCAGGACTCAGAGGGGATGAGGGGGGAAGTAGAGGATAAGAGGGGACCTTTAGAAAGTTATGCTGCATCACAAAACATATTCCTCCTCAAAATATTTTGGTCTGTATTTGAAATACCTCCTCCACCCATTCCCTAACAAAAGAAACAATGTGTCTGACATCACCAATAAGCCTCAGGATGCCTTTGAGCCCTTGTTAGGTTGTAGGTTCCCAAAGTACAGGGGAGCATGTCTGGGGGAGCTGCTCACTGCTTGGTCTAAGTCTCATTGTTGTTCCCATCAGCCCGAAAACCCTGTGTCTCCATTCTGGCCTTGCCAGGTGTGCTGGTCCCAGATCACAGTCTGTGTCCCCCATTGAGCTTCCCTCCCTCACACAGCTTTTCATACAGTCTTAAGTGGACTCAAACTTGGTATTCTCCTACCTCAGCCTCAAGCTGCTGGCATTACAGGTATATAACCACTGCACCCAGCACCTTCATATAGTTTTGTATAAGACTCATCTATATACTTTTTGAAATAACTGCTTTTAAAATATCTGTCTTGGGCTGGGGATATACCTCAGTTGGTAGAGTGCTTGCCTCGCATGCACAAAGCCCTGGTTTCAATACCCAGCACCACCAAATAAACAAATATCTGTCTTTAATAGAAGCCCAGGCAAAGCCTTACTTGCCTTGTAAGGATAATTGTTTTTAATATGGTTATTCTCTGTCCCATGTCCCTGTCCCCAGCTGAGAGCCCCTACAATAGCACTCACTTTTCAGCTTCCCATTCTTAATAAGCGGGTGAAAAATAATCCACTAATGTTTTAAATGACAATAATGCAACAAACCACATTTGCTCTTGCAAGATTTTCTGATATAGCCACATGTGGTGGCACACATCTGTAATTTCAGCTACTGCAGAGGCTGAGGCAGCGGGATCGCAAGTTCAAAGCCAGCCTGGGCAACTTAGCAAGACCCTGTCTCAAAATAAAGTGAAAAGGGCTGTTGGTGTAGCTCAGTGGTGGGGTATTTACTTAGCACAAAAGCCTGGGTACAATCTCCAGGCACCCAAAAAAAAAAAAAAATCTGATCATCTTGTTGATCTGGCTACTAAATCAAGTGGTGTGCAGTGACAATGTGATTCTATATCAGACCTGGCTTATCCATTTTAGGAGCTGCGAGAACTCCAAGAGGAGAAGGTAGAGTTACAGAAGGTCTGTGATGAGCAAGAACAAGCCCTCCAGGAAATGGGACTGCACCTCAGCCAGTAAGAATCCTGATTCCCCCACCTTCCCCTGGTGTGCAGGGCTGGAGGCTGGGTCCAGCAGGCTTGCTATAGCCTCTCCATTAGAAGTATCACACAAGTCCAGTCTGCCCACCTCACCCAAACCTATTTCCTGTTGTTAGAAGGAGGCAGGGCTATTCAGGAGGCCTGCCTGCTTTCAAGGGTGACCTCCTAGGAAGTCAGGCCTCTAGGGGATCAAGCCCTGATATCAACTATGGGGATTTTAATCAGCTATTGATTAATTTATTGTGAATATTCTTTTCTATTGACCAGAACACTCATGTTCACAAACTTAACATCTAGGTCCTAAGGATGATGCTGGGTCAACTTACAGTCAGGCCAGAGTGAACAGGGGTGGTTTAAGAAAGACTGCCATGCAGCCAGCACACTGGCCAGCCCTGCCCACCTGCCTTTTCTGGGAGTTGACACTTGGATCCACCAGAGGCTCTTTTCTGCCAGGTTCTGATGAAGCACCGACCTTGGTAGCCTTGACAGGGTAACCAGTGTCCCAGTGTCCCAGTCTGGATAGATTGCTCTGCACACGTGGCCCTGGAAATAGGTCACACTGCAGATTTTAGACCTTATCCATTTCTACAATAATTCAATTTTCAAAGAGTGGGTAGATAAGTTATTTCTTCTTATGGGTTAAGTCTCTCTTGGTTGCAAGTGATAGAAATCCAACTCAAACTGGCTTAAAAAAAAAAAATCAGGAGTCAGTCCACCTCCTACCTCTGCTGTCCTATTATATACCTCACGGGTGTGCCTGGCCCCCACAGGGGCAAGATAGTACCCAATGGGACCACTTATCAGAGGAAGTTCTTCTTTCTGCATAGCTCCCAGAGACCTGAGTAGTTTACTTTCTGCTCTCCAAAGTCTTGGACTATCACTTAACACAAGTGCCATGACCATAGAGATAGGGGCCTGGTAACCAGCATAGCTTGGGCTGAGGTGTTATGTGGCCATCACAGGTTCATGGATGGGAACGAAAATTAGAATAAGCTAGAAACACTCATGTTGCATGTGGGTGTGAACAAACTTGGAATTTTTTTCCTTCTCAGTATGAAAAGGTCAAAAAGTCTTTTTTTTTTTTTTTTTTTTTGTACCAGGGATTGAACTCAGGAGCACTCAACAACTGAGCCACATTCCCAGCCCTATTTTGTATTTATTATATAGAGACAAAGAGTCTTACTGAGTTGCTTAGAGCCTCACCATTGCTTAGGCTGTCTTTGAACTCACAATCCTCCCATCTCAGCCTCCCAAGCCATTGTGATTTCAGGCATGTGCCCAGCAAAGGTCTTCCATTTTTTAAGAAAAATAAGAGGCATGGTGGCACACACTTGTATTCCCAGCTGCTCAGGGGGCTGAAACAGGATTACAAGTGCAAGGCCAGCTTCAGCAACTTAGCAAGACCTCATCTCAAAATTTAAAAAATACAAGGGGATAGGAATGTAACTTAGTAGTAGAGTGCCCTTGGTTTTATTCACCAGTATAGTAAAAAATAAAAATAAAAGACAGGTCTGGTGGGAATATATTCTGTATATTCCTACATGCAGATGAAGATGCTGCCTATTCTCCATCCTCACCCACCGACTGTGAGTGAGGGCTTAGACAAGTTTAGGGCTGCTGCTTAGCCCCCTCCCACCCTCATCCCTGCCATCTTCTGGGGCTGAGTGTCCTGCAGTGCTCTCATCTGGCTGGGTAATCATCTTTCTCTGGCCTCTGCCCCACTGTGGGCAGCTCCTTGAGAAATGGCAGAGCCAAATGTCTATCCCTGTTTTCCAGTCACAGGCCAGTTCTTCAGGCACCTCAGGAACACTCACCAGAAGCAGACTTGGAACTTTGGGATGGCCAGAGCAGGCCACTTGGGTTTGCAGCCAGGAGCATGCACTATGCTTCCTCCTACCTGTCCTCTCACACTAGACAAACTCAAGGTACAGCTAGAATTTACCCTTCTAAGAGCCAGAGACCTCAAAAATGTCAGTGGTCTTTTATCTTGGAAATGTCCCAGTCACCATGCTGCTCACAGCTGAGTTCTGTAGCTGTTGCAAGGTCAGTCACGAGCAACCCAGACAGGACCATCTAAGCTGTCTCCCCTTGTCCTTTCTCCCTCCTGCAAGCCAGTACCAGGTGCCAGAAGAGGAAAAACCTGTTCTCAGACCCCACTATCAGCTAAGAAAGTTCCTGTATCTTGGCGACATTTGGGTGCTTCCTGAGTTGTGTTTTCCAGAATTCTTGTGTGTTCAGACTGCCATCATGACCTAATTTGCCAAAGCCTGTCCATCTGGACGGTCTCGGTCTCTGGTCTCTGATCCTGTCAGCGTGCTGGCCTATTTCTGCAACTGAATAGGGGAGGGAAGGAGCTATCTGCAGGATCAATAGTGAATGCCTGATGCTATTTTCTAATCCCTCATTTAGCAATCTGGCCTGTTTCCCCCAGAGACCTGCCATTTTGACAGTCTAATCTAATGTCAATTTAAATTGATCTCAGCTTTTAAGAAAGGCTCAGACTTCCCCCAAACTGCAGATGCATAGTTTGATTTTATTTGATTTAGTTCTGCCAATTTAGACCATGTTCAGTCCTGTCTCTTATGTGAACAACTAAATAATTATTCCTAACAACAGAGTGGAGAATGAATGAAGCAAGAACAAATGACCAGCCGGGTGTGGTCATTTATAAGCCTGTAATTCCAGCAACTTGGGAGGCCAAAATAGGAGGACTGCAAGTTCAAGGCTGGCCTGGACAACTTGGAGACCCTGTCTCAATTTTTTTTTTTTTTTTTTTTTTTTTTTGTGTGTGTGTCAGGGGTAGGGGTTGCTGGGGATTGAATCCAGGGCCTTGTTAATGTTAGACAAGCAATCTACCAACCAAGCTATCTCCCCAGCCCCAGCCCTCCTGTCTCAAAATTTTAAAAAAAAAAAGGAGGCCAGAGGTATAGCTCAATGGTTAAGTGCCCTTGAATTAAATCCTCAGTTCCAAGCCAGAAACCTGGGCTTCTATGAGTCTATAAGGTCATTATCAATTTTTAAATGATTGGAACCACTTTAAAATCTTTTCAAATCCTTGCAGGCTATAGTCTGTTCTTGGTCCAGATTTGATTCCAAGCTCAGCCTCAGAGTGTTTCATTTTATTTACACATAAGCCAGTGTGATGAGGTGACTGGGATGACACTTCTTAGTCTTAGTGTTTTCACAGAGCCCACAGTCACTGCAGTTAGTTTTGTTAAAATTCGAGAACCTCTCATTGCTACAAAATTATCTCTTTTTTGCCCTCCAGGTCCAAGCTGAAGATGGAAGACATAAAAGAAGTAAATAAGGCACTTAAGGTATTAGATTATTAATGTTATTAGCATAAGAATCACTACTCATTGCCATGAGTATGTGCATATATGTGTACCCCAATCGGATGAGAATGCGGTTGAGGCAGTGGAGGTGAAGACAAGAGTTTCATGTCACTTGACAGTGGCAATGACTGACAAGTGGACAAGTGTGAGCTGGAACCTAGATCTTCTGATTGCAGTTCCTGTGCCATCAGCTGTACCTTTAAAATAGGCCTAGATGACAGGTACCCCAGAGGAAGGAAAATGTAGAAGGAAGAAAGCTGGAATTTTTTTTTTCCCCCAGATTAAGAACCAGAGATCATGATATAGGCCCCACTGCAGAGCACCATGTCACTTCCAGGAACTTTAAACTAAATCCTGAGTTGTTTCTGGACAACTGAAAGGTTCTAGATAATTCTGGGGAAGGCAGATCATGCAACATACCACTTAAGAACAGAAACAAGCAGGGAATCCATGTGTGTGCTAGCTGTGGAGAACGGGAGCAGAGGCAAACTTTCTAGGCTTGCCATCGCTCCCAGGGCAGGCAGCTCTGCAGCGTGGCCTCCAACACAGGCTATTCAAAGCAGGGCAGCCTCCCTGTTTGCAGGAGCTTTTCTGACTCCATTCTGCTTTGGCAGCAGTGCCAAAGCAGTCCTCCTCCATCTGTCACCCTTTGTGTGTCCAGAACAGAGACTCTCAACATTGCTGTATCTGACTTCTCATGTACAATAGTAGGTCAGAAGCAAAAACTGTCACAGCAACTAACAGCAGTATGAACTTCTTTGTAACGTAAGTTTACTTTGTCCCCAGGGCTGGGGATGTGGCTTAGTGGTACAACACTCAATTGTGTATGAAGCCTTGAGTTCCATCCCCAGCACAAGGGAACAAAACAAAATCAACCCTCCCTTACAGACTGAAAATTCCTTGGCTGTAATTTCTATAAGACACCTGCCTTTATATCCCCCACCATATGTAGCAGTGTACAGCAGTGACAGTTTAACTATTTAGAGGGAAGATAAAATCATAGAACAGGACCCTGGAGCCACTTAGAGCTCTTTTGAGGTGGGATGCATCCTGGGCACACATTTGGTAGCCCCAAGGGCCTGCTTTTATGTCCAACAGATACTAAAGGGCCAGAAAAGTGCATCATTTCTGACCCCAGTCCCTAAGGATGAATAAAAGACATGTCCTGTTTTCCCAGATAAAGTCCTCCAAAATTCATCTTTCAAAGCCCCAGATGCCTCCTCTACAACTGAGCTAAGCTGCTTCCCAGGGCTGAGGGTGGGGGTTGGGCATTCATGAGGACATGCTGCACATCTCCCCAGGGACCCATGTCACCAGTTGTCCTGGTCCCACTCAGACATTACCCGTCTTCCTTCTGTTAGTTCTGGATAGTGTCTCAGGCAGGGCGTAAGAGAAGCAAGCACCAGAAACTGACTCTGGTGATGTCAGCCAAAGGGATTTATTGAAAGGGCAAGGGAGAGTAACAGGATGCTAGAGAATCTTTTAAGGCCCAGTGGGAGGCAGACCAGAAGGCTGAGAGGGCAGGCACAGTGAATGACAACTGCAGTCATAGCAGTTCCCTACATTACAGCTTGTATGAGGCCACATCTGGCAGGAAAGCAGCAGTGCCTCACAAGGAAACCAGATGTGATTAGGGAGGGACAGTGGATTCAGCCAAACACAGGTGATTTCTCTCCCATCAGAGGCCAAGACATAAAATGGAATTCCAGGGTTTTCTTTCTCCTCAGGGTCATACTTGGCTGAAAGATGACGAAGCAACACACTGTAAGCAGTGTGAAAAAGAGTTCTCCATTTCCCGGAGGAAGGTATGTAGGGGTGAGTTGTCACCCACTGAGATTCCCCTTTCCTCTAGTTCCTTGTCAAACCGGGTGTTGAATGTGGTCACACTCATTGGTCTGCAAATGGGCAATCCTCCCCCCAACGTATCTATGCAACTGGCTGTCCAGCCTGGCTCCCCCCACTTTTGGGGACCCTGGCCAGTACAGGCCCCTCATCACCCATTCTTTTCATGACATAGCTGCTGTAGGGAAGTACACCATTGCAAATTTTCTGTGTCCAACAGGACCAAAGTCTGGCCAAACAGAATTCACAGGAAGACACCAAAAACTCACTGGGGCCCCAGTCAGGGCACTTGCCCCAGGTAAATCTGTCTGTTTGCATAGCCACCTCCAGGATCTAGTTAGACTCCTAGGCCCTCCTCCTTTGGTCCAGGATACAAGGGGTCTTGAGCAGCCTCAGCAAAACCAGTTGGGCAGAGACAAGCTGAGTATGGAAAAGCAAACAAAGCAACACTGGGAATTTAAGGGCAAGTCCTGTCCCACTGCCACTACCAACCCTGTCCACACACCTTTGGGTTCCATGTCCACATCTGCTCCTATTAATATCCTTTGGGAAAGAAAAAGCCAGAGTTCTTGCCAGTGCCGGAGAGTAGGTTCAGAGCTGGAGATACCCCTCTTGAGGCTGCCTTTTCGATCATGTCTGTCTACAGTGCAGGCCTACTGGCCCCAGGTGAGTGGTTTGGTTCAAGGACTGGGTCTAGCCTAACAAGTCTGTAGAGCCAGGAGGAGCAGAGGATGCCCACTCTGCCCACCTGGTGTGTGTCACATTCTCAAGGAGCCCAAGCACCTAAGAGGTTCATGGCAACAATTTTTAGAGTGACTCCCTAGCGCCCCAGGAAGGCTGACTGGGTCACCACTCTGGAATGCCCAGGATCTCCATAACACTGGGATTGCTAGACAGTGTTCACTGTGGGGAGGGACCTCAATGTATTAGGGTGGGTATGCAGATCACATCTCCCTAGGGGGTCTGTGACTACCTTTTTCCTGTCCTCTAGCACCACTGCCGGAACTGTGGGCACATATTCTGCAACACCTGCTCCAGCAACGAGTTGGCCCTGCCCTCCTACCCAAAGCCAGTTCGAGTGTGTGACAACTGCCACACATTGCTGCTGCAGCGCTGCTCATCCACTGCCTCCTGAGGCCTGGCCAGCCACCTTCAAGAGCCTCAGCGTGGAGGGCAGCCTCAGGTACAGTGCCAAACTCTGAGTCTCCAGGGAACACCAGAGGCTTGGGAAGTTTGTTTCCCAAGAAAATCAGAGAATGAGATCTCCACTTGGTGGCTGTTGCTCCAGAAGACCGTGTGCCAAGTGGCAGTTGAGCACCTAGTATGAACTAACTGCTGGACTGAAACTCTTCCATCTGCTTTGTTCCATCACTGACTTTGGTCCATATGTAAACATGATTTCCCTGTCATTTTTCACTTCTCAAATTCATCCTTTTTTATAGCAGTTGTACTCTAGTATGCAATCAGTTTTTCTCCTCCAAAACTTTTATTTGTGCAATGCTTCATAGCACAAAGCATCTGTCCTTGTGCTTTGTCTGCTTTAAGAGATTTGCTCTTCCATGCCCTTGTGAATACCTCTTGTTGGCCATGCAATAAAGTCATTTATTTTTCCCTGGTGTGAACAAAAAGCAAGTTTGTGTCAACTGTACAGAAGCCTGGGGCACCCTGCCCTCCAGCTTGCTCTTAGGGTTCTGAGCCATGAGGTCCACAGCCAGGAGAGCAAGGTTTTAGGTGAAGATGCTTTTGAGTGGGCATTGCACAAGTTGGGGCTATGGCCTTAAGCTTGTCATCAAAGCTCAAGTCATTTATTTATAGAGGTGCTGCTTAATTTACAATGGGGCTATGTCCAGATAAGTCAAAATAGTATACCTAACCTGTCAAACATCATAGCCTGCCTGCAATATGCACTTACAGTTGAGCACTCATCTAACACAAAGCTTGTTTTATATAAAGCATGTGATTTATTGGAAAACTCTAGTTTTGGGGTACTTCAACACCAGTGAAAGCTGAAAAATGACCCAAGCTGAACCATCTTAAATCGGGACCATCTGTTTATGGGAGTGGATAAATGATAGATGGAAGAACCTGTGGAAAAAGTACCTGCCACACATTGTTTTTTAATTTCATAAACAGTGTGAAAGCCAGGTGTGGTGGTACACACCTGGAATCCCAGCAGCTCAGGAGGCCAACACAGGAGGATCGCAAGTTCAAAGCCAGCCTCAGCAAAAAAAAAAAAAAAAGCAAGGGGCTTAAACTCACTGAGACCCTGTCTCTAAAATGTACCCCACACACACACCCAAAAAAGCAGTGAGTACACTGTGCCTAGTGGCCCACTCCTATAATACAGCAACTCCATCGACTGGCAGGACAACAAATTCAAGGCCAGCTTTAGAAAGTTAATGGAACCCTTCCTCAAAAAAAGACTTGGGCAAGAGTTGAGGGTGAGGCATTTATTTTCAAAGGACTGGGGGCCGCATGCAGTAGTACAAGCCTGTAATCCCAGTGGCTTGGGAGGCTAAGGCAGGAGGATCACAAGTTCAAAGCCAGCCTCAGCACTTAGGGTCTCACTGAGTTGCTTAAGGCCTCACTATCTCTAAATCAAATACAAAATAGGGCTGGGGATGTGGCTCAGTGATAGAATGCCCCTGAGGTTTAATCCCTAGTACCCCACCACCACCCCAAAAAAAGACCTGGAATGTAGCTCAGTGGTAGAGAACTGCTGGGTTCCAGCCTCATTAACCCCCCTGCCCCCACCCCCACCAAAAAAATGCTAGGGCAGGTGCTGTTTTTGGACTGTTCTCTGACAAGTCAGTCCAATCTAGGTCTTGGGCTTCCAACCTTCTAGACTGACACCTTGCTTTTCTAAAACCCCATGCTTTCACTTCCCATAGTTCCTTAGCTTGATATTATCTGTACCAGCCCTGCCATAGTAGAACCCAACACTGGCTGTCTTTCCTTGGGCTTTTCCTGCAGAAAGTTCACCTACAGCCTCTGTCAGTCCTGACTGACACTTCTATAGTACTGTCAAACCAAACTCCACATTTATTGCTCCCTTCAACATCTATCTTACAGATGGAAAAATGTGGGAGGGTCAGAAATTTAGGCCCCAGGATTTACCCAGGGCCCTATAGCACAGAACTGCATAGCAAGACCTCAAAACTAGATCTGCCCCACATTAAAGCCACATTCATTCCACACTGTAGGCTTTTTTTTTTTAAGGCATTTTAATTAATTGCTTGTGGAAATATGAAGCTACTTTGGAAGACAGTTTGGAGATTTTTTAAGAATTTAACCTTTATTTTTCATGTGGTGCCAAGGAGTAAACCCAGTGACTCACCTGTATTAGGCAAGCACTCAACCACTGAGCTACAACCCCAACCTGTGTTTTCAAACCCTATTATAGAACCACATGGCATCACAATAGGCTACATATATAAATACAAAGCACCTGTTAACCCCACACTGGGCCCAATTTTCAGGAAAAGTTTACATCCCCAAACTGTTCTGGTACCATTTATCTGTACCTTTATTTTCAGTGCACCCAAACTGAACTTTCAGGGAGCTTTAGGCAAGTCACTTCACTTCTGAGCATTAGGTCTCATCTGCACACACAGAAAAGGAAGGAAAATAATACTTTCCTACTTCAACACTGCTCCGAAAGTTTAATAAAAAAATTTTATATGAAAATTCCCACTATTATGTCTGATATTTCACCCAACCTTGACAATGGACACAGGTCTAAAGGATACAAACACTTAGCTGTCTCGGTGGTCAAAATAACATACTCAGAATTGAAATATACATCTGAACTCTGGAACCTGCTAAGTCCCTGGTTTGGCACCACTCATCCCAACAAGAGGGCCAGCCAAGTAGTGCCTCTAAAGTATGGACATGGCAGGGGCAGGGGTCAGGGGTGGGATGCACTCATGTCTGGTTTAAAATGCAGATTCTTAAGACTAGGGGTATAGAAGAGTGATATAGCTATTGCCTAGTATTCATTTCAAATCCCAATACTGAAGGAAAAAAAAAAAAGATTCTATAGTCATTGCAAGGTTCCAGATGAGGGACTGATTCATGAAGCACAGGACTCAAGAGCCATAATGATTCTTAACCTCATTTTTAAAATCCCAGTGCCTAGGCCAGACTGGCCTAAACTTGCAATCCTCCTCAACTAAATTGGTGGGATTACAGGCTATGTGCCACCATGCTCTAGCCAGGCCAAGTGTCTCAATAAAGATGTTTCTTATTCCGAGCACTGTTACCCAAAGGATCCAGAGAAGGAATTCAAGGCTCAAAGTTCTTGGTTGTAGACTAACTTACCAAGATCACAAGGGCAGCATCAAGTTTAGCAAATTATGACATTATAGTGTCAACTCCTAATACTGCCTGGCCTGAAAATTATCTCTAGGCCTGTTTAAGATAAAAACTACATGATATATTGTAGGCATTTCCATCCACTAGTGTGGAAGTGCATCCTCCTCCCAGCAGGGCATACAACCAAGTGACACCTGCAGAACCCTCCATGTAAGTCTTCTATGTACAATGCTGCCAAGGAAAATAAGAAATGAACAAAACACTTTTCCAAGTCTATTCACTGTACAGTAACAAGTTTAAAAACCTTCAGGATGGGCATGGTAATAATTTAACAGCTTTAAAGGCCATAAGCCCACCCACCACATCACTGCAACCTAAATTCTCTAATGTTAATACCATTTAAATAAGTAATGTTTCCCACAGGACCTTATACATCTACCAAAGAGCTTCCTTGGTCTGTTTTATCTCCAAGAACTGCCTTAACTTATGTCTAGGTGTTGTGTCCAACTGCAACTGAAAAATAAAATATTTTTTTAAAAAATCATTTGAACTTGAGCAACCAAAACATGCATTTCAGTGTATGAAATTAAAGCTAACTATGTGCACACCAAGAAGCACTTTATTTTAATTGTTTTGCAAGGCAATGGGAGTTTTGCTCCCAAATAGACTTTAAGAATTAAGCAAAAATGTAAAGCTGAAAACTGCAATTTCAGACAGTGAAGGATCTGCAGTTATAGCTCAGTGTTAGGTACCGTACTTGCCTAGTTTGTGTTCGATCCTCAACACCACATAAGAATGAAGGTATTGTGTCCATATACAACTAAAAAAAACGTCTGTGAGCTGGGTATGCAGCTCAGTGGCAGAGTGCTTGCCTTTTATGGGTGAGGCCCCAGGGTTCACCAGAACAAAAACCATCTTATGACCTTTTAGAAGACAACCTATATACAAAATTCAAAAAATGCAATCAGAGTGGGGAGGGCAGCTTCCAGCCACCCCCTTGCTTCTGGAATTTTTTGTAGCCATGCCTGAAGGCCTCCCAGACATGCAGGCCATGCAGTGAGCTCCCCTTTGTTTTATGCAAGTGCTTACAAGTTATAAGCAGCTCAGATCAGGTCCTGTGCAGCCAGGCCAAACCATACAGCTCTTCCATGGACCCCAAAGCCAAGTTTACCTGCAGTTGCACTGAAGGGAATTGAAGTCTGAAGACATCTAACAACAGCCTCAACTGCCGAGCCTCTCTGCCAGTCAGATACGAGGACCTACGCCCCAGGCAGGAATAGAGCACCAAGAAACAGTCCACATGACACTGAAGCACAGACAAGACAAAGTGCAGTTTTTAAAAGGAAGATTTATTTGACAAGTTTCACTTAGCGCAATACACCTAAAAGGAAATCACAATACAATGAAGATTTAAATCAAGGCCTCAGAATTTCATACAAACACCAAGACCGAAATCCTAAAGTATTGGTATTGCGTCTCAAATTTTCCCCATTAACTTAAAAAAAAAAAATGCTTAAAACTTACGTGCCTTACAGGTTATTAAATGAAACTAGAATTAACAAACATGCCAAAATGTTTCACTTTTAATTGTAGACACAGCTCCTATATTGAGTTTTACAAAAAGCATGTCTTTCAACATGCATCCAAACAGTGTTCAATGTAATATGGTATAAGAGCAACATTTAACATAATTCAACTGCTTTAACCTAAATACGCTTACTGCTTAAGTACATCCTACAATATAACTAACTTGAGAAAAGCTGAAAATTGTTTAACAGTTATAGGTTACTCATCTTTGCTGTTAACATCCTGGATGACTGCTGTGTTCAAAAATACTGAACCTTAAATCTTTCAAATAATCCTGATTCCCACATATAGAGTAAGCATAAGTCACAAGCTTGCATTGCAAAAACTGTTAAACTGAAGTTTTGTTTTTTCTTTAAAAAAAAAGTTGACCAAGAGTCAGTGATCAGGATCAATTACATTCCCCATCCACCACTCATACTGGACATGCTAGACATCCCTCCCATTCCGTTCACGCCCATAGATGCACGGCTTCCACTATTGTAGTAGCTGCTGTTCATTGCTCCTTGGCTACCTGCAAAGAGATCAATTTGACAAGTTAGAAGTAGTGTCAGACACTCAGTCAAATAAAATAATGCATTCCAAGAAAAAATTTAAAATGTATACGAGTACAAATGGCTGCTGTCCAAGTGGCGAGAAGCATGTTTGGGAAAGGGGAATCCCGACTCCAAACAAGTCTCAATTAACCCCTTTTCTCTGCAGTACCAACTTGCCAGACTCTTGTGCTACCATTTAAATGGATTCTTCAGGATCAACGTGGAAAATTAAGTTTAAAGGAAAACTAGTGTTTTTCAAAAATTGCAAAATTACTTCATGTTTTTAAAGCTAAGCAAGGCATTAAAAAAAAAAAATTTACCATAACAATCACATTGTGTTCTTCGAATGGCATGTATGAATAGGGAGCACAGGGGATGTCTCTTGCTTTTCCTATTCATAGTGGGCAGGAAGTGAGAGGACAAAGTTGGACTAAAGGCAACTCACTGTGCCCAAAATGGCAGCCTCCATGGAGTTAAGTCAGAGCCATTGACTGCTATAGAAATAGTGTTATTACAACATATCAGTATTTGCTATGGGAATTTAAATTATATTTTTTGAGAAAATATTTACCTATGCAATGTTTGATTGAAAATCACTGGAGTTTTCCTGTAAAACTTGGTCTGCAAAAGGATTTTGTAGGGTAAGACTATAATACCAAAATCACCATTCTTTAGACCAATTGAAAAAAAAATTAATAAAACCATCTCTATGTTAACTGACTAGTAAATAACGGTCCTAAACCCAACCACCATTCTACTATTTAAAAATCTCCCTCCATCAAAAATTGATTTAACCAAAAGACAGAAAAAGTGTACTATTCTAATGTTTTAATAAATGAAGGCATGGTTTCTGGCTCGACAGTATTTCAAAGTTGCAATCACTAATTTTTAATAAATTCATAGAACATTTCCCCCGCCCAATGATTGTTTCTGAAAATTAAGCTATTAAGAACAATTAGGATCAAAAGCATACATTTAATAACCCAATCTCACCAAAAAAAAAAACCTGCATAATTTCCCAACTAAAGAAACCTACCTAAAACTTTATTTTAGGTATATAAAAAAACATGCTTACCATATCCACTCATGCTGCTCTGGCCTCCATAGCCTCCTCCATAACCACCACTCAGCTGCTGGCTAGCTGGGCCACCATAACTGGACTGGTTTGCTGTTAAGTTAAGAGAACATTAGAGCTTTGTTCCTTATGTAATGTGGTACCTGGTGGTACCGAGCTTGTAATTCTATATCTATGATTTTCCAGTCTTCATCTTATATTACTAACCCTGTCTCCTTCTGTCTATTGTCTATTTACCAGATTAACTCTTCTATTCATCATTGACCTAGTCAAATATTTATGAAACAAATGGTTAACAGCAGCATACACATCAGCAGGACTAAATCCACGATTCCTTAAGCAGAGGCATTTTGTGAACATCTCATGAAACTGCTTGACTGGATTTAATGGGGTTTCCCCCTTAGCTTGTTACGTTTAAGTATGTCAATACACAGGTATCACTGAACACCTAATTATCCCCAGCTAATTATGCCCCCAAATTAATTATTTTAATCCTGTTTTTACTATTTTATTTTAGATGTAAGCTTCATACTCTAATAATTTAGCTGCATTCTACATTTCCCCCCAAAGTACTTAAATCTAATTTGAATTATCTATCCTGAGCAGTTGATTCAACTCAAAATTTACATAGTAATTAATACAGTAATTACAAAATTCATTTAAAGTAATAAACTGCTTTCTTTGCCTAACTTAAATTGTTATGCTAACTTAATTACACTAAACTTAAATATTATGCTACACTTATTAATTATGCTATACTTATTTATAGATTAACTTAACTTACAATAATCGACTTATACAGATATTTTGGTTTTTAAAAAAACTAACGATATTTACACAAGCCCATGCCTCCCATCATTTGGCTACCATAAGCACCACCGCTTGCTCCTGCTGTAGAATTCAAGAAGAGTTCTACATATCTGTGTTCTGAAATGAGAGAAAAGGTATACAAGGTTAGCTTAAAAAAAGGACACTAAAGTGATATTTACACAAACCCATGCCTCCTAGCATTTGGCTACCGTAAGCACCACCGCTTGCTCCTGCTGTAGAATTCAAGAAGAGTTCTACATATCTGTGTTCTGAAATGAGAGAAAAGAAAGTTTGAAAATGTTTGTTGGTGAAAGAAAACAAGATAAACACTAAGTTCTTTAACAAGTAGATCTGTGAACTTCAAACACTTTTGGTAAAAAAAAAAAAAAAAGTCTAGCTGCTTCTCTGATGTTTGTAGAAACTTGTCTTTAAACATTCATCTAAATTGTCAATTAAAAACAAACTTCAAGATATGTTCATAACAAATCTCCTTCAGTCATAACTAATTTTAAAACCCACAAATTTCCAACATATCCAAACCCACTATTCTATTTCTCTACCTTAAAACGTTCACAACCACCTAAGTGTCCCCAAGTGATTAATTCAGACTTACGCATATTTGCTTTGTCTTTTGACATAGCTGCCACAGCATCTTCATGAGTAGCAAACTCAACATCTGCTTCACCAGTTACTCTGCCATCAGGACCAATCTCAATGTGTACTCTCACAGGATTGAGTGGTGAAAAAAACTAAAACGACATTTCAAAGAAATCAAGTCAATTTGCTACTATTATGAAAAACTAACTTGTAAACCCAATTTTCATCGAGTAGAATAAGGACCAAGTTTTTACTGTCATACTAAATATCTGACTTGTGAATTCATCTTGTACTTACATTATAAATGTCATTCTCAGTAGCTCTGTAAGGTAATCCCCGCATGTGTACACAATGCCCTGTTGTGCTCTGGAAGGTAGAACCACCATCCCCATATCTGTGATCAGACATTCCTGAAAAACAGTAATTGAGGTCTAGATGGACAAGAGTGTAATACTCCTCAGCTGAGAAATTCAATTCTTACCTTACCTCTTCCAAATCTATCTGACCCAAATCCATAGCCATCATTATAGCCATTATAATCATCATAGCCTCCATAGCCTGAAAGACAAAAAGTACAATTAATCAAATGAAAATACCTAGACAAACAAGGAACAAACTGGTCCCACCTTGCACATCATCACATACCTCCACCATAAGCACCACGCCTCATCCTCTCAAAGCCAGCTCCTCTGCCAATGCTGTTATACCCTCTGCCAGCCCCAGGTCTGTCATAGGGACCTGGCCGCTGCATGGCCATAAGCTTTCTTGGCGGATCATAATGAGTTCTAACTTCAGCTCGACTGCTCTTAAATATTTCGATATACCTAAAGCAGTGTTCAAGAGGGAGGGGAATGGGGAGGGGAGAGAAAACATTAGTTCATTTCATACAGGTGTTTAGCTATACAAGAAAACAATCTAGTCATAGCCATGAAACTGACTAATATTTAAAGCCAGATTTCTTATATTTGCATAGGCAATGACCAGAAATTCACTCAATAATATTACTTTAAATGTAAAATTTACAGGGAAAAAACTCCTCTGAGGCAGAGCCCAACCTTAGGGGTAGAGAGGAGTACTATAAATAAATGATTTAGGAGGGAAATAATTCCACTCAACTTTCAACACATTTCAACTCAAATCCATTGGCAGTATGTATAGCAAGTGGGCTAAAAGGCCAGCCTCCACCAACAATCTAGCCCACACTACACATTTCCTCTCGCCAATATATACCCCAGCCTATGCTTTTAGTAGGAATCAGCATAGGTAAGCGCATGCTTCAATGAAAAATAGTCACAAGCAGAGAGAATAAAACCTTTTGTGACAATTTCTTGAAAGCTATGCTTATTAATACATATGCAGAATATTTATACAGCAAGAAAAAGTTTGTTGCATTTCAACTTTAAAAACAAGATCAGAAAGTATCACATTTTCTTATGGTAATATTAATTTACTAGGTGGGTGTTATTACAGCTAAAGCCAGGTTTGCATTAATTTTTAAAGCCATAGTCTCTCAACTCCATTGACTAGGGTTAATATGAGTCTCACAAAAATCACATAGCAGACCAAATTAACTAGGGCCAATTTTAAAACCTCAAATTTATTTAAAAGCAATATAGGGCGCTGACTAGCAAAAGTCTGAACATGGCAAAATATCAATTAACTGGGAATAGGAAATAGATCATTTCCTCCTGTTAAGCAGAGAGAATATGGATTTAATTGTTTACCATAAGAAAAGTGACATATCCAACCAACCATCCATCCCCACCTGTGCCCTATTCTTTCCTTGTGTTTCTTTAGAGCCTTTTCAGCTATTTCCTGTGAAGCAAACTGCACGAAGGCCTCCCCCGTACTCCTCCCCTGGAAGTCCACCGGCAATGTTATCCCATTTGGCACGATTTCCAACCCTTCAACCCAAGGACAAATAACCCCAGTAGGGGGGCAATATTAACATCACAAGCCCAGAAATGATTCTTCTTATAGCTTTAAATAAACCAGAATTTTAACTTTAGGTGAATGGTATGTTTTCAACAAGTATTCTTTTAAATATGCATTGCAATAATATGAAGTTCCACTATTACAAAGTATAACTCAATTCTTAACACACCCCATGGTACAGTATGAATGTATTAAAAAAAAAAAAACTGCTGCTCCACACAAGGTGCATTAAGAATTCAACAATTAAAAACACTCTTATCTATGCAATGTTGAAAAGTATACAAGAATTTAATATAATTTTCAAGCATTAAAATAACAGTTTTACTAAATTCAAGACACACCTTTTACCTCATTTTATATTTCAATGCTTTAAATTATTGGAACTTCAAAAAAATTTTTTTTACAAGTACACATTTAAACATTTCATAAAAATTGAAACATTACTTAAATCACATAATTGACAAACATACAATCTAAACTTTCAACAAACAACTATCTACACAGCACAATCATGCACTCTTATGCTCTAACAGTAGTATGATTCACTTCTGGAAATTCCGTCTATGAAAAATCCTTTCCGTGGATACATTCCCAAGCTTACAAAAAGGGCTTAAAGCACTTTCCTAGAAGATATGAAATTATGTTCATTTTTAACGTTGACAGATACATTCAATTCTCACCAATTTAGATAAAACAAAACAGACTTGATTTCAGAAATTCTGACATTAGGACTTGATACATATCTGAGTCAAAACTTTAACACATCCTACACTAAACCATGAAAGGATTTCTTGCTCTTAAATTCAATTTTATTATATCAAGAATATTAATAGTATTTAAAACATTATGAACTAATATTCTGCTAAACATGCAATCTTATCAGCTCTTCAGCATAAAAACATTCAAATACTTTAGGCCCAGAACAATTTCAAAGCTTTCTGTACTGTTTTTCAGGTAATGAAACTAAGCATTCAACCTGTACTCAACTACATTTGACTTTTCAGTTAACAGTTTATTACAGGCTAAACCAAGATGTTTCCATAATAATTTTTTTTAGAGAATCAGACCATTAGAATTATTTCTGGTCTCATGTACCAAATAAGTGTCTTGAAACAAAGACACTTAACTCATAAATTACAACAACCTCACTCATTCTAACGTTAAGGAATCTTACCTTTAACTTGAAGTACTTTGCTAAACAGCAATGTAAGGGAGGTGGTTAAGCTGTTGAGGACAATCCTCAAAGATCTACTCTGAACTACAATACTAAATATAAGCAAAATTAACATTTTGGTACTTCTAATTTCCACCTTTAAGATGGGCTTAAGTTATTTGAAGGTCTCTAGGAAGAAAACATTAATTCATCAGCATATACTCACAACCTATTTAAGTACCTAATCTAATCAATTTTAATTAATCATGTCTATTATTCATGTTGTGAGAAGCTAGCCAAACTCACTGCTCAGCAACAGGACTACATACCTGAGAAGAACTGAACAATTTCTTCCTTGCTACATCCAAAGGGGAGTCCTCTAAGCCGTACAAAGCCATCATTGGCCGTGTCAGGACTATTTGGACCAGTATGCTTCAACACCCAATCCATTTCAACGTTGTTTGACTTGAATACTGAAAGAGGTGCTTAGAATTAGTCAATTTTGGAAAATGATAGAACAAAGTTCAGATTTCCTGGGTCTTTAGATAAACTAAGAAGAGTTGCCATAAACTCCCTTAGATGACCATTTCCATGCGGTCAAATACCTAAAATTCAGAACAGGGTAAGAACTCTATGTGTTTAACATTTTACTGTTACTAGGGCAACATAAATCAAACCTTCAACATATCTGTGTCCCATAGTTTCTCTGTCTTTTTTCAGGGCCAATTTGACTTCATCTTCTGATTCAAGTTCAACAAAAGCCTCGCCACTCGGTCTGCCTTCTCTGGTGTAGATGAAACGAATACCTTGAGCCCCATTTTGAATTTTGCAGTCTGGAAAGAAAACAACGGTTAATACAGAATTTACAACCTAAACTACCTGTGGGTGATACAGATGGAAGTGCCCATTTATGTCACCACTAAAAAGTAAGTTATACTTGTGAAGCCTAAATGAAGATATTACCAACTCCCAGCATGTCTCTCCTCGGTATTTAAGCATTCATCATCTCATAATCCATGAAACTCATTCCCTAAATACATCTTAATTCAAGAAAACCTAATATTCAAAGCAGGTTCGCAATCAAACTCATCTCTAATGCTTGGTACTCAAGTCTCATTAGTCTTAGAACTTCTAACAAGATCACATCTGGACCTTGGGACTTTACAGCATTTTCTGAACACATTAGATTGAGTTTTGGTCCAACCAATTTGACAGTTTTACAGCTGACAGTTTACAGTTTCTCAATCAAATCCAATGCAGGCCCAATACTCACCTGAAAGGGGATCATGTTACCAAGCTAAAATGCTCCAAGTTGCACAGCTGAAACCAAACCCAGTCTTGCCCCCTGCAAAAGTGGCTTCCAGTATACTTGATTCTTGTTTTACAGGTCGTTTTCTGTTACCGTAGCTAAATTCAGATAGTAAGTCAATACTACAAGTATCTTTTCCAAAACTTGAAAACTTCTTCCAAATATAACTCAAGTCTACTCTTACTAATACCAGGAACAAGAAGATTCCAGGAGAAATTATTCAGAAAACTACACAACTAAGAAAACATCCCTGGGCTTCACAATCCTCAACTGTAAAGTGAGTTAAATAAAAAAGCAGACGTGGACTGGGGTGTAGCTCAGTGGCAGAGCGATTGCCTAGCATGTGTCATGCACTGGACTGGGATCCTTAGCAACACATAAAAAATTAAACAAAGGCATGCTGTCAATCTACAACTACAAAAAAAATGTTTTTAAGTAGTAGACGAGCAGGAACTCTTCATTTACCAAATCTCAATTAGGAAAACTAAAATTAGAAAGTGACCATTTTAACTTTTCCCAACAAAAATATCCCTTTCCAAACACCACCAAAATCAGAAAACAGTTATACTTTAAATTACTATAATTTGCCCAGCTATTATTAGTCTATTTTCAAGATTGAGGGGGAAAATCCCACTTATCCAAATCGACATTTTAGAAAGAACATCCACAAGAGATGAGTTGTTTTAAGATCGAAAAAAAAAGAAAGAAAAACTCCAGTGGGCAGCACCCCCATTCGGGGGAGGGGGGGCGAAGAGAACGGGTGGAGCTTTCACAATTTCCATTGCGTAACAGCGGCCCGCTGGGCGCGAGGAGCACAGAGGGAACCGCTACCGCCCGCGCCCCGCCAGGGGGCGCCACCCGCAAGGCCCACTCGCCCCACCCCGCCCGGGACCAGCCCAGCCCAGCCCAGCTCAGCCCAGCCCCAGCCGCAGACCTGCCCGCTCGCCAGCCCGCCCGACAGTGGGGCTGACAACTCCCGCCTCCTTTTTCAAACTCACCGGAAAAAAAACGTTGCACTTCATCGGCCGAGCAAGACCAGGGCAAGCCCCGGACCTTAACCACGAATCCTTCTCCACCTTCGGTGCCCAACATCATCGTCTCTTGGAGGATCCTGGCGTCGAAATAGACTGTAAGGCGGGTTATGAGGATAAAACCTAAGAATGTTAACTAAATGACCCTCCACCGTCGGAGCGCCGCACGGAACCAGAGAAGCGACAGGAGCTCCACCCGTGCAGATACCTTAACCCACTCCAATACCCCACACCATTGGCTAAGGATCCGAACCCCAAAGCCGTTTGGGGCACAAAGTGCCCAAACTCCAAGCCGAAGGGACCCCGGCCTAGAGCCAGCGTGGAGGCAAGGAAATGGCGGCGGCCGCTTCCGCTCCGCCTCCTCCGACATCTCACACAATAGAGTCGTCGCGGCCTGCAGGCCTCGGCGGCGCTGCCAAGGCTCAGCGAAATTTCCGCAGCACTTAGCGGCAATTCGCAGCTTGCCAAAGGCCCCCAGGCTCTACCAGAGCCTTAGGAGTCAAGCAATCTCCGCAAAAAGAGCATACTTGGGTGTCGCTGGGCGGCAAACAAGGATCCGCGGAGACTCACCTACACACACGACTTCGGCGTGGCTAAGAAGAAATGGCCAGCGGGCGCCTGCGCAACCTAAATAAGGCCCTTTGAATAAGTTCTGCGCACGCGCAACCAGCTCCCTGCACCGCCCCTTGCATCACACAGCAACTAGGCGCATGCGTAATATATACAGTGGGCCCACCTTCGGCAGTCAGACGATTTTGCGCATGCGTTTTTGGCTCAGCCTCCGGCTTCGTAAAGGTGCCGGGCTTTTTATGCGCCTGCGTCTTCCCACAAATATTGAATTTGGAGCCTCAGCGGTTTATAACTTAGTTTCCTGCGCATGCGTTTTTCTTCGAACCGTTCTCTAGTCTTACCCGCCAGAGTGGGGGAGGGGAATGGCGGCAATCAGTTTTCTATGGGGACTGTATGGTAGTCCCAAGCGCGAGATAGCTGTCCTCCTATTCCCCATGGTTTTATCCGCGCTCCTGGCCAACCTGAAAAGACAGGCGCGGACTTCCTTTTCCCCGCGCTACCTGTCCCCTTTTCTTCTCTAGAGCCAGCCTTAGCTACCCTGCTGCAGACTTCTTGTCCCCAAAGCCACCCCCGACTTGTGGCAAGTCCAAAGCATGTGTACTACTTCCCCTTACCTGCAGCCGTTGGGCCTAAGGCCGCAGCCTCCACAGCATCCTTGTGCCCATGCCAAAGCCAATACCCCGCTTTTGCTTAACGAATTCACACGGGGCGACCCCCCCACCCCCGCTCTGCCCCAGGGTTGGTGGGCCTGAAAGCCACGGGGCCCTCTCACGAGATGGGATCACCCAGTGCCACGTCCTGCCTCGCCTCGTGAACCCAGGATGAGCTTGCAGGTGTGTCTGGACGCTGCTGGGGAGACAGTTACCATTTACTCTTTCCAAGACTGATTCCATTTCCAAGGTAGAGACACAGTTCACGATTCCAAGAGGCCTCAGGGTCACCTGCTGTGCCCATGTGGCGCGAGATCAGAAGAGTTTGTGATTTCCATCAGCACCACCGAAAACTAATATGATGCCCCTACCTTCCCAAGCCTCCCCAGAGTCTGATCCGGCTGTCTGCCGCCCCCCAGCCCTGGTAGACGCAAGCAACAAACTAACAATAAGTCAGTGTTGGACAGTGCTGCAGAAGTACCACAGTTAGTGAGCCTCTCTGAGGGTCACCCTGGGAAGAGGGATGCAAAAAGTGTTTCCCTCCGGAATGTAAAGGTGTGAAGGCCAAGTCCCTAACTGTTTTAGTAAGACAAAAGAACTCATCAAAGGACAGATAGGATTGCAGGGCATGGTGGCCAAGACGGGAGGATCACCAGTTCAAGGTAGAGGACCGAAAGTTCGATGTCAGCCTCAGCAATTTGGGCTGTGGATGTACCTCAGTGGTAAAGTGCCCCTGGGTTCAATCTGCAGAACCAAAAACAAAGATCAAAAAGACTGTGCGCGGTGGCACACGCCTGTAATCCCAGCCTCCCGGGAGGCTGAGACAGGAGGATCACGAGTTCAAAGCAAACCTCAACAAAGGAGAGGCTGAGCAACTCAGTGAGACCCTGTGTCTAAATTAAATATAAAATAAGGCTGGGGAATGTAGCTCAGTGGTTAAGTGCCCCTGAGTTCAATCTCCTTGACCAAAAAAAAAAAAAAAAATAGGAGTCCAGAGATAGAGGCAGAGCCCCATATAAGTTTTTAACAAGAATCCATATGCACAAGAAGCTATCCCAGGACTTCAGCAGGGGAACCATAGAACTGTTTGTAACACGAAGTTACTGGGTGTGAGAGAGATAAATGGAACAGGCAGGAGGAATGAAGGTGCATACACTAAACTGCAAAAAGCACTAGAAGCAGAAGACATTTTTGTTGAGGTCATCAAGATGCCAGACTCCCAGGTCTTCCAGCCAAGAGGTATATCCCTGGACATTCAAAGCAAGAACATTTTTTCTCCTTCCAGGATTTCACATACACCTTCCTCCTCCTCCTCCTCATTTATTTATAGAAGATAGATAGATAGATAGATAGATAGATAGATAGATAGATAGATAGATAGATAGATAGATAGATAGATAGGAGTGAATCCAGGGGCACTCAACCACTGAGCCACATCCCCCAGCCCTTTTTTTTTGTATTTTATTTAGAGACAAGATGTCAAAGAGTTACTTAAGGTCTCGATAAGTTTGAGAGGCTGGCTTTGAACTTGCAATCCCCCTGCTTCAGCCTCCCCAGCTGCTGGTATTACAGGTGTGCACCACCACACCCAGCTCCTGCACTTCTTAGTAGGTTACAGCATTTTTACATTTACAGCTCTGGTTTTATCAGATTACCTAAGAAAACTGTTTTCTGATTAGATGAGGGGAAAACCCTAATCCCCTTGGTAGTGCATTTAAAAAAAAATGCCATCATGCCATGTGCATGGTGCATGTTTGAAATCCCAGTGACAGGAGGGTGAAGTAGGAGGATCACAAATCTGAGACAAGACCAGCCCCAGCAATTTAGTGATATCCTGTCTCAAAAAAAATTTTTAAAAGAGCTGTGGGGTCTGGGGGTGTGGCTCAAGTGGTAGCGCGCTCGCCTGGCATGGGTGCAGCCCGGGTACGATCCTCAGCACCACATACAAAAAAGATGTTGTGTCCGCCAAAAACTGAAAAATAAATATTAAAGAATTCTCTCTCTCTCTCTCTCTCTCTCTCAAAAAAAAAAAAAAAAAAAAAAGAGCTGTGGATGTAGCTCACTGGTTCACTGGTAAAGTACCCCAGCGGGTTCAATCCCTAAAACCAAAAAAAAAAAAAAAAAGGAAAAAAAATCATTTTCACCTGACATGGTGTATCAAATGCTGCAGAGGCTGAGAAAGAGATGTTGTGTCCGCCGAGAACTAAGGAAAAATAAATAAATGTTAAAATTCTCTCTCTCTCTCTGTCCCCCTCTCTCACTCTCTCTTTAAAAAAAAAAAAAAAAAAAAAAGGAAGATTGCTTGAGCCCAGGAGTTCCAGACTAGCATGCGCAATAAAGGGAAGAGACTCTCTCTAAAGGAGAAAACAATCTTTTCCCTTTTAACAACATAGCCATAGTCCTAAGATGTTTATTTTTCCTAAAATTTTTCTAAAGTTTTCTGGAATTTTATTCCATAATAAGATTAAATGGGGCAAGTTTTGTGGCTCTAGTGGTAGTACACTTGCCTTGCACATATGAGGTCCTGGGTTCAATCCTCAGAATCACAGTAAAATAAATAAAGGTATTATGTTCATCTACAACTAAAAATATTCTTTATAAAACAGTAAATGTGGGGCTGAGACTGTAGCTCGGGGGTAGAGCACTCAACTCATATGTGTGGACCACTAGGTTCGATCCTCAGCACCACATAAAAATAAAATAAAGGTATTGTGTTCATCTACAACTAAAAAATAAAAAATAAAATTAAAAAAAAAAGAATAATGGTGGGCCGGGGTTGTAGCTCAGTGGTAGAGCGCTTGCCTAGCATGTGTGAGGCACTGGGTTCGATTCTCAGCACGACATATAAATAAATAAAATTAAGGTCCATCAACAACTAAATATTTTTAAAAAGAGTAAATGTATAATCATCATAGAAAGATAAGATCTCTTCCATAGAATAGACTTCTAAAAGTGAAATTATTCAATGGAAGACTAAGTATTTTTTACTGCTAATAAAAAGTTATAGCACTTTACAATCTTTTCTGTGATATGTAAGAGTTCTGCAATCCCCTTTTAGCAGACACTGAAAATTTTCCTCTAATCTTTGCTAATTTAATACAAAGAAAAACCTTCTATTTGCATATGTTTGATTACTAGTGAGTGATCATACATAAATGTCATAGATACAGCCAATTTTCTCTTACATAAATTGACATTTTAAAAAATGGTTTCTCATATAAAGTTTGACTTCTTAGCAATATTTTGATATTGCTTCTCATGCTACAAAGAGCTCTTTATTAAGATTATTAATGCCCCAGTTTTTCTGTCTTTTTTTTAACTGAATGCTTAGTTCAGAAGTCATCATTTTTTATTTTTTTTAATATCTTTATTTATTTTTTTATGTGATATTGAGGATCGAACCCAGGGCCTCACACATGCTAGGTGAGTACTCTACTGCTGAGCCACAACCCCAGCCCTGATTTTTTTTAATATATACATATATTTTAGCTGTCAACAGCCCTTTATTTTATTTATTTAGTTATATGTGGTGCTAAGAATTGAACCTAGTACCTCACACATGCCAGGCAAGTGCTCTACCACTGAGCCACAACCTTTCTTAGTCTGTTTAACTTTTAATTGCTGTTATTATTTTACGTTCCTTTTTTCTTTTTTTTTTCTTTTTTTTTTTTTTTTTTTTTGTACTGGGGATTGAACCCAAGGGTGCTTTACCACTGAACCACATCCTCGGTGCTTTTTATTTTTTGAGATGGGGTTTCACTAAGTTCTCTAGGGCCTTTAAGTTCTTAGGGCCTCCCCAAGTTGCTGGGATTATAGATGTGCAACCCTGCACCCAGATTTTCAATTTTTTAACGTTTAGACATACAAAATCTTCTAATTTTGATGACAGCAAAGCCATTGATATTTGTCTGTTGTTTTATCTTCTATGCTGGAGATTGAACCAGCACGTCACACATGCTAAGCAAGTGCTCTACCACTGAGCTACATCCCTAGCCCTGAGATTTTTCTTTAAGCTTAGGAAGCCCTTTCCATCTAGAAATGAAGCACTTCTTCGTTATATTTTTCATCAATTATAAGACACACTTTTTTTTTTCAGTTTAACCTCTTCAAAAAAGTTTTTTTTTTTTTTTTGTACCAGAGATAGAACCCAGGGTTGCTTAAACACTAAGGCACATCCACAGCTCTTTTGAGTCTTTATTTGGAGACAGGGTCTTACTAAGTCACTTAGGGCCTCACTAAATTGCTGAGGCTAGCCTTCAACTTGTGATCCTCCTGCCTCAGCCTCCCAAACTGCTGGGATTACAAGCATGTGACACCACACTTGGCTAAAATAAGAATATGTCTTAAAACTAATGGCAGGGCTGGGGCTATAGCTCAGTGGTAGAGTGCTTCTGGTATGTGAGGCCCTGGGTTCAAATCCTCAGTACCACATAAAAATAAATAAATAAAGGTTTTGTGAAAAAAAATCTAAAAAAAAAAAACTAATGGCAGAATTTCTTCGTAGTGCAACATAAAATAATAGTGGATTTTAAAATTGATGACATCTGCTAGGCCTGATAGTGCCCATCTATAATCCCAGCAGTTTGGGAGGCTGAGGCAGGAGGATCAAAGTTCAAGACCAAATTCAGCAATTTAGCAAGACCCTAAGTAACTAAGACCTCATCTCAAAATAAAAACTAAAAAGTGCTTGGGATGTAGCTCAGAGGTAAAGCACCCTGGGTTCAATCCCCAGTACTTTACCCCTGAAAAAAGTTGGTGACATCTTAGATTTGGTGAAACTGGTATAAGCTAGTTTTTGTGTGTGTGTGTGTGGGTGATGACATGTTACAGCCATTAAAATAATAATTCTATAGCTTTTTTTTAGTTGTAGTGGACACAATACCTTCATTTTATTTATTTATTTTTATGTAGTGCTGAGGATCAAACCCAGGTCTGCACACGTGCAAGGCGAGCGCTCTACCACTGAGCCAAAACCCCAGCCCCTTGTATAGATTTTTTTAATATAAAGCAATTTTATGATATAATAGTACATGGAGGAAAAGCAGAATATGAAATTAACAAGCAACTAGGCGAGGTGCCACATACCTGTAACCCCAGCCACTCTGTACGCTGAAACAGGAATATTGAAAGTTCAAGGCCAGCCTGAGCAACTTATTGAGACTCTGGCTCAAAATAAAAATTTTAAAAAGGGCTTGGGACATAGCTCAGTAAATGTATGCCCTGAGTTCAATTCTCAGTGTATCTCACTCACACACACATATATATACACACATACAGAAAAATCTAAAAGCAAGTCCAAGGTGTATTTTAGAATTTAAGCATTTGATAAGATAAAATTTCCTATCAGAATGGAAAGACTTTTCAGTAACTGATGTTAATACAAATAACTAGTCATTTTGGGAAAACTAACATCAGATCTCTATCTCACATCACATATTGAACTTTAAATATCTTAGGGAAATTTCAATTTAGAAGTGTGGGAAACTAAAGGCACTCACAATGTATGTACCTATGAAGTTTCAAGGTGAGGAAAGCAGTTCTAAGCATGAAATTAAAGACATATCCACAAACACAAATACTGATAAATTGGATTACTTAAGAATAATTTTTAAAATCCTGCATGGAATCAACTGAGAGAATTGAAAAACAAACAATAAACTAAGACAAAACACATGTAAAACATGGGGATGGGCAGTACCAGGAGTGTGTGAAATATACACAAATATAAATACAGTGGACGTTTCCTGTCATCAGGTTCTTCATCCATGGATTCAGCCAATTCCTGGTCAATAATATCCAGAAAAAAAAAATTGTGTCTGTATTCAACTTGTGCTGATGTTTTTTCATTATTATTCCCTAAATAATGCAACTATTTGATGGCTCTTACATTGTATCCTAATAAGTACTCTAGGTTTGAATTAAAGTATGTCAGAGGATGTATATAGTATGTACTATACCTTTTTTTTTTTTTTTTTTTTTTTTTTTTTTTTTTGGTGCTGGGGATGGAACCCAGGGCCTTGTGCATGCAAAGAAAGCACTCTACCAACTGAGCTATATCCCCAGCCCGGGGATATAGGACTTAAAGGACTTGAGCTAGGCTTGGTAGTGCACACCCATAATCCCAGCAACTCAGGATGCTGAGGCAGGAGGATTGCAAGTTCAAAGCCAATCTCAGCACTTAGTGAGGCCCTGAGAACTTAAAGAGACCCTGTCTCAAAAAAAAAAAAAAATGGGAGGCTGGGGATGTGACTCACGGATCAAAAGGACCCTTCAGTTCAATCCCCAGTACCAAACAATAAAATAAAATAACTTGAGCATCCTCAGATATTGGTGTCCTGGGGAGGAAGAGGAGGTTGGTTCTGTAACCAAAGGAGGGATGACTGTAAACCATATATCTTTGCTATTAAAAGTTTATATGGTGAGGGCTGGGAATGTGACTCAGGGATAGGGTGTCTGCCTGACATGCACAAGGCCTTGGTTCCATTCCCAGCAACAATAAATAGATAGATAGATAGATAGATAGATAGATAGATAGATAGATAGATAGGGAAACATTGGAAAACAATTACAAGGGGAGAAATTTGAGAAAATATCTAAAAAGATTCTTTGGGTGGCAAACATGAAAAAGAAAAGTTGAGAAAAACTGATCTGTATAATGAATTACTCAGACATCAGAAGTGCTGATGAAGCATATTTTTGACTGGGAAGATGTTTATGATCTTCATTAAAAGAAAAAAAATAATGAACAGAACAACACAGTATGGTTCACTTTTCTGAAATGTACAAGAACAAACATACATAGAAAAATTTGTGTGTGGAGGGGGTGTGGGGGGGTGTAAAGATACATATTTCCAAAATGTTTACATAGACTAATTTAGGTCGATGGTGGGAACACTGGTGATTTTGTGTGGTTATCTGGATGTTTGTAGCTTTCTTCCTCAGTGTTTGCAGCTGCTTTAGTGCTGAACACTTTAAAATTCTCAGTGATAGGATGGATTAGGAGAACGTCACTTGCTCCGCTGCTCTAGCTGCCTCCTGAGCCTGCTCAGGCGGGAGCGCTCTCCAAAACTGCAGGGACCGGCAAATATTGCGGCAGTCACACTGGTGGTTAGATTACGAGGTTGAAGTCACCCACGCCCCAGGCAATGAGGCTCTGCCCTTCCTGTTGGGTGATCCGGTGCGTCTTTTGTGCCTCCTTGTTTTAAATAAGATAGTTCTTCCGGTGCTGAATTGATGGGTCGGTAACCATTCAACCTAGTCGAGAATTAAGACACCGTGCGCATCGGAAACAAAGGAGCGCCTGCAACCTCGCCCTACGCCGGGGCTGCGCCACCAGGGCTGAGCTTCCCAAGGGGCGGGGGGCGGGGTCCGCCGCTGACGGCGAAGTGGGAAGGTGACCCTAATACGCCCTCTTCAGTTCACCCAGCGCATCTCCTTTGGGCATAATGGAACATGACCAATAAATTTTGGGTTTTATTTCTAATTTGCTTGTTTGTTTGACTTGGTTTAGATTTTTTCTTTCCGATGCTGAGGATGGAATCCAGGGCCTTAGCAACCTACTAGATAAGCTCTTTACGTATTGCGCTACATCTCCAGCCCAACTGATAGCTTTTGTCTTTTTGTGTTTTGTGGGGAGTTTTTTTGGCAGGTGTTGGTGGGTTTTATGTGATTTTTTTTCATTTTAAAAAATTGTGTATTTGTTCTTTTTAGTTATACATGACGGTAGTAGAATGCTTTTTATTTTTTGTTTGTTTTGTTTTTGTTTTGGGGGTACTAGGGATTGAACTCACCGGCTCTCAACCACTGAGCCACATCCCCAGCCCTATTTTGTATTTTGTTATTTATGTATTTATTTGTTTGTTTGTTTTTTAAAAAATATTTTTATTATATTTACTTACTTTTTATGTGGTGCTGAGGATCGAACCCAGTGTCTCACACGTGTGAGGCAAGCGCTCTGCCCCTGAGCCACAACCCCAGCCCCCAAGTATTTTGTTATTTAAAGACAGGGTCTCCCTGAGTTGCTTTAGTGCCTCACTGTTGTTAAGGCTGGCTTTGAACTCCAGATCATCCTGCCTCAGCATCCCAAGCCGCTGGGATTACAAGTGTGTGCCACCACACTGGGCTCAGTAGAATGTTTTTTGACATATCAAACATATATGGAGGGGCTGGGATTGTGGCTCAGTGGTAGTGTACTTGCCTTGCATGTGTGGGGCACTGGGTTCGATCCTCAGCACCACATAAATAAATAAAATAATAAAATGAAGGTATTGTGGGGGCTGGGGTTGTGACTCAGCATTAGAGTGCTCGCCTAGCATGTGCGAGGTCCTGAGTTGGATCCTCAGCACCATATAAAAAGAAACAAATAAAATAAAGGCATGCTGTCCATCTACAACTACAAAAAATAAAAATAGGGGCTGGGGATGTGGCTCAAGTGGTAGCGTGCTCGCCTGGCATGCGTGTGGCCCGGGTTCGATCCTCAGCACCACATACAAACAAAAGATGTTGTGTCCGAGGAGAACTAAAAAATAATTATAAATAAAAATTTAAAAATAAAGGTATTGGGTCCATCTACAACTAAAAAAAAATTAAACATAAATGGAGTATAATTTCCCGTTGTTGTGGTTGTACATGATGTGGAGTTACACTGGTTATGTATGTGTATTCATAGGAAAGTTACATCTGATTCATTCTACTGTCTTTCCCAATTCTCCCCTGTCCATTTGGGTGAACCTTCACTCCCCGCCCCCCCTCTATTGTGAGTCAGCATGGGCATATTTTTTTTTTTTTAAAGAGAGAGTGAGAGAGAGAGAGAGAGAGAATTTTTTTAGTATTTATTTTTTAGTTCTCGGCGGACACAACATCTTTGTTGGTATGTGGTACTGAGGATCGAACCCCAGCCGAACGCATGCCAGGAGAGCGTGCTACCACTTGAGCCACATCCCCAGCCCAGCAAGGGCATATTTGGCCTTTAGATTTCTGCGATTGGCTTATTTCACTTAGCATGATAGCCTCCAGTTCCATCCATTTATGGGAAAATGCCATAATTTTATTCTTTTTTATGTCTGAATAATATTCCATTATTATTGTATATGTACCACATTTTTTATCCATTCATCTATTGAAGGGCACCCAGGTTGGTTCCATAGCTTAGATATTGTGAAATGAGCTGCTATGAACACTGATGTGGCCATGTCACTATGTATGCTGATTTTTAGTCCTTTGGGCATATGCTGAAGAGTAGGATAACTAGGTCAAATGGTGGTTCCATTCCAAGTTTTCTGAGGAATCCATGTACTGTTTTACATAGCGATTGTACCAATTTGCAGTCCTAAAAGCAATGTATATCTTTTTACCCTCATCCTTGCCAACATTTATTGTTACTTGCATTCTTTTTTTTTCTTTTTTTCTTTTTTTTCCAAGAGGAGGAAAAATTTATTTTGAGGGCTCATGGTTTCAGAGGTCTTAGTTTCATAGCAGGCTGGCTCCATTTCTTGGGGCTTGAGATGAAGCTGAACATCATGGCAGAGTGTGTTGCAAAGGGAAGCAACTCCCATCATGGTGATCAAGAAGCAGAGATGGCTGTGGAGGCTGAGGCAGCAGGATCATGAGTTCAAAGCAAGCTTCAGAAAAAGTGAGGTGCTAAGCAACTCAGTGAAACCCTGTCTCTAAATAAAATACAAAAAAGGGCTGTGGATGTGGCTCACTGATGAGTGCCCCAGTACCCCTCCAAAAAAAAAAAAATTACTTGTATTCATGATAATTGCCATTCTGACTAGAGTGAGACGAAATCTCCTGATAGGTTTTTAACCCTTTTGCTTTGCTTGCCTCCAATTTGTGATCCTTCTGCTTCAGCCTCCCAAGTCACTGAGATTATAAACCTGTGTCACAAAGCTGGGTTTAACCTTTTTAAGGTGTTAACAGTTTATTAATCCTCTCGAGAACAATCAACACAATAATTGCAGATAAAGTGATTGCAGGTTCCCCCACCACCACCCTTTTTCTGAACTCGGGATTGAAACCAGGGGCACTTTGGGTTCTCAGGAAATTGCTGAAGCTGGCTTTGAACTTGTGATTCTCTTTCCTTGTCTTCCAGAGTTGCTGGGATTACAGGCTTTTGTTCATTTGTTTAATTTTATTTATTTATTTTTGGCGGGGAGGGGTTGTGCAGTAGCCACTAAGTGTGGAGTGCTATCTCATGGTAGTTCCATTTTGCATTTCCCTCATGATTAATGATATTTAGCTTCTTTTCATATGCTCATTGACCATTTATATAACTCCACTAGAGAAATTCATATTCAATCAATAAGATTTGGTTTTGGGTTTTTGGGGCTGGGGATGTGGCTCCAGTGGTAGTGTGCTCGCCTGGCATGCGTGAGACCCGGGTTCGATCCTCAGCACCACGTACAAACAAAGATGTTGTGTCCGCCAAAAAATAAAAAATAAATATTAAAATATTCTCTCTCTCTCTCTCTCTCTAAAAAAAAAAAAAAGATTTGGTTTTGTTTGTTTGCTGGTGGTGAAGGGGATTGAACTCAGGGCTTCACACATGCTAGGCAAGCTCTCTACCACTAAACTATATCCCCACCCCTCCTGCTTTGCACATTTTTAGTTGGGTTGTTTGCTTTTTGTTGTGATTGTTTTTGAGTTGTAGGAATTTATTGAGTCAGCTATTTCACTGCTGCCACCAAAAGACCTGACAAGAACAATCTTCTGTCTTAGAGGAAGAAAAGTGTATTAGGGTCTCAGTCCATAGATGGCCCACTCCATTGCTCTGTGTCTGGTGAGGCAGAACATCAGGCAGAAGGGTGTGGAAAAGGGAAAGCAGCTCAGGACTTGGCACCAGGAAGCAGAGAGAGAGAGAGATCACTGCTCAACAAGGACAAAATACATGCCCCAAGGCACCCCCCAATGACCTATCTCCTCCAGCCACACCCTGCCTGCCTACAATTACCACCTATTAAATCCATTTAAGTGGATTCATGCACTAATTAGGTTAAGGTTCTCATAACCCAATCATTTTATCTCTATAAACTTTTTGGCATTGTCTCACACATAATCTTGTAGGGGATACCTCATATCTAAACCTTAACAGAGTTCCTTGTATATTCTAGATATTAATTCCTCATCAGATATGTGATTTGCAAATATTTTTTCTCATCCTGTGGGTGTTTCTTCCATCATTGAGTCTTCATGATTTTTTTTTGTCCTTTTGGAAAAATGCATGACTCACTGTTTATTATTTCTTTGTTTATCTGCATTTATTTAATGCATACATTCATCCAATAAATGGTCAAGTGCATCCCATGTGTCATGCCCTGGATGATCACAGGAGAAAAGACCCCTGCCTTGGAGGAGCATACAATCTACCAGTGGCAGTGAACAAAAAAGAGCAATTATACAATTTGGTACATGCCTGGAAACTTTAACAAGTGCTGTGCTATGCTATACAATTTGGGAATTGGGAAAAGTTACTCAGAAATTGATGCTTAAGCTAGTATTTGAAGCCAGCATGGTAGCATGTACCTATAATCCCAGCTTCTCAGGAAGCTGAGTCAGGAGGATCAAAAGCTGAAGGCTAGTTCTACAACTTAGTGAGACATTTTCTCAAAATAAAGATTAAAAACAGAAAGGCTGGGGATGTGCATCAGTGATAGAGTGCCCTGGGTTCAATCCCCAGCCCCATAAAAACAAAATCTAGAATTTGACAAGTGATAGTGTTGTAGGGACAAACGAGGCAAGGCACCGAAGATAGCAGGAAACAGTTTTATTTGGCTGCAGCCAGGTTCAGAGGGTACAGCCTTTGCTGTAATCAATCCCCTGAACCCCGAGTTCAGGCAGTTTCGGGGTTTTATACCCAGCATGTAAGGTGAGGGGCTCAGAAGTTCACAGTCTGCAGAAACTCACATAAAAGCAGCTTTTTCTTTCACTGTTTTGGGCAAGTTAACACTTCAAGGACAACACCTGAGAAAGGGAGAGCTCCTTCTCTTTCTTTTCTTCCCCTGCCAGTTGTTACCACGGAGCCCAATTGGTATCTTCTCTTATCTTAAAAATGTAGACATCTCTGTGAAGCCCAGCTCAAGGCCAGAGGCCTTGTTTGCACATTTCTACAAACTACTATACTGGATACATTTGTGAAAATCTAGTAAGGGGATGTCCAGCACCTGGAGTGCTGGTATCTTTCTGGCCAGTGGCCAAGTAAAACAGGGCAACAGGAAAATAGGAAGTTTATCTACATTGAACTCTTTTTCAGAGACTCTTTGGCTGACAGTCCCAAAATGAGCCATGGTGAGGATTTCTGGAGAAGCCCAGTTAAGACTTTTTCTGTGGAGAGAAGGGGGTGCTACTTCAATAGGGCTTAGTTGGGCAAAGGAAAAGAGACTTCCAGGCACGAGGCCAGAAGTGGTAGCCCTAAAGCAGGACAGGCAGGGAGGAGCTGGTTCTATTTGGAGGGAGCAAACACTGAAGTCTCAAGCAGCACTGTGACATGATCCAATTTATAACCTTTGAAGATTATTCTGACTGTTGTGCTAAAAGCAGTTTTGACAATGAATCCCCCTTCCTTGCCACCACCCTAACCAATATTCATCACATCCAGCTTCTTCTAAGGCCCTTCTCTCTACCCTCAGGTACTACTCTGAAACAGGCCTCCCTCATCTGATGAATATAGCTGGTCTCCCTGACTATACTCCTGTCCTCAGCCTGATCATCATCACTGTAGCCAAAGTGAATGTTTTTATCTTTTTGTTTTTACTTTTTGCTAACAGCTTTCCTGAGATATAATTCACATACTAAACAATTCAGAAGATCTTAGCATAGTCACAGATGTGTGCAACAATACCACAATCTAAGAATATTTTCATTGCTTTCCCACAGGGGAAAAAAAAAACAAAAACCCTTACCCATTAGCAGTTGCTATGGTTTGAACATGGTGTCACCTCCCAAATTCATGTTGAAACTAAATCTCCAATATGGTAGACTTAAGCAGTGGGACCTGCTAAATTAAGAGGTCAGAGCCCTTATAAATGAATTAATAGCTTTATAAAAGAGACTTCATTAAAAAGAGTTTCCCCTTCTTGCCCTTTTGCTTTCTGCCATGTGACAATGCAACAACAAGTGACATCTTGAAAGCCCTCACCAGATTTAGGTTTCCAGTTTATAAGGACATCCAAAACTGTAAGAAATTTAAAATTCATTCATTTATTTTTGGCAGACAGAGTCTCACTATGTTGCCCAGGCTGGTCTCAAGCAATCCTTCTGTCTGAGTTTCCTGAGTAGCTGGGACTACAGGTTACCTTCCACCACACCCAGCTTTTAAGTTTTGTTTTGTGTTGTTTTTGGTACTGGGGGTTAAACCAGAAGTGTTTTACCACTGAGTTGCCTCCCTAGTCCTTTTTATTTATTTATTTTTGTTTTGAGACAGGATTTTCTTAAATTTCTTTTGGCCCTGCTAAATTGCTGAGGCTGACCTTGAATTTGTGATCCTCCTAAATCACTGGGATTACAGGCATGTGCCAATGCGTCCAGCCAGAGCAATCTTTTAAAATTGCTTTAAACCACTCAGTGGCTTTCACTGCATTTATTTATTTATTTGTTTATCTATCTATTTATTTATTTATAGGTACCAGGGATTGAAATCAAGGGCCCTTGACCACTGAGCCACATCTGCAGCCCTATTTTGTGTTTTATTTAGAGACAGGGTCTCACTGAGTTGCTTAACACCTCACTTTTGCTGAAGCTGGCTTTGAATTTTTTTTAAATTTATTTATTTAGTTTTCGGGGGACACAACATCTTTGTTTGTATGTGGTGCTGAGGATTGAACCCGGGCCGCACGCACGCCAGGCAAGCGGGCTACCACTTGAGCCACATCCCCAGCCCGGGCTTTGAATTTGTGATCCTCCTGTCTCAGCCTCCCAAGGTGATCAGATTACAGGCATGTACCACCACAACAGGCTTTCATTGCACTTTAAATGAAGTGTAACTTCTTTGCCAAAGCCTACCATGGAATGGCTCCTACACTTCTTGTTTTCTTCTCAGGACCTCTTTACCCACCCACCTCACTGGTTTCAGCCACACTGACCCTCCCTGATGTTTTCTACCTAAGGGCCTTTGTAAACGGTGCTTCCTCTGCCTGCAGCTCTCTCCCCAAGGTGATTCCCAGCACAGCTCCTCCTTCAGGTCTCTATTCCATCCCCCTATTTGTTTCCAACACAGTGTTTCTACACTCAGTGATTTTTTTTATTTGATTACTTCTTACCTGTTCCCCACACTATGATTTACATTTTTTGATAGTGGCAGACAGCTCACCTGGGCACATTTTAGGCATTAGGAACAAAGTGTGGAATGAGAGAAGAATTAAGGAGAGGAAATAGAAATGCATGTTAATGTCATTGCCCCAGACAGATAAATAGCTCCATTTGCTAAAATGGGGAGACCTAGAGGAGGACAAATGGGAAGGAGAGTGTCCATAAATCTATTTCTTCTACTACTTGTCTTTTTTGTTTTGTTGTTGTAGTTTGTGGTGCTGGGGATGGAACCCAGTGCCTGGAGCATGCTAAGCAATCACTATACTACTGAGATACACCTTCAGGCCAGGTCCACTTTGAACACATTAAATTTAAGGGGTTGGGGAGTAGCTCAGTTGTAGAGTGCTTGCCTACCATGCATTAGGCCCTGGGTTTCATCTCAGCACTATCATAGAAAAAGAAATTGAGTTGCCTCCAAGATAACTAAGTGGAGATATCATATAAGCAGCTGGAGTTTTATTTATCTTAAACTGAAAAGATTAGACTAGGCTGGATATTTAAATTTGGATGTCACTGCATGTTAATGATATTTAAAACTTTAAGGAGATCCTTAGGGATTTCAGCACCAAGCATTATACATATTAAGGATTGGAATAAACAAATTCATCCCTAGCACCACAAACAACAACAAATATTAAGGAAATAATAAGCAAATGAATGGAGAAAACAGCAGAGGAAGCTGAGAAGGGGTAGCAAGAGAGATGGTAGAAGTGTGAAGTGCATTGGAATGACATAGAAGAAGAAAGGACAGGGTTTCAGGTGGAAGAATGTGGTCCATAGCATTAGATTCTGGTGAGAAGAACAGAAGAAAAAGAGGAATTGAGGTTTCAGAATTCAGCAAGAGCTGAATTTACATGGAAGGAGAAGGAGGGGAAGCCATCAGATGGAAGAGCAGAGAAGATCAAGGTAGGGCAAATAAAATACCAGCACACTCTTCTTAGAATGTAATGTAATATAATATAATAAATCTGTTTTGGACCAGGCTCAGTGGTCCATTCCTCTAATCCCAGAAATTTGGGAGGCTGAGGGAGGAGGATCATAAATTCAAGGCCAGTCTCAGCAATTGAGTTATGACCTAAGCAATTTAGTGATAGCTTAAATAAATAAAACTGGGGATATAGTTCAGTTGGTAGAGTACTTGCCTCACACAAAGCCCTGGGTTTAATCCCCAGCACAACTAAATAAATAAATTAAAACAAAATAAAAAGGTTTGGGGATGTACTGGGTTCAATCCCAGTATCCCCCTCTCCACCAAAAAAAATGTAATATAATAAATCTGTGTTGGCCCAGACACAATGGTGTATACCTGTGATCTAACAACTTGAGGTACTAAAGCAGGAGGATTGAAAGTTCAAGGCTAGCCTCAGTAATTAAGCAAGGACCTAAGAAATTTAGCAAGTCCCGGTCTCAAAATTAAAAAGAAAAAGGACTGGGGATGTAGCTCAGTGGTAAAGAATCCCTGGGTCCAATCCCCAGTACTGAAAAGAAAAAAGAAATCCACGCTGACTTATGTCACTGAATTTTTTGGTAATTCATTACAGTAGTAATGGCAGTGCAATACAGGCTTTACTCCAGGAAATAAAAAGGACACTTCATTTTCTCACACATTAAGAAGAAATATCATGTGCCTGTATCCATTCCATACTCAGAAGAGCTCTTAGTAGTGTTCCATATCTTTGTCTCTTTGTCTTTTTCTTCTTTTCCCCCACCCCCAGTACTGGGGATTGAATCTAGGGGAGCTCTGCCATGGAGTTAGATCCCAGCATCACCACCCCCTTTTTGAGACAGGGTCTTGTTAAAGTGCCCTGCCTGGCCTCCAACTTTTTTTTTTTTTTTTTTTTTTTTGAGAGAGGGGAGAGAGAGAGAGAGAGAGAAAGAGAGAGAGAGAATTTTTAATATTTATTTTTTAGTTCTCGGCGGACACATCTTTGTTGGTATGTGGTGCTGAGGATCGAACCCGGGCCGCATGCATGCCAGGCAAGCGAGCTACCGCTTGATCCACATCCCCAGCCCCAACTTTTTTTAAACGTTTATTTGTTAGTTGTAGGTAGACACACTATTATTATTTCATTTTTATGTGGTGCTGAGAATCAAACCCAGTGCATTAGGGGTGCTAGGCTTTTTTTTTTTTTAATACAGCTTATATCTCTATCATCTCCAGATATGACAAGGATGCAGAATGAGGGAAGCATGTATTGGCCAATTTTGAAAAATGAAGACAAGACAACCGCATCGATCTGCTTTGTATTGCTATTACAGAATGCTACAAATTGAGTAACATAAAAATTAGTAGGTTATTTGACTCACAGATCTGAAGGGGCTGCATTTGGTGGCCTATATCATGACAGAAGATATAGCATGGTGAGAGATACAAGAAAGTCACTTTTTTTTTTTTTTGGTACCAAGGATTAAACCCGGGATGCTTAACCACTGAGCCACAACCTCAGCTCTTTCTTTCTTTCTTGGTTATAGATGGGCATAATACCTTTTATTTTGGGGGGGGGATGTAGCGGGGGTTGAACTCATGAGGCACTCAATCACTGAGCCACATCCCCTAGAGACAGAGTCTTACTGAGTTGCTTAGCGCCTCACTTTTGCTGAGGTTGGCTTTGAACTTGCGGTCCTCCTGCCTCAGCCTCCCTAGCCACTGGGATCACAGATGTGCAATACCATACTGTGCCAAACTTTTTTAAAACAAATCCATTCTCTCAGTAATGAACCCACTCCTGGGATAAAAACATTAATCAATTTTTGGGGCAGAGGCTTCATGATCCAATCTCCTCCTAATGGTTTAACTCCTCACTATTACATTGGAGATTAAGTTTTCAACACATGAGCTTTGCAGGACACATTCAAATCATAGTAAAAACTTTTTAAAGACACAATATATTTTTTTTATGTGGTGCTGAGGATCAAACCCACTGAGCTGCAGCCTAAGTCCCATAGCAAAAAATTTTGTATTCTAAGATAAAGCCTATTTGGTCATGATGTATTATCTTCTTGTATACTCTTGGATTTGATTTGCTGACATTTAATTAAGGATGTTTAAGTCTAGGGCTGAGAGTGTGGCTAAGTGGTGTAGTACTTACATAGCACGGACTAGATTTGATCCCCAGCACCACACACCCACACCCACACCCCAAAAAAGATATTTATGTTTATACTCAAAAAGACTCTTGGTCTGTAATTTTCTTTTTTAAATTTAATTTTTAATTTTTAAATTTTTTTTTCTTATTTGTAGATGGACACAACAGCCTTATTTTGTTTTATTTGTTTTTATGTGGTGCTGAGGATAGAACCCAGTGCCTCACATGTGCAAGGCAAACACTCTGCCACTGAGCCACAATCCCAGCCTTGTAAGCCATGGGGATTGCATGCATGACCCACCACACCCAACTTTGACAGGTTTTTATCTTAAATTAAGCTGTCCTCATAAAAGGAGCTTTTCCACTATTTTCTCAAAGTGTATGTATGAGCTTGGTGTTTATTTCCTCACTGAATATTTGTTAATGAAACAATCTGGACCTGGATTTTTCTTTGGGGGAAGGTTTATATGACAAATTCAGTTTATTCATCTGTTTCTTTTAAAGTACAAGCCTCATGACAAATATCCCTGTGTCTCCATGGTCAGAACTCTTTTTGGGGGTGGGGGTGGTACCAAGGATTGAACTCAGGGGCACTTGACCACTGAGCCACATCCCCTGCCCTTTTTTGTATTTTATTTAGAGACAGGGTCTCGTGAATTGCTTAGCACCATGCTTTTGCCGAGGCTGGCTTTGAACTCATGGTCCTCCTGCCTCAGCTTCCTAAGCCACTAGGATTATAGGCATACGCCACCACATGTAGCGCATGGTCAGAGCTTGTTCACAAACTCAACCTCAGTCAACTGAAGTGAGGAAAATGGGCTTACAGTGATTGGCTTAAACAAGTCAGGACTATGCCTGAAATAGAATGAGGAACACCTTCTTTAAGTGAACCCAAATAAAGTCAGAGTTCTTGTATGTATGCGTCTACCAAAATTCTTGTGTAAATGAAAAGTTGGCCTCCAGTGCATCAATATTGAGAGGTGGGACATTGGGAGGTTTGGGTCATGAAGATTCATGAAGGAATTAACCATTTCATGGATTAATGGATTATTGCAGGAGTGATTTTGTTATAAAAGCCAGCTCTCATCTAGGAAACTTGCCTTGCCTTAGGTGTGATGTCCTCCACTATGTTATGATGCAGGAAGATCATAACTGGCTGCCAGATGCCGAGCAGAGGCTGGCACTGTGCTGGTAAACTTCCCAGTTTTCACTTCAGAACCATAAACTAAGTAAATCTCTCACCTCCTTCTCTTCCTCCTATTTGGGAATTGGACCAGGGGTGCATTATCACTGAGTTACATCCCCATCCTTTTTCATTTTTTTAAAGAGTCAATGTCATTTTAAAAAAAATTTTTGTAGTTGTAGATGGGATAGCATACCTTAATTTTATTTGTTGATTTTTGTGCAATGCCTCACGCAGGCTAGGCAAATGTTCTGCCACTAAGCCACAACTCCAGCCCTCCCTTTTCATTTTGAGATGGGTTCTTGCTAAGTTACCTAGAGCCTAAGTTTTGGTTTTTGTTTGTTTGTTTGGTACCAGGGATTGAATTCAGAGGCACTTAATCACTGAGCCACACTTTCAGACCTTTTATATTTTATTTAAAGACAGGGTCTCACTGAGTCGCTTTAAGTCTTCACTAATTTGCTGAGGCTGACTTTGAATTAATAATCCTCTTCCCTTAGCCTCCCAAGTAATTTGGATTATAAGTATGCATCAAGGTGCCCAGCCAGAGTTCACAGTCTCAAGGGAAATAATCTGCTTACTTGCCTGCTTAGTTTGCTAGTATAGGTTGAATATCCTTAATTCAAAAATCTGAAATCTGAGTGCTCCAGAATCCAAAACTTTCTGAAGTACTGTAATGAAGCCATAAATGGGAAATTTAACACCTGACCTCACGTGATGGTTCAAAACATCAAAATGCAGGTGCACTAAAAATACTGTATAAAATGACCTTCAGGTTATGTATATAAGATGACATGTAAATGAATTTCATGTTTAGACTTGGGTCCCAGTGCTTGAGGGTGTGGGTCAGTAGTAGAGTACTTGCTTAGTTTGAGTGAGGCTCTTGGGTTGATTCCCAGAACCAGGGGAAAAAAAGAATAAAAATTCCCCAAGATATCTCATTGTATGTATGCAAAAATTCTAAAAATCTAGAGTACTCTAAAATCCAAAGCATTTCTGGTCCCAAAAATTTGGGGTAAGAGATATTCAACCTATATACCCTGACTTCTCAGAAAGGATTTAGGATATATTAGTCAGGATGAGTTAGGATTGCCAAAATAACAAACCTAAATCACAGTAACATAACATGATAACATTTATTTCTCACTGCTCATATTACAGGGGCTGATAGAGTCTTCACCATCAGGAACCACCTCTGTGATACTTACAAACTTTTGCTTATGACATACAATCACTTCTGTCAAGTTCATTAACCAAATAAGTCACATGGCTGAATCTTTCCTCAAGAGGCCAAGAAATTAAAACTTTCCTCATGGACCTAGAAGAAGAACAGGAAATACCAAGGAACAAAAGAAATGACCACTCTAGGTGGAGTGTCATTCAAGAGGAAATGTGTCCTGCAGTAAAAATAGAGCAATTGCTTGGCTGTCCAGCTAAGCTTCATTTAGCCTTTTGAACTGCTTACCTTAGTCAATATTCACCCAATCAATTAGCCGGGAGATGATGGCATTGCCTCCTGAGAATCTGGCCTTGTCAATGATAACCAAACTACATCAAAACCTTTGCCTTTCTCATTTTCCATACCCTTCCCATCCTGGGTTCCATTCAGAGGTGTCTGTCAACTGACTAGACCTAGTATTTTCATCCTGGAATTGACAGATAATTATTTTAGAGTTGAATTTTTACTATGTACTGGGGATATAGCTCAGTTGGTAGAGTGCTTGCTTCGCACGCACAAGACCCTGTGTTCAATCCCCAGCATCACAAAAAAAATAGAGTTGAATTTTTACTGAGTCAAATGAGTCTGAGTAATGTAAGACTTTCCTTTGACCCTGGGCAAGTATGAAAGATAAAGGAAAGCCTACAGCAGGCCCAAAGGCAATGATGTGAGAGAGGGAGTAGGGTAGGCGTGCCTGTGCCTACCAATTGAGCAGAATGAGCCAGTGCTCAGAGGGACAGTTACAAGTTAGGGAAGGGTGTTGGAGAGAAGAGAAAGGGTAGCCAGTTCAGTCATGCAAACTGGTGTCACTATTTCAGGGCCTGACTGCTGTGCTAGGTGCTTCACCATCTGTGTCTCGTGGTGCTTCCCAGCAATCCAAAATTTCCAAGAAAGAGGCTCAGAGAGTACACAGTCAGAGGTCCAGCGACCGGGCAGAGCAGAAGTGGACTCCAAACCAAAATGGAATCCAGCTTCTACCACTCCAGACAGCATCAAGGCTTTCTTGCCCAAAGGAGCACAAAAGTAGAGTGGCTGGAGATCTGTGTGACCAGCAGGGGGCGCGTGATCTCCGTGCTCCGCCCAAACGCTGGAGAAGGCTGGGCCTGCAAAGGTGATTAGCCTCAGAGAAGTTCTTTCCTTGTTTGTGCATTGAAAGTGATTGAAAAATACTATCACTGGTTCCCTCTGTGACGTTTCATGGAAGCATGATAAGGACTTTTGCCTTCAATTTGGAACCTTCCTCTTTAAATATGAAGTATACCATTTATATTTACAAGCTTGTATTATTTCTATCAAGGGCACCTTCTGTGTGTTCTGTATCTGACTTGTCCTGGCTTTTGCTGAAAGCAGAGCCTGTGCAGATTTAGGAGATTCCAGGAATGAAGGACACTGGAAAGGACCAGGAGAAGAAGAAGGAACGAACACAACTCCACCTTACCAAGGTAGTCTCCTTTCAGCAATGACTGATCAGTCCCAAGGTCATTTGGGGGCAATATATATAATCTGTCTCAGAACCATCCTCCCGTAGCAGGAGGGGAGGAATTTATTCACTGACTACTGATCCCCCTTCATAGGTCTGAGGGGAGAGTCTATCAAGTTGCACTTGTGCCTACTGAAGCCTACACAGACTGGTTATCAAATAAAGGCTGGAGTATAGATAGTCCTCAACCTACGATGGTCTGACTTACGATTTTTCTTTTTAGTTTCTCATGTTGTGCTGGGGATCAAATCCAGGGCCTTGCACATGCTAAATATGTGTTCTACTACTGAGCAACACCCTAACCACTTCAACTTACAACTTTTCAACTTTACAACAGTTCAAAAACTACATGTATTCAATGGAATCTGTACCTCAAATTTTGAATTTATGCAGTATGATACTCTCTTTTATTTATTTATTTACTTTTTTGGTGCCAGTGAATGAACCCAGGAAGTCTTTAACTAATGAGCTACATCCCCAGACCTTTTTATTTTTTTTACTTCGAGACAGAGTCTTGCTAAATTGCTTAAATTGTCTTTAAATTTGCAATCCTCCTGCCTCAGCCTCCCAAGTCACTGGGATTATAGGCCTGTACTACCACACTTGTCCAGTACAATACTCTCTTGATGCCGCTCAGTGGAAATGAGCTGCAGTCAGCCACACTACCATGAGAGAAAATAACTAGTACTCTACAGTATGTACACAAACAAAATTGTATTTTTCACTTTTAGTGCTGTATTTAGTAAATTACAGGAGATATTCTATACTTCATTATAAAACAGACTTTGTGTTAGATGAGTTTCCTAATAGGGTAATGCAAGTGTTCTGAGCACATCTAAGGTAGGCTAGGCTAAGCTATGTAGGTTAGATGTAATACATGCATTTTCAACTTACAATAGTTTTTTTGTTTGTTTTATATCAGGGATTGAACCCAGGGGTGCTTTACCACTGAGCCACATCCCCAGCCCTTTTTATTTTTTATTTTGAGACAGGTTCTCACTAAGTTGCTTAGACCTGGCTAAGTTGCTGAGACTGGCTTTGAATTTGTGATCATGCTGTCTCAACCTCTGAGCCTTTGGGATTATAGGCGTGCACCACCTTTCCACCTACAATAGTTTTTCAATGAAGAGAATCTCTACAAGTACCTACCAAATGAGCAGAATGAACCAGTGTTGGGAGGGACAGTCACAAGTTAGGGAAGAGTGTTGGAGAAAGAGAAAGGGTCTAAAGAACAGCATAATGACCTCAGAATCCCACCTATAGGAAGGGACCCTAAAGGAAACCACCCACGAGTACTACTAAACTCTTCATTTCAGGACCATTGATAATAGGGAGAAATTGATGTGTATTTCGGATACGTTCTGGGAAGTAGAATTGCTCTGTCAAAAGGTAAAAATAGCTGGGCACAGTGTGCACACCTGTAACCCCAGCGACTCAGAAAGCTGAGGCAGGAGGATCGCAAATTCAAAGCTAGCTTCAGCAGCTAAGACCCTAAGCAACTTATCGAGACCTTGTCTCAAAATAAAAAATAAAAAAGGGCTGGGGATGGGCTCAGTGGTTAAGTATACCTGGGTTCAATCCCCAGTACCAAAAAAAAAAAAAAAAAAAAAAAAAAAAAAGAAAGAAAGAAAAAGTAAAAGTACATGTAATTTTGCTATCTGTTATCAGATCTCCTCACACAGTCATCTACTGTTTTGTATTTCCCCCAGCAATTTGTGTGAGTGCCTGCTCCCCACATGCTTGCTATTGGAGAATTTTGCAAACTCTTGGGTGTTTGCTAATTGACAGGTGAGAACTAATAGTGTATTTTAATTTTGCATTTCTCTTATTAAGAGCAATTTTGAGCATCCTACTTTGTGCACAAGGCTTTCATTGCAGTATTGATTCTATTAGCAAAAGACAGAAAAAACAGGGACTCAGTGGTAGAGCGCTTGCCTTGCATGAGGGAGGCACTGGGTTTGATCCTCAGCACCACATGAAAAATAAAGAAAATAAAGAGATTGTGTCCATCCACAACTAATATATATATATATATATATATATATATATTTAAAAAACACAACCACAGTGAGATACCACCTCACACCCATTCAGATGGCTACTACTAATAAACAGAAAATAATAAGCACTTGTGAGGATGTGGAGAAATTGGAACCCTTGGACATTGTTAGGGATGTGCAATGCTTCAGTCACCACAGAAAAGGGTCTGGAGGTTCTTCAAACATTTTAACATAGAATTACCATGTAATCCAACAATTGCACTTCTGTATACAGATTCAACCTTTTAGGAGTGGAATCTTGAAGAGATATTTGTATACTCATGTTCATGTCAGTATTACAACAGTGAAAAGGTATATAAGCAACTCTGATTTCCACTACAGATTAATGGATAAATAAATGGTGGTATGTATACACAATGGAATAATATTCAGCCATAAAAATAATGAAATTCTGTCATTTGCAACAATACCAATCAAACTGGTAATCATTAAGTGAAATGAGCCTGGCACAAAAAGACAAGCACTGCATGATCTCACTCAAAGTGAAATCTAAAAAAAATTGATCTCTAGAAGTTGAGAGTAACATGGTGATTACCAAAGGCTGGGGAGGGTGGGGAGGAGGGATGGGGAAAGGGTGGGCAATGGGTACTAAGTTGCAGTTAGAAGCAAGAAGTTCTAGTGTGCTCTTGCATAGTATATAGATAGCAAGGAGTGTGCTGTTTATCTCAATTGAACCTAAGGGGGTGCTCTACTACTGAGGTACATCTCCAATCCACCCCCCCAACTTTTAGTTGTCAATACACCTTTATTTTTATTTATTTAGATATGTACTGAGAATTGAACCCAATGCCTCACACATGCTAGGCAAGCACTCTACCACTGAACCACAACTCCAGAGCCCCCAACCCCTTTTTAATTTTTTTTTATTTTGAGTCAGATTCTTGCTAAATTCTGAGGCTGGTCTTGAATTTGTGATCCTCCTGTCTCAGCTTCTCCTAGTTGTTGGGATTACAGGTGTGAGCCACCAGACCCAGATGAGATTCCTTTCTCTTTTGGTGGTTACCAGGTTTCTGTGCTCATCCTGTCCCACATGTGTGCAGATTTACATGGGACAGTACTAGGCATAGATCTTATGAGTTTTCTAGTCCCTGTTTTATTTTTCTGAGGTGCTGGGACTGAACCCAGGGCCTCCCACATGCTGGGCAAGACCTCCAGCCCTGAGCTATGCCTCAGGCCCTTCTTTATTGCCTTTGGAATATTAAGTATCCAATTCTGAATTCTTATCCCTTGCATTGCCTTTTAGTGCTACTTACACGAGTGCCTTAGTTTGAGTTCCCCCAAAAGCAAAGTTTGAGCCTAGAATTTGGGTGCAGCTTGTTAGTAGATTCCAGGAAACCGGTGAAAATGAAAAGAGTGACACAGGTTAGGATGAAAATTCAATAACGTATTTTTTTTGGCTTCTGTCCCCTACTGGTTGAAGGTCACCCCATAAAGCACTAAAAAGAACATATAAGCCTCCCCCCACCATCCAGACCCAGTCATCAGAATTTTCTCTTTGCTTCTGCCTGATCTGTTTATAATTAATTTCACAATAAAGTTAGCTAGGTGTGCACAAGCCTCCCTTCCCAGCACTAGTCCCAAGTTACAGGAGAAGGTCACATCTGGAAGGATACTTGCCAGAAATGCTGACAACAACAAAAGCCAGCAAAGTCACTTTAATCAGCACAGAAACTTTGATCATTATGTTTTTAGATCCACTAGACTGCAACACCCCCCCCACACTTAAGAAAAGACTACTTTTCAAAACACTGGACAAAGGAGGCACCCACCTGTCTGAGACCCATATTCTTTCCCTTGAAAAATCATATGAAAGATACTCCCTTAGAGCAAGGCATAAGATGCTCATTGAGGGCGAGAACGAACCATCTTCCAGTAATGCTAGCTCTTTGCTAGCAAAGTTCTTTCTTTCTCCATATCCTACTTCTCAATTCATTGACTCTATTGGGTGGCAGTGAATCGACCTTGTGCAGTTACAGTAATTCTCCTAAGAGGCTATGTCCATGAGTTAAACAATCTCCTGAAACTAAGAAAGATCTGAAGCCGAGAGGCAGAGAAACCCAAGGCAGGCACTTTGAAATGAGGCACTGACAATATATAGACCATCCACCATAGCTGCTGTTAATGTCAGAAGAGGGCTGATCAGACATAGTCAGACATTCCCAAAGAAACTGTAATAGCTTTCCTCACTCCTAGGGGCTCAGAAATCTGGGGCAATGACAAAAGTCATATACTATCTGCTCTCCTGGGATTCAGGGACCTGTTTCTCATGGACCTTTTGTTCTTTCTAGAAATATTTGGATGAGGACCTAACAAGTATTAAGCACTTCTTTACACTGAAATGCAGGAAGAAAATAGAATGAAAAGCCCTCTGGAGCTTATATCAGTTGGAAGAGACTGAAAAATACATAAAATAGATAGCCTGTCAAATGATGATAGGTGACTGGACATGTTGGCATGTGCTTGTAATCTTAGGGTCTCAGGAAATTGAGGCAGGAGGATTGCAAATTTGAGGCCAGTCTCTGTAATTTTAGCAAGACACTATCTTAACATAAAAAAATAAAAAGGGCTGGGTGTGGGGAGGGGCAGGCACAGTGGCACAGGCCTTCAACCCAGCAACTTAGGAGGCTGAGGCAGGAAAATCCTGAGTTCAAAGCCAGCCTCAGCAACTTTTTTTTTTTTTTTTTTTTTTTTTTTTTTTTTTTTTTTTGAGAGAGAGAGGGGGACAGAGAGAGAGAGAGAGAATTTTAACATTTATTTATTTTTTCTCAGTTCTCGGCGGACACAACATCTTTGTTGGTATGTGGTGCTGCTGAGGATCGAACCCGGGCCGCACGCATGCTAGGCGAGCGCGCTACCGCTTGAGCCACATCCCCAGCCCCCCGGGCCTCAGCAACTTAATGAGGCCCTAAGCAACTCAGCGAGACTCTGTCTCTAAATAAAATATAAAAAGGGCTAGGAAGAGCTGAGGATATAGCTCAGTTGGTAGAGTGCTTGCCTCGCATGCATAAGGCCCTGGGATCTAATTCCCAGCACCATATTAAATATATATATTAAAATTTTTAAAAAGGGAGAATGTGGCTCAGTGGTAGAGTGTCACCAGGTTCAATCCCCAGTACTTCAAAACAGAAAAGGTAATAGATGCTACAAAGCATTTAGCAGGAAAGGGAGATAAATTGGTTAGGGGTTGGGAAGAAGGCATACTTTCATCAAGTCATTGGGGAACACTTCATTGAAGAGTTGGTATTCAAGCACATTCCTGAAAAAAAAATGAGAGTGAAATCAGCAAGACACTGAGTAGGTGCAACTTTCAGGCTGAAGTGGCATGAGAAGAGTATTGGGGCTGGAGGTATCCTAGGAAGGAAAACAGGAAGATCTAGAATCCAAGTGTTTTGAGGATGAGGAGGGGTGGTTAACTGTATTGTTGGGGGAAACAAACTGATCAAGAAGCAGCAAACAGCACTCAGAGAGGAGGGGAACTCCAAACTTTATTTTATACCAGGCAGCTCAGAGGAAAACAAAACTCCAAATTCTGAGCTCTGATCCACAGTTTTTCACAACATTTATAGGTTCTTTGGCATCACCGCAGACTTGTTCTATCATTGGAGCTTTTTTTCTTTGTGCAGGGTCTCTAACATAAGGCAAGCTTACAGAAACAGATAAGTAATGGCTCTTTTCACAGACGTCTGTTACATTTCAAGAGGGAGTATTCAGACTGCTGGGGCAGTTATTTACAATCCAAAAGGTAAGGAAGGACCTGCTGTTACATTTCAAGAGGGAGTATTCAGACTGCTGGGGCAGTTATTTACAATCCAAAAGATAAGGACCTGTGGTTAATTAGGCTTCCTGGAGAAAGGCAAAGAGAGGGGAACTGACCCTTTCCCCAGGCCTTGTTTTCTTATAATGTTTTTTCTTTACTTTTATTTATTTTTAGATGGTGCTGAGGATAGAACCCAGGGCCTCACACTTGCTGGGCAAGGGCTCTACCAGGGAGCCACGACCCCAGCCCCCTCTTACCATAACGTTTTTATCATTTCATTTCACAACCATGTCTGGTTTTGCCATCACAGTATGAAATGCTGCTGATGCGGTAAGATGAGGCCAGAAAACTGGCCAAAGGACTTAATAATCGCAAGGAGGTCTACAGCATCCCTAACAAAAGTAGGTTGGGGAGAAAGTAGGAAGTGAGAAATCCGAAGTTGAGGGGGCTTAAGAGCAAACGGGGAAGGAGAAATTGGGGACAGAGAATCCAAGCAATTTTTTGGAGTTTAGTTATAAAAGGGAGCAAAGAAATGAGGCAGTAGCTGGAAGAGAAAGTGGAATTAAGAAAGTGGAATTACACACACACACACACACACACACATACACGATGGCAGATTCAACCGGGTGTCTACACTTGTTTTCTTTCATCTTTCCTCTCACTGTGGACAAACCCACAGGCTTTTTGACCTCCTACCTCACACCCAAATATAACTTTCGCAAAGCTCTGTGCCCAGACGGTTCTGGGCTGTAGGAGATGTAAGCCAAGTCCTTTGTTTCTCCTTTCTTCTCTGGCACTTCCCTCCCCTGGAGCAATGAACTTGGCTGCTACAGACAGCGGGTAGGGCCAGGGAGTGAAATTCCAGAACAGAAAGAACAAAGATATCTCAAAATATCTTGCCATCATCCTCTTGATTGCCCCTCCTTGAACTGGGCACTGCTGCAGGGCTGTGGGGGGCTCCTTGCCGGTGTGGCAGGATAATTTTCTCTATCCTAGAACTGTTAGCCAAAGCAATCTATAGATATTTATGCCTAGTCTTATTTTTAAATTTATTTATTTTTATTAGCTATTCATGATATTACAATGATCTTGGCAATTCATACACTTGAATCATTGGGGTATAATTTCTCATTTTTCTAATTGTACAGATTGCAGAATCACACTGGTCATAGAGTCACCTATATACATACAGCAATCATAACCTAGTTATATTTTTGCTATTTAACCGTGCCATATGTTTTTATGCTAGCACCTTCCTCTTTTTCTGTTTTTTTTTTCCCTTTCCTTTCTTTTTTTTTTTTCCTTTTTTTTTTTTTTTTTTTTTGGTGTAATGGATGGTAAAATCAGGACTGGTTGTAAAATGAAATGATAAAACCACTATCATGAAAAACTAGTGCCCAGGAAAAGGGTGAGTTCTCTTCCCCTTTCTGTCAGCCCTTCTTTAGGAAACCTAATTAACCATAGGCCTCTACCTTTTGGATTGTAAATAACTGCCTCTAGGAATCTAATTACTCGCTTTGAAGTGTAAACGCCCCTGTTCAGGCTTTGGGCACAAAAGGCTAGAGATTTATCAGAGGCCTGTGAAAAGAGCCAGTTTTTGCCCTTATCACTTTCTGCTTCTATAAACAGGCTTCCCACTAGAAACCCCCTGCAGGGCCTTCTATCATGTAAACTAGAAATTTTATAGCACCAGATTGCCTATAAAGGTTGTGAAAAACTGGGAATGGGGGCTCAGAATTTGGAGTTTGATCTCTGGGCCTGCCAATATAAAAATAAAATCTGACTTCTCCCACTCGCCAAGTGCCATTTGCCGCTTCTTGACCAGTCTGATTCCTGCAACATTGGTACCTGGGATTGAACCCAGGGATGCTTAACCATATTGAGCCACATCTCCAGACCTTTTCTATTTTCTATTTTGAGACAGGGTCTCACTAAGTTGCTGAATACTGGCCTTGTAATACTCCTGCCTTAGCCTCTGGGATTACAGACCTGTGCCACTGATTTTTTTTTTATTGTGATAAAATTCACCATTTTAGGGGCTGGGGATTTGGCTCAAGCGGTGGCGCGCTCGCCTGGCATGCGTGCGGCCCGGGTTCGATCCTCAGCACCACATACCAACAAAGATGTTGTGTCCGCCGAGAACTAAAAAAAAAAAAAAAAAAAAAAAAAAAAAAAAAAAAAAATTCACCATTTTATAGTGTACAATTTACTGGCTTTTAGTATAGTCACATGTTGTGCAATCATTACCATTGTAGTTCCAAAGCATTATTCATCACCCCAAAAGGAAATCCCATTAATTAGTAACTCCCTTTTCCCACCCCTTGGTAACCACGAAATGGCTTTCTGTCTTCATGGATATACCTATTCAGGATATTTATATAAATGGAATCATACCATATATAGTCCTTTGCGTCTGCCTTCCTTCACCTAGTATATTTTCTCCATTACTGATATCTTTTTGTTCTTGATTTTTTTTTAGTACATAGTTCTGATTCCCTCCTCATTTGCTTTCCTATATTTATCTTTTATTTCTATTTTAGATACTAGAGATTGAACACAGGGACATATTGCCATTGAGCTACATCCCCAGCCTTTTAGTTTTTGTCTTGAGATAGGGTCATGCTAAGTTGCAGAGGCTGAACTCTGACTTGCCATCCTCCTGCTTCAACCTCCCCAGGAACTGGAATTACAGTCCTATGTCACCGAGCTCGGTTTTACTTTTTTTAAAATTTACTTTTTTTTATTTAATTTTGGTACTGGGGATTGAACCCAAGGGCACTTTATCACTGAGCTACATTCCCAGCCATTTTTTGCTTTTTATTTTGAGACAGTGTCTCACCAAGTTGCTAGGGTCTTGCTAAATTGTTGAGGCTGGCCTCAAACTTGTAATCCTCCTGCCTTGGCCTACCTAGTAGTTGGAATTAGAGGTATGAAACACTGTGCTGGGCCAGAAATCTGAAATTTCAAATTCTGAAATGTTGGCAACAAATGCATTTTGTTTTTCAAAGTGCGGGTTGAAAAGGCCTCCTTATTCTAGGAAAGAGGAAAAAGGCCTATTTTGGAGGTACGATTCTCCAAAAGGCCAAACAGGCAGGTGGGAATAGGAAGGGCCAAAGCTTCTCTCAGGGATAAGGTACTTCCCTAGATTTCCCAGCCTGTATCTCTAGGGTGAAAGTGAAAAGTCTCTAATCCTCAACCCTACCCACCTCTTCACCCTGGGCATCATCACACTGCACCCTGCATTCCCAGAGCGCCGCGATTCCTTTGCCTTTTGGACTTCGCCCCCCACCCACCCCCCGTTCTTTGGTGACCTAGAATGCCATTACCTGCCATTTGCCCCACCCCACCCCGAACTGCTTGCAGCAAACCAGGCTCCCACTCCAGGATCTGGAGGGTCGCACTCACAGATTCTTCCTTGCTGTCCTATCTCAAGCTCCTAAGAGGATTGCTTAGGTCAACGTCATTGGTCCACACCTAGCACAGAGTGTCAGCCCCTGAGATCACCCCTAGCCCAGCGGTTCCACAGATCCAGCCCGGGTTAAAGGCGAGGGGCCAGGCGCGCGTGCGCGGCTCGGAGTTTTATTGCATCATCGCGACTCCGAAGCGCGCGGTTCGATCATGAGCACGCCGCCGGCGGCTTCACTCTTGCGCATCTTCCTCTGCCAGGCGCGCGCCTGACTGTTCTCGGGGTTGAGCTTTTCCAGCAGGTGCATGCGCGCCGTGGTCTCAGTCAGCATGTCCATGAGTAGTTCTTGCTGCAGCTTCAGGTAGTTGTTCTCCTCCAAAAGCATCTGGGTTTTGACTCGCTGTACCTGTGGTTTCCAGCCTGAGATGGTTGGCGAGGACTTCGGCGGCCGTGACCGCGGCTGCTGGCCCTCCGCTCTCCACCGGCCGCTGCGGAACACGAAGGCCTGGTTGTTGAGGCGTGTGCGCGGCTCACCGTAGCTGAGGCCCAGCTCAGCCTGGCGCGTCCGGTGGTCCAACAGATAGAAGGTGGACATGGAGGAGATGTGGCGCAGCGGCGGCCGCCGTGGTGAGAAGCGCCGCGAGAAATGATCGGCCCAGAATTGCCGCAGCAGCTCCCAAAAGCTGCTGGTATGGCTCCTAGCCAGGCACTCGAAGGCAGCCAGAGTGAGGGGTGGGCAGGCCTCTCGCCTGTGCGCACAGGTGGCCGCAGGGTAGTGGCAACCGGTGCTGCCCCCTTGCCTCCGGAGCCCTGGTGTCCTGAATGATGAAGGCGAGCCAGGGGCACTGTTGGGTACAAATACCTAGGTGAACCGCCTGGTTGGTACAGGCTTGCAAACCGCGAAGCTGATGAACTTGGATTAGCTTATGGCTTGCTTTTTGGGCTAACCAGTTGCGGGTCACTGAAGAGTTCATCCTTGTACAATCGCACTACGCACAGGCTCACAGAAACCACTTCCCCCAAAGACCACTCTTGGGTGCCAGGGCCCTGGGTATAGACATGTACATGAAGGTCTAGGGCCCTGTTCTCTGAGTTGCATCTGGAAGAGGTCATGGGTGGAAGAGGAAGGAATGATAGCGAGACCAGTAGGTACTTAATGGAGGAACAGAACTTTTCCAGGAGGAATGGGTATGAATAGATGGAGAGCTTCTAGAAAAAGTGAAGAGAGGGGTAAGACTTTCATGCTGCAAATGTGTGGAAGAGGTTGGGGTAGGATTGATTCTGGCACCAGCAGAAGAAGCTGAACCAAGGCACTTGAGGTGTCTACAGGCAGGCTTAGCAATTTGCTTACTCTAGGTAAGAGGGAACTGCTAAAGGATTACAAAGCCAGGATTTGGATTCTGCAAAGTATCTGATGGGATGTCTGACAAAACCAACACCATTACTGCCCTTGTCATTCAACCTTGAACTGGCACCTGCTATGTGCCAACCCTTGGTCTGGGCAGGGGATACTAGCACAGACTGTGCCTGCTTTTAATAAACTCCTGGTCCAGCCAGAAAGAGATATCCACATAGATCACAATACAGTATGCTCAGTGACATCCTGGGACAAACGCCTTTGCCTAGATCTATGCTCTGGTTTCAAGGTAATGGCTGGTGCACACTAGAAGTGACTTTTGTACTAAGCAGACTACTTCCTCAATGAATCTAAAGTTCAGATAACAAAACAGATAAGTCCCATTCTACTGGCTCTTTTTCCCCAGTAAGTGCTGATTCTATTATGTAAGAAAGGGATATGTGTTTTGTGTTTTAAAATTCCTCTTCTCATGGAGGGAGAAAAGAGGACTAACTGGGGCAGATTTCCCTCTGTCTTACCTTCATTAATTCTACACACTTATTTATCACATAGAGCTAAGAGATGGATGATACCTCCCCTGAATCTGGTTCAAGGAGACCATCTAGGAGAGCCCACTTCCAGATCCACCCTTGTTACAACTCTCCAGAGGGCCCTTTCCCAGTAATCTTTGCTACATGTTGTGTCTCACCTGGAAGATGTGCTGGAGGTGCCAAGCTGCTGTCCCAGGCCTGGTCTCATCTCTGAGCCACTTAGCTCCTCTTTACCAGCTATGACTCACAATGCCTCCAGGCTGGAGCATTGCTGACAGCTGAATTATAAAAGATCCTTGGCTTGCCCCTACATTCATTTGGTTAATTTATTGAGCACTTACTGTGTTCTAGGCACTCTTCTAGGGAAGTAAATATACTCTGCTATTTAACCAGCAGGGTGGGTGGGAGGGGGTCATATGCATAGACTGAGAGGAATTTGTTCTAATTGACTGCTGTGGTTTAGATGTGGCTTATCCCCCAAGGATTCATGTGTTGGAAGCTTGGTCTCCTGTGTGGCAATATAAGAGGCAGTAGAAACGATTTTTGGAGAAGGAGTGGTGCTGGGGATTGAACCCAGGGCCTTGCGCATGATAAATGTGTACTCTACCCTCAACCTCTGGTGGAATCTTTAAGAGAAGGGGCCTATTGGAAGATAATTAGGTCATTGGGGATACTGTCCTTCCAAGGGGTTAATGCTGGTTTGGGGAATTAGTGAGTTCCTGTGAGAAAGGGTTGTTATAAAAAGAGTAACATCCTTCCCTGTGCCCTGGCTTCCTGTTTTGCCATGTGATCTCTCCCTCTCACTTATGCTATCATATCACCATGATATGATGCTCCAGAAAGATTTCACTGGAGTCAGCAGATGATGGCATCATACTCTTAGACTTCTAAAACTGTTAGCTAAATAAATTTCCTTTATAAAGCACTCAGTCTTGGGCTAGGGCTGTGGCTCAGTGGTAGAGTGCTTGCCTAATACATGTGAGGCACTGGGTTGGATTCTCTGCACCTCATAAATAACACACACACACGTATATACACACATATGCTTTATATATACATTATATGTGTGTATGTGTTTGTTTGTGTGTGTGTGTGTGTGTAAAAGAACCCAATTTCAGGTATTTTGTTATAGCAACAGAAAACAGATTAATACAGGGAGTAAAGACAGCTGGCATGGGTGTCATTCTCTAGAAGCAATCTACGATGAGAGTTCTTCTCCAAGTGATTTATGGGGGAAATGCTCTCAGGAGAAGGGAGTTAGGAAGGCAGGGCAGGGCAAAGAAAAAAGTTAAGAGTATGATCTTGGGCTAGGGTTATGGCTCAGTGGTAGAGTGCTCATCTGGCATGTGTGAGGCACTGGGTTCGATCCTCAGCACCACATAAAATAAACAAATAAAATAAAGGTATATAAAAAAAGAGTGTGATCTTCAGCCAGGCACAATAACATAGGCATGTCATCCCATTGACTTGGGAGGCTGAGGCAGGAGGATTGCAAATTCAAGGCCAGCTTCAGCAATTTAGTGAAAACCTATCTCAAGAAAAAGAGAGAGAGGCTGAGGATGTGGCTCAAGCGGTATCGCGCTCGCCTGGCATGCGTGCGGCCCGGGTTCGACCCTCACCACCACATACCAACAAAGATGTTGTGTCCGCCGAGAACTAAAAATAAATATTAAAAATTCTCTCTCTCTCTCTCTCTCCTCTATCACTCTCTCTTAAAAAAAAGAAATGAGAAAGAATAGCAAATAAAATTCAAAGTACACAGAAGAAAGGAAATTATAATGATCACAATGGAGCTTAATGAAATTGGAAAATAAAAAAAATGACAGAAAATCAATTAAATAAAAAGTTCTTTAAAAAAAAAGAAAGAAAAAGAGAGAGAGACAAAGGGACAGAGGGACAGAGACAGAGAAACTAGGGACTTAGTTCAGTGATAGAGTGCACCTGGGATCTGATCCCCAATTAAAAAAAAAAAAAGGTGGTCTTAAGTGGAGACTAGCTTCAGTCTCATTTTTCATTGGGAACTCAGAGGACAAATTACATTAGAGTTAAGCTTCCTGAAGGAAAGGGAGCTGGTCTAGCATATTCACCTCACTTCCCTTCCCACATTTCAGTCAGTTATTAGCAGGGACAATCATGAGTTATCACCTGAAACTTAAAGTACCTGTGGGATGGACATACTACCAGTAATAGAGATCTGGTTGAAGCAACAACAGCATAAAAGAAGGAGGAAAATAATAGACAACGAAAAGGAAAGGAAATTACTAAATGGACAAGAATTTCTGATTGTGATATTTAAGATGAAGAAAGTAAACCGGAAATGTCGAAATTGACTTTAGGCAGGGTGAGGGGTAGGAACTAATTTGGACATGATACTTAGAGAAGGCACTTAACATTCATGAATGATTTGAATGATGAGGGGATCCCCACCTTTTGATGACTGGGGGCTTGAGGAAGTAAGGAGCTGGGCATATCTGAAGGACAGTTGCCATGTTTTGAGACTGTGGAAGGAAATGACGACAGCCCTACTTGCCAAGCCCGCCAGTTGACTGCCATCACCTCTACTTGGCTTTATCAATTTCAAGGACCTCTTCCTGGGCCTCCCAGTTAATCTGCCCTTCTGCATGGCCCTAGGAGGGATCAGGCCCAACTCCAGGAGAGTTCCCAAGAGAGGCAGAGTGAGATTGTAGCACCACTTCCTGGGAACCTTTTTCATTATCAGTTCTTTTATTTTTATTTTGAAAAAGGTTCTGGCTGAGTTGCCCAAGCTGGCATCAAACTCCTGAGCTCAAGTGATCCTCCTGTCTCAGCCTCCTGGGGAGCTGGGATAACAGGCATGTGCTACTGTGTCCACCTCTTTAACAGTTTAACTGAGGTATAATTGACATAATAAACTATGCATATTTATCATACACAATTTGATATGTTTTGATAATTTGTATGTGATATCTCCAAAATCAATTATAAAGAAGGTTCCCTTACCTTCAAAAAGTTTTCTGTGCCCCCATCATTATAGTTTGCATTTTCTAGAATTTTATATAAATGACAAGTATTCAATATGTATTCTTTTTTTAATGTGTGTGTGTGTGTGTGTGTGTGCATATCTATGTTGTTCAATTAACAATCCATTCTTTTTTAATTAGTGACTAGCATTCCATTGTATTGATATACCATGCACTTTGCTTTTCTATTCACCTGTTTCTGGAAATTTGAATTATTTCCAGTTTGGGGGCAATTATAAATAAAGCATATATACATGTCTGTATGTCTTTGTGTGGACATAATCTTTCATGACTCTTGAATTAATACCTAGAAGTGGAATGGCTGGGTCATATAGTAGGTATATGTTTACCTTTTTGTGAGGCTGCCAGAATTTGCTGCTGTTGTTGTTGTTGTTTTGTGGTGCTGGAGATTGAACCCAGGGCTTCACAGGTGTGAAGTAAGTACTCTACCATTGAGCTACATCCCCAGCTCATTTCTTTCTTTTTGAAATGGGATCCTCTCCATGTTGCCCAGGCTGGTCTCAAACTCTTGGGCTCAGATGATATTCCCACTTAAGCCTCCAGAGTAACTGGCATTACAGGTGTGTGTCACCACATCTGGCTGAAGCTGCCAAACTTTTCAAAATGGTTGTATTTCATCCCCAACAAGAGTGAAAGAAAGTTTCTGTTCTTCTACATCCTGGATAACATGTGGCATGGTAAACTTTCTTAATTTTAAATATTGTAGAAGAGTGTCTAAGTTGTATTTTCAATTTGCATTTCTCTCATTATTATGCATGTTTTGTGTGTGTGTGGAGAGGTTGGGGGGTGTCCTTGGGATGGAACCAGCAACTCTCACATGCTAAGCAAGTGCTCCTGAGTTATATCCCCCAACTCTTATTATTCATTTTGAGGAAGTGGTTGTTTAAGTCTTATGCCCATTTTTAAAATCAATTGGTTGACTTATTGAATCATAGTTTTTTTTTGTTGTTGTTGTTTTAAAGAGAGAGTGAGAGAGGGGGGAGAGAGAGAGAGAGAGAGAGAGAGGAGAGAGAGAGAGAATTTTGAATATTTATTTTTTAGTTCTCGGCGGACACCACATCTTTGTATGTGGTGCTGAGGATCGAACCGGGGTGGCACGCATGCCAGGCGAGCGCGTTACCTTTTGAGCCACATCCCCAGCTCGAATCTTAGTTTTTTAATACTAGACAAAAAGTTCTGGGTCAGGGGCTGGGGATGTGGCTCAAGCGGTAGGACGCTCGCCTGGCATGCGTGCGGCCCGGGTTCTATCTTCAGCACCACATACAAAGATGTTGTGTCCCCCGAGAACCAGAAAAAATGAATATTAAAGAATTCCCTCCTCCCCCGCCTCTCTCCCCCCCCCTTAAAAAAAAAGTTCTGGGTCAGATATATTTTATAAATATTTCCTCCCAGTCTGTGGCTTGCTCTTTAGAACAAAATTTTGGTTTTTTTTTTTTTTTGAAGTAATTTTATCAATTTTTTTCTTTTATAGTTCATGCTTTTGGGGTCATATTTAAGAATTCTTTGCCAAACCTAAGGTTACTAAGATCTTCTCTTTTTTTCGTCTTCTAGCTTTACATTTAGGACTGTGCTCCATTTTGAGTTAAATCTCTGGTCTGAGATTTTTTTAATGGAGATTTTTTATATTGACTTAGCACCATTTATAGAAAAGGTGAGCCTTTTCTCAACTAGCTGCTATGGGTCTTCATTGTTCATCATGTGGCTGTGTATATGTGGATCTCCTTCTGGGCTTTTTTATTACTTCCCCAAGACAGGGTCTTGCTATGTTGCCCAGACTGGTCTTGAATTCCTGGCTCAAGCAATCCTCCTGCCTCAACTTCCTGAGTAGCTGGGACTACAGGTGTGTGCCACTGTGCCAGGCTATGTTCTCTAATTCTTTTTTTTTTTTTTTTCTGGTTCTGGGGGTTGAACTCAGGGGCACTTAACCACTGAGCCACATTTGTAGTTGTATTTTTGTATTTTATTTAGATACAGGGTCTCATTGAGTTGCTTAGCACCTTGCTTTTTGCTGAAGCTTTGAAATTGCGATTCTCCTGTCTCAGCCTCCCAAATTGCTGGGATTACAGGCATGTGCCCCCCCGTGCCCAACTTGCCCCCAGTGTCATTTTTAAATTATTGTTGTTGTTGTTGTTGTTGTTATTATTTTGAAACTGGGAATTGAACTCAAGGGCACTCGACCACTGAGCCACATCCCCAGCCCTATTTTGTATTTTCTTTGGAGACAGGCTGTCACTGAGTCTCTTATCACCTCCCTGTTGCTGAGACTAGCTTTGAACTCACAATCCTCCTTCCTGGGCCTCCTGAGCCACTGGGATTACAGGTATGCACCACTGTGCCTGGCTCATTTCTCAATTATCAAATTTATCAATTACAGTAAGTCTTGTATCTGGTAGTGAAATCTTCCAACAGTATTTGACCTTCTAGGTCATTTGTATTTCCAAATAAATTTTAGAATTAGAATGTCAAGCTGGGTGCAATGGTACTCATCTAGGATCTCAGTTACTCCAGATGCTAAAGCAGGAAGATTGCAAGTTCAAAGCCAGTTTAGGGAATTCAGTCTCAAAATTAAAAAAAAATCAAAAGATATGGGGATGTAGCAGTGGTAGAACACTTGTCTAGCATGTGTGAAGTAATCCCCAGGACTGCCTCCCTCAACAACAATAACAAAAAAGTCAGTTTCCATGGTTATTGCTCAAAACTCTCTAATCATCAGAATGCTTAGGAGCCCTCAGAAAGTTGTCTGATGGAGAAGGAATCAAAGCCCAGGGATATTTAAAAACAAACCAGTGAGTGATAGATTCTCTCTCCAAATTATCTGTTATTAAAATTAATATGTACTGGGGCTGGGGAAGTGGCTCAAGCAGTAGCACGCTCGCCTGGCATGCGTGCGGCCCGGGTTCGATCCTCAGCACCACATACCAACAAAGATGTTGTGTCCGCCGAGAACTAGAAAATAAATATTAAAAAAAATTTAAAAAAAATTAATATGTACTAACAACCATGATATTTCAGGCAAGTAATAGGCAATCACCAGGAATAATATACAAGAACTTTTAGATTCCCTTATTTCCGTAGACGGCCAAAAAAACTCAAGGAAGTCATTTGATGATTTGGACAGGAAAAGTTAATAGAGATGATGGGTGATTCTCATTTCACATGTTAACCTTATTCATAAACAGACCTGGATTTTGAGGAAATTTAATGAAAACTGCAGAATTTAGATTCACAATTTAAAACAAACAAAAAATAGTTGTTCCCTAGCTCCTTTGAGAGATTCCACATCCATGTCATTACTGAAAATAATAGATTCAGAACCCATGAATAAGGGACTGCCAGGTCCCAATAGGTCTGAGTCTAATGACATAAAATTCATCCTCACAGCAGTGAGGAAAGAAGAAGAGGAATTAAAAGTTATTTTTCCAGTTTTCCACACCACAGGCATTTGTGCCACACTGGCTAGTGTCAGGGTCCCTTCTCCTAACAACCAAGAGCAATACTCAATTACAAAGGAAGAAAATCTTGTTTTTCCTCATAGTTATCTCGATTTGACTTCTGAGACTTTGATTTTGTTTGTTTTGGTACAAGGGATTTAACTGAGGGGTGCTTAACCACCGAGCTACATCCCGGCCCTTTATTTATTTATTTATTTATTTTAATTGTACAATATATTTAGTGGCAACCGGTAGTAACAAAATTTACCTATTTTAGTTACATGTTCTTTAAGCAAGTCTGTAACTTAACATTGATTATTTTCAAGTTATTATACTACGTGTATTGTCATTTTTCAGGTGGATAAGATAACCTAGAATCATAGTCATTATATGGTCACACAAAATGATCATATAATAAATCAGATGAGTGGGGCTGGGGTTGTGGCTCAGTGGTAGAGTGCCTAGCATACGTGAGGCACTGGGTTCAATCCTTAGCACCACATAAAAAACTAAATAAACAAAATAAAGATATTGTCTCTGTCTACAACTGAAAATATTTTAAAATAAATAAATAAATCAGATTGGGTTTATCACCATCACTTTGTTTTTTCCTATAAACATATACAATAAAATTTAATATATAAATTAGGCACAATGAGAGATTACCAACATTAATAATAAAATAAAATTATTTTGACAACATATTGTAATATAAGTTATTTAAATCTCATGAATTTTTATTTCTGGAATTTTCCATGTACTATTTTTGGAGCAAAGTTGGCCAAGGGTAACTGAAACCTCTGGCAAACCCAAAACTTGGGCAAGAGATGACTATTATATCTGTGAAATTCCATTTCTATGAAGCCCTAGAAAGAAAAGGCTTATCTCAAGTAGCAGAAAGCAGATCAGTTTTTGCCTAAGCCTATTGTGTAGGGATTGATTGGAATGGGTGTAAATACAATAAAAGCTATTTTTGGTTCCTGATTTCTAGAATAGAGTTCCTAAAAACTCTTAACAGTCTTCTGAGTGATAAAGAGTATCTTTTGTAATGCATAATGAGCCCCTTTCAACCATATTTATGCCAGTGAGGTGGGTATTGGTAGCCCCCAGACAGATTTAAGATAGGGGCTTATGATCAAAGGAACTAAACATATAAATAGAGAGTTGGAAATTTCAATCCTCACCCTGGAGGAAGGGGAGGTAACTTCAGTTATCTATGGCTAATGATTTAATCAACCATACATACAAAATGAAACCTCCATTAAAACCTCCAAACTGATGGAATTTGGAGTGCATCTGGGTTGGTCAGCAGGTGAGGTACCAGGAAAGTGGCACACCACCTGTTGAGGGGCACAGCCAAGATGGGATGACACATGGCATTTTGCCAGAAGGGAGTGGTTGAGAGGCCAGGGAGCCATTGAGATGATGATGGTTAAGTTAAGCTGTGTATTCAGTTGTATGTAGACCTTTGCTACTTTGGAGTTCCCTGTTGAGTTCTCCAGGGGTTCCGAGGGAGTGCACGGGGAGCCAGGTGGAGTCTGGGTGAGTTCCCGGGAAGGGTGCTTGGAGTGCTGGTGGAGTTCAGGCAATAAAGTTTCCTGTTTGAACATACAAGTGCTTTCTGGTGGCTCGGTTATTTGTGCCAGCCAGACTGCGGGAACCACCCTTGCCGTTGTACATCTCTTCCATTAGTCTGTTTCTAGGTTATATTCTTTATAAGGATCCAGTAAAGACTGGGCATGCTGGCATATGCCTGTCATCCCAGCGATTTGGGAGGGTGAGACAGAGATTGCAAGTTTGAGGCCAGCATCAGCAACTTGGTGAGACCCTTGGCAAGATCCTATCTCAGAAAAGAGATGGGATGTAGCTCAGTAAAGCACCCCAGTACCCATTCCTTCCCCCCCAAAAAAAATATATAAAATGAACCAGTAAACTTAAAGTTCTGAGTTGCTGAATTCTATGACTCATTCTATTTAGCAAATTATGACACCTGAGAGAAACTTATAAGAACCCCCAGATTTATAGTTAGCCCAGCATCAGCACCATGTTTGTAGCTGACTGAACCTTTCAGCCTATGGAGTCTAATGCCAATTCTGGGTAGTTAGTGTCAGAATTAAGTTGAGTTTACAAAAGTAGTGTTAGTAAAAATGATATCAACATTGGTCATGAGAAAACACCATATATAAATTTGGTATCTTGGAAATAAAGAACTTCAGAGAAAATCTTTTGAGGAAATATAAATATTGTATATCTGCATAATGATAATGGCTACATGGTATAGCTGTATATTTTTCAAAATCATGGAACTGTACAACAAAATTTTTTTTGTTCTCCTAGTGCTAGTACCACTGAGTTATACCCCCAGTTTTTTTTTTTTTTTTTTTTGATACCAGGCCAAACTAAGTTGTTGAAGCTAGCTTTGAACTTGTGAGCCACTGGGATTACAGGTGTGTGCCAATGCAACTGACCCCAGTCCTTTATTTTGAGTCAGGTTCTCACTAAGTTGCTGAGGCTGGTCTCCAGCTTGTTATCCTTCTGCCTCAGTCTCCTGAGTAGCTGGGATCACAGGCATGTCCCACAGTGCCCAGCTCAAAATTGTTATTTTAAAATGTGGGTGGAGAGGTTGAGTAACCAGGTGTATCAGTCATCTTTTCATCCCTGTGACCAAAAAACTAGACAAGAACAACTTAGAAGGGGAAAGGTTTATTTTGGCTCAGGCTTTCAGAGGTTCTGTCCATGGTTGGCTGACTCCATTGCTCTGGGCCAAGGTGAGGGAGAATGTCATGGAGGAAGGACGTGGTGGAGGAAGGCTATTCAGTTCATGACAACCAGGAAGAAGAGAGGGCTCTGCTCACCAGGGATAGAATATAAATACCAAAGTTATGCCCCCAGTGACCTACTTCCTCTGGCCACACCCTACCTGCCTACATTTACCACCCAGTTAACCATTCACGTGTATTAATCAACTCATTAGGTTACAGCTCTCATAATCTAATCATTTCATTTCTGAACGTTATTGCATTTCTCACACATGAACTTTTGGGAGGACATCACATATCCAAATCATAACATCAGGAGATCCAAATCCAGAATGAGGGGCTAAAGTGCAAACGATAAAAAGAAGATAAGTACTCTGTGATAATCCTCAACCAGAGGACAAAATGGATAGCTTACCTAATGCATCTGAACATTTTGAGAGGAGATTCCACAACTGAAAGAGTTTGAGAACATATTAGTTCTCAGTATATAGAAAACTCCAGTTGGTCTGGGACCTGAGGAAGGGCAGTGTGTAGAGGAGAGCTGGCAGGCATCTTAAGCCATGTAAAATAGTGAGTGAGTGTGACTAACAAGGGAAGGGAGAAGGAGGGAGCGGATATCAGGTGGCCTTGAAAGGAAGGGCACCCTTTATTGCAATTCTCTGCTCAAGGTGGCATAAAGCCAGGTGGAACTCCTTTTCCTTTCCTTGGCTACTTTGCTGTCCCAATATACTTAATTCTTTCTTTTCTGTTTTAGTCAGTTTTTCTACTTGCTGTGACCAAAATGCCTGACAAGAACAATTTTAAAGAGGAAAAGTTTATTTGGGGGCTCATGTCTATGGCTCATAGATGGCCAGCTCCATTCCTTGGGGCACACAGTGATACAGAACATCATGGTAGAAGTGTGTAGCAGAGGAAAGCAGCGGGGAATGTGGCATCAGGAAGCAAAGAGAGAGACTAAGTTCAGCTTACCGAATATATGTTATCAAAGACAAGCCCCCAGTGGCCCACCTCCTTCAGCCATATCCTACCAACCTAAAGTCACCATTCAGCTATTCTCTATCTGGGGTTTAACACATGATTAGGTTAAGGCTCTCATAACCCAATCATTTGACCTCTAAGCTTTCTTTCATTGTCTCACACATGGATCAAGAATTTTGTGTAGTTATTTTCAAAATTCTGTCTTTAAAACAAAAACACTAAGCATAAAGGCTGAAACTGATTTTTTACTGGAAAAATATATGCATGTTATGTATTAAAATAACCTTTCTATTTCTAGAGTCTCAGTCTCCCTTTCTAGCATCGGCCACTGTTAGTTTCTTGTGCATCTTTTCAGTGAGCTTATTAGTCCAAGTTTATGACAATACATGTATGTTTTCCACGTGAAAGGAAGCATACTAATATGCAGAGCTTTTTTACATTATAATAAATCTCACTGTTCACTGTATATCAGAACACACAGGTGCACACCTGATGCTTTCCAACAGTGCAAAACTATTATAAAGATGACCTATATTTTATCTAGTCAGTTATCTATCATGGTAAGTTATGTCCAGGATATTGGTACTATAATTTTTTTTTTGTACCGGGGATTGAACCTGGGATGTTCTACTTTTGAGCTACATCTCCTGTCTTTCATTCTTTCTTTTTTACATATTATTTATTTATTTTGTTTATTTTCACGTGGTGCTGAGGATTGAACCCAGGGTCTCACAGGTTTGAGTCGAGCGCTCTACTGCTGAGCCACAACCCCAGTCCTCCTGTCTTATTTTTTATTTTGAGACAAGGCTAAGTTGTTCAGGCTGGCCTCTAGCTTTTGATCCTCTTGTCTCAGCCTCTCAAGTCATCAGGATTACAGATATGCACCACTATGCCCAGCATTTTTACATATAAGCATAGTAAATGTAGTGGATATATTTTTTTCAATTATTGATAATTGAAAAGATGGAATTTCTGGATCAAGGACATGAGAATTTTAAAATGGATATAAATAATTTATTTCAAAAACCATCTTCCAAGTTATACTATAAAGTCAGAATATGTTTGTGACCCAGGAGGCTGAGGCAGGAGGATCATAAATTTGAGGCCAGTCTCAACAACCCTGTCTTAAAATAAAAGCTCTTGTGTTCAATGTCCAGTGCTGCTAAAAAACAAACAACAACAACAACAAAAAAAAAAAAACAAAAGAACACATTCAATTCAATTTCCCATTCCTTCTACATCTAAGAACAATAATGGTTATTTCTTTTAGTAAGATACTCTAATACCTCAAAGTACCTTTGGATTATCAAGAAAAGACTCCATTCTTCAGGGTTTTTTCCTTAACTTCCTCCTTTGAAAAACATTATATGTGAGCTGAAAAATCCCCACATCCAGTCCTGTGTTTAGGGGACAGCCCAGGATCAGCCATGCTTGGATTTCCTTTTTGTGGGGCTCTACATTTTCACCTCCTCATCCAGTCTCAAACCCTTAATGTTAGCATCTTTCCATAGCCTCCTGAGTCCAATGGACCATTTTCTAGTATCAACATTTATTGGTTTGTTTTGTATGCCCTGACATTCTCCAGTTCTGCCCTTTTTATCAACTTCAAGACGTAGCTTCCTAACTTCTCAAAACTGTTTTCAGACCTTCCTGGAATGGTATTAACACAAACATCTAAATCATGATCCAAGTCTAAAATCCAACATATTTCCCTACAAATTCTCTGGCTAGTCTTTTTTTTTTTTGGAAGAGCGGGGTACCAGGGATTGAACTCAGGGGCACTTGACCACTGAGCCACATCCCCAAACCTATTTTGTATTTTATTTAGAGATAGGGTCTCACTGAGTTGCTTAGTGTCTCGCTTTTGCTGAGGCTGGCTTTGAACTTGCATCCTCCTGCCTCAGTCTCCTGAGCTGCTGGGATTACAGGGTGCACCACTGCACCTGGCTTCTGGCTAGGCTTTTAAGGCCTAATCCCAAACCATCTCTGGAGCCCATCTCCCATCACTCATGTTCATGACACACTTCTCCAGCCAAAAGTCTATACATCGTGTCCCCAAACACAGCAGGCCTATTTTCCTGCATTTGTATTATTTAAAGAAGCCTTCCTCCAGGGGCTGGGGTTGAAGCTCAGCGGTAGAGCGTAGGCCTAGTACATGTGAGGCCCTGGGTTCATCCTTAGCACCACATAAAAATAAATAAAAAAGGTACTGTGTCCAACCACAACTAAAAAATAATAATAAAAAAAGAAGCCTTCCTCCAACTTTCCACCTATGGAAATCCTGAATATCCCACTTGGAAACAATTGTTCTTTCAGAACCCTACTAAATTCTCTTCAGTATCATCATCTTTTTTTTTTTTTTTTTTTTTTTAAATAAAGGGTTTATTTATTTATTAGAGAGAATTTTAATATTTATTTTTTTAGTTATCGGCGGACACAACATCTTTGTATGTGGTGCTGAGGATCGAACCTGGGCCGCACGCATGCCAGGCGAGCGCGCTACCGCTTGAGCCACATCCCCAGCACCAGTACCATCATCTTTTAACAGTTATACCCTTGCTAGCTTAGCTCACATACATTCCCTTAACTCCCCCCGCCCCCCCAATGCTGGGGATTGAATCCAGAACCTTTTGCATGTTCTGCAAGGGCCCTACCAGCTAGCTAATTCCCCAGCCCCTTTTGTTATTATTATTTACTATGATTATTAGTGGTACCAGGATTGAATCTAGGGACACACTACCACTGAGCTACATCCTCAGCCTTTTTCATTTATTTGAAGACAGAGTCTCTTTTTGTTGCCCAGATTGGCCTAGAACTCCAGGGTGCAAGCCATCCTCCTGCCTCAGCCTCCAGGGCAGCTATGATTACTACATATGGGGCCTTTACACCAGTCTTCAGAATTTTAATCTATTTTGAATACCCACTTCTCTAGTTAAATAAGGAAAGCAAAATGCTCTTACACAAACTTAGGGGTTGAGCATTAGAATTTACTAACCTGAGGCAAACATTAAACCCTAACATTTTTCCCCCTCTTTCCACGTAGGAGGGAATAAAGCTGGCTATATATAGGTGTTATACCAAATAACTATTTTTTTCCCACCTTAGTATTCACGTCTTTGGGTCTCCAAACAAATGGAGGACAGAGACCAGATCCTACAAAAACAAAAACAAAACAACCCCAAAAAACAAAACGAATAAACAAAAACTCAGAGTTACTTCCATTTTTTTTTTGAGGATCTCAGCATATTGAAAACGGAAAATGTGCTAAGAGCGGGTTTTCAAAAACTGGCGTATTTTAAGTCTTCCCATTGCACCATCCTTTTCTCAATCCTGCCGTTTTATTATCGCTAGACTCTTATATTCAATCATTTTTTATTTTTTTAATTTTTTTAATATTTATTTTTTAGTTTTTTGGCGGACACAACATCTTTGTCTGTATGTGGTGCTGAGGATCAAACCCGGGCCGCATGCATGCCAGGCGAGCACGCTACCGCTTGAGCCACATCCCCAGCCCCATATTCAATCATTTTATTTTTTACAAAATATATTTAGTTGTAGATGGACACATAACTTTATTTTTATTAATTTTTTTTACGTGGTAGTGAGGATCCAACCCAGGGCCTCACCTGTGCGAGGCAAGTGCTCTACTCCTGAGCCATATTCCAGCCCTTTAATCTCACTTTAGGAGACATCACAAATGGAAAACTGAAATAACCTCTGATTATATTATTCTGGACTGTTTTATATTAGGTAACTAGTAGGCTACAGGCTCCGGGGCACAGAGCGATGACTCTGCAGGAACGGTGGCGCCGGCCCACGTAGCGCCGCGCAGCGTACTCTCGGCCGGGTAAGGCAGCCGGCGCCGGGATCCGCCCGCGACCCGTCGGGGCCTGCACTCTCTGCCCAAGCAAATTACTCTTCAGGACGGCCGACCCCACTTCCCACCCGTTCAATCAGCTGCCATGCACCCCTTCAGGGAAGGGCACTGGATACCCGTCCCAGGGTCAGGAACCCAGGGGGTATAACTTTCCGTTGGATTGTAAAGGCGGGAGGCGCGCCCACTAAGGCACCAGGGCAACAGAGCGCGGGAACGACAGCCGACCCCTCCGCGCCTCAGGACGCGCGCGACCCCGATTACTGCCCTCCTTCTTGCCTCCTGTCCAACCAACAACCACTTCCTGCCTCACTCTCGGCCAATCCTCACACTCCACGAAGAATAGCCCTAGGGGGCGTATGGAAAGGTAAGTAGAGCGATGATCACAGCGACCAACCGAATCTAGGAGCTTGCGAGGTGGGGCGGGACTTAGTGCTAGTCATAGCTACTCAGAATCGAGGGGCGGGCCCAGGGCTGGGTTTCGTGCGGTGGGGCTCGGTCGCGCGGCAGCGGCAGCCGAGGCCTTTTGGTTCTGCAGCACGTGACGGTCGGGCCGCCTCCGCCGCTGTCTTCACTGCAGCGCGGGGCCAGGTGTGCGGGTGGGAGAAGGCGCAGGCACTGCCGGTGGTCCCCGGGAGGCTCGAGGTGAGACTGGAGGCCTGCACGCGTCCTCCGGCCTGTGAGGACCTCGGGGGGCCTGGGAACGCTACATCGCGACCAAAGGGGTCGGGCGTGGCCAGCGGCCAGGGATTGGGCTGGCTTTTCGAGGGCCCAGGCTCCGGCGAACTCGCCGGCCAGGAGGGGTGAGGCCTGAACCCGGCCCCTTGAGTTGGGGAACCAGGCCCAGGCCGCGCCACCGGGGTCGGGAGGCGTGGCAGGTGCCCTGGGCCTCCCTTGACCTTTGAGAAGGCGAACTTGTTCTTATGGCTTGGCTTCCAGGGCATTCTTAGGCCTATTACTGGCTGCCTGGGCAGTTTCGAGGTGGGCCGAGTAATCCGGTGGTCCCCGGGAGGATCGGGCCTAGTGGGTTCCCTAAGTAGCAGGGAAAGATGAATTAGACTAAGAGAAAATATGTAGAATTACTATTGCAGGTTCAGAATTTGAAATAAGACCCCTACACGAAAACGGGACCCTAGCACCCTGAAGAGGAAGGAGAATGTACTAGAACGCGCAGTGGTTGGAAAACTTTAGGCTTAACCATTACAGCACTTACTCGGGGGGTGGGGAGTAATTCAGTCGGAGATTCCACCCGACATTAAAAGCAGGAAAACAACCCAAACCTCACCTAGCATAGCACACTTCGCTTTACAGTGGAGGAAACTGAGGCGTTAGAGGCTTGAAGTGACTAGTCCAAGGTCATGCGATTAATTTAATGGTCCTGTTGGGATTTTAATTGACTGCTAAGATAAAGGCCCTGGTTCAAGCACTTCATCTGCCATTTGTTGCTGTGCGAATTTGGGCTTTTACCTTTGTGTCCCACACCCCAGTAATAGATTATTAAGTAATACCTTATAGACTTGTGAAGATTGAATTAAAATGCTTATGCAGGAATGTCATATGTAGTAACTGCTCGATCAATATCTATTGCAGTAAGCCATTATAGTCTAAATGCCTTGGTCCACTAAACTGACATCTTAGTCTTTGTTGGTCCTGTTTCTCAGGGCCTGAAGTCACATTTCTGTTGATGGGAAGAAGAAACTGGACCCTGTGTTGCCATGACAAAAGCTATTGCTAGTTGAGAGAGGTTAAACTGAGCTGAATATTAAAAGGTTGAGAGGACAAAGGTGAACCATAGTTAAGTTTCTTTACCTCTAATTTAGGAAATGGAAGGTTTTTTGCTTAATTTTTTTTAAAGGGAAGAATTTAAAAAAAATTTTAAGGGAAGATTTTAAAAACCTTCTGTTTAAAAAAAAAAAAAAAAAAAAAAAAGCCATGTGGGAATTCTCCTTTCCATCAGCCTGGGTACACAAACTAGCCAGGTCACTGATCATGAGAAGGCCCTAGTGAACTGTGTATTGGAGTGAAGAACACAACAGAAATTTTCATACTTATCTGAAAATGGGTGTTAGCCTCTCCTTCTCCACCTTACTATCTTAACTCTACAGTTCAATTAGCTTATTATCTTTTAAGAGCACTGTGACAGTATTGGCAATCACACCATTGCATCCTTTTAGTTATAGAGTTCACTTGCCCTGCAAGATAGCCTAAGGGAATAAAGTAGCAATTGGTAAGCTTAAGCAAGTTTCTTAGACTTGAATTCTGAGGCCAGTATGATAACTAGCATATGTAACTCTTTAGTTTCCACCTCTTCAAAGTGGGAGAGAGGGTCTCCTGGATACCTCACCTTTAGGGGACAATAAGCTGGTGAATATAAAACTATTTTGAAAAGTATAATGAATTAGACAGAATTGGCAGTTCATAATAATTCCTAGGAAATAATGAAAGTACCTAAGTTCTAACCTAGATAGCTAGCCTATTGCAAAACTTCAGGAGGGCTGGGGCTGTGGCTCAATGGTAGAGTGCATGCCTAGCATGTGTGAGGCACCACATTAAAAAAAAAAAAAAAGCCTTACCAGGAAAGTGCTGGTTGAATGCTGTGGTTATAACAACAAATGTACTTTTTTTCCCCCCACTGAGCCACATTCCCAGCCCCAATAAATGCACTTGTAAATTAAGTTTAACTGTGAACTGTTAAAAATATTTGAGAATAAAGAAAAATAATTTAGAGGATCTTTAGCATATATTATTCATCACATCTTAAACCTATTTAGTTAATAGGAAAAAAAGTGCTATGGAGGAGCTGGGGTTGTAGCTCAGTGGTAGAGCACTTGCCTAGCATGTGGGAGGCACTGGGTTTGATCCTCAGTACCACACAAAAAAATAAAAGGCATTGTGTTGAGCTACAACTAAATAATATTTAAAATTAAAAATAAATTTAAAAGTGCTATGGAAAAATCAGTTCTGATGTTCCTGTTAATGAAAAACAAAATCCAAAAATGTAAATGAGGCAGTATAGATCTATTTATTTTATTTTTGAGGTGAGTCTCTTTATATTACCCAGGCTGGTCTGAAACCTCTGGACCTTACCTTAGCCTTCAAGTTACTAGAACTGTAGGAATGTGCTATCACACCAGCTGCATTTATTTCTATTTATTTATTTTTGGTACTTGGGATTGACTTAATCACTAAGCCACATCCCCAGTCCCTCTTTTTTTATTTTAAAAACTTTTTGGGTACCTGGGATTGAACCCAGGGGCTCTTTATCATTGAGCCACATCTCCAGCCCTTTTTAATATTTAGAGACAGGGTCTTGCTGAGGTGCTTAGGGCCTCACAAAGTTGCTGAGGCTGACATTGAACTCTGGATCCTCTTGCCTCTGAGCTGCTGGCATTACAAGCATGTGCCATTGTACCTGGCCCTTTTTTAATTTTGAGACAAGGTCTCACTGAGGTTGGTTTTGAACTTGAGAGCCTCTTGCCTTATCTTCAGTTGGTGGGGTTACAGACCTTTACCCCCATGCCTATTTCATCTATTTTTAAATAGGTATTTACAATAAAGACCAGTCTGAGTTTTATGTGTTTCCTTTCCTTGAATGTTTTCATTTTTTGACTAGATTGAAGTAGTAAAATCTGCAGGTTCAAAATATAGTGGAAAATATGATAGTAGTAGCAAAATGTTCATCTGTGATTGGAATCAAATTCCTTTTGGGAGGTCGCTGGGGTTGTGGCTCAGCAGTAGAGCGCTTGCCTAGCATGTGAGAGATGCTGGGTTCGACCCTCAGCACCACATAAAAGTAAATAAAATATTGTGTCCAATTACAACTAAAAATAAAAAATAAAAAAAAATTTCTTTTGGGTTGTTCCTTTCCAATCTAAGATTTTTACAGTATTTGTCTTAAAATTCAGTTTTGTAACCATCAAATTTTAAAAACTGTTAAGAGAAATATTTAGTAATAGCAAAAATTACTGCTAATCTTGAGCAAATGCGGTAAACCAGACACTATCATAAGTACTTTTACATGTATTTTGTTTTATACGTAGTTTTGTTACTGTTGTTTTAGAGATGAAGAAACTGAGGCCCTGAGGTTAGTAATTTTACCCAAGGTGACAAGTTTTTAAATAGCAATCCAGGGATTGTGACTTGAATTTTTGCTTATGAACACATCTCTAGCTGTGACTGTAGACGGATTAAGTAATTTCTCTTGGTTTTAATTTCATTACATGTAAAATGGGGATAATAGAACCTCTTGGGTTTTTCTGAGTGGACCTTATTGAGTATGATGTTTCTGTTTTTGAATATTAGTAGACTACTTAAGCTGTCTAACCTCACAAATAAGACTTAAAATTTTAAGAGGGCATACTAGATGAATGAACAGCTTATATGAAAGAAAGACTCCCTCTTTTTATTTATACACTGCCTATTTTTAAAATCAATGTTTTTTTTAAAACAATCAAGAACATGAGGTTATTTTTTCTGTTCCTCTTTTTAATTTTTCATAGATTAAAGAAGTTAGAATGGAAATTACTTTTTTTTTCTTTGTGAGTATGGAGGGGGAGGGAGGGAGAGAGAAGTAGGTTTTGTTTGGTTGTCTATGCGGATCTCAAATTCCTGGGTGCAAGTGATCCTTGTGCCTCAGACTGCTGAGTTGTTGGGACTATAGGCATATGCCACGGCACCTGGGTTGGAAATTTCTTCTTTTAAGAAAGAAAGTCTAATAAAGAAAAGCCCCAAACCATGTGGCTCACAAATAAATTTTAGTAAATACTTAGGGAAAAATTAAAAATAGTTCACAGATTCTTCAAGGGTTTCTAGCTCATTCTGTGAAGCCAGTACTAACATGATACCAAAATAAGAAACCTTACAAGAAAACAGACCACTATCTCTTCTGAAAACAGATGCAGAAATCTTCAGTAAAATGTTAGTAAACTGAGACCAGCAGCATGCAGTATTGTTTAAAAAGGATTATATACTATGACCAATTGGAATTTATCCCAGGAAGGCAAGGTTGGTTCAACATATAAAAATGAATGTAACATATCACATTAATAAAGGACAGAAACTGTTCATCTTAGAGAAAAAATATCCTTTCATGATAAACACTTAACAAACTAGGAATAAGTAGGAACTTTGCCAGCCTGATTCAGAGTCAAAAGAAAAAAGAACCTATTTGGAAAGATAAAACATAAAACTGGCAATAAGCTTAAAAATACTTTGTTCCAATTTGTGTTAAAGATTTTTTGTTGTTGTTGAATGGACCCTTATTTAAAAAAAAATTTTTTTTTTAGTTATACATGGACACAATATCTTTATTTATTTTTTTATGTGGTGCTGAGGATCGAACCCAGTGCCTCACATATGCGAGGCAAGCTCTCTGCCACTGAGCCACAACCCAGTCCAAATGGACCCTTATTTCTGCTAAGTGTTTGCCCATTTTTAAAGTTGACCTAAATATTGTCAGGATTTGCTGAAATGTTAAAGAGTAAATTTGCTTTTGTTAAAAAATAGGATGTTTATGCCAAGTGTGGTGGCACATGCCCATAATCCCAGCTGTTTGGTAGACTGAGGCAGGAGGATTGTAAATTTGAGGTCCGCCTCAGCAATAGTAAGGCCCTATCAGTTTACAAAGGGCTGGGGATATAGTGCAGTGGTAGAGCACTTGTGTAGCGTGAGTGAAGCTCTGGGTTCAATCCCCATTATGCCAAAAAATAGAAAACAAACAAATAAAAAAAAAAAACTTGTGTTATTTGAAGTCTCATGTTAATGTATAGAAAATAACATGGACTTTTAAAAATTGTGCTGAGAACAGTATTGTAATTTACAAAAAATAATTTAAGGGGTTTCATTAAAAGTAATTAAAGGACAAGGAAAAAAGATGAATATGGAAGTTTATATCTTATACAATGTTGAATGTAAGAGTTGAAGAAATCACATAATGTAGTTGCAGGAAAGCAAGTTTACAATTAATATAGCTTGTTATGTAGAATCCTCTAGCTATATTAGATGTTTTGGTCAAATGAGAATTTAGTGGTTGGAGGTGTAGTTCAGTAGCAGAGCACTTGCCTAGCATTTCCTGTGTTCAATTCCCAGCACTGGAAGGGAAAAAAATAATATATGAGAATTTAAAATTTAGTCATCTGATGTACATGTTGTGTTTTGAAGACCAGAACATTTGAGTATGCCTATAAAGTGTACCTGACTGATAGATGAATTATATTTTCATATTTTCACAGCAAGCTGTTGAGCAAGTAGTTCTAAACACACATCTAAAATAGAGAAAGGAGGACTTCTGGAAGTTAAATAAGCCGAAGGAGGCCATACAGAGAATCAGGAGAGACTGGAATTCAGGCTTCTCTGACTTGACAGGTTATTCTGCCACATATGCTGCTGCCTTATGTATGAGGAATTAATTTTCTGAATTTCAGTTTTTAAACAGGCAACTTCCATTTCTATAAAAATAAATTCACTCTTCTAAAAGTTAAAAGTGAAATGAAATATTAAATGTGAGTGGATTAAGTGCTTTTGAAGGTTCCTTCTGACCCTAATAATTTGAGAGTTGGGCCTTTTTGCTTTCCCTTGGGAAACTGGGAAGCAAACCAAAAATCTTTGTCTTATAAATGTCCTCTATTTTTTTGGCTTTGTGTACATTTGTTCATATTTGTTTATATCATTACAGAGGATAGAGCTGCTTTGACCTGGGTATAGGTAGATAATTGTTTGATTACCAAACCCCTCCCCACACTTTTTTTCTGGTGCTGGAAATAGAACCCAGAACCTCAAACATGGTAGTCAAGCATTCTACCACTAAACTACACTTTCCATCCCTTAGACCCTTCTTTTTCTTTCTTTTCTTTCTTTCTTTTATGTAGTACTGGGGATCAGGAACTAGTACTTACCATAGACCTAATTCCCTCTATCCACATCACCCCAATCCTTCTTAATTGAGAAAGACTATCTCACCAGACTTATGTTTCTTATCACATATCTGAGTCTTGCTGTAGTTTTTATAGAGAACCAAGTTAATTTCAAGCTGGTTTCTAGACAACTTTGACCAGATCTAAAGAACTATCTTCACTGATCTAGATTTTACTAGTTTTGTGTGTGTGTGTTGGGGGCGGGGGTATAACCAATTTTATCACATCAGTAGCTGAGTTTTGAAATTTTAGTCTTTTTGGTGTTGTTCTGTGTAGAATGAAAATATACCATAAGTTTTTTTTTTTGTTTTTTTTAGGTACCAGCTTTGAACCCAGGGGTGCTTAACCACTGGGCTATGTCCCCAGCCCTAAGTTGCTTTGAGCCCCACTAAGTTGCTGAGGCTGGCTTTGAACTTGCTTTCCTCCTTCCTCAACCTCCTGAGTTGCTGGGATTACAGGCATGCATCACAGCACCTGGCTATAGATTGTTTTTATTAACTTTGCTTACATTAAGGGATATCATAAGACAATACTCACATTCACATATAACTTAAAGCTGTTTTCTAGAGAAAACAATGGACTCAGATGTTAAAAGATTTTCATATTTGTAGTTTTGATATTTAGTTGCTAGTTCTCTGAAGGTCCAGGCTTATAAATGTAATTTGTAATTTTATAAGACAGAATTTAAATGGACACATTGTAAGACAGTTGTGTAGCACTTTTAATTAGTAGCCTAATAATTAGTTATAGCCACCTAGCAGTTGCTTCTTAGCTCAGTGGGACTCTGCTATAGAGAGTTTGAGTTTACAAACTTATAATAATTTCTTTTAGTTGTAGTTGGACACAATACTTGCACCTATCTATCTATCTGTATATTTATTTTTGTGTGGTGCTGAGGATTGAACCCAGGGTCTCACACATGCTAGGCGATCAGCTGTACCGCTGAGCCACAAACCCAGCCCTGTAAACTTACAGTTTTAAGTGTGTGTTGTGAGGAGGGTGACTCCTGACAGAAAACCAGTAAATGAAGAAAGTGGTGGGTTTCAATCATTAAATAAAATTATGAGGAACTGGGGTTGTTGCTCTGTGGTGGACTGCTTGCCTGGCATGTCTAAGACACTGGATTTGATCCTTAGCACCACATAAAATAAATAAAAGTATTGTATCTGTCTCCAACTAAAAAATGTTTTTTTTTTTTTGTAATAAAATTATGAGGGAAACTGCAAAAATGGCATTCAGGAATGTAAGAAACTTTGCCTTAGAGTGTTCTATGAAGTTGAATTATAAGAAATGTAGCTGGGCTCAGGGCCACATGCCTGTAATCCCAGTGGCTAGGGAGGCTGAGGTAGGAGGATCGTGAGTTCAAAGCCAGCCTCAGCAAAAGAGTGCCCCTGAGTTCAATCCCCAGTACCTTACCCCCCACCCCCACCTTGCACCTTCTTCCCCCACCCCCTCAAAAAAAAAATAATTGTAGGAAATGTGTTTCTTTAGAGGAGAAGGTTAATTCATCTTTTTTTTTTTAAAAAATATTTTTAGTTATAAGTGGACACAATACTTTTATTTTTATTTTATTTATTTAGTTTTATGTGGTGCTGAGGATCGAACCCAGGGCTTCACACATGCTAGACAAGTGCTCTACCACTGAGCTATAACCCCAGCCCCTGGTTAATTCATCTTAAAAGTAATTCCTTTATTCCCTGAAAACTTGCTGAGTTTTGCAGATTTAGGAACACTTGCTGTCCATGTCCTTTGGGATAGGAAGACTGTGCTTTTTGTTTTTAAAAGCATTTTTACTCTGTTCTTTCCGGTAATCTTAGAAACTGTTGGTGACAACAACAAAGTGTTTATGGTTTTAGAAGGTAGATTTCTTCATTTTTGCAGGCCCTTTTAGCTGACAGCAAGGAGATATGTGTGCATCCTAACTGATATACATCATTTGTAAATATTTCTATATGTAACCCTCTGTATATTAAGCTAAACATGTTTTCATACTGATGTCTCTAATTCTTTCCATTTCCATATGGATTCCTCTAGCCACCTCCCCTTACTTTATCTTTAAATTCCCCCCCCCCTTTTTTTTCCTGATACCAGGGATTAAACTCGGGCATTTAACCACTGAGCCACATCTCCAGCCCTTTTTTATATTTTATTTAGAGATAGCTTAGGCCCTCACTAGGTTGCTGAGGCTGGTTTCTTTCTTTTCTTTTTTAGTTGTAGTTGTATTTATTTTTAGTTATAGTTGTACTTATTTTTTAGTTGTAGTTGGACACAATACTTTCATTTTATTTATTCATTTTTATGTGGTGCTTAGGATCAAACCCAGAGCTGCACACGTGCAAGACGAGAGCTGTACCACTGAGCCACAACCCCAGCCCCTCTTTTTTTTTCTTTTAATAGTTTTAGTTGTAGATAGACACAATACCTCTGTTGTATTTATTTATTTATTTATTAAAAAATTTTTTTTTTAGATGTTGATGGACCTTTATTTATTCATTTATTTAAATGTGGTGCCGAGAATCTAACCCAGGGTCTCACATATGCTAGGGAAGTGCTCTACCACTGAGCCACAACTCCAGCCTGTATTTATTTATTTTTATGTGGTGCTGAGGATTGAACCCAGTGCCTCACAAGTGTAAGGCAAGCATTTGCCACTGAGCTACAAACCCAGCCCCTGCTGAGGTGGGTTTTGAACTCCCAGTCCTCCTCCTGCCTCAGCCTCCAAGGCCATTGGGGTTACAGGCATGTGCCACTGTGCCTGGATAAATTCTAAGTCTTAACAGTGAAAAAGTGGCTCCCACCATCTACTGCCCATATGCTTAATTTTTCAATTACATATATAACAGTATCAGAATTATTAATGCACCTACTCATGTGAAATGGACTTATTGATTAGCACAGTACTTTTTAAAAATTTTTACTTATAGATGAACACAATGCCTTTATTTTATTTATTTATTTTTATGTGGTAGCTAGAATTGAACCCAGTGCCTCACACATGCTAGGCAAGTGTACTAGTACTGAGCCACAATCCCAGCCCCAGAACAGTATTTTTTTTGTGTACTCTAGTTCTACTGAGCATCTTTTCCCTAGTAAGGTTTCATGGATTTGTAATAAGGTAGATTGTTCTGTTGAATTTTGTTTGCATGCTGTCTTCGTATCACCCGACATCCTAAATACATTAAAATTCATTCTTTCTACTATAATGTTTTATGAGTTTTGACAAATGCAGTGTCAGTGTAGCTGTAATTGTAATATCTTTAAGAATATTTTCATTGCTTAAAAGAAAACATGTGCTTTACCCATTCAACCTAACTCTTCCTTAAACCCCTTGCAACAATTTAGATCCTTAGCTCTTTTAAAATTTTATTTTGAGACCAGGTCTCACAAAGTTGCCCAGGCTGGCCTTGAACTTGAAATCCTGCCTCAATCTCCTGAGTAGGTAAGATCACAGATGTCCACTGCTGCACCAGCTAACAACTGGTATTTTTATTGTTTATAGTTAATATCTTTTCCAGAATGTCATATAATTGGAGTTTTAAAGCATGTCTATCACTTTTTCAGAGAGGCTTTGTATAGTTAACAATAATCATTTAAGATTCATCCATGTCTTTTTGTGGCTTGAGTGCTCATTTCTTTCAATTGGTTAATCTGTTGAACATTATGGTTGCTTGCAAATAATTTTCCAAGTTGGCTTTACTATTTTTTAGTTTCACCGGCAATCGATGAAAGTTCCTATTGCTTCACATCTTTGCCATTTTGGGGGGGAATTTATAGCCATTCTAATAGCTGATAGTGGTAACACATTGCTACTTAATTTTTTTTTTTTTTTAGTTGTAGATGTACACAATATCTTTATTTTGTTTATTTATTTTTATGTGGTGCTGAGGGTTGAACCCAGTCCCTCACGCAGGCTACAATTCCGTCCAACATTGTTATTTTATTGTGAAGTTCCATAATAAAAAAATGATGTTGATGGTCTTTTCCTATGCTTATTTGTTATCAGTATATATTTGAGTAGATGTCCAGGTCTTTTGCTCGGTGTTTTGTAAGGTGCTAGTGATGGAACCCAGGGTCAAGAAAGTGCTAAGTGTGTCTATTACTGACCTAATTCTCCAGCTTTTACAGTTTTATATTTGATTATTATTGCTGAATTTGAGTTCTTCGTATGCTTTAAAACAGGTCCTTCAAACTGGGTGCAGAGGTGCATGTGTACACTCAAGAGACTTGGGAGGCTGAGGCAGGAGGTAGTAAATTGGAGGCCAGCCATAGCAACTTAGGCTTAATGAGTTCCTGTCTCAAAAAATTAAAAGGGCTAAGGATGTTGCTCAGTGGTAAAACATACCTGAGTTCAATACCTAGTACCAAAAATAGAACAAGTCCTTCATAGATGCATATTTTGCAAATAATTTTTTCTAGTTGGCGATTTTTAATTCTCTTTTGATTCTTGTGTTTTCATAGGAGAGAGATTTTTTATTTCAGTTCAACTTATCATTTTTTCATATGCCATATCTTTGATGTTGTATGGGAAACATTGTCAAAACCATAGTCACCTAAATTTCCTCCTATTTTCCTCTAGAAAGCATAGTAATTACAACATCCTTTTTGTGTATCTGCTCAATTGGTCAATACAGGCGTAACCTCTTGGATTACATTTGGTATGAGAAGTGTATAATAGGGAGACTGAAGGGAAGGTGTGTCTTGCTAATGTCAGATTCTCATTAATGAAGTAGAAAATTAACATCACCTTAAAATATATTATCTTGAATTGTTGGCAAATGTGAATATATGTCTAAAAATATTTGGAATTTTTTTTTTTTGAGAGAGAGAATTTTAACATTTATTTTTTAGTTTTTGGCGGACACAACATCTTTGTTTGTACGTGGTGCTGAGGATCGAACCCGGGCCACACGCATGCCAGGCAAGCGTGCTACCGCTTGAGCCACATCCCCAGCCCAATATTTGGAAAATTTAAGTCAGCTTAATAGTGGCTTTTTAGAACTAGAATAGACCCAATAACTAGCATTATGTTGGAAGTATTAGTAAATTATAGTTAAAATAGCATATGTAAAGCTTGCAGTGACTGAGACTCCTTAGTGTACCAGTGTGAGAACTGACATGGCACAGTTCAATAATTTTGAACTGTAAGCTTTCACAAACCCTTGGATAATGTGATCGGAACATTATGAGTGCCCAAATACCTCTTTCTTGTTTTGTAGAAAATCAGGTTCTACAACTCACGGAGCAGGGGAAATGGAAATATCTACCTTGTTCCCAACAAGACAGATTGCTTTCCCTACTCAGTAACACCCCCCTGCCCTCCAATAACACCAGTTTTCTTGGTCTCCTAACCTGGGCCAGTTGTTCTATAGTCACATGTTCCCTTACTAAACCCTGACAAAATGTCTCTGTTTTTGGATCATTCCCTTTGCTGCTCTTTCCTGTCTTTTGTCTCTTGTCACAGTACCTCAGTGTGAAACTACATGGTAACATTAAGTTTAGGGTTTCAGTGAGGGGAGGAGGGTTGGTTTCTTTGAATCTTGTTTATTTATTGTCAAAATGAGTAGGTTTTCACTAAGTCTTATTAGTTCCTAGTGTGTAAAAGAAAATGAGAGGAATACCTCATAGAAAGTTTATATAAAACAATGTATGTGAAAATCCATTTGTAAATTGGAATGTAGTATAAATAGATTATTCATAAGCCTAATTCATGATTTTCAAAGTGTGGTTTCTGGACCAGTATCCTCAGCATCCTCTTAACCTAAAGTCCCATTGAATCAGGCCTAACCTTGCCTTCCCTGCCCTGCCCTGCCCTGCCCTGCCCTGTGGAAACAAATTTTGGGATGAGCTCAGCAATCTTTGGGGTGTCTGCTTATTCTATAGGGGGGATTGAATCCAGGGGCACTGTACCACTGAGCTATATCCCCAGCTCTTTTTAATTTTTTGAGACAGAGTTTTTGCTCAGTTATCCAGACTGGCCTAGAACTTGGGATTCTCCTGTCTTTTAAGATTCCAAAGAAGCAGTGTTTACCATCACATGTGGCAGCAGTCTGGATTTTAATACCCAACTCCCCTCCCATGATGTTGATATATGTTCAAGTTTGAGATGTACTGCCCTACTTCATTAAACCTAAAAACCCAAAGACAATTATCTCAGTAACAATAACAATGTAGAAATTTATTTTCTGAGGGCTCTGGAAGCTAGAGGTTATTAGAGACAAAGGTTCTGTCAGGATTACTTTCTTGTGAGGTCCTTCCTAACTTGCCTTAGCCTGCAGGTGACCCTCTCTTGGCCTTTTTTCTGTGCTGTGTGCTCCTGTTGCTACTTCCTCTTACATGGACATCAGCACTATTGATCCCTTATGACCTCATTTAACCTTTTTTTTTTTTTTAAAGAGAAAGTGAGAGAGGGGGAGAGAGAGAGAATTTTTAATATTTATTTTTTAGTTTTCGGCAGACACAACATCTTTCTTTGTATGTGGTGCTGAGGATCGAACCTGGGCCGCATGCATGCCAGGCGAGTATGCTACCGCTTGAGCCACATCCCCAGCCCTTCATTTAACCTTAATTACCTCCTTAAAGGCCCTGTTTCTGAATATAGTCATAGGGAGTTGAAGCGTCATAATATGAATTTCGTGGTGGTGAGTTATACAACTCAAGTCATAGTGACAACAGTATATCAACAAATTAAAAAATGTTGAGGAAAAAAAATCCTACCTTTTTAAAGGTAAGTTATTTACATTTTAGAGAACAGGGATGCTGGGGATTGAACCTAAGGCCTTCTAAAGCATATTCTGCCACTGAGCTATACCTCCAGTCCTGTTTTACAAAGTTATGATTATTGTAACCAAATATTGTAAAATATCACCAAATTTCCTTTCTTTTTATTTCATGAGTACTCAACCACTGAGCCACATCCCTGGCCCTGTTTTATATTTTTTATTTAGAGACAGGGTCTCACTGAGTTGCTTAGTGCCTTGCTTTTGCTGAGGCTGGCTTTGAACTCTGGGTCCTCCTTGCCTCAGCCTCCGAAGCTGCTGGGATTACAGGTGCAAATTTCCTTTCTTAATCAATTTTAAATATATAGTTCAGTAGTGTTAAACATATTTATGCTATTGTGAAACATCTTCAGAACTTTATCATTTTGCAGAATTGAAACTATTCTTATTTAAAAAAAACCTTACTGGGGTGTAGTGGTATATATCTACAATCCCAGCAACTCTGGAGACTGAAACAAGAGGATTGAAAGTTTGAAGCCCGCCTCAGCACTTTAGCATGGTAGAAGCAATTTAGTGAGACCCTCTCATAAATTTAAAAAGGGATGGGGATGTGGCTCAGTGGTTAAATGCCTCTGAGTTTAATCCCTGTACCAACCAGCAAATAAATAAAAATCTCTTCATTGCTCTTTCCCCCCAGCCCGTTGGCTACAATTCTACTTTCTTTGCCTTTGAATTTTGACTGTTTTAGGAACCGCATGTAAATTGAAATCATGCATAATATGTCCTTTTGTAACTTTTATTTTACTTACCATGATATCTTCAATAAGTATCCATGTGCTGGCATATGACAGGATTTTGTTTTAAGGTCGAATAGTCTTCCATTATATCTGTATGCCACATTCATCCATTGATTGACATCCATTGATTGGGTTGCTTTCACTTCTTAGCTATTGTAAATAGTGCTTCTGCGAACATGGGTGTGGGTTTGTAAATACCTCTGTGAGATCCTGCTTTAAATTATTTTGGTCACACACTGTAGAATGGGGTTGCTGGATCATATGGAATCTGTTTCCCATAGCAGTTGTACTATTTCACAGTCCCATTCACAGTACATCAGGATTCCAACTTCTCTACATCACTGTCAACACTTGTTGGATTATTTTTATATGATATTCCTGGATTAAAAAATATTTTAGGCCAGGCATGGTGGTGCACACCTGTAATCCCAGCAACTTAGAAGGCTGAGACAGGAGGATCACGAGTTCAAAACCAGCCTCAGCAAAAGCCAGGTGCTAAGCAACTCAGTGAAACCCTGTCTCTAAATAAAATACAAAATAGGGCTGGGAATGTGGCTCACATCCCTCAGTTCAATTCCTAGTAACTCCCCCCCCAAAAAAAAAAATTTAAAGAATTTTTCAAATCCAGTGTTCTTGTAACAGTGTTGACCTGTTCCTCCACCCAGGACTGGTGATTGAACCAGTGGCTTTGAGCATGCTAAGCAAGTGCTTTACAGTTGAATTAAATCCTCCGCCCAACAATGTTTTTATCATAGGATTTTTATCTGAAACCAGGACTCTTGTGCTGATTTTGGAGCACTGCAAGGAGCCTGAGAGAAAGGTGAACAGAAATTCACAGATTTTGTCATGAGGAAAAAAAATAATAGGAAAACAATACGTGGTGCATTTTAGCTTTACTTAAATGCACATTAAGGGAGCAAATAATGAATGTTGGTAAACATAAGGGAAGTGGGAAACGTCTTCTCTAGGATGAAAGGAGGATTTTGGGGGAACGGCCTAAGGGAGAGGGTTCTGATTGCTAGCTAGAAGGCATAGAGATTTTTGCAAACAGGGACTCAAGATTTTGGGGATGATGAGGCTATCATCTGGGTATCGAATGGCCTCAGAGAGGAAGAAGAATTGAAACCTTAGTAATGTAGGATACCAGTAAGTGTCCTGGTAATGAGAGGGAAAGACCAGTGTTAATTTAAAACAAGGAAAAAAGGATACTCTGTGCCATATGTTGAGAGCACATGGTGTTGCACTTACAAAAATTTGTTTCTTCCCCAGCTTCTTCATCTTCACTCTGCCTTCTCAGGCCCCAAAACAAAAAAACTACCCATGTGGCTCAGTTATTATTTCTTTAGATCAAGGCTCTTTGGAAAGGAGGCCCACCTAACCACCCATAAGTCTGATATAAAGTCTAATATAATATTTAAGTGCTTAGAAAATAAGAGTTAAAAGTAGCTCATTTTTGGTATAATATTTTTGTTCTTGAGTCTTTTAGTCAATTTATTTTGGGGGTACTGGGATTTAACCGAGGCGTGATTTACCACTGATATACATCCTTGGCTCTTTATTATTTGAGACAGGGTTTCACTAAGTTTCTGAGTCCGGCCTTTTTTTTTTTTTCCTCCCCTGTGGTGCTGGGGATTGAACTCGGGGCCTTAGGCATACAAGGCAAGCACTCTTCCCAGCCCGAGGTTGGCTTTGAACTTGTGATCATCCTGACTCAACCTCCTGAGACACTGGTGTCCATCACTGTGCCTGGCTTAAAATTGAATCTTTTAACTAATTTTAGGAAAACCCCTTAATCTCTCTGGGTTTACTTTTCTCCTTGCTTTTAGGATAAAATACAGTAAAATTCTTTTTAGTTCTTTAATTTGAAAGTGTTAATTTTAAACGAGAAGTTAACACATTGAATTTATTTTACTCTCTTTATATAGATCATGGAAGGGAAGTGGTTATTATGTATGTTTCTGGTCCTTGGAGCTACTGTTGTTCAGGCTCATGATGGGCATGAAGATGATATGATTGATATTGAGGATGACCTTGATGATGTCATTGAAGAGGTAGAAGACTCAAAATCAGATACCAGTATGCCTCCATCTCCAAAGGTTTGAAGTAGTTTTTGAATCTATATTCCTTTTCTCTCTCTCTCTCTCTCTCTTTTTGTACTGGGGATTGAACCCAAAGATGCTTTATCACAGAGCCACATTCCCAGCCCTTTTAAATTTTGAGACAGAGTCTCATTGAGTTGCTGAGGCTGGCCTAGAACTTGCAATCTCCTGTCTCAACCTCCTGAGCTCCTGGGATTACAGGCGTGTATCATTGTGCCTGGCCTTTTATCTCTTGATAATAAAATTTTGAAGATAGGGGCTGAGGTATAACTCAGTAGTAGAGTACTTTACTAACAAAGAGGGCCCTATGTTCAATTCCTAGCCAGCACTATTTAAAGGGAAAAAAATTGATAAATTTGTATCTTTTTCAAAGGAAAAGCAAAGGTTACCAACTTTTTATTAATCTTTCTGGCAATCTTTGTTATTTCTTTCCAAAGATCTTTGTGGATTGAAGTTCAAGACTTCTTCCTATGACAGTTTTTGTGACAATCAAAACATGGAAATAAATTCCAAGAAAGAGTTGTTGCCAAAATTTTCAGGTTTTTAATCTATTCTGTTTAACACAGGTCACCTACAAAGCTCCAGTTCCAACAGGAGAAGTTTATTTTGCTGATTCCTTTGACAGAGGCTCTCTGTCAGGGTAGGTACATTTTGTTTTTGTTTTTCCCTAGGAAGCTCCTAGGGAGTTGAACATGATATAAATAAGAGGGAATAATGGATCCCTTTTGGATAACATTTTATATAATGGAAATATCTAGCCTTTATATTTTCAGTGTTCGTGTCTATTTAGGAAAATATTCTTTTGAAGCTTGTAGTTCTTGCTTTCATTCCTTTCCCTTTTCCCCTCTATCCTATATCATTTCTCATAACAGATAACTATCATTTGATCATAATTTTGGGGTTTGTCTTAATTACAGGTGGATTTTATCCAAAGCCAAGAAAGATGACACTGATGATGAAATTGCCAAATATGATGGTGAGAATTCCTTTTGGTCTAGATATAATAGCAGATTTAATATAATCTCCATGGAATTTCTTAATAGTGATTTAAGACAATGAAAAAAAAAAAAGACTGATTTAGGAGGAGATGTTGGGGTTAGGGTAAAGCTTCGTGGAAGAGTCCTTGCCTAGCATGCACAAGGTCCTGGGTTTTTTCCAGCCCTGGAAAAAAATAAAAATAAAAGCAGATATGTTTTCAGATTTTTCCTTGGTGGGGTGGGGGTTTAGCTCAGAGGTAGAACACTTTCCTGTCACATGCCAAGTCTTAGGTTCCATCCCCAGCACCACAAACAACAAGAAGTTGTTTTTCCTTGAGAGTTGTGCCATCTTTGTGTGATGCTTTATATGTGATGGGGTGATAGAATTAGAACTATTTATTACATATGCTTCTGTATGTTAGAAATGGAAGGTCTTTCCTAGGCAGTGATATAATGAATATGCTGCTAACTTTTTAAAAGTCATGTCCTATTATTTGTCAAATATTCATGTGCCTAAATTAATGGCCCAACTCTCATAGATAAGTGGAATGTGTTAAAATTTGTTAGTATGATAGACTTATACAACTTGGAGTTTAGTTTGTTATCATTTAGAAGACCTTAAAAGATATATTTAGGGCTGGTGTTGTGGCTCAGCAGTAGAGCGCTCGCCTAGCATGCACTGGGGTTTGATCCTCAACATCACATAAAAAGAAATATATATATCCAATCAATTGGGCTGAAGATGTGGCTCAAGCAGTAGCGGGCTTTCCTGGCATGCGTGGGGTGCTGAGTTTGATCCCCAACACCACATAAAAATAGAAAATAAAGATATTGTATCCACCTAAAAACTTAAAAAAAAAAAATATATATATATATATATATTTTTTTTTAAAGATATAGTTAAGGAGTGAAGAGCTCTTTTTTGTGTGTGTTTTCTTCTAGGAAAGTGGGAGGTAGATGAAATGAAGGAAACAAAGCTTCCAGGTGATAAAGGACTTGTATTGATGTCTCGAGCCAAGCACCATGCCATCTCTGCTAAATTGAACAAACCCTTCCTATTTGATACCAAGCCTCTCATTGTTCAGTAAGTGAAATGCATGTTTGGTAAAAGCTTTCTAAAGCACTGGGGGTGTAGCTCACTTACAAGAGGCACTGGGTTCAATCCCTAGTACTACAGAAAAAAAAGAAAAACTTTTTAGAAGGGTAATCTCAGAGGATATTATGAAACTATAACTCTAAGTAAATGTATGTGTGTGTGTGAGAGGGAGAGAGAGATTATATAAATTACAATAGATTTCTTTTTTGGGTGAATTTAGAATTTAGCATCTTGAAATTATTATTATTTTTTTCCTGCCCAAATTATTTTGTAACAAACTGGCTGTTCATCCTATTGATAGTAAATGAACATCTAGATTTTGCACAAACTATTTATTGGGAATCTGCAAGGTTTACTTTTAATTAGCATATTTATTTTTGTAGGACTGTGTAGCCATCCAAAATCAATAGAAGATGGAATCTTTTTTAAAAGATGAATTATAATCAGGAGTGGGGGGAAAAAGAAATTATGAGATTTGATCTTAGAAAATGCCATAGAATTTTCTGCTTTTCTCTCTGAAATTAGGTATGAGGTTAATTTCCAAAATGGAATAGAGTGTGGAGGTGCTTATGTGAAACTGCTTTCCAAAACACCAGAACTCAACTTGGTAGGTACTTTTATTTGTTTATGTAGCTAGCCACCCACAAGTTTTTAAAGAAGAATTTTAGAGAAAAGAAAAAAAATTTGAAAGACCGGTGAAAATAAAGACCTGCTGTTGAAATCTTTTGGTGGGTTGACCATATTTTTGGAGGTGGGAGGATACTAGGGATTGATTGAACTCAGGGGCACTCAACCACTGAGTCACATTCCCAGCCCTATTTTGTACTTTGTTTAGAGATGGTGGTCTCACTAGTGTCTTGCTTTTGTTGAGGCTGGCTTTGAACTCTCGATCCTCCTGCCAGCCTCTCTAGCTGCTGGGATTACAGGTGTGCACCATTGCGCCTAACTGACAGTATTGTCTTTTATACTAATTAGTTTTCATTTGAAATTTGACTTTTAAAGCTCTATTACCAACTTTTTCTCATTTCTGGTTTTGATACTGTGATTTTTAATTTTAAGCTAGCTTATTTCTTTGTTTTGTGAATGAAACAGTAGCTAGTTATATGTATTACTTTTTTCTTAAGCACATAATATTTTAAATTTGCTGATGATTGGTTGGTTATTCATTTAACTGTCACTAATTTAGCTTGAGAGTTTTATAAGAGGAAATACACACTTTTTTTGAAAGGTTGCTTTTGAACACTTAGACTAGAGTTACTTAAAATAATCTGTCTTTGTTTCTGAAGGATCAATTCCACGACAAGACCCCCTATACAATTATGTTTGGTCCAGATAAATGTGGAGAAGATTATAAATTACACTTCATCTTTCGCCACAAAAACCCTAAGACGGGTGTATATGAAGAAAAGCACGCTAAGAGACCAGATGCAGATCTGAAGACCTATTTTACTGATAAGAAAACACATCTTTATACATTAAGTAAGAAAAATTAGTGTTTTGGGGTTTTAAGACATTCATGTTGGTCATCTGGATAATATTCAAGCTTGCAAATGAGATTGGTGTTTTTTACTTACTGCTAGGAGCTTAATTGGTCAACTCTGAAAGATTCTTTTCCACAGGTTGCCTGAAGACTAAAATTTGAAACAATTTTAATATTCTTTAAGGGTTAGGAATGTGGCTCAGTGGTAGAATGTTTGCCTAGCATACGTGAGGTACAGGTTTCCATCCTCATCACTGAAACAAATGAACAAAAATGCTTTTATTAATTGGGTGTGGTGGTTCAAGTCTGTGATCCCAGCACCTCCAGAGGTTAAGGGAAGAGGATCTTAAGTTCAAGGCCAGTATAAGCAAGACTCTTTCTCAAAAAAAGTACTGGGATGTAGCCCAGTGGTAAAATACCCCTGGATTCAATCTTCAGTACCTGAAAAAGAAAAAGAAAGTCCCCTTATTAATTTGTTCCTTGAGCCACTCATTCCGCTTCTTTTAGTTTTTTGTTGAGAAAATGTTGAATATTAGGATGTACAGTAGAAATGTATATAATATTTTCAAAATTATCTTTTTTATATTTGGTACTAGGGGCACTTTACCACTGAGCTACATCACCAGTCCTTTTTTATTTGAAACAAGACTTGCAAAGTCGCTGAGAGTCTATTAAATTGTTGAGGAGTATGATCTTGAACTTGAGCGGTCCTGCCTTGGCCTCCTAAGTTGCTGAGATGACTGGCCTGTGCCATGAACCTGGCTTCAAAATTGTCTTCATGTGGAACTTTCTTTGGAAGTTTCAGTACCTGGGCAAATAAGGTTAATTGTTTGGTTATTGGAATAGTTTTTGGTTTGTTTGTTTAAATGAACCGTTTCTTGTGGGATTGAGATCATATATAGATATGCTTTTTTCCTAAAGAATATAAATGACCTGTTTTTTTTTTTGGTACCAGGAATTGAACCCAGGGACGCTTAACCACAGAGCCATATCCCCAACCCTTTTCCATATTTTATTTACCGACAGGGTCTCATGAGTTGCTTAGGGCCTCACAAGGTGGAGAGGCTGGCTTTGAACTTGTGATCTTCCTGCCTCAGTCTCCTGAGCTGCTAGAATTACAGGCATATGCAAATAACCTTTTTGTATTACTAACGGAATATACATTCAGAGTATAGAAATTCAGAAGATATAAATAAGCAAACAAAAGACACCTAAAATTATCTGAAAAATCAATATTAGGATAATGTTTCTGGGCTGGGGATGTGGCTCAAGCGGTAGCGCGATCACCTGGCATGCGTGCGACCCGGGTTCGATCCTCAGCACCACATACCAACAAAGATGTTGTGTCCGCTGAGAACTAAAATATAAATATTAAAATTTCTCTCTCCTCTCTCACTCTCTCTTTAAAAAAAAAAAGAAAAAGAAAAAAGGATAATGTTTCTTCATATGTGTGTAAACATGCACATATTTAACTTTCTTTCTTAATTACACAAGAGTAAGAATTTTTTCCCAACAGTAAATGTCAGTTGTCTGTTAGAGATTTATGTGTGGGATACAGGCTTTAGCATAAATTACAGTTGAGATGCCATTATGGGCCTGGGGGTGTAGCTCAGTAGTAGAATGCCACCTTAGCATATTTGCAACCTGAGACTGACCCTTGCACTGCAAGAAAACAGTAATAACAAACAGATGCCTTTTTGCATTAAAAATTGTGTATTCATTCTCCACTGAACTTCAGAAGTATATCTGTGGGGTCTGTGCATGTACTGTAGTGCAGAATACATGGGTAGCATGCTTGAGTCACCAGTTCCATCTCTAATACTGTACAAAAAGCAAACAAATGAACGAAAATCAATTTACTTGCCTGCTGATTGGTATGTATATTCATGTTAGACCAATAATCACGTTAGTTTATGTAGGTTTTTAGTGTCCATAAATGAAGTCTTTTTTGGTGTTGGAAGTTTTAACTTTTTAAAAAAATTTTTTTATTAGTTATCGATGGACCTTTATTTATTTATTTATTTGTTTATATGTGGTGCTAAGAATCGAACCTAATGCCTCACACATGCTAGGCAAGCGTCCTACCACTGAGCCACAACCCCAGCCCCAAATTTTAACTATTTTTAAATATTCTTTTTTAGTTGTAGAAGGACATAATACCTTTATTTTATTTGTTTATTTTTATGTGGTGCCAGGGATTGAACCAGTGCCTCATACATGCGAGGCAAGCGCTTTACTACTGAGCTACAACCCCAGCCCCAGAAATTTTAACTACAGGCTGGGCACGGTGGCACATGCCTGTAATCTCAACGGCTGGGGAGGCTGAGATAGGAGGACCAAGAGTTCAAAGCTAGCCTTGGCAACAGCAAGGTGCTAAGCAACTCAATGAGACCCTGTCTCTAAATTTTAAAAAGGGCTGGGAATGTGGCTCAGTGGGTGAGTGCCCCTGAGTTCAATCCCTAGCACCCCCCACTGCCAAAAAGAAGAAATTTTAACTATCATTTGTGATGATTCTTAGAAACCTGAGGAAATAGCATTTACATTTTGCAGGTCAAGAACAGTTACAGTGCTCTGGGCCCCATGAGCCAGGCATTGTTGACCATGTTCTGACCCAAATGCCTCCATGCTCTCATGTTGGTGCTTCTAGTTAGAAGTCATAATCTTTTGTGTTGTGGGGAAAGGAGCTTGGAAGTAAATATTTTTAACTTCATTTAACCTTTTTTTCAGTCTTGAATCCAGATAATAGTTTTGAAATACTAGTTGACCAGTCTGTTGTGAATAGTGGAAATCTGCTGAATGACATGACTCCGTCTGTAAATCCTTCACGAGAAATTGAGGACCCAGAAGACCGGAAACCTGAGGACTGGGATGAAAGACCCAAAATCCCAGATCCTGATGCTGTGAAGCCAGATGACTGGTGAGTCTTGGAGACCTCTCTTTGATTGTAAGGGAACATTTTATATATTCCATGTGATTTGAATAACCAAATGTTGGTCGAGTGAGATCTGATCATTTAAATACTCTATTATGCAGTCTAATCTGCATTTAAAAAATGTAGATTATTATAGCTGAAAAAGGGGTCTTAGTGATAATCTAGATTGTTTGATATCATTTTATCAACCACAAAATTCTTTTTTTTAAGTTTTCTAGTTATAGTTAGACACAATACCTTTATTTATTTATTTTTTTTGTGGTGCTGAGGATTGAACCCAAAGCCTCACATGTGCTAGGCGAGTGTTCTACCACTGAGCCACAACACAAAATTCTTGATTGATGATATAGTTTACCTGTGGTGACAAGATTGGTTTGTCGCAATCTCCTGGAGTAGCCATTCCAGTGCTGCTTTGTTTTATTTTTATTTGGTACTAGGGATTGAACCCAGAGCCTTGCATATGCTAAGTGCGTGCTCTGCCAGTGAGCTATACACCCTAGCCCTGCCGGTGCTTTTAATTCATATTTAAAACTATAGTCCTAAAATGTTGAATTTTAGTTGGAAAGTGGTCTGAGAACAAGGTGACCAGGGAGTCAGATATAGCTAACCTAGGCGTAGTTTCTCTGAGCAGGGCAAAGCAAATTGTGACCTGAGGACCGAGTGGGAGTCAACTAAATGATAAAGATGGGAAAGAGCATTTCTGGTTGAAGAATGTCATTATTGCAGAAGGTAGAGGAGCATGAGTGAGCTTGACATACATGAAGGAAAATAAGTATCATATTGCCTTTTGTGTAGTGTGAAAATTGGAGACTGACGAAAAATGAAGACAAGCAGGGTCAAGCTCTCCTGTGTGGCCACATTTGAACTTAATACAGGGACTTTCAGAAATGTCGGAAAGGGAACAAAGAAATAATAAAACTGTTTTTACCATTTGTAAAAGTATCTTCCTGTGCATAGCAATTAAATTCTAGTCGATCTTTTTTCTCCTTGAATGTTAAGATACATGTTCCTGAACTTTTATAGTACATTAGTATAAATGGTTAGTTTATATATATGGTGAACATAAGGTTTGGATTCTGCCTTATTCAGTATTATATTTCTTAATTAACTGTTCTGTTTTGGAGGTGGGAGGGGGTGAATGTTAAGACTGAAAAGATCAGGTGACTATTACATTGAGTTTTTTTAAAAAATCGTTTTTTATTTTTGCATTTCAATTCTTAATACACCATTATACCATAATTATTATGTTGAGTCTTGAGATTCTCACACTACTGATTTGAAACTAACGTTTAAAAACAAATAATTTGGGGACTGTGGTTGTGGTTCAACCGTTGAACACCCGCCTAGCATGTGTGTTGGGTTCGATCCTCAGCACCACATATGAATAAATAAGATAAAGGTATTGTGTCCACTACAACTAAAAAAAATATTAAAAACTCTTTCTTTTTAGACAAACATTTAAAAATATTTGCTAGGGTCTTCTCATTAAGTTGTTGAGTGTCTTGCTAAGTGACTGAAACTAGCCTAGAACTTGTGACCTTCCAGCCTCAGCCTCTCAAGTAAGTGGGATTACAGGTGTACACCACCACACCCAGCTTTGTCATTCTTTATTATTATAGCCACTCTAGTATGTGTGATATGGTATCTTATTGTGGTTTTGATTTACATTTCCCTGATGTTTAATGATGAGCATCTTTTCATATGCTTATTGATTACTTAAATATTTTCTTTGAAGAAATGTCTACTTAAATTATTCACTGTTTTTCTTTTTTCCTTTAATTTTTTTTTATTCTAATTAGTCTGGTTTTCTTAAATTGAGTTATCTTCTCATTGAGTTCTAAGAGTTTATTTTGGATATTGGGCCTTTATAAAAGGTAACATGTTTACAAATGTTTGCTAGGAGAAATTATTTAAAATTTTGGCATTTAAGGCCTAAATATTTTCAGAATGTTGTTTCAGTTTCACAAACTGGAACTACTGTGATTCTTTGGACAGTGTTGTCCTAATATGAGTTTTCTTTTGTGTATAAGGGATGAAGATGCCCCTGCTAAAATACCAGATGAAGAGGCCACAAAACCTGAAGGATGGTTAGATGATGAGCCTGAATATATACCTGATCCAGATGCAGAGAAACCAGAGGATTGGTAAGAGTTTAAGATAATTTTCTATGTATTTGTTTTTTATTTTATTTTTTATGATACTGGGGATTAAACCAGGGTTTCATTCATGCTTGGCAAGTACTCTACCTCTGAATTACATCCTCAACCTTTAAGAACTATTTTTATCGTGGGACAGGGTCTCCTTAAGTTGCTGAGGCTGGCTTTGAACTTGAAATTATTCTTCCTCAGCCTTCTGAGTAGCTGGCATTATAGGTGTGTGCCCTTCACCCAGTTTGAGTTAATTTTTTTACTTACCTGAATTTTTACTAAAGTAAAGCTTAAATACTGCCAAGTGCCCATTCCTAAGGGGAGAATTCGATAAATTTAATTATACTTCATCATCATTTTTTAAAAAATGCATCTGTTATCAAAGCTGCGCTTACTGGAAATTAAAACAAGAGAAGATGGTTTTCTGTAGCATGACTGTGGAAGCATTCCAGTAGGATCTCAGGGCAGCACTGGGCTGGTGGGATGTTCATAGGTTTGCATCCTAGAACCCATTTGTAATTTGTTGTTTATGTCTTCATAGGGATGAGGACATGGATGGAGAATGGGAGGCTCCTCAGATTGCCAACCCTAAATGTGAGTCGGCCTCTGGGTGTGGTGTCTGGCAGCGACCGATGATTGACAACCCCAATTATAAGGGCAAATGGAAGCCTCCCATGATTGATAATCCTAACTACCAGGTTTGTGTCTCCAGAAGGTTGAGTTGCTCTCATTAATCTGTTTTTATTCACATAAATGTTTTTTGTGTAGTGAGGCTGCCAGGTTGATCATTATATACATACAAGCTGTTGAATTAAGAGCAGAAAGTAGCTTTATTAATTGATAGGGAACTGAATGAGTTAAGTGTTGCAAAGATAAACTTAGAAACTGGAGAGAAAAGCTTTCAATACTTGTTTTATAACTTAAATTTAAGAACAAAAGGGAAATAGAAAATCTGTGATTTGGGCACCCTGCTGTTAGGTGGCAGAGTCCTTCAGTCCTAGGATCCAGACAGATCTCAAGATTTGTGATCTATTACATGGTGGACAGAGGACTGTGATCAGGGAATTGGTACCTTGATTGTGTCAAGTCAGCTTATGGCATGGCTTTAATACCTCTACATCCATAGAAAGACTGAGGCTTATATGAAAATATATATATTGTGAAGTTATGAAATTCCAAGTTTACTGTAATAATGTACACATTAAAATCCTTATACTCTTCATGATAAGTCATTTCCATTCTATCAAATTTTTAAAGTGTAAGGTGTAAAAATAAGGTGTTAGGTATATCTAGATACATGTTCTAGATGTATGTTTTTCTGTGGTAAAATGTACTTTTTAATTGTGCACTTGGACAATTAAGATATTAAAATTGCACTCCGAAATAGCCTCTTAGCTCTTTTGTTGTTGACAATTTAGGTGATATGCAATTTTTGCTTTTAGGTAAGTGTAGCAGTAATCATTCCTGTAGATGTCTGGGTTTATGTAGCAAGTATTTTTCTAGGTAGTTAACTTAGATGTGAATTGCTGGTTGATGATCATGTACATTTTATTTTCCATCACTACTGAATAAGTTTGTGCTGATGCTCCCACTCCCACCAGAAGGTGTGGTGGTGCACAACTGTAATCCTAGTGACTTGGGAGGCTGAGGCAGGAGGATTGCAAGTTGAAAGCCAGACTGAGCAATTTAGTTAAGTCCAGAAAAAAAACATCAGTAGCATTTATTGTTTTCTTCCTGCTGCTCTTTGAAAATAGCACTTAACCTCTTTTGTTAATGTAGAATTTATCTTAGTTGTTTTTTTTGTTGGTCATTATTGGAAATAATTTTTTGAAACATTTTTGTTGTTTTGTCTTTAAGGGAATCTGGAAACCTCGGAAAATACCAAATCCTGATTTCTTTGAAGATCTGGAGCCTTTCAAAATGACTCCTTTTAGTGCTATTGGTTTGGAGCTGTGGTCCATGACTTCTGACATTTTTTTTGACAACTTCATCATTAGTGGGGATCGAAGAGTAGTTGATGATTGGGCCAATGATGGATGGGGCCTGAAGAAAGCAGCCGACGGAGCTGCTGAGGTGTGTGCTTTCGATTTCTTGTGCATTTATATTAGTATAGGTAACTAATTGTTTTTGTAAAAAGCTAGCATTTAGTGTCTGTCTTTTCCCTTATTTAAGAATATCGTCCTAAAAAAGTATTAGCTGTATGCCTGCTAAAAACAAAATATTGGAAGTTTAGACATGATTTTATTAGTTTAATATAGTGGCTTTAGAGTCTAATTGTGTTATGTGCAAGGTATGTTTTTTAATTTGTATGTGTCTATCAAATTTTGCCATTTAAGGTATGTTTTAATTCACTCTCAAAATGTTGAATTTTTGGTTTATCCCACACATGGATTATCAAGTAATTAGTCATGACTCTGAACTGGGAATTGGAGAACTAGAGATACTTAGATAAGACATTCTTTTTTTTTTTTTTTTTTTTTTTGAGAGGGGGGGGGGAGAGAGAGAGAGAGAGAGAGAGAATTTTTTAATATTTATTTTTTAGTTATCAGCCGACAAAACATCTTTGTATGTGGTGCTGAGGATCGAACCTGGGCTGCACGCATACCAGGCGAGCGCGCTACCGCTTGAGCCACATCCCCAGCCCCATAGATAAGACATTCTTTAACACTGGTTCCTAATGTTAAGGGAATCTTTTGCAGGTATTTAAGAAGCTGAATTTTTGCTGGGTGCAGTTGTATGTGACTGTAATTCCAGCAATTTAGGAGGCTGAGACATTAGGATCACAAATTCAAAGCCAACCTCAGCAACTTAGTGAGACCCTGTCTCAAAATTTAAGGAAGAGTGGGTGTGGGCTGGGGGATGTATCTCAGTGGTAAAGGGCCTCTGGATTAAATCCCCAGTACCACCCTCCCACCAGTTTCTGAACCGATGAAAGTGAAGTTACTGGGATGATAAGGAGAACAGAAAAATGGAGACTTTTCTCTAATTTCCTTTTTATATTATATGAGCATCTTGGCTTGCACCCTTGAAAAAGGACGAGCCTAAGTAGTGCCGTGCCATAACTGAACAGTGGAACAAATAGTGCAGACTGTATTTGTATTTGGTGTCAGAAGCCAGAACTTCCCATCATTGCTGTTTTGTTTTTCAGCCAGGTGTAGTGGGGCAGATGCTTGAGGCAGCTGAGGAGCGCCCATGGCTCTGGGTGGTCTACATTTTGACTGTAGCTCTTCCCGTGTTCCTTGTCATCCTCTTCTGCTGTTCTGGAAAGGTAGGAGTTGTTTTTTAGGAATCATTTTTAGAAAGAGCACTTAGGATGTTAAAAATAAGTATGCTTGAGATTTTCTTTGTAGCAGCTCCACATTTTGAGTTGACTTCTGAACCTTATTCACTACACGTCAGTGACCATTTATTGTGCCCAGAAAGGGGTAGGATTTATAGCCCTTTAGTTGCCAGTATTTAGTACATTGAATTATTTTTTAGTATTTGGCAGCAGATTTTTTTTTTTTTTTTTTTTAAGAAAGAAAAAGAACAACTTATTGAAATCAGCCATCTGGGCTCAAACCAGCTTTTTCTCCTGGTATTACTATTTCCTTTCTTGACCTTCTTAATTTTGCCTTTGATTTATCATTATTCATTGCTTCCTCACTGTCCCCACTTTTCAAAATAATATATGTGGGAATACTACAGTCATGTGAGGTTTTCTTTCTTAACCCTTGTTGCATGCCCTCTGGTTCTTCTAAGATTATGCTTCATCTCACATACATCACACTTTGTAGCTGGATCCCAAGTTGTTTCTAGCCTTATATACCACCTCTGTTCTGCATATCTGTGCCTGAGTTTACTTGACAAAGTAGACGTGTAAGTTTCCTACCTGACCTTTTTTTCTTACTGTTTTCTTTTACCTTAAACCATACAAAAACACTGAAGAGAAAGCTCTTCAGGGTAGGAATTACATCTTTCTTGTGTCTATATATTTATCCCTGTATACAGTCTGGCATTCAGTAATTACATGGTAATGTAGTACATGAAAATGTGAAAGTTGTTGTACTCTGGGGAATATTTCAGAAACAGTCCAATGCTATGGAGTACAAGAAGACTGATGCTCCTCAACCAGATGTGAAAGAAGAAGAGAAGGAGGAGGAGAAGGAAAAGGGAGATGAAGAGGAGGAAGGTGAAGAGAAACTTGGTAAGAAGTAACCTTCAAGAATCTTGCTCTAAACAAAGATGTTTCCAAAACCTGACAAATAAATTTCAGTAAAATTTGCTTTAGGTAATGCTAATTATTTTAATTACCTGAATCAAATATAAGAATTTTCTCAGTTGTTTTACTCTAACTTATATCTTAGAAGAAAAACAAAAAAGTGATGCTGAAGAAGATGGGGGCACTGTCAGTCAAGAGGAGGAAGATAGAAAACCTAAAGCAGAGGTAAAAGTACGGGTTAATACTTTTTGTATTTTAAGCAACTAAGTTGAAGTTACATTTAAATAAAAGGAATATTAGGTACTTTACAAGGGCTGTAACAGCAAAATTCTGTTAGAGCCAATTTTGTTAAAGTGAGATTTTAAGTGGCACAGGTAAACATCAAGCTCTGTCTGAATCTCGAATATTTTTCTGTGCTGAAAATGGTTTTCTGGAATAAGTAGAAGTTTGTAAGGAAAAAATAATAAAATGCTTTCTAAGGTGGGAACTTCAAGTTATTTTAACATTTCTGTCTTGTTGTCCCTCTCTTCACTGGGCCCTCACAAATATTTTTTGCACCAATCACTGCATTCTAAACTTTCCCCTCCTGTTGTCCATGGATTAGTCAATTAATTCATTTAACATACTTATTGAATGTCTCTTGTGCCAGGCATTGTCAGTGAATCAGACAAAGATAACCTTGACTTTGAGGAGCTTAAATTCAGGTTGGGTGAAATAGACAATAAGCATTAGACATTAGAAGGAAGTAAATAACAGTATATTAGATAAGTTATGAAAAATTAAGATAGAAAAAGGTAGTAGAAGTTCTGGAAGCCAATGGCTTGTCATTGGATAGATGACATTTGATCAGAGACTTGACAGAGATGAAGGACTGTTCTGTGAGTATGTCAGTGAGAAGGGCATTCTAGAGAGAATGTCTAGTACCAAGGCCTTCAGCTGTAGTCCAAAAGACAATAGCCAGGAAAGAGGGAGTGGAGAAAAGTTGTTAAGGAAGGTTACAAATAATGTGGGGCCTTATAGGCCATTATGAACTTGGCTTTTCTTTTTCTAAAGTATTTTTTAGTTATAGATGGACAGTATACCTTCATTTATTTATCTTTATATTGTGCTGAGGATTGAACCCAGGGCCTCACCTGGAGTAGGCGAGTGCTGTACCACTGAGCCATTACCCCTGCCCCTTGGCTTTTCCTTTTAGTGAAATGGGCAGCCATTGTGGACGTTTTCTCTAGAGTGGAGAAATCAGAGACCTGTTAAGAAGCCCCCATAATCATCTTGGAAAACTGCAGTGGCTTTGAGCCAGGATGACAGAAGGTGTAAACCACTTGGGACTCTGGATTTTGTGGTAGATTGGATATATGGAGTAACAGAGAACAGTTTCTGTTACTACTTCTTTGCTTATAGTGTTCTTTCTCCAAGATCTCTTGTGTTTGAGTCGGGTCCATTGAGCCAAACCCAACTCCGCTTATTTTTTTAGCTATCACATCTCTGCCTTCCTTTTGTTGCTGAAGAACAATGCTATTTATATTTTGTGTGTGTGTGTGTGTGTATACACAAACATATGTATATATGTGTAATAATTTTTAAAAGATGTTTTTAGTTTTAGATGGACACAATACTTTTATTTTTAGATATGCTGAGGATCAAACCCAGTGCCTCACACACTAGGCAAGCTCTCTATCACCAAGCTACAACCCTGTATTTTTTTTTAATATTTATTTTTTAGTTATAGTTGGACACAATACTTTTATTTATCCATTTTTATGTGGCGCTGAGGATTGAACCCAGGGTCCCCCCGCACATGCTAGGCAAGTGCTCTACCACTGAGCTACAACCCCAGCCCTTTTTTTTGTATTTTTAATGACTATGTTTTGTCTCAACTAGAATGCTTAAGGTCTTAAAGGTAGGGACCATGTCTCACAAAATTTTTTATAGCTCCCAAACTGCCTCATGTGATGAAAAGTTGCTGGTATAATTTGGGAAAGCCAGTAGTTTGTTTTTGTTTGTGCTTTTGGTATCGGGAATTTAATTAGGAGTCATATTAACCACATCCTCAGTCCTTTTTTTATTTTAGATAGGTCTTACTAAATTGCTGATGCTGGCCTTAAACTTGCAAACCTCCTGCCTCAGCCTCCCCAGTCACTGGGATTACAGGTGTGCAAGGCAGTAGTTTTAGAATAGAAAGATCACTGGACTTGTAACCTACTGTGATTATCTTCGGTTTTCTTCTGAATCCTAGGCTTCTCATCCTCAAAATGGGACTAAGTGCTTAGGGTTAAAGAACATAACATGTAAAAGCACAATGTTTGATCCATTTTACAGAAAATGTTTATGGGTTTGTTTGAGAAAAGTACCTTTTTTGGGGGTAAATTAGACAAAGGTAGAATATATGTATTCTCACCTGGGCAGTCAGTGTTTTTTTGATGCATTTTCTTCTAAACCTAAAATGGGCTACAAAATTAGTCTTGCTAATCTTGAAAATGTAATGAACATTTGTATTTCTTTTTAAATATGTTAATTATAGTGAATTTCTTTTCTTCTTAACCAATAGGAGGATGAAATTTTGAACAGATCGCCAAGAAACAGAAAGCCACGAAGAGAGTGAACCAATCTTAAGAACTTGATATGTGATTTTTCTCTCCCTCCCCTTCCCTTGCAAGTGTGGTCCTAGGAGAGGACCTGGCATACCTTAGGTTGAAACTCAGAAAACCTCAAGACATCACCATCAACAGGTTCCAGCTGAACACTAGTTTATGTAATTTTAAACATCTAGCAGTAAATACTTGCAGTTGTGACATAAAGGACCCTGTTTCTGTAGAAAAGAAAACATTTAACATAATGGTTGTGAAATGTAACATGAAGCAACTAACTTGTATTTTTTTGTTTTGTTTTGTTTTAAAACAGCTTTTTAAAAATAGAATGATAGAACTTTGTCAGTCTAAAATGTTGGCTTAATTTAATATATTAATTTGTCCATTTAGAAATAACACCAACATTTAGAAATGCTATGGGGATGGATTGCATTTTTTTGTAACAAAAAAAAAATTTTTTTAAAGTTTGGTATTATAAAACATTCAAGTGTCTCTGTCCCTTAAAATTGATAATCATGTTTAAAGTTTAAAGTGCAGTCATTTGTGGTTATAATTTTGTTTTGCTTGCTTCCATTACTTAATTCCTCCTAAGGAAATTGAAGAGAGGGATTGGATGAAAGCCCAAATTTATATAAAGATTCCATTTAAGTTGTATTAAAAATAGTCATACAAAAAGAAAAAAAAAAAAAAGCCTTTCACTTGATGTTGGGTAGACCATAAAGTGCATGTGTTCTGTTGCCCTTGGAACTGCTCAGTTCTCAGACAGCTTTGCAGTTAGTGGAGGAGGTGGCTTAAATGCAACACTTGGGCATTCGTACTGCACACACAGGGAGTCTCTGGGCTCCTGCCTTTTGGAGCAGGTGGTTTTTAAGGAACTCTGGCAGGGTATGTGGGCTCCAAAGTAGATGTTTCCATCACTTGTTCCACTGTGTTGACACTGTTTTCCTTACCTATTTCCCCTAATTCCCAGCTTTCTCCTCTGCTATGCATTTTCTTCACAGAGCAGCTTGCAGTCCGTTGCTGAAAATTATTATAAAGCTCTGCATAGTGTTAAGCTTTATTGTGATTAAGTGTATTTTTTTTTTTTTTAATGTAAGCAGACCCACACCTTTCCAGGGTCAAAGTACAGGATAGAATACAAACTTTAATTTTTATCCATGTCTTTTACTCTGTAAAGATTTTAAAAGTCAAATCCAAAGGCAGGCCAACACCGAATTGAGTGTAATTTGAACACAGGCTAAAAGTATTTATGGGAGGAGTGACATATAGCATGAGTTACCTGATTTTTGTGGAATATTTTAAGTTTTCATTTTCAATTCATGTAACAGTTGTCTTACATAAAACAGAAAACAGCCCTGTTCAATTTTTTTAAAAAAATGTGGCTTGAAGAATTTTTTTCAAAAGTGAATTTAGGTTTTCTTGTTTTTCCTTGTGGAATGCAGATGGGTGCTATCAGAGCCTCTCCCCCATCACTATAGTACAATAATATCACCATTACACCACACTGAAATGTATTCAGAAAGATGTTTCAGCTTTATTCTTCAGAGGTGTTTCAGTCATACTGATGATACTGTTCTTTGCACTGAATATATAAACACTATATAAACACTCCACAGTGTTTATATTAGGGAGATGTTGGGGAGGAACTATATTTGTAAAAGAGGATGGTTGAATCTATTTACTTTATTCCCCACCCCCCATATACACAGTGATTCACTTAAATTCTTTTGAGGGTGGGTTGCATTTTTCTTCGTGTTGAGTGCTTTATCCTTCTTATCTGTTGTTCTTTGGTCATGGTGACCTTAGCTATGTAGCACACTTTCCCAAATGTATTGAGTACAAATAAACAAGTTATTTAGCAAGACCTGAAAATATGTCTGCAGATTTCTCCTTGCAGTAAATGTGTGGGGATCATTGGATTTCCAGAAATCTGCCACCTTCATTCTCTATTGACATTGTATTTCATGACTACTTCCTTCTTCCCACTGAGCTATGAAATGACAGGTTTAAATCATTAGTGTTGAATGCCATTACAGGATTATTCAGCAAAATTTCTTCAAAATTCCTTTTGTTTTCCCACCTCACCCCCCTTTCAGTTTTTGAAGGTGCAGCTTCCTGGTTGAATGTCTGGCACATTAATGAATGACCAGCAGTTTTCAGCTCTTAAAAAGGCACTTATATTTGGATTTTTCTGGTTACCTGTCCCATTGTTGTAAACTGCCCACTCTATCAGATGTATTCCTCCATTTTTCTTATCCACAAAGTACTCTTCACCTTTTTCAAACTGTCATGTTACTAAATGGTGTTACATTAAAGTCCCTGTGTTAAGTGTCTGCTTTTGACTCAACTTCTTCATAATAACCTGTTTCAGTAGTGGGTTAATTGTTCTTTCATTGGTTACTATATGAGAATTTGCTAATATATGGAAATTGTTATGAACAGTGAAATAATTATGACATGAGTTTGATCCAATCTTATATTTATTTAGCTCTTGCCTCTTCCTTCCCAATTGTGGTTTCTGTTGTAAAAGGAGGCGGTGCTACTGGTAATTTATAGATAATCTTTAAGATTTATGGGGGCCCGTTAAACTTAAATTTTTATTAGAAAATAATCGTTTTTCAGAATCAGACTCCATAGTTAAAATACTCTTCATAACTTTAGAAAATACTTAATTGCTTATTAAGCTTTTAGATTTGCTTACTAAAGTATCAAAAATAAGCAGTGCTCCTAGTTGCGTTTTTTTTTTTTTTTTTTTTTAAAGAAGCCGTTTGGGGACTAGGGATGTAGCTCCAGTGGTAGAGCGCTGGAGGACCTGGGTTCAATCCCCATCAGTGCAAACAAGATGAAAATAATAAATGTTTGAGCTGTTAATGGTGTCTTCCGATTTACAGCCTCCTAGCATCTCCTATGTAACCTTTTTAGCAATTGGGGTGCCATTACCATTACGTGTTCTAATATCTTGGTCCCACACACCAATTAGTTGTAGAATTAACTTCAACGTTCCCGTTTCCTTCCCCCACTCCTTTACTGTAGCCACTCTCCCTTTGCCTACTAGTTAAGATTACTGGAGCCCAAATGGTGATTGCATTTTGTTGAGTGCCTCACTATAACGTAACTATCTTTTAAGAGTGAAACTTCGCAGTCCACGCTCCCTGTGTATTGAACTAATCCTTTGCAATTCCAGTCCCCAGTAATGGAGCTGGATGTGAGCCTACATCCTCTTTCTTCTGCTCTGTAAATGAAACTTCTTAAGACTTCTGTAAGCCGAAATTTACAGTCCGAATGTTTCAGAATGGTGCAGAAGGAAATCTCTACCAGCTAACTGGTGGATAATTCTGGCCAGTCACGGTTGAATATAAGTAATGAGGTCAAAGAAAAACAGCTTGAAATAGCGTGGCTTCTTTGAGTTTATCAAACCGAATTCAAAAAGAAGAAAATGGTGAAGCGCAGTATTGCCAGGTAGACATCTGGGTCTAGGTAGTTAAGCCCTTGTCGGATTTACCCCGCTTTTCTCGGGGGACCCGGAAGGGCCTGCCTTAAGGGGGCGGTGTTCAGGAGACCTGTCTCCTCCAGTTTGGGTTCCTGTCAATCATAGCAGACCCCGTCTCAGGACTGCGGCCCTCCCCGGGGGTACTCCTAGCCCCTCACTTGAGAGTTCCTTTTAAATACCGCTCTGGAGACCAAGAGCACCTCTTACGTTCTCATCCCCACGCCCTTCGGCGGCCGGTTCTTCCTCCTTTGATTGGTCGGAATTCCTGTTCATCGCCCGTGACGCGAGAGGTCGCCGGCCGGGACCCCGCCCTCTTCCTAGAGCCCCGAAAACAATTTTAAGATGGCGGCGGCGGCGGCGCGGAAAACAATGGGGCCGGGGCGGAGGGGACAGGCCAAGGCCTGAGGTGGGCAGCAAAGGCCGGTCCGGGGTTGGGCAGAAGGAAGATCCGCCGCTGCGCGCGAGTCCGCTCCGCGGCCCGTGGGGGCATGGCGCGGCCGTGAGGCGCACCGGAGAGCGAAGCCCACAGTGCCAGCCGGCCCCGAGAGGCCCGGCCCCGTGCCTGGCCCGTGCAGCTCGCGGCCCATGGTGCTGCCCACTTGCCCCATGGCGGAGTTCGCGCTGCCGCGGCACAGCGCGGTCATGGAGCGCCTCCGCCGGCGCATAGAGCTGTGCCGGCGCCACCACAGTACCTGCGAGGCCCGCTACGAGGCCGTGTCGCCTGAGCGCCTGGAGCTCGAGCGCCAGCACACCTTCGCCCTGCACCAGCGCTGCATCCAGGCCAAGGCCAAGCGTGCCGGCAAGCACCGGCAGCAGCCGGCCACGGCACCAGCCCCGGCGCCCGCTCCGGCCCCGGCGCCAGCCGCACCAGCCCCGGCCCAGCGCCTGGACGCTGCCGACGGCCCCGAGCACGGCCGTCCGGTCGCGGTGAGTAGGGCAGGCACTGGTTTCGGTGGCAGCTCCTTCTCCCGAAAATACTTCCCTGGGCGCGGATCGGGCCTCTGGGAAACTTCCCCGTGCGCCCGCAACTCCTGGGTTTGGCTCCAGGGAGGATAACATGGCAGGGAACTATGCAGTTGTCATCTTCGGGAAATGGCACTGTGGCATTACTTTGGAAAACATTACTGGAGGACTTTGCAGGAGGCCTGGGCTGGGAAGGCTGAAGAACGTTAGCTGGAAGATTTTCTTCCGGACTTGATTCCGAAATACTGAGAAATTTATTTTGGAACAGACTAGCATTCGAGTTGCTTGTGATGTAAAGAACTCTTGTACAGTAGGCCTAGCTTCATTTATTTTGCAAATGTTGATTGGGTCTTTGCTCTTTGCAAAGTCCTATGCTATAAGCAAGGTCATGGGCTTTAACATGGAAATGAGTCAACCTTCATTTGACCAAATCTAACTGCTTCTGCATGGAAAATCAAAAAGTCATTGAAAACCTTGTAAAATCATAGTGCTGTTCATTGGATTCCATGAAAGTAGTCCTTGTATAGGAACACTGAAATTTGTGGACTAGAAATTCCTGAAAGTTGTCGACAATTCCAATTTTAACTTACAAGGGTTGTTTAATATATCTGATGATATTAGATAGTTGTTGGCAAATTGTTATACGCTTTGTGTTCTCAGTAGGTATTATAATCTACAATTTATCCTTCAGAATTTTTTTAATTGTTTTTATGGGTTTTTTGGTAGTTTAAAGTTTAAAGCAATTGTGTTTTATCTCTCACCTGGGTGTATAGTATTATTATTCTTTCCTAACTCTTAGGTCTTTCAACTTTTAGTTTTTTTTTTCCTTTCTCTCTAAATGCTACAACCTTTTTATTGCTTGAAGGAATGAAGTTCAATTTCTTTGGCACCAGTTTGACCCAACCAATCTTTACATGTCCCCTACAGATCCTCTGCTCTGGTTGAGTTACTGTCTCATTCTCTCCCACACTAATCTCTACTGCTGGATTTAAAGACAGAATATCTTGATTAAAACCCAGGTTTCATTGCTTATTGTATTGACTATTGAGTGGTCTCATCCTTTTTTTCTTGCCTGTAAATTGGAAGTATGCTGGGCTTTTTATAAGGGTTATTGTTAAATTCAAATATAAATTCAAAATAAATGAGTATGGATATGAAAGTATTTAGAAAACTGAAAGTCTGCGTGCAGGACCTTCTTCAATACCATTCAGAAGCCTGCCATCCTGCTCACCTCCTTCCTTTCCTTTAAAGCTAGTTTCTGACCACCCTAACTCACAGCAGTCAGGATCTGCTTTCAAAACTTTTAGGAAATATATTATCTAGGTTATTTATTTGCACTAGTCACATATCACTTTAGTGACATATTATATCTTGCCAACTAGACTGTAAGTTCTTGGAGGCAGAGAGGGTCAGTCCTGTACATATCTTAGACCTTCAGCATGTGTTTTCAGCATGTGTTTGTAGAGTGACTTACTATTAGACTTGTTGCTATTTCTATAGTACTCTAACTTCAAATGAACAAAATAGCTTAAATTCATGAGCCATCTTTGCTAATAATTCTTGAGATTTTTAGGAATAATGGGTGATCATTCCAAATGAAGTAATAATGAAAACTTATTAAAAAAAATCATAGTTTTGTCAACCGCGCGACCAGCACGCTAACTTCGTACTAGAGGTTCTTAGCATAGAAGTTAACTAGTGAGATCAAAATAAACACACAAACTCAATTTACCTTTTTCTTTGACCAGGTCTGAGATGGCCCTCCCTCTGGCTCCTGCCTTGAGCCACCTGTGGGGCAGCGAGGCTTACTCAGGACTAGCAGGAGAGAGAGAGAGAGAGAGGCAGGGCACGCCAGAGAATGGCCTTTTATTGGGGAACAAGAAATTCAGAGGAAAATTACATCCAATGAAGGTCGAGGGGGACAGCATTCCAAGGTCAGGGTCAGTGATTGGTCTCAGAGTCAGTGGTCAGTCACACCCCCACATGGATGGGCTCTCACATCTAGAGAGGGTGGAGATTAGTTCCTACATAGTCTAGCCAGAACGCCTCACACCCAATCAGGGGGGTGCCCAATCACGTGCGAGAATGGCTGGGTAAGGTGGTGCATGCCTGTAATTCTAACAGTTCAGAAGGCTGAGAAAGGCAGAACTGGAGTTCAAAGCCAGCCTCAGCAACTTAGCATGGCACTTAGCAACTCAGTGAGACCCTGTTTCTAAATAAAATATAAAAAGGAATGTGGCTCAGTGGTTAAGAATCCTGGGTTCAATCCTCAGTACCAAAAAAAAAAAAAAAAGAAAGAAAGAAAATTTAAAAAATCATAGTTTTACATTCAAATAGTTGCTTTGAACACCTCCTAGAAAGTGTATTAATAGTAATTCCATCTGTTTAAGACTATGGTAAGAGTTTAGAATTTTTGTGTCTCACTGTCAAACAAACACACACACTTCAAAACATATATATAAATCCCTGGAGGGAAATTGGGTGCATACCAATTTTTTTTTTTTTTTTTTTTTTTGGTCAGTGTACCTGATATTTATTTATTTATTTATTTATTTTTTAAGAGAGAGTGAGAGAGGAGGGAAAGAGAGAGAGAGAATTTTTAATATTTATTTTTTTAGTTCTCGGCAGACACAACATCTTTGTTGGTATGTGGTGCTGAGGATTGAACCCGGGCCCCACGCATGCGAATGAGCAAGCTACCGCTTGAGCCACATCCCCAGCCCCCCTGATATTTATTTAAAATCCAGTGCCTCACACATGCTAGGTAAGTGCTCTACCACTGAGCCACAACCCCAGCCCCACACACCAATTTTTGAAGAGAAATTAATTCAGAGTGTTTTCGGACTTGAATCTGGCTTGCAAGTAACTCCTTTGGGTTTCAGAACCTGATCAGATATGCTGAACTAGTTTAAACCTTCATGCATGGGTTTCATGAAACTTTACAGTGGGTGATACTCTTCTTTTTCTCTTCTGGGAGAAGGGAGCTTTTTTGGTTTTGTTTTTGGGTTTTTTGGTACCAGGAATTGAACTCAGGGAACTCGACCACTGAGCCACATCCCCAGTCCTATTTTGTATGTTATTCAGAGGCAGGGTCTCATTGAGTTGCATAATACCTTGCTTTTGCTGAGGCTGGCTTTGAACTCATGATTCTCCTGTCTCAGACTTCTGAGCCCCTGAGATTACAAGTGTGGCCACCACTGCCAGCAGAAGGGACCCTTTTTACTGCAGGCTCCAAGTGATTATAGCTAAGCTGTTTTTCCTCAGAATGGGGTCCAGAAGATGAGTATCACTAAGAAAGCAGTGGTGTTTTCCATTTTAATGGCTCCTTCAGTTAAAGAGGTAGAGGAAATTCTTTTTAATATAAGTTTTTTTTAATGCCTTCATTTTGTTTATTTATTTATTTTTTAATGTGGTACTGAGGATTGAACCCAGTGCCTCACAGGTGCGAGGCAAGCACTCTACCACTAGGTCACAATCCCAGCTCCTTGCCTGTGCTTTTTAACTTGGAGAGCATAGCTTTGCATAGAAAGATGGAAAAGAGAAGGGGCTGCTTAGTCAATGTGTTGTTTTTGTTTGTTTGTTTGCTTTGTGGTATTGGGGATTGAGCCCAGAGACATTCTACCACTAAGCTACATCCCCAGTCCTTTTTTTATTTTTATTTTGAGACAGGGTCTCAACTAAGTAGCTGAGGTTGGCCTCAAACTTGGCCGTCCTCCTGTGTCAGTCTACCCAGTAGCTGGGATTATAAGCATTCACCACCAGTCCAACTCATTGTTATTTCTGACAACTCTGCATGTGTATTTGATCTCATTAATATTCCATACAGAAGGAATATTATTCTTAGTTTTTTCTAAGAGTGCTATGTATTGTTAGGTAGTCATTTCTTAGCCGTAGTTACCTAATTGGCAAACCTTTTGTGTAACTCAAAAGGGATCAGATGTTACTATAAGAGTTCACCTTCACCTGAGGTATTTTCTTCTTAGGATATCCCCCTGACACACACCATACCACACATACACATACACACAGCAAAGGCTTAACCACCGTCTGCTTGCTCTGTTAGACATGAATCAGGAACAGTGCCTCAGACTTTTTCTGTCCTGGTTATTAAGGAATGAGCCTATTAGATTTTTAATCTTTATACTCTCTGCTCTTGGAAAACAAATAGTATTCTAATGACAGGATTTACTTCTTTTTTATTGGGAATGCTGAATTATAGAGAACTATCCACCCAATTCAGGCAAACATTCATTTGAGCATTTTCTTTCTTTAGTAAAATGCTATAAAGGATTAGTCCTAGTCTCTTTATCAACCATTGTTAGACTTCTGCTGATGAGCAGAGAGGAACTTACCAAGTGGTTGTGATGGTTGACAAAGAAATTTGACCGTTGCATGCCGACCATTCATCATGGAATTTGCTTTCCCTACTTGGTTTAAGTATGTGCAATTTCTCTCTCTCTCTCTCTCTCTCTCTCTCTCTCTCTCTCTCTCTCTCTCTCTTTTTTTTACCTTTTATTTACAAATAATTTCAGACTTAGAGAAAAGCTACACAAATAGTACAACAAACATTGTATAACCTTTACCTAAATTCATCTATTGTCTGTTGTGCCCCTTGTTTTATCATTTGCACAATTCCTCCCTTTCCTTCCTTCTCTACACTTTGAACTGCCTGAAGATGCATACCTCCTGACTGTCTAACTGTGAGAACTCCAGTTTGTACCTTCTAAGAGTTAAAAATGTATGTACAGTTTAATAATGATTTTTGTAGGCTAAACTCATATAAGAATTATAGAAATAAATTATTTCCAGAGAGTACATATTTCTGAACATGAAAACAGATATCATACTGTCATCATGTGGGATTTTTTTAAGATGACTCTTTTGGCTTTAGAATCCCATCTCATTTCTTCCTACATCTAGGACCCTGTTCTAGCAGACTAGCATGTTTAGTATCTCCTTCCCTTCTGAGTCCTTCCTTTCAGCTTGAAAACATGCACAAAATATCCTCCATACTGACAAGTTCTTTGTGTTTTCTTGCTCTCAAAATAGTATTCTGTAGTCTTCCTTCCCTTTGCCCTTACCACTTGAACTTCCCATTTACTCATTAGCCTATTGTAATCTGCCTTCTACCTCTTCTACCCTTCTGAAATTGCCCTCTTAACACCAAGGATGGAATTGCCAAATTTAGTGACTTTTTGGTCATTGTTCTTCTTGACTTCCTTCTTCATAAGATTCTTCTCTTAGCTGCTGTTCTCTTCTGATTTTCATTCTACCTCCCCCACCCCAATCTCCATCCAGTTGTCTCTTATTAACTCATGCAGCAAATATTTAAGCACCTACTGTGGGCCAGAGTCTTCTAGGCACTAAGGATATAGGAGCAAGCAAGACAAATTAAAACTCTAGAGAAAAAAGATAAATAATATGAAAGAGTTAATTTTATGTTACAGATGCTGAGCAAAGGTTAAAAGAGTAATTGATACCAAGTGACTGACAGTGGCAGTTTAAAATGCTCTTGAGGGATGGGAGGCCATCAGTTAGCTGAAAAGTCCTAAGAAAGAACATTCCAGTTAGGATCACCAGCATAAAGTCTCTGAGAAAGGAACTTCTGAGCTTGCATGAAGAATAGAAAGTAAGTCAGTGAATCTGGAGCAGCATGGCTGATAGGTAGCTGGCATGAGAGGTGGGTAAGTAACCATCAAGTCAGGTGCAGTGGGAAGCAGTGGCAGGATCTGAAGCAGAAACAAGATATGATCTGACATGTTTTTGAAGATCATTCTGGTGCTAGCTGGTGTGTTTATTAAGATCATGTGTGAGGTTGGTATGGGCAAGAGTAGATGCAATTAAGGTTTTTGTATTGGTCTTATTGGAGATCTGAACATTGGGCTAGTGGTACTTGTGGAGTGGAGAAAAGTAGATAGATTTTGGACAGCTTATGAAGTTAGAGGTCAAAGGACTTAGTTGCTGGACTACTTGGCTTGGGTATGGCGGCAAGATAGAGGGGAATGAGTAGTAAAGAGGAATTCTTAGCTTTTTAGCTTAAGAAACTTTCTTTGAACATTTTTAAAACATTAAGATTCCCTAGACAACTCTATCATTTTCTTTTTTCATTCTATCTTTTTTTGGGGGGGAGGGGTGGTACCATTAAATCTTTTATGGTTTCATCTGTCACCTATAACAAGAAGATTCTTCCAATCTCCATTCCAGATCTCCATATTTCCTACTGTCTCCTGGCCATTCCCACATGATTTCCCATATATTTGAAATGGACTTCCTTTTTCCAACCACATCTTTTATTTATTTCCTCTGAGTATTTTCCTCGCCCCAGTTATCCAAACTAAAAATTTAGAAATTAGCTTCTCCTTTTCTTCATTTCTACTTTTCGATTGCACTCCTCCTGGAAGCCAGAAATTGTGGTAGATAATGGATCTATATCACAGAATATAATAGGGAGCACACATTGGGAATATTGGGGAAAGGATGCCTCTTGGATGAAATCTGGAAGACTTTAAAGAACTGACTTTTAAGGGCTGGAGTTTTACTCAGTAGTGGAGTACTTGCCTCACATGTGTATTTAATCCTCAGCACGACATAAAAATAAAGGTGTTGTGTCCATCTACAACTAATTTTTATTTTATTTTAAAGAACTGACTTTTAGTTGGGCACAGTGGTGCATGCCTGTAATCCCAGTGGCTAGGGAGGCTGAGGCAGGAAGATCGCAAGTTCAAAGCCAGTCTCAGCAATTTAGTGAGGTCCTAAGCAAGATCTTGCCTCAAAATATTAAAAAGGGGGCTGGGGATAAGGCTTTGTGGTTAAGTGCCCCTGAGTTCAATCCCTGGTACCAGGAAAAAAAAAAGAATTGACTTTTAAGATGGGTCTTAAGATTTATCTAGATATTTTTCCAAAGGGTACTGTAGAACACTAATTTCATAGGTTATTTAAAAAGTTCTAGGGGCTGGAGATACATTTAGCTTAGGGGTAAAGTGCTTGCCTAGTATGTAGGAGGTGCTGGGTTTGATCACCAACACTGGTGGGAGAGGAGGGAATGGGGGAATGTCTGTAGTAGAACAAGTTTGGAAGACACTGGACTAAATAAATTTTAACAATTTCCTTTAGGGTGTTTCCAAACCTTCAATATGCTGATATGCCTAAGTATTTGAGCTCTTACTTAAGTGGCATCTAATAGAACTTTGATTCCTTTGGGAAATTAAGCAAAAAACAAACAAACTATGATAATAGTTCTTTTAATTTGGGGGTTAAAGAACCAGAGTCTGGAATATGAAGTTGGGAAGGTAGATTAAGCTCATGAAAAGCCTTTTGTGCATTTAATTTGGTTTTTTGTTGTTTTCTTTTGTCTTTTTTTGTTTTTCTGGTGGTGCTGGGAATTAAATCCAAAGCTTTATACATGCTAGGCAAGCACTCTACCAACTGAGCTATATCCCCAGCCCCTCTGCATAGTTGAGATTGGGTGTTTAGCCTAAATAATTTTGAAACACTGTGAAACCCCTTCACATGTTTTTAAGTTGACATCTAAAACTTCTATGCTAAGTTTTAAAACTTATCAGAGACTATAATGCATTTATTTTGTTGACTGATTGTATACTAAATTACCATAATTGAGTTTATTAAGTAAAACTTATGCGATGATAAATTTAGCCAGGTATGATAGTGTATGCCAGGAGGATAATTTGAGCCCAGGAGTTCAAGACCAACTTGGGCAGAATGGTGAGACCCTCTCTCAATAAAAAAGTTAAAATAAGAGACTTGAGGTGTGGCCAGTGTAGAATGCTTGTCTAGCATGTGTGAGACCCTAGATTTGATCCCCAGCACTGCCAAACAAAAACATAAATAAATAAATAAATAAATAAATAAATAAATAAATAAAACTAAGATTAAAAAAATTATGTAACACAGGCTTACAAATGCTACTTATAGTTAATATGAATGAATGATTTTAAAGGGAGAAGAGAATTTTAAAAATGCTATTTATAGTTGCAAGGGATGTAGCTTCCAGAGAATTATAAATATTAACATTTAAAAATAAAATAGTTATATCATTTTTTAAAAAATGTAGCCAGTTAGTATCTTATTGATATACTATCTTTCATCAATCATTTAAAGAATGCTTTTCTTTTAATAGAAATTTTAGATCATTCCTTTTTCTCTTGGAACTTAAATTTTTTATACTTACCCCATATGATATGATTTATTTTAACATAATATGTATGAAAATGTTTATTGATCACTGTAGAATATTTCTGTGCAACAAAAATATATGAAATTGAATTTAAAACTTTAAACTTAGGTGTTTTCTTCACACATACGATCTTTCCCTGCTCTCATGTCCAACATCTTTCACCATTCAGGACCGTGCTCACATGCCTTTTCCTGGAGCTGAACTAGGTACTTAACCTCTGCCAGAACAGCCACACACTGAGCTTTAATTGTGTGTTTTGCTGCCCTACGTTAGACTGCTGGCAATTTGAGGGCAAGGCTAAGAGTCTGCCCAGCTCAATACCTGCCACATATTTGGCAGTCAAGAAACAAATATCTGTTGAATGAATGTTAGAATTATTATGGAAGGGACCCTGAATTGGGAGTCAGAAACTACATGGTTTTAGGGTAGGACAGTTTCAGAAGTAGAAGTGGTAGATTACTAGAGCAAAGGCCCCAGGGTGAGGGAGGTGGGGAAGAAGGGAAGTACTGGGGAGTGATATTGGCCAAATTATATCATTATGTTATATACATGAACAAATATGTAACAACAAATTCCATTATTATGTACAACTATAATATACCAACAAAAAATGTGGAAAGAGGAAAAAATAAAAAAGAAGAAGTGGAATTGGTAGCAGTAAGATAGTATACCCTGATTTACACAACCATGTTTATTGAAGCTTTGTTCACACTAGTAGGAGGTGAGAGCAACTTAAGTTTCCATCACCAGATGAATGGATGAAGAAAATGTGGCATATATATATATATATATATATATATATATATATATATATATATACACAAATGAATATTAACTCTGCCTTTAATAAATAAGGAAATTCTGTCATATGCAACAACATGGATGCCATGATGGAAGCCATTTTGCTAAGTTAAAAGACAAATATGCATGATTCTACTTATATGAGGAACCTAAAATAGTCAGAATTCTTAGAAACAAAGTAGAATGGTGGTTACTGGGGCCTGAGGGTAGGGGAGGACAAAGGAGTTGTTCAGTGGATATAGAGTTTCAGTTTTATAGGATGAAGAAATTCTAGCAATAACAATGTATACAATGTTATACTGTGTTGTACACTTTAAAAGGTTAAAATGGTATGTTTTATGTTAATGGTTTTTTAAAAAAATTTTTTAGTTGTAGTTCGACACAATACCTTTATTTTATTTATTTATGTTTATTTGGTGCTTAGGATTGAACCCAGAGCCTTGCATGTGCTAGGCAAGTGTTCTATCGCTGAGCAACAACCTAGCTCTATTATGTTAGTGTTTTTAACCACAGATTTTTTTTTAAATTAGAATCTATTTTATAAACCACAGGCCCAGAAAATGTTCTAACATATTATAAGGGCTTATTAATTAAGGTATACTAATGAAATTAGAAAGATTATATAGAGTTTTTAAGTGTTGCTGGGGATCCAACCAAGGGCCTTGTGCATGCCATGTGACTCTACCATTGAGCTGTATCCCCAGCCCAAGGTTAGAGTAATTTTGAAGTCAAATCAAAGAAAGAGTATAGCTAGGCATGGTGGTACATGCTTGTGATCCCAGCTATTCCAAAGGATGAGGTAGGAGGATCACAAGTTCAAGGAAAGTCTGTCAACTTAGACCCTGTCTCATTTTAAGAATTTTAAAAGGGCTGGGAATGTAGCTCAGTAGTAGATAGTTTTCCTAACATACGCTAGGCTCTGAGTTAAGTCTGAAATACAGCAAAACAAAAAAGAAAGATACCTGTTGTTATTTAATCCTCATAGTAGTCTTACATGGTAGATGTTATTTGCCCAATTTTACATGGAAGTAATCTGAGACTCATAGGTTAATTTGCCAAGGTTGCCAGCTAATTGATAGAACTAGCATTCAAACTAAAGTCTATTATCAAAGCTCTTTCCACTGTGCCATTTAGCTTCTGCAGATGAGATCACATTTGTGAAAGAACTCTAAAAAATTATACTTTTTTTAAAGAAATAAATTGCAGGTCAATATTTTATTAGGTAGAGACCAGTGATTTTTAATCCAAGATACTTGCTGTAGCAGAAGGGCACATATATATCAGAATTATTGAGGGTACTTTTCAACTCTACATCTCCTCACCTACTGATTCTCCCACCCTACCCCCCCAACTGTTTTTGTTTTGCTTTTTTTTTTTTTTAGTTGTAGATGGATACAATATCTTTGTTTTATTTATTTTTTTTATGTGGTACTGAGGATCAAACCCAGTGCCTCATGCATATGAGGCAAGTGCTCAACTGCTGAGCTACAACCCCAGCCCTGTTTTTATTTTATTTTAATATTGAACTTGAGGGCACTCACTATAGCTTTGAGCTACATCCTTAGTCCTTTATATTTTTTATTTTAAGACAGGGTCTCCCTAAGTTGCCCAGGCTTGCCTCAAACTGTGATCCTTCTAATTCACGTCTCTGAGATTACAGGTGTACGCCATCATACCTGACTAAGTTTTCCTTTTTCATGCTGCTAAAATAATTTACATTGGTTGGGAATGTCAGAGCCCTTAATTGTGTTGGGGTTGGATAATCAGTTGGTCTCAGTTCTTCATTCTTTGTCATGTTATATGTCCATGCCCTTGCCATGGCTTCATAGTAGGCAGAGTATATACTTTCTCATCCCTAGATTTGGGTGTATGACTTGCTTTGGCCAATGAAATGTTAGTTTGACAGGATAATACAGTATAGTATATTTATAGAACAATAATTTTTAAGTTCAGGGAACAATATCTTAGAAATTTTTTAAAAATATGAAATTTATGAAACATAAAAAATGAAATTCATCCAAAAAGCAAAGAGAAAAGAATAGCAGAGGAGAAGTAGGCCATGCATGGGCTGGAAATGACTCTGGCTCTTCAGAGTGCTGCCAGGCAGCCAGGCACTGAGACCTGAAAACTGGGAAGTTTGTATTTCTTTTTTTTTTTTTTTTGTAGTTGTAGATGAACAAAATGCCTTTATTTTATTTGTTTATTTTTATGTGGTGCTGAGGATCAAATCCAGTGCCTCACACATGCAAGGCAAGTGCTCTGCCACTAAGCTACAGCCCCAGCCCCGGAAGTTTGTATTTCTTATCTGGGAAATTTTACCAAGACCTCAAAGACAGAGATGTCACATTCTTCACCAGCCACCATTAAAAAAGAACTTATAGCTGGGCTTTGATGGCTCACTTCTGTAATCCCAGCGGCTAGGGAGACTGAGGCAGGAGGATTGTGAGTTCAAAGCCAGCCTCAGCAAAAAAGTGAGGTGCTGAGCAACTCAGTGAGAGCCTGTCTCTAAATAAAATACAAAATAGAGCTGGGGATGTGTTTCAGTGATCGAGTGTCCTGAGTTCAATCCCTGGTACTCTCCTCCCCAAAAAAATAACTTACAAAGTCTTGCTGTGAATCAAGAGATAGAGAATCTGTTTTGCTACTTCATCAGGGCCACAGGTAATATAGCGGCCAAGATCATCAATGAGGTATCAGAGCCCCTCCTGCTTGTGGAAGAGATCTATGAAAAAGCTGAAGAGCTAACCAGATCTGTGAGCCAGAGCACGAAAAGCAGATTGACCCAAAGAACCTCCAAGAAGATCCTGGAAACTTGAGGAAAATGTTCAAAGGCTAAACAGACAAGGCTGACTCCATCCAGAAGATAAATGAGCTGATGCCTAAATGAAGCACAAAAGCAGCCAGTGCTCAGATTGATTTGTATCTGCCCAATCCCTGCTGCAGAGAGGGTCTTCATAGTTCTGCTACCCTCATGTTATCTATTCCCAAACTACACTGCCTCACTGTGTTGCTCAGTCTGGTCTTGAACTTAAAAACTCAAGTAATCCTCCTGTCTCAGCCTCCCAAGTGGTATCATAGGCAGGAGGATCATAAATTCAAAGCCAGCCCGAGAAATTTAGTGAGGCCCTAAGCAACTTAGTGAGACCCTGTTTCAAAATAAATAAAAAGACTGGGGATGTGACTCAGTGGCTAAGCAGTCCTGGTTCAATCCCTGGTACCAAAAATAAATAAGTAGTAAAGAAAAATAGGTGGAAAATAGAAAATTAGATTTCCAGTGCAAAAGGTACCTAGTCAAACTATTAAACAAGAATGGATATTGAAGGAAGTCATTTTCAAAGATTAAATATTTAAATAATTAAGCTGACACATACCCTTTTTCTAAAAAGTACTAGGAAATATGCTCCACCAATTGAAAGACTAAATCCATCAAGAGTAAGGCATAAGATACAGGCAACAGGAGACGCAATACCAAAGAAATGACAAGGAGTCTCATGGAGGACTAGGAAAAGTGATCCCAATATGACAGCTGTGCTCCAGAAGTGGAGGGCAGCTGACTCATACTGTAGCAATGTGACCCAAGTGATAGATTGTTACCACCAACGCCCCCACTTCCATTGAGCCATTTTTTTAACCCCTAAGACGGTCCCCTGGAAAGTTTGGCAAGTTCTCAGCACTTGACTTATCTTGATCATGTGCTGATGTTCTCCCCTCCTGCTCTGCTGAGGATATTCATGTCACACAAGAAAGTTCTTGGCTTTTCTTCCCAGAGCTGTAGGTGGACCATGGTGAACTTAGAAGTAGAAAAAATGAAGCAACCCTCTTCCTCTGAACATATTTCTACTGCTATCTAGAACCTGCTTCATACCTCAGCCTTGTCAAGCACCCAGCTATGCTGAACTGTTTTCCCAAGATGCCCTTACGATCTTGCTGATGATTTCCTCAGAAGAGGCCTTGTCAATTCCCAGAGAAGTGGAATTCAGCCACAACCCAGAGACCCACCCACTCACTTCCTCTGGAGTCCCCTATCAGAGAAGGCAAGCTACCCTCTCCTTACACACATAGTGTGCCCTTGTCCTCTATTTTCTAAACTAGCCAGTGTATTGTTTGGGATAGATAACATAACAATGTTGGAATTATAAAGAAAAGCAGTTAACCCCAAATCAGGACATTGGTTATCTTTGGGAAAAGATGAAGAGAGTGGGTGCAGGGGCTTTAAGTAGTGCTTCTCAGACCTAACATTCACATGAGTCACCTGAAAATCTTGTTTAAATGTAGTCTAAGTGGGGAGGGGAAGGTTGAGCTTCAACTTTTTTTTTTTTTCTTCTTTAGTATTGGAGATTGAACTCAGGGCCTCACAACTGCTAGCAAGCATTTTACCACTGAGTTACATGCCCAGCCCTTTGTATTTTATTTTTGAGACAGATCTTGCTTAGATGCCTACGCTGGCCTCAAACTTGGGATTCTCTTGCCCAGCCTCCCACGTAGGAGGGATTATAGTCATGTACCACTATGCCCAGCTGAGATTCAGTATTTTGAACCATCTAAATTATGCCATTTCTGCTGGTCCTGGACCCATACTTTTAAAGTGAAGAAGTACTGAGATAAAGTGCTAAGGCTTAAGCAGTAGGTCCAAGGTGATCATTTTATTATTATTCTTTTCACAACAAAAACTATAATTGCAAAGGACAACTTAGTATGAGAAGGATGTGTGGAGCAGTAAACTTAAAGAGGTAAACTTGCCAAATCATAAAAACCTTGCATACTCTATTGGAGCTCTCCAATTAGCCTATGTATATAGAAGTATATATCCTTATAATAAACAAGTTGGCTCACATGATATGGAGGCTGACAATTCTCGAAATCTGTAGTCAGCACCCATGTTTCAGTTTAAGTCTAAAAGAAAAAAAAAAGTCCCAGCATAAATCAGTCATTGCTAGGGCTCAAGCGGTAGTGCGCTCGCCTGGCATGTGTGCGGCCCGGGTTCAATCCTCAGCACCACATACAAACAGAGATGCTGTGTCCCCCAAAAGCTAAAAAATAAATATTAAAAATTAAAAAAAAAATCAGTCATTGCTAGAGTTTCCTCTTATTTGTTTGTTTATTTATGTCTATTCAGGTATGCAGCTGACGAATGAGTCCCACGCACATTAAGGAAGGCAATACAGATGTAAATTAACCCACAATAATGTTTGACCAATAGCTCTCCATCCCCCAGCCTAGTCAAGTGGACACACAAAATCAGTCATCACATACCATGGATAGAAACTTGCACTTGATTCTTTCTGTGTGCTATAGAGAGCCACTTAAAGGATTTAAGTAATGATAAAACATGAGTAAATTTATACCTTAGATAATCTCTGTGGTAGTGTAAGAGGGCCAATTGAAAAGTGCATGCAGGAGGTAGAGAAGGGCTGTCAACAAGAAGACCAATTAAAATGCTGTTTTATTGGTATAGGCAAAACAAGGAGGAGAAGCTAGAAAGTGACAGTGTGGGAACAGAGGAAAGGGCCAGATTCCGCAGATATTTGGATGGTAAAAGGAACAGGATATGGTGATCGATCAAGAGTTTAGGAGGAAGTAGAAGTTGGGGATGAATTAAGAGTTTCTAATTTTTAGAAACTGAGTTCTCGTCAGAAGAGCCTTTGCCATGCTAGGGGTTGCTGAGAAATTGCATGTAATCTGGTGGGTGTTACTGGTGACATTTTCCAGGGCAGCCTATAGAGCAGTAGAGAGGAGACATCAAATCTAGTGCTGATTTACAGCTCCAAATCTGAAAGGTATTTCATGCAGCCCTTTGGAGACCTGTGTCAGACAGTACGTACTGTTAATGTACTGATTCACTTATAGTTTCTGCTGCAAGTTGTCTCCAAGTGTCCATTTCTACTCAAGAGAGTTTAGCCTTTCCATACTTTTATCCCAACTTTTTTATTTGAAGTTTTGGAAATTGAACCCAGGACATGCTAAGTAAGGGCTCTACAATTGAGCTATATCTCCAGTCCTGGTTTTTTTTTTTTTTTCCCCTCTTAGTTTTTTACTTTTTATGGTACTGGGGATTGAACCTGAGAGCACATCCCCTGTCCTTTAAAAAAAGTATTATTTTGAGACAGGATCTCAGTTGCTCAGGCTGGCCTCAAACTTGTAATCCTGCTGCCTCAACTCCCTAGTTGCTGGAATTATAGGTGTACACCTCCTTGTCTGACATCCTAGCCCTTTATAAATTTTATTTTGAGACAGGGTCTTTCTTAGTTGCCCATGTTGGCCTCAAGCTTGCAATTCTGCCTCAGCCTTCTGGATTGCTAAGATTACAGACATGTGCCACCATGCCTGGCTATAACTGAACATTTTTATTGGAGAAAATTTAAGATGTGTTTTATGGTCTAACTTGAGCCCATGCATGCAGCCTTCAAAAGTCATTATGTGGAGAGTTAAGAACTTATGTGTATTTGTGCATGTGTGTATACATGTGTATATACATATATGCATATATGTACACCAGTCTTTTGTATGGCAGGCAAGGAGCTACCCCTGGGAGCAATGAAGCTGCAGGTGGGTGCTGCCAGCTCACACCCCCTCAAATGTTCTTTACTGTGCCTTTAAGTATCATTAAGATGTGAACAGCTGTCACTCCCACGTTCACACCACACACACACACACACACACACACACACACCCTGACATTGCTTCTGTGCTACAACTACTTGTGATTCTCTTCCTTTTAGCTGTGCTTACTCTTTCTAAGCTTTAATTTCCTTCCTTAGGGTTGTTTTGTGTGGCACAAAATTGGTGCTTAATAAATGATAGTTCTTTTTGGTGTGGGGGATTTCTTTTTTTTAATATAAACTTATTTTAGTTGTAAATGTCTCTTTATTTTATTTATTTATACGTGGTGCTGAGACTTGAACCCAGGGTCTCACACATGCTTAGCAAGCACTCTACCACTGAGCCACAACTCTACTACTGAGCCCCTCTTTTCTTTTTTGTACCAGAGTTTGAGCCCAGAGATGTTTTGCCACTGAGCCATATTCCTAGCATTTTTTTTTTTTTTTGTACTAGGGATTGAACTCAGAGACACTGAACCACTGATCCACATCCTCAGCCCTATTTTGTATTTGATTTAGAGACAGGGTCTCACTGAGTTGCTTAGCACTTCACTTTTTGCTGAGGCTATCTTTGAACTTGCGATCTTCCTGTCTCAGCCTTCCAAGCCGCTGGGATTATACAGGTGTGCGCCACCGTGCCTGGCTTCTCTATCTCTTTTTGAGAGAGAATCCTGCTAACTTGCTTAGGGCCTCAACAAATTGCTGAGGCTAGCCTCAAACTTGTGATCCTCCTGCCTCAGCCTCCCAAGTCTCTGGGATTACAAGTGTGTGCCACCTGTATATTCCCTTGTGGGAGGAGATTTCTTTCTAAGTGTTTATCTATTTTGTTGCTGTTTTTAATGCTATGATTGCCTCTGTTAATCAGGTATGAGCTTTTGCCAGAAGATCTGGACAACCATGGAGTTCTTTATGGTTTGGCAAACTGGCCAGTTCCAACCAACAGGCAGAATTCAGGGTCTGTTTATTGATCAACATCGATAAGCCAAGGCCAATGTTGGGTGCTGGAAAAACAGGTGAATGTAGGAGCACCCTGTGCTTAGAGCTGATGGAGATATTACAGAGACTGGCCACTAGTATAATGTGTTTTACATGCCACACTATAGAGGGTAGTACAAAAAGCTGTGGGCATTAGGGAGGGCCAGTGACACACCCTCCAGTTACCTTTGGAAACTTTGGAGTGGGCACTGTGTACTCTCTGCTGTCAAGTGCCAGGGGATGCCCATAGAATTCTTTGTGCTTCTGGCAAAATCACTTCTCTGCCTATCTCCATCTTTCAACTCATTCATTGGTAACCTCTTCAGGATTTCAGATGAGTGCCATCTGTTGCCATCTGTTCTCTCACAATGCATTTTAGTGTCTCTGACACATTAGTCTTTTAATGATACTGTTCTCCCAGAAATCCTTAGGCCAACCCTGCAGCTTGTCCATCAGCAAGTCTTGCCAGCTCAACTTTCAACACAGAACCAGAATCTGACCACTTCTGCTTACCTCTGCCACTGCCATCCCAGTCTGAGTCATCATTTCTTTTACCTGGATTTCTGCCACCTAATTGGTCTCGCTGAGGGCTCTAGCCTCCTGCAGTCTACTCTCTGCCCAGAATGGTCTTCTTTCTCTGTTCAGACCACTGCACAGGTTTTTTATCTTACTGAGGGAAAAGCCAACCCTTACCCAGGACCCATAAGACCCTATGTAGTGTGGCACACCTGTTCCACTCTCCATTCCCCCCCTGTCACCGTGTCTTGATGCTCTTCACTCCTTTTCTCTCAGCCTCAGCCTCCTTGGCTACTTGCTAATGGGCAAACACCTGGCACTCTCCCATCCCAACCTTTGCAAGGCTCATTCCTCTGCCTCACCTGGATCTTCTTCAGTAGGTGTTGGCGTGGCTTACCCTCACATCTACACATTCTTGTTCAAACTTCACACACTCTGTAAGGCCTGTCCTGAGATTCTTTTTAAAAATCATACATCCTACAAACTCCCTGTCTTTCTGTGCTTTATTTCCTTAGGAGTACTTCCCACTTAAGAGGGAGGTCCCAGGAGATCCAAGGTTTTTGTCTGTTTTGTTCTCCACTATATCCTCAGGGCCTAGATAATGGCTGGCTGGCTGGCTCAGTTAGCTCCCAGTAGATTCCTGTTGAGTAAATCAAATGAGAGAATGAGAAGTTTGCTAAAAGGAGAGGCAAGATTGTCTGAGGTGAGGAAGTAGTTTGTGCAGGGGACAAAGATGCCTGATGTATTGGGTCTTATGAGCAGTAAGGGGCCTACTCCCAAATCAGGTGGCAGATTGTAGGGCACTTTCTTGTATATTCAGTGCTTATATCCAAGGCTAATTTATAGAACTACTCTGTCCATGAAGGAGCCATCAGCCAGGTAAGACTTCCAAATGCTTGAAATGTGCCGAATCCAAATTGAGTTTGTTAGAAATATACAACAGACACTGAATTTTGAAAACTTGGTGCCAAAATTTTTTTCAAATTTTTAATATTGATTACATTGTAAAATGATAATATAGTTAGTGGGTTAAATAAAATGTTACTAAAGTCAGCTTTTCCTGTTTATTTTTTTAAAAAATATTTATTTTATTTTTTTTTAGTTGTAGTTGTCAGTACCTTTATTTGTCTATTTATTTTTTATTTTTTTATATGGTGCTGAAGATCAAACCCAGGGCCTTGCATGTGCTAGGCGAGCGCTCTACCACTGAGCTACAAACCCAGCTCCCTGTTTATTTTTTAATTTTTTATTTTTCTTTTGGTGCTGGGGATTGAACCCAAGGGTGCTTAACCACTGAGTCACATCTCCAGCCCTTTTCATTTTTTATTTTGAGATAGGGTCTTGCTAAGTTGAATTTAAAACTTTATTAGACACTTATTAATGTCCTTTCTCATTTTTGAAACTCTTACCTCACTGTCACTTATAATCACAAAAAAAACCAACTCTCATTACAATTATAGTTTGCTTGCCTAAATTTTAGATTCCGTTTTTCATTACAGAGAGTTATATTATGAAATGCCCTACCCTCACTTTCTCTCTGGTCTCTGACAGTCTGCTTTCTGTATTCATTACTCTATTATTAAATCAATCTGTCTTGATATCTTTATTACATTTTTATTTTTATTATTCTCTGTGCTACATTTGAGAATATTTAAATTTTTTCTTATGATAGAATAATTTCTGGACTTAACAGATCCATTTGGACAAGTCGTTTAAGCTGTCAAGAGTTTTAGTTTTCTTGTCTGTTAAAGAGCTTAAGATACACAGGTCATTGGAGGGGTTCTAGAAGTCATTGAGTGTTCTGACTTGAGAGTACTAAGTCGTTGATGCTCTTAGAAAAGCTAATGATAAGGGAGTAAGAGAGAAGTAGCTAAAGTACAGAATGTGCTTGGGAAGCATTTTTGTTCAGGGTGTTTTGGAATGTAAAATTGAATATAAGTTTGAAAGATCCACCCACTTGCAGCAGTGGCTCACAAACTCAGCATGCATCACAGCCACCTAGAAGACTTTTAAAACCTCCCTGGACCCCATCCATCCCAGAGTTTCTGACTCAGTGAAACCATCTGCATGAAGTCCTGAAAATGAGCATTGCTGATACATTCCCAGGTAATGCTGATTGATGCTGCTGGGCTGGGATCACAATTTGAGAATCACTGCTTTAGAGCAAAACAGATGGAAATTATTTTTGAGGTGAGGAGAGAAAGAATTTGAAGAGGAATGTGTCAGATGAGGCAAGTCCAGACAGAATAAAAAGATGAAACTGAAGAGAATTAATCTTTGCAAGGAGAGATGTTTTCATCTTAAAGAAGAGGGATTGGAAAGAGATGATATGGCTGGTTTAGGTTTTTTGGGTTTTTTTTTTTTTTTTTTTTTTTTTTTTGGTACTGGGGATTGAACTCAGGGGCACTCAACCACTGAGCCACATCCCCAGCCTTGTTTTGTATTTTATTGAGAGACAGGGACTCACTGAGTTGCTCAGTGACTCACTTTTGCTGAGGCTGGCTTTAAACTCTTGATCCTCCTGCCTCAGCCTCAAGCTACTGGGATTACAAGTGTGTGCTACTGTGCCCAGCAAGATCAAGAAACTTAGCTGGTGTGGAGTAAGTAGTCTGGGGGGAAAATATGACAACAATGATGTTTGAGCCAAGTCTTATAAGATTGGTAAGGTTGCCAGGATAGGGGGTATATTCTCAGTCCTGAAAGTAGTTCAGTTTAAGTTGGGACCTCAAGGGAATATTAGCGGAGTACATGAAGTAGTTAATCAGAGACACATCAAACAGACCATTTTGTGCCAGTTTAAGGAATTTTAACTTTATCTGTTAAGTGATGGGGATTTAAGGAATTTAAAATGGTTTGATGTTTGTTTTATAGAGATCGTTCTGATAATATCATAAAGGGTGAGCTACATCAGAGAGGAATTAAAATCAGCATGAAATTACTTTAGTGATCTAGATTTTAAACAATGAGGAACTGAACTAAGCTCTCCAAGTCTCTTACTGGAGAGAGATTTAGAAAGTAGAATCAATCATCTGAGAGGACAGGGATTGAACCATGTATCTAGTCAGGGAGCACAAGATGAAGCAGTGGATTTAGGGAAAGAAAAACCCAGCTTGGATTATATCTTATCTGACATATACATCGAGATTCCCAGTTTACAACTGAACATATAAGTCCAGAGCAGAGGAGAGAGAGTAAGACACAAAAGAGAAAGATGTGTTAAATATTCACTCAGTGAATATTTGAGTGCCTGGGCTGGGAGTGTAACTTAGTGATAGAGCATATGCTTGGCATCTGCAGGGCCTTCAGCTCTACCAAAAACAAAGAGTGCCAGTTCTATGCCAGGTTGTCATCTTAAGGCCTGAGTATGGATGGTGTTACCCGGGGAGATGACATCAGTGAAAAAGAATGAAGGTGACCATCATCATTTAAGGATCATAAGAAGAGGCAGTCTGCCAAATAAAATTTTTAAAATAAAATAATAATTTTTTAAAGGAAAAAGAGAAGGGACTGCCTGCAAATAGTGGCCTTGGAGTCAGGAATAAGTCCACAGAGAGTGTTCATGTGGACATTAAGTGAAGAAAGATGTTAGAAGAGAGAGGAGTGATCATCTGAGAGGTCAAGGATTACAGTCTGAAAAGTGTTCCTTAGATTTAAGAACCAGGTGGTTGCTGGGCATGATGGTGTTTCTCTGTAATCCTGGCAACTTGGGAGGCTGAGGCAGGAGGACCACAAGTTTGAGGCCAGCCTCGGCAACTTGGTGAGAGCTTTTCTTAAAAAATAAAAAGGATTGGGGATATAGTTCCATGGTAAAGCACCCCTGGGTTCAATCCCAGTAAAACAAACAAACAAACAAAAAATAGGTGGTCATCTGGTGAATATGAACAAAGTAAAGACCTGTCTGTTTTTATAAAGCTCTAAAAGGGAAGGAAGAGGAGCTGGACAGTAAGAATGTTACCCAGGTGCTCGATAAGTGGTAACCATTCCCTGAAGTGGCTAGTACCCACCCCTCTGTCTTTTCGGATGCGGAACCAAACCTTCTCAAGAGGTTAAGTAATTTGCCTGTGAGCACACAGTAGTTAAGCATCCAAACCAGGACTCAGTTGTCACACCATCCATTTTTTGATGAGTCTCCTTATGTTGATTAGACCACCCTCTAACACTTGGGCTCAAGTGATCTCCTATGTGCACCACCACATCCATCTGTAGCTGTTCTCTAAACTCTATACAAAATGGCACATAAAGTAGGATGAGGTCAAAAGATGGAAGGCGTTATGAGCATCTGTCCATGCCTACAGAAAACAAACAAACAAACAAATAATAAAGAGGGAGGCAAACAGAGAACAGAGGAAAGAATGCTGATTGAATAAACAAGAAGTGGAAGAGCCTGAGTGGGGATGGCCTGGTGAACCCAGTTGGAGAGTTTGGCTTTGGATAGGAGGGGTGTGGTCTTATGTGCAGAGTCCTTCAGTTAAGTAAGTCCAAATTAGGACTTAAGGTGGGAAAATCATGGTGTGTTCCACTTTCAGTGGTGGTTATGATACATCTTTTCCTAATGGAAGAAGGAGCCTGATTCCATTCATAGAATGAATTCCAGAGGGTTTTAGAGGGATATAATAGAATCAACGGTAATTATCTGCTGTTATCAAGTGAGCACAAGTCTGATATTCTAAAATATCTCTCCTTTGACCCTATTTGACTACCAACCAATCTGTCCCCCTCATATTTTAATTAATGACTTTATTGAGATACCATTCATATGTCATACAATTTACCACTTAAAGTATACAATTCAGTGGTTTTTAGTACATTCACAGAGTTTTATAACCATAAATGCAGTCAATTATAGAATATTTTCATCACTTTAGAAAGAAATCCTGCATCTCTTGGCTTTCACCTATCAATCTTCTCACTTCCCTCCATGCCCTTGGCAACCACTAATCTACTGTATTACTTTTCTTTTTTCCTTTCCCTGCTGTACTGGGGATTGAACCCAGAGGCTCTCTAGTACTGAGCTACATCCCTAGGCCTTTTTATTTTTTATTTTGAAACAGGGTCTCACTAAGTTGCCTAGGCTGGGGCTGTGGTCATGGCTCAGAGGTAGAGCATTTGCCTAGCATACGTGTATGATCCTCAGCACCACATAAAAATAAAATGAAGATATTGTGTCCACCTAAAACTAAAGTAAATAAATAAATATTAAAAAAAAAAAAAGTTGCCCAGGCTGGCCTTGAACTTGCAATCCTCCTGCCTTAGGCTCCTGAGTCAATGGGATTACAGGCATGTGCCACCATACCTACCACTTTATCTCTTTTTTAAAAATAAATGTAGAGGGCTGGGGTTGTGGCTCAGTGGTAGAGCCTCGCCTCACACATGTGAGACCCTGGTTTCGATCCTCAGCACCACATAAAAATGATTAAGTGAAATAAAGGTATTGTGTCTAACTATAACTAAAAAATAAATGTTAAAATAAAATAACCTAGAAAATAACAAAGCACACAGTCTGTATTTACTCACCTTCCAGTTATTTCTCAAGTCAAGGGTTTTACTCTGTAACTCTTCTGAAACTGTCCGTGCAGCATTATCAGTGACCTCTTAATTGCCAGATCCAGTGGACATGTTCAGTAGTTACCTTTCTGACCTTTCCAATGCATTTAACCTAAAACTTTCCTTTGTGCTCTGTTTCATCATGGACTTTTCACCTCCTCCCTGGTTGGCTTTTCACTCTTCTTGAGTGATCAGATCTGCTCATGGTGCCAGCTTTATGTCTTGCTGATGGCTGTCTTTCCATAGAATTCATAGACTGTGTTATTCACTACCTCCTAGCTATTGATGGGGTTCCCACAATCATTTCTTCATCATTGAAATGGAACTCAACCTCTTCCCCAACAAGGAAAACCACATTTTCATCCTTTTAAAAAAATCTTACCCATGTATTCAGACTAGATAGAAATGCATTTATCTGTAAGATACACTGATATGTACTAAATTTTCTTCTACCTAACTCTAAAATAATCTGTTTCAATCAGGTCCTCATTATAGGAACTATTTCAACAGTTTTCTACTTGGTCCCTTTGGCTGTATTCTCTCCCCCTGAAATCTATTCACCACACATTCATTATTGATAGTTGATTTAAAAAAAAATCTGGCTGGGCACAGTGGTGTCTGCCTGTAATTCCAGCTAGTTGGGATGCTAAGGCAGGGGGATTCTAAGTTAGAGATGAACCGTGGCAACTTAGTGAGACCCTGTATCAAAATAAAAAAAATAAATAAAGGGTCTAGGGACGTAGCTCAGTGGTAAAGTACCCCGGGGCTCAATCCCAAGTAATAAAAATAAAAAATAGAAGGGCTAAAAATAAAAGGGCTAAGGATATAGCTCAGTGGTTGAGCACTCACAAGTATGTATACCTCCTCCCCCAATCTGAGTCTGTTCAAGACTCATACAGGGGATAGAAGAACTTGTAAAGGACACCACGGGGATATAATCAGCCAACTATAGAAGTAAGAAATTCTCCAGGATAAGTGACTAAACTTTTTAGACAAATAAATAGTAAGGAGAATAGGAGAAGAAGGGAGAGTGTCACATATGATCTTAAGAGCATATCATCCAGGGCTGGGGTTGTTGCTCAGCAGTAGAGCGCTCACCTAGCACGTGTAAGGCCCTGGGTTCGATCCTCAGCACCACATAAAAATAAATAAATAAAATAAATAAAGATATTGTGCCCAACTACAACTAAAAATTAAATATTTTTTTTAAAAAGCATATCATCCAGATGTAGCATATTGGGTCCTGATTTGAATAAACCAGCTATAAAAACAATTTGATTTTCTTTAACATTCAGTAATGATGTGGTTATTTTTTTAAAAGCTTTTTATAGTTCGGGGGTTGGGGACATAGCTCAGTAGTAGAATGTTTGCCTCACACATACAAAGCCCTGAGTTCAGTTCCCAGCATTGCCCAAAAAAAAAAGAAAAAAAAAAAAGAGCTTTTTATAGTTTAGAGATATATGCTGAAGTATTTAAGAAGAAAATATGTGATTGCTAGATAATCCAGGCAGTGGTTACAGCATAAATAAGTCAAAATTGGTGAGTGGGGGGCTGGGGATGTGGCTCAAGCGGTAGCGCGCTTGCCTGGCATGCGTGCGGCCCGGGTTCGATCCTCAGCACCACATACCAACAAAGATGTTGTGTCCGCCGAGAACTAAAAAATAAATATTAAAAAAAATTCTCTCTCTCTCTCTCTCTCTCTCCTCTCTCATTCTCTCTTAAAAAAAAATTGGTGAGTGGGCATGTGGGGGCTTATTATACTATTCTGTCTACTTTTGGTATATATTTGATATCTTCCATAACAAAGGTGTGTGTGTGTGTGTGTGTGTGTGTGTGTGTGTGTGTGTTTTGTTTTGTTGAGGGATTTAACCCAGGGGAGGTTTACCACTGAGCCACATCCCCAGCCCTCTTTTTTTTTTTTTTTTTTTTTGAGACAGGCTCTAAGTTGCATAAGGCATTGCTAAGTTGCTGAGCCTGGCCTCGAACTTGCAATCTTCTTGAACCACTGGGATTACAGGCATGTGCCATCATGTCCAGCTTGTTTGGTCATTTTTAAAAGATATTAAAGATTGCTTCTTACCTTTTGACTAAGATCAAATGTGAAAAGATATTGATGAGACAGGAAATTTGAGCACTCAAGGAATGTAGGATGATGAAGAATCACCTTAAAATGTTTATTGTGGTAAAATACATATAAACATAGAATCTACCATCTTACCATATTTAAAGATACAATACAATGTCATTAAATGCATTCACAAATTGTGGTTGTGTAACTGTCACCACTATCTTGTCTCCAGAACTGTGTTTACACCTTGCAAAACTGAAACTCTATATTCATTAAATAATAATTACTCTCCCCTCAGCCCCTGCCAACCATCATCCACTTTAGATCATCTAACCCAAGCATTTTCATGGTCAAGAAAGCAGATCCTAAATAGATTGTGTCTTAACTAAATTCACACATCCAGTTAATGATAGCCTGCTCTGTTTTCATGTCCACCAGGCAACATGAGCCTCATTTAGTTTTCTTTATTGGTTTTTCTATCGTGAAGAGAATGTGTTCCTGCCAAGTACAAGAATCAATATAGTTAACAATTTTGTTTCTCAGTGAATTTTAACTCTCTGCTTTATAATCATGCAGGAGATTATATTGTTGTAAATATTTACATAGCCTTGCTTTCTTAGTGTTTTGTTTTCCATTAAAGCTTTTATCAGGGCTAGGGATGTAACCCAGTAGTAGAGGGCTTGCCTAGAATGGCCAGGGTATCTATCTCTAGCAATGAAAAAAAAAAAAAAAGCTTTTATTTAAAAAAAAAAAAAAAAAGGTGCCGGGGTGTGGTGGGGTATGCCTGTAATCCCAGTGGCTCTTCAGGTTGAGACAGGAGGATCATGAGTTCAAAGCCAGCCTCAGTAACGGTGAGGTGCAAAGCAACTCAGTGAGACCCTGTCTCTAAAGATACAAAATAGGCCTGCGGATGTGATTCAGTGGTTGAGTGCCCCTGAGTTCAATCACCGGTACCCCGCCAAAAAAGGTAACATGCCCAGTGTAGTGTTCTGTAATCTCAGTTTCTGGGGAAGTCAAGGCAGAAGGATTGAAAGTTCAAGGCCAGTCTCTAATTATGTGAAATATAAACATTGAAGAAAACTAAGAAGGATACATAGGACCTCTTTGTATCATCTTTGCAATTTCTTGTTAACTTGGAATTATTTCAAAATCAAAAGTATTTTTTTTAAGTCAGGTGTGGTGGTGCATACCTGTAATCCCAGTGACTCTAGAGGAGACAGGAAGATCAAGGCCAACCTCAGCAATTTAGCAATGCCTTAAACCCTGCTTCAAAATAAAACAATTTTTAAAAAAGGACTGGGGATATAGCTCAGTGGTAAAGCAGCTCTGTGTTTAATCTCCATTATAAATTTGCTTTTTTTTTTAAGTGATAATGAAAATGTTCAGAAACCAAATCGTAAAGTTTTCCAGAAAATGCATCAATCCAGACCTCACCGTCTTCTATATATCTGTGATGAGTAGATTCAGTGACAGGAGTGTGTGCTACAGAGATCTTTAGTACTCCCCATGCTAGGTTATTTGCATTCTAACTCAGTGACTGTTCCAAATATTAACACAAATAATATTGTAAAAATAGGAATTTTTAGTAGCTGGCTATAGGTGGCTCTCTGGTTTTTTGTTTGTTTGTTTTTTCCTTTTAATATCTTATAAAGAATCATTGTGGCCCTGGAATGTGGGATTTCATCATAGCACAGCCTGTTTTTCTGGTAGTGACTCTTGATGGTATTCTTCATGCTTAGCACTATAGTAGGATACTCCTTGTTTGTACAGTTTGAAACTCTGAGTCACATCACTTGGATGTTGGTGTTTCAGAGGCAAGCTTCTTTCTCAGTGTCACATGTGTGGGATTAATTGGGATCTAGTTCTCATTTTGTTGTAGGTGATTGGACTGGGGGATCTGCAGTAGATCCCCAACAGTCACAGGGGATTCATATTCACAGCTGAATGTACAAACCGCATGTAATTTTCTGAGTTTCCTTGGCTAGAAAACAGGAATAATGGTTCTCTCCTCTAGGGTTGTTTTAAAGACTGAGATTTTGAATTAAACAGGAGTAATGAGTTATAATAATAATTAACTGGAAGTGAATCATAATAAATAAGTGGGAGTGAGTGGTCAGCAAGGCATACTGGGTAAGTAATGACATGCCCCTACAGAAACAAGTCAGGACTCCTGAGGGGCCTCTCAGTATACCATATATACAGGGTACTAGTAGAACTCATGGGCAAAGCAAAAGCAAGTATGGTATTAGACTGAATATTAACTTTAAAAAATTCTGATTTTATGTGTTTTAACCTATACTTCTGGAGAGTCCTGGACAGCCCATTAGTGCAGCCTGGTTGTGGTTGGAGAGATGGTACTAAAAGACATCAGAGCCAAGCTCCAGCCTGTGACAACCCAAGGACAGCCAGGAGCCACTGAAAGATGATGAGATCAGATTTGCCTTTAGCACCATCACTCTGATTATGGTGTGCAATACAGATGGGGGTGGGGACTATGAGAAGACCTTAGATGCAGTTAAAATAATTCAAGCAAGAGAAACTGGTGTCAGTGAATGGAGACAAGTAGGTGGGGTCAAGAAAGTCTAAGGTAGAGTGATTGCCTAGTATTTGCAAAGCACTGGGTTTGATCCTCAGCAGCACTGAAAGAAAAAAAGAAACAAGAAAGAAAAGAAGAGAAAAAAGGCCAAGAACCTGGGACTGATTGGATGGGAGTAATGAAGAAGGAGGAGTCAAGGGCTACTCTCTGCTTTTTTGGTTTATGTGACTAAATGGCTAGTACTGACATTCTCTGTGAGAGCAGGGAAAGGAAAATAGGACTGGAGAAGCTGAAATCAGCTTTGGACAGATTTCACCTGAGTTGTCAGTGAACGCCCAAGTAGAGGCATGCTGGTTAAGTAGGTGGACAGATGGGAATTAAGAGGTCTGCAGAAGTTCCAGGCCAGAGACATTACATTCAGACACCAATGCTTATTGAGTGGTTGACCCTTTTTTAGGCCTGGGGTCTTTGCTCATCATTCTTGGGAGGGGTAGATGAGTGCCCCATTGGGGGAAGTCAACCAGGAAGTAGGAAAGAGCATGATTGTGGGGAGGAGCAGGTGATCAAGGAGTGACTGAGGAGATAAATGACCTGAATTACAGATGAGTCATCCTTTTAAAGATCAGAGGGAAGAAGTGTTCTGGCAAAGAGAAGACAAGTACAGGGGCCCTGAGCAGGAATGAGGGGGCACATTTGAGCAGCTGTAAGGCTGGTGTGTGACAGCATGGTGCAGATTGGGAGATGGGAAAGGAGGTTGGAGGAGCCGGGGCTGGCTGGCTCAGCATTTGATCCCGGGGCAGTTGGGCCTGTTCTGAGTATGATCTGCAGTCCTAGGCACATGAGGACATGGGAGAGTGTGTGGAAGGAACAGGGGAGAGGACTCCAGTTAATTGAAGAGCAAGAAAGGGGAAGACTTTTCAAGGGAGACAGAGGAAACAACCCCAGGAGTAGAAGGCAAGAGAGGGTGGGAGAGAAATGTGAGGAAAGAGAACTTTAAAGATTGAAGCAAATGAGTCAAATCATTAAGTGGCAGACCATCACCCCCGCATGAAGATGGCAATCCTAACTCCATCCTTTCTTCTTTCCCACATCCAATCCATTCCCAAACTGTGAGGAATAGAAACCACATAACCTCAGAGGACTGAGATGCTGGCCCCAAGGGGTGAGACTGGGGGTATCTGACTGAAAGGAGGGTGACAGGAGGAGGAGAAGTTGGAGGAGAAAAAAAGGAATTCCCAGTGCTGGGGGAAGGTGGGGGGCAGGAAGTGCCTCACCATGGCCTCCCCAGCTGGCTGCCAATGGGTAAGGAACACCGATACAAAGAAACCACTCCTGTCTTTAGCAGTCCATCTGTTAACTCAGAATGGAAGCAAGTAGGTGTCATTTTGTAGTGAGTTTGACCACAAAGCACTCTGGGATTGCAGCAGTGATGGTTGAAGGAGGAAGTGGAGACTAGAGGAAGGTCCTTACTGTCTACTAATGTGTGGGGGGAGGACAGGATGCTGATTTGTTGTCCACAAGGTGTGGCTTGCTTCAGCTTGATTCAGAGCAGCACTGATATACCAGAACCCCTCTCGCAAAAAGAAGATGGCAGATGGCACCTAGAGGGTTGAGGCCTCCCCATGAGAGAGCTGGCCCAGAATAGGGTGGAAATTGGGCCTATGGGTTTGTTCCTTGATAGCCATCTATGAGTATGCACTGTTCTTCAGCAGATCATAAGCTTCTGGCATCATTTCCCAGAACTAGATCCTTCTGGAATCCTATATGCCACTGAAACCATTCTGTAGTTAGAACAGGAGAGTCTGAGCCGAGCACCCAGAAGTCCACTTACTTTGAGCATATAGGGGGCAGCCAGATTTGTATTGCTTTATAACATCTACTCTCTTTTACATAGCTTTTAAACTGTTTAGGCTGTTTTCCCAATTCCATTGTAAATGCTTGAAGATTAGGCTCTAAGGCTTACACATCTTTGCTTTTCCTACAATGCCCTGCATGTATCCAACACTTCTGCAAATGCCCAAGTCTTAAAAATCTGCCAGGGCCATCACATTCCACACTCCCCATTCCCGCCTACATCATTCCAGTTAAATTTTGTGAGTAGTTGAGAAAACTGCCCAGTGTTTCCTTTGGCTAAAAGCAGTGGGTATTGCAAAATTGAGTTGTTCCTTTGGAACTTGTCTGCAGCTGTTTGTATGCGGCTCTTGAAAGAGGGAGTGGCAGCTTTTATAATTGTTAGGGCAAAGAGGGATTCTGTTTCTAATCTGGGACAGCCAGCTGACTCATCAAATGCCTTGACCCCCTTAGCTTTCCTTCTTTTCCCTTAGGAAGATGAAATACTAAACTCTAGGGTTTACAGACCATCCTAGACCTCTGTGGAACAAAAGAAAATAACAGAAAACATAGAAATAAAAGAAATATTAGCAACTCATGTTTATTTCTTTTGACCAGTTAATTGAGGATGAATATACCTTTTCAAAAGAAACTTTTCAAACAGTGTATTTTATAAAGCATCCATTTTAGAAGCCTTCACTCACCCCTAGGTGGCAGTGGAAGCAGAAGAACCTGCATAGAAGTAAAGCAGCCAAACATCCTTGGGTTACAGAAGCCCTGTTCTAAATTGGGTCCTAGAATTGCGTTGCTTACCTCTGCCCTACAGTTTCATTTGTGAGGCATTCCTAAGTTTTTTTTCCAGGCTAATTCAGGTACCCATATATGGATTTAGAGAGATGCTCAGCTGGGATTTACACAGTTTTGTGCCGCCAACTTTAACATTTAAAAAATATGAAATCTTAATATGGTTTAAAAAAGAAAAAAGGAATAGGAGCATTAGACTTGAACTGAGGTTGAGAAAATTATCCTTTGTGGGGTCCAGCACATGGTCTGCTGCTGAGAGCTAGTGCCCTCAGAGTTACCTCAGGCAGGATACCCAGGAATACGATGGCACTTGGCTTTTACAGCCAGTGAGATGGCATTGTGGCCCTTCTCTGCAACTGAATTTAAACAGAGGAAGTACTACATGCTACCCCTGACTTCCTTGGAATTTGTTTAGAGATAATAGTTAGGGGTATTGTTTGGGACCTTTATGTGGGTGGTACTGGGGATTGAGCCCATAAGCATTCTGCCTCTGAGCTATATTCCCAGCCCTTCATAATTTTTTTTTTTTTATTTTGAGACAGGGTCTCACTAAGTTGTTGAGGCTGGCCTTGAACTTATGATTCTCCTGCCTCAGCAACCTCCTGAGGCATGTACCATCATGCCTGGCGAGGGTCATTTTTAACAATATACCATACATGCTTAAGGTTAGTGAGAGAAAGGATAACTTTAGGGGTGAAGGGTGAAGAACAAAACATAAAAAAACTAAACTAGGAAGGGAGCAGCACAGTTTTAGAGACAGAACAGGCACCTCCTGGGCCTTGTGAAAAGTCTGTCCTGATGGCTAAAGATGAGTCTAGGGAAGTAACCACCTTTTCTCCTTCCCACCCCACTGCCATGTTCTTTTCATGTAATTCCTGCCCCTGAACTCTCAGCTAAATAGTGCCTTGTTTTTACTTCACCACTGAGCTACCTCCCCAGCCCTTTCCCACCCCCTACTTTGAGATAGGGTCTTGCTAAATTGCCCAGGCTGGCCTCAAACTTGCAATCTTCCCACTGCCTCAGACTCCTGAGTAGCTGGGATTACAGGCGTACACTACTGTGCCTCGCTGCTTATTGGTCTTATTCTGTAGTCATATCTGTGTATGTCCTGTGACCTAGAAGACTGGAAGCTCATGAAGAGTAGAATATTTGTCTTTGAATTCCCCATAGCGCTTTGTCCCTTGCACAAGTAGACTCATAATAAGGTTAGTTGAACGAATCTAGTTGAGGAGAAAATGGGGAAGCAGAAAGTAATGGTGCCAGAGAAGACATGATAGTGTTCCAGTTAAGGGTCTTAGTAAGAAGTGACGAGGTTTGTAAGGGTGATGATTGGGAGCAAGGGATTAGAAGATGCTTAGGAGTTGATGGGGAGGAGAGTGGATGGAATCTTAAGGTCATAATCCTATATGACATATAAAGGAGCAATTCAGTGGGGAGAAAGGGGATAGACCCAGGAAGGGTATGAAGACAGGTGGGCTTTGGGCATGATGGCATATATCTATCTGTAATCTCAGCTACTCAGGAGGCTGACAGAGATGGCAAATCCAAAACCGGCCTGGGCAACTTAGCAAGACCCTGACTTAAGACAAAATTATAAAGGAGCTGAAGATATAACTCAGTCAATCCCCAGTACTGCACATGAAAGAAAGAAAGAGAGAGAGAGGGAGGGAGGGAGGGAGAGATGGAGAGAGGGGTAAGGAGAGAAAGAGAGGGAGAGAAAGAAAGAAAGTGACTGTGAATATTGGAGGAGAGGGGGAATGGGGAGATAAAAATAATCAGAGATGTTATATGTATGTACAGTATGCCACAATGAAACTTATTATTCTGTATAGTTAATATGTACTAATTAAAAAAAGAAGAAGAAGAAGAACCAGGCCTATGCAACCTAGTAGAAACAAGGTACTTGAGGGCAGCACACACCTTGACCAGAGCACTGGCCAGGGCTTCCTCTACTGAAAGTAACAGAATCCAAATTAAACCAGCTTAAACACAAGAAGAAATTTATTGGTTCATGTAAGTACAAAACCCAGGAGGATGACTGGTCTCAGGTATGATAAGATTCAAGGCTCCAGTGGTTCCTCAAGAATGTAGATGTCTCTAATGGCTCTTTTTTCCTTAGCTCTATTCTTGGGCAAACTCTCAAACTAGGTGGCAGTGGGCAGCATCAGGCTTGTATCCTGCAAAAAGACAGGGTTTACTGCATTGCTTTCCCCTGGCTGAATTAGACATCCAATTCTGACTGGCCAGGAAGTTCCCCACAAGTGGGCGGTGCACACCCACAGGAAAGGATTGAAGGGATGCTGGTTTAAGTCACTATTGGAAGCAGAGGGAACCTTGGACATGTTATTAGGTATCTAAGTTTCTTTTTCCAATGTTTTCAGCATCTTCATGATACAGTGAAGAGGAATCTTGACAGTGCTGCCTCCCCTCAGAATGGTGATCAACAAAATGGCTATGGAGATCTCTTTCCTGGGCATAAGAAGACCCGCAGGGAGGCCCCTCTGGGCATAGCTGTGTCTACCAATGGGCTGCCTCCAGCCTCACCCCTTGGTCCACCTGACAATACTGGGGGCGATTCCCTGCAATCCAGTGGAAAGCATTCCCTGGGGCTCGACTCCATCAACAAAAAGTGTCTTGCAGACTCCAGCCTCCACTTGAATGGAGGCAGCAACCCTGGTGAGTCATTTCCTCTGAGCCTGAATAAAGAACTGAAGCAGGAACCTGTTGATGACCTGCCCTGCATGATTGCTGGGGCTGGGGGTTCTATATCGCAGAGCAACCTCATGCCTGACCTTAACCTTAACGAGCAGGAGTGGAAGGAGCTTATCGAGGAGCTAAACAGGTCGGTGCCTGATGAAGACATGAAGGACCTGTTTACAGAGGACTTTGAGGAAAAGAAAGATCCGGAGCCTTCTGCCTCTGCCACCCAAACCCCCTTGGCCCAAGACATTAATATTAAGACAGAATTCTCTCCAGCAACCTTTGAGCAAGAACAGTTAGGCTCTCCACAAGTCAGGACTGGGTCTGCAGGACAGACCTTTCTGGGGCCATCATCTGCCCCTGTTAGCACAGATTCCCCCAGCCTTGGAGGTCCTCAGACACTGTTTCATACCTCTGGTCAACCCGTGGCAGACAATCCCAGTTCTAACCTGATGCCGGCATCAGCCCAAGCCCAGAATGCACAAAGGGCCCTTCCAAATGTGGTATTGCCTAGCCAGGGCCCAGGAGGGGCCTCAGAGCTGTCTTCTGCCCACCAGCTCCAGCAGATTGCTGCCAAGCAGAAGCGCGAGCAAATGCTCCAGAACCCACAGCAGGCCACCCCAGCATCCACCCCAGGCCAGATGTCCACATGGCAGCAGACGGGACCTTCCCACAGTCCCTTAGATGTCCCTTATGCCATGGAGAAACCTGCCAGCCCTTCCAGCTACAAGCAAGACTTCTCCAACCCCAAACTGCTCATGATGCCTAGTGTAAACAAGAGTTCCCCTCGGCCTGGAGGTGCCTACCTTCAGTCAGGCCATGTGAACCTGCTAAGTCACCAGCCACTGGGTAACTTGAATCAGAACTCGGTGAATAACCAAGGTTCAATGCTAGACTACGGCAATACAAAACCCCTTTCTCATTACAAAGCGGACTGTGGGCAAGGTGGTCCTGGGTCTGGCCAGAGCAAGCCAGCTTTGATGGCCTATCTTCCTCAGCAGCTGCCTCATCTGAATAATGAGCAGAACTCCTTGTTTACTACAATGAAACCAAAGCCCGGAAATATGCCCTTCCGATCATTAATTCAACCTGGCCAGGTAAGTGAACTGCTTCACTTTTTTTTTTTTTCCTTTTTTCTTTTGCATTACTAGGAATTGAACAGGTACCAGGTACAGGTTCTGGAAGAGCTATAGGGAGGACCCAAGGATGCCCTGGAAGGTAGGAAATGAGCCTGTGTTATCCACTAGATTCTACTTCCAGAGGAATAGAATCAAGGTGCCCCAGTGACAGCTAGATTACCCTCTAAAACTGAGCCTCCTTGTGAACCATCAGCTAATCACACAAGACAGGAGGAGCCCATCTATGTCCTGCCTGAATTGTTTCCCAGATAAACAATGAGTTAATAAGTTTTGGAGTTGCTTGTTATCCAGTGATAGATAACTAATAAACCCATTATAGGGACAATGTCAGGATTCAATGACATATTGCCTACTGTTTACCCTATGTCCACTAATTTAAAGTTGGATTTTTTATTAGATGGTATTGAGTTATACAGAAATGCATGTAGACATGTATGCATATATATGATGGTGCTTAAATCCACAACTCAAGAGTAAACAGACATCTATAACCTGACCATTAGGCCCAAGCCAAATTTCAAAATAAGAAGTTTGCCTTTAATATATTTCTTCTATATTTGAACTCTGGAGGCCAAGGCTGTGGACAGATATGAAGAAAGACATGAGACTCCCTCCCACTTGTATCTCATATTTTGTATGTATTGTTCATCTCTGCTTTGGAGATTGCTTCTCAGTTTGAAGCTTAGTCTTATCCTCAAAAGATTAGAGACCAGAAAACTTAAGTGAAGTTTAAAAATAATTGTCATTATATTCTTTTCATTTCTGAAAAGTATATACGTACACAATAAATTGATATGATCTCAAAACAATAAAACAAAAAAAAGTACATAGCTATTACATATGAACTTCAGAAAAGGAGAGCAACATGCTGGTAAGTATCTTACAGAGTACTCTCAAGGAGCCCTTTAGCTTGGGAAGATTGTATGCACAAACGAATAAGAACTGCAAAGGAGCTCAAGAAGTTGAATTTATTTGAATAATAATTGCTTTTTGCCTTTTCCCTGTACTGTTTTCCCATTCTTCTACATGTGAGTAATGATGCTGGAATAATATGGTAGCCTTTGACATGACTCCTATTTTTGGTTTATATATTAACAGAGAATCTGTTAAAGTTTCCATTGATAACGCAGTATTTTTTGAGCATAGTATCTGAAAAAGCTAACCAGTTTCTTCCCAGAAAAATGCTTATATGCAAGTAGATAGACATATGATTCCTGGCAGTTCAGGGATAGCCCAAACCCAGGTCCACACCTTGGGGATATAACGTTTCTGTTGAACAGAACCTCCCTCAGATTATGGGTCTCTTTTCATGCACATGTTCTGGTAAGTGAGCATTTATAAGTCTTTATTGCTTACTGGAACTTGGAAATTTGAGAGCTTGAATATGCTTAATTTAAGTAAAACCACACTTTTGCCACTGGTGAACCATAGGGAGCCAAGCTAACATGTCAAGTGCTCAGGTAGCATCTGTTTTGGTCTCTGCTGCATCCCACTGGAAGGTTTTACAGGAGGTCAGCTGGGAAGCAGAGGCTTGACTTAAGAGAGTGAGCCTTGAATGAGGTTCTCCCTAGAGCTGGAGCTCATCTGGACTGATGAGAGCATGAAGACTCCACCCACCCACCCCTGACTCTATCCTTTTCATCTGTGTTGACAGGAGCAGAACCCTTCCAGCATCCCTGTGCCAGCCCAGGCTGCCAGTGTGGGGACCCAGCCACCTGCTGTGTCTGTGGCCAACACTCACAACAGCTCCCCCTATCTCAGCAGCCAGCAGCAGGCAGCTGTAATGAAACAGCATCAATTGCTTTTGGACCAACAGAAGAGGGAGCAGCAGCAAAAACATTTGCAGCAACAACAGTTTCTGCAGAGGCAGCAGCAGCACCTTCTGGCAGAACAGGTAAAAAGAGAAAGGAGGAAGAAAATCAAGCAGACTCTATTTGCACTTGTGGATTTACCTTGTTTTGCTTGCATGCCTGGTGTTAGAATGCTTTGTCCTTTAAAATATACTTTCTAGGAGTGTGGCATTTCTCCAACAGAGGTGGCCTATGTCTGAAGCTACCTTGTGTCACTTGGGATGAATGAAGGCAGAATCTATGACTAGAACTCTTAAGTATAAAGTGCATTTTGCCATGTCACCGAGCTCCCTTGTTCATCAGGAACCATGGGTCCCAGCTTTGTAAATGTAGTTTATTGTCAGCCACAACATGGGGAGAGGAGTGAAGATGTTCTTGAGGTTCTAGAATCAGGATGCACAGTTTACTGGCTTAGTCACCAAGCGCAGTGTGCAGGCACTAAGGGTTATTAAGTCAAAGTTATCATGATTTTAATTACATAGGAACTGGCTCAAGGGAATGAAGTCTAATTGAGAATGATCACTGACCCAATTCTGCCATTTTTAAAAATTATTGCTTTATTGGGGTATAGTTCATATAAGATATTATTCACTCATTTAAACCGTACAATTCAGTGTTTTTAATGTATTCAGAATTTTGCATCCATCACTACAGTCCAAGAACATTTTCTTTACCTAAAAACAAGACTTATATCCATGAGTACATTCTTCATTCCCCAATCTCCTCAACCCTATACGGTGTCTAATCTGCTTTCTATCTCTGCACATTTGCCTATTCTAGGCATTTTGTGTAGATGTTCTCAAGATTCAACTGGGTACTTTTATTAGTCATTCATTTCTCTTTATAGCTGAATAATCCATTGTATCGCTGTGCTGCATTTTATTTATTCATCCATCTGTTCATGAGTATTTAGGTTGTTTCTGCTTGTTGACTACTATGAATTACACTGCTCTGAACATTGATTTAGTAATTTTTTTGCAGACTTGTGATTTGGGTTTTTTGTTTTTTTGTTTTGGTACTGGAGATTAAATCCAGAGAGGCACTTAACCACTGAGCCACATCCCCAGGCCTTTTTTTGTATTTTATTTAAAGACAGGGTCTCACTGTGTTGTGTAGCACCTCGATGTTGGTGAGGCTGGCCTTGAATTCACAATCCTCCTGCCTCAGTCTCCTGAGCTGCTGGGGTTACAGGTGTGCGCACTGTGCCTAGCCACACATGTTTTGAAATATCTTGGGAATATACTAGTGGAATTGCTGAGTCATATGGTAACTGTGTTTACCTTTTGAGGAATTGCCCAGACTGTTTTCCACAGTGGCCACATCATTTTGCATTCCCACCAGTAGTGTATGAGGGTGCAGATTTCTCTGTATCCTCACCAATGCTTTTTATTTTCTTACTGTTTTTTTCCCTCCATAGTATTGGAGATCGAACCCAGGGTCTTGCACATGCTAGGCAAGTACTCTACCACTGACATACACACCTAGTTCTCTGGTTTTTTGTTTTTTTTTTTTTTTGATCCTAGTAGTAAAGTAGTAGTCTCATTATGGCTTTGATTTCCTTTACTTACCCTCCATTTTTCTAAACTAATACACCTGCCTTTTTTTGTTTGTTTGTTTGTTTAATTCATGACTCGTTGTATCTTTGGTTTCATACTATTTATTAAAAGTTCCCCAGATGCTCTGGATGAAGTGATACACCTGTAATCCCGGCAATTTAGAAGCCTGAGACATTAGGATCACAAATTCAAGGACAGCCTCAGCAACTGAGTGAGACCCTGTTTCAAAAATAAAACTTATTTTAAAAAAAGGACTAGAGATATAGTTCAGTGGTGGAACGCCCCTGATTTCAATCCCTAATGCTCAATAATGCTCACCTGCATTAATCCCTCAGGAGCCCCTCTGTGAATAACAATCTTGATCACTGCTTTTCTCTGACCTGACTCCTGTTTGTTTTTGTTTTTGTTTCTGTCTTGTGTATTGTTTTGTCATTCTTGGCACTTCTAGGAAAAGCAGCAGTTTCAGCGCCATTTGACCCGCCCACCCCCCCAGTACCAAGACCCAACACAAAGCACCTTCCCACAGCAGGTTGGACAGTTCACAGGTAAGGGGGTGGAGAGGATGCAGAGAGAAACAGGTTTGGGCATACCAATCAGGTCTTCTCAGTTCCTTGTTGATCATTGTTGAGTGCTGATTTCCTGTTCCTTGCTTGAAATGGATTTACTCACTCCTGGAAGCCTTAGTCTGTTGAGGGGACTTATCACTCTAGTCACTCTGTAGCACCAGACAGATTGCTGGAAATGCCTTTGAAAGAAAATAATGTCTACTCAGAGGTCATCTTACAAACAGGAAATGGCTTCTATAATTCTTCCTTTAGGTGTCTCTTCAAAAAAATAACCCTTTCTTGTTTTCTAGATAAGGAGAGACTTAATGTACTTCTATAGCTTTTTGCTTCTTTTCTCTCCCCATTTACTCACTTTGGTGTCAAAAACAGCTTCATGAGTTAGCCAGGAAAGGGTAGGAAGCATACTGAGGTCTCAGCAGTTGTCCTGAGATATGTTGGGTAACTTGCTTGGGCTGTCACTTCAGAAGTACATAGAGGTTTCAGGTGACCCTAAAGAGCTGATCTATTTCTGCTTTCCTAACTTTTCTTGCAATATCTTAGAAACCTCTTTCCTTAGTCAATGACCCTCACTATAAAGTGTGCCAGAGAAAATGACTATATCCATGTGTCCTGGAAAAAAAGACCAGATGAGATTTTATGTGTGGGCCAACTGGAAACATGGGATTGGAGTCCGAAGGTATCTCAGAACCCTGGGTCTGGTCCACGTTTCCTGCCTCCACCCCATTTCACATTGTTATGGACTGTTATGGGCTCTCCTCTTTTCCTTGGCCCAGTTTTTATTTAGGTACTAATAGAAAGAAGAAAAGGAAAGTATTAAGTTGTGGCCAATCCCTGAACAATGATCCTCCTTATCCAGAAAAAACCTGTGTGGATTAATGGTGTTACATGTGCCTGTTACCTAGGCTAAAAACCCTAGACAGCAAGTTCCCTGAGGACAGGGGCCTTCCCTGCTGCCTGTCAGAATGGCACCTACCACATACTAGGTGCTCAGTAAATAGTTGTTTTCATGCTAGACTCTTCCCTTCTTGACCATCTTGTTATCTTCTGGCTTAAACATTGGGGTCTGGTGAAATGACTTAACTGAGCCCTCTCCATATTACCACTACCTCAGCAAAGTGACCTGAACATTTATTTCTTCAGCAGAACTAAAGCACAGTCTCAGACCAACTCCTGTTTGGCCTGCTCTTCACAGGCCATCCTCAGCTTTTTCAGTCTGACCTGGACTAGCTCTTCTGTCTTATTGCTAACTAACTAGATACTGTCCCCTTGCTGCAGCCACAGCCAGCCTCTTAATGTCCCTATATTGCCTTTCATAACTCTGGCCTGTATACATTCGTTTCTCTGCCTGGAATGTTCTTCTCCTCCAAGCTGTTAATTTGCTAAACTTCTACACTTCTAAAGCCCAGGGTATTTGTCACCTTCTTTCTGAAGACTTCCCCAGGATTCTCTTCTTAGTGTACCTGTGCTCAACGGATCTGGTATTAGGACATTGTCTTTCATGCCTCTGAATGCTACAACTTGGGTCTTAGAGTTGTCTCCATAGTGACAGTCAAGAAATGTTGACTTTTCAAAAAAAAAGAAAGAAATGCTGATTTGATTGATAGAATCTTCTGTTTTATAGGATCCTCTGCTACTGTGCCTGGCATGAACAACTTGGGTTCGTCCAACTCCACCTGTCCTCGAGTGTTCCCTCAGCCTGGGAATCTAATGCCAATGGGCCCTGGACATGCTTCAGTTTCTTCTCTCCCCTCAAACTCAGGCCAGCAGGACAGGGGTGTGGCCCAGTTCACGGGCTCTCAGAGCGTGACTCAGAGCAGTCTCTATGGTATGGCCTCTGGCATAACCCAGATGGTTGCCCAGCCCCCGCCACAGGCCACCAATGGACACACCCACATTCCAAGGCAGACCAGCGTGGGCCAGAACACCTCAGTTTCAGCTGCTTATGGACAGAACTCCCTGGGGAGCTCCAGTCTCTCCCAGCAACACAATAAGGGGACCCTGACCTCTGGTTTAACTAAGCCACAAGTCCCAAGGGTGTCAGCATCCATAGGAGGACAAAATACCTCCTGGCAACATCAGGGAATGCCGAACCTGAACAGCCAGACTCCAGGGAACAGCAATGTAAGTCCCTTCACTGCAGCCTCCAGTTTCCACATGCAACAGGCCCACCTGAAAATGTCCAGTCCACAGTTCTCCCAGGCAATGCCCAGCAGGCCCATGGCCCCGATGAGCTCAGCAGCTGCAGCAGGGCCCATGCTGCCCCCAGTGAGCACACAGCAAAGGACCAACGCCCCAGCCCCTGCACCCCCCCAGGCGACCCCACAGCAGGGCTTGCCCAGCCTGAACCCTGCAGGGCCTGAGCTAGGGACCTTCAGCCAAAGCCCTGCCTCACAGATGAGCAGCCGGGCGGGACTGCACTGCACCCAGGCCTACCCTGGACGGACCGTGGGCCAGGAGCTGCCCTTTGCCTATAGTGGGCAGCCAAGCAGCAGTGGGCTATCCAGTGTGGCTGGACACACTGACCTGATCGACTCCCTGCTGAAAAACAGGACTTCTGAGGAGTGGATGAATGATTTGGATGACCTTCTAGGGTCACACTAATGGAGGAATTTATGGTGTTTTTAGTGTTCACACATCCTATATTTTTGTTCTCAGATGCAAGAAAGAGCAACTACTTTGGACCAAAAGCCCATGGCCCAGGGAACCCTGCAAGGCAGAGCCTAAGCTGTGGCCGAGGCCAGCCCTGGTCAGGATATTTGGGGCTCCCAGGCCAGCAGTCGCAGTCCTTTGGGCTGACCCTCGCTCTTCTGCTGGCATGACTGCCCGGTGTTGGGACAGCAGGATAGGATTCTAAAGGTGGTTTCCTATTCAAATGACCAAAAAAAACCAACAGTAGCAACAGTGAAGCCCCATAATGTCAGGCTTATAAAAATCTGTGCCATCATGTTGACTCCCAAGATTTCTCCACTTGCCTCAATGCTGAGGCAGTTTGTTGTTGTTGTTGTTGTTGTTGTTGAAACTTCAAATAGCAGAATTATTTGCAATTTGTAGCATAGAAAAGATTTTTAAAAAATTTTTTTAAAGGGTTTTAAGCAGATTAGATAGGTGATGATTTAAATTGATTAAGCAGGCGTTGGAAACCTAGGGTTCCTTTTGATTAAGAGCCTGTTTTTATTCCTGGTTTTTGTCAGCTTTCAGGGGAGAAGCTAGAAAATTATTTCTATAAACGCAGGCTATGACTGCACATGCCAAAAAGGAACAGGAGGCCATGAGATAGCAGATCTGATTACCCACAGAGGGTCTTCCCAGCAGCTCCTCCTAGTGCTGTTCTTCCTTGTTGTCACTCTTGAGTACCCCAATCTCCCAGGAAGGAGTTCCTTCCACATCCTGGCACCAGGACCCCAGGCTAAATGCTGAAGGTGGAGATTCAGAGATCTAGTATCCCCATGTGTTAAGACTCTCTACCTTTTGCAGCTTCTCTGGCAATTTGTACTAACATGGTGGAGCATAATCATTGTTCAATTGTGTGTAGATGTCTTTTTTCTACCCCATCTTTTCCCATGACCTTTCTTTCTGCTTCCCCTTCTTCCTCTCTCCAGCCATAATAGGAACAGTGATTTACTACATTGCAGGGGGGGAAAGAGTCATTAAAAGTCCTTGGGGAACCCCTAGCACTATAAAGGTTTGGGGAAGGAGGCTGCAGGCCAGCCCAGGGGAAGGGATTCTACTTAGCTGACTTCTGCCACTCCCACATCAGATGACTTGCACTTTTAAAGATTGCTTTATAACACTAACACATCCTCTAAAGATTTAAGTGGATTCTCTTTGAAGGTCTATTAGTTAATGTACTTGACTGAGCTGAGAGCCCACAGAATGGAATATGGTGTGTGGGCTGTTTGTGGAAAACAAGAAAGAGCACTTCTTCATATTGAAAGCAAGATGGTGAGCGCAGTGCAAAACTCTTTACACAGGTGGTGAAGGGAAAAGAGTCCACTGAAAAGAGTGGCATATGCAGTGGTCTGTGGAAAAACCACAACCCCCTCTCTGTTTCCCTAGAGTCTCAAAATAGATCATTAATGGAGTATCATGTGAAGATATGAGCCAAGGAGAATACTCCTGTGATCAGACTGGATCACTTTGGAAGGATGAAAGGGTTGTACACAGGTTGGTAATTAGTTTGCACCAGCAGTGCCTTTTTCACTGGGGGTACTTGGACCCTCAGATCCTCGTTTCTGATAGCCATTTGCCACCACCAGTTGTGTGTGGGCCATTTCCCCTTTAACCATTCTCCCAGCCTTCCCCAGATACTCAATTTAGCTCTTAAGGGGATGAATCATAAAGCCAGTGAAGACTCCACCCTCTGAGCAAGTTCCCCAATCTGAAGGGGAAGAGGGTGACTTCAGTGGGTTTTCTACCAAAAACAGGGCTGAAGGCTGGTTTTGGATCCTTGTTCCTCTCCTGTCTCCCCCAGCTGCTGCCCGCCTTCTGCCTCTGTGCCCCAAGCACTTGCCGGCCCCTGCACTCTGCCTTAGACTCAGCCGGCTCCACAGACAGTGGACTTCTCACTTGCTGCAGTGTCATAGCAATAAAATGTGATTCTTGGGGTCCCCCTGAGAGCTGCCCATGGCTTTATTTATGAATCTGGCTTTGGGGAGTCAGGGGAGGAGATGACTCTGCTTCCGTGCACATCCCCATCTTCCCAGAGCCACAACTCAGAAGAAAAGGGTGCTCGGACTTTCATTATACACATGTGCTTTGTGTAAATAAATGTTTACAATTTTATATTGAAGATGGAATAAGCGTTAGAGCTTCCGACTGTATATTTTTTACTTTTATAGATTTTAAAACTATGATCCTTTATATATGTGTTTTGGGCGAGCTATGATAAGTTTTATGGCAAACAGTTGGTATTGTTAACTTTTTATGGTCATCAGAAGTACATAAAAATCCTGTTAATTCCCTATTCTTCTACTTCCCTTAACTCTGGTATACACCAAAAAGAAACCTTTACTTTCCTTGTTTTATCACTATAAAAATAATAAAAGTATTTTGCTAGTATGGAAACTGCCTGTGTATTTGATTTACTATCGGGCAGGCCAGCAAGAAATTCTTCATTGACTTCTTTTTGTGATTCAACTTAGCTTTCTTATTGCACATTGTTACAGGGGTTGGTATGTTGAAGCCTCAGTAACTTCTGTTATATGATGATGGATACTGGAGCTAACATCACTAGAAAAGCCAGGGTCACTCCCCTCTCAGGCTTGTCCCATGTCTAGTGTGAGGGAAGGTGGAATAGATAACTCAGAGTATTATAGGTCCTTAGTGGTCTGATGTTTTATTTAAAACTTAGGTATGTACCCTCAAAGATTTTCTTCCCCAGGTCCTTCTTAGTCCCTCTTCAGGAAGGGTTTGGTTTCCCTTTTTCATGATGAGAACAGTGTGCTCACGTGTGTCTACACCTTCCCTGCCAGCATCATGCTGTGAAAGGAGATCTGATGATGGAGTCTGGTTCTCAGGGGTGAATGGCGGCCACTCTTCCCCACTCTGCTCACCAGGAACTGGAAGCTGGAAGCAGCCGGCATTCCTGAAAGCACAGAGAAGAGCAGGGAGGTGGGGTGAAAAAGTATCCCTAAAAGCTAGATTACACCAGTAGAAAGGGAGGAAACATGCATGACAGACACAAAACCATGTTTATGGCCTTGCCTTGTAAGGGACAATAAAGGAAAAAGAAAAACAACCTTAAGACTGACCATAAAGTCTTGACTAAGAATGTACAACATCTGCGGAACCAACTCAAACCAGAATTAGTGTGCACCAGTCCTGCTTGGCAGGTGAACGCAGATGAATAATAAGTGCTGGCCACTGCAGGGTGAAGCAGGTTACTGGAATATCTGATGTGGGAAGTTTTGCAAGAAGTGTCATCAAGCTCCTTAAAATGTTCATGCCATCTCTCTAGCCCCACAATTCCAATTCTAAGAAGCCATCCTTCTGTAACCTTTCTAAAAAAGCTTATAACAGTGATGTTCATATTAATACTATTCATAGATGCAGAGAAGTAGGATAGTCTACACAGCTGCCATAGTGGATTGGTTAAATAAGTTGTAAGATAGGATGATCTTACATCTAGATAGAATGCAGGGTTTTTGTTGTTTGTGCTCCTGGGGATTGAACCCAGGGCCTTGTGCATGCAAGGCAAACACTCTAGCAACTGAGCTATTTCCCCAGCCCAAATGCAGTTATTTTAAATATTAAGGTTTTGAACATAGTAACTTAGATAATGGTTTGGGGGGGGCTGTTGTGAGCCAATTGAAAAGAAATGTGGCTAATAGCTCTAAAAATTCTTTGCAGCCATGTCGGAAGTTAGGCATAACTTCAGAGTCAAGGAGGTGTTGACCAGTCGGACCTCAGGAGTGGCAAGGACCAGGTGGTTTCAGGTCTCTGCAACTCTGCCACCACCCAGTATCTCACAGGTTGCTAGCCAGGCTTAGGGTGGTGGAGGAGGGCTCCATAAAGGACAGTTTGCCCAGCAGCTATTAGGGAACACCTACTGTGGCAAAGCATTCTGCCAGGGACAGGAAATGTAATAAGGATAGCAGCAATCCAGGAGGTCAAGGTCCTTGCTCCACAGACCTTGCAGTCTCCTGTGGAGACTTCACACACAAGCCATCAAGATCATTCCAGAAGCTGGGCGTGGTGATGCACACCTATTATCCCAGTGACTCAGGAGGCTTAGGCAAAAGGATTGAAGGTTCAAGGCTAGCATTGGTGACTTAGACCATATTTCAAAAAGGGCTAGAGGTATAGTTTAGTGGCATAACACTCCTGGATTCAAATCCCCAGTACAAAACAACAACAACCCCAAAACATTCCAGAGAGGTGTAAAAGGAATCAAAGCAGGGTGATAAGATAGCCATGGGGAGGGAAGAAGGAATTTCCCCCAAAGGAAGAGAAGCACTGTCAACACAAGGGGGTGGAATGCCCAGAAGGTGAAATTAGGTGCCCACCCCACATGTTGAATTTAAAAAGCAAAGAGGTTTTTTTACGTCCAATCCAGGAGCAGCTCTTGCCTCCTCCAAGTGCCTCTGGGGTTCAGTGAACCTCAGTGCAAGCCTGTGCCATTCCAGAACTTCTGCCAGCCCCTGCAAGACTTACTAGCTTGCCCATCCTCAAGAGATGCCCAAGGTAAATTAGGGCAAGGTCAGGGGATTCATGTTTCACCTTGGGGTTGGACTGCCACATCACTGTTAGCAGCACTATCAGTAAGGCTGCCTTGCAGCCAGTCAACTGACTCAGGCCTGGAGCTGGCAATGTGGCTGCAAAGCCACTGGGAATTGCAAAATGGGAGCTGCCTGTGAACAAGCTTGCAAGAGCCTGAACTTAAGTGTATTCCAAGGTATCCCTGGCCAGCACAAGAAATGGGCAGTGATGCATTTTCTTTTTTGGACATTTCACCTGTTATCTTATATGGTTTTTAAATTGGGTACTGGGGATTAAACCTAGAGGTGCTTTATCAGTGAACTACATCTGCATCACTTTTTATTTGTTATTTTGAGACAGGGTCTTGCTAAGTTGTTTAGGGCCTCCCTAAATGGCTGAGATTAGCCTTAAACTTGCAATCCTTCTCCCTCAGCCTATTGAGTTGCTGGGATTATAGACATGTGCCACCACACCTGGCTGTCATACACCTCTTAATGCATGGGCCCCTTTGAGGTTGATTGTACTCAGGCATCAAGGAGAAGTTGAATGGTGGCAGTAAGCCAAGCCACGGCGTCTAGTCAGTGCACAGAATTCATTAAATGGAAGTTGGAAAATGTAACTTCAGACCCCTATTCAAAGTGGAAATCAGAAAGAATTCATGGAGCCACTGCTATCAAAGTTTCCTGAAATGAAATCTGAGAGGGGTAACCTACAGTAGGAAAAAAACAAGATGCTATCTGCTACAAAACCACAACAAATATGATAGCTGCTACTGGGGTTTGGGGGGTGGTCCAGAACATGACCAAATCAGAAGATTTCAGCACTGCAGGCTAACTGAGCAAGTCCTGACAACACAGATTGTGACCAGATTCAGAAGCAGAAACCAGCTCCTGACAAGCGTGGCTGTTTGATTGCTCGGTGGAGTCAATGCAGAAGGCTCCATTTTTCTTTGGAAAAGCAGAACTTCACAAGGTTAAGGAAAGAAAAGCTGGAGTTTGACATTCTTATTAAGTTAGGAGAAGACCTAAATACATTGTATGCAACAGACAAATGCTTGCCTACCTTTGTATGTATTCCTATGACACCATCACCTTTCCTCATCATGAATTTTAAAGCTGCAGGTTGGGTCTATAACGTTTGTAAGTAACCAGATTTATGTAACACAAGACAAGGCCCAACCACATGGAGTCGTCTGCAAGTTCAAAAGCTACGTATATTACCATCCTACTGACTACATCATGTTATGCTGACAGCTGGAGGACTAAGAAGGTCCTAGGCTTCTAGTAGGACAAAACTTAAGTCTGCTTTATTAGTCATATTTTCACCCCCAACATGATTTCTTTTCAACTCTTGCTTGTGTAATAACAAAGTTTGCAGTTGCCTTTTACTCCTTGCATTTAGCCTATCCCAATCAACTGACTAGGTTCTTCTCTCCCCATCTCCACTGTTTAGCAGCTCTGTGGCATTATAGGAATATTCAAGAACAGGGCTTGTCTAAACCTTAGACAGCCACTGTGAAACTTCTCTGTGCTAGACCCAAAGTGGGAAGATCGAACCAGATCGTGGTGCCAGTCATAGTGGAGTCTTAAATCAGACACCCCTTCAGGACAGCTGCTGAATCTGAGACTTGTCTTCCATGGAAACGGCTGCCTGGCCCAAGGTTATGCCCCTTCCCAGAGGCAGCCCACATCTGGAGACTGGGCAACATGGGGTAAGAAGGCCCAGACTCTTTTGTTCTTAATTTGGAACATCTCCAAAGGGCTACTCCAGTTCCTCTGTGCTTGTGTGATTGGCTGAGGAGGCTTCTTTTGTGACTGTATTTCAGTTCAGCCTTCCTTTGCCCAGTTTAGCCGCCTTTGCTCCCTTGCAGATGGTGCTGATACATTCAAAATCTTGACCCAAGATGGGGTGCTGGGCATTGGTCTCAGGAAGTTGACTCTTCTAAACTGGCAGTTTGGAGCTGGCTTCCTGCTGGCTTGCTAACCTGATTGTCCCACCATTGGCATGCTGTAAAGGGACACTTGTTAGAACTTTCACTGTGGTGATACCAGGATGGGTTATAAGGGAAGGCTCCTCAACCTCCAGAGTAGATGGGATTACAGGTGTGTGCTATCATGTCCAACCTAAACATGTTTTCTTTATAAATTATCTAGCCTTGGATATTTTTGTAATAACATCAGAAAATAACTGAGACAGGAATTCTGGGCCTTCCAGGGAGGAAAGGAATAACATGCTGAGGTTCTACAGGATGTTGCAAATGGGGCAGGACAGGAGGCAGCAGTGGGCACAGGACACTGGATGCCATATTGAAGAACAGAGAGGTTTATCAGTATGAGAGCACTGTTGTGACATAGGACTTAACACCCTCACAGGGCCCCAGGAAACAGTGCTGATAGGCTACCAGCTTGGCTCTTAGAGACTTTGAAGAAGCAACTGCCCTCACTAAGCAGTGCAGAAGCAACCATGGTAGGCAGTGGAGACAGGGACCACAATGTTTAGAGAAGTAGGTATTCAAGAGTGGACATGCTGTATGTGCAGCAGGCCCCCAAACCTATCAGTTAAATACGTTCTGCAAGAGGACCCAGAGCACATTCGACTTACCAAAAGAACACTGGAGCAGAGCGTGGACAACATTGAGAAGCTCTGTGGTTCCTCCCAGTCCAAAACTAACAGTTGAAGACATTCCCTGATAGCAATGGAGATGTTAGGACTTCAGAGGAATAGGGCCAAAGGGCAGTGCAAATCTTTCAGAGGCCAGGTGGGATCAGTTATCCTAATGAGTGGCCAGTTGGGAGGGGGTACCAGTAGGTCCTGACCCTCAGAGAGCTAGGGAGATGATACAGGTCATGGGATAGCCAGGCACAAGTACAGATGATAGTCTCTGATTTATAATGGTTCAACTTATTTTTTTCAACTTTATGATGCTGCGAAAGCAATGTGTGCTCAGAAGAAATTGTACTTCAAATTTTGAATTTGGATCTCTTCCCAGGCCATATCTATATAGCTATATATGATCCTCTCATGATGCTGGGCAGCCACAGCCACAGCTCCTAGTCAGCCATCCCATCACGAACGGAAACAACTGACGCTCTATTTTTGGTGTTTGAATGTTTTGTGGTACTGGGCACCGGTTTGCATGCTAGTTCGGGGATGTAACTCAGTGATAGAATGCTCCTGAGTTCAATCCCTGTCAGTACTGGAAAAGAAAGAGAGAAGGAAGGAGGGAAGGATGGAAAGAAGAATGGAAGGGAGGGAGGGAGGGAGGGAGGAAAAGGAAGGGAGGAAGGGGAGGAGAAGATGACTCTATGAGCTGGTCTAGTGCCGTGGGCAGGATGTTCTGTTAGACAAGGAAACAAAGTACAAGAGTATTCCCAGACACAGCCTTTTGTATAAGAAAGAAGGGGAGATAAGAAAAGTTACAAATGTCTGTTAATTGCTTTTAATATTTTATTAGTTTTTGATGGGTCTTTATTTATTTATTATCCATTTATTTATTTATTTATATGTGGTGCTGAGAATTGAGCCCGGTACCTCACACATGCTAGGCAAGTGCTCACCACTGAGCCGCAACCCCTGCCCTCGTGTCTGTTAATTTGTGCAAAAAGAAACACAGGAAAGATAAACCAGGAACTGAGTAGATTAATTATGAGGGTGTGGGTGGGAAAGTAATGGAAGGACAGAAGGAATGCACAGAAGCACTGATGCTCCTTTGAGCAGGACACTGGAATCATGTTAAGGTTTGCATTAGAAACGGAAGGACGAGGGATATAAAATCAACATGGATGAGAGAGAGGGAAAAACCCTAAAATTGAAGGTAAGCAGGAAAAAAAAAATGAACCAAACAGTATTTCGAATGAATAGCATGTAGACTATATGTCTGGGACCAAAGATAAGGAAGTTGAGACAAATTCCTTTGGTTGGCAGGTTTCTGGGAACATGTGTTAGCAGTTCTGAAACTCTTGTGGAGTTGTGGAGAACATTGTGGTTAAGAAAGCTGGGCTGCTCACTCCTGGAAAAGGGTTTCTACTGAATTTTGTGTTGCTTTCGCATCATTACAAAATTGAAAAATCTACCAGGCGTGGTGGCCGATGCCTGTCATCCCAGCAGCTTGGGAGGCTAAGGCAGTAGAATCGTGAATTCAAAGCCAGCTTTAGCAAAAAGCAAGGTGCTAAACAATTCAGTGTAGACCCTGTCTCAAAATAAAAAATACAAAATAGGGCTGGAGATGTGGCTCAGTGGTCGAGTGCCTCTGAGTTCAATCCCTGATACAAAAAGAAAAAAAAAGTTGAAAAATCCATGTATTATGTACATCCATTACACATGTTACATACATACACCTTTTTCTGAGTTTCCCCACAGAGAATATGGAGAAGCAATGATACTTTAGTAGCAATGAGCACAGATCTTGGTTTCTTTCTTCATAATTTTTTTTTATTTTTGGTACTGGGGATTGAACCTGGAGGTGCTTTGCTACTGAGCCACATCCCCAGCCCTTTTATTTTTTTATTGTGAGACAGGGTCTCACTAAGTTATTGAGGCTGGCCTCCAACCTCTGATCCTCTTACCTCATCCTCTTGCCACCATGTCTGTCTCAGTTCTTGATTTCTAAATATCATGGTCCACTACAAATAATGGTCTCCTCTGTCCTTGCAGGAATGTCTGATTCCAGGACAGGGATGAGGAAAGTACTAAATACGCCTTGAGAATCTTGTGGTATAAAATAAGGAAATGTACAAAGAAAGATGGGAACATGTAAAAGATAGGAGTAAATTTGAAAGGGTGCCCACTAGCAAAATCTGGAACAATTTGAACTTAAAAATAAATAATCATAGCAAAGAATTAAATGTGTTATTATAACCCATTGAATAACATAAGAATTTATTTCTAACTTAATAATTTATGAATCCAATATGTATAACTATAATGTACCAATAAAAATTGTGGGGGGAAAAAGAATTTATGAATCCAAAATGATTCAAATAAGTAAATTAGTGGGGAAGAAATTCACTAATTCGACATGTATGAGAAATTATGGAATCAGAAAATCACCATTTGGAAGCCATCATAATTGATTCTGACAAGAATCACCAATATTGACCAGTGCCTTGGCACACACCTGTAAAACCAGTGACTCAGGAGGCTAAGGTCAGCCTCAGTAATTTTGCAAGACCCTGTCTCAAAATATAAAATAAAAAAGGGCTGGGGACTTCAGTGGTAAAGAACCTCTGGGTTCAGTTCCCAGTACCAAAATTACCAATATTGCTGGGCACTGTGAAGCTTATGCAGGAGGATCTCAAGTTTGAGGCCAGCCTGAGATACTTAGCAAAGCCTGTTTTAAATAAAAAGGACCAAGGATATATCTCTGGGGTAACAGCTAGGTGCAGTAGCTCATACCTATAATCCCAGCAGCTCAGGAGGCTGAAGCAGGAGGATTGGAAATTCAAAGCCAGCCTCAGCAATTTAGCAAGGGCCTAAGCAACTCAGTGAGACCCTGTCTCTAAATACAATACAAAAAATTACTGGGGATGTGGCTCAGTGGTTGAGTGCCCCTGGGTTCAATCCCTGGTACAAAAAAAAAAAAAAAATCTGGGGTAAAACACCCCTGGGTTCAATCCCCAGAATCAACATAAAACAAACAAAAGCCTGCCAATACTTAAAATTAGCTGATGAAAGTTTGAGAAGTAACAGGATATTTTATATAATCTCAAAGTATGGCCTTACTAATTGTAATGTGAAAAATTACTTTTGTTGGGCTGGGGATGTGGCTCAAGTGGTAGCGCACTCACCTGGCTTGCGTGTGACCTGGGTTCGATCCTCAGCACCACATACCAACAAAGATGTTGTGTCCGCCGAGAACTAAGAGATAAATATTTTTTTTAAAAAAAAGTTACTTTTGTTGACAATTGGATATTAAAAGCAATAGAAACATTTTTTTTTCTTTACTAACCACTGTAGTAGGGGAAAAAGCTCCTTCTGACCTGCTCAGAAGTGACTGGGTGTTTTAACTCTGGGTGAGAGAGTGAGGAGGAGGAGGAGTGAGTTGGGAGCCACAGCAAAGTTAGGAAGTAGAACAATACGAAAAGGATGGTGGTCCATGCCTGTAGTTCCAGCTACTCAGGAGGCTGAGGTGGAAGGATTATTTGAACCCAGGAGTTTGAAGCCAGTCTGGGCAACATAGTGAGACGCTTTATCTTTGAAAAAAAAAAAGGCGGGGGGGCAGGGGCAACTAAGGGGATGAGTCAAGTTTAGTGTGATCATCTGATCTTGTGACTCCGCTGTCAGATATTTATCAAGTCAGGCTTGTACTCCCAGCCCTGACTGAGACAGAGGTCCTCTCCTTCCAGATGATTACCTATGTTCAAAGGAATGACTTTAGGTTCCTTAGAAAGACATTCCTGGGGTATGAGAGATATACATTTCAAATAATTTACATTTGTGAAATTTAAAAAATAAGGGAGGTCGGGGCCTCATCTTTAGGTATTGTTTTGGAACACATGGTAAATTCTTTTCTTAGCCTTGAGCTTTTCAAGCCAGTAAACCAAGTAGGTTTGGGTCATCTGAGGGACAAAGGCCTGAAGCTTCTAGAAAGGAGCTAGATTTGGGTCAAATCTCTTTGGGCAGGGCCCTCTCTGTCCCTCCTGAGAGTTTTTGCAGTTCTCACTTCACAGCAGAGAAACATGAGGCACCCTCTTGATATCATAATCAACCACATCATCAACTGCAGGACAGATTTACATCTCATGCTTCCTGAGATAGTCACTAAGAAGAACTTAACATCACTCCTCAGATATGCTTGCCAGTAAGTAAATCAATCATAATAGGGCAGAAACCTCAGACAACCCAAATTGGTGGGCTTCTGCAAAATAATTGGCCTGGGACAAAGAAGGATCCATAAACTCATGAACTGATTTTATTTGCCTGTTTATTTATTTACAGTACTAGGGATTGAACTCAGGGTATCTCACATGCTAGGCAAATGTTCTACCTCTAAGCCAGCCCTTTTTGTTTTGAGACAGGATGTTACTAAGTTGCCTAGACTGGCCTCTAACTTGTGATTCTTTTGTCTCAATCTCTAATGTAGCTGCAGTTATAGGCATGTACCACCATACCCACTATTTGTTGAAACTGGTAATTGTATTATAACTCTAGAAGCCAGGTACAGTGGCATGCACCTGAGGAGGTAAGGCAGGAGGATTGCAAGATCAAAGCCAGCTTCAGCAACTTAGCAAGGTTCTAAACAACTTAGTGAGAACCTGCCTCAAAATAATAAGAAAACAGGGGCTAGGGATGTGACTCAGTTGTTAAGCAACACTGGGTTCAATCCCTGGTATCAAGAACAAATGAACAAAAAAATCTAAGCACTAATGAGTAAAGGGACATTTTATCTGCAAATTACCCTCAAATGATTCAGAAAAATATCGTGTACACACGTGAGAGTGGATGTACATGCAATAATGTACAGAGAGAAACATACTCAGATAAATAAATCAAATATAGTGAAATGATAGAAACCTGATTGAAAGGTATACTGCAATTCTTTGTACTATTTTAAGTCTAGAATTATGGTTTTTAAAAGTTCAGGAAAAAATACAATCCTCACCTGGTACCATAAGCAAATTAATCCCAATGGATCACAGACCTGAATGTGAAAGGCAAGGTGATTTTGCTAGTCAGCTTTTCATCACTGTGAAAAAATAACCTGGGACAATCAACATAGAGGAGGAAAGATTTATTTTGGCTCATAATTTCAGTGGTTTCATGCCATTAATTCTGGGCCTTTGATAAGGCAGGACATCATGATAGTATGAATCAGAGCAAAGCTGTGACTACACAGTAGCCAGGAAGGAGAGAGAGAGAGAGAGAGAGAGAGAGAGAGAGAGAGAGAGAGAGAGAGAGAGAGAGAGAGAGAGAAATAAGGATGCACTACCACTCCCTCTACCTGGGTTCTACCTCCTACAGTTTCCATTCCTTCCCAATAATCCATTCAAATGTGAATCTCTCAATGGATTAATCCATTAATGTGGTTTGATCCATTCACTTCTCAATAGCCCCACCTCTGAGCACTGCCACACCAAGGACCAAACCTTCAATATAGGAACCTTGGGGGGACATTCCAGATGCAAACTAGAAATTATCAGGCTTCATAAGAGAGTAAAGGAGAATATCTAAATGGCCTTGGAGTCAGATAGAGTTGCTTAGGCAAAACACAAATAGAGTTGACCATAAAAACTGACTAAGCGCTCTGTGCAGTTTTGTGCATCAAAAGACCCAGAAACTAGGCACAGTGGCACTAACCTGTAATCCCAACTACTTGTGAGGCTGAGGCAGGAGGATTGCAAGTTCAAGGTCAGTCTAGGCAACTTAGTGAGACTCTGCTTCAAAATAAAACTTAAAAGGGGGTTTGGGGATGTAGCTCAGTGATTGGGCACTTGTCTAGTGTGTACAAGTCTCTGGGATCAATACCCAGTCCCTCTCTCTCTCTCTCTCTCTCTCTCTCTCTCTAACACACACACACACACACACACACACACACACACACACACACACACCACCAGAAAGAGCCTGAAAATAGCCTCCCATCAAGGAAGTCCCTCCCCTGGGGCCAGTGTTGGCCCATGGTCAGAGAATGGAGCTGGAGCTGTAGCAGTGGGCATCATAGGAGCATATTTGCACCCTTGCTCCTGTTGGAGCTGGTGCATCAATCACTTCTATTGTGTGATGGGCCCCTGCTGTGCCTGCCCCTCTGTGCGACTTCTTGTGTTCTGACAAGCAGTTCCGGCAGCAGTCTGCTCTGGCCACATAGTCACTTGGTGCCCCAATGTCTCAAGGTCAAGTTTTGTTTGTTTTTGGAATAATGTACATTCCTTGCAGGACAATACACAGCCTTGCTCAAGGCTCTGGAACCCTGACAGCATGTATTATGACTTGCTTCCTGGGACTTTTGATAGAAACCCCACACAGCTCTGTCTCGACCACAGTTCTTTCTTTCTTTCTTCTTTCTTTTCTTTTCTTTTCTTTTTTCTTTTCTTTTTTTTTTTTTTTTTTTTTTTTTGTACCAGGGATTGAACCCAAGGGCGCTTAAATCACTGAGCCACATCCCCAACCCTTTTTTTATTTTGAGACAGGGTCTCCCTATGTTTCTTACAGCCTTGCCCCTTTTCAAATGAGAATGGAAAAAAAAAAAAAAAACATCTGCACACTATATACTGGAGCCTGTGTTAATCTACCACATCCTGCCTAGCATTTGCTATTAGGGCTCCCGCTTGGTTGAGTCTGCAGTAATCCAGTGCTTCCTGCTAGGACCTATCTGCTTTTCACAGGGGCCAGATGGTGCAAGAACTGAGGATCTGATGGGAGCCTCCATCCTGCATCCTTCTAGGGAGAGCTGATCTGTTATCCCTCTTGGATACAATATTGGTTTTGAATGGTTCCCTATCCAAGAATTCTACTAAAGTTGGATGGAAAATACTCAGAAAATAATTGGATCTGTATCGAAGATATGCAGACTTTTTATTCTTGCCTTTATTCACTAAATTTTTTTTTTTAATTAATGGTCTTGCTATGTTGCCCATGCTGACCTTGAACTTAGGATTCTCCTGCCTCAGCCTCCCAAGTAGCTGTGATTACAGGTTTGCACCACCATGCCTGGCTTTTATAACAATACCATGCTTGGCTTTTATATAGTATCTATATTATAATAGGAATTATAAGGAGTCTAGAGATGATTTAAAGTATAAGGGAAGATGTGTGTAGGTTCTATGCAAGTTCTATGCCATTCACATAAGGGACTTGAACATCCACTTGCATGTTGCGGGGAGGGTCCTGGAACCAATTCCCTACAGTTGTTGAGGGACAACTGTACTCTCTTTATAAGAGATAGGAGTTTCAGGAGAAGTGGCACTCTCCTGTAATCCCAGCAGCTTGGGAGGCTGAGGAAGGAGGATCTCGAGTTCAAAGGCAGCCTCAGCAAAAAGAAGGTGCTAAGCAACTCAGTGAGACCCTGTCTCTAAATAAAATACAAAAGTGGTTGGGAATATGCTCAGTGATTGAGTGTCTCTGAGTTCAATCCTTGTTATCGTAACCACCCCTCCTTGAAAAAAAAAAAAGAGTTTTAGAAGATTCCATTTGGCCTTTCCTACTCCAATCTCTCAAGGAACCAGTGTGTGGTTCTTTTCTTTATTTTCCCTATCTTCCATAGATTTATTGAACTAAAATTGAAGTACAATAAAATGCATATATTTGAAGTATGTCATTTGATCAGTTTTGACATGTATGTAACCAATACAATCAATATAAAAAGCATTTCCAGGGCTGGGGATGTGGCTCAAGTGGTAGTGCGCTCACCTGGCATGTATGCGGCCCGGGTTCGATCCTCAGCAAAAAAACTAAAAAAAAATAAATAAATATTTTTTTTTTTTTTTAAGAGAGAGGGAGAGAGACAGAGAGAGAGAGAGAGAGAATTTTTAACATTTATTGTTTAGTTCTCGGCGGACACAACATCTTTGTTGGTATGTGGTGCTGAGGATCGAACCCGGGCCGCACGCACGCCAGGCGAGCGCGCTACCGCTTGAGCCACATCCCCAGCCCAATAAATAAATAAATATTAAAAAATTTTTTAAAAAAAGCATTTCCATCACTTTCTTAAAATTTGAAATCATGCAGACTATGTTTCCTGCAAGATTTGTTATGTTAGAAATCAATCACCTTAAGGTATATAGAACCCTTCTCCGACCTGTCAACAATTTCAAAATTAAAAGGCACACTTATAAATATCTCAGAGGCCAAAGAAGAAAACACAAGAAAAGTAAATAAAAACTGCTTTGCATTAAGTGATAATAAAAGCTTAAAATACCAGGATCTTGGGGCTGTGGTTGTGGCTTAATGGTAGAGCGCTTGCCTAGCATCTGTGATACACTGAGTTCGATTCTCAGCACCACATATAAATAAATAAAATAAAGGTCCATCAACAACTAATAAAAATATTTTTTAAAATATCAGGATATCTGGGATGAAACAGTCCTTAGAAGAACATTTATAACTTAAAGTACTTGTATCAGGAAGAAGCTAGAATAATAATTAAAGTATTTTCAAATTATGTAGTAGGAAGAAGAAAAGAATAGGAGCAGAAATATATAAAATAGACAAGAAATAATACAGCTAAAATGTGATTAAAAATAAACAAGTCTAGTCAAGAAAAAAGCAAGAACACAAAAATTAATATCAATGGAAATGGAGCTATCAAAATAACCCTATAAATGCTAAAAATATATTAAGGTGATATTACAACTGTATGCCACCATATGTGACAGCTTACATAACATGCTCTACATTAGAGAAGGATCTGTGTGCTGCTGAGAAGAAAGTATATTCAGTCACTGATGGATGTAAGACTCTACATTTGTTAAGTCTGAATTATCAATTGAATGTATTACTTCTATAGCTTCTTTATTTAGTTTTTGTTTGGAGGATCTATCCAGTGGTGACAGAGGCATGTTAAAGTCGCCCAGTATTATTGTGTTGTGGTCTGTTTGATTCTTGAAATGGAGAAGGGTTTGTCTGATGTACATAGATGCTCCATTGTTTGGGGCACAAATATTTACAATTGTTATGTCTTTTGATGTAAAATTCCCTCAAGTAATATGGAATGTCCTTCTTTGTCTCTTCTGATTAACTCTGGCTTAAAGTCCACTTTATCTGGTATGAGGATAGAAACCCCACCAAAGTGTGGTTCTGCCTCAGCAGTCGTTGTACTTACAGCCACAACATTATGGCCAAAGGACACTGGGAAAAATCAGCAAAGGAGAAAGAGGTTCAGGGGTGAAGTCTGGGAAAGACCAGGCATGAGCTTCTAAGACCACTTCCCTGTGGCGTCACACAGGACATGCTTCATTCCCACAGCAATGAGTTGTGGCCACACATGTGAAATGTTGCCAAACAGGGAATCTCATTAGAGACTCAGTGCCTGGGATTTTTTTTTTTTTTTTTTTTTGAGGGAGTGTAGGGTGGAGGTCAAACCCAGGACCTCATGCATGGGAAGCATGTGCTCTACTACTGAGCAACACCCAAGCTACCCAGGGCTGTTATTGGAGACTAGTCATGTAGACACCTTCTGCCTGGCCTGAACCAATACTCTGAACTCCAAATAAGAAAGCAGATGTTTGACCTAAACCATTTTGTTTATCCAAGGAGTTTAGGCTCAGTGAGTTTTTCTTATCCATTAATGATGGGAACCTTCCTGAAATCTACATTCCCAACACCAACCACAGCTTTTCCAGGGATAGCAGAGTCAGCCTGTTATGTTTTTTTTTTTTTTTTTTTTTTTTGTGTGTGTGTGTGGTTGTTTTTCTTTTTTTGTTTTGTGGTCCAGGAAAATGAACCAATGGGTGCTCTATCTCTGAGCTACACCCATAACTCTTTTTATTTTTTGAGACAGGAAGTTTCCCAAACTAGCCTTGAATTTGCTATCTTATAGCCTTAGCCTCCCAAGCAGCTGGATTATAGGCGTCTACCACTGTGTTTAGCTTTTTTCTTCTTTTTTGAACATTGCCAAGTATGACCATTTTAACAATATATCTGGGAACCAGGAAAATGACCCCAGGAGTCTTGGTTCAAGTGAATCCTTGTGGGAGGGTGCAAATGTCTGGGCTTGGCACCAGAATCACGAGCCACCACACAGCTTTGTAGGTTCAAACAGCAATTCTTTATTCCTGCTCTCACACCGCCTCCACACAGGTCCAGGGGCAATCGCGTTCTGCCGTCTCCCGCACAATTCACCTACTCCACGAGGCTATCTCCAAATCCCATTTTAATCTCACGAGAACTCAACGGGAACAAGCAGCAGGAACACCCTAATCCCAGCAATAATCTTCAACCTCTAACTTCCCTAAAACCCATTGTCTTAAACTGGCAACGCCTTAAACTCAAGGAGCCGGTTACTTCCTCAAACCTGATCAGCTCTAAACCCGGATCCGCCTTGGTCCTTGAGCAAGGTCACCTTATTAAAGCATGCATGCAATGTCCCATCGAATGTCCTCTAAGCAGCATGGGGTACGCTTGGCAAGGAAATTTCGATGCGTCATTCCTACTTGGTAATGGCCCTCAGCAGGAGGGACCTGGTCTAGAACTCTTTTGGGGAGGACTTGGATGCAAGGAGACATGGTAGTGCTTTTGGTACCTGCTATGATTTTGACAGGTTTAAGTGTCACCCCCTAACTTTCATGTGTTCCCCAGTATAGTGGTGTTGAGATGGTGGAGACTTTGAGATATAGAACTTTAACAGGGGTCCTTGCAGGTGTCAAATGAAATGTGATTAGATCATGGGCACATCCTTGAAATGGATTAATGCAGGTTTTGTGGAACTGGGTTAGTTCCTTCCAGAAGAGGTTATTGTAAAAAATAGTGAGGCTGGCTTCTCCCCAGACTCTTGCTTCCTGTTTCACCATGTGATCTCTTCCACATGCAAGCCGTTGTGTTGCCATCTGATAGGAGGCCCTCACTAGAGCCAATACCACGGTATGCCAATACCATGTTCTTGAACCTCCAGAACTTTGAGCAAAATAAACCCCTTTTCTTTATGAAACATCCAGCCTCAATTTGTTGTTGTTGTTTAGTACTAGGGATTGAACTCGACCAATTAAGCCACATCCCCAGCCCTATTTTGTATTTTATTTGGAAACAGGGTCTCACTGAGTTGCTTAGTGCCTCTCTTTTGCTGAAGCTGGCTTTGAACTTGCGATCCTCCTGTCTCGACCTCCCAAGCTGCTGAGATTACAGGCATGTGCCACAGAGCCTGGTCAGCCTCAAGTATTTTGTTATAGCAAAACAAAATAGATTGAGATAGTCCCTAAGTATTAGTGTCAACTCAGTCTCTATACTAGCAATCCTCAAAGATCTGGATATTCCATTTTCTCTGGTGTATACCATTTATCAAGGCAATAAGGAATGCATCAAGGCACAAGAATTGTTCAAAAGCCCCTCATGGCCATCTTCTGTAGTATGGGATCAATGATAGGTGATGCTATTACAGAATTGGTTTCCGCTGGATGAGAAACAGAACTAACAGAGGTCAGGTGGCACCATACAATTGTCAGGAACCAGGTCTGCAATATCAGAAAGGCAGGCTCTAAGGTGTTTTTATAGAATGTATGGTATTCCTAGACACAAGAAAGATGAGCGGTGGCAAGGGACCATGGCTTACCCTCAACTTACAATGTGGTTACATCCCTGTAAACCCATTGTAAGTTGAAACACACCAAATGCACCTAAAAACGGCACACCCTGGCTTAGCTATACAGTACACTGTGGGGTATCATCTGTTTCCTCCCGTGATCACATGGCTGACTAGGGGCTGTGGTTCACTGCACTGCTGCTGCCCAGCCTCCTGATAGAGGAGCTGTCCTCATAGTGCCAACCCAGGAAAAGATCCAAACTCAAAATTCAAAGTATGGTTTCTACTGAATGTGTATCACTTTGACATCATTATAAAGTTGAAAAATTCTGAGTGGAACCATTGCAAGTCAGGGACTGACTACATAACCATGAGATCAATTAAGAATGGATAAACGAGCTGGGCTTGGTGATGCCCACCTGTAATCCCAGCTACATGGTGGGCTGAGGCAGGAGGACCACAGATTTGAGGGCTGTCTGGGCAACTTAGTAAGACTCCATCACAGGGCTGGGATTGTGACTTAGAGGTAGAGCGCTCCCCTAGCACGGGCAGGACCCGGGTTCCATCCTCAGCACCACATACAAATAAAGGCATTGTGTTCTGCCCTTCTACACCTAAAAAAATAAATGTTTTTTTTTTTTTTTTAAAAAAGACTCCATCTCGAAAAATCCAAGAGACTGGGAATATAACTCTGTAGTAGCACACCTTTGAGCTTAATCCCCAGGAACTTAAAAAATAAATGAAGGGTAAACAGAAACCCAGTTGTTATGGTTTAAATCTGGAATGCCTCCCAAAAGTTCATGTGTTAAAAGAATGGTCCCCAATGCAGCAAGGTTCAGAGGTGGGGCTCTTAGGCAGTGATTGCATCACGAGGGCTCTGACTTCATCAGTGTGTTAATCTGAATGTACCACTGGGAAGGGGGACCTAGCTGGGTGAAGTAGGTCACTAGTAGGGTGTGCAAAGGTTTAGTTTCTCTCTCCCTCCTCTTCATCTTCTCTTTCTTTCCCTCTCTAGGCTCTCTAGACTGCTTTCTTCACCGTGGCCCTTCTGCCATGATGTTTGCCTCACCTCAAGGCCTAATGGAGTGGCCCAACCAGGAACTGAACTTGGAAACTGTGGGACAAAATAAGCATTTCCTCCTTCTTTGTTTATTTATTATAAGTTGTTCTTGTCAGGTGTTTTGGTCACATCGATGAAAAGCTGAGTAATACATGAGTGGAAACTCAGGATCACTAGCCCAGTTTCCAGATGGAATCAGTTCTATGGCAAATACTTCCCCCATTCTGCCTCCGGGGATATACACCTGTTTACACAGGCAACTGTTTCCTTACTGTCCAGTTTTGAGATTTCTTCATGCACTCTGGGTTAAAAGGTCTTTTATCAGATATATGTTTGTTTTGCAAGAATTTTCTCCAAGTCTGTGACTTATCTTTTTGTTCTCTTACCAGCATGATTTGAAGAGCAAAAGTTTAAAACAAATTTTTTAATTTTTTTTGGTACTAGGGATTGAACCCAGGGGTGCTTTATTACCGAGGCACATCTTAGCCCCTTTTATTTTATTTTGAGACTGGGTCTCACTAAGTTGTCCAGGCTGGCCCTTGAACTTGCAATCCTGCCTCAGCCACCCAAGTGGCTAGGATTGTAGGTGTGTGTCACCACACCCAGCAAAAGTTTTAAATTTTGGTGAAGTTCAATTTGCTTTTTTTTTTTTAAATACATTTTATTGACAAATATAGGATAACATTTTTTTAAAGGAAGGAATTTTTTTTAATACCTTTATTCTATTTATTCATTTGTATGTGGTGCTAAGGATCAAACCCAGATCCTCTCATGTGCTAGGCAAGCACTCTACCACTGAGCTATCACCCCAGCCCTCAATTTGCTTTTTTAAAAATACAGATCATTGCTGTCCTGTCTAAGAAACCTTTTCTAACCCAGGAAGAGTTTCTTCTGTGTTTATTTTCTAGAAGTTTGATAGTTTTAGCTTTTATATTTAGGTCTTTGGTTCATTTGGAAGTAACTTTTGCAAATGAGAGAATTGTGGATTTCAGGTTGTTTGTTGTGTAGGAATGTCCAGTTGTCCCAGCAGCACTTGTCGAAAAGGCTATCTATTCTCAACTACAGTGTGTCTGCTTGGTCAAAAAGTAATTATCCAGGGCTGGGTTTGTGGCTCAGTGATACTTGCCTTGCATGTGTGAGGCACTGGGTTCAATCCTCAGCACCACATAAAAAATAAACAAACAAAATAAAGTCATTGTGTTCATCCACAACTAAAAAATATTGTTTTTAAAAAAGTAATTATCCAGGGGCTAGGGATATAGCTTAATTGTTAGAGTACTTGCCTCGCATGCACAAGGTCCTGGGTTCAATCCCCAGCACCATTAAAAAAAAAAAGTAATTATTCAGCTTGGTGCAGTGGTGTCATATGCCTACAATCCAAGCAGTTCGGGAGGCTAAGGCAGGTGGATCACAAGTTCAAGGCCAGCCTCTGCAACTTTGTGAGATCCTGCCTCAAAATAAACAAATAAAAAGGGCTGGGGATGTTGCTCAGTGGTGAAGCACCCTTGGTTTCAATCCCCAGTACCAAATAAATAAATAAATATATATCCAGGGCTGGGGTGTGCCTCAGTGCTAGAGTGCTTACATGAGTAAGGCTACGGGTTTGATCCCCAGCACCACACACACAAAAATTAACTGATTAGGATTCATATATGCATGGGCTTATTTCCAGACTCCCTTTGCTGTTCTACTGCCCTGTCTCACTTCATGATATGTTTTGATTACTGGTATGTCTTGTACTAGGTGTTGCTGCACCAAGGGGGCTTCATATACTGCTATTAATGCCTCTGTGCTAGGTGTGCATCAAGGAGCCTGGTTTGCAGAAGAAGAACCTAAAGAGGGGGAGAGAGGAGGAAAAGAAGGCAGGTGAGGAGGAGGAGGACCATAGGTGGTTCAACTCATTCACGGAGCCCAAGTGCCAGGCATCTCCTAAATTCTAAAAGAGCACAATGCTGAGAATCACAGACACAGCTCTGACTCTCACAAAGCTGCCAGACGAGTAAAAGTCACTTGGCCCTGGGTTCCAGTTCCTGTCACCTCAGATGCTGCTTTTGCCGAGCAGAGTCCCCAGAGTGCACCCTTAACACAATAACCTCAGCTCAGCTGCCTTGTTAGAGTTGTCTCCAAATTTCCTCTATATCAGACAAAATTCTGGATGTGTTTGAGCTCTCCTGGGATATCCTCTGTCTCACTTGACTTCCAGATGCACTCTTCTGTTTAGAAGCTCCACCCAAAAGACCAGGGAGGCAGGTAGGAGCTTTCTGTGCATCCCTTTAGGAGGTAACAGTAACTATGAGGAAAGCTCCATTTGTAAAAGTTCAGGAGGAGACAATGGCTTCCCTCGGAAGCTTTGCGTTGCTGTGACCAAAATACCCAACTAGAACAACTTAGAGGAGGAAAAGTTTAGTTGGAGCTCACAGTTTTAGAGGTCTCAGTCCACAGAAGGCTGACTCCTTTGCCTTGGGCCTGAAGGGAGGCAGCGAATCACCGCCCAAGGATGGGCAGGGGAAAGCTGCTCAGGACATGGCCAGGTCAGGAAGCAGAGAGAGGGGTTGAGGGAGAGGCCACAGGGAAAATGCACTCTTCCAGGGCACACCCCTGGTGACTTACCTCCTCCAGTACATCCCAACAGCCTACAGTCCTCCTAGTCAGTTCATTCAAACTAGGATGGACTGATTAGGTCACGGCTCTCACAACTCAGCCATTTCACTTCTGAATATTCCTGCATGAATACAGGAGATTTTGGGGGGCAGCTCATATTGAAACCATAACAGTTACCTTTCAGTTCTCACCTGTTGGATTTAGGAGCTGTGACTGATCCCTACCTAGAACCGTGATATCATCCCAGGCTGAAAAATGATGGGGTTTTGTTTTTCATGTGCCAGTCACCTTTTGTCAGGTGTCAGTTCTGAGGTATGAACGTGTTCAGGAAAGACGAACTTCCTCATGGAGGGCAGCTGAGCCAAGGAGGCCGTGGCCAGGAGTTCAGTGTGCCCCCCACACTGGGCCCCTTCAGTGGTACTTGCTTTATTACTCACTTTTGAGTCCCTTATTTTAAAAAAAAGGCAATAGCTGAAAAGCCTGTCAACTGCCAGGCCACATTCACTCCTGGAAACACAATACAAGCTGCTTTTCTTCCCCTTGGTGTGCTTGGTGCAGTGCTGGTAGTAACCTCTTTGAAACACTCCAACAACGCCTTTAGGAGTAAAATCCTATATCAGACTTTATGTTGGTGGTTTTCTAGTTGGACATCTATGAGTTCTTTCTACATCACTGGCATAATTGGAGCCATTTTGGGGTCCTGGAGTCCACTCTCAAATGATAGTTTTTAAATTCATATATATATATATATACATAAAATATATATTAATTTAATATATAAAATATATATTAGATTCATATATATAAAATATACATATTTCATCTAAAAAGAAAAAATTTCCCCTCATCAATTATTTACTCTGATCTATAGTTAGGATTTTTTTTGGCAGTACTGGGGATTGAACCCAGTGCCCTGTGCATGCCAGGCAAACACTCTACTGGCTGAGCTATATCCCCAGCCCTGATATACAGTTAGTACAAGAAAAGTGTGATAAATGCTTATTTCTCTCCCTTTATTTGTCCATTTTAAAAAAATATTTTCAATTTTTAATGGATCTTTTATTTTATTTTATTTGTTTGTTTGTTTATTTATTTATTTATTTATTTATATGTTGAGGATTGAACTCAGGGCCTCACACATGCCAGGCAAGCACTCTACCACTGAGCCACATCCCCAGCCCTATTTGTCCATTTTTGGAAGAATGAGTCCTTTAGCAACTTTCAAAGGTGGTCAGTTAGGTTTTTAAGTATCATTACAAATTCATGAATGTTTACATTTATATATTTGAGATGTCTCAATAAATCACAATCATAATTTTTTTTTTATCCCCAGCCCTATATTGTATTTTATTTAGAGACAGGGTCTCACTGAGTTGCTTAGCACCTCACCATTGCTAAGGCTGGCTTTGAACTGGTGATCCTCATGCCTCAGCCTCCTGAGCTGCTGGGATTACAGGAGTGTGCCACTGCTGAGGCCACAATCATCATTCTTTATCAAAGCACAAATTGTCCCTTCTATTCTGTGCTTTTAAAATCAACATTGAAGTTACAGGTTTTAAGCCCAGAGCAAGTAAGAATATCTAGCCAGAATTTAATTGTGCTGCTTTATATTTGTAACAAATAACATTGATTTTATTTTAATGATGGTGACAAAGTTTCTTTTTTTTTTTTTTTCTTTAGGTACTGGGGATTGAACTGAATGTTTTACCACTGAGAGCTATATCTCCATTTTTTTTTTTTGAGACAGTGTATTGCTAAATTGTTGAGGCTGACCTCAAAATTGCCACCCTACTACCTCAGCCTTCAGAGTTGCCGGGATTACAGGTTGAGACAAAGTTTAAAATATTTTTTTTTAAAATATTTTAAGATAGCAGAAAAAAAAAAGATAGCAGAAAGGTCAGTAGAGCAGAGAAGTGAACAGGTAGATGGAAGAAAGGAGGGGAAAGGGGATTCTTGGGGACTGAATTAGAACAAATCTATTTCATGCTTTTATAATTATGTCAAAATGAATCCTATTGTTATGTATAACTAAAAAGAACTAATAAAAAAATAAATTAAGCTCTGCATTGTGGCCCATGCCTGTAATTCCAGCCACTTGGGAAGCTGAGACAGGAGGATTCTGAGTCCAGCCTCAGCAATTTAGTGAGGCCTTGAGCAACTTAGGGAGACCCTGTCTCAAAAAAAAAAAAAAAATTAAAAAGGGTTGGGAATGTGATTCAGTGGTTGAATGCCCCTGGGTTCAATCCCTAGTATCTAAAAAAAAAAAAAGATTTTAAGAAAAAAACTTCAATAAAGGCTAACTGCCACAACTCAAGACTAAATTAGTCAGGGTCACTCCAGATGAATTGGGCTGGTGCTGAACAATCACACAGATGCTACAGAAAGTAATTTTTTCTTGGGGTTCAGTGATGGCTCCTCAGCCCCAGCTCCTACAAGGGAACCAACAGAAGCAGACAAAGAAAGAGCACGCCTGAAACCATCCTATTTATTGAGGGGAGCTGTTGGATAGAACATTCCATCCAAAAAAGGTCAGGGGTAGTATTACAAAGAAACAAGAAAGCAGCCCACACCCATTGGGTAACGCCCACTCTCATTGGGTAACACCCACTCCCATTGCTTAACTCCACTGCAGAGATGAGGATCCACCTGTCTCTGCGAAGTGAAGCTAGTCTCCACATTTCCATTGCTCAAAGCTAGGGGGCGCTCAGCTCCTTTGTGCTAGCTCCCAACAACTAACAAACAGAATCTGGCAACATCTAAAAAGGATATACACCACGACCAAGTGGTAATTATACCAAGAATGGAAGTTGGGTTAACCTTTAAAAACAAAAAAACAAACAAACAAACAAAAAAACACAGCTGAATATGGTGTTGCACCTGTAATCCCAGCAACTCAGAAGGCTGAGGCAGGAGAATCAAAGTTCAAAGCTAGCCTCAGCAATTTAGTGAGGGCCTAAGCAACTCAGTGAGGCACAAAAAAAGGGGTGGAGATGTGACTCAGTGTTTTAGCACCCCTGAGTTCAATCCCCTGTGCCTATACACACACACATATCTATATCTATATATCAATGAATGAATACATAATCTTAATAGATTAAAGACAGTATCAAAATCACAAAAGATAAAGAGAATGAGAAGCTGGGTAATGGTCCCAATTGGAGTAAATTAAGGACACAAGAGAGTTAAATGCAAAGGAGAATGCTGGACCAGAGAGGAACATTATGGAACAACTGTTGAAATTTGAATAAGGTCTATGCTATGTTTTTTTTTAATTGATTTTATTTTTTTAAAAAATACAACAGTGGAATGCATTACAATTCTTATTACACATATAGAGCACAATTTTTCATATCTGTATATAAAGTATGTTCACGCCAATTTATGCCTTTATACATGTACTTTTTTTGCATTATAATTCTTTTTTAAATTTTTTTTTAAATTTTTTTTCTTTAGTTGTCAATGGACCTTTATTTTTTTATTTATAGTGCTGAGAATTGAACCTAGTGCCTCACACATGCCAGGCAAGCACTCTACCACTGAGCTACAGCCCCAGCCCCTGCATTACAATTCTTAATACACATATATACCACAATTTTTCATATCTCTGTTTGTATATAAGGTATGTTGACACCCAATTCAAGTCTTCATACATGTACTTTGTATAATGATGTCCTTCACATTCCACCATCCTTGCTAATCCCCTGCCCCTTCCTTTTGCCTCCCACCCCACTTCCCTATCTAGAATCAATCTAATCCTCCCATGCTCTCCCTCCCTACTCCACTATGAGTCACCCTCCTTATGTTATGGTTGAATGATGTTTGTGCTCCCTACCCAACTCTTGCAGGAGCTGAATTTCCCAAATCTCATGTTAATGGTATTAAGAGGGTAGAAATTAATTGGATTATAGTGTGTAGAGGTGAGGCACTGGGGGAGTGAATATGTTAGATTAGTTCATTAGAGTGAAGTCCTCATGATTTAATCCGGGCTAATTTAATAAGGAAAGAAAGTGAGACCAGACACACACAGAGACATACCATACTCATGCTGTGATGTTATACAGCCAAGAAGGACCCTCAGCAAAACCTGCATCATGCCATTTGATTGTCTAGCCTCCAAAACTGTGAGCTAAATAAACTTCGTTTATCTACAAAATGTCCTGCCTCAGGTATTTTGTTATAGTAATGAAGTTAATAGTCTGTAGATTAGTTAATAGACTTATATCAATGTTAATTTGCGGGCTTTGATAATTTTATTGTTGCTATAAAACGGTGGAGGGCTTAGGGTATAGTTCAGTGGTAGAAAACTTTTCTAGCATGAAAGAGGCCCTGGGTTCAATCCCCGAGCACTGTAAGAAAAAAAAAATGTCAACATTTGAAGAAAATAGGTAAAAGGTACACAAATATCATTTGTAATTTTTTTTTAATTGGTGGAGCTGGGGATTGAACCCAGGGCTTTGTGCATGCTAGGCAAGCATTCTACCAACTAAGCCATATACCAGCCCTGATTTACAAACATTTAAACACATCTTTATTGAGGTATCATTTATATACCACAAAATTCATCTATTTTAAGCATACAACTCAATCATTTTTATTAAATTTACCAACTTGTTCAAACACTACCACAAGCTGGTTTTAGAACATTTCCATCATTCCGATAAGGTCCCTCATGCTCTCAGCTGTAGGCAACCACTGGCCTGTTTTATGACTTTACGGAGTTGCCTTTTCTGGACATTTCATGTAAATAGAATCTGTGGTCTTTTGTGTTTCTCAAAGTCTCTGTACTCTTTCAATGGGACAGTTACTGAAATTTAAATAAAATCTGTAAAATGGCTTGAAGATATCAATGTGAAATCTTTTGGTTTACATAATTATATGATGCTTATACTATATATATATCTTTTTTAAATGTTTTTTTAGTTGTAGATGGACTTAATAACTTTATTTATTTATTTATTTTCATGTGGTGCTGAGGATCAAACCCAGTGCCTCACACGTTCGAGGCAAGTGCTCAACCACTGAGCCCCAGCCCCAGCCCCTACACTTACTACTAGAGGAGGCTGAGCGAAGAGTGTATTATTTTTGCAACTTTTTGTAAGGATAACATGGTTTCTGTATTTACATATCTATTTATTTGTACTTTACAGCTGAGGGTCTATTGTATTTGCATTCTGATTCCTTTTCAACTTCATAGTTGAAAACCAGCAGGGCCTTTCTATGTCCCAGAGGCCCTTCAAGAGCTCAACATCCAGAAGATTCTTCCTGGCCATGTGGGGGCTGAGGTCACACAGGGCAGCTTCTGCCGAAGCTCAGGGAGGAGCTTTCCCTTCCTGTTCATAGCCCCGGTGTCTCCAGGGCTTGACAGGAGGGCGGAGGGTGGGTGGCCAGTGCCTGGTGGACCTTGGGCTGGCTCTTCCTGTCAGTCTGAGCATGGCCAACCCTAGACAGGGTCCTGAGAGTCTGGGCAAACTCAATGAAGGAGGTGAGCACAAACAGACTGAGACCCTGGGCCCTGCCTGGACATCTGTCCAGGGACTTCCTCAGAATCTGCTGATGTCAGGCAATAGTTTCCTGTTATGAGAGCAGAGGGGATGTTCCTGGATGGGAGGACATCCAGGCCTCAGAGGAAATGAGAGCCTGGTGGAGAGAGGGTCTGAACTAAAGACCCAGACATGCCGACAGGCCCATGGGTAAGCTCTGATACAATGCACTGAGAGACTCCAGAGGCGAGTGGGCAACCACACAGTTCACAGAGGCACATGGGGACACAGCTGCCAGATCCTATGCCGGTGCCTGCCTAGCAACACGTGCCCTGCCCTCCCTAATACAGGCCTTGGTAGTCTAGAGGGGAGGCCAGAGCCATAGGGGCTGCAGTCAGGGAAGGTTTGTTGTGGTGTGAACTGATAAATACAATCAGTAAGAGTGTAAGCTGTAGGTTATAGATTAGTAAAAAATTTAGATTATAGATATATAAGATTTTGATAAGTGAGATAAGACAATTATAAAGCAAGAACTGTCATAGGCAGGCCTAAGGCTCCATTTTGCTGCCTTCTGTAAAAAAACAAAACAAACAAACAAAAAAAACTGTTACAAGAGCTGTTTCTGAGAAACTGAAATGAAAGCTGTTTTCTTATAATATATGGTATTCTGTACTTTGTACCCTACAAAATGTACTCAACCCAGGATATGGTGGTCTTGGTGATCCAAGACTTTGAAGTAGATTCTGGCTCCCACTAATCACCTACTTGAACTCACAATAAGGTTGTCTGACACCTGCTCAAACCCAAGATGCGATTGAGTTGCTGTGCTAACTGCTGCTTTAGCTTCTATGATTGACTTGCTTGCATGACGCTAAGGAAAGCCCCTGAGCTGTGGTTTTCGTCCTTAAATTCCCAAGACACAGGCCAGGAAATGGCTGTTCTCCTACAGAGCGTCAGCCTCTACAGGTGGGTGACAGTTCCTGGCCAGGTAAATAAAGTTCTCTTTGATTTGAATTTGGACTTAGAGTGTTTTCTGAAGTGGCTCCTTATAACAGGTTCAGGGAGGAAGTGGGCTGAGTGGCAGAGAAGGCCCAAAGATGTGGCTGGCATTGCTCTCTGGCACTCAGTCTCCTGGCTTCTATCAATCACCTTCCAGCACTTGGCATAATTGCTCCTGTCAAACCTTGGCCTAAGTCAGGGGACAAGCATGAGGACCCACCCCTGACCTTGAAGAACTTGCAGGGCCCCCAATTGGGGATCATCTGTTGTCTTGGGGATGATGATGAGCAAACGGCAGTGGCTATTGGCCAGGTGAGGAGATGGAGAAAGGGGTTCTGGGAGAGCCCAGCAGGCACAAAGTCCCCAGGCTGGAACCAGGGCTTGGGGACAACAAGAAAGGAGGCTAGGTGAATGTTAAGCGTGGAGCTTCCAAGGTCAATGACCCAGACATATTGAGACTCTCCTGGTGTGACCAGCCAGTGTGTGCATGTGGGACCGCATCCTGGTGGCTCAAGACCTGGTGAAGTAGCAGTTACGCTGTCCCCTCCTTTTCCTCAGCAAAGCCATGATTGCTTGTGGCCTTCAATGACCCCTACCTTTGTACCCTCAACTCCCAGTCTCTGGCATTACCAGCACGTCACCGAGCTGGCATGCCTTTGCATCTTCTGTATCAATCTTGAATCTGTTATCACTGACCAAGCCCACCTCAAAACAGCTTTAGTCAAAAAGAGAAGTGACATTTCACAAAACTGAAAAGACTGGCTGGGTATAGGGGAACACGCCTGTGATCCCAGCTACTCTATTCTGTGGTTGAGGCAGTAGGATCGCAAGTTCAAGGGCAGCCTCGGCAATTTAGCAAGACCCTGTATCAAAATAAAAAATCAAAAGTGCTGGAGATGTAGCTCAGTGGCAGAGAAAGCACCTCAAGGTTCAGTCCCAAGTATCACAAAACAACAACAACACAACCCTGAAAAGGCTGAAGGGCCATCTGGGACCAGCTAAGGGTGCAGAGCAAGGGAAAAACTGTGGGGGAACAAAACAACTGGACATAACCCAGCGCTGAAGCAGGCCTGAGTGGACAGCCTGGGCTCTGTCAACACAGAACCAGTCATGGAAGGGGCAAGAAGAACTAGGGTAGTGGCCAGACTGTCCCCAGTTCTGGCTTCCGCCCTTCCAGCTAGCCTAGGCTCCCTGCCTTTGTGGTTACTCCCCCGCTATGCACCCCCCTCCACTGAGAAGGGGTGGAGTGGGTGCTGAGCTGCTCTTCCTCTCTGGGGCCGCCTCTGAGCAGCAGATGGGCTGATAAGAACTCTGCAGCTAGCCCTTCCACTACTGGCACCATGAAAGACGAGGTGGCTCTTCTGGCCAGTGTTACCCTCTTGGGAGTCCTGCTGCAAGGTAGGATGGCTCCTATCTGGAAGTGGGTAGGCATCAGACTCATGCAATCTGTCTTCTATCTTCCAGACCCTGGGAAAGGGATGGGGGTCCCAGACCTGGGTGAAGGGCAGAGGGTTACCTCCAGCCTAGGCTCCTATTGCCAAGGCCCACACTTTTCCAGAGTCACTGGAGACTTACATGCCCTAGGGCCTGAGTTCTGGTTGAGAGGCTCACTTGGATTTTCGTAAGGTAGGGAAGGGAAAGCTGTGGGGGTGTCTGCAGGACAAGCTGTGAAACTCTGGGCAGTTACTAACACTGAGAGGCTTGGATGAATAAGGGGGACAAGCAGCAAGAAGGAAAAATACTGCTGAGGGACAACTGAAGTAGGCATGCTAGGTGCTGGCTTGGGGATGGGGGTTGGTGGCCTCTTAGCCAGCATAAGAAGCCTGGAGGACGGCAGGACTCCCAAAGGATTCTAGTGTGGTATCCAACTGTGTGGAGCTGTAGGACTTGGGGGTGGGAGACCACCTAAATGAATGGTGGGACCATTCATGACTGCACCCTTCATTCTTGGGAGAAGAATTCCCTCCATGGTCCAAGGTAGGATGGCCCTTGTGTATAGAGACTACCAGGAGGGCATGTCATGGGCTTAGAGCAACTGATCTCTGTCCTTTCCAGTGTCCCTCTCTGGGAATCCCAAGGAGTGCCCATTCCCTTGCCCTTCCTTCAAAGGCACCTTCCACACTGGGACCATGCAGACCTGGACAGGATTGAAACCTGCTTCCTAGTCCCCCGAAAGGTGCCTGACTTTGATGCTTTTCTCAGACTGGCCCTAGACACATTCCTGGGCCAGATATCTCTGCTATTTGAGGACACCATTGACCCAGCAATATGAGGGCTAAGATATGGCACAGTCTGTGCTGAGGTTCTGAAAGGATTAAACAGGCAGGTCAACATGACCTCTAGCATCACAAACAAGATGGGTCCCCAATTTCTTCTCATGTAGCCACAGGTTTAGCTCCATAATCTACATCGTGCTGGCATGGTCACCCCTTAGCACCCACAGTACACTTGGAATGGGATATGTCTACAAAGGGCCTGGCACCAAAGGCACTAGGGCCATGGAACTCACTGGGAGACAGGCTTGTGTGTGAGGTCAGGACCTGGCCTAGACCTCTGCGCACTGCAAAAGAAGGGCCCCTTATGGCCAGCCCACCTTCTGCACCTTTCCTGGGCATCCTGGAGTTAGGCTGGGAAAGTCCCGGCTGCAATTACTTGGGAGCAGGAAAGAAGGCATCTGTAAGATTTAGGGTTGAGTCTATAATGTTTGAACAGAAAAATAGACTGGAGCCTATGCTACAGTTTGGAGGCCTTAGGACACAGGCTTGAGTGACCTAAGCTTTAAGCAGCATCAGGGAGCCCTTTCTGGGTGATTTGAGTGAACAGGGTCTCTTAGCCACTAGGGTGTGCTTCCTTGGATTTGGAGGAATAGAGTTTAATTCTACCTCAGCCTCCTCCCCCACATCTCATCACTCCCATCCCCTACGCCCCCGCCCACCGGTGGCACTTCCTGTCGAGAGACTAGAAAGCTGAAGTCCATGCTTAGAGAGTAGAAGTTGGGCATTTGCCTAAGTTTTGCAAGTCAAATTGTTCAGGAGCAAAGTCTCATGTGGCCTCTCCCACCAACAGACTGCACCACTCACGAGGCAGAAAGGACAGGGCCTTTCCCTGCCCACAGCTTCAGCCCTGCCCTCCCCATTAAGCATCCTTGATACAGCTGGCAGACGGCGGGTCTGATAGGAGATTCTCGAGGAATGGAGTTAGAGGGGAATCGTTCTGCGTGAAGAAGGGAAAGTGCAGGGTGAGACAAGAGAAGGCTTCCTCACAAGTCTGCGGGGCGTCCAGACCTGACTCTGGCCTCCCCTCTGCTCCCAGCCTACTTCTCTCTGCAGGTGATCTGGGCGCGCAGGGCTTTCCGCGTGTCCCCGCCGCTTACCACCGGTCCGCCTGAGTTCGAGCGCGTCTACCGAGCCCAGTGAGGAGCGGCGGGAGGGCGCGGAGAGAGTAGCGAGAATGAGGCGGATTAGGGTCAGAGGACCAACCAGACCGGCGGTCTCATCTACCCCGCCTCCTCCACAGGGTTAACTGCAGCGAGTACTTCCCGCTGTTCCTCGCAATGCTCTGGGTCGCTGGCATCTTTTTCCACGAAGGTCTGGGGGAAGGAGATGGGTGTTGCAGTGGGTCCCCTGGGGTCTCCCAGAGCTCACCTGTCACTCTCGCAGGCGCGGCAGCTCTGTGTGGTTTGGTCTACCTGTTCGCGCGCCTCCGCTACTTCCAGGGCTACGCGCGCTCGGCGCAACTAAGGTGAGAACCCGGGCGGGACTCCCAGTAAAGCCGTTCTGGGGAAAGATCGCTCATGGGCAGGGTTCTGAAGGCCCCGGCCCTTGGCAGATAGCTGGCCATCGGCTTGCCAGGCGGTGCCTTAACCCTGAGCGGAGAGGGTGGACAGGTCTGGTGCGTGAGCTGGAGAGAGGCGGAGCCTCCTCCTGCCTCCGCCTGCACCCGCTGGGCTTGGCCCGCAGGTTGGCCCCCCTGTACGCGAGCGCGCACGCGCTCTGGCTGCTTGTGGCGCTGGCTGCCCTCGGACTACTCTTCCACTTCCTCCCGGCCACCCTGCAAGCTGCGGTTTTCAGACGGTTCCAGAAGCTGCTGCCTATGATGACTTGAGAGGAAGGACAGCGGGTTGGCAAAGTTGAGAAGAGCCAGAGAGTCCAGGAGCAAAGGATGGTTGCCCACCCCTGCATCCCCGTGTCTAATTAAAGATTCCGTGACTGGACCCCCCAACTGCATTTTCTGGGTGTGTGTGTGTGTGTGTGTGTGTGTGTGCGCGCGCGCTCGCGAGGCTGTAAAGCTTGCAGGGATTCAGCCGTTGGCCGTGGAAGTAGTGTTGGGGCTCGGAGGTATGGATGGGGCCACAGAGGAAAGGGCTTCCCCTTCCCTCTAAGTCCTTACCCCCCCTCCGCCCCCGCCCCATTTAGTGTTCTTTTCCCCCTTGATCCTCAAGCCTTCTTTCCCTTCCACTGACCTTGGCTACCTAATTCCTCATCTTCCCCCACACTGCCTTCACAACCAGAACTGGTCATTCTCTCCCTTTTTTGATCAGTACTGTGTCCCCCATGTCAAGAGCAGTAGAGTAGTGGGCATGAACCGAAGTGTAGTCAAGAATAGGTTTTCTCAAGAAAGCATCAGTGTGCCTTGGGGGACCAGACTCCAGGAAGGCCTATGGGAAAATCATTTCTAAAAGTGACTTTTAGCCTAGATAGCAGAGCACAAAGGTCAAAAACCTGTGCCCTGAGGTTGGCTGAGGTGGCTCATTTGTTTTAGGGAAGAAGACCCTAGTCTGAGACTAGGGAAGCCAGATAAGCAGGAGACAAGGACAAGGACAGAGAACCATGAAGGAGATGGAATAAAGAGGATGGAGAATACCTTAACTAGAGGCACCAAGGAAAGGCTGGCAGCACAGGCAGCAGGGGCAGGGGGATGCCAGCCTACAGTGATATTTGAGGAAGGGATTACTCCTAGGATGGGGGCAGCTTTGGGTGCTTGGACCTGAACTCCGAGTTAATGATCCCTGAGTTACTGACTAGACTGCCAGGACCCTACCTGGAATTGAGCAAGGTCCTATTGAGCAGTGGCTGCAGAAGCTCTGGACATGTATCAGCAGAAGGCTGGGCCCTTGGCCTAGCCCAGAGAGATCAAGTCCATCACTGCAGCTCATACAGGGTGGGGTCTCTGAGTACCAGGGCTTCCTTTGACCACCAGCAAATGGGGTCCTTGGAGGTTGGGCAAGTGTAGAGGCACACCAGGAGTTGCCTGGCCAGAACTCAGAGCATTCACATTTGAGGCACACACTTCATTAATCCTTTATTACAAGTCACGCTCTTATAGAAGTATATGTGGACTTACGTGAAAAAATCAAATGTATCCAAGAATAAAAAACACAGCACATAAAGTAGTATATGCATTCCAGTGTTCGCGCCAGAGACAGTGGGCGCCCAAGAAAAAGCTCTTCTAAAACGGCCTGGCCCAAGCCAGCTGGCCGGGTGTGAACAGTTCGGGCGGGCAGCCAGTGGGCCAGCCCTCAGGCACAGTGTGGGGGCCGCCTGCCTCTTCCCGCGGCTGGCGGGCAGGGGCAGCACCAGCTCCTGGGGCCTCCGGGCCAGCGGTGGACCCCAGGCCTTGCACAGAACCCTCTGGACAGGATGGATGCGCCTGGCCCTCCGGGGGCAGCAACGACAACATCCTTGGACACATGGGCTTCAGGGCTGGCCACAGAGCACCCTCAGAAGCCCTCGCTCAGTCGGCTTTTTTCAGGAAGATCTGGAGGAGTTGGGCACAGGGTCAGTGCAGCTTAGGGCTCAGGGCTCTGTCATGGTTTCCCTGATGTTCCCTGCACCTTGCCCTGGCTTACCTCACTCAGAATGACCCACACTGGGGAATCAGTCTGAATGGACAGACGCAGTGCTTCCAGGGGTCCAAAGGCAGGGTCTACCTCACCTTCTGCCACACCCTTGTAGAAGGAACCTAGGGGAAGGCAGTGCTGAGAAGTAAACATGCCAAAACCTAACACTCAGCCTAAACAGGGCCTGCATGTTCAGCCCAGCCAGATGGCCCCCCAGCCCCCACTGTCCTTTACTCACCTATCTGAAGGTAGCCATCAGGGCTCCGAGGATAACGAAGAGTGGCTGAGCGGCCCTCCTGCAGGGCCTCCTTCTCTGACTGGGGATTCTGGGGGCAAATCAAGGGGCTGGAGTGGTTGCCATGAGAGGGTCAAGCCTCAGTGTCCACCCACATCCTGGAACACTCACATCAAAGGGCAGCACCTCCACAGAAGTATTGAAGAGCTTGTCTTCTGGGTGCTCAATGTTCCCGCTGCGGAAGAAGAACCTGCACATGGCCAGACAAATGGGTGAGCTGCTGCAAAGGGTGACACATTGCCCAGGATTCAGCATAAAAAGGTCAGGTGGGCCCCAGAGCTGGGGGGGGGGAGGTAGATACCATCACAGGCGATCTATGGGCCATGAAAGGCAGCCAGGGCCTTACTTGGGACAATGATCATTGACAATGATCTAGTGACAACCATCACCTAGAGGCACTGATTAAACTAGTCCTCACAAGATAGTAAGGTACGGTTATGAGCCGCACTTTGCAGATAAAAAAAAAAAAAAAAAAAACTGAGGCATGGTGAGGTTAGATAACAGTGAGGTCAATTTTCTGGGGGTCATATGCAGGCATAGGAACTTGTGCTGAGGTCAGCACCCTGCCCCCTCCCCCAATGTGGCCCTGTGGCTGTTGACACTGACCGCTCAAGGCGTAATGGTTGGAAGAAGCGGAAGCGAATGAAGTCCCCTGCAGCAGGTGTGAATGCCCAGAAGAAATCCTCACGTAGGTAGGCCTTCTCCAGGGTGAAATGCTGGTATGTCTTCAGGCTTGTGCTCACCTCAGCGGGTGGGTTCACATGCTCCTTCCTCAGGGCCTGCTTTCCAAAATCCTTGTCCTGTGGCACAGAGGAACAGTGAGTTGAGCATGAGTGAGCTTCACCCTGAACCCCATCCCTGCTTCAGGAGCATGTGGTATACCTCACCTTCAGTTTCTGGATTTTGCCAGCCAGTGATGAGTGAGTGCCCACATGCTGGAAGAGGGACGGCTTAAAGCGGATCCGAAGGTTGGCCTTCTGCCGGTCACAATGCTTCTGTGAAGGGAGAGTGACACCCTAGGGTTCAGCTGAGCCCCAACTCCAAGGGCAGGCCTGGCCAGCAGGGCTATCTCCTCATGATCAGACATGTGGAGGAGAACATAGTCAAATGCGATTGGCTGAATGCCCAGCTTCTCCTGTTCCTCACTCTGTGCACCCCCTACTTACCGCATCCTTTTCAGGGTTGCAGACCTTCACCCAGAGAATATGGTCCAGAAGCCAGTCAATGGGCTTGTCCCGGTAGAACATGAGGATGAACTCCACAATCAGGCTCAGGTCCAACGACTTGAACATCTTTCCTGGAGGTGGGGTTGGGGTGGGGAATAATGGGTACAGAATGGATAGCATTGCTTGACCCTCTTTAATTCCTATGAGAGCCACTGGAAGAGTTCCACTACAAATCTGTGAAACAGCTTTTGGCAGGTGGGGGCATAAGGGGATAGACAGGATGGTGAACCCAGACATCCCCACACAGAGGGCAGATGGGGCTATAGCAGGCACTCTAGGACACCTCAATCTGGACAAAGGCTCATAAGCATGACAGCATGTACTGGAGCTAAGAGCTAATAGCAGAGGGGTGGGCAGGATTGAAGGGCTGTGGACAGGCCAGTGGGACTGGGTAAGGGTTGGCATACCAATGAAGCCCAGCTGGGAGAACTCCAGGATCATCCAGTCCTCTGAGGGTTGCTGCAGTGCGAAGTTCTTCATGGTGCTCAGGTAGTTGGGCTTGGCTACGATGTCATCCTCCAGCTGCATGAAAGTTTGGGACTCAGGATGGACACAGGCAGGGCAGGGTCCTTCATCCAAGTTTAACCAAAGCCAGAGCAGGAAGGGATATGAGGCAGATCAGGGCTAAGCATCCAGGCCCAACCAAGGTCCGGGATAGAGCAGGGGCATACAGGATCTCAAGGCTGACCTGCACATAGTAGATGCCTTTGGACTGCGCATACATCATGAGGAAACAATAATCGAGGTTCTGTTTGGTCCTCCACCTGTGGGTTGGAGGGCAGGGCTCTCAGCTCCTGAGACTCCTTCACTTCCAGTGTGACTACCAGAGAAGCCTCTGAGTAGGAGGGACCCATCCCCCATCCCCCATCCCCCTGCAGCAGTCCTCCAAGGACAGACACATGGTGGTGACAAGTGCTCTGGACTCAGATACCAACAGGCTGGATTCTCAGCAGGTGGGAATATTATAGACTGTTGGGGCCACCAAGGTGTTGGGGGGAAGTGGGCAAGTACCTGACTCTCTCCTTGGGGTCCCCAAAGGACTCTCGGAGGCGGGAGAAGTCAGGGTAGAAGTGAGGGGAAGGGGAAATGACCTCCAGGAGCCCGGAATGGATCTCCGTGGGGAACCTGGAGAGAGGGGCAGGAAGGCCCAGTGGGTGTGCAGCCTCCAGGGCTACGGGGGCCTCTGAGCCAACCCTTTGTTAGGGCTCACCAGGCAGACATCCCCTCTCCTTCCCACACCACCACAACCAGTGTACTGAGGCACTAAGGCTCCAGAGGGGCTTGGACACCCCTACACACTCACCCTCTCTCAGCCAACAGGGGAAGCATCTTCCCCCACAGACGGAAGGCACCATCTTGTGGGGGAGGCAGGCTTCTGTCTGCCCAGCACCCCAAGGGCCTTCCCTTCACCAGCTTTCTCGGGTTTCCAGTACTCACAAGGCCTTGATGTTCTCTGTCACTGCCGATGTATACTGAGAGTCAGTCTGTGGGAAAACCAAGCACCCTCTTAGCCTGGTTACCACCCCTAATAGCCTGGAAGAAGGAAGGAGGGACAGGGGTGCAGACTTCAGATGTCCCCACGTGTGGATGGAATGAGCCTCTTGTCCAGAAGGCCAAGTAAGGCCAGGGCTGGGAGTCGCAGTTACCTCAGGCAAAGCCCTTTGGGATACATAGGGGGCTGACATAGAGTGGGGTGAATGGAACCAGATAACAGGCCATGTCCACGAGGGGGCGCTAAAATGCTTCTTTTGTCTTAACTTTGTTTTGATAAATTTGTGAATGAAACTTCTGGTAGTTTTTTCCTCCAGGATGTTGTTCTGCTTTTATTTATTACTTCTTTTCTGGTTATTTTGAATCTTGGGTCTTCCTTCTATACCTTCCTCACCCCCACGCCCTAGACCACTCGCCTCGGCGATCAGCACCACGATGACAGAGTCTTCCTTCTCCTGCGGACTCAGCTCAGAAATGAGAGAGTGTAGCGTGTCTGTCAGGTACGAGTGCACCTCGCGCCGCACGCTCGGGATACCCATCACCACCGACACTGTAGGGGCGCACAGGGGTGACAGTGGGCATGACGCTGGGGACTCCTCACTGCCCGCCTCTTGCCCCTGCTAGGCTACTACACTCCTACCTCCTGTGCGGCCCTGGCCCACGCGCACTGCTGGTTGCAGACTGCTCTCCTTGGCCAGTAGGTGTGGCAAGTGGTGGAAGACTGTGGGCAGGTGCAGCACGTGCCTGTGCGAGACGTTCCACGGCTTCAGTCGGGGGTCCTCTGGGTGGATCAGAAGGGAACTGGTCAGATAGTGGGCCTGAAATCTGTCAGTCCCTGTGTGCCTCATCCTGCCCTCTGCACAGTTCACCTGTTAGGCGGCCCCAGGTGCGATTGCCTTCTCCGTCTCGCAGTGCCTGTCTCTCTGACACGGCTCTCTTGATCTCATCCAGCACCAGGTTGAGCTCCTTGGAGCGCTTAAGACTCTCCTGCTCAGCCGCGTGCAATCGGTCGCGCAGCGCCAGGAACTCCCGCTGGTAAACGTCCACTACATCGCCTGTGAGGGCGTATGCATAGTTACCAGGGGGCGGCCTGGAGCATACCTTGCTCAGGTAAGTCCCTTGCTCATATTAGTGCATACAGCTGAGTACCCATCTGTGCACATTTACAATAGCACATCTATAGCTCTTCTCGTGTCTGCCTTACATAAAGATCACTGGTAAAGTCACACTGATGCTCATGCTTGGGGTAGGCAAGCCCCCAGCAGGGGGATTTGCCCTCTCACCATACTCCTTTGAGGAGACCTCTAAAGTCAGAACACCACTAGATCACTTCCAGTCCCAAGCCAGGGAATGCTAAGCAGGGGACAGAATAGCCTCAGACTGAATCCTCTCTGCCCATTGGCTCCCAAAGCCCCCCTCCTGCTTCTTTCGCATGTGCTCCTTGTGGGGATTAGAACACCTAAGGTCCCATCCAGGATACAAGGACTTTGCCCTTCTTCAAGTAGTTCCTCAGCTCTAGCCTTCCCCTTCCCTCTTGTCACCCTTACCTGAGCTCAAAGTCAGTCCCCTTCTGGGGACAGCCAGCCTCCCTGAACTCCTATTCCTATCCTCCCAGTAGGACTGATCTGTGACCCTGGGTGTCTGTTCACAGTCCTGGTTGTCATCTGCACTGAGTTCTCAGTGTCACATAGGACCCTGGGAGTGGCTGCTGCAATTTTAGCCACTCCCATCCCACCTGCTTGCTCAGATAAGTAGATGAAGTTGAGAAACTAGCCTAAGTGTTGCTCAAACAGTCAGGGGATAGCAGGTGAACAGAAGCCCTGAATGCCTGCAACTCTGGAGACTTGTGGCCTGGGCCACCTCAAAGGGTCTGCATGCCACCCAGGGGGAACCAGGTCAGAACCTCCAATAGGAACCCAGCTAGCAGTAGCTGGGCTTGAGCATTAGGGGTATATGTAGGCTGGGAACAGCATAGGTGGGGCTGCCTGAGAGCAGAGAGGATTTCCCGGGGGTGTCAAGCACCTGGCTCCACTGGTCTGGCAAGGACCAGTGGGCAGGAATGATAAACAACCCCCATGGCTGGGTGCCAGCAGTTCCTGCCAGACTGTGCATTCGAGGCCTTTGTTAGTCTGGCTTTTGCCCTCTTTATTTGCCATCACATACACCTCTTCCTCATCTAACATTTATTGCTTTTGCACAGCTGTTTCTTCTGCCTGGAATCCCCTTTTGTCTTATGGGACTAGTGAAAGTACATGTAGCCTTCAAGGCCTTGTTTCCAGGTCTCAAAATTTAAGAATCCTTCCAGAACTCCCCTCCTACCTCAAGCAGTTCTTCTATTCCTTGATCTCTGGTGGGTTCACAGCTCCTTCAGTACCCTAGGATGGCATTCCCCCTACCCAGCCCTGTGCACCAAAGGTCAGGATCAAGGCAAAGGACACACCTCCTTCTGCAGCTCCAGCCTCAGACCAGGCAGAGGTTTAAATGCTAAGTCCCAGAGCAAGAAGAGGGAATTGGAGAAGACAAAGCTAAGCAGATCCCCCTGGAGGTACCTCTTATTAGAGCAGATGGTTCCCCAATCTTCCCACACCCTGCCTCACCAGGGTTAAAGGCCACACACCTTGCTTGGTGGTGGGGGGTGGGGAGAGAAGGAGTTGGGTTACCAGATCTGAGAGGCTCCTAGCCAGTTACCCTAGAAACCTGACTCCTTGAGTGCAGAATTGGCCATTTTCAACACTCACAGCTCTTCTCTTTTCAGTAGTGGTAGTAGTAGCTGATGGAGAGAATCAGAGGTGCTGAGACTCTCAGAGCTCCAAGGAGGGAGTTCAGAGCTGCCTGGGTAGAACAAATGCCTCCCTCTGTGTAGTGTAGCTAAGGGGCAAACTTTTGCCACTGGCTCCATCCAAAATAGCTCCCTGAGGTGGGGCCACTCTGAGGGGGGAGGGAAGGCTCACATACCTTTAACTAGAGCCCCAATTCCCCTACCCTGGACTTCTCTGTTATTTAAATCGACCAAACTCTGTCCCTTATTGGACTGCCCCAGGTGGACAGGACAGGCAGGCCATGGTGGACAATGCTTCTCTGAATCATCCTGGCCACCTAGGCCTGACCACAGCTTATTCCCTACCATGGTCTCTCTTCTGTTGGAAATGGCTCCTACCCAAGCTAGGGCTAGCTACTGTAATTTCCCTGAACACTGCTAGCCTTGTCTTGCCTGCTTCTGCCCATAAGATTTGGGTTTGACCCTCAACCCTGGCTTTTCTGATGGTGGGTCCACTCTGTCCTAGCCTGTCAAAGCCAGAAATTCAAGCTCTGTGACCACCTTCCCCATGGGCTCTGCTTATACCAGGGCTCTGCCAGGCCATCCCATCATCCCACAATCTTTATGGGCTGGGTGGTGAGTGGGCTGAGAAGGCAACTCAAGTGATGAGGAGGCAAAGCCTGTTAAGAGCCTATGGTCCCTCTGGGTGAGCAGAACAGGGCATGGCAGAGGATCCTGGGAATTAGAGACTTTGGCTTCTCTTTCCATCCATAACTTCCCACTTTAGGAAGGCAGGGTAGAGCTGGCCCCAAGCAAGGACTGAAGTTGTGACCACATTATTGAGAGCTATTGGTACACTATTGGCCTGGAGGTGTTCTCATTCCTTCCCTGGAGGCAGAGAAATCAGGCACCCTAGGGCCCACAATGTTCCACCTAGGTGAAGAAATAAATTCCAGAACCAAGCTAGAGCTCCAGGGTTGCATACTTAGGAAAGAGGAAACAGGCTCAGAGGGCCACAGGCAGGTGCTAGGTCCAGCCAGAGATCTGCTATGAACCTGTAGGGGAGGAAGGGGAACATGGAGAATGGCAGGTATCCACCCCTCTCCTGGGCTTTCTCCCTTCCAGGACTCAAGGAGGGTGTCCAACATTACTGAAGTCCAGGACTAGGGAGAGAGACAGCCTATCCACTGGGAAGGGCTGTGTAGCTGAGGCCCAGTGTTCCGTTTCCCCCTAATGGTCTGCCTCCCCAGGGATGGGTCTCAGCAGGTGTTTGGCTGAGGGCCACAGAGCTACTTTATAAAAATAGTCAAGGCCGGATGTGAAACTGGGCCCTAAACCCTGTTCCTGGGTCCATCTTTCCAAAGTCTAAGAATCCTTCCTGGACTTGACACAGGCTTCCTGGATGTCCCTTGCTCCTGCTTTCCCCTTCCTCTCTGGCTCCCTGCCCAACTCCTCCCTTCCGGGCAGATTTGGTTTCCTTTGCCTTTCCCCTAAGTACTGGACTTTCTCCTGAGCCCTATATCCACAACAACCCAGAAGCCAGGATCCAATCTGGCTTCAGACTGATTGAGTCTGGCTTCACTGTGGGCTTATACAGAGTTGTTTGCTTGTAAGAATGAGATGAAACATTCACACAATTGCCCAGATTTCTAGCTTCTCTTGAGGCCTCCAAAGACAGGGCCCTACTGGGCCCCCATGGAAACAGTCATTGCCCTTTCCATTCCCTCAGGATTTGGGATTTAATCCCCCAAGGGAAAGAATCCCTGCATCTCAGCCTCACTCTTCGCTGGGGAGCTCTCCTTCCCAGACTCTCAGAGTGCCAGCCTCCTGCATGCCTACCTCAGGCATGGGGTCCTAGGTGGAGACACTCTGTTCCCCTTATTCTGCTTACTCCTCCAGGAGACTGATTCCCTATGGTGAGCTAGCTACTCTCCCAGAAGAGGCCTCCCATGGGGTACCTGGTTGTGGCTCCTGTCATCAAGGCTGAGGGCATGTGGCTGCTATAGAAGACTTACAGTAACTGTGGCCTGGCTGAGGATAAGGTACAAGGGCTCATCATCTGATTTGAATGAGCCCTAGATCTTCAGTCATGGCCCCACCTAGATTGCCACACTAGTCTGTTTTCATGGATACTATCCCAAGGGTACAAAATACCCTTCCTCAGGTGACATGTCCTCCCTACAGAAACTGTGCCTTGACTATGTCGTCCCCTGGTAACACATTCTACCTGAACAGCCTCTATTCTGCCATGCTGTGTACCAGGCCTTAAGAGGTATCTCCTCAGGGTCCGTTATTTGTGAATCTTTGGCCTTGGAGCTCCAAGGCCAACCCTGGCCTCAACCCAAACAGAATGACAGCAAAAGGCTGGGTTGGGCTAGGCTGGGCTGGCAAGAAGCTGGTGGGGGCAGTTGGATCTTGGACTCCCAAAGAAGGATCCAGCTCCTCCACCAGCCTCCTCCTCCAGCCTCATTACTGTGCTGTTGGGGAACAGGGAAGTAGTTTGTAGAAGGGAGGCAGAGAGTCAGCTGGCCTTAGCCTGATCCTGCAGGAAGGAAGCAGCTTTTCCCATAGTGCCTCCAGTGCTCAGGCTGGAGGGACAAAGGGCCTCTGAGGGTCTCAGCCCCCTCAGGCCAAAACACCACATTGTCCAGCAGGTGACTGGGGCCAGTGCTGAGGCCTCCCACTATGTGTGAGCCTCAGTTCAGAGGCTCTAATGGTGGACCAGACAACCCGCCCAAGCTTCAGATGTGTTTCAGGAGGTAGGAGTGGTCCAATGAGACCACACAAAGTAAGTGATCAAATAGCCAGGGCTGGGCTGGCTACTCATGAAGCCCTTCACTCACTCTGCACAGGTGAGAATACACAGAAAGGATTCCTGGGGAATAGGTACCTGAGGAGTCCTGGGGCCCCGGTGCCAGGGAGAAGGTTGGCAGGTGGCCCCAGGGAGCAGTATGCACAGAAGTAGCACCAGCCGTGGGCTGGAGCTGATCGCTGGGAGTGGGATGGAGTGGCTAGGCGGTGTGGGGTGCAGAGTAGTGCCTAGCTGCCTCCTCACACCTGTCTCAAGAACACTGTGCCTGTTCCTGTCCAGATGCCTTGAGCAGGCTCCCCACATTACCTGAGCACAGTTACCTCACCTCTGTGACCTTGTGTCTCTGCCCCTCTGGGATAACTCCATGGGTCCTCAACTGACCAATGGGAGTGATATCGCCAGGCATGGGGATAACTGCCCGCAGAGGCCAGTCCCGAGCGCTACACACAGGACAGATCACCGATCCGCCTCTTGGCCCAGCCCAGGCCAGAGGAGAATTTGGTTATTCCAGCAGCAAACAAGTGGGGGCGAGCCTGGGAGGGGCGTCCTCCTGGCCGGCCAGGACAGGGGCGCCTGTGGCCAATTCTAGACGCCTCACGCGGCCTCTGACCGGACCCCTCTCCCGCCACCGACGTCCAGGTGCACCCAGGTGTGGGGACGGGCGCGGGCCGAGCCCAGGCGGCCGCGGGGGATGGGGGCTCACCTTTCTGGCCGCTGAGCGCCGCGTACCAGGAAAGCGAGAGGAAGGCGCACAGACAGAAGAGCAGCAGCGTCAGGAAGGTGCCATTGCGGAGCCTCATCTCGGGTGCGCGGCGGGCGCCGGCGGGGCCGAGGCCGCATGGCCCGGGGGACCGGGGCCGGGGCGCAGGGGCCGGGAGGCGGCGGGGGCCCCGGCCCCGGGGCGAGGAAGGGCTGGGGGCCGGGGCCGGGCGGGCTGCGGGAGGGCTGGGATGGGGCCCCGGCCGGGGGCGGCTCTGGCTGCTCCTCCGGTGCGCGGGACACTGGGGGCCTCGGCTCGGCGGCAGGGCCGGGCCGGGCTGGGTTGGACTGGGCGGCGAGAGCCGCGGCCCGGCCTGGATCCGGGGCAGCCGCGGAGTCGACAGCGAAGGGCGGGGCGGCCCGGATTTAAAGGGGCCGCATCACCCGCTGCCGCCACTCTCACCGCGAGGGGGCGGAGTGGGAGATCAGAGCCCGGGATGCCCGCTGGCCGGCTCCAGACAGTAGCCCATGCAGGGGCTCGTGCGTCCGGGGCTTCGGGCCGCCCAGGGCTGTGCCCTAAAGTTAAGTCGAGGCTAGGGCATCGCGGCGCGGTCAGTCGCGGTGCGGCAGGGCCTGGCGGTGGAGGCGATCCCAAGTCTCCTTTTGGTAACATCCCCATAATGAATTTCCCAGACCCAGACCTGGACTTCACTTCCAATTTCTCTGGGACCTTAAGGCCCGTCTCTGTGTTTGAGAAGGTCTGGATGATGGGAGGTGACTGGTATGGCTCTGGAACTGGCGCTGTCTCCAGCTGGGAGGCACAGCCTGGAATGGACACTACCTTCTTCGACGCCCACCGACATTACGCTTGCCAGGACCTTTCTCTACTCTGAAAAAGGCTAGGCGTGCTGGAGACCCGAGGAGGCGCTCCTGCTGTATAAAAAAGACAATGGGCCTTTTTCAGGAGTCAGAGAGCCGGTAGGTACGTGGGTGTAGCTTCCTGGGTGCCAGGCATGGCGTGGGCAGGAGGGAGGCTTAGTCCGCAGTTTAGAGCAGCAGGCAGGACCGCAGCGTGATGCGGGGTATCAACACCTAACCTTACAAGGATCACCTAGAACTTTATTACTAGCTGTTTACACTTTCATTCCTGGATTAATTAGAAACTTTCTCCAGCCCTCTATGGAACCAGGAAGGAGACAAATAATAAAAGGACTAGCCCTGTTCAGGCTCTGAGCATGCATTTGGATGTTTTTGTTTTGTTTGCAGTGCTGCTGGGAATAGAACCCATTGCCTCAGAGGAGTGCTAGGCAAGAACTCTACCACTGAGCTCATGGATGTACTTGTGTGAGTCTCATCACCTTTTCTTGAGAGTTTGAGTATTGGCTACAAGGACATCTGGTTCCCAATGGGGAAGTCTGAAGGCAGTGGGTTTAGACTGGGAGTGAGCTGGAGGTCTGTTTTCCTCAGCCAGCCCCCCATCTGGTGGGCAGGGTGAAAGCCTAGAGCTGGGAGTGGGGAAGGGGTGGGTGGGTGGGTGATGGTGGGGCCTGGGTCTTTGACCCTGCATAGTTATTCATGCTAAAAGCAGAGATGAGCAGAGCCAGTGGCTGAGGCCAGGGCTCTATGCTTTTCTCCAACCACTCTATACTGATGAACTTTAGGAGCTAAAGTCCAGTCTTCTGGAGGAAACTGCCCTGTTTTATATTCCTGTGTTTTCACAAGCATCTTCTATTTGTAGCAAAAGATAACGAGTTTTCATTTGGGTTGTTATATAAAAACTCAGCTTAAAAAAAAAATAAAGTACTGGAGCGAGGCGTGGAGCCAGCCAGCAGTTTGGGAAGCTGAGGCAGGAAGATTGAGAGTTCAAAGTCAGCCTCAGAAATTTAACAAGACCCTAAGCAACTCTGTGTGACCTTGTCTTTAAATAAAATACAAAATAGGGGGGCTGGGGCTGTAGCTCAGTGGCAGAGCGCTTGCCTGGTATGTGTGAGGCACTGGGTTCAATCCTCAGCACCACATAAAAATAAACAAATAAAATAAAGGCATTCTGTCCATCTACAACTACAAAAACATTAAAAAAGAAAATAGGGCTGGGATGTGGCTCAGTGGTTAAGTGCCCCTGGGTTCAATCCCTTATACCCCCCTCCCCCCAAAAAATGTATGAGGATGAGGCTGTAGCTCAGTGGTAGAGCATTTGCCTAGCTTGTTCAAGGCTCTGAGTTCCATCCCCAGCACTGCAAAAAATAAAAATGTATTCTTAAGTTTAAAATTGAGTCGATCTAAGGAAAAATATTCAAATTATTAAACCAGTGAAAGTGAAAGGGATAAATTATCAATAACTAAATTTGACCCACACACACACACTCCACATAGTGTCTTTGAAGCAGGGGGAACAGGAATGAGGAAAGCCCAAGAAGGGGCCAAGCTTCTGCCATGATGTCTGAGGAGTGCAGGGCCTCTATCAGAAATGGCTCATGGGGTGGGAAGAGAGCCTGATGTGCCGGTGCTGGGCTGCCTTAAGCAGAACCCTCACTATAGCCCCCCCCCCCATCCCCAGCCTTCTCCTTTTGAAACAGGGCAGCCGTTGCCTGGCTCCTTTCCCGTTTTCCATTGCTCTCCGTGCCCTTGCAGTAATTAATTAATCTGGGCCTGTCTGCCACCCAAACTCCCTCCAGGCACTTCCTGGCTCTGTCTGTTACCCTGTGGTGTGGATTGGGGCACTCCTTCACCCAAGGGTTCAGTTCCTGGTGCCTGATAAGCAGCTCTAGTCCTGACCCAGGAGGGAAGATGGAGCCACATTGGCACAGAAAAATCTGCTTTCTTTCCAAACCCCAGCTGTGGGCCTTTCTTTGTTCTTTCTTTGTTCTTCTTGCTTCCCACAGTGAAAATGCCCTTTTGTGTTGAGATTACGTGCCAGCCCTCAGCCCACTTTGTCTTTCTGGACATTTTCTGGGACAGCCCTTAACCTTCTTAACATGTTGTCTCGGGACCAGTAACTGCGAAGGTCCAGGAGCTAAGCCGGGAAAAAAAAATCTATATTTTTTCTCTCTCTCCCTTTCTGCAATAGTAGGGATGTTCTACCACTGAGTTACACCCCCCCCCACCCCCGTCCTTTTTATTTTGAGACAGGATCTCACTAAATTGCCTAGGCTGGCCTTGGGCTTGCCATCTTTCTGTCTCAGCCTCCTGAGTTACTGGGATTAAAGGTTTGCACCACCAAGCAGGCCCCATCTATTGTTTCACCAACCTTTAACTGAAATTTGATATGTCCTTCAATTATGAATGGAAGCAGCAGAGTTAGCAGAATTACCAATTCCTTGACCCTCATGATAGAAATCACAGGAATTTTCATCTATTGTCAGTTACTTAAAAATAGTTGTTACATTCATAGTAGTTAACTTCATATTTCTGGTGCATATTAGTTCAGCCTCTAGATCTTACAACTTAATAAATTACTAAAGAATCGTATATATATATATATATATATATATATATATATATATATATATTTTTTTTTTTTTTTGTACTAAGGATTGAATTTAGGGGCACTGTATCCACTGATTTACATCCCCAGCCCTTTTTATTTTTTATTTTGAGACAATGTCTTGCCAAGTTACTGAGGGTCTTCTTAAATTGCTGAGGCTGGTCTAACTTGTGATTCTTATATCTCATCCTCCTGTGCCTGAGATTACAGGTGTGTACCATTGCACCTAGACAAGATATTTCTATATTATAAACTTGTGTTTATATTTGGATATCACACACACACACATATGAATGCAATGCATTTGAAAACATGATTTTAAGCAGGGGTCCTTCATCTTCTGCAGTTGATACAGGTGGTGTAGACTATCATAAAAGTTTGGAAGTCTTGCCTTAAATTATCTCATAATCATGCCCATTTCATTAGATGCCTTTCCTTTATTCATTCAAGACAAATGTTCTGAATATCCAAATACACCAGATATGCATAGATAATTGGAAATACAAACACACAGCCAGACATGGTGGCACATGCCTGTAATTCCAGCAATTTGGGAGGCTGAAACAGGAGGACTGTGAGTTCAAGGACATCCTCAGCAACTTATCAAGACCCTGTCTCAGAATAAAAAATAAAAGGGAATGTAGCTTAGTGGCGGAGCACTCTGGATTCAATCCCCAACAAAACACACACACACACACACACACACACACACACACACACACACACACACGAAAAAGAAAAAGTGAGAAAGGCACATGTGCTCTGACATTGACCTGGTCACTGCTGCCTGGCCAGATCCCAATCTCCAGCCACCTTGCCACATGCTGGAAAGGCAAGATCCATGAGGCTCAGAAAGCTTAAGATGGGGCAAGTTTACCATGCTAGAAAAACATAGGTTCTCCCTTGGGAAGTAGGGTAAGACCCAGGGGAGAGGAGGTGTGGCCTTAGCATAGTCATCATCATATGCAAATGACTCTGTTAAAGGAGCCGCCTGTCCCCTGTAAAACTCAGTGAGAGAGGCCCTGGGATGACAAGGGCAAGCAGTGATAGGTCCTCATAAACCTTGCTGGGAATTTGGGCTTTAACCCTCAAAATTGTGCCTGATTTCTAAGGCAGAAAGAGGAGTGGAGGTTGGGGTTGTATTTACATTTTGTAATGGTCATTTGGGCAGGAAAGGAGAGCAGGGTGGAGAGAATAAGAGGGGGAGCAGTAAGGGGCTCTTGAGGGTAAAAGGGTCCAGAATACACCACTGTGGCATAAAATGTATTTGAGCTGAAGACATTCCGGGAATAGCCTTTTAACTAAACTCCTTTATGTGCCTAAAGATAATCTCATAAAAAACTCAGTTGTTGTAATTGACTCCCAGGGAGCAAACCAGGAAAAGATTAACTCTTAGACTCTTATCACTGGAGAAGTCTTGCACCACACCCAAATAGACATTCTCACAAAACAGGTCACAAATTGTATTATTTTTGCCTAAAAGTCATTTGTTTGCTGGCAAATGTCCATATTTTCCTTCCTCTATTATGTTGATAGGTATATGAGCCCCCAAGTTCTAACTGCCTAGCATATAAATAAAAAAAATCTGAGGCTGAGGTTGTGGCTCAGTGGTAGAGTGCTTGCCTAGCTTGTGCGAGGCCCTGGGTTCGATCCTCAGCACCACATAAAAATAAATAAATAAAATAAAGGTATTGTGTCCAACTACAACTATTTTTTTTTTAATATTAAAAAAGTTCTTTTTTGAGTCTGTCTTTTGTTAGTTTAATTCACAGAGTACCAGTACTGAACATAAGAACATACAGGAAAAGTTTTTCTCTCTGACACAGACACCTAGGAAAAGGATGTTCTGGAACAGGGCAAAGGGTGAGGAGTTGGACTTGAAGAGAAGTAGATGTGTCAGGAGAGCAGAGGTGTCTCAGATGAAGGGTCTGAGGAGTTCCCAGAAGGAGAAGGCAAAGCAAAGCAAAGGAGTCTAGTCAACTCAGGACCAGCAGGGTTCTTGGCTGGAAAACAGTTTCATTGCAAGACAGACAAAGACATAAACAGAGGATCATTTAGGAAGTTAGATGCACATTTAAGAGAAAACGTGAGGAGCTGTGGCTGTGGCCAGTGGTAGTGCACTTGCCTAGCATGTGTGAGGCACTGGATTTGATTCTCTGCCCCTCTATAAATAAATAAAGTAAAATAAATAAAAAAAAAAACCGAGAGAGAGAAAGAGAGAGAGAGAGAATGTGGGATGTCTCAAGAGGGAGAAGCAGCCCTGACTTGGGCTGGAGGGTCCAATATTTATGGAAGGGCTGGACAGGAGGTAGATCGAGGGTGGAGCTACTCAATTTCAAGCCAGTTTTCTTGGGTTGCATATTTCCCTCATTTTTCAAGGGCTCTGCCAAGGTTTATCACTATGGTTTTGCATGATTTGATTCTCCATTTCAATGGCTTGAGGGTACTTCCCTTAAGATTCCATACTTTTCTCTCCTAATCCTAAATTCCTATCACTGGTGGCCTCTGGATAGTTTTGAAAACTGTGTTTACTTGAGGTCAGGAGAGTGGACTAGGCAGACACCCTGCCTGGGTTCATAATCCTGTCTTCACCACTTCCTGGATGTGTGGCCTGGGACAAGTGACTTGATCTTTTCTGTTCCCATTTGCCTGGAAGCAAAATGAGAGTAATGATCAGGTAGGATAGGCCTGCTTATGCTGCTGCAACAACCCCAAATTTCTGTGTTTGAGTAAAACTATACTTCTCAAAGTTGTATATCCATCTAGAGTCCCCTGGGGGGCTTTGCTACCCAGGTTACAGGAATAGCCACCTGAACTTTGCAGGCTTCCCTTGCAAAGAGAAAGAAGCTCTAGAAGCCTTGGCATTGACAAATAAATAAATGCTGTGGCCTGAAGGCATTCAGGCCCTTGGCCAGAACTAATTACATGGTTTCACCTCTTGGGAGCAGGTGAATTAACTTATATAAACTATTCAGAACATTTCCTGGCATAAAAGATGAAGAAAGATGAGGCTGTTTACCTGCCCAAAGATGGCAATTAAGCCAGATTTAAAGATAGGTAGTCAGTGTAGTTAGGTAAATCGGGTTTAATATCGAGTAAAATCCAAAATGAAGGCCTTGGAAATGAAGTCCAGGAAAACCAGAACAACTCTTGGAATGTTATTGTCCTCAAGGCCCAGAGCCCATCCCAAAGAAATGTTAATGAAACAGCTCCCAGCAAACTTGAAGATACTGAACCAAAAGTCCTTCCTGCCCAGATTACTTCTTTGGCCCACCTGTACCCCACCCTTCGGGCTTTCCCACTTAAATTTCAGCACTGAAAGATAACAGAACAAAGGACAGGAATAGGGGGGACCAGATGAAGACTTTAGCTATAAAAAGGGGAATACATTCTCCCTTCCATGGATTCTACCTCTTGGATTCCCTTCTTCCTCCGGGAGAAGTCTTTTCTGCTGTCCTTTAATAAAGCAGCTATTTTCCACTCTAACCTTGCCTCAGCATGCTTCTCTGGTGTTATAGTTCAACATTGGGGAAGCAAGTCACCGGTAAACAGTGGTAACAGCAACACAGGTCAATAGCATGTTGCCTGACCTGTGTGCCAGGCTTCTTTCTTTCCTCCTTTCGTAGGTGTCCATGCCATGTTCTAGGGGCTAGAGGACACAGAGGAGATTGGGGTCGGGGGTTCCTGCATCCCATTCCGGGAATGGAAAATACATGAGATGTCAGTTTGATCACATTTGATTGTCTGGGGCAAGCCTTGGTCACTAAGAACTCATCTTCCTCTGGGGTCTTCCAAAGACCCCCCAGGTTTTGGGTCCCTTTTTCACCCCTGCCTACTGTCATTGAGATGAGTGTCAGAAGCCGGGGATCCCCCTGTTATGACGGTGGTCATGGGACACTGACTCATCCCGAAAGGCCACCTGACCGCAGGGCAGGCAGAGAGGGCCCCTGCCAGGGGGTTCCCCAGGCGATTCCTTGTTTATCTTTTGGCTGCTGGTGTCCAGGGGAGAGGGGTGGGTGGGGGATGTTCTAAGCAGCAGGGCATGCTGGAAAGGGCCCAAGCTGAGGGGATCCTAAGGGGCCAAGGGTCTCTAGGCCAGTTCCCAGGACCCCATTTCCAGACACCCTTCTCCCTGAACCTCTCCATCCCTCCTTGAAATCCCACCACAGTCCCAAAGAAAACAAAGAAGTCCAGTCACTCTGCTTCTTCTGACAGTAGGCCTCTTGAGCCCTTCCTGAAAGCTAGGCTCCATGGAGCCAGAGGGCTTTCCTGGTGTACCCTACACACTCAGATTGAGGGGCTCAAGTTAGGGGCTGGGGCAGGAAGCCTGGCCTGCCTGAGATTTTGAGGCTGTTAGGCTTCTATACTGCTGAGTCATGGTTGGCAGGCATTTGTCTTCAGGCCTCAACCTCAGCCTCAGCCTCAGCTCAGGTTCCCTCTCCCTGTCCCCTGATTCTGTCTGCAGGGTAGTGGGTATAGCAGACTAAGAGACCTACAGCTGGATGCAAGAAAAAGCTTGAAAAGGGACCATCCTTTTTTTTTTTTTTTAGAGAGAGAGAGAGAGAGAGAGAGAATTTTTTAATATTTATTCTTTAGTTTTCGATGGACACATCTTTATTTTTTTTATTTTTATGTGGTGCTGAGAATCGAACCCAGCGCCCCATGCATGCTAGGTGAGCGCACGACCGCTTGAGCCACATCCCCAGCCCAAGGGCAAGGCTTCTTTGACATGGGTGCAAATTCTTGCCCACTATGGATCCCTCTGGGCAGGAGCAGTAAAACGTGACTAAGCCCCAGTTGTATTCCCACAGGTAAATCACCTTCACACCAGACTAGACTTCCTTTGGTCTTCGGGTTACCCCAATTCTGGAATTTTTTCTGGTCCCACAAACCCAACCCTAAAAGAGTATGAGTTTGACCCAGCAGGTCTGACCTCCCACTCACAGGACTCTGGAGACTTCCTAGGGTGCCATTCCTTTTCTGCCTACACCCTTCCAACCCCACCCCCCCTTCTCCAGGCCTTGCAAACTGGTCACATAAAACGGCTTTCCTGGTTTAAAGCTAGAGGGCTATTGGCTGCCTGAGAGCCCACACTTGCTGGTTGAACTCAGTGCTCACAAGTGGGAATCTGAATGCCTATGAGGAGTCCTGGGCTATAGTGAACAGTGGGTGGGGGGGTTCACCAACATTTACCCCAAAGTACCTCTCAAATCCATTATTAACCTAGGAACTTCTCTGGTGCTCCTGAATTGAGGGTCTGTCCCTTAACCCATTTAGGGGATGGTCATGGGGGATGGTGTGGCCTGTGCAGTGAACTGCCTCCCTAGACACCCAACACTGGAGTGTGGGGAGAGCACACTAGGAGCCAGCTGTGCTGTGCCCATGGTGCTGCCCACGAGCCTTCTGGTATCCAGCCTGTTTATGTCCTCCTACCCTCTGCCCGGGGCATCCCCTTTGGCCTGGGGACTACATTGCTGAGTCACTGCCAGGCCCAGGCCTGGGAAAGGCATGGGACAGGACCCCAGTCAATCTCTTCACCCAGGTATAGACACCGGGGAAGGACTCTTGGGGTCCCCCATACATTTGGGGTAGTGAAGAGAGGGGATGGCAATGAGTGGGCCTGGGAGATCTGGAGGGGGTGGCAGAAGATAGGCGAGGGAGCTCGGGGCCCTGGCAGGGAGGCTCACGCGCAGCGGCCCAGACTGTGGTGGGCGGAGTCAGACGCATAGAGGCTCCACCCCCAGGAGGTCGAGAGGGGCGTGACCGCCCGCGTTTTCTATAAAAGACGCACGCCGACCGCGGCGGTCGCAACCCAGCTGTGTTCCTGCTGTTAGATCTGTGATAATGGCGTCGCTCACCGTGAAGGCCTACCTTTTGGGCAAGGAGGAAGCAGCGCGTGAGATCCGCCGCTTCAGCTTCTGTTTCAGCCCTGAGCCTGAGGCTGAAGCCGAGGCCGCTGCCGGCCCAGGGCCCTGCGAGCGGCTACTGAGCCGGGTCGCCGCCCTGTTCCCCGCGCTGCGTCCAGGTGGCTTCCAGGCGCACTACCGCGGTGAGCGGGCCAGGGGGCGGTGACGCTGGCGAGGGCCGGGGTGACTGCCTCCTTCCTTCTCTTGGATGCGTACTGGGCGGTGGCGGAGGACTGCCTTGGCCACTCATTGGGTGGGCGGTGGCCTGCGTGGGTCGCCAGTTGGGCTTCGGGTGTCAGTCTGGTAACCCAGGCTCGGTGCCGACCCTTTCTGAGCCTGTGTGCGGTCAGGTCAGAACCGGTCAGGTTCTCCCGGCGGGGCTTTAAGGCCTGGGGGCGCAAGGTGTCACCCATCCCCCCGCCATGATGTTGCAGATCTTGGCAAGGACGCGCCGGGGCGTCCTCTCTGGCTCCCCGTGGGGACAGGGTGGTCAGACAGACACTCAGGTTACACTGACATCTCGCTGCCTAGTCTGGTTCTGCTAACGCCAGGTCGTGGGTTCAGATAATACCCCGGAAGAGCCCGGGTAGAGCAGACGTGGTGGAAGGGCTGAGGGTAAACAAGCGTGTGGGTGCGAAGGAGTCAGGGTAGTGCGGCCTGTTCCTGTGGGCTCCTTTTGGCGGGCTCCAGCATGACGATGGGAGAGAGATCAGGGACAGATCGAATAACGCCTGTGGCCAGGTTTGATACAGGCTGTGGAGAGAAGGAGGCGATCAAAACGTTCTTGAGACACCCCCCCAAAACTCAAGTTTTTTGCTGTGTGTGGTCGATGGCTGCGGGGAGGTGGGGTTAGGGAATGTTGTTGTGGCTGGAAGGGGCAGGCCAAGGCCCGCCCCTGGGTGGGGTCGGTGCTGGAACCTCCCTCAGAAGGGCTGTACTTGCCAGTCTCTGTTCTTGAAAAAATATTTTTTTCTGTGTGATAATTTATTGAGTTATAACTTACATACCATATAACTCACCCATTTAGAGCGTATGGTTCTATGAGGATTTTTTTTTTTTTTTGATTCAGGTTTGTAGAGCCATCATCAAAATCAGTATTAGAAACCTCATCACCTTATAACTCCATATATTTATTTATTTAGTTGTTGATAGACCTTTATTTTATTTATACGCGGCGCTGAGAAACCCAGTGCCTCACACATGCCAGGCACAGGCAAGTGCGCTATCACTGAGCCCCAGCCCTAATAAACTCCATCTTATTCATCCCCCATCATCCCATCTTTCCCAGCCCCAGGTAACCACTAATCTACTTTATTCATTTCCCTGCTCTGGAAATTTTATATAAATGAAGTCTTAAAATGGAGTCTTGCAAAGGTATTTTTCACTTAAGCAAAATGTGTTCACTGAGCTAGGGCTATGGCCCACTCCTGTAATTCCAGCATCTTGGGAGGCTGAGGCAAGAGGATACTCAAGTTCAAGGCCAGCCTCAGCAACTAGGACCTGACTCATAGAAATGAAAAAAAGGGCTGGGGATTTAGCTCAGGGGTAAAGTGTCCCTGAGTTCAATCCCTAGCACCTCCCACCCCTCCCCTCCAAAAAAGTTCCACAGTTATAGGATAATATTCCATTGTGTTGATATGCCACATTTTGTGTATCTGATCTTTAGTTGGTTGGCACTTGGGTTGTTTCCATCTTTTGGGGCTGCCCCTGTTCTCAGGGTAGATAATTGTTGTCTGGGGCTTATAGGCCTGGCTCAGCCTACAGATGTAAACCTAATCTTTTTTGGTGGTTGTGTTTTAGATAGGGTCTTAGTATGTTGCATAGTCTGGTCTTGAACTCCTGGGCTGGAGTAATCCTCCTGCTCCAGCTTCTTTAGTAGCTGGTGTGTATCTCCATGCCCACCCCAGCCTTCAGATATATTGTGTGGTTTGGCCTGCATGATGATGCTTTAAAATCATTTGAGCTAACATAAAAGTACTTACCATATAACAATACTTTTTTTTTTTTTTTAAAGCATTGTTCAGGGGGGATGCAGGCAGATGGGGTAATCTCTTTTACTCCTAAAGCCCAAGGCCTTGGAGAAAGGACTTTCAAGAGCAGGGCATGAGGGATCTCCCACAACTGAAGATGGGTCTGGGCCTGGTTAGGTGTGGACTGAAGGGGCATCTTTCTGAAGGATCAGCTGGCCTAGAGGCTGAATGGCAGGCAGATAGCTGTTGCTGCTGCTTCTGTGTACATGTGCTCTGCCTTCTGCATGTAGCTGTGTCCAGGTACTAGGCTAGAGCTCTTAACTGCCTAGGTAGTGGCAGAGAGAATGGGCAATCTCGTCTCTTGCCTTTGCTTCCCCTGGCTCAAAGTTTAGAGTCTCACAAGTGACCCTTCAGCACTGGCATGAGCACATTTCAGTAACTTATGTCCAGCCTGGGAGTTCAAGTGCTGGTTTTGTTTTTGCTTTTTGGTGGTATTGGGGATCGAACCCAGGGCATGCTAGGCAAGTGTTTACCATTAAGCCACATCCCCAGCCCTGAGGTGCTGTCTTTTAAACAATCTAGATGAGGATGGAGACTTGGTTGCCTTTTCCAGTGATGAGGAGCTGACAATGGCCATGTCCTACGTGAAGGAAGACATCTTCCGCATCTACATTAAAGGTAAAGGCTGATCTGGGGTACTGCCCAATACCAGGTGCTTCCTGCTGAGTAAAAATAGAGCTTGACTTTCTTCCAAAGAAGGGGTAGGAAACTGAGGATTGTCTAAGACAGGGACATGTAAATATATCCCTATATCTGACCTGATCCTCTTTGAGTCCATGTTCTCCCTAGGGAATGGGGTCTGATGCCATGGGGTTTTGGTCAGGACCAAGGCCAAAGATAAAGGCCAGGCTTTCAACTGCTCTTCTGCTGCCTGGGCTATATGTGCCTGGTTAATTGGCTCAGGGCCTTGGGAGCTCCTAGTAGGTTCTTAGGTTGCTCTACTGCTGTCACCTGAAGACCTGAATTCCGAGTAAACTCAGTAGGATTGGAATCTTGCTGACTTTGACAGCCCTACAGTAACAATGGAAGGGGAGGCCTTCAGGGAGGCCTCACTTAACTGCTCTCTCTCTCTCTCTCTCCCTGCAGAGAAGAAGGAGTGCCGGCGAGACCACCGTGCCCCATGTGCTCAGGAGGCACCCCGCAGCATGGTGCACCCCAATGTGATCTGTGATGGTTGTAATGGGCCTGTCGTGGGAACTCGCTATAAGTGCAGTGTGTGCCCAGACTATGACCTATGTGGTGTCTGTGAGGGGAAGGGCATGCACAGGGAGCATAGCAAACTTGTGTTCCCCAGCCCCTTTGGGCACCATTCTGAGGTAAGCAGGCCCTCTGTAGCCCTGGGGTAAGTTCAGGGTGATAGGAGCCTGTGACCCTGGACCCTCACTGCAATATCCCTTTGCTTACTCCTCCCCAGGGCTTCTCTCATAGCCGCTGGCTCCGGAAGTTGAAACATGGGCATTTCGGGTGGCCAGGCTGGGAGATGGGTCCACCAGGAAACTGGAGCCCACGTCCTCCTCGAGCGGGAGATACCCGCCCCCACCCCACGGCAGAATCAGGTGAGCCTGGTGTCTGAACTGGCTTTTGAATGGTAGGAGAGTAGCCAGGCAGCCCATGTGCTCTATGGAAGGGCCAGCAGAGCTGCAGGACCCTTAGCCAAGTCTTCCCCTTGTCCTGAATTCCTGCTATGCCCACAGTGGGGGCTCAAATGTCATTTAATCCTAAGAGTATTATAGAGTATCATTTCCATTTGACAAATGGGAAAACCTAGGTGCCTAAGTGCCCAAGGCTACCAATTTCACCGGCATGTCCCTTCCTGCCTTACCAGGCTGTCCTCCTGAGATGCCCTTGAGGTATAGGTAGGGAGGCCCTCCCAGCCCCGGGATCTCTGATGTGTACTTCCGTCTTTTGTGGTAGCTGTCAGGAAAGTCAGTACTGCAAAACAAAACACAATCACAAAGTTAAAAACTTGGAAATAGGTTTGTATTCTAAAATTTGGGATTCTGGTTTCATTCTGATTTTTTTTACTATGTCCTTGGATTCATTTCATCCTCTGTGAATGTTTGATTTTAAGTGGCATATCTAGGACCTGGTCAATATCCTGCAGGGTTATGGAACACCAGGGTCAGAGAGGACAGAGAGGCCCAGGACGTGGCCCATGTAGGCATGAGGAGCACAGAGTGGGAGGAAGAGAAGTGCCAAGTGTGGGCTGCTGGGACAAGTTGTCCAGGATGGGGACTACCTGGGATGATGGGGACCTTATCATGAAGGTGCTGGGACTGTAAGGGTATCAAAAGTATTGACTTAAAAATATTTTTGTTTGTAAAAACAAAAGCTTCTGGTCCATCGGAGGATCCCAGTGTGAATTTCCTCAAGAATGTAGGGGAGAGCGTGGCAGCTGCCCTCAGCCCTCTGGGTAAGTGAGCTTTCTTGTTTCTCTTGAAGATCAGTTGAGTGGTTTGGTGACTCAGTGCGCACGTGGCCTTTGTTCAACTTTCACCAGAAATGCTGTAGAGGAATGGGCAATCTACTTGCATGGTTTTGTAACCTCACTCAACCTTTGTACCCTGGGTATCTCAAGGTCAAATACCCTGACAAATTCTTGATCTTTCCAAGTGAAGTGGAATTAGTGACTATTTCAATGGGATAATCCTGATATGGAGGTGGGCTGGCTTCCAACTTCTGTCTATCGGGAACAAATATCTGAATTTTCTGTAAGCTGAGTTTTGGCATTTGGATCTGAGGATTTGAGTAGTACTTAGTTGAGATGCTTTTTTATGCTTGTTTCCTTTTTGTTTGCAAACCCCAACCATTTCCTGGGTGCTACCTGAGTGCTACCAGAGTGCTAGTATGGGGGAAAAGAAGATAACGGAGTTAGGTCCTCTTGTTGATACTAGGTTCTGGTACTTCTGGGCACAGACTAGTAGGTAGGTGGGGTGGGTGAATGCAGTGTGCCCTTCCAAGACTGGCATGGTTTCCACTGACCCTAGGCATGGGCTCCCGTGGAATATCTCTGAGTCTTTCGGAGGCATCTGCCACATCCTTTTAGAGCCAGGAAGTAGGTGTTATGTGGCTAAGCTTTGTAACAAAGAGGCCTGGCTAAGGCAGGCAACTTCTGGTTTGAGATTCTGATGGATCCAGGATTGCAAATGAAGAGAGAACTCATCATTGCACCTGGAGCCTGTCCAAAGTCTGAAAGAATGCTGATTAAGGGGTACCCAGTCCCCACCAGCCACTTCATCCTATGGCTGCTACTGAGATCTCCTCTAACCTAAGGCCATTCTGTTTTTTCTCCAGTTCTAGGGATTGAACCCAGGAATGTTCTACCACTGAACTACATCTCCAGCTCTTTTTATTTTTTATTTTGAGATAGTGTCTTGCTAAGTTGACCAAGCTGGACTCAAACTTAGGATCCTCCTGCCTTACACTCCTGAGTTGCTGGGATTACAGGTGTACACCACCATGCTCAGCTAGAACTTTCTTTTTTGTGGTGCTAGGGATGGAACCCAAGCACATGCTAGATAAACATACTATTGCTGATCTATACCCTCAGCCCTAGAATTGGTATTCTTAAGGCTTCCAAAGGGGAGGACATAGTAGAGCAGTAATCAGGTTGTAATTGGGAGATAAGTGCAGACCCTGTCTGCCACTCACTCAGGCCATTGTCATGGTTTGAAAGATGTTAGTTAAGGTTTGAAGGATGTTCATCCATAAAATGGCTTTTAGGGACTGTGGACAGCTTCTCAGGAAGATAATTAAATCAGCATTGGTTCTCAAGCCATGGTGAGAATCAAAATCACCAATAAAGGTTTTTTTGGGATATACATTTTGGTGGGGAGAAATTATTAAAAGTATTATTAATATAATCTCAGCTATTTGAGAGAAAGAGGCAGGAAGATCACATGTTTGAGCCTAGCTTGGGTAACTTCATTAGGCCCCATCTTTAAAATAAAAAGGGCTGGGGATGCAGCCCTGGAGTAGAGCACTTATTTTGCATGTATGAGTAGGGTTTGATCCTGAGTGCTGCAAGAAATTTTTTAAACCCAGAGCCTTGCAAATACTGTATCACTGAGCATCACCTGAAGCCCTAATAAAATTATTTTGAAAAACAAAGTCCTTAAACAGAATAAAAAGCCATTGAGGGAAGTTACAAAACCAAGTCTAGATTGGAACTATTTGAAATAGTTCCAATCCCCTGGTTCTTACCCTCCTTGTTTACAGTAAGTAGGTCTTGGTTGGGATCTCTGTGTTTTGGAGGCTTCCTGGGTCACTCTGGGACCCACTGAGACCCATCTATGCTGATGGACTCAACTGGATTCCCCACTTAGCACCTCTGGGAGTAATTTTTGGAAGTGCTCAGAGATATTTTGGAAGTAGAATAAAGATCTTTGCAGGTCTTTGAAGTGAATGGAATAGGCTTTTTCCTATCTAGGAAGGAGCCTGGAACTCTACAAACCAAGGAAAGTTTCCAGAAAATATGACTGGGTATTTTTAATCTAGGTGAGCCATTTAAGGAACAGCTTGGACTCGGATATTGAAGTCATGAGTATTTTCCTTTCCTTTGTCTATGAGGAACTAAATGTAGGCCACTCACGTGCTAACCGCCTTGAAGGAACAGTTCCCAGAGCAGATGCCCCCAAAGGGGAAGGAGTTAGCAGTGACCTTCCAGAAGGCAGTGTGTGTGCAGTGAGTTGGTGACTTCAGGTAAAGAGCAAGGCCTGCCTTTGGCAGTCCATGAGAGCCAAATGAATGAGAATAGCATTAAGGCCAGTAGTGCTCCTGGCTCAGAAGTCATTGACATCTGGAATACAAAGCAGCAGGGCCCTTTCTCATCATAAATACACATATAGGTTTTGGGGGCAGCAGGCTACAGATTATGGAACATTCTTTTTTTTTTGGTACCAGGGGATTGAATTCAGGGGCACTCAAGCACTGAGCCACCTCCCCACCCCTATCTTGTATTTTATTTAAGACAGGGTCTCACTGAGTTGCTTAGTGCCTTGCTGTTGCCGAGGCTGGCTTTGAATTCGTGATTCTTCCGTCTCAGCCTCCCAGATTACAGATGTGTGCCACCATGCCCGGCCTTGGAACATTCTTATAATGAATGAAATCTCAGGGTTTCATTATCCAGTTGTGGAACCTCTAATTCTATAATTCCTCTGATCCTTTCATAGGAGATATGCATCCTTCACCCATTTGAAAAAAGATGGAAATTATAAGTGTTCTTTGTACTATTCTTTCAACTTTTCTGTTTGTCTGAATCTTCATAATGAAAAGTTGGAATGAAAAAAAAAAAACTTTTTTTTTTTCTTTGTGGTACTGGGGATTGAACCCAGGGTCTTGCATGTGCTAGACAAGTCCTGGACCAGTGAGCTATAAACCCCCAGCCCAATCTTTCTGCAAATTCTTCTAAAGTAACAGTAAGGAGAGGTCATGCAAAAAGGTATAAAGCAAGCTGGGCTTGGTGGCACATGCTTGTAATTCCATTGTCTCTGGAGGCAAGTCCCACATCAAAACTTACTAGAGCCCTGGGAACAGAAGGGCTTCTGAAATTCCAAAAGCTTGGGAATAGAAAGAACACAGCATGAAGACAGTAGAACAACCAGTGAGTTTCAAATGTTGAGTTAAAATGATTTTCAACCTGGAATTCCATACTCATAAAATGATCGGCCAGTGTCATGGCACACTCCTGTAATTCCAGCAATTTGGGAGGCTGAGGCTGAGGTAGGCAAGTTCAAGACCAGACTCAGCTTTAGCAAGACCCTGTCTTAAAATAAAAATATAAGAGCTGAGGATGTAGCTCAGTGGTAAAGTGCCCCTGTGTTCAATTCCCTGGTCCTGCAAAAAAAAAAAAAAAAAAGGAAAAAGAAAGAAAGCAGGGGCATATAGGAAGGAGAGAGAGAGAAAGGGCACTTCCAGGATGAAGGAGAAAGGAGAAGGTTGTTTTTTTGTAGGAGCTGTGTCCCTTCCCAGAGAGCAGCCTGTCCAGCCTTATAGGCTGCACCTTGAGCTTGCATGGTCTGCCTGCCTTCCAGACCTGAATACTAGAGTTTGAATTTGTATCTGTCCTGTCATGAGGCCCCTACACGCAGACACAAGGTGTCATGTCTCTAGCACCATGGCTGGGGCCTTCTGGCCACATGTAGTATTGGGCCCTCACCCTGTCCTCAGAGTCTGGCCCTGCCTGCTATGCAGCCCTTTGCCCTGCTTGATTAGGAAAAACAAGGTCTTTCTGTGGGATTTTAGGCTTCATTGACCTTGAATGTTAACTGAAGTTAATGTTTTACTAAGTTGGAAGAAGGGAAAGGTCCAGTATAGTGGATGACAGCAGAGTATTTCTAGAAGTTCAAGAGGATTTGGAACCATACTATTGGGAGAAGCAGGTCAGCCCCTGAGATGGGCTTGAGTGCCACAGGCCCAACCCTCATGCAGTGCTGGATTGTAAGAGTTTCCTAAGACCACAGTCTCCCAACACACTGAGATCTTTTGTTTTTAATTTTGAGACAGGGTCTCACTAAGTTGTCTAGGCTGGCCTTGAACTTGCAATCCTGGCTCAGCTTCCTGAGCTGCTGGGATTATAGGAGTGCTCCACCAAACCCTGCCCAGCACACTGAGATCTTATCTGCAGGTAGGTCATTGGGATTTCATAGCTTTTGTTTCCCCCTCTGCCTTTAGGTATTGAAGTTGATATTGATGTGGAGCATGGAGGGAAAAGAAGCCGCCTGACACCTGTCTCCCCAGAAAGTTCCAGCATGGAAGACAAGTGTAGTTCTCAGCCAAGCAGCTGCTCTTCTGAACCCAACAAACCAGATGGGAATGGCGAGGGTATGGCACAATCGCTGGCAGAGCAAATGAAAAAGATAGCCCTGGAGTCGATGGGGCAGCCTGAGGTAGGCCTGCTCCCTTCCTTCCAACTGAAACTGATTGACCTAGTGCCTTCTGCCTCTGTCCTTCAGCCTCATCCACAGCACTTATGCAGCCTGAGGGGCCCCATCACTGTTCCAGGGTCATGTCTGTGGCATTAATTTACTCTGTGAATCTTCTGCTAGAACTTTGTAAAGAAAAAATACTTGTTCTTTGCGAGCAGGTCACTGTTGCCTGTAATTCCTTGCCAGCCTGACAGGCAGATAACCAGCCCCACCTCCATCCACATGGTCTCTTCTAGGAATTTGTGGTGTGGTCAGGTTGCCTGTCATATGTCTTGTATGCTCATGGTGAGGTATATTCCAGGAACAGATGGAGTCTGATAACTGTTCGGGAGGAGATGAGGACTGGACTCATTTGTCTTCAAAAGAAGTGGACCCATCTACAGGTGAACTGCAGTCTCTACAGATGCCAGAATCAGAAGGGCCAAGCTCTCTGGATCCTTCCCAGGAAGGACCCACAGGGCTGAAGGAAGCTGCTTTGTACCCACATCTTCCACCAGGTAAGTGATTTCAGGTGTTTTTTTTTTTTTTTTTTTTTTTTAATATTTTTTAGTAGTAGATGGACAAAATATCTTTTATTTTATTTTTATGTGGTACTGAGGATTGAAGCCAGTGTCTCACACATATTAGGCGAGCAAATCTACTACTGAGCCACAACCCCAGCCCCTGATTTCAGGTTTGTTTGAGAGCATCCTGTCATCTGATTTCAGCCACACAATCAAAAGAATGGCATGGCTTCTACTATGGGCTTGTTTATTGACATGAAAGAAAAGTAGGAGTTGGTTTTGTCCTCTCATGTCCATCCTGAGTGAGATAATAAACTAAGCTAATTTTAGTAATTTTTTTTATTGATTAATTTTAGTAATTTCTAAAACTTAACTCCAGACCAAGAGTTAAGACAGATGTGATATGTGTACCATGACACATGCTGATAATCCCAACTTTTTGGGAGGCTGAGGTAGGAGGATTACAAGTTCAAGGCTAGCCTCAGCAACCTAATGACACTCAGTCTTTTTTATTTTTTAGTTGTGGATGGACACATACTTTAATTTTATTTATTCATTCATGTGGTGCTGAGGATTGAACCCAGTGCTTGACACATGCTAGGCAATCACTCTACCACTAAGCTACAACCCCAGCCCATGACAACCAATCTTAAAATAGAAACACAAAAAGTGCTGGGGTCATATGTGATAACAGAAGCCTGCACTGGGTTTGTCATTGGACTTGGACTATCCGCACTGTTATCTCATGGGGTCACTGCTAAGATCCCTATAGGGATAAGGTGGAGGCCAACATGGGAAGTGCACAGCATAGAAAGCAGGGCATGGTGGAGAATGTAGCATTGTAGAGCAAACACCCTGAATTAGAGAAGCAGTTGATATACCCAGCTATGACTCCTACTTGTCATACTGATGTTGAGTAAATTATCTCTAGGCCATATTCAACTCTTGAGCTCTAATATGTATCTTCTCTGCCTAAGAATACAGGGGTAGCAAACTGACCTATATATGAATTATTTTTGCATTTTTAAATGGTTGGGAGAAAGTTAAAGATATTTGACTTTGAGATTAACATTTCAGCATTGGGGCTCGGGTGGTGGCTCAGTGGCAAAGTGCTTGCCTACCATGTGTGAAGCACTGGGTTTGATCCTCAACACCACATAAAAAAATCATTGTAAATAAAGGGTGTGTGTGTGCACGTGTGTTTTAAGATAGGGTATCAGTGTGTTGCCTATGTTGGCTCTGAGCTCCTGGACTCAAGTGATCCTCCTGCTCTAGCCTCCCTAATGGCTGTGACTGTAGGTGTGCGCCACCATGCCTGGCAGTGGTTTTATTGGAACACAAGCATATCCTTTTGTTTACATATCTGTTTATAGTGGCGAGAGGTGGCAAGACTAACTAGCCTGCAAAGCAAGCATAAGTCAGGCATGGTGGTGTGTACCTGTAATCCCAGTGAAGGCTGAGGCAGGAAGATTGCAAGTTTGAAGCTTCAGCAATTTAGTGAGGCCCTAAGCAACTTAGACCCTGTCTCAAAAAGGGCTGGGGATATAGCCCAGTGGTTAAAAAAAAAAATATCTAGGAGTTTAATCACCAGTGCCCCCCCCCCACCTTTTTAAGGCAAGCCTAAAATGTTTATTATCTAAACATTTTATTCTTCCTTTATAAAGGAAAAGCTTGCTGAACCTGACTCTGAGGGTTCCTGAGAGTAAAGGATCCCATGGAAAGGTTGGCCCTCAGAAGATACTAGGTGCTTGCTGGTGAAGGTCAGAATGCTGCTGTGTCTGGGGTCAGGTGGGGCTCAGTGATGTTCTCTTATGGTTTCTGGATTGTGTTTGGCAGAGGCTGACCCCCGGCTGATTGAGTCGCTTTCTCAGATGCTGTCCATGGGGTTCTCGGATGAAGGCGGCTGGCTCACCAGGCTTCTACAGACCAAAAATTACGACATTGGGGCTGCTCTGGATACTATCCAGTATTCGAAACACCCACCGCCATTGTGACAACATTTGTGTATCTATCCCATACTCCTTTTTTGTCTCATAGTTGCATTGAGTTAGCATAGAACAGCAGGGCCTCTGTAAGGCCAATTTATCAGCATTCTTCTTCCAGAATCCATGGGTGGGGATGCATGAAGTCATTCAGGGCAGTGGGACAAGTGACATGAAGGGAGAGTTCCAAGTGTGTGAGAAACAGAAGCAGCTTGCCCTCTCCAAGGCCTTGCCCTGGCTGGGGAGGGCAAGGACATGCCTGCATACTCCTTCTCTCCCTGCCAGCATCACACCAGCAGTTCAGAATATGTCTTGCCTAATGGCTTTCTGCTTTTTCTTTTTAAAAAATGATTAATAATATACTGACATTTATTTTTCAACAAATGAGAAAGTTGTCAGGGAGCGAATGGAGGAGGCTTCTATAGGAGTACCAGGGATGGTGGGTAGCTGGGTTGTGGGTTTCCTGCTTGGTACTAGATGGGCTCAGAAGGGAGGTCTGAGCTGTGGTTTTCATTGAGTATGCCTCCTTGTGTCATGACTGCTCTAATTTTTTCATTTCCAAATGTGTCATCTGCTTTTAAAGTAAGAAAATTCCTTTGTAGCCATCCTGTTATCTGATTTGTAAACAACCTATAATTAAACGGTACAAGCACTTTAATTGACAATGATGTCCTTCCTATTGGTTGCCGATGAGAGAAATACCTGTTTTACAGTAATGTTTATTGTCTACTCTTGGTTGTTCTCAGATTACACTCCTTTAAAAGCACCTCAGAAATTCTGTTTCTGTGGCATAGTAGAGGAAATGGGCACATGTAACACATGACTCTAAACACTACACTTATGATCATCTCAATTTACAGATCATCATCAAAGTCTTCCCCTGTTGTAAAGAGACTACATAGTTGCACAGGTGGGGCCCTCTCTACCCGCTGGACCAGAGGAGTCCCTGTGCTCCATGACTGCTGAGGGGAATTCCTGCAAGGCCTAGGTCTGGACGTGGGAGTGTATGTGGCCTGAGGAAACTGGATGGTGGTGGTGGGCCTGCTGGGGTTGCCTTCCCTTGGAGTCTCAGTCCTAGGGGTACCTGGTTCAGCCTGTGTTGGGTTGGCTGACCCAGAGCCACTGTGCAATGGTCTTGGCACTTCTGTGTCCACAAGTGAGCTGTTCCCAGGTGAAAGGAGAAACCGTGCCCATTTAGAAGATGGGGCCTGAACCTGTGGCGCAGGACTTGGTAGTTTCCACCGAGGAAAACTAAGCTCCCTGGTGTTGCAGTGCTCAGAGTTCTGGAGGGAGTGGTTGCTGCCTCGCTCCCCGGTCCTGGTCAGGCCAGTGTATCCCTGGGTGAGAAATCAGAAATGGCTTCCGTCAGGCTCCACACTGCTACTGCCTCACTTCTGCCTGGGTGCTGACCCTTGTGCTTTAAGCTCTCCTACTTACTACTCTGGCGGGCTGGAACATGCCTTGATTTCGACATTTAGCAAAGCAAAGTGAATAAACACCCTCCACCTCACCCCAATCTTCTGCTAAATCACAGGACCAGGTTTCCCAGAAAGACATCTTCATGTCATTAGGTGACCCATCCATTGGAGACTTTCAGATCAAGTCAGGGATTCCTGAAAGGAGATGTGAGCGGGAAGGACTTAGAGACTTAGAGAGGACAGACGCCAGCCTGCTTACTCCTGGCCAGATGGAAATATCCAGAGATATGAAAACAACTATGTAAGTAGTTCACTGAGGGGTATGAAAGAGGTGCTTGGCCTGGCTTCTCCCACTTCAGGAACCAAAGATGCATTGAAAGTTAGTTTCAATACCTACAAAAGGACTTTTTTGGGGACGGAAGATACCAAATAATTGAACTCAGGGGTACTCAACCACTGAGCCACATCCCAGCCCTATTTTGTATTTTATTTAGAGACAGGGTCTCACTGAGTTGCTTAGTGCCTCTCTTTTGCTGAGGCTGGCTTTGAATGCATGATCTCCTGAGCTGCTGAGATTACAGGTGTGCAACACTGTGCCCAGCTCCTGCAAAGGGATTTGAAAGTAGAGGTGGTGGGTGTCTATAATGCCACTTCCCAGACAAGGGAAGAAACTGGTCCTGATGCTTAATCATGGCTTTACTGCTGAACTTGCTGTGACCTCAACTGAACCTTTGCAAGCTTTAGTTCCTTGCTTTTAAAATGACAACAGGCTATGGTGAGATTAAAATTTACAGCCCAGGGATTGGCACTAGATTAGATAATTTACTACTGTTATTCTGTAATCTAGAATATTCAGGGCCACAAACCTACCTGGGGTAACTAATTCATTCAACAACAAAGTTTGGACTTTGTTTCTTGACTATGAGCCATGTTTTGCATAGTCTGAAGCCAGGCATAGCAGATCTTAACTGATGTCATCAGAGCAATAAGCAGTGACTGAGGAGAGTTCCTCTGCCTAATTCCTTGGACTCCCACCACAGTGCTACACTCTGAAGTGCTGAATGTGCAGAGGGGTCTGCTAGATCCTAAGCATTAGGAAAACATCCTCAGTGAGAAGAGTGCCTGGGAGGAGGGAGTGTGCAGCTGGGGCAGGGCAAATGCACAGGAGATCCAGGGCAGGTGGACAGAGATCTCCCCTTTGCAGGATGAAGATGTATGAACATGGGAGGGATATAGGATATGGACCAGAGAAAGGTGTTGGCTTTAAATGGAAAAGAAAAATCCCCAGGTTGGGCTGGGTACAGTGGCTCAGACGTATACAGCAGCCACTTGGGAAGCTGAGGTATGAGGATCACTTGAGCCCATGAATTTGAGAAAAACCAAGTCAATACAGCAAGATCCTATTTCAAAAAAACCCCAAATCTTGCTGGGCATATTGCCACATGCCTGTATGTAATCTCAGTGATGTGGGAGGCTGCAGGAGGATTTCAAGTCCAGTGCCAGCGTTGGCAACTTAAAAAGGACTAGGGGCGTAGTTTAGTGGGAGAACGTTTCTGGGTTCAATCCCCATTACCAAAAAAACAAAACAGATGAAAAAACAACCCCCACCCTTACAAATCAAGTTATAAAACAAGATAAATTCCACGGGTAGATTTGCTGAGTGGTAGAGATGCTTAGCATGCCCAAGGCCCTGTGTTCAATCTCTGTGTGTGCGTGTGCACGCACACATGCTCTCTCTCTCCCTCTCTCTCTCTCTCTCTCTCCCTCCCTCTCTCTCTCTCTCCCTCCTATGTAAGCTCAGTGAGGATGGGATCAGAAGGGAAATATTATTCTTCATCACTGACCTCCTGGGATTCCAAGGTGACTTCAGCATCATCTGAATCCTGGACAACAAGGTCCTGAGGAGGGTGGTCTGTGCTCTGGCTCCATTTCCTGGCAGAGAAAGTGCTATCATGTGCTGTCAACAACCAGTTTCCCCAGAGCCTAACTCCATGGTCATCTGGCCTGACCCAGGCTAGGGAGGAACCTCATCCCTTACAGCTTCCCAGGTGGCTGCCCAGCAACAGTCCAGCAGTCCATTTTTCTGCCCTATATCTTCTTGTTAGAATGATCTTATTTGAAACTAGAATCTACCTCCTGAAAGCACCTACCCTGAGAAGCCATCCTCAGTGCTTAGCCTAAAGCGACTTCTAGAACACTCACTGAAACAGAGGATATTTAGAGGAAGAGAAACCCTGAAAGTCTGAGGTCTTTGCTTCCAAGCTCCCAGGCACATTGGTCATTCTGGCCACAGTTCACTTTGTCAACCTTGCCCTTAATGATTCTCTCCAATTTCTGTATAATCTGAGACACTCAGCATACAGGTTGCCCATGCCAGTGTCCTCCCAGTCCTCATCTCCCTGTGGCAGCACCCAGGGACAAAGGGGGCTGGCAGTGATGGCTATCCCCCAGCTTTCCTACCCACTGGCATATGACACTTGGGCTGCTCCCACTTTGGCCAACAACTAGAAGCAGCTAATCATTCCTTCTGGATTATAGACCCACTTGGCACCTTTTTCTGGGCAGGGCTTGATTGAAGGGAGGGCCTAGATGCTCTGGGTTGGATGAGGGCTGTATGTGGAAACATACTCCTTCTGGCTCCTGCTCTGGGCTGCCCTTGTCTAGATATTTCAGCCAGCAGTTCTCCAAGGGCTGGGATTTTTCCTGCAGGTTGGGAAAGAGATTAAACTCTAGAGTTGGAAAGTGGCCACTTTGATAAAAAATCATCAGCTTTGACACTTAGGTATGAGGTCTTAAGACCCATGTTTCCCTCATTACCAGGAAAGGCACATGGCTGAAAGCTGATGGGGATACAGCTGCCCGAAGACAACAGTAGACAGTGTACATTGGTCCAGGCCTTGTGCAGGGCACAACTTGTCAAGAACCTTCCAAAGATCCATGTTCCTTGACTCAGGATCTCCAAACAACCAAGGCACAAAGATGCTTGTCACAGGGGTGAGATATAGCTCAGTGGTAGGGCCCTTGCCTAGCATGGCTCAGGCCCTGTGTTCCATCCCCAGAAATGCAAGGGGAAAAATCATACTCATGACAGGGTTACAAATAATAGCAATTATTTATTTATAATAGTTGGACATGGTGGCACAAGCCTGTAATACCAATTGCTTGGGAAGTTGAGGAAGGAGGATCACAATTCAAGGGCAGACTGAGCAACTTAATGAAACCCTATCTCCAAATTGAAAATAAAAAGGACTGGGAATGTAACTCAGTGGTAGTGTATCCTGGGTTCAATCCCCACTACTCCTCCTCCTCCTCCTCCTCCTCCTCCTCCTCCTCCTCCTCCTCCTCCTCCTCCTCCTCCTCTACTAATGGCTTAAGTGGAGAGGCAACTAACTGCCCCCACAATAAGGAAATTAGCACTGGTATGCCCACAATATTCTGTAGGTACTCTTAAGCTTTATAATTATTATTATTTTTTTGTGTGTGTGTGGTGCTGGGAATTGAACCCAGGGCCTTGCACATACCAGGTAAGCCCTCAGCCGTTAAGCTTCTTAAAAATGAAAATCATTGAAAGTTACATTTAGAAGAATGATATAAAACTTTAGGATGTAAAAAAGTATCTTTTAATAAGAATAATGAAGTACCCATAATCCCAGCTACTCAAGAGGCTAAGGCAGGGGGATAACTTGGGCCCACCCATTTGAGACCAGCCTGGACAACATATGCAAGACCCTGTAAAGGGATCAAATGGGAAGCACAGACAAAGCTATCAGAATGGCTGTACTTGAGTGCTTATGAGCACCTCCCTAGTTTATAATAAAAATATGAAGACAAAGTAATGAGAGGACATGGCTAGTGTTATCCTGTGAGCAGAGCAAAGCTAGGTAGTTGCTTTGCTGGTGGATAGTTTTTCCCACTTCTTCTGGCTCTGGCAGGACACAGAGCTCTCTCTGTGTGCCCACAGCATCTCTAATGTACCCAAAGGGCCACCCACTCAGTCATGAAAGCTGTCACACACACTGCCCATCTGATGCTGTCTGAGTGCCAGGTGCAGACGACAGCTAACAACTGCATGTTATTCCTGCTCCCAGGAAGCTCCTGGAAGCTCCTAGAAGGTCTGGAGCAAAGGAACATGAAAATCCTGGTATTTGATACCAGCTTCCTCTCTTTATCAAAGGGATGCTCAGAGTGCTGTGGGAAGAAAGCTTCGGCTGCACAGGAGGTAAGATCAATCTAAGTTTGGAAGGAGTTCTCCAAGCAGATTTATTCTATTTTATGGAATGAAATACTCAGTGTTGAGTATTATAAAGATTTACAAATGGTACATCCTTACAAATGGTACAGGTTCCAGGGGCTGGAGTTGTGGCTCAGCGGTAGAGCGCTCACCTAGCATAAGCGAGGCACAGGGTTCAATCCTCAGCACCACTTAAAAATAAATAAAGAAAGGTATTGTGTCCAACTAAAATATTAAACAAACAAAAAACCAAATGGTACAGGTTCCAGTGATTTGGAGGTGGAAGCAGGAGACTCTAAAATTCAAGGCCAGTGTGAGCAATTTAGTGAGATCTGTCTTAAAATTAAAAAGACAAGTGATGTAGCTCAGTGGTAAAGTGCTTTTGGGTTCAATCCCTAGTATCAAAAACAAAACAAAAACCCCCAAATGGTAGAGGATTTATTTGTATTTGTTTCTTTTTGTTAGTACTAAGGGACTGAACTTGGCTTCAGGCATGCTAGGCAAGTGCTCTAGCACTGCTATATTCCCAGCTCTTGTTTTGCAGGTTTAATTTTGGTACGGGGATTGAATCCAGGGGTGCTTAACCACTGAGTCACATCCCTGGCCCTTTTTATTTTGAGATAGGGTCTCACCAAGTTGCTTAGGGCCTTATTAAATCACTGAAGCTGGCTTTGAAATCTCGATCTTCCTGCCTCAGCCTCCCAAGTCGCTGGGATTACAGGTGTGCTCCACTGTACCCAGTTTGTTTGTTTTTGAGCAAGGGTCTTGCTATGTTGCCCATGATGGCCTCAAATTCCTGGATTTGAATGAGCCTTCTGTCTCAGTCTTCTGAATAGCTGCGACTACAGTCCACTTCTAGGCCTAGTGACTAATGAATATTCTTAAATAAAAATTATAAGAGGCCATAGTTTTGGACTAGGTTCTTGTACTATGACCTGACAGACCAGACTAAAACCTAAAATGGTCTCACTTATGCTAATGTCCCATATCACCAAACTGAAATAAATTTAATCTGAAATCAGGAGACAGGTAACAGCTTAACTTTCCAAACAGGCCAGTTTCAATGGACACAATAATGAAGTTCCCTCTGCTTTAATTCTTACTCAAAAAAAGGTAACCTGAAGTGAACTACTTGCTTGTCTATTGTTCTATCTTCTTGTTCCCTCCTTACAAGAAAAATAATTTTGAAATGATCCATCTATTCTTTGTTCTTTGTTTCTGCTTTCATTAGCTCTACTTTGTGAATAAAACCAACCTCTTATTCTAGTTTATGGAATAAAGTATTGCCTGATTCAAGAATCACAAATGAAGTCGATAACTGTGTTGTAATTTCTTCCTTTGGCAACACATAAATGGAATCCCTTAGGAGACACAGAGAGCCCAGGAGGCAGGACTAGAACATACCTGCAAGCCTACCTGTGGGGTCCCATCCTCAGCCTGCTGCCCACCTGCATTTTCTTCTTTGCCAGCAATTACAGCTGCTTCCACAGACCTAAGGGAGAGATCATGTGCAGGTCCTTTATAAAATGGGAAGAGAAAGGACAAGGAAGATGAAGACAGGAGGATGCAAGGATTCAGCCACAGATTTCAAAGATTGTTTTGGGGAATCTCGGGGACATAGTTCTGTTGTTCTGATGTGGTTCTGTCATCTTCCAGCAATTTAGATGGCCTATGCAAAGGGAGTATTTGATTGAGGCTCATGAAAGTCACTATCAAAAGGAAACACAATGCAGGGCCAAGAGGGCAGACCCTCAAAGTAGAAACAGGAGTTGGCATCCTGACTTTGCCAATGACCAGCTGTGTGTGACTTTGAGTACAACACTGGATCCCAGTTTCCTTTTCTACAAATGGGGATAACACTGCACCTGTGACTACAAAAATAGATAAGACAATATGTGTATACATATCCGAAGTAGTGCCAGCTGAATTCTTGCAGCACAGAGTCTCTCCCTCTAGCAGAGGGGACATTTTCAGTAGTCAGGGGTCTTTTTTAAAAATATATATATTTTTAGTTGTAGTTGGACACAATACCTTTATTTTGTGTACTTATTTTTATGTGGTGCTGAGAATTGAACCCAGTGCCTCGCACTTGCTAGGCGAACATGCTACCGCTGAGCCGTAACTCACCCCAGCAGTCAGGGTCTTATGAGAGGCTTTACAGTTGTTGTGTTAGGTCTCAAACATTACAAGGGAGGGAATTTTCCTTTTTTTTTTTTTTCTTTTGGGTACAAGGGCTTGAACAAACCCAGGGCCTCACACATACTAAGCAAGCACTCACCACTAGCTATATCCCTAGTCCTTTTAATATTTATTTTTTGAAAAATTTTAATTAAATATTTTTTAGTTTTAGGTGGACACTATATATTTATTTTATTTTTATGTGGTGCTAAGGATCAAACCCAGTGCCTCATACATGCTAGGTGAGCACTCTACCACTGAGCCACAACCCTAGCCCCCTCCTCTAAAAAAAATTTTTTTTTATTAAATATTTATGCCTCAGCCTCCCAATTTGGGATTATGGGCATGTGCCATAGTGCCATCAGCTCAGGATGTCTTGGAATTCTGAAGATTAGCTTATCTTAAAAAAAATTAAATGCTACCCCTGACAAGCTGGGGTCTATTGTTCTGTCAGTTAGCGGTCTACTCTCTAGCTCTTGCTTTGTTTTCTGTGTTCTGCAATTTCATTATGCTGCCGTGTCTAAAGGCAGATTTTTATTTTTAAAATTTTTAAACTGGGGATTGAACCCAGGGGCACTTAACCACTGAGCCACATCCCCAGCCCTTTTTTTATATTTTAGTTAGAGATAGGTCTTGCTTAGGGCCTCACTAAGTTGCTGAAGCTGGCTTTGAACTTGAGATCCTCCTGCTGCAGTCTCCCAAACTTCTGGGATTACAGGTGTGTGTTACCACACCCAGCAGGGCAGATTTTTTTAAACTTTTATAATTAATCAATTGAGGAGTACTTTATATCAAAATATACTCACTTAGATACATATTTGGATGAGTTTTGATAAAACCATGCTTTTGAAACTACATCCCCAATCAAGGCAGAAATTTTTATCACTCTGAAAAGTGCTCTTGTGCTCCTTTGCAGCAATCTGCATACTATACTCTATTTTGTATCTGGCTTCTTTTACTCAGCAGTTTTTGAGATTTGCCCATGTTGTCTTTGGTGCTGAAAAGTATTTGATAGTATGAATATAGCAGAATTGGTTTAGTCATTTATCTACTAATATATCTAGATATCTAGTCTCTCACTAAAATCATACTATCTTGAGTTCAATAAGCATTGTAATAAATCTTGATATCAGATTATAGAAGTCCTCCGACTTTGTTCTTCTTCTTTTTTTTTTTCTTTTTCAATAATGGGGACTAAACCCAGGAACACTCACTACTGAGCTATATCCTCAGTCCTTTTTCTTTTTTATTTTGAGATAGGGTCTCACCAAAATAGGGTCTTGCTAAATTGCTGAGACTAGCTTTGAACTTGTGACCCTCTTGCCTCACCCTAGAATCACTGGGATTATAGGTATATGCCATGATGTCCAGCTCACTGAATTTTTAATTTTAATGAGATTACTTTAAATTTTTCTTTCCTTTTTTTTTTTTTTTTTTTTAAACTGGGGATTGAATCTAGGGGGTTCTTAACCACTAAGCCACAGCCCCAGACATTTTTATTTATTTATTTTTCGAGTCAGGTCTCACTAGGTTGCTTAGGCCTCACAAAGTTGCTGAGGCTGGCTTTGAACTTGTGATCCTTCTGCCCAGCTTCCTGAATTGCTGAGATTATAGGCATGCACCACCACACCTGGCTTTAATTTCTATAAACTCTCTCTCTTTTTTTTTTTTTAAAGATAGAGTGAGAGAGAGAGAGAGGGAGAGAGAGAGAGAGAGAATTTTAATATTTATTTTTTAGTTTTTGGCGGACACAACATCGTTGTTTGTATGTGGTGCTGAGGATCGAACATGGGCCGCACGCATGCCAGGCGAGCGCGCTACCGCTTGAGCCACATCCCCAGCCCCTCTATAAACTCTTTTTTGAGTTTTTTTTCAAATATACCTGTCTATTTTCTAAAGTCCCTCATATTAACCCCCTTTTATTTTGTTAAACATATCAAACATGAAATATTATAAATTCTGGAATCTTTGTGAGTCTGACTTTTCCGACTTGTTTCTGCTGTCTTTAGTCCTTGATGACATGCTTCCTTGAATGTTTAACAATTTTTAAATATGAATACTGGGGTTGGGGATGTAGCTCAATAGTAAAACACATAGCATTCATGAGATCTTGGGTTTGATCCCCAGCAATATACACATACACACACACAAATCAATTTAAAAAATCTGAGCTGGGTACATTGGTGCATGGCTGTAATTTCAGCTACTAGGGAGGCTGATTTCATGGGAGAATTTTGAGTTTGAGGCCAGTCTAGGCAACATAGTGAGTCCTCATCTCTAAATAAATATCTTGAATATATGCTCCTTGGAACTTCATCTATGGATTTTTCTTTTTTGGAGGGTGGGTACTGGGGGTTGAACCCAAGGGCACTTTACCACTGAGTTATACCCCTAGTCCTTTTTAATTTTTGAGACAGAATCTCATTAAGTTACTGAGGCTACCCTCAATCTTTTTTTTTTTTTTTTAAAGATAGAGTGAGAGAGGGGGGAGAGAGAGAAAGAGAGAATTTTTCAATATTTATTTTTTAGTTTTCAGCGGACACAACAACATCTTTGTTTGTATGTGGTGCTGAGGATCGAACCTGGGCCGCACGCATTGAGCCACATCCCCCGCCCCCTACCCTCAATCTTGTTATCCTCTTGCCTCAGCGTTTTGAGTCACTGGGATTACTGTGTGTACCACCACACCCTACTATCTGTGGGAATTCTTTAAGGTCTATGTTGGTGAGGTGTTGCTCCAGGGGAGCAGACTTCCTGGGACAATTGAAAAACAAATTTTCAGTTTCAGGCTTCTCAAATAGTGAGTATAAAAGCTGAAAAGCCACTGCATGGCTTCCTGTGCTTTCAGAGTTTTAGAGAGATATTCCTCCTCTTCAGCCAGGGCCAAGGTCAATGAATAAGAGCTTCCTGCTGCAGTGTTGAGTGTATCTGCAGTTCATTTGTGCACTAGGGCAGAGGCCTTTAGGGACTCAAGCTTTATATGGAGGTCTCCTACTAAATTTTTTTTCCTATAAAGCCCAGGCCTTTGGCTTTGTCTTTTATCTCTGGCACCCCTCCTAGCCCCATAAATGGAGGCTTCAGAGTACCAAACTTTGCACTTCAGGTGCTTTTTCTCTGGATTTTGGCTTTTACTTCATTTTTTTTTTTTTTTCTGTTGGTAGAGATCAAACCCAGGGCTTTGTGTGTGCTAAGCAAGGGCTCAACTACTGAGTTCTACCACCAGCCCTAGCTTTTTTTTTTTTTTTTCAACTTTTGACCACTTAAGGTTACTTTTTTTTTCTTCTTTTCTTTCTTTGTTTTTTTGGTACCAGGAATTGAACCCAGGGGCACTTAATAAACACTGAGTCACATGTCCAGCCTATTTATCTATCTATCTATATTTTTTTTTAGAGAGGGAGAGAGAGAATTTTTTTTAATATTTATTTTTTTAGTTCTCAGTGGACAAAACATCTTTGTTTGTATGTAGTGCTGAGGATCGAACCCGGGCTGGCATCGAGCACGCTACTGCTTGAGCCACATCCCCAGCCCCTTCAATTCTTATTACACATATAGAGCACAATTTTTCATATCTTTGTATAAAGTATGTTCACGCCGGTTCATGTCTTTATACATGTACTTGTGGTTTTTTTTTTGGCATTACAATTCTTATTATACATATATACCACAATTTTTCATATCTTTGTATAAAGTATGTTCACGCCGGTTCATGTCTTTATACATGTACTTGTGGTTTTCTTTTTTGGCATTACAATTCTTATTACACATATATACCACAATTTTTCATATATTTGTTTGTATATAAAGTAGGCTAACAGCTCATTAGTTCATCTGAAATATTATAGCTGGCATTTTTAGTTATTTTTTAGGGGGAGGACGGCTCAGGGTGTTTAATCTGCCACACTGTAAAACGTGGAAATCTAATGATTTCTCCATTGTATACTTCCACCATCCAATCAAGATGAAAACAGGACAAGATAACGGACTCCCTTCAAATCACTGTACCTGAGTGACAGCTCTGAAACCTGTCCCTGTAGCAGATTTAATTTTTGGACATGGCGTCTACAGTCAGCACCAGAACCCTCACCATATACCTGAGAAAGAAAAACATATATTTAGTTTAAAAAGTGTTGCCAGAATGCAAAGAAACAGATATATTTGAGATGTACCTCATGGAAAACCAAACTGTATTATGCAAGGCCCCAAAATGCTTGAAGCAGCATGCAGGAAATCTAATGACTGGCTGCTGTTTCTAGAGTGATTTATAAACAGGCTCTGCAGCCAGTTTAGGTCTAGCTGGCTGCCTCACTAGCACCCTGAACTCTTATCTACCAAAGCAACCCAAAGCCCTATGCAAAATAGTTAATGAATTCCTAGTTCAATGAAGAAGCATATAATGGAATTTTCCCAGACAATGCTCCATCTATTTCACTTAATAAAAAGGGTCACAAGAGAAGTAACACAAATTGCCAAAAATATATAAAATTATGCTTACCCTAATTGATAATTAAAGGAATACAAAATAAAATGACATGCCTTTTCCCACATAGCAGTCACCCATTTGTTCAATAAATATTTACTGAGTACCTATTATGTGGTAGGCCCTGGTCTAAGTGTGGATAATACTATGCAGCAGTGGACAAAACTTACCGTCACCAACGAGCTCTTTCTAGCAAGAGGGGACATAATAAATTAGTAAAACATCTGGCTACAAGTCAGTAACAAATATTCTCAGAAAAATAAGGCAACAAAATAGGATAGGGCTGAATGGGGGGCAATGTGTGCAAAATTTTATGTTGGGCATTCCATGGTCAAGAAATGAATCACTGAGAAGATGACATCTGAACACAAATAGGAAGACATGTGGGAGCAAGCCATGAAAATGTCAGGAAGAACATTCTAGCAAATATAATGAAACAGAAATGAGTGCAGAGACCCAGAGACTGACATGTGGAGTTAAAGTGAGGGGCCAGCTGAGAGGCCTGAGGGGAAGGTGGTAGGTGATGAAATTTTGGAGCATGAACTGGTGAGTTCCACCATAGGTAGAATCAGCTTTACAGGCCTGAGAACTGCTATATTGTTGCCATCTTGAAATTCTTTTCTTTTTGAGACTGAGACTTGCTATGTCACCCAAGCTGGCCTTAAGTTTCTTGGCTCAGTGACCCTCCTGCTTCAGATTCCTAGTCAATGAAGAAGCAAATAATGGCATTTTCCCACACACTGCTCCATCTATTTCACTTCATGGAGGAACAGGAACCTAAGGAGCAGGAGCTCTGTATCTGGTGAACTTAGTGAGAGAGAAGAGGATCCTGGCTGTGGAATGTTGGGGCTCCATGAGAAACATCTTCTGCAGGGCTGGGCCCACCTGCTTTCTGTTTATCAGAACATACCTTCAAAAGGGACTGCTTCTCTCCACAAGCCTTGCATGTCCATTTGAGACTTTTTTTCACCTACAATGAAATTTCAGAAATATAGCTTAGACAATTATATAAAACAGGACAGAATTGGGTGAGAAATAACTTAGCTATACCCCCAGCCCTGATGGTGGCATTTTAAAAAAATATTTTCTTAGTTGTAGATGGACACAATAACTTTATTTTATTCATTGATTTTTATGTGGTGCTGAGAATTGAACCCAGTGCCTCACATATGCTAAGCAAGTGCTCTACCACTGAGCCACAACCCCAGCCCTGAAGGTGGCATTTTTAAGAGAAAAGAATAAACTATTTAATAAGTGGTTCTGGAAAGACTGGCCATCCATGTGAAACAAAATCAAGTTAGTTTTCTGCCGTGTTTTTTTTTTTTTTTTTTATTGAACCCAAGGGCACTTAACCACTGAGCACATCCCAGCTCTTTTTTTTTTTTTTTTTTTAATTTTTAAATTTTGAGACAAGGTCTTGCTGCATTGCTTAGGGCCTTGCGAAGTTGCTGAGGCCGACTTTGAACTGGCGACCCTCTTGCCTCAGCCTCTTAAATTACTGGGATGTAATAAATATTTATCTCTGTAGGGCTGGGGATGTGGCTCAAGCGGCAGCACGCTTGCCTAGCGTGCATGCGGCCCGGGTTCGATCCTCAGCACCACATACAAACGAAGATGTTGTGTCCGCCAAGAACTAAGAAAAAATAAATAAATGTTAAAATTAAAATGAATATTGAAAAAAAAAATAAAAAAAATAAATAAATATTTATCTCTGTAATAAAATAAATGTTACATCTGTATCTCTCTATATATCATATCTATATAATTATGTATACATGAACATATTTATATGTACTTTACAACCCACGATGAAAATTATTATATCTTCAAAAGGTAACACAGCCTTTATAAAAGCAAACATCTAAAGATAATGGGTGAAAAAAGACAGTCCATTCAAAATAGCAACAAGAGGGCTGAGGATGAAGCTCAGTGGTAGATTGCTTGTCTAGCATGCACAAGGCCCGTGTTCAATCCCTAGCACCTTAAAAACAAAACAAATTATGATTAATATGATTTTAATACAAAGATTCTAAGGACAAACAGCATTTACTAAAAATTTGAGTGGATATATTCTATGACTTGGCTATTTTTTTTTTTTGTGGTACTGGGGAGGGAACTATGAGCTATGGCCTTGTATCAGGACTTAGCAATTCTACCTTTCAGGATCTACCTAAAAACACCACAAAACAAATCCTGTGCATTTTCTATGGGTATATATGCAAGTAAGAAATACATCATTGAAAAAGTCTGGGGCTGGGTTTAGTGGCACACAACTGTAATCCCAGTGGCTCTGGAGGCTGTTGCAGGAGGACAGTGAGTTCAAAGCTAGCTTCAGCAACTTAGCAACGCCACAGCAACTCAATGCGACTCTGTCTCAAAATTAAAAATAAAAAGGGCTGGGGATGTGGCTCGGTAATTAAGCGCCCCTGGATTCAATCCCTAGTACTAAAAAAAAAAAAAAAAAAAAAAAAAAGAGCCTGGGCCAGGCTTGGTGACACATACCCTCATCCCAGCTACTCAGGAAGCTGGGATGGCAAGTTCAAGGCCAGCCTTGGCAACTTAGCAAGACCTGGGTCTCAAAATAAAACTACAAAAAATAGAGTTGGGGATTTAGTTCAGTGATAGAGCATTTGCTTAATGTGTGAGCCCCTGGGTTTAATCCCCAGTATTTGGGGAATAAAATGTCTGGAAAGACACATATTACTGGTAACTGATTCTGGGAAGCCAGTAAGATAAAAACAGGATCTTTGCAATTGTATAGGCGTGGGTTTGCCATTTATTCGATGGCAAATCCACTTGATTTCTCTGGATTCCAGCATTCTTAGAGGCTGCTGAAATTAAACGAGATGTGTGAAACTGCCCAGCACACAGAAGACTTGTAATTAACAGGTTGACTTCCTCTCCTCAACACTCCCCCACCAAGCATCCTATTGGCGATTGAACCCAGCAGTGTTTTACCACTGAGCTATATCCTCAGGTCTTTTTATTTTGAGATAGGATCCCACTAATTTGCCCAGGCTGGCCTTGAACTTGAGATCCTTCTGCCTCAGTCTCCTCAGTTGCTGGGAGTACATGTGTGTATCACTGCACCCAGATATTCTCATCCCTTTTTGAGACAGGGTTTTGCTAAATTGCTCAGGCTGGTCTCAAACTTGTGATCCTCCTGCCTCAGCCTACCAAGTTGCTGGGATTACAGGTGTGTGCCACCACAGTCACTCTCCCTCTCTTTCAAATCATTTTTTAAAATTACATATATATATATATATATATATATATATATATATATATATATATATTTATTTATTTTTACTTATAGATGGACACAATGTCTTTATTTTACTTTATGTGGTGCTGAGGATCAAACCCAGTGCCTTACGCATGCTAGGCAAGCGCTCTGCCTCTGAGCCACAACCCCAGCCCATCAAATCATCTTTCATAGAGTTAAAAATGAGCATGGGCATGCATGACAGTATATGTGTAATGATTAAAAAATGCAAATGATTTCCATTTATTCTCAACTCTAAAATACAGTCCAAAAAAAAAACCACCTAAGTTTCTGAGCCCCTACAAAGTTCCATTACACGCAAACTTACAGATGCATATTCAGCATCTTATTGTCTTTAATACATATTTTAAGGAAGTTTGATGCTATTCTTTCTCAAGGAATGGCAGATTAATGGGTAACTGGGAAGAAGAGTAAACTATCAGAGGTAGATACACAGTGTTAGTTGACTTCAAAGTAGGGCACAAACCAGAAAAGATTAGGTTAAATTATATCCTCTGTCTTGTGTGCTCAAAGTCAGGAAAGCAAACAGATTTTAGACATATCGACCATTTAAAACTGGAGGCGTCTGTGGGTATGCTTAAACTGGAGGCAGAGGCAAACTAGTGACACCAGAGGGCGTCCAGGCGTAGACCAAGGTCATTTCAACGGTACTTGTTCACACCAGTGCCATTCCCATGGCTGCATCTTTAGACTGAGTTCTAAAAACAGTTGTTAGAATAGATCCCCTTTGAAATTAAAAGCAAACTTCCTGATAACTGACTTTCTGTATCCTATACTTCCTTAGTAAAGTACAGATGCAAAGGAAGCCTGACGTATTCTCTAGGTACTGCCTAGCTAAATTTACACATGAACATCACCTGGCTTTTGTAAACCCCCGTTGGACCAGCTGAGAAGTAATCTAGCAGTTTCTACCAGCGGCCTGCGTAAGCCTGCCAGCCGGGATCCAGGCAGGTTCCTTGGGCTTCCCTGCAGCAACACGCTCCCTTTGTAATTAAATTAAGAAAGAGCCACTGCCCTGCATAAAGGATGCTATCTTCAGGGTGGGCATCCCAATTCCCTGCAGGAATTCATGAAAAGCCACCTCAGCAAAAACGATTATTTCTGGTTTCTACAACAATCAGGCATAAAATAAAAACAAAAGCTCAGAACGACGTTATGGGTAAGCGACACCAAATAACACCCAGTCCTCAGCACTGTCACATCTTCGGGCTCCAAATACACCCGCGGCCCGTCACATCACACCAGCCATCCCCGCGCGGGAGGAGGGGTAAGCCGGCGCTTGCCCCACCTGGTGCGCCTGGAAGAGGCGGCAGCTGCAGCATCGCAGGACCCGAGACTGCTGCGACGGCGCCATGACGGCCTCCGTCGCCACTTGCCGCGCGCGTGCGCCCCACGCTCACATCTCGGCTCCGCCCTCTGACCCGGCTCGGCTCCTCTAGGCACCAGCACCACTTGGTTTGCTCATGCGCCCCGCGCTCCCGTCTTCCCAGGCTCCGCCCCTCTCGGAGGATTTGGCCCCTTTGGGTCCCAGTGCCGCTGACCTTGCTTGTATGCGTCACTCAGGCCCGCCCAGGCCCTGCGGCTTCCCCGCCCCCGCGGGCTACTCTCGGGCCTCTTTAGCCTCATATCTTGGCGGTTACTTTGTGGTACGTTTGTCTTGCCGGGGGCTTAGGCCCCGCTATCCTGGGACTAGCTCAAGAGCAGGCCGCCAACCCGCGATTTGATGATTTCCCCTGCCTGCTCTGGTCTTTCTCTCCTTTCCCCTTTCTCTCTCTCTATGTTGACTGAGCCCTGGGACGGCTTGCCACGACTACTTGCCCAGTCATTTTTGTTAAGGTAACTGGTGCAAATATCCAGACACAGCTCTGAGTCAAGCAAAGGTTTATTGACAAGAGAATATCTGCCGGGCTGCCCTTCTGCAAGGTGCAGCAGCCTGCTGAAAAAAACTTCTTAACTATATACTCCTGTACAATGAAGGAGCCAGAAAATAACCCTTTTGGTCTTTGTGATTGTTACTTGGCGCGATTTCAGTTGTTAGGGACTCTTTGGGGTGGGCTGAACCAGAAGGTGGTGCCTGGATGCGCTTTTCAAAATGGAGTTACTTTGGCCCAAGGACCTAACGCTTTTTACATTTTTATTTTGAGACAGTGTCTGAGTTGCTTGGGACTTGCTAAATTTCTGAGACTTGCCCTGGAATTATCCGTGTGGGCCAACATACCCAGTCAGTTCTATTCTGTTTCTTCCTGTGCTTGTTGGAAAATTTGAAGTTTCAAGGACAGGATAACCACTGCTGTCTACCTACAAGGGTAGCTCTGCTGCTAAAAGTTGCAGAGAGGGAGACAGAAGGGGCCTTCCTGTTCCAGCCCACTCCGCTGGTTCTGTGGTTCGAAAATGTGGGACATCTGGTTAGAAGTGTGCAGTCAATCTTTGAGCCAGAGCACTATGGCAGAAGGGCCGGAGGACATAATCCCAGGAAAACAGCTCACCAGCTCCACATGAAAAGGAAGTTGAAAATGAAAAACAGTCCCTCCTGCAGTCCCCAGAGAAAGCTCTATTTGGAAGGTGGAGGAAGGAGTTCAACTTCTGTGTCTCAGCCCCACCAGGACCCTAGTGCCAGCTGGCCAAGGCATTCATGCCTGACTTACAACATAAACTATCTTTTCTTTAAAAAAATTTTTTTTGTAGTTGTAGATGGACAGAATGCCTTTATTTTATTTGTTTATTTTTATGTGGTGCTAAGGATTCAACCCAGTGCCTTACATATGCTAGGCAAGCACTCTGCCATTGAGCTATAACCCTAGCCCAACATAAACTATCTTGTTAAAAAAAATTATAATACCCAGTTCTAACAAAGATTTGGTTAGAAAGGTTCTGCTTTATAAAATGCTGGTAGAGGAGTAAAATAGAAAACAAAACAGAGACCATCAATGGTAAGAGTCACAATTACCAAAACCTAAGAAAAAAAAAAAAACCCATGTAACACAGACAGATTTATTATGTACTAGTGACTACTGAAGTCTAACAGGAAAAAAAAAAAAAGGGAATAAATGTTCTGAAGAATAGTTGCTCTCCATAAATGGACCACAATGCAGGTCCATTACAGAGTTTTGAGTTTGAAGTGAAAGTGCACATGCATTATTAGGAAGTGACAGCCAGGTGGCGCTTACCTGTAATCCCAGCAATTCCAAGGCTGGGGTAGGAGGATCTTGAGTTCAAAGCTATCCTCAGCAATTTAACGAGGCCGTAAGCAACTCAGTAAGAACCTGTCTCTAATAAAATATAAAAAAGGACTGGGGATGTGACTCAGTGGTTGAGAACCCCTGGGTTCAGTCCCTGGTACCAATATATATATATATATATATATATATATATCGGGAAGTGACATCTTTGCTTGGCCAAACTTTGGTCAGGCTTCTGAATACTCTCCTCTGCACTTCTTTCCAGTTTTAACAAAGAACTCTGCTAAGTCAGTTTATCAAGAACTGCTTCCTTTCCATCATCAACATCTGATCAGTATCTTCACAATCCGCCCCCCTCCCCGCCATCCCCAAGGTAAGGTCTAATCAAGCTGGCGAGTCTTCAGCAAGAATCCCGTTAGGTCTGTGTAGTCAGAATTCTCCTTATTCACCTGTTTCCTCCTAGTAATTTTCCATCTGTCGGCCTCCGGCTATAAATTCCCATCTGCCCATGCTGAATTGGAAGTTGAGCCCAGTCTCTCTCCCCCATTTCCAGACCCCATTGCAGTGGTCCCTATACCTTCTTCTTCTTCTTTTTTTTTTTTTGTACCAGGAATTGAACCCAAGGGTGTTTAATAACTGAGCCACATTCCCAGCCCTTTTTTAATTTTTTTATGTTGAGACATGATCTTGCTAAGTTGTCTAATGCCTTGCTAAATTGCTGAGGCTGGCTTTGAATTTGCGATCCTCTTGCCTCAGCCTCCCAAATTGCTGGGATTACAGGTGTGGGCCTACTGTCACTGTGCTTGGCCTCTGGCCATACACCTAGTCTGATAGTCTTGAATAAAGTCTTCCTTGCTGTGTTTTGTAAGCATAAAATGATGGGAGTAGACCTCAACAGATTCAGGGAAACCATTTATTGTTCTCCAGGTACTGAATTCGAAAATGGCCATTGTTTACAGAGAGGATTTTGGTTTATAGGGTACAGTTAGGGTGGTTTCAGACAGTCAGGGGCTAGTTATGTAGGTTAAAAGTTTTAACTCAGAAGGGAAGCTGTAAAAGGTTGAAACTCATTGTTTCTTGAAGAGATAGGAGTCCAGATTATGAGGGATGGGCATTTCTTTTTTCTGGAAGTTATTGTCTCCCAGGGTTTCAGTATTCGACTCCTTCTGTCGGGTCGTACTCCACTAAAACACTCAGGGTCATTCCAGGGGAACCGAGCTGCGCAAAATAACCACATAAGAGATAGAAATGCTTTTTTTCCTTGGGGGTGCTGTATGGCTCCTCTGACCTTAAGGGTTCGCAGAAATAGAGAGAGAGAGCATGTACTGACCCTTTTTATTGAGGAGAAGCCATTCAAATGAGGCAAGGGGTCAGGTTTCAGGGGGCTGAGTTCAGCTTCATGTCTGCTGTCAGCAGGTTGACTGACACTCAAGGGCACAGTAAGAAAGGGGACACACAAAAGGTGTTTCCATGGAACATTCTATCCTAAACAGGGCAAGGGGTAATATTACAAAGGAACAGGTGAGCACAGCTGTATCCCATGGGGATACAGGAAGGTGTGCTCATGTATGAAGACACAGTCACTCACATCTTAGAAGACCGGGGCTCTCCAGATCACAGCATGACTGCCGGATGCTGCACAGGTCAGCAGGGGAGTCGGACATGGTCACATGCTAGTCAGCCTCCCACATCCTTCCTTCAGGGCCCCTGTTTTATCAGGAAAGAATTTATTGGAAGGATAATAATACTTGGCTAGTTTCCCTTCCCTCCTCCAGAGCAGCATTGTCTCTCTGCTTTTCTTTGGGGGTTGTTTTGCAGATTATCATTTTCCATAACTCTTCATTCTTTATCTGCTGTCACTGAATAACTTTTTATTTAATAAAAGCAAGGTGGTTACAAAATGTACATAATTTCAGTTATATAAAATCTGTCATTTATTTATTCCTAGGTGTGTGTGTTTGTGTAGGTGGGTAGGATTATGATTTAAAAAATATTTTCCAAATTTTTCACAATAAGTATATATCAGAAAAACATTTTAAAATTGTGTTTCAAAGACTGAGTTGCAAATGGACAATGGCCAGGTATAAAGAGCATCTGCCATAAACATGTTGGGATATGCTGGGACTCACTAAGTTGCTGGCCATAAGGAACAGCAGCCATAGGCATTCTTAGTCATATCTGGTTGCAATTAATAAGGAGCTATAAGGGGCACTAACCATAGGCACATTTAACAATTACTGGTTACAATCAATAGGGAGCACAGCTCCATGGACATGCACAAAGAACATACCCTGTTGCAATTACATCATCTCACTGGACATAACCAATGGACATTGACTTTCACTGGGTGTAACCAATCAGCAATGTACACCATCAACTTGGAACTATATTTAAGTCACTTGTTTTGCTACATTAATGAGGCTGCTCCAAGGACATCAGTGAGACTGGCTGCCTTGCTGTCCATCCCCAGATTGACTCTACCATTCCCTGACGTACATCCATCGGCTGGAGAGAATCACTGGACAATGGCCATGTCTGCTCTTTGGCTAAGAGAAGTTGCGTGGCATCCAAAGTATTTTGGGGCTCCTGGTTGCCCTAGATTGTGTGATTTGCTTGTAGTGTTAATTAGTGTGCATTAAATGCTAGTTGGGGTGCTCCAGCAACCCAACACTTTTTGGATTAATTGTTTATGTTTGATAATTGGTCTGATCAAATATATGCTTGCATTTAAAGACAATCCGCCTCTGAGTAATTATTAATAGCACGGCTCATGACACAAGGCATTATATAACAACAGAACTATGACCTGAAACCTCTGCAAATAACCAGACCCCCCAAATCTCAATTAACTGAGACCTTGACTTGGCCAATAATTGCCTGCTTCTCCATTTTTGCATACCCACTGGCTCGCCTCAGAACCAACCAGGAAAAAAAAAATATGCTCCCCCAACCAATGACATAAAACATTTTGGGTTTACTGGACAAGGTGGTGAGTGCTTATAATTTTAGTGACTCAAGAGGCTGAGGCTGGAGGATAACAAGTTTGGGGTCAGCCTGGGTAATTTAGCAAGACCTGTCTCAAATATAAAATAAAAAGGACTAGGGATGTGCCTCAGCGATAAAACACACATGTATCCTATTCTTCCCTCCCTTTCTTTCTTCCTTTCACTCAAACTACGAGGCTCAATGATCTTCCTGCCTAGTGCTGAGACTACAGGTTCACATCACTAAGCATGGCTAAGCAATTTTAAAATATACAATTATTCATGTTTACTTGCAGGATAAGCATATATTGAAAATTTATTTCCTTCATTCTTATTTAGTGTTACTGTTTTGGTGGTTAAAATATTTTGATTTTCATTACAGGTTCAATGATTAACACATGGAGAGTACTGTTGCAACCAAAACAAAACAGTTTTTTTTTTTTTTTTTTTTTGTGTGTGTGTGTGTGTGTGAGTGTGAGTGTGTGAAAGAGGGGCGGGGGACGGACTCATTGTTGTCCAGGCTGGTCAGGAACTCCTCTGTACTAGACATCTTCCTGCCTCAGCCTCCCAAGTACCTGATACTATAGGTCAGGCTACCATGCCTGACATATTTTTGTACATTCTTTTATCATGTGAATAGGTTAGATTATTCTTTTATGTTCTTACTTTTTCCCTTTCTCTCTCTCCCTACCTCTCTCCCTTTCACTGTGGATTAGACCCAGGTACACTCTACTGCAGAGCTACATGCCCAGTCCTTTTTTTTTTTTTTTTTAGTGCTGGGCATCAAACTCAGGGCCTTGTGCATGCAAGGCAAGCACTCTACTAGCTGAACTATATCCCCAGCCCCCAGTCCTTTTCTATTTTGAGACAAGGTCTCACTAAATTGCCCCAAGCTATCCTTGAATTTGTAGTCCTCCTGCCTCAACCTCCTGAGTTGCTGGAATCCCACAGTGTTGTGAACCACTGTGCCCAGCTATTTTTTTCTTTTTTTTTTTCCTTTAAAAACATATTTATTTTTTAGGTATAGTTGGACACAATGCCTTTATTTACTTATTTTTATGTGGTGCTGAGGATTGAACCCAGGGCCTTGCATGTGCTAGAAGAGTACTCTACCACTGAGCTATAACCCCAGCCCCCCAGCTACTTTATATTTTTTTATTATATTCACAAGTTTCATTTATCCAAATTCCAAGTGATTAAAGCCTTATTGATTACAATCAATTTTAAGATTCCAAACTGGCAAATGTATGAGATTCTCATGCATATCTAATTGCATTATGGCCAAGAATAGTATTTTTGGCAGAAATCTGTTGTAATTATAGTGGTTTGGAATAAATACTAGAAAAGAAATCATGTTCTTCAATTTTGTGGCTTGTTTTGTTTTGTTTTTGTTTTGTACTGGCAATTAAGCCTAGGGGTGCTCTACTACTGAGCTGTATCTATCCCTAGACTTTTTATTTTTGAGACACTATCTTGTTAAGTTGTTAAGAGTCTTGATAAATTGTTGAGGTTGACCTCAATTTACAACCTCTTACCTCAGCCTCCTGAGTTGCTGGGATTTCAGGCTTAAGCCACTGTGCCTGTCTGCACATTTTTAAAATGGTTGTTTTTAAAGAAAAATTAAAAAGAACAGTTGTTCAGTTTCCTTGCTGTTGTTTTGCTGCATTTATTGAGAATGGGGCATAGCAGTTGAGAACAAGGTAAAGTCATAGTGCATGTTATTTTATTTTCTTGTGCTGGGGATATAACCCAGGACCTTGTGCATGTTAGACAAGTACTCTACTACTGAGCCACACTGCTTGCCCTATACTGCAATTTTAAAAACTAGGAAATCCATGGAAAGTAGTTGCCTGGGACTCAAGGTAGGAATACAGACTCCCCACAAATGGCCTGAAGGGTCTTTCAGATGTGATGGACATGTTTCAAAAACTGCCTTGTGGAAATAGTTGCACAACTCTATAAACTAGAATTCATTGGCCTGGACATTAACAAATAGATTTTATGATATATTAAGTTATACCTCAATAAAGCTATTAAATTTAAAAACAAAAAGGCTGGATATGGTGGTTCATGCCTGTGATCAGGAGGCTTTGCAACCAGCCTGACCAGTTTAGCTTGACCCTCTCAAAATTTAAAAACAAAACAAGAGGGTTTGTGGGGCTGGGGTTGTAGTTCAGTGATAGAGCAGCTGTCTAGAATGTGTGAGGCATTGGGTTCAATTCTCAGCACCACATATAAATAAATAAAATAAAGGTCTATCAACAATTAAAAAAAAGAAAAGGAAAAAAAACAGGTTTGTGTATGTGGCTCTGTGAGAGGACACTTGCCTGGCATGTGCAAGACCCTGGGTTCCTTACCAGTGCGGAAAAAAAAACAAAACCCAGACACAGAGATATATCTTTTAGTAAAAGCGAGAATGGCCCCATGTGGGGGCAAACACTGGCCAAAGTGATACACTTCAACTCCTGCTGCAAATAAAGTGGTCCTTGTGGCTCAGCCCTGTGTGACTCAGCTCAAGGAGACACCCACTGGTTGCCTGTGGCCCACACTCTGCTTCTAGAACCTAGTGACTTGCTATAGCTCAGGGCTGAGACACATCTATACTTCTGTCCCACTGCCCACTGAGACCTGTAGAGCTCAGGGCTTCTTCTGTCACAAGTCAATTGGTACGATGTCTACATCACCCTTTGTGGGGGACCAAATGTCTTGAACTTCCAGAATGAGGCCTGGGTCCCATTCCTGGCCTAGGGAGAAGTCAGGAGGCCTAAGCAGTTGTTGAAGGCCACTTTAAGGCACTATACACAGTGGGTTTTATTTTTATTTTTTTATTTGAGGGATTAAGGCATTGAGCACAGTGTGATGTTTAGCCAACTGAACTGAATACAAAGAGATAGATGAGGACCTGAGGATGTGCTTTCAAAGTTAATGGTGACAAAGAAGCAAAACCGCATGTAAGGTTAACGTGCCCACCCCTATGCAAGAGATGCTTTCTGCTGAGTTCCCCAGTCAGGAGGCTCAGGCTTAAGGGCCTGATCACTTTGAAACCTGATAAGCTTATGACCCTCCTACCTGGTGCCCAGTGGTAGGATCTGGTACCTGGGCCACACAGCTGTATGAAGATGGCTCTGTGGTTGGAGGACCTAGTGTTGCCTGAGCACAGCATGGGGTGCAAGGATGTGAGGCAAGCATGGGCAGATCTGAGAGGCTCTAACACTAGGAGGGGCAGCCAGGCTCTAGGAGGGTTCCCACCAATTAGAGAGGAGGTGAGTGGCCAGCCTTTTCCTGGGCAGTGGGGTGTACAGGCCCAGGAATGCTTCTAAGGCAACTGGGTCTGCATTGGCCTTTGTGTTTACAATTCATTGCTTCTGGGGAGAATGAGGGTGAAAGGAGAAAACAGGAAGGGAAGGAGGAGACAAAGGCTGGCCCCTACTTCTGAGGCTTCAGCCAGAGCAGTGCAGCTGCAGAGGTCAGCCCAAAACCCCAGACTGCTCATGGTCACTGGAGGTGCTGAATTGTCTCTCCACCTTCTTTTGGTCCTTGATCTTGAGTCCAATGTCTACCTTCTTCTCAAAGAAGTTCACTAATACAGACTCTGTCAGAATGGAGGCCAGGATCTGCTCGAAGGAAATGCACCAGTCCGTGTCCACAGTGCCCCCAGTGCGTGAGGTGGCTGTGGGACTTCGGGCCTCTCCACCCACCAGCACAGTGTCATCTGCAAGGTCCTCGCACTGCAGGGAGCCTGTGCTGACCACTGAGTATGAGGACATGGATATGTCATCTTTGGTTTCATCATCAGACAGAAGCTGCCCCTCGCCACTGCCCCCCTCTACCACCATCTGGCTTTCCTGTGGTGCTTTCCCAAGGTGGGTGTCTCCACCAGCCTTGGCCTGGGGGTCCCCTGCAGCTGGTGGCTGAAGCTCCCGTATTGGGTCCTGATGGGGTTCAGGCGCTGGTAGCTCGTCCTCCTCAGTGGTACTGTTGTGATCCCCGCTGTGGGCACCATCCCTGGGCTTTCTGCCCGTCCGGGTTGAGAACTTCTTCCCTACCTCGCCGATGCGGAGGAGGAGGCTGGCCACTGTGGCGATGGCATGGTACAAGTCTTGCTCCATGGGGTCTTCGCTGAACATGTTGTATAGTGTCTTGCAGAGCTCAATAAATTGCTCCTTAAAGAGAAAAACAGTACAGGGAGATGGTAAAATATGGGTTATATTAGCTGGACTGAGAATGCAGGCCACTCTAATTGGTGCTGGAATATTATCTCCATAAACCTGTGCCTTACCATTCCCATTTTACAGATTAGGATACTCAGACTCAGAGGAAAAGTGACTTGACCAATGTCTTGTAGCACTTCAAAAGCCTTTCTTTCCCAGCTGCCTTTCTCATCAGTAGGCTACAAGGTTGGCTTAGATTGTCCTGGTTTCCGGTTTCTGTTTGTAATTCTGCTAGCTTAGAGAAACTGACTACTTTTTTTTTTTTTTTTTTTAGGATTTAACCCCAGGGTGCTTTACCCCGAGCTATATAGCCTTAGTCCTTTTTATTTTGAGACAGGGTCTCATTAAGTTGCTGAGGGTCTTGCTAAATTGCTGAGGCTGGCCAGGAACTTGTGATCCTCCTGCCTCAGCTTCCAGAGTTGATGGGATTACAGGTGTGTGTCACCATGCGGAGCCAGAGAGAGCTACTTTTGTCAGGGCTTTTTTGTTTTTGTGGGGCTGGGAATGGAACTCAGAACCTTGCACCTGCTAGGCCAGTCTTTACCAATAAGCCTGATTCCCAGCCCCTTTATCTTTCTAAACCTAATCGCAAACCTAATCCAAAATTCCTCATCTTTTGGAACTAGTTTGGCTTTTATATATATATATATATATATATATATATATATATATATATATATATATATATATATATTTTTTTTTTAAAGAGAGAGTGAGAGGGAGAGATAGAAATTTTTTTAATATTTATTTTTTAGTTCTTGGCGGACACAACATCTCTGTCTGTACGTGGTGCTGAGGATCGAACTCAGGCCGCACGCATGCCAGGCGAGCACGCTACTGCTTGAGCCACATCCCCAGCCCATGGCTTTTATATTTTTAATCAGAAGCAACTTCTACTGTCCTTTACTGAAGGACAGGGGGTGACAACAAGGTGTATGCTTGGTCAGTTGAGGAGGGCTAGGGAAAGCCAGGTTCCAGATCTTAAACATACATTCAGGACCTCTCGGCCTGATGATGGGAAGAAGCCTCATTCCATGGTGCCCCATCTTCAGGCCTGTGAGTGAGGGACTGCTCCAACTGCAGGTCCCATCTGAGCACAGCCAGGGTGAAGTCTGGTCTGAGGGTCATGGTCAGGCTGAAGAACTAACTTTGGTTAGATGTCTATAGTCTGAAACCAGGGTTGGCTACTCCCTGGCTAAGACCCTTGGCAAGGTGCTAAACTCCTAAACTGACAGACCAGCGCGGCCCTGGTCCTATAACACTGTAGCAAGGGAGGTCCTGGCCTACAGAAGGAACAAGTAAGCCTGCTTATGCAGAAGCCGGGGCAGGGCTGGGAGGGAGCTGGAGCATAGTGAACTTTCTTGTCAAAGAAAGTGTGAATTTCTGGCTATTGGAGACTAAGCTACGTGGTGTGTCTCTGGTTTATGGATATTGGTTTAAAAAAGCAAATGGTTAATATGGGAACACCACCTGTATGGGGTTGTGGAGCAACTAGCCTCCTTTCTGGAATCATAACCAACTGTTATCCAGGACTAACAGGCTCTCGAGGGAGGGAAGAGAATTTCCATTCCACAGGAAACCTCTGGAGTGTGGGTGGTGTGAGGCCCCAGTCAGCCAGAATTCTCTAGAAACATCTCTTGTGGGCTCCAATTGAGCCTACCTGGTTCATCTTGGGAAGATCCTTAATTGTCTCCTTCTGAGCCTCTTTCTCTTTGGCCCACATTCGAAGGTAGTGTCGGTAGTCTGGAGGGCTAGTCCCCTTCTCCTCTGTGAGTTGGGAGAAAAAGAGATTAATCTCCATCTGTCAAATGAGAGAAAGAGAGTTGCAGGCTGGAAGCAGAAAGGAATGGGGTTGCATTTTCTCTGGCATGGGACTTACTTGGGCCCTGTTATGAAACACACTGGCATTTGGAGCAGTGGTGATAGAAAAACACCCAGAATACCCATGGTTCTCTCCTAGTTAACTGAAGGAGGTTGGACCTAAGCTGATAAATGTTCCCAAACTCAGCTTCCTTAAGGTGGTGAGAGAATCACATGTAGGCTTGAGAGAGGCAAGTGTGAATGGGGGAGGGCTGCTGGCTCCTAGAGAGGGACTTGGGGGGGGCAGTGGTAGCTGATGAGCTGAGCTATTCACCTTAATGTGCTATCCTGTGTCAAGGCACACATCTGCTATCTCCCCAGGGTTGGGGGCCTCTCCCGCAGTGACAGGGAAGGGACACAGTAAGCAAGGGTACCCAGAACACACCCATCCTGGATCTCTATCATCAGTAGAGAATAGCCTGTACCTCCTCTTTTTTCTTGAACATCCTCATTTCCACTTCCTTCTCGCTCTTCCTGTGATTGTACTTCTGGACAACCAGAAAAACAAAAAGAACATCGAGAAAATTTTTATTCTGATTATAAACCACTGAGGTCCTTGAAAGTCTAGTCTGTGGCTTTATAGAACCAGCCCGGGCCCCAGTGCTGCCCTACTGCTTGGCACGGCCCTGGTCCTATAGCATTGCAGCAAGGGAGGGCCTGGCCATTTCTCTTTTTTTCCCCCCTCACATTTTTTTTTTTTATTGGTGCATTATAGTTGCTGGCCATGTTTTTACTGGGTTACATTTTTAAAAAGCCAATTGCTGGGGGTGTAATTCAGTGGTAGAGTACTTAGCATGCTGGAGGCCCTGGGTATATTTCCCCAGTTGAACGCACGTGGGTACACACACACACACACACACACACACAAAGAATCCTCATTTCTTCTTTCCTTCCCCTTCCTTTCTTTCCTCCCTTCCTTTATTCTTTCCTTCCCCTTCCTTTCTTTCCTCCCTTCCTTCATTCTTTCCTCTCTTTCTTGGTGGGGGAAGGACTGTAGATTGAACCTAGGAGTGATTTACCTCTGAACTACATCCTCAGCCCTTTATATTTTTAGAGACAGGATCTTGCTAAGTGGTAGAGGCTGGACTAGAATTTGTAATCCTCCTACTTCAGTCTCTCTAATGGTTGGGATTACAGGTATGCACCATCACATCTTTTGTTTTTCAAAAGAATACATGTCTCACCACATTGTTTTGTAATTAAATGATGATATGCATTATGGAAAAGTCTGAGAACTAATGAATTCTATAGTTTCTGCTAAAAAAAAAAGTCAAATTTAGGGGAAGGGTCCTAATGACCAAATTTGCTTGGGACCACCAGTAGATGAGGGATTCTGTGTATGGGAATCTAGTGCTCAGCACAGTATTTCAAAAAAGTGCCACATTTGCTGGAGTTGGCACACACCATGATGCCTACATGTGAACATGAACTGGGAAGAATCAGGTGGGCTATTCCCTGAGGTCAGGTGGCCAGTGGGGGGAACTCAGGCAGAGACAGCAGCATCCCACCTCTGAACTACCCTCAAGGGCTGTGTTGGTGGTGAAGGGCATGCTGCTGTGGGCTCAGGAATCTCATCATAGAATGGAGACTCTGCTTCCTGGGGTCCTTGAGAGGCCTGAGGACAGGTCTGTGTACCATGAGTCCTCTTCCAGGAAACTTGGGACAAACTTAGAGCAGCCTTGATTTGCTCAGGCTCCGTGTACAACAGAAGGTGCACCAGGCTCTTAAGGTAATGTTCTTAAAATCAAGGTCATATTCAAATTCAAGTCATTCTTCAGTGCTGTCAGCAGGACTGCCACAGGCATCTTGATATGCATTATTATTATTTACTTATTATTATTTGAAATTGGGAATTGAACCCGGGAGTGCTTTATCACTAAGCTACACTCCTAGTCCTTTTTATTTTTTAAGATAGGGTCTTGCTGAGTTTCTGAGGCTGGCCTTGAACTTGTGATCCTTCTGCCTCAGTTTCCAAAATTCCTGGTGATACATATTATTTTCCATTTTGGGTCAATTCCTTGGTGTGTATAATCTCTCCGGTGAAATTATAGGTACTCTACCACTGAGCTATATCTTCAGGCCTTATGGGGCAAGTATAACACACATGACCAGCTTGATAGCCAAATCCCAGGGTCTGGAATGCCCCCATTATCCTGGATCAGATGTTTCAAACAGGTTTTCTTTCTTTCTTTCTTTTGGTACCAGGGATGGAACCCAGGAGTGCTTACCCACTGAGCCACATCCCCAGCCCTTTTTGTATTTTATTTAAAGACAGGGTCTCACTGAGGGCCTCTCTAAATTGCTGAGGCTGGCTTTGAACTTGTGATCCTCCTGCCTCAGCCTTCTGAACTGCTGGGATTACAGGCTTGCACCACTGTATCTGGCTCCAACAGCCTTTAAATGTGGCACAGGGATGAATTATAACAGGCACTCAACATATATATTTTTCTGTAATGAAAAAATAGGATGAACATATAGATGTTTTCCAGGACAGATCTACCATTCCCTGGATCTCCACTTTCCCACACTGTGTCTGTTTCACATGGGTGCAGTGACAGTATTATGTATTTCTTTTCTATTAACATGATGACACTTTTTGCATGTGGCTGCAGAAGGAATCCCCTGGGTCTGCTTGATGCCCAATGTGCTGTATCTTTATTTACTAACCACCCTGCAACAAGGGATGCTGTCCCCTGTTTTTCACAAGGAGTGGCTGGGTTCTGGGTCCTTCTCAGGACTTATACCCACAGATGGCGGCAGGAGAAGACACTGTGAAGTCTCAGAAGGGTCCCTGGGACATAGCTTCCAGATTTCTGAGTGTTAGGAGGATGAAGTCCCAGATGAAGGGGGTTCTCTGGCCCTCCAGGGACTGACCTTGAGTCTCCCAGGGCAGGAAAAGATCCAGATCTGAGGCCAGAGGAGATGCTGGAGGGGACAGCAGAGAAGGTGCAGAGGGAAGAAAGAGAAGCCAAGGTCCAGGGAGACAGAAAAGCAAGAGAAACAGGAGTTGAGAACATCTGCAGGGACTGACCCCACCCTGGGAGCATGGGCAGGACCCTCCCGGGAGAACCCCAGGGTGGCCTCCTCCCTGAGTCCACACAAGGGTCCCATGGGAAGACTGGTGGCTGCAGAGCCATTGCTGGTCACATCAGGCATCATAGCAGCAGCTCACCTTCTGAGGAGCTGTCTTCTGTGAAATAATGAGTGGCCTCCAGGGCTGACTCGGCTTCTTCTGGGCTCAGAGCTGTGTTGGGAGAGAAGTGAAAAGTGGTGGCAGGAGAAGACACTGAGAGACTCACTCAAAACAAACTTTCTGGAGTCCTAGACAGAGGCCTTGCTTTCCCCACCTGGTATGCCTTACTCATGCTTGCATGCTGATTATAATGTGTGGTGATAGACCGTTTGATCATTAATTGATTAACTGCTGGGACAAGATCCAGTGGCACTTTACTACTAAGCTACACCCCTACCCCTTTTTATTTTTTATTATGAGGGTCTCCCTAAGTTGTTGAGGCTGGCCTTGACCTTGTGATCCTCCTGCTTCAGCCTCCCAAATTGCTGGGATTACATGTGTGTGTGATCACACCCAGCTGGTAATAGGTTTAATGGTGATGATTAATTCTGGTTGTTTGTTTCTTTCTTGACTTTGACATTGTGGGGTTTTTGGAAGGGTACTAGGATTGAGCCTAGGGCCTTATGCATGTAAGCATGTGATCTACCACTGAGCTATAATCTGGGCCTGACACGGAATTTGAAAACGTAGTATACATGCTAGGAAGCAATGTGATCAGTAAAGTTGGGGTGTGGTGAAAAGCAAGCCATCCTCCCACCCTGGTGGTAATTTGGTTCAGTGTTTTAGGATGCTTCATGTGCCTACAGGCACACATGCAGGCTCAAGCCATTTTGTTTCATTTTATAAATCTCAGAGATGATTTCTCATCAGTACATATGGGTCCTCCTCATTATTTGCATTTACTGGTAGTGTCTGAGGAATACCTGGGGCTGCAGATCCACATGTTTCTGTGGTGGGGGGATTCCCTGTTGTATGGAGGGAGGTCATATGCCTGAATGAGGCAGGCTGGGCCAAGGTAGTTCAGATGGCAGGGCAATCCTGTGTGCCCTCACTCAGAGGATCCAGGCCCAGTGAGGTCTGTTTAGCCTGGGCCTCAATGGTGGTGCCACTGGCCAGCTCTAGGTGTGAACCCTTGTGTCAGGAGCCTTTTCAGTTCAGGCGGCAGAGCAATTACCTGGGGAGCTTTACAAATTACAGGTCTGGGTTGCACTTCAGGCAAATGAAGAGGGAGAATTCTAGAGGTGAAGCTCAGCCCTAATATTCTAAGAATCACTCAGGGCCAGTGCTGAGGGCAGTGGCTGACTATGAACTTCTTCAGGACAGGTTCTGAATGAAAATATTTGGGACCTGGTCAGTTCCACCGCTGATCAGAGCAACCCAGCCATCATTTCCATCTGCCTGAGTCAATTTCCTCCTCAGAAAATGGGCATAACCCCTCTTTAGATACTCCTTCAAGTGGTCACCTTGCTGAGACAGGTATTTTCTTGCCGCAAACAGAAACCTGGTGGTCATGGCTCTGGTCTGAATTCCGTGAGCCCTTCCCCTTCACTCATAGTTCCTCCCCTTCACTCAGACCATAGCCCACAGGAAATGTTCTACCTCCGCTGTGACCCCATTAGGTTCTAGTACCACTTAGGCTAGGGAGAAGTGGCCTTTGCTTATGGCCATGTGACAAGATTCCTTTGGTGGCTTTGGTGGTGCCCTCAGGATGACCCTCTGGAAATAAGTAAGAACTCTTGAGAAACTTACGAAAAACTAATGAATGCACAGGATCACAGATACAAACCAGAATCTGTACTCATGCATCCTACCACCTGCTGCACTTTTTGGTCAAGTTGCCCATTTGATAGGTAGAGTCCTATTCCTAGCAACTGCCTGTGCTGATGGGATCCTCCTTCCATGGCCTTTCCCAGGTCCTGGTCCTGCTCTCAGACCACCATCAGGCTGGCCTCAGCCCCAGGGTTCCAGCTCCCTCCTCTTCCTTTACACTGGGACCAAAGCCTCTGCTCTGCTGATCCCAGACTCCCCACAAGGCTACCTCTGAGTCCAACCATCCCACAGAAGCCTATGTCCACCTTGGGATCCTGAACTCAGGACAAGCAAGAGGCCCCTGTGGCACAGTGGGGAGGCTCTCACCTGGGGGAAGGTGCAGCTTGTAGAGTGCCTTGAGCTTCTCTGTGAGGTCTCCATGGTACATCCCGCCTGTGGAGCAAGGCCAGGGAAGGGCATGCTGACAAGTGGGCTTCAAACCTCACTGTAGGCCTTCCTTCCAGCACCTCCTCTTCCCACAGTGTTATGATTTGGATACATCATATGAGACAATGCAAGAACATGCAGAGTTGAAAGGATTAGGTTATGAGAGTCTTAACCTAATCAATGTGTCAATTCACTGACAAGGATTAAATGGGTGGTAACTGTAAGCAAGTAGAGTAGCTAGAGGAGGTGTCCCTGGGGGTATGCCTTTGGGGTTTATATTTTGTCCTTGGAGAGCAGAATGCTCTCTGCTTCCTGGTACCATGTCCTAAGTTGCTTTCCTTTGCCACACCCTTCCACCATGATGTTCTGCATCACCTCTGGCACAGAGCAATGGATTCAGTTGTCTATGGACTGAGACCTCTGGAACTGTGAGCTCCAAATAAACTTTCCCTCCTCTAAAAATTGTTCTTGTAAGGTCTTTTGGTCACAGCAGGGAAAAAGCTGACTAAAACACATGCGTTCTAGTGGGGAACCGCCTGAGGAGGCCTGGCTCCTTCCTGGAGAATTCAGTAGAATGAGACCAGGCCTCCTTTTCCCCAAAGCCTTTCTAGGAGAGTTTGGCTTTCTTCTGGGGACAGCAGCTCCAGCCTTCAGGAGCCCTGGTCTGAGTGAGGGGGGTAAGGGCAGGAGTCCCATTGGACCCTAACATGTCTCCAGTGGGTACACTGCTCTTCCTTTATCAAGGGCCAAGGGCTCAAGGGCACCCCATGCTCACTGCAAGGGAGACAGATACACCAGGATCAGTATTTAGAAAGCTCTCAGAAAGGGTTCTGGCAGGATCAGGGCCCTGGTAGGTCCTGGGGGCACTCACTCATCCCCGTCACGAACTCCTTGAAGTTGATCAGGGAGTCCTTGTTTTGATCCAGGAGCCGGAACATGCGGCCTGCCAGCACAGGTGTGTGAGAACCACAGGCCCATGGTGTCAGGCTGGCAAAGAGCTCCTGGAACTGGCCTGCATCGATCCGGTACTGCTCCAAGTAGGGCAGGCTGGGGTCCCGGCGGACAGCTGCTGTGTGGCTACTGCCCCAGTACTGACTTGCCAGATGCTTGGCCTGTGGGGGATACAGTCTGGTGAGATGACCTCTCAGCACCTGAGCTGTTAGATGGTCAGGCTGGCCAGGTTATCTGCCCTCCTCCTCTGTCCAGGTCTGCAGAGCCCTGGGGATGGGTGAGCATGGCCAGATACTTCAGCATCTCACAGAACCCCTCATGTTGGTGCACTGGAGAAGCCAAGAGACAGACACTTGTACAACCTGTGAGGGGTGGATCCACTGCCACTGTTCTGACCCTAAGGCAACAGTGCAGTGGTCAACTTGGGAAATGATCCCAAGGCAGCTGGAGGGGCAGATGGAATCTGGCAACTCTAAGACAAAGGAAGTGTGGACCTTGTTGTCTTTGCCTCCTCTTCAGCACTCTTTCCCTGCTTCTTTTGTTAACAGCACCTGGAATCTTTATGGGGAACTCCTCCTGACCCAGTCTTATGTCATGGGATTAAAGGGTTAGTAATCAGCCCTGTTGCTTGGGGTGGGCGGAGAAGGCACATGACTCACATTTGGCCGAGCAGCCAAATCATCCTACTAGCACCTAACTTGAGTCACTCCAATAATCAGCCCTGGGTCTTTTGCTAAAATCACTTGTAAAGAAATTTTTTTCCATGGGGGTTATTGACAGGAAGATCCTGGAGTTGCTGATGGCAGACAGGAAGAACAGTCTAGAGGATATCAGAAGTTGAGTAGCAAGACAGTATGTTTGAGTATCTGAATACAGCCGTGCCTGAAGCTGTGAATCCTAGACTTTTCAGTTAAATGAGCTAAAGCATGCCCTCTTACATGTTAGCTGGCTGGAAAGGATTTTTCTGCCATTTAAAAGAGTGTTCTATCTAAACTCCAAGAAGGATTAAATTTCAACACATGTGTTCATGCTAACTGCCTCTGAGAATGCTTTTAAATGTTATTTCTCTTCTGGCAGGAAGCTGCTGTGCTGAGGGTGCACTTAGGGGATTAGGATGGGGGACTGGTCTTGTTCTTGCTCTTAGTTATCACCTTAAACACCATGTAAAGGTCCTCCAGCTCTTCAATTGAGAAACCAATATCCCCTGGTATAGCTCGGACCTAGAAGGAAAAAGAGATAGGCTGTACTGGTTGATTTGCATGTTCCTGTTATAAAAGAAACATGATGCTTGCTGAGACACTCCTCATGTGGAAGGGGTAAAGGCATAGACTGTCTTCTTGGTATCATCAGCTGGCCAAGAAACGGAGGATGGTCCATTCAGGAGAGAGGGTACAGCCCCCATGCTCATCCCTTGCCACCACCAGCCAGTCAGTTCACACTCCCTGAGCTCCTTCCTAGGGTTCGTAGGGACCTGAGGAGAGTCTTTTCTGAGCATCCAGTCAAGGGACACAGGGTGAGGATGGTCATTAAGCTCTTGCCATCTGGATTCCTGCGTAGGACGGGTTCTTTGGAAGGGGTCCTGGCACGTGCCAATCAAGTCTGTTTTTTCTTCAACTAGTCAGGGTCACTCAGTTTCTGTTGCTTGTGATCAAAGTACCCTCAATGGCCTGAGGAACAGCATTGGGAATATGGAGGCAAAGTAATAACTCCCTACCTTTGCAGGGGCAGAGATCATGAATAGGTCCTGCAGCATGGGTGGCAGGAATAGTCTGACTCCCCCAAGAGAGAAGGCTTTTAGCAAAGGCATGCAGTGTTGGGTAGGGAGAGGGTAGCTGAGTGTTACCATCTGGGGGCAGAGGCAGGGAACACATGGCAAAGCCAGGCTGGGAGGACTTGGCCCAGAAGGTGCTTGTCCTATAGGGTGCAGGGTGAAAGAAATGCTTCCCACTTACCAACCATGAGCAGGACCTCTCCTTACTTCCACAAATTTTTACCTACACTCCTGGACTCCAATTTCATGCACCACCCTATCATGACTTAGGTATCAACGCAGCACAAGGGACAGGGCACAAGTAGGGCTGTGCACCAGTCCCAGGAATCAGTCTTCAGGGTCACCCACCTGGCCCACCCCTGCCCTGTCAGTTACTGTACCACACTCCTCTTGGCCGTGTCCTCCAAGGACTGGATCACTTTCAGTCTCTGCTTAAACCGCATCTGTTCAATGTCGTCGGCCCTCAGGTTGCTGAACTTCTACAGGCCAAAGGTGAAGCAGTGAGATCAAGTGCAAGCACAGGGCACTGGGCCGCACCCCTCCCACTTATGTGCAGCCACCTGAAACCAAAAGGCCAGAGAGAATGGCCTGGCCGAACCAGCTCTGCTGACCTCATAGGACACTTTTAGGAGGTCAAAGATGTCCACCTCTGCAGGAGGGTCATCTCCACTGGTCAGCAGGGCATGGAGGTGTGGAATAGGAGGAGAGACACTCTGCTTATTGATCACATTATCCAGGTATCTGTAAAGATTAAAGGACAGAAGTCTAGACCATCCAGTGACCACAGTATATCTCACCCACAGCGATGGAATGTACTGACAACTCCTGATAAGGAGTGTGCTGAGGACTGGTAACCCTTCAGGAGGGCAGCAGTGTGCCCTGGCAGGTCCTCTGGTCAAGCTGGAGAGCTTCCCTCAAGGCTTCACCCTGACAGGAGGCCTAAGCACTGACTCTGAGGATGCCTGGCTATCCCTGGGGGGCCCCTGGTTGGACACTCTCCATGAGTCCAGCTCCTACCTCCTTAGAAGGATGATATGTTTCCTCTCTGGGGTTGATGGGGCCTGACCAAGAAGAATCAGGGAGTCCCAGGAGAAAGTTGGAGGGGAAGCCTGTTATGGTAGTACCTACAGTGGCCCAGGGAACCTGGCTTCTTCAGGAACACAGGCTCATGGATAGGGTCCTATTTTGGCTAGCCAGCCTACCCTAGCCAGGACTTCAAGCCCTCCCAGTCTCTCTTGAGATAAACATGACACTTGGGTAGGAGAGGGTAGCTGGTCCCTCCATACCCACTGGCCATGGCCCATCCCCAGACACATGTTCCTGAGAAGCTTGTTATGTTCACTGCAGAATATGAGTGTTCTGACACTAGGGGACCAGAGTATGGGCGGTGTGTATGTATAATTCTGCCAGGTCGGCAGGGTTCCCATCAATAACTAGCCTGACTCAACAGGCAAGTGGCAGTGTCCCACATGGTCCCTGGTAGCTGGGAATGTTCTAGGCTGGGCAGATATGCCCACAGACCAGCAGGACTGTACAAAGTTCAGGGCATGGGCCAGAGTGAGGTTGGGAAGGAGCTGACCTTGAATTTATGATCCTCCTGCCTTAATCTCCTGAGGCAGGCACTAGGATCACAGGCATGTGCCACCATGCCTAGCTCAGATAGTTCTTTTGTATAGAAGACCAAATGTGATATAGAGTCCCCTAACCCCCAGGGGAGGGACAGGGTCAGATCTGATTAGAAAGAGTCCTGTGGGATGCTGGTATGTGAGGAACTAGAACAGAGAAAACCATGCAGAAGTAGACACAGGCCCCAGGAGGTCTCATGGGCTTGGGATGAGGCAGTAGGGATGGAAGGAAGAACTCAGATCTCAGAGAGATTCTATGAGGGATGGGATGTGGGCAGCAAGAGGAGAAGGAGGCCAGGAAGCCCCTGAACCTTAGCCATGACCCAGTGGGAAGGCTTTCAGCTACTTCAACTAGCCAGAGTAGGCATGTTATCTGGGAGTGGGGAAGTAGAGGTGCTCTAAGTTCAGGAAGATACCACCAGGACAGCTTTGTGGAAATGAGAGACCCAGCCTTTGCTAGAAGCTGGAGGCCCTTCTGTGCTGAGTCTCCTGGCCACCATCAAGAATGGTCATCATCATCTGAGATAAACATGACAGCTCTGGGTTACTCTTCCAGAAAGCATCTCTGACCACACAAGAGTGGTGGCCTGAAGACTGGTGTTCTCGCTACTTCTCATCTTTTCCTTTGTCTTAGCACTTATCACTCTCCAAATGCTATTTGGGCTCCCACTAGGAAAACTCTCTCTCATCTCCAGGGTGTACCTGGGCCTAGTTTTGGAACTTGGTGGACACAGTCACTAAATGTTGACTAAGTCGCACCCAGTGCTAATGAGAGGTGGGGTTCTACCACCAGCTTCCCAGCAGCAGGAGGGGCCTGGCTTGGTCACCTGCCCAGCACGGTCATGGCCTCGCCCTCATCACTGCAGCCCAGCAGCTGCTCCATGTTGGCATCCAGGACAGCCAAGGCCACCTGCAGGATAACTTTGATGCCCTCATAGAAGAAGCAATCAACAATGACCACAGCGCTCTCAAAAGGCATGACGCTTAGGAAGAGGGTGAGGAACCAGGAGAGCGAGATGCTGGAGATCACCCCCAGGTCCTGCATCTTCTCTGACAGCCGAGGCAGGACATCCCTTGTGAGCTCTTCAAAGATGCCTTGATCCACCAGGGCTCCTGTGGAGGGAACAGGAAGCCAGACATGATCCCACCCCTGGGGCCTCAAGAAAGCCCACCTGGTCTCTGTCCACTCCTGGCCCTGCCAGAGGGCTGGAGGGAGATGGGGGGTAGAAAACAAGAAAGAAAAAGACTTCCAAACCACCATGTGAAAAAGATTGTTTGTTCCCCTAGATTGTTTTCTTGGTATTTGCAGGAAACTGGCTCCATGAATCCCTTAGATACTAAGTCTCAGATGCTCAGGTCCTTATAGAAAATGGCATAGTATTTGCATAGAATCCATTCTAAGTTCATATACTTTAAATAATCTCTAGGTTACTTATAATACCAATATAATGCAAATGCTTTGAAAATAGTTGTTATACTGTATTGCTTAGAGAAAGAGGACAAAAAAATCTATATGTGTTCTGTAAAGATGTAATTCTTTTTTTCCAAATACTTTTGATCAATGGCAGGTTGAATTCACAGATGTAAGATTTGTGGATACGATGGTTGACAGTACTTGGATGTTCCTTTGGGTAAGTATTAATTTCTTCCCCCAAAGTGTCAGAAGTAAACAGTGGCCCTGGTGAACACTGCCTACTGTTCTGTTTGTGAATAGATACAAATCTAAAGGAACCTGTTATAGTTTGGATGTGATGTATCCTTGAAAAGCTCCTATGTAATACAATGTGAGAAGGTTTAGAGGAGAAATAATTGGGTGTGAGAATCTCAACTCAAACAGTGAGTTAATCCACTGATGGGATTAACTGAATGGTAACTAAAGGTGGGTAGGGTGTGGCTAGTGGAGGTGGGTCATTGAGGATGTACCTTTGGGATTATATATTTTGTATCTGGGGAATAGAATCTCTTTCTCTGCTTCCTGATCATCATATTAGCTGTTTCTCTTCATTACATTCTTTTGCCATGATGTTCAGCCTCACCTTGAGTACTGAGAAATGGAGCTATATATGGACTGAGACCTCTGAAACCATGAGCCCTCAAATAAATTTTCCTCCTCTAAAATTGTTCTTCTCAAGTCTTTTAGTAACAGCATTGAAAAACTGACTAAAACAGATCCCAAAAGTGGTAACTCTAAACCCAAAACAGAATGGGAAGGACATCTCAGAATTACAGACATAGATACAAGTAATGAAATACCTTTGTGAGTCCATTCCCATTTAATGATACAGATTTTATTAGATATAAATTCATAATAGTTGAAGTTGGGCAATAGGTACATAGGTAAGTTATACTCTCTAGGTGTATCTCTCTCTTTCTCTCTCTCTCTCTCACACACACACACATACACATAAACACAAACACACCCCTGAATTCAACCTGCCATTGATAAAAAATATTTGGAAAAAAAGAATTGCATTTTTACTTAACACATACAGATTTTTTCTGTCCTTATTTTCTAAACAATACAGTGTAACAACTATTTTCAAAGCATTTGCATTGTATTGGTATTATAAGTAATCTAGAGATTATTCAAAGTATGTGTGTATGTGTGTGTGTGTGTGTGTATGTGTGTGTGTATATATGTACGTATGTGTATATATATATATATATTTTTTTTTTGTACTAGAAATTGAATTCAGGGGTCCTCTAACACTGAATTACATCCCACTCCTTTTTTTTTTTTTTTTTTTTTGACACAGGGTCTCATTAAGTTGTCTAGGATGGCCTTGAATTTACGATTCTTCTGCCCAGCCTTCTGAGTTGCTGGGATTACAGATGTGTACCAACATGCCCAGCCTATACTCTCTAGTTTTAATGTTTAAAATTTTCTACAATAAAAAAGGTTAGGAGGGGCTGGGGTTGTGGCTCAGCGGTAGAGCAGTCACTTAGCACATGCAAGGTGCTGGGTTCGATCCTCAGCACCACATAACAATAAATAAAATAAAGATATTGTGTCCAACTACAACTAAAAAAAATATTTAAGAAAACGTTAGGAAAGGCCTGGCACTGTGGCACACACCTGTAATCCCAGCAGCTTGGGAGGCTGAGGCAGGAGGATCACAAGTTCAAAGTCAGCCTGAGCAATTTAGTGAGACTCTATGCAACTCAGCAAGACCCTATCTATAAATAAAATATAAAAAAGGGCTGAGGATATGTCTTAGAGGTTAAGCACCCCTGGGTTCAATCTCTGGTACAAAAAAAAAAAAAAAAAGAAAGAAAGAAACGAAAAAGAAAAAAGATTAGGAAGGGCTGGGTTATATCTTTGTGATAGAATACTCGCTTAGCATGTATAAGGCCCTGTGCTTAATTCCCAGCACCATAAAAACAAAACAATAACAAAGGACTTAATACCAAGCACCATAAAAAGAAAACAATAACAAAGGTTAGGAAAAATTAGATGACAACTAAGGCTCCAGGTGAATTTTTCAAAGCCAGTGAACATGTAATAACCCCCTGTGATGCTAAGGAACACATTAAAGTCTGGGCAGGAGCTAGGCCAAGGAGGCAGAGGGTTGGGGGTGTGTTTGGATCTCTTCTTTCCGGGTGATTATTTATCAGCTTTCTAGCCAGTAAGGCAGGAGCCAGGACATCTGCATGGCGCCTGCAGGATGCCTGTGAGGCCTGTGGGAGTACACATGGTTGGTTGAGAGGAGAGTACTTAGCATGGGGCTTGGGCTGGGCAGGGGTTGCCACCTGCATGGGAAGCTACCAGGCAACTGGAGCTGAGGCAAGGGAGCTCCTAAGTCACTCACCCACGACCCTGGTGTCGTAGTAGTCAGGAAGCATCCGTTCACAGAGGGCCACCAAGAGCCAGAAGGCCTCCTCCTCGCTGCCATAGAGCAGGAGCACTGAGGTCACGATGTTCATAGCCTGTGGGGCACAGAGAACAGAAGAGGGGACGCTCACAGTGCTGGCCACTGAGTAAAACTGTCTCCTCCCCAACACTGGCCTCCTTCTGTCAGCAAGTCTGCCCCTTTAGGGGGGTCTAGCATGCAACAATGAGAAACTGTCCCAGTCTAGCTCTGGGAAATTTGCCAACAGGTAATTTGCAGGAAATCATTTAACAGAAATAGTCATTCAGCTTCTTCAAATTGGGTGAGAAGGCACTGAGAAAACAGAAAAAGTGGACATCAGCAAATAACATTTCCACAGAGTGGTATCTGGCATTGGTGGTGTGATGCATGACTGAGCTGATGTGTAAGTGAGCTGTGTGGCCAGGGCTCTACACATAGGCTACAGCAAAATTGGGCTGATACACAGGATAACATGAAAAAGCCTCAAAGTTGCCAAATTATTTTTAAAAATTATTTCAAGCCAGCAACTGCTCATACAGGATACTAGTCCTATAGAAAGTGAGTTTTGGGGAGTTGATTTCCTTGAAATCCAGACACTACTTAAGGCACACAGAAAGCCATTTTATCTGGTCAAGAAAACGACTGGACGGACACATTCCATTGAATTGGGCGGCTGAGGCAGGAGGATCACAAGTTCAAAGCCTGTCTCAGCAACTTAGTGAGGCCCTAAGCAACTAAGTGAGACTCTCTCTCTAATAAGATATAAAAAAAGGGCTACTATATGGCTCAGTGGTTACGTACCCCTGGGTTCAATACCTGATACTACCCTCCCCCCCCAAAAGAAAAACAACCATTAGATTTCAAGATAAAAGCTGCCAGAAATGCAAACTGACACCATAGTGAGACACTCCATCACATCCATGACTATAAATATCAACAGAACATGGGCTGGAGTTGTGGTTCAGTGGTAGAGCGCTTGCCTATCATATGTGAAGCATTGGGTTTGATTCTCAGCACCACATAAAAATAAAGGTTCAACAACAACAAATAAAATATAAAAAAAATATCAACAGAGGGGGCTGGGGTTGTGGCTCAGTGGTAGAGCGCTCACCTAGCACGTGGGAGGCCCTGGGTTCAATTCTCAGCACCACATAAAAATAAATAAACATACTGTGTCCAACTACAACAAAAAATAAATAAATATTTAAAAAATATCAACAATGTAATAAGTGTTGGTGAGGATGTGGAATAGCTGAAACACTTATGAATTGCTGGTGGGAATGTAAAATGATGCAGGTGCCATGGAAGTATGTTCCTCAAAAAGTTAAACACAAAACTACCACGTGGTCTAAGCAACCTTGTCTGGATACATACCCCAAATAACTGAAAGCAGAGGCTCCAACAGCTATTTATATACCCATGTTCATAGCAGAAATAGTCATAATAGTTAAAAGGTGGAAGCCATTCAAGTGTCCATCAACAGATGAATGCATAAACATAATATGGTACATAGCTAGAATGGAGTGTTATTCAGCCTTAAAAAGGAAGGAAATTCTGTCATGTTACACCATGGATATATCTTAAGGACATTAAATGAAAAGCCAGCACGAAAAAACAAATATTTTATGATTCCACTTATATGATGTACCTAGAATAATCAAATTCATAGAGACCATAGGAAAAATGGTGGTAGCCGGGGGCTGGTGGGGAAGGGCAGTAGAGTTAGTGTTTAATGGTATAGAGTCTCATTTTGGGAAGATGAGAAAATTCTGTGGATGAATGGTAGTGATGGTGGCCTAACCATGAGAATGTAATTGATGCCACTGAACTATGTGCTTAATAATGGTTAAAATGATGTCATATCATGTTTATTTACCATAAACATAAAAAGATCAAACACTGGGCTCGGGTTGTAGCTCAGTGGACGATCACATGCCTAGCACTGGGTTTGATTCTCAGCGCTACATATAAATAAATAAAAAAGAAAAGGTCCATTGACAACTAAAAAATATTAAAAAAAAATCAAACATTGCCAAGACTCAGACGAGAAGCAGAAGACAACCTAATATATGACAAGGGGATGAGATGAGAAATTAGTATCATTTTAAAATCATGTCTTTTTCTGCAGTCAGGCTCCTTCTTGTGGGAGGGCCAGGTCACAGGTATATGAGGCCATCATATAGGCCCATGACCTCAGGTGCCTGCTCTTGGAAGCCTCTGGTGGGGAGATGCTGTTTCTGGGCCTTTTTACCTGGCAGTAGCCGATAGTGGGGTTTCGGAAAGCATAGGCAGTCAGCACCCGCCGGAGTGCAGCGATCCCGAGCTCATTCTGGAAGGCAGGGTGCTCAGGCATGGAGCGGTGGAGGTCTCGCTCAATCTCTTCTGTGGCCAGGCTGTACTTCCCCATGGACTTCTCCACTAACTCAGCATAGTAGCCAGGGTGGGTCACCATCTCATTCCAGGCCCCTGGAGAGACATGGGTGGCAGCTATCTTGATTCCTCCCAGCATTTGGGAGGCATTAAGAGCAGACTGGAGACATGAATGCCCCAGATAGGAGAGGTAAACTCTAAGGTCAGTTACAAGGAATGAGACAGAGTTTCCCTTATTGTTCCTGGGAGGGCATTCTAGCTAAAAAGTGGTTGACTTGCCCTCTTAAAATGCTCAGACTGGCCACAAGGTGAATGCTGTTGGAAGCTGTTCCAAAGAAAGGAGGCTGCCTCGGACACCAGTAGAAATGCACACACCAAAATATCCCCTGCCCTTGGCCTCTGCTCCTCAGGACTTGGATCCCTGCACACTCTGTTTCCCCTTTGAGAAACAGCTGGTAGCTCTTACCTTTCCTGACTGACCTCAGGAGGCCTGCCCAAGAACCAGATCAGCTCACGAGAGAACTTTCTTTGGTGCTGGGGATAGAACCCAGGACCTTGGGCATGCTAAGCACATGTTCTACCATAGAGCTGTACTCTTAGCCCATCACATGCAGAGAAATTTGGGCACTGAGAGTGGCTGAGCCAGGGCGGGGGCAGCTAGACCTGACTCACCAGAGAAGAGGAGCCAGAGCTCTCCTCGAAGACTCTCAGGGATGCCCTTCAGGACCAGCTCCCGTGTTTTGGCTGTGCGGTACATGCACATACCACGTCCATACTCAAAGAAGTGGATGTTCCATGACTCCTCCTTCATCTTCTCCTTAGCCTGAAGGGAAAGGAAACCAGAGGGTTTGGGGGATGAAGAGCATCTTGGAGTGCCAAGGCCTAGGTAACAAAGTCCGCTATGCCTTCTTTGAGCAAGGCTGAATGCCCGCTATGTAAATAATCTAGAAAGTGTTGCCAGTAAACTCAGATTTCAAAATGATTACAGATAGAGATGCAGGCAAAGCCCAGGCTGGACTGGATCACACCATCATCCTAAGGTGTCAGAAGATGAGCTACTCAGTGGCAGGTAGCCACATTGGTCAGGTAGGGTGGCTGTCCCCAGAGTCTGCCTTGTCTATCTCACAGTGTTGAGTGTAGCCCTGGGAGGGTACTGTCCATAGGTCAGCCTGAGAACCTCTGAGGGGCTGAGCTGGTCATGAAGGCACAAACCCAGAGGCCAGCTCCAGCCTTCCTCCTGAGGGCTTGGCTTTGATTCATAGCTGAGATGCTAGCACTCACAGCTTACCCCCTTGGCTCCAAGATCCTCCATGGGAGAGTTTCTCTGGAAGACTTTGAGAAGGCCCTGGGAAGCAGTTGGCACCTCCTGAGCACTGAAATTCTGGTAGCCACTGAGAGGAGAGGATGGGCTGGTGGGCAGTTCTGGAACCTCCTGAGAAGCTAGGAGAGACTAGAAAATAAAACAGGGAAGGGAAAGCACCTAACAACTGAGCCGCTCCATGTGGCCTCTGATGCAGGTTTATCCACAGAGCTGGACAGAGATGTCACTGAGGAAGGGTCATGGGGGGTACATGGTGCCCAAAGGATGGACCTGGCCTGGTTGTGGGGAGGCTATGGCTACAGCCTGCCATGCATTTCCTCTCTGGTTGGCTGGACATCTATATATGTTCTCCCTAAAACCAAAACCACCCACAATGGTCAGTTGGGGCCTCTTTGGGGGAAATGGGTTCTTCTTCAGTGAAGTTGGGTCCTTCTGAGGAAACTACTCTGGTGCTGCCCGGCCTCTTCCTGAACTCTAGTGTCCTATTATATTAAAAAAAAGGAGGCCATTAGCCTGAGGCTGTCTCAATACTTTAAGTTCCTATGCAATAAACTGCAACCTACATTAACAAACCCAAACCTAATTGAGGAGAGTATGTATCTATCTATATCTAGGTCTAACATTTTACAATCAATAGCCAGGTTTCAGCCAATCATAGGCAGCTGAGCTTCAGTCAATCATAACAGCCTACCAATTACACCAAAACCCAAATAAGGCAGGTGCCAAGCTGTAGCCAATCAGGTGATTTCTCTGCTTTCTGGGTTGGCCTATAAAAGCTCACTGCTCAGGATGCTGGGTGGAGCTCTCTGAACCACTTCTGGTTTTGAGTGTTACTGGATTCATGACAGGACCACCTATCTGCTTCTGGGTCCATGCATGCCAGGTCTGGGTTTTCTTCTACCCCTTCTAGGATCTCTTTTCCTCTCACTTCCAGGACCTTTCTTTAACAACTGACCCCAGTTCTCAACACCATTTTCTTCCCTTTCCACTGGATTCCTTATTATCAGTATACAATCTTGCTAATAATCACCTCTAAAATCCCACCCTTTTCTTTAACTGGTGTTGCTCACACATTGTGTTCATTTTGTGAAAATTCAACAAGCTGTACACTATGATCTATGTACTTCAGTGCATACAGTCAACCCTTGGTATCCACAGAGAATTGGTTCCACAACCCCTACCCCAAATCAAAGGATGCTCAAATCCCTTTAGCAGTATTTGCATTTAACCTATACACATCCTCCTAGATGACGTATAATACCTAATACAGTGTGAATTTGATGTAAATAGCTATTATGCTATATTGTTTAGGGGAAAAGGACAAGAAAAAAAAGTCTGTAAATGTTCAATATAGAATTTTTTTTCCAGTTCTCAGAATTAAATCCACAGCCCTGCACATGCTAGACAAATGCTCTTCCACTGGGCTGTATCCCCAGTCCTTTTTATTTTGAGATAGCGTGCTGCTAAGTTGCCCAGGCTGGCCTTGAATTTGTGATCCTCCTGCCTCAGTCTCCCAAGTTGCTGGGATTACAGGTGTGCCACTGTACCCTGCTGATTTCTCTATTTTTGCTTTCTGACTGTCATGAAAAAAATCAGGTCTCCCTCCCACATATTCCTGCCATGATGTTCGCTGCCTTACCATAGGTCCAAAGCAATGGGGCCAAGTGACCATGGACTGAAAACTCTAAAACTGTGAGCCCAAACAAACCTTTCCTCTTTATAATAAATTGATTAACTCATGTATTTTGTCACTGTGCTGGAAGGAAAGCAGGAAGGAAAAAAGGAAGGAAAATATAAGCTAAGAAGTTAATAGGTTCCTGGAGAATAAACTCATTGATTGCCTTACTTTTATTAACTAAAAATAAAAATATAACCTATAAAATAAATATTGGCAGGAAAAGGGAGGAAAGAAGGAAGAAGAGGATTACTAGATATTTTCAATATTATACATAGTAGGGAACTGACATTATCTTAAAAAGTGGGGAATAAGGAAACTATGTAAAGCTATTAGCACAAACCTAACAGAATATCAATGCAGACTTTCTGAGAGAAAAAAGACTTAATAGAGGAGAAAAGGATATAGTGAGTTTGGGCACCTCTTACTAGAAATTTTGCATTAAGGTCAACAGAGAATAACAGGGGTCACTTTTTTTTTTTTTTTTTGCAAGGGGTGTTAATTATCTATCCCTCCCTCCATTTTTTTTTTGTACTGGAAATTGAACCCAGGGGCACTTTACCATCAAGCTACATACCAAGCACTTTTAAAATATTTTTAAATTTTGAGACAGGGTCTTGGCTAGTTGCTGAGGCTGGCCTCAAACTGACAATCTCCTGCCTCAGCCTCCTAGTCACTGAGATTATGGCATGTGCCACTCTGTCCAACTTAGCTCATATTTTCACGATACTATATAATTTACTGGAGCCTATATAATTTACATACTGTCCCCTTTATCCCCATTATCTACCTTTATTCCCACACTTAAATATTTTCCACCAGTCCTTATGCCAAAGCTTCCTCATTTCTGATTGTCTGGAGTTTGTTCTCCAAAAGGTTCCTGAAGAAGCTGACCTGGTATCATCTTCAACCCTCCCTTCTTCCAATACCCCATGTCTAATCCACCTGTTCCACTGGGGATACAGTCCAGTGGAAGAGCAGTTGCCTAGCATGTGCAAGGCCTTGGGTTTAATTCTGAGAACTGGGAAAAAATTCTATACTGAACATTTACAGACTTTTTTCTTGTCCCTTTCCCCTAAACAATATAGTATAATAGCTATTTGCATCACATTTACACAGATATACCTTCAAATACAGATATACCTTCGAAATATCTCCCCAAACCATTTCTTTCTTGAACAATCAAAGAAAGAAATCCAGGAAAGCCTACAATTTGATTTATAATAGCATAAAAAAACAACCTACTAACATATTTAGGAATAACTTCGACCATAGAGGTGGAAGACTTGGGCTCTGAAAACTATAAAATGTTGCTGAAACAGATTAAAGAAAAATGTAAATAAATGGAAAAAAATCTCATGTTAATGGATTGGAAGACTCCATATTTTTAAGGTATTGGTACTACCCAAAGTAATCTAATGCATTTTCCTAACACAATCTCAATGACATTTTTTTTTCAGAAATAGAATAAACCATTCATAAATTCTCATGGACCTTCAAGGGATCTGTCTTTATTTTTATCCATTGCCCTTATCACTGCCTGACATATATGTTTATTTAGTGTCTGTCTCACTAGAATGTAAGTCCTAAGAGAGCACAAGTTTTATTTGGTTTGATCACTGTTCTATGCCTGCTGCCTTGAAGAGCAGCTGGTGCCCAAAGGAACTCAATAAAAACATGCTGGATGAACCAGTGGTGAGTGCTTGGAAAAGGCTACACAGTCTGTGCTTACTCTGGGCTATAAGGCCTTGTCCTTTAGTGTAAATGTGATGTAAATAGCTATTATACTATATTGTAAAAGTGAAGGCAGCTCCAGCATCCTGCTCATGTTCCTTTCATGCAATCCAACTTTATCCTTTCTTGAAATCCCAGATTGAGCCCAACCTCCTCTAAGAAACATTTCTTAATGTCTCCTATCAATCCTAATTCTGCCCATTCTTTTTCTATTCTTCATCTACTTAAGAATTTACTGAGCATCTGCCACAGGGGTGGAAAATTTAAAAGATTACATAGACCTGACCAGATGGGCTCTAGAGAGCTGGAGAGCATATGCCATCACTGAGCTCCAATGCTCCCCAGTGAGAATGGGTCCTATGGTGCAGGGCTGCTGTTTCTTTTTTGCTTGCTTTTTATAGTGTTGGGGATTGAAGCCAGAGCCTTTCACATGCTAGGCAAGAGTTCCATCACTGAGCTATACCCATAGCCCTGCTGATTTTTTTTTCAGAAATGCTAAATGTGTGTATTTCTGAAAAAATCTTGCAGTGGTTAAGGTTTTCCACAAATTTAAACTGAATACCAAGAGCAGAATACCCATCTTTATTATTCCAGAAAACAAGGAACCCATCAAAAACTACCAGGATTGTGTCAAAGGAACCAATCAGATTGGCTCAGATAACCAATCTGTGCCAATCTGAATAAGCCCCCTCTGATCACAGATAGAGTAAGAATAATGAATACAAATAAGTAAGAATAATAAATACAAATCAAGTTGTTTATATTCATAGGGTCATAATTACACTAAGAAATAAACATGAAAAACTAATTGGTCATATTTGGAGGACACTAGAAAACCAACTGATCATCATTTTGGCAACTGGTGAATAAAAGGAAAGACTAAAAGATGTATACTGTCTTTCTTATGTGAACTGTGTTTTGGGGTAATCAAATAGTTAACAAGGAAAATTTTCTATTCATAGGAGTATTCCCACGAATGAGGAAAAAATGGTAGAATAGGGTGCTACCACTTTGCAATTTCTAATGAATGGATGGATATGAGCAATGCTCATCAGTGTGTGGTATGCTTCTTGTTGAAGGTACACACTGCCTCAATACTGCCTATAGGTAGACCTGCGCAAAACAAAAATCCATTTATCTTAAATTTGATGGAGGCTCTGGATCTCACTGCTCAATATACTTACAGTACATAAGGGATGAAGGAACTTGTTAAGAACCTGCAGTAGATGCAATCAACAAAATTCAGATGGTGGGGCTAGGGGTATAGCTCAGTTGTAGAGCATAGGCCTAGTATGTGTGAGGCCTGGGTTTATTTCCCAGTACTGCAAAACAAAACAAAAAAGCAGACTGTGAGAGTCTCTATAGTATAAATAGCCCAAATTCTCAACAAAATGCTGCAAGAGAGGAAAGAGAGAGAGAGAGAGAGAGGCAGAAACTTAAATTGAAAGAGATTTAAAGCTGGGCGTGGTGGTGTTTGTCTGTAATCCCAGAGACTTGAGAGGCTAAGGCAGGAGGATCACGAGTTCAAAGCCAGCCTCAGCATCTTTGTGGGTCCTAAGCAACTCAGTGAGAATCTATCTATAAATAAAATATAAAAAAGGGGTGGGAATGTGGCTCAGTGGTTAAGCACCTCTGGGTTTAATCCCCAGTACCAAAAAAAAAAAAAGGGGGGGGGGTATTTAAGACACATGTGAACCAATTATAATGTACACATGACTTTGGTGTACCTCAATTCAAATAATCAAACTGTAAAAAGTACACCTGCACTTGGAGAAATGTAAACAGTCACCCCTTTGTATCCATGGATTCTTCATCTGTGGAATCAATCAAATACTGATGGAAAATATTCAGAGGAAAAAAATTGCATCTATACTGAACATGTACAGACTTTTTTTCCTTGTCATTATTCCCTAAACAATATAGTAGAACAACTATTTACACAGAACTTACATTGTAAATCATTGAGATGATTTAAAGCATATTGTAGAATGTGTATAGGTTATATGCAAATACAATGCCATCTTATATAAGGGACATGAGCATCCATCATGTTAGTATTTGGGGGGGGGGTCCTGGATCCAATTCCCCATGGTTACTAAGGCACAGCTATAAAAGTACTTGATGATATTAAGGAATTATTATTAAGTCTGTTGGTATAATAATGATAATGTAGTTAGGCCTTTAAAAAGGAATTTTGGGCTGAGGATGTGGCTCAATAGTAGAATGTTTGTCTAGCATGCTTGAGGGCCTGGGTCTGATCCTCAGCAACACAAATAATAGAGGAGTCTTTCTCTATAAGAGCCTTAGACTGAATGATGAATGAAACAAATATCATGTGAATAAACCCAAGGAAGATAGGCCTTAACAATATGGCCCTTGCTCTCAGTATAGGAGAAGTTCATAAGGGATGGAGATGAGGGTTACTGATCCAGTCGGAGGTTTCTCACTGGGACTTGGCCTTGAGGTAGGCTGGGCAAGAGTGAGGAGGTCTGGAGCGTGTGGACCAGGGTACAGATCAGGCAGCATTGTGTATGGTGCCTTCCAGCCTGAAGCCCACAGCAGGCACCATAGGGGTCAGGCTTAGTGAGGAGGCCATGGATACCCTGGCCCTTCCCAAGTCCTAATTCGAAACTGGCTGCTTCCAAGGGACCTCCCTCACCTCTGGAGCTGGGTCTGCAACACTGGCTTTTCTTCCACCTGGCTGCTTGGATGGTGTTTTCTGGAGGAAGTCTGAGATCCTTTGAACCAAGAAATCGCGGTCTTTTAGGTTGGCAAACAGGAAGGTCATTTTACTCTTGGTGCTGATAGACAGAGGGCTGGGCAGGACGCTGGAACTGTCAGCTTTTTCGACAATGGTCACCTAAGAAGGCAAAATCAGTCTTGGGCATTTTCATCTTAGCCTGTAAGGAGGGGTGTGCTTTGTGAGAAAAGCACAGTGAGAAAAGCATAGTGGTCCTAGGGCTATCCTCCAGGGCACAAAGCCATAAGTGGCCCAAATGGATTCAGACCTCAACTCTGCTGCTTCCTGCATGTGACCCCGAAAAAGGCACTTGCAAATCTAACTCTCTCTTTTTGTCTGTTGACAGGGGTGAGTATTCTGGTCCTGCAGGACCTTACAAGGATGATGATATAAAATGTTAAGGACTCAGCCCAGCTGCTGCCCCCTACTGGCTTCTCAAAAGACTATCAGTTACTTCTCTCTAAAGCAGAGCAAGCAGCTCCTCCCTGCAAGTCTGTCCTAAGGAACATGTTTTGACAACTTGTCTGGAGCCTGGTTCTGACTCCCTTTGAGGTGTGAAGAGAGCTACATAGGGATAAAAGGCATGGGACAGAAAAGGGACACAGAAGCTAAGCCTAAGCACTAGGAGTAAGTGCTGGCAACAGACAAATGAAAGGCTACTGGACTGCTATGCACTAGACACCTCCAGAGAGGCAGTGAGTGCCCAGTGAGTGCAGAGATCTCTGGGCACTGATGCCCTCCAATATTGAGTGACATGTCACACACTGCCCAGTTCAGTGTGTGACATAACTGTATGCATGTGCATGTGTGTGTATGTGTATGTCATATGTGTGGGAGCATGTCTATGTGTAGTATGTGTATGTGGTACATGTGTTATGTATAATTGGGTATGTGTGCATGGGGTGGGCATGCATGAATGGGTCTGAAAGCCATGCATGATGGCTCACTGAAGGCCTCGCAGGTCACAGGAGGCAGTTGGGGATTCTTCTGACCTTAAAGATACATTGGAGGATCCTAGGTGGGATGCCACTATCCTCTGATTGATATTTCAAAATTTGTTGGCTGATGTGGGAGGATGTGTCCAGTGAGTCTTGTGGTACAGTGGGTGGATGTCACATGCCTGGAGAAGAATGCCACACTGCTCTTCCCTGAGAGGGGTTAGGTGGGGATAGAACCTCCCTGATGTGGCCTGTGCAGATGATGTCCCAGGTGGTGGCCATGGAGAGGAAGGAATGGGCTCTGGAGAGAGGGCTGACAGGATGTCTGTCAGGATATCTGGTCAGGATGCAGGAAGGTGGAAGAGGTCAGAATTCAAGGATAACTCCCACTTCCTGAGGGGAGTGCATGAAGAGCACAATTGGAGTGAAATCCAAGAGCCCATTAGACATTCAGAGGACCTGTCCTAAGCCAAGGGTCCCCTGGGAGCTCCCTTGCTGGGGCATCATGGAGCAGGTATTAAGGATGGTCAGTGCTGGCCAGACCAATCTCCTCCATGACCATCCACAGAGCTCTGACCTAAGAACATGGATCTAGTCTCAGTCTATTTGATCCCATGGGGCCTGAAGGGCCTTTGACCCTTGACCAGAGAATGCTTACCTCCCTTAGGGGTATGATGAGGTGGCACGCATCCTCCTCCTTGCTGGCAAAGCAGATATAGTTATTGGAGATGAACATCTGGCCTGGGATGTGCAGCTTGTTGAATGGCGTCCACAGGGTGCAGCTTGTGTGGCCATCCAGACGCTCATCCCTGGGCAGCCGGAATGTGGCCCGGTAACACTCATTCTTGGCTCGGGCATCTAGGTCTCTAAGGAAACAAGGTAGGAAAAAGTGGGACAAGAGTCAAGGCCAACAGGAGGCCACAGTTTTCCACGTGGAATTCAGGATCCTTGGGGTTCTACAGTAAACAAATCATGCCTGGAGATTTTAGAATTCAATTAAAGATGCATGTTAAGCCAGGAATGGTGGTGTACACCTTACCAGTGGCTCAGGAGGCTGAGGCAGGAGGATCCCAAGTTCAAAGATAGCCTCAGCAATTTAGCAAGGCTGTAAGCAACCTAGTAAGACCGTATCTCTAAATGAAAAAAGGTTGGGGATGTGGTTCAAGGGTTAAGCAATCCTGGGTTCAATCCCTGATACGTTAAAAAAAAAATAAAGATGCACGTTAAATGACCAAGTAAAATATGGAACACTCATATGACCAGACAAAAAATGGTAGCACATAACATGTCCTTTCAAAGGACATCTGGAGGCTGACCTGGGCAGTGTGTGACATGTCACTCAGTATTGACGGGCGGCAGTGCCCAGAGATCACTGCCCCCTGCCTGACTCATACCCAGCATGTTACTAGGCCTGAAGCAATGTCTTCAGCCTGGGAAGACTTCACATGCCTTGAAACCTAGACAAGTTCTCCTAATGGGGAGAAGAGGAATTAAAACTAAACCATGTGATAGCTGTGCTTAAAAGAATCTTATTTGTAAGTCTGATGGCGATGGGAAGTGGCCTGGCATCCTGGCCCTCATCCCTTTTGTGACTCTGTCCACATAAACATCTCTCTTCAGTCCCAAGAGAGCCTCCCACTTGCCTTGGGCTTATGGCAGACTGACCAAAGAGTCTGACCAAGAACCCTAGCTGAGAGTGCTGGAAACTGCCAAGTTCCAGCCCTGCTTGTTTTCTTTCTGGAAGGTCCTAAAGGGTATTCCATCACTTGTATCAAGAGAATGACATCTTGCAAAACATTCTGATCTGGAAGGTGCACTGTGGGCCTATACCATGATCTGTGAATGAAACCTAGGAAACAGGGTGGCTGGGATGAGGTCTCTGAATACACCAGTGTGAATCTGTGTATGCCCACCATAGCTGTGGTACTTGGAAACTTCTGAGACCTTGGCCAGTCTTGCAGGTTTCTCATGAGGCTACAATTTTGGGACTCAAACAAAAGTGATCTGTAGAGGCCAGCCACCATGATCTATCTCTCTACCAATCCCCAGAGGACATTGGTGCTCTGACTGCAGTGACACTAGACCTGCACATGGTACATTTCCCCTGCTGGCTTCAGACTCCAGAGGCCTGGGCCCATGGTTATGAGGGTCTGTCTGGCCAAAGGTCTGGAAGAGAACTGTCCATCTCGATGGGATAGAGGCTATATACCCTAATTCACTAAAGCTTCCAAGACATAGCCTCCTCAGGGTCCTCAGAGCACCCTGAGATGGTTCACATCCTGGCTTGACCATTCACCAGCTGACAGACCTCTCTGCAACTTAGGTCTCAGACCAGGACACTAGGGATGGTAAGAGTACCTTCCCATTATAGGGCTGTGAGAAGGAAAGTGGGAGGAAACTTCCACATTAGTGGTATCTGTCGTAGTTCCTAGAGATACTGGTATTGGAGGCCAATATCCCCCCCAATGCGATACTGCAATGACCTGTTTATCTGGTCTCCTTCTCAAATGGGGAACTTATGAGGGCTAAATGCAGAGATTCTTTCTAGGTCTGCACATTCAGTCAAGTGCCAAGCAACAGGCAGGGTCAGTGGATCTGGATTAGGTGTGCCCACTCTTACTTGCTGTGGGACCCTCCTGTCCCCTGGGAGGGTAAAGTACCTACCGCTTCAGAGCTGAGATGTTTCTGTGTGGCCGGATGGGCCTGGGAAGGGCCTTATCCTCCAGAAAGCCCTTGTTGTCCAGCAGCTGCCGCATCGCCAGGTTGGCCAGCTGCTCCATGAGCTTGAAGGTCTCACTGATGTTAAGGAACATGGAGAAGAAGAGCTCCTGGTCCCGTGTGTCCACACGGATGCTCTCAGGGAAGAGCAGCGTGGCATTCTTCTCCAGGCGTGTGACGTCCACCCACTGTACCACAAGACTCACTGGACACCAACAACGCAGATGCCCACTGATTACAACTGAACAGGGTGAAGTTTCCTGATTCTCACTTGTTCCTAGAACCCCCCAGAGGGAACTGCTCCTTGAGGACATCATTTACTCCTCAGTGCCTGAGCCTGGCTGTGCTGGGACACAAGCTCCATGCGGAGCGACTGGGCCACAGGGATCTCCACTGCCTCCCAGACCAAACACACTTGATGAATATTTGTTCCATGAATGACTGAAGAGTGAAAAGAACAAATGTGCAGAGGTGAACTAGCTGAGACTCTGGCCCTAAGGAGCTCCACTGACTGGGACTACAGTGATATGTGAACCAAGTCACCACATGGTACGGCCAAACACGGGGAAGGACACTGGCCCCTGCCTCACAAGGAGGTGAATGATCATCACAGTCCTGACAGGTAAGCAGTAAGGGCAGGAAGGCAAAGGGCGGCTGTGGAAAGGAGGTGTGGAAGGAAACAGCAATGACTCCTGAAAACTGTGAGCAGCTCATGGCCTAGGAGCTATTTCTGGGGGTGGCAACTACAGCAGAAGGAGCTGACTGCTAAGCCAGGGACTGTGGCTTGGCATGCTGAAGCCACTGTATCCATCAGGGAGGGACCGCAGCAGGTGCATAACCTGGAAGTACTCAGGGAAGATGTATGCCCTTCAATAGGCTGACTCAAACAAAATGTAGAAGGCCTGTAAAGTCAGCATGTAAGAATCTGACTAGTGGGTTGTAAACGTGGTATGTCCTGCTCAAAGCAGGGGTGTGCCTGGCTCAAGTCTGGGTGTTCCTGTCATGAATTGCTAAGGTGGCATCTGGGTTGAGAGGAGGGAAACCCACCAGGGATGCTGGCAGTCTGGAGAGGCAGGAAACTGCCCAGAGGCAAGGTCAGAATAGCCAGGGTATAGAGGAGCTGAGGTTGAGGAGGGGCTGGGATGAACAGAGTTGAGGGTGAAAACTTTGCCATGATGCAAGAGGAATGGCACCCCCTGGTTGCACCCACTTGCCTCAGCTGGCGCTCACCTTCCTTCCCCAGCAGGAAGGAGTAGAAGCACAGGTGGTTGACAGTCAGGTAGAGCCAGCCCTGCCGGGGCACTCGGCCTTTCCAGTAGCTGCATGAATAGTAGTTGACTAGCTTCTCCCCCTCAGGCATCCCAAATTGCTTCCTCATCTTCAGCTCGGCCTCCTTGAATTTCCCAGGGTCCTCATCTCCCTGGGGCTGCAGGTTCTTGTTCTCTTCTGCAATGATACCCTGGAGGGAGATAGTGGGACTTGGGCTTACCACATATACTCCTGGCCAAGTCAAAGGGAGGAGCAGAGAGGCCCGGGGAACTCAGGACTCTAGGACTTTCGTTTAAGGGAAATAGGCACAGGTAGACGACAGTTGGTAGCTCTCAGGGAAGGAGGCAGCTGTGCTCTGGCTTGTTTGCCATCAAGGGACATGGATGACAGAAGCCACCTGTGAGCTCTGAGCAAGTTTCCAGAACTTCCTGGATTACCCTCATCATTGGCTCTGAGCAGTGACTTTTAAAATAAACCCATTTTAGTTTAATGTAAACTTGTTAAAATATATCATCCATAAACATGGTTTAAAAATGTAAATTCATGTTGAGCATCCTTAATCTGAAAATCTGCAATCTGAAATGCTCCCAAATCCTAAACTTCCTGGGTGCCAGCATGATGCCCCGAGTAGAAAATTTTACACCTGACTTCATGTAATAGGTTGCAGTCAAATCACAGACACCCTAAAAATATTGTGTGAAATCACCTCCAGTCTGTGTACATAAGGTGTATACGAAACATAAATGAATTTTGTATACATGATTGGGTCCCCTTCCCAAGATACTCATTATGCATATGCAAATAAGCCCAAATCTTAAAATATCCAAAATCTGAAACACTTCTGGTTCCAAGCATTCTGGATAAGGGATGTTCAACCTATGGTAGAAAAGTGTAAAAAGTTAGTGAAAGAGGAGTCTCCCTCCCTCGCCTTCTAGCCACCTTCCTGGTTTCCTCCAGACATGCCACATACATGCATCCATTGTTTTTCTCTTTTCTCCTTTCTTTGCCAAAATGGGATCCTCTGTGGCACTTTCTTTGAAGTGCTTTGCTCTCTCACACCCTGGAGAACATTTTTGCATTGACTCCCTGTACTCCTGGGGACACTGATCTGTCCCCACCCCAGATCAGTGAGTTGACTCATGATCCCTTCACTGTGCTTGGGTGCCCACAGGCATCACTCTGGACCATAGGCCAGCCCCAAACCTCCTGGGACAGGTTCTCAGCCAACTGGTTCCAAATGTACATGCTGATTTCCTAGGACAATTCCTGGATTTACAAAAGCATTTAAAGGCCAGGGCTGGTGGCCCGCCTGGTGCTTTTCTGGGTTTCTTGGTTGCCTTATGTCCCTCTTTCCACAGGCAGGAAAGATAGCCATGAGCCCAGGCAAAGATCCCAACATGAGGTCTACTTTGATTCCTTCCATTTCTCAGTACTATTGTTTGAAAATGTTCCCCAGAAATCATGTGTTGGAAACTTAATCCACAAAGTCATATGTTAGTTGTATTTGGAGGTGCAGCCTTTGAGAGGTTTAGATGAGGTGATGAGTGTGGGGCCCCATGAGGGTATTAGTGGCTTTGTAGAAAGAGGAAAGATATTTGCTCTGTCTCTCCATGTAATACCCACCACCATGTTATGAAGCAGCAAGAAGGCCCTCATCAAATGTGGTCCCTTAACTTTGAACCTCCAGAACTGTGAGCTGAATAAACCTTTTTTATTTATAATTCACCCACTTTCAGGTATTTTGTTATAGCATCAGAAAGCAGAATATGGCACTTGGTTTAACTAGAAAGGAAATCAAAATATGCAAACCTAGGAAAAGCTTTCTGCCTTCTCTTCTCTGTCTAAAACACAATATAAATTTTCCTTTACTAGAGACAACTCAACTTACCAGCTGAGATGACACCAGAGCACACCAGAGGCATCTGTTAACAAACCTCCTTCCTGTGGTTCCTACCCACCCCCCAACATTACCCTCACTTTTTACCCTTGGAAGCCTAAAATCTGGTTCCTTTGTCCTATTGTTTCTCTTTAAATGTACTGTTTATTTATGAGGGTGTTTCATAAACCCAAGTTCTAACTAAACCATCCAGCTGTTCCTCCCTGAGTTTTTCCCTTGTGTTCATGAGATATACATGATGATAAACTTCAGTTTATTTTTCTTTTGTTAAACTTGTCTTTTGTTATAGATCTCCGGATAAGAACCTAAAAAAAGCAGAAGAAACATTTTTTTTCCCTCTCAAACCAGCACGCCATAGCTGCTATTAAAACATTCCCACTCTCTCAATCTGTCTGTGGTGCCTCCCAGATGCTCCTGTAGGAAGTAGCTCTCCCTCTGGGAATATAGCTCCCTTCTTATTTCTAAGGCCTGCCTTTGTTTTCTCTTGCCCTCAGTTCCATCCCATTGGAAGATTGGGAAAGTGCCTGCTATGGTTTAGGAAAGTGTTCCCCAAAGGCCATAATGTGTTAAAGATTTGGTCCTACTGGGAGCTGGTAGAACCTTCAGGAGGTGGGGCCTAGAGGGAGGTTCTTAGGTTATGCAGGGGGTGCCTTCACAGGGGATTATGGGACCCTGGCCTCTTCTTTCCCTTTTGCTTCCTGGCTGATGGTGTAATGGTTTTGTTTTGCCACACAATCCTGTCATGATGTGCTGCCTCTCCACAGGCCCAAAGTCATGGGGCTATTGACCATGGACTCTGGAAACTACAAAACCGTGGGCCAAAATAAATCTCTTTCTATAAGCCAATCACCTCATATTTTTCACTGTAGTCATGGAAAGCTGACTAACACAGTGCCCACCGGTAGAAAGCACAAGGCAGCCCCAGACAGCCTTGGTGGGCCAGCCATTGCTAACAGGTCCTGGCCAGGTGGTCATCATTGGCTGCCCTGCCCCTTGGGCCACCTTTCTAGATCTCAGTTGGCAGTTGCCACTCTTTCACTCCCTTCAGCTGCTCCTGGGAGATGCCAGGCAGGAAGCAGTGGGGCTAGCAGTGACCTACTCTGCATTTTCCTCTGCATTCCCCACTGGAGAGCCACACCCTGAGCCTTTGGGTGGCTTTCCAGCCTCTACTGGGGGTATCAGTCTCTGCCAATAGGGATTAACCAGCCTGGCTCACAGGGAAGCTGCAGGAATGATTAAGGAGTTTGAGATGGGGAGATGATCCTAGATCATTTGAGAGAATACAATATGATCACAAGGGTCCTCATAAAGAGACAGGCAAGAATGAAGGAGCCACAAGGAGATGACAATAGGAAGAGAGGAGAAGAGAGAGGGAAAGATTGATTCCTCTGAGGATGTTATACTTCTGGCATTAAAGATGAAGGACAGGGCCAAGAAGCAAGGAATACAAGTGGCTTCTACAGGCTGGAAAAGGAAAGGATACAGATTCCCTTAGAGCTTCCAGAAGGAACACAGTCCTACTAACACCTTGACTTCAGCCCAGAAAGATCACTTTAAACTTCTGACCTTCAGATAATAAATTTGTGAGTTTATTTATTTATTTTTGCAGTGCTGGGGATCAAACCCAGGCAAGTGCTCCCCCACTGAGCTAAGCCAGCCTAATTTGTGTTGTTTTAAACCATCAGGTTCATGGTAACTTGTTATAGTAGCAATTGGAAATGAATATGTATTATTTTTAAAAAGCATCCATTTTGTCAAAATTCTTAAGTTTATTGGTTTAAAGCTATTTATGGTATTGGTATTGTTTCTCTCTCTCTCTCTCTCTCTGCTGCTGGGAATTGAACCCAGGGTTTCACACATACTGAGTAAGTGCTCTCCCACTGAGCTATATCCACAGCACTGGCTCCTTGTTTTTTAAACAACTGCTTCACTAGATATGGAGGTCCCATCTGTAATCCCAGCAGACTTGGGAGGCTGAGACAAGAGGATCATGAGTTTGAGGTCAGTCTCAGCAACTCAGATACTTAGTGACTTAGTAAGACCCTATCTCAAAAAATAAAAAAGCCTGGGGATACATATAGCTCAATGCCCCTGGGTTCAATTCTAGTATCTAAAACAAACAAATAAATGCTCTGCTTCTGTGTAAGTGCTCTTCATATTCAATTTCCAACATTGCTTACTGGAGGGTACACTCTTGAGTTCTGAGTCACTTTGCCACAGGCTTTTTTCTATTTTGGGTTGCTCTTCTCTTATTCCCTTGTTTTCTAAGGAATTAACTTTGACCCTTTCTCACTTCCTTCTGTCTCATTTCCTGGAATTCTTTTCTAACCTACTGAATTGGACATCTGGCTCATTAACTTTCGTTCGTTCTTCTTTCATGAGATTAAAGACTTTAAATTTCCTTCTATGTACTGCTTTTGGTGCATCCCATAATTCTGATGTATATAGTAGTATTTCTATGATCATTCAGCTCTACATTTCCTGATTTCTATTTGCTATAGTTTGGATCTTAAATGTCCCCCAAAGGCCCATATGTTAAAGGCATTACAGGGAGTGTGGCACTACAGGGAGGTGATGGAACATTTAAGAGGTGGGGCCTAGTAGGAGATCTTCTGGTCTTTGGGGGTGTGTCCTTGAAGGGGATATTGGGACCCCTGGCTTCTTTTTCTTTTCTTTTGCATGAGGCAAACAGCTTTGCTCTGTCATGCCTTCCAACCATGATGTGCTGCCACTATCCCAAAGCAACTGGGTCATGGGCTGAAACTTCCAAAACTCTGAGCCAAAATAAACCTTTTCTCTTTACAAGTTGACTATCTTAGATATTTACTTACAGTAACAGAAAGATGACTAACAGACCATTTGTTCTTTAACTTTATGTCATTAAGAACTTTTGTTTTGCTGATGAGTTTGTTTATAGAGGCATCAGGTATGTTTCTATTATTATCATTGCTCAACTTTCTTGCTGGGATAGTAAAGGCTGGCCTCTGACTTCTTTGCCTGTTTTTTGCCTGTTTTCCTGGAATAGAAGGCAACATGGGTCTTGAACTCCAAACTGCACAGAGAAGAAGAGCTGAGAAATTAGACCTGTCTCCACAGGTCTACAAAGGTCTAGTATCACAGATTTATAAGGGCTGCCTAAAGTGACTTGGAACCATAAACTGTGATCTAGTAAGAGCCTCCAGGAAATCTAATGTAAGGCAATAATCTAACAGAAAGAAGAAGACATTTAGATAAATGCTCATGATAGGGTTAATCTTCCCCGAAGAGAAAATAACCTAAATATTACCCTATCAGTTTATCAATGTCACAATTTTTGTAATTATTATTTTTATGGCTGCAAAATATTCCAGTATGCATACCATGTATGCCTTAATAAGTTCACCGAAAATAAAGCACTTAGCTAACCAAGCATATAAAAAGTACTCAGTAAATCCTAGCAAGTATTACTACTCTTATTTTTTAAAAATATTTTTTAGTTGAAGATGGAGAGAATATCTTTATTTATTTTTATGTGGTACTGAGGATTGAACCCAATGCCTCACACATGCAAGGCAAGAGCTCTACCACTGAGTCACAACCTCAGCCCTATTACTCTCATTTTTCAGAGGAGAGAATAGCTGTTTTTCTCTCTTATCATTGGCATGGAAGGTATTTTTTCAGTGTTTTTGCTAATTCAGCATTGCAGGGACTATCCTTATATATGTGTCATTCTGCATATATGAATAAACTATAGGGTAAACTCAAAGGAATAGATTTCCGGGTAAAGGATATGTGCCTTTAAAAATAATGTTAGTTATTTCATTTCCAATTTCTTCCTGTTAGTCAAGGTACTGGAAAACACAGTTGTATAGCTGCATATTTGTTCTAAGGCACTTTACAAGAAATAGAAACTTTAAGCTAAGCTTTGTTCTGACTGCAATGGCTATTCAGGATAAGAAGGGGCTTCATGGGTACATTAATCAGCTTTCTGTTACCATGACAAATACTTGAACTAATCAATTTATAAGGAGGAAAGGTTTATTTTGGCTCATGATTTCAGCCTATGGTTCCTTCATCATGTTGCTCTGGGCCTATGGTGGCCCAGTGCTTCACAGTGGGGAGCATGTGGTGGAGGAGGCTTTGTGGAGCCAGGAAGCAAAAAGAGAAGAGGGGCCACGTTCTCAGTATCCCCTTTCAAGGGCACACTGCAAATAACCTAAGTTCCTCTCACAAAAGATTCCACCACGTCCTAATAGCATTACAGGTTGGCAACCAAGCCTTCAACACATGGGTCTTTGGTGGATAGTCAAGATCCAAACTATAATAAGGAGCAGTGTGTTCAACTGCATCTTACAAATCTAGGAGAATGAGAGCAGTCATTTTAATTTCCATCTCTGTAAAATGGGAATAAAATCTAGCTGTTTGGGGCTGGGGATGTGGCTCAAGCGGTAATGTGCTTTCCTGGCATGCGCAGGGCGCTGGGTTTGATCCTCAGCACCACATAAAATAAAGATGTTGTGTCCACCAAAAACTGAAAAATAAATATTAAAAATTCTCTCTCTCTAAAAAAAAATCTATGCTGTCTGAAGATAAAATAATATAAGCAGTTGTACAGACAGGGGATTGATTCCAGGACTTCCCACAAATACCCAACTCTTTACATGTGCAAGTCCCTTACATAAAATATCACAGAATTTCCATATAATCTATGCACACCTCCTGTATACTTTAAACTATCTCTAGATGATTTATCATATCTAATGCTATATAAGTGCTATATTGCTATGCTATTTTTTTTAAGGAACAATGTCATGAAAAAAGTCTACATGCTTAGTATAGATGCATTTTCCCCCCAAATATCTTCAAATTGTGGTCGGTTGAATCTATGGAAGTAGAACCAGAGGTCAGAGAGGCTGACCATGTATGAACACTGCCAGCCAGAGAAGGGGAGCAAGAATTGCTAAAGAAATGTAAACCTTACATGTATCTTGCCCTTGACGAAGGTGGTGATATCTTCCTCATTGTCAAAGATGGATAGTGTCTGAAGCAAGTTGTTTTCCAGCCATTCCCAGTGTTTTGTGATCTCTTTACGGGAAGAACCTAGGAGGAAGGGTTTGGCGAAGAAAAGAAAAATCATAAAATCACAAGGTCTTAAACATAAATTCAAAGAAGAGATTAAAAATGAGTGACCTAGTTTACTATTTAAATGACTACTATCTTCAAGATGCTTGTTGATCTTTTCTTTCTTAAACTTTATATGTATACAACAAAAGTAATAAACAGTGCTGGTAACACACACACACACATACACACAAAAACAAAACAAAACAAAAAACAAAAAACCTAACCAACCACCCAAACAAACAAACAAAAATAAAACACCAAGCAATTTAGTAGAGAGCCATGTGGGAGACAAAGCCTTCCCTCCCTCCCTCCAATAGTGGTGATCATCACTGGTCTGTTTGTGTCACCCTAGAAACAGCTATGCATCTGAGAGCTTCCTAAGTGATCATGGTTTTTCTTCAAGTTGAAAGAATTTAATGTGGTCTTTGATATGGATGTGATTATCTGACACAATCAGACTTTTTAGAAGTAGTTTTAGCACTCTCCTGAAAATTCAGGCATCCACAGATGCCAACTGGAACTTCCAAAGGGTGTGAAGCCCCTGGCCAGCTGGGCTCTCCTGGGAAAGGAAGTAGTTACCAACCCTTTTCAGCTTTTCCTGGCTGATCTTCTCCCCTAGTGTCTGCCCCTCCATCCCAGGAGTTATCCCTATCCTTTGCAGAGAGGGGCCCTGGAGACTTAGCAGACCTAGTGGTAATGGAAAAATTCAGAGAAGGCAGCACGATGCCATTCCTAAAGGATGGAAGACTGTTTGCTCCCATAAAGGACCTAGAAGAGCAGCCCCAAGAGGAGATACAATGGGCTGAGAAAAGGTCTCTACTGGGCCTGCTCCCCCTACCCTTGCCACTCCACTTTTGGCTTGGGGTATGCAGTCAAAAATTGTTTTATAAATAAATGACCATAAGGATAAGAAGAGAAATGAGCACTCTGGACCCTTTTTAGGTGTCCTGCTTGGACACCCAAGCAGATCAAGTTAATCATGTGGCCTACAGCAAGGCCCACAAAATTGGTATGCGGGGAGTCTTAGCTAGGAAGCAAGTCCAGTTTGACTGTAAATCAGACTTTTTTTTAATGGTAGGAATTGAACCCAGGGTCTTGTGTTTGCTAGTCAAGTGCTCTACCACTGTGCTACATCCTAATCCTGAATCAGATATTTTTGCTAGGGCACCTATCCTTGGTTACCCCATCCTTCCCTATCTGGCAACATTATTTCACCAGCTGAGCATGTGGCCCTGATCCCATTCTGGCCAGACTAGGTTGGTCCTCACCACCTCCTCCAAGCCACTGCACCTGCTCATTGCTCTGTCACAGCTTGGCCTGTCTAGGTTAGGGTTGATTTGTCTGTTTTTTGGCATCTGCTCAAGTGGTCCATATAACAAGCAATTCCACAGGAAATATCATTCTCAAGTAGAATAGGATGACCACATGAAAACAACTGCCCCAGCATTACACAATGTACAATGAGTCACACCAGGCAAAAAATTCCCCTGGAAGTTCCTTAAGTCATCCCAAACTATCTTGACTTTCTCCCCCCATTTTTCTTTGGATTCAATTTTACTTCCTTGACCTGTTGTACAAAGGCCACAATCTAGTTGGTAGGGGCAGGATTTCTTTCTTTTTCTCTCAGTGAATTTTGAAGATAAGTTTACATATGATGCAAACTCTAATGTATCATTTTAATTTACACATACATTTCTGGCAGTCTTAAACAGAAGCAATCTTTTTTGCTGTATGCATTTTAATTAAAAATGTTTATGTTTGTTTGTTTTGCAGTGTTGAGGATCAAACCTAGGGTTTTACACATGTGAAAGTGTTAGAGGTGGCCTTATATGCTCTACCATTGACTATATTCCCAGGCCTGAATGTGCATTTAAAAGGATTATTAGTTAAAAGTAACTCAAATTTCTTCTAATACTAAAGAAACACTTACACGGTGTCATCTCTGTGAGGCATTGGGAATAAAAGGAATGGAATAGCTAATTGGATTATTAAGTACTATTTGTGTTTCCAGAGCTTCCTGTGGATTATCTTTTTTCATTTTTAGAACATCTTGAAGACAGGTATTATTATTTTCATTTTATTTTGTTTATTTATTTGTGGTGCTAGGAATTGAACCCAGGGCTTCATGCATGTAAGGCAAGCACTCTATCACTAAGCCACATCCTCAGTCCTATTATTTTCATTTTAAAGGATTAAAAGATGAAGCTGAAGCAGAGGGTTAAGTAAGTTATACAAAGTCACACAGCAGGGAAGTAAGTAAACCAGAATCCCAGGACTAGTTGCCTGGCTGTAGTGCCTGCCCTTACCTTGGGGAGCTCCCAGTCTAACAGGAGAGACTTACATATAAAAGTGCTAGTGGAGACTTATCAATTCCAAAGGAGTAAGAAGGAAGGATAGCTTACATGGGTGTGGGGAATCTGGGAATATTTTCTAGGAGGTGACAATTGGGCAAAGTGTCAATAGAGCAGAGGGAAGTTTGGTGGATGTGGGAAGCACTGTGCACAGTAGCCAGGAGAGGTGTGGTTAGGAACTGCAAGCCCTGCAAGTATGTGGCCTGTGTGAAAGTCAGCTGTGAGCTGGGAAAAGGAGGTCAGAGGGGTGGGAATGTAGCTCAGTGGTAAAGCACTTACCTAGCATGCATGAGGCCCTGGGTTTGATCCCTAGAACTGGAGGGAGGGATGGAGGAAGGGAGGGATGGAGGGAAAGAGGGAAGGGGGAGTAGGTGGACCCCTACCTACAGAATCATGTCTGACCCAGCCCAGACGCAAGGAGGGAGGCCCAGGCAGAAACCAGGTCAGCTTGTGGTCTGATGTTGGGGAAGTCAGGGTGTGGTATGAAGCTAAGGACTGGGACTCTGCAGCATGGCCAGTCTCTTCTTAGAATGAAGCTCTGCTGTCACCAAAGGGACTCCTATGCTGCAGCATCATGCTCTTTTCTTCCTGTCCTTGGGGCTGCTCTTGCAGTTACAGTCCCCTCCTCGTCTACATCCCAAGAAGGGGCATTATTGAGACTGAGACGACCATCTTCAGCACCCATTTAAAAGTATCCGGTCTCCTTGTAGCCCAGGCACACACCAACAAGTTCTTGCTCTAGGGTGGTCCCCACCGTATAGGAAGCCCCTTTTTCCTGCAGGCAAATCCTCACTGTCTCCCAGAACCCTACTCTGGCTCTTGAGCCAGCATATCTAGCGTACTGTTAGGCTTTGTAACTTTGGTGTTGAGCAAACTCTCCTTTTTTTAGTGGTGCTGAGGATTAGAACCTAGGGACTCCTGCATGCAAGGCAAGCACTCTATCAACTGAGCTGTATCCCCAGCCAGAGCAAACTCTTCTTTCTAACCCTTATTAAGTCTATTTAATCAGACAGAGGAGACAATAGGTCACTGTTGTTCAGGGTGATGATGAGGAAGAAAGACCACCCAGGGCAAAAGTGCCCACCTGGTAAGAAGCAGCTGCTTCTGGGTTGCCACCTTCCTTGGGTACTTATCTCCTTGATCTTCTCCACCCACCTTCTGAAGCACGGTTCCAGTTATAAGGTCCACAAACTTGCTAGTCTCATTATCTTTTCCAGGCCTCTAAGGAACACCATTAACCTGGAGGACCTGGATACTGTCACTTCTATCCCAAAGGGTGTTTCAGCACAGTGGTTATAGGGGCAGGCAATCTGGGTCTGAACTGCAACTCTGTGTGACTTCAGACATTTTTCTTAACCCCTCAGTACCACAGTTTCCTCATCTTCAAAACAGGGCCAATGTTCTTGTGAGGGAGTAAGGTAAGGGCCTAGCCACACTGGAAGTGCTGTCTGAGCACTGGCTACAAGTGTCATTTTATCAGAGCAACCTTATAACTGTCATTTTATCAGAACAACTCTGGTCTAGTCAGTGCCCACTGAAAGGGAAGTTCCCCCAACATTCTTGGGAAGGGTGGGTTCACTTCCTCCTTGTACAACTCCAGTGGATTCTCATTATTCATGGTAGATTTTAAAGTCTGTAGTTCCTTGAGCACTGAATTAATACTGGACTACTATGCCAAGGGAAATGAAAGGGTAGGCTCTTACCAGCCTCTGATCATGTTTTCATCAACCAAGCAATACATAAATTTGTTTTATGTGTTTCTGTTTAAAGATACTTTATTTAGTATTTATTGTTGATTCATTAGCATCGAGCTCATGATCAGCAGCACTGCAACTCATTCCTAAGAAATGTGTAGATGTTCCTAAACTTCTCTAACACACATTTTTTTTTTTTTTCTGTAAGATACATCACAGTCCTGCACTCTGGTGTTTGCTTGGGAGCCTTTTATGTGTATATATGCAGTACTAGGGATGGAATCCAAGGCCTTGTGCACACTAAGCAAGAGCTCTACCATTGAGCTACATCTCCAATCATTTTTTAAAATTTTATTTTCAGAAAGGATCTTGCTAAGTTGCCCAGGCTGATCTCAAACTTGTGATCCTTCTGCCTCATCTTACCAAGGAACTGGAATTACAGGCATATGTCACCATGCCCGGCCTGCTTGGGAGTCATTTTAATCAGTAAATAATCACCAAAAAGCATAAAAATGTCAAAACATGTTACATAGACTGTGAAAATGCTACCTGTATACAATATGAGAGCTGAAAAAAGAAGGTAGAGGAACACCTTAATCCACCTCAGCTGGGGATGTGCACACTATGTGACTCAAAAATTTTTACCACTTTGCACATACACGTGTAAGGACACCTTTTCTTGAGAAAAGGTGACTATAGGAATGTGGACACTGCTAAATCCTGAGCCTGAGCCCTTGGTGGGGTTTGGGAGGGGCATGGGGCTCCATGGGGCTGTCCTCTACTGACCCTGCTCTCTATGAACAGTGAAGTTGCCTTCATACACTAGAAGCAATGGCTCCTCTACTTCCCTCTTGGTGGCCTGGCTTTTATCTCAGTGAGATGCAGTATGGGATTCTTAGTAGGCACCACCCTGCCCAGAAATACCAGCTATATGTCCTTTCCCTCCCACATGTGACCTCATGACTCAGAGCACCTACCACATGCCACTGTCCAGTAGACCTGTGAGTCCTGGGTCTGGTGCAGGATGCGGTAAGGGGCCACACGGGCGCTGGAGTCCAGCACCACGTCTAGGGTGCCCACGAGAAGACCTGGGAGCAGGGCAGAGAGATGTGGAGGGTGAGAGGTAAGCCATGCTGAAAGGTCCCTGGAGCTGAGCCTAGCCAGAGGTCATCAGGATGGCAGCCCCAGTACAAGGAAATAGACACATTCTGAATCATCACCCCCATGAGCAAACAGCTTCTCTTTTAAAGATCTTTGGCCAGAGTCTAATGTCTTTAAAAAAAAAAAAAATCTCTTCCTATTTTGTCCTGGAAGCATCTGTTTATTCTCTTGCTTCAAAAACACTTGCAGGCAGGAGCACAATCAAGTTTTCTTTCTATTTTTTTATACTTGAGATTGAATCCAGGGGTACTTTACCACTGAGCTACATTCCCAGCCCTTTTGAGACAGGATTTCACTAAATTGCTGAGGCTGGCCTCTAACTTATGATCCTCCTTGCCTCAGCCTTCTAAGTCATTGGAATTACAGGTGTGTGTACCTGGCACACATGTAGGTTTGACAGAACCCAAAGTTAAATGATCCTGAGAGGTCCTCTTTCAGAAAAACATAAAATTAGGTTTGAAATCAAGTATTTCTTTTATCTTTTTTTTTAATATTTATTTTTTAAGTTTTAGGTTGACACAATATCTTTATTTTACATTTATGTGGTGCTGAGGATCAAACCCAGTGCCTTGTGCATGCTAGGTGAGCACAGGACCACTGAGCCACAACCCCAGGCCCATAATTCTTTTATCTTTGTGTGGTACTGGGGAACCCAGGGTCCCAGGGCATGTTAGGCAAGCATTCTACCACTGAGCTATATCCCCAGCCCCAAGTATTCCTTAGAATAAGAAAATACAAATGCAAATTAAAATATAAAGAACAATATCACAAAGTTCAGAAAAATAACAATGTGTTTTATTAATTGCAAGACACATCTCCTAATATATCCCCTTCCCTCCAACATTTCTGTCATAGAACTCTGGTTGCTTCTTACAGGACAATGATTTTGTAACATCACCTTCCATATCAAGAACAGGAGGACAATATTGTCTTTTTTTCTGCCATGGGATTACAAATTTTTATTTCTGAAAGGTTAGGGAAGTTTCTTCCAACCTCAAAAGCCACGGGCTAGAAAGGACATGTAAATTTTTAGAATTGCTAAATTTGGGAAAACACTGATTCTGTTTTCTTTATCTCTGAACCAAGGCATTTTAGGACAAGTTTTCTTTCTTGTCACATATACATACCCGGTTTGTAGTAGTGCTATCTCTGCCAAGGTCACTATTTCCTGACAAATCAGCAGGAAATATATATATTTTCTAACACTGTTTGTCTGATTCATTTCTCTTCATAAATTCAACAATCAACCAATCTAAAACCCTATTCACTATTCCTATTTGAAAAGTATTTCTTCCTTTTAATGAAGTGCTGCTTTTGGTATGCTGAAAATACATTGTTGCCATCTTCCTGTTGATGCTAGAAACAATTTCTATTGATTTTATTACTCTAGTTTTACAATTTGGTCCCTGACATATTCATTTTAAGATCCAATCTTTAAAAAATACAATGAACAATTATACTTTTTTTCCCCCCTGAAATGTGTAAGTTGCAAAAGGGCATATTTAAACTTTAACAGTTTGGAATAAACTTTTTTTTGTTGTTGTTGTTCATGTTGGTGCTTCTCTTCTGATCTCTGAAATTTTATTTTAGAGTCTCTAAACTGTTGGCATAACCACATAAAAAGATCTGAAAGCTTTTTTAAAACAGACTGATCATTTGGCACACTAGACTCTTTAAAGAAAAGTTCAGGGTGGTAAGGTTTTAAAAGATGACTTGAATAAAACTGGATCACTGATGGTTTATCTCCTGGGAGGACAGAGCTAGGGAGGCCACAATTATCTATAATGGCATAAGAAGGCCATGGCAGGATGTACCAAACCCAGCTGGGTGACGGGCGGGGGAACTCAAGGAATGGTTCCTTGAAGGATGGTCTGGGAATTCAGTCTTGGAGGACACAGAGAGATGAATGATGTAACAAGGGGTGTTTGTCATCAACTGTCTCCCTTTCCTCCCTGGGCTTGTAGTAGCTTCTGAGGTTAACTCCCACTGAACAGCTTAATTCTCACTGAACAGCTTGGTTCAGGAGGCAGGCCCAGTATAGATCCCTGTGATTCTCCAGGCCCTTTTGAAGGCAGCCTGAAGTACTAAAGGAAGAACATTGAGTTTTCTTGGAAACAGTACAGTCTCTCACACATGAAGAGGTGTGGCCCAGGAGAGGATGACCACAGAGGTCTTCTATTGGAAGCCTCCATCTGCATCTGCCAGGAATGTATCAGCTGAGACACTGAATATCAGAACATTTTACAGAAAATTCTCTTGATAAATTGGAGGATCTAGAAACAATGGGTCTGCATTCCTGCAGGGCAACACTCAGCACCTGAAGTACCAGCACTGGAGTCTCCCATTAGGCCACTTCTGGATACCCAGCTCAGTTCCAGCAGTGCCAGGTTGCAGGCACTGAAGCATGAGGGGCTTTGGACAACATCTGCTGAAGGAATGCCCAGTGGACTTCCCCCAAGTTCCATATACCACACAACTCCAGAGGCTCCCAGCCCAGTCTCCTGTGTGAATGGTGGTCCCCAGACCCACAAAGGGCTAGCTCATAGGAACACCCTGTACTGGTAATTAGGTAAAGCCATGGGTCAGTAGCTCTGATGTCACCAAGGAGCACAAAAGGTAGGTCAAGGATAGACGGAGAGAAGGGGGGCTGAGGCCAACAGCAGGGATCTCTGATCTTTATTAAAAAAAAGAAAAGGCAATTTTTTAGTGAATTGGTAATATCGACAGAGGCAAAAGAAAATGTGTGCTTGTGTCACTTGGCCCTCAGCAGCACTTAAGGAAACTGAGGCTGACGCAGAGGCAGAGTTTTGGGAGGTCTCGCTGATTTTCAGCTGCTAAATCCCACACACGCCTTGGCAAAGCACCGGGAGGCTCTCAGGCATGGAATCTCAGCAGAGGCCACTGCCAGTCTTCATTCGGTCGCCCTGGGTCGGCCTCGAAGTCTCCGAACCGACCACCTAGCCAGAGCGCATCTGCCTTGCTCGAGCCCCCAGTCCCCATCACGACCTCCCGCTAGCTCCCCACCTCGAGCCCCCGACGCCCCCGCCCTGTCTGCACCTGCCGCCTCTCGACCCTTCCTGGCCTCGCTTGCGGGTCATTCCGTCCCCTAGGCCTCTCCTGGTCTCGCGCCCCGCGCCTCGCCGCGAGCTGATGTGCTTGTCCGCGGCGACGCCGAGGCTGGGCCTGTCCTGGGCGCGTCGGTCCCCGGCCCCCGCCGCCGGCGCGCCCTCCCCGCCCGGCCCAGCGCGGCGCCTGCAGGCCAGGCCGCCCGCGCGCCTCTCACCGGTGAGGCCGCCGCCCTTGCCGTGGCCCCGGCGCCGCTGCAGCACGAAGAAGGGATTGGCCCGCTCCGTCACCCACAGCGCGTTGGCCACCAGCACCTCCTCGGGACCCAGCCACATCGCGGGGCCGCTCGCACCCGGCCCGGGCCCGAGAGGCGGAAGCGCCCGCCGCTGTCGCCGCGCCGGAGCAGAGCGGGCGGGGCGGGGCGGGGGGAACGGGCCCGGAGGGCGGCGCCCCCTGGTGGGCGCCCGGCGTTGACAGGACGCCGGTCCTGGGCCCGCCCGCCGCGCGGCCGCTCCCCGCCCAGCCTCGCCCCTCTCCGTCCTCGCGGACCCCGCCTCGCCCTAGCTATGGCCTCGGACCATTGCGGGCTAGGACTCGGCCGTGTCCACTTCTTCTCGCCCGAGGCCGCAGCGCTGCAGCCTGGTCTCCTAGCGCTCCATCCCCAGGGCGTCGGGCCTCTCTGGAATCGCTCAGTCTACAGCGCAGGGAAAGGGGACTGGTTGTGCAGAGATAAGAACTTCTGGCATTTTGTGAACACTTATTCAGAGTTTGGGGAGCAAATGTAAAGAATTAGCGTTTGCTGATATACTTTTAGTCAATTGTGCGATCGAGTGCGCATTAATGTTGCAAAGGTCGTTTGGAAAAGGGTTAGCAGTTTGTAATGATTTTCAGAATTCTGACAGTTGAGCCTAAGATTAATCTTCAAGGTCCAATGGACAGGTGGTCAGGAAGCCCCCAAGGCACGTATATCCTTAGAAGTCAGTGTTCTACCCTCACCTGACAGATGGAACTCTGTGTGGTCTTGGGGTCTGGATCAGGGCTGGCCCTGGGATCAGTGGAGGTTTTTGCAAAGGTATAGGGGTGGCCAGCATCTTCAGCCGGTATTGCAGATCCCTATTCCCCCTGAACCCACAGCTGGCAGTACCACTCACAATCCAAACATGAGCTCTTATCATACCATGAAGCAAATTAAATTGACCACTGTCAACACTGAGAAGCCTGTGTACCAGGGACTGGGGAGTAAGCCTGTGTCCTTCAGAGTCAAAAGGGGCTGCTAACTCTGTCAGGGACAACTTTTGACGGGCTAATTGGGATTTCTGGTCACCTAGCTGGATAAAGGGTTGAGGTCAAGAGGGTATTGGGAAGGGGGCATATTAGAATCACCCTGGGAGATGTGAACAGAGTTGGATCTCTGTCACTGGCATTCAGGGATCTTAGTATAACAGATGTAAGTGTACATGACTGACAGCCAGAGTAATCCATAGTCCTTTTCTTTTTCTTTTTTTCTCTCTCTTTTTTTTTTGTACCAGATATTGAACTCAGGGGCACTTACCCACTAAGCCACATCCCCAGTCCTTTTTTACTTTGAGGTAGGTTCTCACCAAGTTGTTTCGGGCCTCACTAAGATGCTGAGGCTGACTTTGAACTTGAGATTCTCCTACCTCAGCCTCTGGAGCTGCTAGGATTACAGGCTGTGCACCCCCCCCCCACCTCCCCATGTTATGCTCGAATTCGGGACCCCCAAAAGACCACCAGAGACCAAGATAGATGTAAGCAGCAAAGAGGTGTTTATTGCAAGCTAGTTAGGTCTTCCGTGTGCACACAGCAACTGGTGACCTGAGAGGCCCAGAGCCCAGGGTTTGCAGCAGTTGTATACACTCTTTGGGGAAGGCAGGGACCCCACATACATCATATCATGTCTTAGCAAATCATCACACACAGTGGGAAAATCATAAAAACAACTCTTAACATTGATTAGCACATTCACTGGCGGGAACAAGTTGGATAAGGGTGATTGGTTAGTACCAGTGGGGGATTCGCTTGAACTAATTAGTTTAAGCCACGAGGGGAGTAGTGCTGAATTACACGGTTTCCCAACGTTATCAACCACCATAAACTACTGGGAGGGTCATCTGACATCCCAAGTATTTTCCCTGTCTCATGCTGATTGGTGGTTGCTAGGGGGTTGATATGGGTCCTCACCTAGCCTGACTGAGTCAGGGACACCTGGCTCCGAAAATCTCTCTCGTAATTTGTAGATAAACAACTCAGCAGGGTGGATGTGTGCCTAGGAGTGCTCTGTGGGTCTTTCCAAGGACAAGGGTCACACCCCCTTCCTTGGACAGGCTTTGCTCTGAGGTAGAGGCTGGTTTCTCACCCATAATCCATAGAATTTTGAAATATTGCTTGTGACTCTGAATCAACTTTCAATATGTAGAGACACTGTTATTTATTCAGTAGAATTAAAGTCAGTATACTCTAGATATACATGTGTACCAATGTTTATAGCAGCACCATTCACAACAGCCCAGTTGAGGATGAGTCTAAGTGTCCTTAAGCAGATGAATGGATAAAGAAAATGTGGTATATATATACAGAATGGAGTTTTAATCAGCCATTAAGAACAAATAATGTCATTTGCAGGAAAATGGATGGAATGCTCTAGAGAATTATGTTGAATGAAATAAGTCAGACCAGAGAATCACGGGTTGTATATTTTCCCTCATATGTGGACACAACAAGAGAAAAAAAAAAGGAAACAAACTGGATCTCATGAAAACAGAAGGGAGTCCAGTAGGGTAGATGGAGGAGATTGGGAGAGGGAGGAAGGGGCATAAAGGGAGGTACCGGAAATGAAATTAATAAAATTATGTTATATGTATGTAGGAATATGACACAAGGAAACCTACTCTTCTATTTAATTATTATGCACCAAGTCACTCTTCTTGCCCCCCAAAAAGTAGAGACTAGTTTTCTTAAACTCATAATGTTGTTTTGCTCTGTAGAGAAATCTGCCTTGGAGATTTTGGAAGTACTTTTAACTACCCTGAGAGGAGGTAAAGGGTTATTTCATTTCTTCACTGGAGGGATTAAACTTGAGCATGCCCTGGGATCACCTGCATGGCCTACTGGATACTTTGGGACCCCACCCTAGAGTATCTGCATACCTAATGAGTTCCTAATTGATGCTGTGCTGCTGACCTAGAGACCACCCTTTGAAATACTTTTTTTTTGAGAGAGAGAGAGAGAGAGAGAGAGAGAGAGAGAGAGAGAGAGAGAGAGAGAGAGAGAGAGAGAATTTTTTAAACAACTTTATTCTATTTTTATGTGGTGCTGAGGATCGAACCCAGTGTCCCATGCATGCCAGGTGAGCACTCTACCACTGAGCCACATCCCCAGCCCTGAAATACTCTTTATAAGAAGGGAAGATCAAATGGTCATTGAGCACTTAGTATGTGCTAAACCTACTTTTAATTTATTTTCTAAGATAAAATTCACATTTCATATAATTCACCTTTTAAGGTGCACAATTTAGTGGGCTTTTAGTATTTTCACAAGGTTGGAAACCACTACCACTATCTAATCCCAGAATGTTTTCATCATTCCAAAGAGAAACCCTGTACTCATTAGCAATCAGTTACTCCAATCTCTCCCTTCTCCTAGCCCCTGGCAAACACTGTTTTGTCTATTCTGGACATTTCATGTGGATCATACAATATGTGGCCTTTTGTGTCTGGTTTCTTTCGCTTACTATAATGGGTTCAAGATTCATTGATATTGTGGCATGTGGCAGTGCTTCGTTTCTTTCTTAGGACTGAATGTATTACTTCATGGCATGAATATGTCACATTTGTTTATTCACTCATCAGTTGATGAACATTTGTTTTCTGCTTTTGACTGTGAATAATGCTGTATACATTTTTGTATTTGTTTTAAATTCTCTTGGATATACTATATATTTATGCCATATTATTGGAACATGTGTTAAAGATATGTTTGATTGCCCAGTGCAGTGGTGCATACCTGTAATCCCAGTGACTAAGGAGGCTGAGGCAGGAGGATTGTGAGTTCAAAACCAGCCTCAGCAATTTAGCAAGACTTTGAGCAATTCAGTGAGACCCTGTCTCTAAACTGAATACAAAAAAGGGCTAGGGATGTGGCTCAGTGGTTAAGCGCTCCTGGATTTAATCCCTGGTACCAAAAAACAAACTAAAAATAGATTGATTTTTTTGAGTAACCACCAAACTGTTTTCCAAAGCAGTGGTGCCATCTCACACTCCCACCAGTAATTATGGGAGTTCTAATTTTCAATATTTCATCAGTGTTATGTCCCAATAATATCCAGTTCTAATGATTAATGATGTTGAAAATCTTTTAATGTGCTTCTTGTTTTTTTTGGGGGGGGGGTTGGAGAGAAATGCCTATTCCTATCTTTTGCTCATTTAAAAATTATATTATTTGTATTGAGTTGTAGGAGTTCTTTATATATTCTGGATACTAGACTGTTAATGGCCATATAATATGAAACCTACTTCTGACATAATTTTAAATCTAATTCCTCCCACATCAATCCTATTGGGTAGGTATTTTATGATTCTTAAATTAGGGATGATAAAACTGAAATCCAGGCAGGTGAAATGACTTGCCAAGGTCAAACTAGTAATTGGCAGAGATGGCACTGATATACAGACCTTTTTTAATATACACTGGAAACTTGCTGCTTTTGGCCCCCAACAGCCACTTCTCCTTTCTGGGCAGCACAATTATTTTTGTTGTGGGAGCCATTCCTTAGACCTTAACTCCCATCTTTTTTCTTTTTCTTTGTGGAGCTGGGGATTGAATCCAGGGCCTTGTACATGCTGCACAAGTGCTCTCCATTGAGTTACATCTCAGCCTTCAGCTCCTGTCTTGCAGGTGAAGCTGAATGCACCACTGGGCTGCAGAAGTGGAACCCACGCTGGCTGAGGCAATCAGTGAAACCCATCTCTGGGATCACAGTGGCTGGATTGGTGATGGACACGTGCCTTCAAACAGGGCCCAGGCAATGCCATTCTGGTCTGGGACACTTCAGTGGAGTGCTGATGACACTACTGGCACATTGAACATATGTGTCATTGTATTCTATAGAGAAATCTGCCCTAAAGAATTTGGAAGTACTTGTTACCACAAGATGGAGATTTCCCAGAGGAAGCAAAGCTGGAAGATGTGTCCTGGTATCAATGTTTGAGGGTCAAATCATATCACATCTGTCACAGGCTTTAGCTTTTGGAAACCACTACATTCCCATTTTACTTTAGCCAGCGTGGGTTGAATTTTCTTTCACCTGCAACGAAGAGTCCTTACTGAGACATATTACCACCAACAGTACTCCATGTGGCCAAGAGTTTTTTTCAATAGGCTTTTATTGAAATGGTTATATTAGCAAATTTCGCACATACAGGTATACACTATTGGCATTTAGTTATATACCATACAATTTCACTATTTAATTATAACCATGTGGACATAAGAGTTGTGCTGCCCAGAACATTTCCAAGGGTTGATAAAATCTGATTGTCAAGAACTCAGTTCACATTGTATTTGAAGGTATCTGTGTTCTAGACAGGCTAAATCCCCCCACAGTGAACCCCCCAATTAAGCTAATGATCAATTTTTCTCTTCTTGAATATCTGATATGTGTTGTTCCTGACACAAGCTATCCAATGGTGAATTAAAAGTCAAGTGCATAGTTTCCCTTTTATCTCTCAAGGTAGAAGATAAGTCATTTGCCACACTTACATATATTCCAAGCTTCCCCCATCCCAAATTACCTGTACTATAGTTAGAAAAATAGTTTTGTATGCCATCGTCTGAGATGTTGTGCATAGTTAGCAGGAACCTGGAGTTAGAGGGGCTCTTCAAGTGACCCAAATATGAAAGGAGTGACTTTAGTATTTTCTGAGTATAAAAGCTACTGAGGGTCAAAACCAATTGTGACATATGTAGTCTGGGATTGGAAGTAGTCCTTCTCTTGTGCGGGAACAGGATATTTCTATTAGGCAATGATGTTCTCCATACTGTCAATGTTATCTCCTAGCTGGGAGTCTTTTCTTGTGTCGGTAAGCATGCTTGTCCAGTTTTCTTGGACAGAGCTACTGCCACTCTGGAGTCCATCCTGCTTCCCATTCTTGGCTCAAGACACCAGATTCTGGCCTAAGCACCAGCCAAGGGAGCCCCTCCTCCAGCTGGGTCAGCAAGACAGGCCTGGGCTGCTGGAAGGATGAAGGGAGACAGTGCCCTCTCTGCCTCTTTCCAGGTTGGCATGTATTGTCACAAGCTAGGCCCCCCACAAAGGTGCTGGGCTGTGGAACCAGGTCACATCTAGTGACTGGATCCACAGAACACATCTAGCAATCAGCAGCCTTCCTATTTTGGAAGAGCTTGATCACCTGAAGGAAAACAAATGGCCTGGGATGATATATTCTACCTAGATCCTCTCCACCTTTTAAATAAATTTCTTGGTTCAGTTCCTCCTAGTCATTAGAAAAGTTCTTTAATATCACACAGTACAAATATACTTGGACTTAATTGTGGAGGAAGGAAGGGTAATTCCAAAAGCAAATTTAAATTCACATTAAGTTGTTTTAATTTTGAAAACAATATCTCAGAACAATCATCTGTAATTCTATTTTTTTAAAGCTATAGATGGACACAATACCTTTATTTTACTTATTTTTATGTGGTGCTGAGGATCAAACCCAGTGCCTCACATGTGCTAGGCAAGCGCTCTACCACTGAGCCACAATCCCAGCCCCTCATCTGTAATTCTTGACAGTTGCTAGTACCTGGAAAGAGAGGGTAGAAAAGATGACAGGAATGAGGAACTGATGAAAGCCAAGTCAGACTTGCCAGGTGACCAACATGTATGTTCCCTATGCATGTGACTACCCACGAGTGGAGGTAAGTGGACTGGTAAGAAATGAGTTGGTTAAGTGTCCCAGGGGATGGACATCAGAGCTGAGAGAAGTATGCTGATGATGGCTTCCTGCTCTCGGCTTTTCCACAGGAGGATGTGTGTGGCTTACAGAAGTGTCCACCCACATCCTTGGCTCTGGGGTCTATGATACCTCCAGTCCCAATCCTTTGTATTGTGTGCATATGGAGGAGTTAGCAGGCAGAGCTCAGAGAGCCCAGGGCAGAGGCCTGAGCAACTTGAGCAGCAATGAACCTTTCTGAAGGTTAAATAATCAAGTTGTATGAGGTTCAAAGACTTTTACCTTTTTGTACTAAAGCATTTCCCTTCTTCCCCAAGTTTGAGTGAAGAAAACAGAAAACTGACTGCAGCCTAAGGTGAACTGTAGGAGGGAAAACCCATGTGATAGGCCAGGTGGTCCCTAAGGGGGTCTTCCATACATGTCTTAGATGTAAAAGGGTTGTTCTTTCAGTGGTTGAAGCTGATGGCTCCCTTCCACTCCACAGTCACTTTGGGCTGGTAGGGTCACAGTTCTGGAAAATGTAGGGGACTGCTTTTATTCCACACCTGCTGGAGGCCCGCTCGGCCCCTCTTTTTTGAGGTTCAGTTTGCTGGGATAGCCCTGGACACCCATAAGAGGGAGGAAAACTTCTCAACTCCATCAATGCCTGGAGGAGCTCCAGGACTACAGGGGGCCTCCTGATCCCCCAACTTCAGCCCCCTTCAGACAGGCTCCAGGAGGCTGGTAAAACTTTCCCCAACTCATCAGCTCAGGGGCTCCATCATGATTTGCTTTCCTTGAAGTTTCACAGAGTAGTTAGGAAAACAATTCCATACAGACAGAAAAATGCAGGCATCTTACCCCCACCAACTTCCTCCTGTATTTTCTCTGATGTTACTATGTTTAAAATCCATATAGCGTTTCCCAGTCTTTTGTAAGGATCTTAACCACATCCCAGATTATTCTTTCCCCAAAGGGATAACATGATGGTGTGTCAAATCTTTGGAATGATGTACCCACAAGGTCAAAATAAAGGACAAAACTCCATACATCTAACTTGTAACAATTGCCCTTATCAGGATCTGCTGAGGGAAGGCACTTATTTTCAGCTGTGGTGTCAGGATACACTGTGATACTGATCCCTTTCAATTATCTCCCTGTGCTGCCTGAGAATGGGAGCAAAGATTGAGTTTAACCACATTACACTTTGGCTTTGGGTGACACTGAAGATGAGAATGAGAGCCAGTCATTCTGCCTTTTTTTGGAGAGGGAAATTACATTCAAAGGGTTTTCTAAACTGGTTGACTTCAGTAGCACCTTCTGTCTGTATCTTGAATGTCAGTGTCCCCAGAGTTTTTATCGCAAGCCTGTTTTTTGTGTCACAGGGTAATTCCAGCCCATTTGGCTGCCACCATCATCTGAACTGAGTGTACCCTCTAGTGAGGGTGTCTGTGTGTGCATGTGTCTAGTGTACAAACCTCTGCATGGGGCAGGGGTGAGGGAAGATGGGGGCACCGAAGAGATTGTGATTACACGGAGACAACTTCGGTAGGGCTAGGTGGCATGTGTATTTAAAACATGGCTTCACAGGAATTCTGATGCAGGAGGAGCCAAACCTGATCACTATTCCCTCAGCAAACCTCTGCCTAAGATTAGCCCAGTATCTCCATGTCTCCCTCTAGGCACCCTGCCCTAAAGTGACTCAAAAAGGATATTCCCTGGGTCTAATACCAATCCACTCACTGAGATTGGAAACTCAGGCTTCCACTTCTTTCTATGGCTCCTTCCTTTGATTCCTACTTTCAGTTAATCCCAGGTCTGTGGGTTAACTGGGAAAGTCCTTTCCTTGGACATGGCCTCTTAGAGGCAGACCTTAGTACTCCAGGCCACTCTATTGCCCATATACTTTCCTCTCCACAAGGAGCTCATTCTCTTTCCAGAGACTGGAGTCAAGCCCTCACCAAGCAAAGATTTGGAGGCCCAGGAAGTGCAACCCCATCTTCCTAGCCACTGCCTCAGCTTCTCAGCCTTCACCTGGCCCTTCTGTTCAGGGTTCTCAAGGCAGCAGTGCTATCCCCTTCATTGTGCTCCTGTTCCTCTTCAAAACACTGAGCCTCATTTCACTTGCTCTTTCATCTTAGTTGCTTGTTGATGTGCCAGTTTTCTGAAACAACCAAAACTTCACTTTTTTGTTTTTGTTTTGGTGTTGGGGATTGAACCTAGGGACTTGTGCATGCTAATCACATGCTCTACCACTTAGCTACACCCCAAACCCTCTGAATCTTCATGATCACTGAGTCCACTTTAATTCAAAGTATATGTGTTAGGCACACAATGAGAATTTAGTAAAGGTCTGTGAACCTTTGTCGTCTTACTTTTTTTCTTCTAAATGCTACATTCTTAAAATCAGCATTTTTGTTCAATGACATCTATAAGCAACAATCACTTGTGAGAGCAGCTCCTGACTCAAACATGCCTCCTTGCTTTCCTACAGCAGAACACTGCCCAAGTAAGTAAAGGTTAATAGCAAGAGAACATGCTGGTTTTTCTTCAGTTAAAACCAGTGTTGTTTGGCATGTAGATCTATGAAAGCATTGGATGTGAGGGGTTATAAAGCCCACAGGACATTAGTCAAGTTAGTAAAACTCAGTAATCTTATTTTAATACCTTCCCCACTCCATATTTTGGCAGCTGGGACTATTGTGGCATAAAGGAAGTTGGTGAGTGCAGCCTTAGCCACAGGGCTAGTCAAGTGTTCACAGAAGTGCCTCATGGACGACCCTCCTGACCAGGCCTGAAAACCACCAGAGGAACTAGTTGATGGAGCAATGCAGTAAAAGCTTTAAAAGAAAAGCTCACAAGATCTTGTGAGGAGTTTTAATTGCCTGATTGTGGATCTTGTCTCCCTGAGAGGGGAGCAGATGTGGGGCCCTGGATGGATATGCTCCACTAAATCTCAAACCTGGCCTTCCACAACAGTCCCTTCTCTCCTGATCCTGAAATAGGAGGAAAGGAGGGCTTTGAGAAGTTCCTCCCTAAGGACAGTAAAGATCCAAAAAGCTTATGCCTTTGCATTTTTACTATTATAACCTGATTCCTAGGTGATGACACTCTGACTGCTCCCAGCCCTATTCCACATGCAAAAGTTTCTGCTCTGCCTGCGGATCAGGGTGCAAGTGGTCTAGGAGAAGAGGCTGGTAACAGGCCTAGCTCAAAACAGTCCATTGGAGGTATGGAAGGTTTGTAGTGTAAATAGCTCACTCTTTGGCTCTTTCCCTTCTTCAAATAGCTTCTCCACCACCACCAGAGAAAATGAGAAATCATATTTCCTGACTAATAACTACAACTGGTGGTAAGACTTGTAGCAACCAAGATACTCACCTGACACAGAAGAAGCTGCTCTCTGCTTCCTGAGCTGCTCAGAATCAGAGGCACCAGCTGACAAGCGTGCCCTCACCAAGCTGGCACAGCAAGCAAACACAGCGGTCTTGGCTCCCTGTCAAGGTCCCGGGAGTGGCTCAGCAAGGAGTCCTGGCAGCACAGCCGCTGGAAGGGAGACTGTTATCTGGGATAAAAAATGCCATTCTCTATTCCCGAAGTACATGTCCTTGATGAAGAAGTCAGTGTCCCTCCTGACAAAGACAGGCCATTCTATAGCTGAGCTGGAAGGTGGCCTGGATTTTCAGAAAAGGGTGTCAAGTTGGGATCTGGAGCACCGTTCTGAGTAAATACCCTTGTAAGAAATGCTTCCTTGGCTATTCTATAGTGAACATGTGCTCCAGATTTCTCAGAAATTCAAATATTTAATCAATAGATTTTAAAGGACACAATTTAAAAATTTCTCCTCAAGTAATTTCATTCCTTTTTAGTAAAGAAACTGTTTTGAGCAGAGTTTAGCATACATGTCTTTATAAGATGGCACAGATGGAGAAGAAAATGTTATGTCAGGATCTGAGTTTTGATTTGGGGAAACCAAGGTCATGGTACAGATAACATGGCAATAATCAGAACTGAGTTATCTTATCTGTACAGTGAGCCAAACCAAACACAAATACAGGTGCACATCTGGAGCTCTGGCAGACTGAGACACGTTCTCACTGAGAATCAGTGAGGCAAACCTGTCTTCTGAAAGACACTCTCTTGAAACTGTTTATCAAAAATATTTTTATAGTACAAAGACTATAAAAAGGAAAACAAACTAAAGCCCTTGGTAAGCAGTAAAAAGCAAAATTAGTTTAGACCTTAAAGATCTGCCCTGTTCCAGTCTCAAATTATTAAAACAAAATGCTGCTGCTCACCCTGCCGTAGCATTCCTAAAAGCTGTCACCATCCTTGTTCTCTGAAGTTCTCTTTTGTTTTGGGTACACCTGTGTCTTAAGTGTCTTAGTGACATGTTACAAGAAAGACGTTGTTAAAGAGAAGCCACATGTGCAAAGATGGCAAGTGTTCATTTCAAACCTGTGTTCTACATAAGAGCAAATACAAATAACAGGGCAGGGATTTGTGTGCCGGCTTGGTTTGCTGTCAAATCCAAGGAATTGGGAAATGAAAGTTGCCAGTCTCATAACAAGCATCTGAATGCCTTTACACCTTCTACACAGCTCATATGAATAAGAAGCAGCAGACTGAACTATGGCGTGACCTTTTGCAAAAAGGTGGTGTAGATTTGTTTTATAAATTTGCTTATTTTGGTTCCGTGCTGGGATTACTCATAGGATACAACTTTCTCATCATGTTAACTTGATGTCATCCTGTGTGTGTAGGAAGAGCATGTGTGTTCACGATGCCCACCATGCTGGCTGCCACATCCTTTTCTGTATGCCTGGCTGCTGACGCTCCAGTGCCTTCCTCATGCTGGCTCTGAAGCTGGAGGGAAGGGTTTGGGCTGGACCAATGAAGACTGAAGAAGAGTCCTCATCTGAGATCTAGCAGCAGGAAGGTTGTTTTATCTTCTTAGTAAAACATTCAAAATTGTTCGGATGTTGACAACCACTGGCTGTGCCTCTTGAGGTCAGTGTGCCTGGGAGGACTGCCAGGCTCTCTTGTGCTACTTCCCCACACCTCAGGGTTGGCAAATGGACAGGTCCATAGGCTGTTGAGACTAGGGGGGCTTCAATGTTTAGTAGCTACATAAACACTTGTCACCTTATGTCATGCTCAACACAGATGCTGGAAAATGACCAAGCAGATGACTGACTGTCACCACCACGAAGAGACCCTGGCCCCATGGCCTGTGTCTCATGAGGCAGAGCTCTGTTGGGAAATGGGTTGGTCAGAGTCTTAGGTGAGGTACAAAACACAAGGCTTTCTCTCAATTCCCTAAAGAAAGAGGCCCTTTAACAGGAAGTAGAATAGAAACAGAGGACAAAATAGAGTATGTCAAGGAGCTGTGACTCGTGCTCTGCATTGGTAGGAAGCTTCACTTGCAGGCTTTAGTATGCATTGTAAGTGAGGATCACAAAAAATATTAAAAAAAACACACACACACAGACACACAGACACACATACACATACACACACAAAAAAAACCCAAAACAATGCCACCCCAACACAGAATAGCATGTGATTATTCAGGGACATGTTTGCAATGCAACCTTAACCCCTGACTCCTGCCTCTTCTCTGGAAATGGCCAGGCCTGTTGGGTGCCCATGTTCAGTGGCCAACTTTGGGCAGGCATTCAATACCACAAGGCTCACCTGGGCAATAATGCTGTTTTCAAAGCCTCACCTTGGGGAACTTTGCAATTTAACCCTGAACCTCAAACTGTGCTTGGAAGCACTATCATTCTTCCAAAATGGACACTGAGAAGAATACAAAATAAGAAAGGTGATCATAAATCAAATCACAAAAGAAGTGACCCCTAATAGCCCATTTTTAAAAAATCAGGTTTTGTTCTCATCATACATGTCCAAAGAAGGTTCAATTGTGGAGAATTCGCTTTCATACACCAGGCTTCGAGGGGACAAGGAATTTCGGTGAAAGAAGTGACCACCTGAAAAAGGAACAATAAAAACAGACTTAGCATTAGAGCAGATTATGATCATTAGAGCAGATTATGATAAGTGAAGCTAGTCAATCGTTAAAAAACAAATACCAAATGACCCCTTTGATATAAGGGGAGTAAACAAGGACAGGGTAGGGATGAAGAGCTTGAGAAGAAGATTTACATTAAACAGGGATGAGAGGTGGGAGGGAAAGGGAGTGAGAATGATATATAAGAGGAAAGGAGGGGTAAGACAAGATAATACAAATGGAAGAAATGATTTACAGTAGAAGGGGTAGAGAGAGAAAAGGGGAGGGGAGGGGAGGGGAGGGGGGATAGTAGAGAATAGGACTGACAGCAGAATACATCAGACACTAGAAAAGCAATATGTCAATCAATGGAAGAAGGGTAACTGATGTGATACAGCAATCTGTATACGGGTAAAGTTGGGAGTTCATAACCCACTTGAATCAAACTGTGAAAGATGATGTATTAAGAACTGTGTAATGTTTTGAACGACCAACAATAAAAAAAAAAAAAAAAACAGACTTAGTACAGGTCATCAGCTTCCATTTCTCACCCGGCTTCGGGGGAAAGAATGTGGATTATCTTTGAAATCCTTCACTTTCTCAAATGTCTCCTTCATATTGACCTCTTATTATTACAGAAAGAAAAAGAATGCATGTATTCGTCAATGTAAGAGTACTTCATGTAAGTTCATTTTTTGTGGTGCTGGGATTGAATCCAGGACCTTGAGGATGTTATACAAGTGCTCTACCACTGAGCTACATCCACAGCCCTGTAAGCACACTTTAAATATGTATGTTCCCATGTTTGGATCCCCCAGTAATTTACTGCTGTAGCTCTTTAAAATAAAAGCTGCCTGGGGCTCTTGAAGATTTCTCTTACACATTTGAATACTTCTTCCTATGAAGAATTCATACCCTACCCTGCCTACCTAACCTTTCCTCTTAAGCAATTGTTCTCAGCTGACTATGGGGGTGTGGGTAAGCAGAGCCCCTTCATCAGATGGGCTGACTTGGTGATTTATGTGGTGATTTTGAGGCTCTGATAATAGATTTGAACGTTTTTAATTATATTATTTAGTTAATTAAGTCCATGCAGTCATTTTTTTAAATGATTTTTAAAATATGGAATTCATGCAAGTAAAGTGCTTTACCACCACATGAAAACTACACTAATGGAACCTTATGTCTTGACATTGGGTATTTTAAGTTCTTCAACCTTGTTCTTATTTTACAAATGGTGTGATGGGCAGGGAGGAAAGGAAGGTTGTAGGTTCATACTAACAAATGAATTTGTAGGACTACTATTTTCTTGTTCAACTTTATTATGATTAAAATCTTCTGCTTGTAAAAAAAAAAAAAAAAACCTAGGGTGAATTCGAAGATGTATGCTATCTGTACAAAGCAGCCCTTGAAGGGGAAGGCCCCAAGTAAAATACAGACGTTTGACCTCTTGACAACTAAGTCTCTGCCCTCAGATAGATTTGCATGATCCAACAGTACCAAAGAGGGAATTATTAAAAAAAATGCTAATGATAAGGAGGATTTCTGCTACACAGGAAGAATTAAAGCCATCAGAAGTAGAAATGACATTTTTCTGGTAGGGTAGTGATCAGAGGACAGCAAATCTTTGTCAAGTGCCACCACCCCTTACCCCCCCACCCCCAAAACAAACCCTTCAAACACAGTCAGAATGGAGTTTGGGGCTATAGCTCAGTGGTAGAGTGTGTGCTTAGCATGCATGAGGCCCTGGGTTCAAACCCCAGTACCAAAATATAAAAGTAAAAACATTTTTAAAAAGGGTCAGAATCTAAACCAGTAACTGAGAGCTGTTAACTGGTTTTCTTGTGAAAAATGTAACACCAAGAGAAAAACATTCAAGCAGCTGAATTTCAGAGAAAGGCATAATGCTGGCTTGCCAAGGAAGGACAAGATATTGTTTGATACCTGGAAAAATACCGTTTCCTGACCAAATGATTTTTTAAAAATTATTGTTATTGGTGACACAGAGCTCTTAAGTAAACTCGTAAGAGAGGTATGACCATTATACAGAGAAGTGTACAGACTGTAAGCTCCACAGAGTGCACACTCATGAAATCATAGCTGGATCAAGAAAAAGAACATTAATAGCACTCCATGAGTCCCTCAGGTGACCCCCGATCACATCGTGCCCTCTCCCCTCCCCTGGAGAAACCAGAACCAGACTACTCACATACAGTTTAGCTTTGTCTATTTTAAATTTTACATAATTGGAAACACATCATATACTCTTCTGCCTAAATTCTTTGAGACAATGCTATGTTGTGACATTCATGGTATGTAATCTATCAGGGAGCTACTTTGAACATTGCTGCTGGAAATATTCTTGTATCTTTTTTCCCCCTTAAGTTACTGGGGGTTGAACCTAGGAGCACTTTATCATTGGGCTACATCCCCAACTCTTTATATATAATTTTGAGACAGGGCCTGGCTAAGATGCTGAGGCTGACCTCAAATTTGTGATCCTCCTGCCTTAACCTCCAGAGTCTGCTTGGATTACAGGTATGAATCATTCCACCAGACTTGTGTGTATATTCTGCATTCATGGGAATGCAGCTTTCTTGGGTTATGCCTAAGAATCAAATAGTTGGGTTTCAGGGTATGTATATATACAGTTTCATCACACTGGCAGTTTTCCAAAGTTATCAATTTTTTACTGCCACCAATAAGTTAGAGTTTCATTCATTCTATATTGGTTCTAATATCTGATGTTTTGTTATTCATTTTAGCACTTCTTGTGGCTATGTAATGGTATTTCATTGTGGTTTTAATTTACCTTCCCTTGATAACTAAATAGGAAGAACACTTTTCATATGGTTTTAGGCTATTTGTGTATATAGTTCATCCTGAAATGTCTACTGATTTCTTTTCCTCATCTTCCTATTGGGTTGTGTTTTTTCCCTAAAATCTTTATTCTGAATGAATTTTGGTGAATTATAAATTTTGCAGTGATCTTGAATTTCTTAATTTTAGTGTAGACCAACTTAATTTATCTTATGGTTCATGTACTTCTGAGTCCTATTTAAAGAACTCTCTGCCTATCTCTTTACCAAAAACTAAATGGTTTGAAGATACCTATTTTATCTTTTAGAAGCCTCATTTTTTATTTGGTATCAGAAATTGAGGCCAAGGGCACTTAACCACTGAGCAACATCCCCAACATTTGTGATCCTTTTGTCTTAGCCTCCCAAGTCACTGGGATTACAGGCACATACCACTGTGCTCAGCTACCTTTCACATTTAAATATATTGTCCATTTCAAGTTAATTTGTGAATAGAGTATAAAGTAGGAATTAAAACTAACTTTTTTTTTGGCTTAGAAATTAAGATGACCCAGAGACATCTTTAAAAGTCTGTCCTTCGCTAGACTATGCCTGTAATCCCAGCTACTTGCAAGGCTGAGGCAGGAGGATTACAGACTTGGCAACTTAGTAAGACCCTTAGCAGTAATTTAGTGAAGCCCTGTCTCAAAATAAAAAATAAAAGGGACTGGGGATGGCTGAGGTTGTGGCTCAGTGGTAAAGTGCTTGCCTAGCATGCATGAAGCACTGGGTTTGATCCCTAGCATCACATAAAAATAAACAAATAGAATAAGGGTATTGTGCCCATCCACAACCAAAAAAAAAAAAAAATTAAAAAAAAAAAAAGGACTGGGGATATAGCTCAGAGGTAAAGTGCCCCAGATTCAATTTCTAGTAAAAAACAATAACAACAAAAAATGAAAAACAACAAAAAACTATCCTTATCCCCATTGCCATGTAGTGCTACGTGAGTGCTTCATGAGTTAGGTGTACATACTTATGTGTGGTTTTTTGAACTATAATCTGTTCTATTAAGACAGATTATTATCTGTTCATCCTTGGATCAATACCTGTCTTTATTACTGTAGTTTTATAAATAATACTGATTTACAGTTCTTTGAGTCCTTCTGCTTTATTATTCTTCAAGACTGTCTTATCCCAGCTACACAGAAGGCTGAGGAAGGAGGATTGCAAGTTGGAGGCCCGCCTGAGCAATTTACTAAGACTTTGTCTCAAATAAGATAAAATACAACAAGGCTAAGGATATAGCTCAGTGCTTTGCTTACCCAGCATGTGTGAGATACTGAGTTCAATCCCCAGTACCACGGGCAGTGTGGAGGTGGTGGTTGACATTGTTTTGTTATTCTTGACCTTTTTCTATATTAATTCTAGAATCAGTTTGAGAAGTTAATATATACTTCTCTACTGTGATAGGACTGAATCTGCAGGGAATTTACTGGGAATCTAGGGTAAAATAACATATTTACAATAGATCTTCCAATTTGTTAACCTATTATATAAACTTATTTAGGTGATCTTTAATTTTTCCCAATAATGTATACTAGTTTTCTTACAGAAGTCTTGCATATCTTCTCTTAGATATATTCCTCATACGGCATTCATTTGATGCTTTTTTCAAAATGCTAACTTTTTGAATATTTCACTTTTAAAGAATATTTATTTTTTAGTTGTATTTGGACACAATACCTTTGTTTTATTTATTTATTTTTATGTGGTGCTGAAGATCAAACCCAAAGCCTCACACATGCTAGGCGAGCACTCTACCACTGAACCACAACCCCAGCCCCTAAATATTTCACTTTTAAGTGCTTATTTTGGTATATGGAAATACAACTTTCAGTTACACAGCAAGTATTCTCATTTACAATCTCAGGGAAAATGTTTCTAATACTTGACTCATTAAGTAAGATGTCTGCTCTGATTTTGAAAAATGCCCATTATTAAGAAAAGTCTTGGGCTGGGGTTGTGGCTCAGTGGTAGAGCACTTGCCTAGCATGTGTGAGGCACTGGGTTTGATTCTCAGCCCCACATATAAATAAATGAATAAAATAAAGATCCATTAACATCTTAAAAAAAAGTCTTGTTTTTCCTAGCTTGTTAAAAAGTTTTTTTGTTTTGTTTTGTTTTTGGTACTGGCAATTGAATCCATGGGTACTTTACCACTGAACTACATTCCACCCCTTTTTGTTTTTTATTTTGAGACAAGGTCTTGTTACGATGTCATGGTTAGACTCGAACATGTGATCCTCCTGCCTTAGCCTCCTGAGTAGGTGGATTACAGATGTCCACCGCACCTCTACCTAAAAGTTCTTTTTTAAAAACCAGGAACAGGTGTTGAATTTTTGCAAATGATTTTTCTATATCTAAATGACTTTCCTGTTAATCTGTCAATAAAAGTGAATCAGTGAATCACACAGATTTTCAACCTTGCATTTTTTTTAAGTATAGCAAAGTTTATTAGAAGGGGAAAGAAACTCTCAACAAAGAGAGTTTGGTCCTCTTGGAGAGAAAAGTCATTAATCTTGCATTTTTTAATAAGTTTCAATTTGGTTGTAATGTTTTCCTTCCCCACATACCATCAGTTTTATTCAGGCAATCTTTTGTTTAAAACATTTTGATCTATATCATAAGCTAAATTAACTTACAATTTTCCTTTCTTGGAATGTCCTTGTAATGACTTGGTGTTAATGCTAAGCTAATTTCATAGAAGGATTTGGGTAACTTTCTTCTTCTAGAAAAATTTGTGTAAGAGTAGTGTTATTTCTTTCTTAAATGTTAGAAAGAATTCTCCAGTGAAACCATGCAGGCCTAAAGTTCTTCTTTGAGTAAGTATTTTAAATGATGGGTCTAATTTATTGCCTAGATGTGGGAGAATTCAGATTTCCTATTTCTTCTTATATAAATTTTGATATTTGTGTTTTTTCAAGGAATTTGTGAACTTCAGCTAATTTTTATACTTTACGGTCAAGGTCTCATAATATTTTTTCATTATTATTATTTTTTCTTGTGGCAAAAAGTACATAACATAAAATTTGCCATCTTGACCATTTTTAAGTGTACAGTTCAGAAAGGGTAAGTACATTCACATTGCTATAAAATAAATCTCCAAAACTTTTTCAACTTACAAATCTCAAAACTCTACCCTCATTAAACAACTATCCTTTTCTCCTCCCTACAACCTTTGGTAAGCACTATTCTACTTTCTGATTCTTTGTATTTATTATTATTTTTAATGTGTATATGCTTTTTAGTGATATTTCTTCTTTTTCATTCCTAATATTGAATGTTTCTTCTTATCAGCAGATCAAGTTAATTCAATTAGTCTTATTAAAGAAACAACTCTGTGATTTGTTCATTTTTTTCAATTGTGTGTTTTCCAAGGAATTCACTTATGATCTGTATTTGTTTCATTGGATTTAGCTTGTTATTTGAAAGAAATGCTTAGAACATTAATTCCTATATTTTCTGCATTTTTTAAGAGAGAGAATTTTTTAAATATTTATTTATTTATTTTTTTAGTTTTCGGTGGACACAACATCTTTATTTTTTTATGTGGTGCTCAGGATTGAACCCAGCACCCCATGCATGCCAGGTGAGCCTGCTACCGCTTGAGCCACATCCCTAGCCCCTATTTTCTGCATTTATGGTCACAAATTTCCCTACAACATGGCTCAGTTGCTTCAGACAAATTTTAATATGTCATATTTTATCAACATTCCATCAAGCACTTTTTATATTTTCCACTGCAATTTCTTCTTTGACTCATGAGTTCTTTTTTAGAAGCAAACTTCCACCCTCCCTCTCTCCCTCCCTCCCTCCCTTCCTTTGGTACTAGGGATTGAACCTGGTGTCTCTTACATGTCAAGAAATGAACCTGGTGTCTCTTACATGTCAAGAAATGAACCTGGTGTCTCTTACATTTAGATATGTGTCCCCAGCACCACACTGATTAAGTTCAAACATCTGAGGATCATTCTAATTACTTTCCCCCCATTTTTAAATTGGTGCTTTATGGTTGTACATATTGATGAAATCTGTTGTTACATATTCCAACATGCACACAATATGACAATATAATTTGGCCAATATCACTCCACAGCATTCCCCATTACTTTCCCTATCGACCACCCCTTGCTAATTATCTTTTTGATACTGGTTTATACTGGTAAGAAATCAAGTCTGCATGATTTCAAACCATATATTTTTGTTGAAATATGTTTCATGACTCAGCAGAGGTATATCTAAAAATAGCAAATATACTTTGCTTGATGAGTTTTATATACTATATATAACATGTAAAACGTCTTGGTCTGTTAATTGTGATGTTCATACATGAGTATTTGTTCATTATCAAGAGATACATTTAAATAATAGTGGAATTGTCTATTTCTCCTTTTATCCATTAAATTTTGTTCCTAATATTGGAGGATACATTAAGTACATCTATTTAAAACTGTTTTCTTCAAGATGAATTAACCTTTTAATTATTATGAAATGTCTTTTATCTTAAAACAGCAGCAGATATTTAGAACAATTTTATTTGTATTATCATTTACATGGTATTTTTCCTATCATTTTACTTTCACATTTTTGTCTCCTTATAGCAAGGACATATCACATATACATGCATGTATATAAATTTAAAAGTAGTGTATCTTTGTGTATTTAGCCATTCATTTATATTCACTTCTAACATATTAGTATTTAAATCTATAACTTTATTGCTAATTTCATTTGTCCAACCTGTTCTATGCTATTTTCCTCTTATCATTTTCCCCTCCTTTTTAAAAACTTTACTTTTTAGTTGTAGATAATACAACAACTTGATTTTATTTAGTTATGGTTTTATGTGGTAATGAGGATTGAACCCAGTGCTTCACAAGTGCTGGGCAAGTGCTCTACCATTGCGCTACAACCCCAGCCCATTTCCTCTCCTTTCGTAAAACTTTGTAATATTTTCCTGGTATTAGTTTATTATGTATTGTTTTATTATTCTTTTAGTGGCTACACTAGTCTAAAAGTTATTTTATTAATTTTTTGGTTGTTATGACATGTATCCTTGATTTATTAAAGTCTACTATAAATTAGTACTTTTACTTATTCCTGGACAATGTAAGTCTCTCAGAACACTTTATAAAAACATACTTTTTAGTTATCAATGGATATTTATTTTATTTATTTATATGTGGTGCTGAGAATCGAACCTAGTGCGTCACACACGCTAGGCAAGCACTCTACCACTGAGCCACATCCCCAGCCCCTCAGAACACTTTTATTTTATTTATTCCCTACTACCTTTTGTGCATTTGATGTCAAGTAATTTCTGTAAGGTATTATTATTAGTACTGTATACGTCAAACACAATTTAGATTCACCTACGTATTTACCTTTTCTGTGCTCTTTAACCTTCTAGCATTTCCATATTTTCACCTGGAATCTTCTTCCTTTAGCCTGAACATTTCCCTCTTAATATTTGTTGGAAATGTTCAATTTCATCTTTAACTGTGGTAATTTTTTCCCTAGGTATTTAGGCTAGCATTTTTTTCCCCCTTTAACATGCAATTCACTGTTTTCTGGCTCTCTTCTTTCTTTCCCTCTCTCCCTGTACTGGGGATTGAATCCAGGGCTCATACACACTTGCCACTCTACCACTGAGCTACATCCCCAATCCTTTTTATTTTATTTTGAAACAGGGTCTCACTAAGTTGCCCAGGGTAACCTTGAACTTGTGTGATTTTCCTACTTCAGTTTCCCACATGGTTCCCATTGTTTCTGAAAGACACCAACTCTAAGTATCCTGTTGTTACTTTATAAGTAATGTATCTTTTTTAAAAAATAACTTTATTTATCTTTTAATGTGGTCTGAGGATCAAACCCAGTTTCCTCACACATGCTAGGCAAGTGCTCTACCACTGAGCCACAACCCCAACCCCAGAAGTAATTTATCTTATGTTGGAGAAGAAAGGCAAAGCTGGAGGACTCATTTCTTAATTCCAAGACTACCACAAAACTACAGTAATCAAGACAATGTGGTACTCTTATACAGATAGGATAGAGATTAATGGAATAAAATTGAGAGCCTAGAAACAAAATAATACATCTATGATCAATTCATTCTTTGAGCCACACTCCCAACCCTATTTTGTATTTTTTTTAGAGACAGAGTCTCACTGAGTTGCTTAGGGCCTCACTTTTGCTGAGGCTGACTTTGAACACATGATCCTCCTGCCTCAGCCTCTGATGTTGCTAGGATTATAGGTGTGTGCCACAGCACCCAGCTAAATTAATTCTTGCAAGGGTTCCAAAGACCATTTAATGAGGCAAAGAATACTTGGGAAAGTGCAATTTGTTATGAACAGATGCTCAACATCATTAGTCATTAGGGGAATGCAATGAAACTGGATTCCTACCTCATAGCATATATAAATATTAACTCCAACTTGATCAAACACTGAAGTTTAAGTCTGCAAAACTATAAAAATATTAGAAGTTTTTGTAATTTGAAATAGATTTTAAAATAGATGTCATTTAGAAATGTCATTCTTAGAAATGACACCTAAAGCACAAGCAACCAAAAGGGAAAAAAACAGGTTAAGTTAGACTTCTTCAAAATAAAACAAGTTCTTGAAAGTCACTATCAAGGAACTGAACCAAATGTTTATATAATGGTAGAAAATATTTGCAAATTGTGTATATGAGAGGGGTCTAATATCTGGAACAAAGAACTCAACAATAAGAACAAAACCCAGACAGGTTTTTAAAATTAGACAAAGCACTGAATAGATATTTCTCCAAAGAAGATACAGAAGTGGCCAATATAAAAAGAAAAAGATGCATTAGGGAAATGCAATCAAAACTACGAGGTATTGCTATACCCACCAGAAAAGGGTACTATTCAGAAAAAGTGGGAGGAATAATAAGCACTATGGAGAAATTAGAACATCACTGGTAGGAATGTAAAATGTTTCACAGCTAGCATGGAAAAGAGTCTGGCAGTTTTTCGAAGAGTTAAAACATAGAACCAAATGACCCAGGAATTCTAAACAAAGAATTGCAAACAGATGGGCTGGGGATGTGGCTCAAGCAGTAGCGCTCGCCTGGCATGCGTGTGACCCGGTTCGATCCTCAGCACCACATACAAAGATGTTGTGTCTGCTGAAAACTAAAAAATAAATATTAAAAAAAATTCTCTCTCTCTTGAAAAAAAAATTGCAAACAGATTCCTGTACACTGAAGTTCACAGTAACACTATTATTCATTTGGGTTGTTTCCACCCCAGACGTCCCATCAATGAATAGTGGATGAACAAACCGTGGCGCGTAAGGGTGCGCAGGCACATACATAGGATAATTATTCAGTCACAAAAAGGAATGAAGTACTGATATATGCTACAATGTAGACGAATCTTTAAAATATTATGCTAAGTGAAAGAAGCCAGGCACAAAAAATTACATATTTTATATAATTTTCTTTATATGAAATGGTCCAAGTAAGTGTATCTATGTAAGTGAAGATTGGTAATTTCCAGGGGCTGGTGAGAAGGTGGAATTTAGAGCAAGTGCTTAATGGAAACAGGGGTTTCCTTTGTGGAGATGAAAACATTTTGGAGTAGAGGTATGTTTACATTCCACTGTGATACAGATGCTCCTTGACTTATAGTAGGGTTATGTCTGGATTGTTATTGTTAAGTTTAAAATACTATAAGTTGAAAATGTACTTAATTCTCATAGCCAACCAAACATCATAGCTTAGTCTAGCTTACCTTAAATGTGTTTAGAACATCTACATTAGCCTACAGTTGGGCAAAACCATCTGAGCTCACTTTATTGAGTAGACTGTACTAGGGCTTGAAATGAGAGCCTCATACATATTAGATAAGTACTTTATCATTAAACAACATCCCCAGTACTTTTTAAATTTTATTTTGAGACAGGGTCTGGCTAAGTTGCTGAGGCTGGCCTTGAACTTGGGATCCTCCTGTCTTAGGTGAGTGTCACTGCACCCAGCTCATAAAGTCTACTTTAAAATAAAGTATTGAGTATATCATATACTCTAACTTATACAGTACACTGTAGAGTATTGGTTGTTCATGCTTGTGGTTCTGTGGCTGGCTGTGACTGTGGCTCACTGTCACTGCTCAGCAACTTGAGAGTGTACATATTGCTACTATGGGAAAAGATTAAGATAAAAAAAAGAATAATAAAAAAAAGATTCAAAGCACAGTTTCTATTGAGTAAAAATTGCTTTCATATCATTGTAAAGTTGAAAAACACTATAAATTGAACCATCATAATTTGAGGACTGTCTTTATACTAAATGCCACTTTAAAATAGGTAACTTTATGTGGCTTTCACCTTAATTTTAAAAATTGAGATGCAAATGATGCTTCTTTTGACTTCTTTTAAGTTTTTCTTTGCCTTAATTTTTTTTAAACTATAGCATCTTGGTATAGTTTCCTTTTTATTTATTATGCTTAGTGTTTATAATACCTCTTGAGTCTGTAGTTTGCAGTCATTTGCCAATTTTGAAAACTTATCAGCTATTTGTCTCTTCAAATACTGCTTCTGCCTCATTCTGTCTCCTTTCATTCTATGTCTTGAATTATAAGCACATTAGATTTTTTTTTTCAATCATGGTCAAAAGACTCTTTTTGTTCTTCAACCAGATATTTTCTCCTGATTTGTATTCCAGTTCAAGAATCCTCTCTTCAGCTATGTTTAAATTTATTAAGCCTTCTACTGAGTTCTTATTCCCAATATATATTTTCAAAATGTACTTCCAGTTCTCACATTTCCATTTGATTCTTTGTTGTTTCCAGTTACTGGCTGAAATTATCCACCTTGTTATTGTTTTCTATATAAACTCAGTTATTTTAAAGTCTTTGATGTTTTTAATATTTAGATTTCTTATGGAACTTTTTTCTTTTTCCCCCTCCTGTCTTGATCATTTGGCCTTGTAGTCTGATATGTCTATTTTTTTAAAATAGGTTTCTAGACAGTTTTATGAAAAATGTAGAGATAATCCAAGGCTGTTGCTGCTACTATCTTTTTCTAGAGAATTTCCTACTGTCTCCTTACAATATATCACTTTCAGACTATAAATAAATATATATATATAAATATATCACTTTAACCTAAGTAGAGATTTAGTAGATTTTGAACTTGGGCTTTAGTCTTTGAGAAGGTTAGTCAAATTCTGGTTTAGCCTATAGTTCCAATGTGTCTCCCTTCTGGGATCCCAACAGAAAGTTTGGGGGTGTTTAACAGGGCTCCATTCTCTTGGAGGATTCTGAATTCCAAGTTTTGTTTCACAAGCCCAGTAAGACTGCTTGAGCTTTTCTCATCTCAATCTTTCAACCATTACTTTCTGGTCACTTTTCAGCCTCTGCTTATAAATTGGTAAATGCTTCAAAAGATGTGTTGAACACTGGGTTCATATTCTGTACTTCTTTTCTCTAGGACCTTGGCTCTCCAATTTTAACAACTACTTTCACTATGCAAACTTCATTGTGTTTTTGCAATATAACAATATAATCTACAAGCCCATAACTTTTTTTAAAAAAATTGTCTTTTCTTAAAATTTTTTCTTAAAAATTGTCTTAGTTGTAGGTGGACAGTATCTTTATTTTTATGTTGTGCTGAGGATCGAACCCAGTGCCTCATGTGTGCTAGGCAAGCACTCTACCATTGGGTCACAACTCCAGCCTCAATTTTGTGTCTTCTTAAAGAAATTAAATAATGCTCAAGTCTTCTCTATTCTGGTCATCAAGAATTCTATTTTCTTGGGATTATTTCTAGCCTAACCACAGGCCCTATTTACAGATCAGATGTATATATTTGCTAAAGTTACAGTCTAGCTGGCCAATAATATATACATTTGATCTGTAAATAGGGCCTGTGGTTAGGCTAGAAGTCGAAAAGTATGGAAAACTTTTCCATACAAGTGGACAAGTTTTATCACTATGTGATAAATGACTAGAATTTTCACATAAAGCAATCCTCAATAACAAAGGGATGGTAGCCAGAGGTGAAACTGAGCCTTTCCCATACTGCTTTCTATGGGTTGCATGTATTCTCATCTGGACCTTGTTCTTCCATGATGATGAGCATGAATCAGTCCTGCCTGTGCACTAGGTGAACATGTGGGTGGGGGAAGGCATTGAATAGAAGGCCAGCTGAAAGATCTAAGTGGTACAGGACCTTTTCTGGGCTGAACCACACCTGAGCAAAACTCTCATCACTAGGAAGGATTTTGCTGGGTCCTTTTCACACAAGAAAGGGGAAAAAGAAAAACACTACTGAGTAATACTATATGCCAAGCACTTTCACAAACATCTAGTTTTCACAGCTCTATATTGCTGTTAATAGTAACTTTCATTTCATCATTGAGAGAAAGAGCCTAGAAGAAGTTAAATAACCAACCCAGTGAGGAAAGGACTAGACCCGGACTCATACCCACTGCTTTACTGAACAACCTAAAGTCCAGATCAAATTAACATAAAGAAATGTTGTTTTCTTTGGCTGGTGATATAAATGAAATACTTAAGAGGGACAATAGAAATTCAATTTTCTTTGCCAAAGCTTAACAGTGCCTATGCTGGACAAAATTTTCATTGTACATGCTGCTCCTGTGAACTAATATACATACTCTGGGTTGCTCTTGCATATTTTCAGATTGAAGAGCATACCTAGCTGAGAGCATGGGAACCTGAGCTGCAACACATTTATACCTCACCAACAGTAAGTAGAGAAAGGGGTAAGGAGAGATGGCAGGGGAGAGAAGGAGAGAGAACAATAAAATAGTGGGGCTGATTCTGCCTGTTTCTCCACACAGTGAACATCTATCCTGTTGTGAGAGTGACAAGAGGAATTATTTGTTTATATTGTACTGTAATTTGTTTAGTATTAACAAATAATTGGGAAGGTAAAAAGTGAAGGAATATTCAGGATCTTTTTTCAACTGTTTCAAAAAGTTACAGTACAGCTGGTCAAACTGAAAGTGAGGCTTTAATGGCTACATTAAAGGTAGGATCAGGTGAACTGCTTTTCTGTGGAGGTTCTTCAGACTATAATCTTATCAACTTTTGGTCTATGTAAACATGAAAGTTTCCTTGAAATAAAATATCCTTGAAAAATATTTTGGGGTAAAACCTAAACAACCTTTGCCTCATTTATTACAAAAGTTTGTCCAAGGGGCTGGGGTTGTGGCTCAAGTGGTAGAATGCTCACCTAGCATGTGTGAGGCACTGGGTTCGATCCTTGCACCACATAAAAATAAAAATATTGTATCCACCTAAAGCTAAAACATAAATAAATTTTAAAACATATATATATATATATGTATATATATATATATAAAAGTTTATCCAATAAAGGTTTAAAACTGAAATATCATATCTATTGCAGCCTACATTTGGTCACTTTCTAATTTTTAAATTAGTAAACAAATTTTCAACATCATACATTGTTTCTATTCATAGCATGCCTATTAAGAAATATAACAACTGCATTTTGATGCCAACTGTCTCTGGTCCTAAGGAATAAAAATCCATTCTTTCAAGATGCACAGGCATGCATGCACATGTATGCACACATGAATATGAAATGCACCACTTTCTAGGTTACTCAGACCATGATTAATTAACATATGAAAACTTGATGTAAGTTAAATTTCAACACCACTCAGCAGTAGATTCCAATATTAACAGATAACAAATTTTCTCCAGGATTGACAGATAGCCTCACCCTTTTAATATATTCATTGCACTTTTTAGATCTTGCAAAAATTCTGTGTATCCTGAACAGGACTTGTTGTTTTTCAAAAAAAGTCTTGATGCTAAGACTTGAAACATGTGAAAAGAGGAAAAGTACATTAAACTATATTAATTATAAATAGTAACAATGTCATCAAAAGTCCTACATCTCCTGATGACTGTTGAAATAAAATAATGACTCATCATAAATAGGAAGAAAAGGAAAAGGAAGAGCCACTTTGATTTTCACTAGAATAAAACTAGGCAAAAGAGGAACTATATTATTAACTTAGGAAAATACTGCTGGAAGGAAAAATTGTATTGAGAAAGACGTTAATGCAACAAGGCTCTCTAGAGAAAAATGTTAAAATACTTGGATGACTTCTCCAGCGTTGTAAGTTGGCTGGTATCTTCAGGAGGGCCACTGAACCAATGAATTTCAATGGACAGAAATGTAATAAATGCTTCTATGAGTTTTAAAAAATACTTTAACCTTTTGTGCACCTAACAACAGAGCCCTAAAATACATGAAGCAAAAACTGACAGAATTGGGGCTGGGGTTGTGGTTCAGTGGTAGAGCAGTTGCCTGGCATGTGTGAGGCCCTGGGTTCGATCCTTAGCACTGCATATAAACAAACAAATAAGTAAATAAATAAAAATAAAGGTCCATTAACAAAAAAACCCTGACAGAATAGAAGGGGAAAATACACAATTCAACAATAGCAGCTAAAGACATCAATACCCACTTTGCTTGATAGAGCAACTAGAGAGAAGATAAAGAAGGAAAAGAGAAGATTTGAAGAATACAATTAAGCAACCAGACTTAATAGACATCACAGAACACTCTACATAACAATAGTAAATATATGTTCTTCTGAAACTGTGCATGGAATATTCTCCAGGATAGACTATATGATAGGTCATAAAATAAACTCCAATAAATTTGACATGATTGAAAATCAGACCAAGTATGTTCTCCAACCAATGAATGATGTTAGAGTGAATTCAGAAACCTATATACAAGGAGACTTGGAAAATTCACAAATATTCTGGTCTTATTGCTCAAGCATACAATTTAATACAACAAAATATTTCAATGTTTTCCTCATCAATAAAGCAAAAACATTTCATTCACACATACAAAATTGCTCTCATCCAACTCTTTCAAATTTTCTTTTTAAAAATGAATACTAGGTAAACTATAAAAGAACATCTACAACAAATATATTACTAATCAGTGTGCATTTTGTAAACTTTTATACTCATTTCTTCACCCACAAATATTTATTGAGCACTTACTACATGAAAAGCACTCTACTATGTATGGGAAATACCAAAGGGAGCAAAACGGTTCAAATCCTTGCTACCCCAGAGATGGAGCTAAAATCCTGGGGGAGGCAGATCACCTCCAAACACAGGAAAAGTTATAAAAGGGTGCACAGCACTTTTGAAGAAAATAAAATGGAACAATTTAATTTGAGTGCCTGAGGGAGTATTACTATGCAGGACAACTCTATTCTGCTTTCTACTTGGGCACAGTGGGAGCCTACATTAAGATACCAAAAAATAGTGTTATCGTTATTTCATTGGGAGTCATACACACTGTTTCTGAAATCCATACAAATGAAATTCAGATATGTCATCTCCAAATCAGCCTTTGAAACACAAGTCATTAAATAATACTCAACAACACAGTCTTTTTTATTATTTATTTCTTTTAATACAAAGCTTTGGCATTAGCAATTTTATGAAAAAATAAAATGTACTAAAAATAAATGCTTGTGTGGCATGATTGGTAAATGATGCACAAAAATAGGTTCTTTTTTCCTTCAAGGCAATCAGTCAGAAAGCAGTTTTTTTTCCTTCTTCAAAACCACTCTACCCTATGGAATAAAAGGAAAAGAAATGTCATAAATTAGTTAAAGGGTAGATGTCAATGTTTAAAAAAAAAACAAACAGAAAAACGATTCTAACTAAAGGGTGGCCTAGGACTGTCCCCAACTATTTCCTAATCCTTTTTGGTAAAGCCAGTAAGGCCATTAATTTGCCTGAAATCAGCAATTTCATATCTGTAGTCAAGTGGTTTGTCATCTTAAAAGTGTTTTAATATTCTCGAAAGAAATGCAGGAAAAAGTATCAGGCTGACATTATCTTGTTTAATATTTAGGGACAATTATCACACAATTTACAACTTCTCCTGGATTAAATAGTTGCTAAATGTTGAGTGTGCTGGGTCATTAAAATATGTTCCTTCCTTTAAAATGTGCTCCTTTTTTACTTATCAAACAAGAATGTCATTACTTATAATGAAGTTAGAGTTGAAGAGCCCAGACTTGTAGGGATGCAGGACATGGCTCTTTCTTCCAGGAGTTTGTCAGATTTTACATGTAAGTCTGTGTGTTTCTATCCCTAAATAAAATGTACCTAAAGTCTTTTCAAGTTTTCCATCTGTCTCTCAGGCTCATGCTGCCTTCTTCACAGACCCTGGAACTGCTGCAGCTGCCTTCACTTCCTAGCCCCTTGTATTCTTGCTAATTTCATTAGGCCCCCCCTGCACAGTCTTTCATTTTGAAGGTTCCCAAATCAAGTCTTTAGCTCAGTTTGAGACCTATACTTCAAACTGCTATAATCTTTGGCTATCAAACACTTTTCAAGGATCTCTTGATTTCATCTCCTCCCCACCATCCTGACATCTTCCTTCAATTCCATATTTTTATCCTAACCTATCTTCTTGCCTCTATTCTCTACCACTTCAAAGAAACTTCTCAATCACCAGGAATTATCTTTCTGCTGAAAAGTCTTAGATGCTACCTATTATTTATAAGACTAAAGTCCAAATTTTATAGCCTGCATGCTGTCACTGCCACAAGCTAGTACCTACAACAGATACAACAGCCTCCCTGAGCCTGCTGTTTTTCTTCATTTTGTGCCCTAATTATGCTCTTCCTGGTTCCTAAGTTACTTATTGCATGAAGCCACCCCACCCCCATTTTTCTTAACACTCTCAGTGCCAAAGCAGTAGTTCTTCACTCCTTCTCTTTCATCACTTCAAACTCCTGCAAGGGAATGCCAGGCCTCTGCTAGCTCCATAGATGAGCCTGATGCCTAATGTGCAGTGGGAAAATGGCTATAAAAATGAATGAGAAGGAGTCATTCAACTTTTTTTTTTTTTTCCGATACTGGGGATTGAACCCAATTTCACTTAACCACTGAGCCATATCCCAGCCCTCTTTTGTATTTTATTTAGAGAAAATGGTCTCATTGAGTTGCTCAGGGCCTCGCTAAATTGTTGAGGCTGGCTTTGAACTCACAAGCCTCTTGCCTCAGCCTCTGGGATTACAGTGTACGCCACCATGTCCAGCAGTCATTCAAGTTTTTGAAAGGATGTTCCCAACTTTACAAAAAGCCCTATGCCTTATTATTTATTATAATATTACTATTTATAATATTTCCTCAGAAAAACTGGCTATTAGATAAAAGGACTTTATAGAGGTGAATCAACATCTTTAAATACACTTTATTTTGCTACTCTTTTTTTTTTTTTTGGTACTGGGGATTGAACCCAGGGCCTTGTGTGTACAAGGCAAGCACTCTACCAACTGAGCTATATCCCCAGCCCTGCTACTCTTTTAAGAATTATAAAGTAATGTAGTCATAATATTCCTAATGTAGCCAAAACATGTAAAGAACCATTGGGGAAAAAAAGAAAAATAAAAAGACCACTGCCAAAAAACAGACATCTAATCAAAGGTTCTGGCTGCCTTTAATACTCTTTTTTTTTTTTGTAATCATATTTCAAGAAACTAAATTTGTCTTCTTCAACCACATTATTTGGAGCCCTCAAATGACTCTCTGGAGTGGTTGAAGACAAGCAGTGTAAAGCAGAGTTGGAACCAGAACAAATGGGTTTGAATTCAGTGTTCTTCTTCCTACAGCACCTCTCAGGGGTTATTTAATCCTTCTGAGCCTCAGTTTATTCTTTTATATCTAAATGTCTTATACTTAAAAGTGGCTAAAAGGAGAAATAATTACCAAGAGAAACAAGGGGACCCAATATGTAGCAATACATCTCAAACACAGGGCAAATTTAAATCTTTGCTGGAATTGCTACAAGAAAGGCATTCTCATTAAAATAAAAATGAAGACAGTTACTAGAATGAGCAAAAAGTATTTGGCTGAGAACTAAAAATTTAAAATTCTTTAGGCCAGTGTTAAACTGAAGGATACCACCTATTAGCTTATAAAACCAATTTAGAAGTCCATGACTAGCATTAACAAAAACCAAGTATAAGTCAGATTACACTAAAGAATCATGTCTGTTAGTAAAATTTCTGTTTTACTTATCTACATGGGAGTACTGTGTCATGATGCAAAATGTATCTTACTATGGAAGAGGGTGAAAAAAAAAAGTCTGACAAATACCATTTTTGAAACTTAAGATTCCTTTAAAAGGGGCCAGGAAGGCAACCCAAACCCTATTCTTGGGCTCTGATTCTTCCTAGGAGACAATTCAAGAGGGAAATCTATCTCTAACCTCGATAAACAGTAGCTATTTTCATCTTTAGGAGTTCTTTGAATATCTGGAAAGACCTCTTGCATCATCTCTGTTCCCTCTTTACTAAACCAATCAGCCTCAAGACATTAAATGATTAATTTTCAGATCCTTTTATATTGAGATGTGCTAATCTGTCAATTTTCCTCCTACAGTCCTGAGCAGAATAATTCAGAAATAATCAGTACTGAGCAAAACATAAATGTCAATTCCTTTTATCTGGTTGATAATTTTTTTTTAATACTACCAAATCTAAAAGGCAGACAGCTTGCTAGGAATATCAGAAAGCTAGAAACCAGTTTTTCTTTTTTTGCAGTGCTGGGGATTGAACCCAGGACCATGACCATACTAAACAAGCACTCTATCACTGAGCTATACCCCCAGCTCAAGCTAGGGCTTCCTGATCTCAAGTTATGATAGGGGAACATTTTTCCAGTTATTTCGTCTCATTAACCACATCAGATTAATTTCCTTCTGTGGAGACAGTTTTGAAGGTTAGGATGTGATCTCTATGAATCACAATTCTAGGAAATGGAAAAGGGCTCTAGAGGATACCTAGTCAACTTAAAATCTATCTTACACTGTTGACATACTTGTTCCTCAAAAGCAATAATGAAAATATGTATCTTTCTTATAGTGAGAGAAAAATAATAGGAGCATAAATATAAGCTAGTGGATGTTGAGATTTCACAGGGTTTATCTGAATGACAGAAGCAGAACAAAAAAAGCACCTCCCATGGGAGCTGAAGTTTAATAATCTTCCTTACCTAGGTACAAAAAATAGAGGTATGAGGAAGCTAACACACACACACACACACACACACACACACACACACACACACACACACATTTACCTTGCATTTATTTGCTTCTTTGACTACCATCCTGTTTATATTTGCAAAGTCCCCAAATTCACTACATTTGTTTGCAGTGTTAAAAATAAAATTTAAGGCACAATTAGTCACAGTAGAATACTTAACTATCTTTAAATATGTTTATATATGTCTATCTTATAAATGGGTAAAGTTACCCAGAAAATTAAATCAGGGTGATTAAAAAAGGGATCTCACTTTGGCTTTTTACTTTTTTGGTGGATAAATCAAAAAGAGAAGACAGATTTCAAAGAATTTACAAATGAATCACAATTTTAATTTATTTGCCAAATAAACCTCTTCTCTGGAATAAAATCACAGGGATTTTTCATCAACATCTTTGAGACAATGGGAAAGAATAACTATTTGTTATGCTTTCTATTGTCTCCCACAATAAAAATGGACTTTAAAAAATTAATTCAGCTGGGCACGGTGGCACATGGTAGCACAGGAAGCTGAGGTATGAGGATTATAATGTTCAAGGCCAGCTTCAGCAACTTAGTGAGATCCTGTCTCAAAATAAAAAACAAATAAATAAAAAGGACTTTAGTGGTAGAGTGCTCCTGGGTTCAATCTTTAGTACCAAAAAAACCGTAAATTTAGCTGGGTGTTATGGCCCAGATCTGTGATCCCAGCTACTTGGGAGGCCAAGGTAGGAAGATCCCTACTGGAGGCCAGTGTGGGCAACTTGGTGAGACCTTGTCTCACAATAAAATAGCACAGTGGTAGAGGGCTTGTTTAGCATGCATGAGGCCCTGGGTTCAATCCCTAGCACTGCAAACAAAACAAAACAAAACAAAAACCCCAAATCAACTCACAATTACTGTAAAAACAAAAAAGCAAATGCATAAAAGCACAAAATAGAGAGGAAAACATCACCCCAATTTCTAACTTAAGTTAATATTTTGGTAACCACCCTTTCATACAATGACATGTGTACATATACATGTAAGTGTGTACACACACACACACACACACACACACACACACACACACTCAATTTCTCTCTCTAAATGAGATCATGAATATTGTTCTTCAGAGTGGTTTTGACTGAAGGTACAGAAAAAATAGTCAAATGAAGAACTGCAGTATCAACTCTCTACAAAGATTGGGCTAAGACATGGATCTAAAAGATCCATGACTTAGATTCTGAGTCATGCAAGCATTTATGCATGGAACTGAAATAATATGACCCTGGTACTTAGATTTATAATAGGTGCCATATTTAATTGAGCATTCTCGAAAATATCTCATGCATGAAGTGAGCATCTGGCAGAATCTTAGTGGCAGTCAGGTGACCATTAAATTGCTTAATGATTCTCTAAAAGTACCCAGAGTGTCACTGTTTGCTTGTTCTGATTATGACTCATTAGGAAAAATTTTAAGAAGTAGGCTTCTATTACTATCTTGCCTGATGGGTCAGCATGAAAGCAAGCAAAAGAGGTAGGTGGTTGCAGTAAAAATAAATATTTCCTTTTGAACTGAGGTTTGAATCATAGGCACTCATGGAGCTCCTATGTTTTTATATCCTTTTTTATGGAAGAAATAAAATTTATTTGCCAAGTAATAAAGGCAGATGGCCACCTTATTCATAGAACTTTGAAAGAATTTCAGCAGAATTGGTTTGGTTAACATTTATTGAGCACTTATTATGTACTAGGCACTGTGCTAAGCACTTTAATATGCTAATTCTCATTAATGACCCTGAGATGTAGTCTTACAGTTATCTCCATTTTATGGACTAAAATACACTTAAGATAAACTTAATTGTCTAGGTCTTACAAGTAAAAAATGGAGGAGCTGAGAGTGAAATCCAGGAGTGTATGACTCTAGAGTTGAAGGAATTAACAAGGTGCTCTGCTGAAGAACAGAATCAGAAGTCCCCCAAATACAAGCAGCTGGTTGTTGACCTAATGGCTGAGGTAGAGACTACTCATCTCAAGGCTGAAGAGTGCCTATGACCATAACATCCTGCCAATATGTAATGGCATGGATGCCAAAAAGTACTTGTATGTACTCAGCCAAAAGATCAAGTTAGAAGTAATAAGATGTCACTGGAAGAGGAGGTTACTTGCCCATTGTTTCTGAAACTGGATAATATTAATTAAATCAATAACATGAGTCTTTTGGTATTATTAATCACTTAAAAAACAGGATATAACTGAATAGAGAGCACATGAAGTCTACTAGTATCAATTTAGGTTCAAATTTGGCAGGTCCCAGGGTTGCTTCCATCTCTGATTACTTTTCATGAAAACTGGTAAAAGAAAGGACTTAATTGAAAATCAAAACTTAAAAAACAAACAAAAAACCAAAACACCTTTCCCATATTTTATCACTGTAGAAAGTTACTTTTGGAAAAATCACTGGACCAAAATGGACCTTAGCAGTCATCTAGCTCAATTTTCTATCCTTCATCTTACCTATAGCAGTCTCCACAAGCAGTATCTACTTTCTGTCTGATTCATAGCCCTGGGCTCTCCTGAGGCAAAGCATTCCACCATTAAGTAGCCAACCTATGTTCTTTCCTTATTTAGTTGAAATCTGCCTTCCTATAAACTTCCTTTTGGCCCTCCTGAAAATATAGTTTCTGCCCCTTGAAAGTATAGTTTATATCGATTTTTTTCTTCCTGACAGTCTTCCCTAAACATTTGGAAACACCAGGTCCTCTTCCTGATAGTTTCTTATAAGCTAAACATCTCAGTTACTGTCCTTAATCTTAGGCAAGGGTGCCAGTGTTCCCCCAAAAGCTGAATATTTAAGTCTCCAGATAAAGTCTGATAAGCTCCCAAAAGTGGGGACTATTCTTATTGATGGTGTGGACACTGACATTCTTTACATACAAGACTATGCTGGTTCCCTCAGCATTTGTAACATGGACGATTCATTTTAAGCTTGATGGTACATGAAAACTTTTAGATTTTTTTCTCAAGTGAGCTGTTGTTGAACAAGGATGTGAACTCCCAATCTGTGTAAATGACTATAAAGATATGTTCATAGAATAATTTATTTTGCTAGCTATGATCCCACTGGTATCAGTATGGAATTGGTGGGAATCCAATTCTCACCACCTTTATGAAAATTAATCTACATATTTTCTGGGATCATCTGGCACATGCAATCCAAAAAACAATTTGTTACTTACTCATTAGCATTCAAGCTAGCTGTGGCTCTGATGATCATGTAGCAGAGTGTGAGAGCACTGAGGAGGCCAAAACTGGCAATAATAAACCATTCTTCTGTTGACAAAGGAAAGGGAGGAAATCATTCTGGGGAGAAGGTTAAGTCAAATTGATGTCAACATTTCCCTCAAATGCAACGAAGCAGACGTCAACGGAGGTGTAAGCCAAGACTGGCTCAAGGAAGTGAAGCAGGAGGAGGTTTGCCAGAGAGCTACTAACTGGAGAAGGTTAGTGGAAGTACTGGTAAAAGCTGCAAGGGAGAGAGGAAAGCATGGCCCAACCATTTCTTCCAGTTTAGGTTCTGAGGAACGTGAGAACTATGGCCACCAAAAATTGTGTAGGAAAAATATGTATATAAAATTGCACATGGACATATTTATTTTCATTGTTAACTGAAATGACGATAGAGTAACCATACTCATAACCATCTTTCAAATTTCACTTTGTCATTTCTGCATGGTTGATTCACTCATTCCTAGGTAGCTAAATGCTCAGAAATATGGCATAGTGGCTCTCAAAGGTCTTGTGGGCACTCCAAGCAGTCTCCAAGTTTGCCTTCCGAGATACCACATTTACAATTTTTTCTCTTATGTGCAGGTTTCCACAGGACATTAAAAGGATATCTCACTGGGTATAAAGAAAATGAGTACCACCCTTTATGAGTCCACTGCGGGAAGCAACACTTGTTTTTCTGGTGTTAAAGTGAAGTAAGAAGGGTAAGTGACTGACAAGGTACTGAGCCCACCAAATGGTTGAAAACCTCTGGTATACAGAGATCTAAGGCTATCTATAGTTCTCTCTATGGTCAGTCAGTCAGTCAGTCTCTCTCTCTGCTTCTTCCTCTCTCCATCCAGGAAGTCAGTTACTATTTCCCCTTAACTTTAATATTCAGAAAACATTTATTTGGGACCTCAAAATCAACCTGAGAATCATTATGACTTCCTAAAGTCTTTTTTTTTTTTTTTTTTTGGGTGGTACTAGGGATTGAAACAGGGGCATTTAACCACTGAGTTATATCCCTAGTCCTTTTTATTTTTTGAGACAGGGTCTTGATGAGTTGCTTAGGGCCTTGCTAAATTGCTGAGGCTGGCTTTGGACTTGCAATTCTCCTGCCTCAGCCTCTTGAGCTGCTGGGATTGTAGGCATGTGCCACCATGCTTGCTCCTAAAAGTCTTAAGTAGGAAATATTTCTTAAGAGTATGCACTAACTAAGGCTGGTATTACTCAGTAAAATCCCCTTGATGTCTGTAGTAAGGCGAGAAGAAACATTTACACTTGGAACACAAAATCTTCATGTGCAAAAGTTGTGTGTAACATAGTGTTTCTTTATAGAGTTTGGAAAATCGTAAAACTGTATGCAAAATTGTGTATGCATTGACACTTTTCTAGAAAAAGGATTCTGGCTTTTAAGGTAATGACCTTAAATGGTTAAGACAGATTGCTCTTCATGATTCCAGGATGCTGAATTTTTTCTACATGCATATCTTTGTCCTCATCGAAATTTATATTATTAAAATGCTTAGTAAACTCTTAGTGCAGCCACTGCCTTTTGGATTAGTTTTCTTCATCATCAGATTCAAGTTTTTTATTTATATCAAAATGAACCTCTGAGAATTCATGTAAAATCTACCACTTTAAACTATATATTTTAGGTTAGAAATATATATACTGAACCTTTAAAAAATCAAGAGATGAAAGGTTATCAACATCAAGGAGCTTAACACAGCATTCTTTTTGTCATATTAAGAACTTTTTTTTTTTTTTTGCCTTTTGAAAGAGCTGGGGATCAAACCCAGGGCCTTGCATGTGTTAAGCATGCTCTCTACCACTGAGCTACATCCTTAGCTCATATTCTTAGAGACTTTTGTACATGATATAAGCAGACTGACATTATTTATAACTTCAGCTATATATTTTTGTCTTTTTTTTTTTTTTTGCTATGAGTTCACTTACAAAAACTAGTTAAATGAAGGAGGAAGTAAACATTCATAATAATACCCAGCAGGCTCAGGAGTACTTAGCACTGCAGCCAGAACCTTGGTAGCCTCTGTTCTCCTAACTACTTATTTAGCACAGTGCCTTGCACACAGTGGGTGCTGGGTGAATGTACTGTAGTTGGTATGGTGCTACAGGGATTTGGAGGGAAAAGCAGAGGTAATTTGGATCTAGCTTAATCATACAAACTTTACTTATTGGCATCATGTGTAAATTCTGCTAAAGGCAATTAATTTGGTACATGAAGTAATATTTTATCATCAAAGCATAAGATTTTGAGGACATTTCTGTATACAATATTAGAAGGTCTGTACTTTATGTAGTAGTAGGTGCTCAATAAATGTCTAATCAATGAAGGACTTACAAAAAACTCAATAAACAAATAACCTTCAACTCCTTTATTATTAGATCCAATTTTTAAAATTTAAAAAATCATAAAAAATAAATAAAATAAAATAAAATCTAGATCACAAAACTTCAATGTTGAAGTAGGAAAACCATTAAATACTATTAAAACAAATCACTGGGAAATGGCAAGAAATGAGCCAAACCATATCAAAGAACAGTTTTACTTATTTCAAACTGCATGAAGGATTTGGGAGTTCAGATAACTGATCAAACAAAACCTGAGAAATAATTTTCTAATAATTATCTCTGGTTGGTTCCACAAACCACATGAGTCTTAATACATAAAGAAGACTTATTCTGTAACTATTTCTCCCCATTTTACTGACTCCCAGTTGCAAGTGCAGCCCCATCAGCTTCAGGGATTGAAGCTCTAGGCAAGGCAACAGCATAAATTGGAAAAGGCAGCACCAGAGCAGCGACGAGAGATGGGTGATAGGTTGTTAGATGGAAATGCGCGTCAAGAATGAAATTGAAGTAAAGAGTTGGCTTGTTACTGGGTGAATGTCTACAAAGTCCATACACACACCATTGGCCCACTCACACCATATGTAGGCATTCCCTTAAAACACTTTGTACATTTATTTTCTGTTAACAGTTCAACAATCAAGATGCTTATAATGAGCTCAGAACATTTCTTTTGAGGCAGGTTACCCTTTGGCTTTTCTTCCTTCTCATGTACAATTATAGCAAAGGGTTAAGTACCAAGAGACCAAACTTCTGAAAAAAATAAAATAAAATAAACAATGACATGCCATCTCAATTGTTCCTGAAGCCTTGAAATTTTAGGTTTAAATTCTAAATTAGGTTTTTACTAAGTGACCTGCAGCGTGGGAGATCAAGAGCACCAGTGCTCAGCTACCTAACATACCAGCATTGATACTGCTGGCCTACATCACATTCCAATGTCTCCTTAACTGTCTGTTTGCAATGCAAAGATTTCAAAACAAGGTTTATAGCAGCTACTAAGACAAACCTCTGAACAACTGTTCATCTAGTACAGCTATTTCTATTAATCAAACACCAATACACAAGCATCTTATTATAAAGTTCCATTATTCCAAACATCTGTTTTAACAAAAGTAATTACCTTCTCAGTTACAAAGTTGCTGGCCCAGGTGGACTCATCTCTCCCCTTAGCACTCACTGCATGCCCAAACCAAGCAGCAACTCGCCCTGTGCCTGGGTAAAGGGTCCCCACTTACTTGTTACTGCAATGTTGATTTCTCCTGTTCTAGGAGTGAGTTCCCCATCCTGAGGAAGAGGTGATATCCCCGAAGTTCGAAGTGGCTCAAGGCCAAGGGAGGTGTCATTGGCGAGGTCACCTAGGGCTGATCTTCGGTTAACTGCTTGGGTTCTGGTGAGCCTTTCCATATCAAATGCTACATTATCAGTACATGGCAGATTTGGCTGCAAAATATTTCCAGGTTAAAAATAATTGTAAAAAAACCAAGTTCTTTCATAAAACCCTGAATGTCTGATACCCTATTGTAAGGACTTCACCAAGTTCTTTCCATGCAATTTCTTCTCATTTCACTGCCTATCTATGTTTTCTACTCTTACCTAAAAGATTTTCTTCAAAAGGACCAGTTCATTTCCCAAAAATGTCACAAAGGAAAACCAAAATCCACTGTAGAAACTGAGAAAACTGGCCAGTGAATTTTTTTTTTAAAGATAACCCTTTATGGACATGACTTGTATGCACAGGAAATCATAATCATTATTATAAGGCTAATTAATATTCAATTTAACACCTTTATTTTACTTATTTTTATGTAGTGCCGAGGTTTAAACCCAATGGCTCATATATGCTAGGCAATATATGGTTGAGTTACAACCCAACCCCCTAATATTCAGTTTAAAAAACAATGTACTATATTACTTTGATTAATGTTAAATGTTAATGTTAAGGAACAGCTGGAATATAAAATGCCCCTCTCATCTTAAAGTAGATCAAAGTAGAAAAGACTTTTAAACTGAAAGAAAATGATCTATTTCAAAATCTAAGCAACTAATCCTGAAGGAGAGGTACACAAATACTTGGGGCCAAAGTCTACCATTTAAAAAGTAAGTATAAAATTCTTCTTTTTTGTACCAGGGATTGAGCTCAGAGATATTCAATCACTGAGCCACATCCTCAGTCCTTTTTTATATTTAGAGACATGATATTCCCAAATTGCTTAGGGCCTTGCTAAGTTGCTGACACTTGCTTTGAACTCAAGATCCTCCTGCCTCAGCTTCCTGATCTGCTGGGATTACAGACATGCTATAATCTTTTATATAGCTAAGCTATATTATCTCTGACAGGATCTCTGGGGACTGAGGATAAATGGGGCATTACTGTCCAAATGTACAGCACTTAAACTGTGATTTGATAGTATATTTAAAATAGGACTACTTAAATTTCTTTGGATTGCAAAGCTAAAATGAGGAGTTCATCTGTTCAACCAAACTCAGCTGTTGAGAATATTCATTTATTATATATGTATTTTTAAAATATTTTTTTAAGTTGTAGATTTATGTGGTGCTGAGGATCGAATCTAGTGCCTCACATGTGAGGCAAGCGCTCAACCACTGAGCTACAATCCCAACCCTCATTTATTATATTTTTGCAACCAGAAAGTATTTTATTTTCCTCTAAAAAAGCACAATCCTGGATATATACTTCTTTTAAGGAAATAAAGGAAGTCTCTAAAGTTCTTGGTAAGTCAGGGTTGGTCTTTGCACTGTCAGAGCCAATCTCTATGCCAATAGTTCTGTCAAAACTCTTTGCCAGGTTGTTCTTCTGAATCTTTTGTAATCTATAAGAAAGGTACTTGTTGGACTAACAAGGTTATCTGGCAAAAAAAAAAAAAAAAAGCCAGTGTATTCTTGTGAGACTGTCATGTCTCCTATTATAACAAATATGTTATGTTGTTATTACAATTAGATAAGATACTATGCAAAAGCAATGACAAAATTGGAAACATACCACAATTCCCAGAGCCTTCAAAATATTAAGTTTGCACATAGGACAGGTACAATGTTCACTAAGCCACGGATCCACACATGATTTGTGAAAAACATGCCTATAAAATAATGGAGAATTATGTTATAAATTATATACTGAAAAACTGTTAGGTCAAAATGAAAACAATGAAATTTTAAGTTAGTTTGTTTTTCCTCCTTTTAACACATTTACAATACCCCAAAGACAAATACTGGAGGTTTATAAAAATATAACTTCTAGGGCTGGGGCTGTAGCTCAGTGATGGAGCACTTGACTAGTATGTGTGAGGCACTGGGTTCGATTCTCAGCACCGAATATAAATAAATAAATAAATAAATAATTAAAGGCCCATCAACAACTAAAACACACACACACACCCTTTACAGAAAATCTAAACCCAATCTCATGTATGAATAGTACTATGTGATGAGAACAAAGTAGTAGGAGATCATTGTTTGGACGTTTTTATTTTGCAGTTGTGGGGATAGAACCTAGGCCCTTGTGCATACTAGCTAGGCAAGCATTCCACAACTGAACTACATACTGATCCTATTTATTTATTTATAAATAAAAAGAGACAGGGTCTCATTATGTTGTCCAGGTTGGCACCAAACTCCTGGGTTCAAGCCATCCTCATGCCTTAGCCTCCTATGTAGCTGAGATTACAGGCTCACACCACTGTACCCAACTTGGACTTTTTTAAAAAAAATTTTAATATTTATTTATTTTAGTTTTCGGCGGACACAACATCTTTGTTTGTATGTGGTGCTGAGGATTGAACCTGGGCCGCATGCATGCCAGGCGAGCGCGCTACCGCTTGAGCCGCATCCCCAGCCCCAACTTGGACTTTTTATCCTACCAAATTCCAAAAAAGACTTGAGGAAACCTAGCAAATTTATTAAGAATAATGGTATTCATACTTTGTAAATCAGTTATTCTTCTTATAATAATAGCTTATATAGAAAAATGGAATTTTGAAAACATATTAAGCCAGGGTTAAAATCAAGAGTTTTCTGTGTAAATTATTAATTAGTTTCATGGAACTCAATCTATGTTAAATATTTGTAGAAGTCACAGGGCAGCTGGAACTATTTTAAGCAGTGAACTGTGCCTAAGAACACTTGGCAAATTTCAGCTGAAACTTTGTGTGTGTGTGTGTCTGGTGGGTAGACATGGGTGATTTCCTCTCACATTCAGAACAGAAAATTACATCCTCGGGACAAGAAATAAGTCAGCCACAGAAGGGTTTGAATTCTTAAAAGAGGAATTTGTGCCCTTCAGAGGGAGAAATGACTTTGAGGGAGCTACAGAGATTATTCTGCAAGCTCAAGAACCCCTGGCTGAGAGCTCTGAGAAGCTGTAATTGAGACTGAAAGAAGCTTGGGGTCCTTGACAAATTGGGAAAGGAGTAGACACCAATACAAATTTTCAGGACACTTTTGGAAGACACACTAAAGTCTTAAGTTTAGAGTAAGGGAAATTTTGAGAATGATACTAAATTAGACCATGGTATGTCTTTAAAACCCCAATTGTTAATTTATAACTTAAACATTATGATTGCTGTTTTGAAAAATGCAGTTTTGGTTTAAAATGGGGTCTTTTTTTTGGGATTTGGAGTAAATATTCATGCATAATAAAACTTCAGTCAACAATATATACTGCTCTTCCATCACCACTTGATGACCTTGTATCATTTAAGGACAAAAATAAAGACTGTGAAGTCTGAATTTATCCATGTAATCTGAAACTTGCAGATAATGCATTTATCCAGAAACTCATCATACTTGAGGGCTTTTATTTTAACCTTAATGTTTTTACTTAAGAGTTTGAGTGCCAGTAATCTGTAAGGAAGACCTAAATTAGTTTAATACATATAAGGTGTTGTGCCTGCTTCTTATTACTTGTATCCATGTATGGGGAGTATTTTAGAGTGAGATGAAGAGTTCCTTACTGCAGGGCTCAACCCCAGGGGGCATCCTCACTTTTCAACAGTCAAGGTTGGCTGCAATCCAAACTAACTTAAGACTAGAACAAGGCTTTAACCCTTTTGGGGGATAGATCCCTTTAGATCTGATATAAATTATAGAACCTCCTCATAAAGTCACAAGGGTGCCTAATATCTTACATGTACTTTGGGGGGGGGGCTTATAGACCTCTGAAGGTTTGGCTAATAAACAGGAGGGAGTGGAGTGACTGGGAATATGTTCCAAGTCAGTTCAGCATAGGGTGGACAATGGGATTTGGCTGGCTGATAGGTGGTAGAAGAGATAAGGTTATGGGACTCTGACTTTGGTGCTGAAGTGGGATGTATGCAAATGGGTGGAGGCAGCTAATATGGCCAATTGTGGATGAAAACCCTATTTTAAGCAAGTAGCAGCTACCTGGGGTAAACAATGGTTTGGCTCTAGCACTCCCTGCTCTGGCTGCATTTCTATTACTGGTTATTCATAGAGAACAAAGTGGTGTGACTCCCAAATTTGATTTCTAACTCTGCATGAACTGAGTATTCTCTACCTATCTGTTCCTTTAAGTGAACTCATTAAATGAATCTTTCTTATGTTGTGGTTCTTGAGTAAATCTTTCCTTGCAGGTTTGCAGATCTGAAAGAAAAAGTGCCCACTCTCTGTTTTATTAGACAATTACAATCTCTCCTCTATGTTATGAGGCACTGTAACGAAAGACAACAGACTAATGGGTTCTCTAGGGAAAAACTAAGAAAACCTTCCTTAGCTAGCTCAGAATCTGAAAGACTCTGAAAGATTCATTTAAAAAAGCTCCTTTTAGCTATTTGCACATACCCACACCCCAAGTCAAATAATCACCCCCAAACTCTGCTTCCTCTGACCTAGAACTTTTCTTTTTAGATTCCCTACCAGCTCAGCTCCTGTGCATCTCAACCCAGATCTTCAGTATCAACTCTTTTAGCACACTCCTTGCTTTTGGAGACAAAACTGAGCACTTGTTCTTTGTAGTCATCAGTCCTCTGACATAGCCCCTCCCCCTTCCTACCATCATCTTTATGAACAAGTACCCAGAGCTTGATGCCTTCTCTTCTTCATCACCTACTCTCTTCATCTTCTTGCTTTTGCATCCTCTGCTTTATTATTTCATCAAACCAAATATGGCCTTTCCCTCCCTGCTGCTATAACCATCAGATCCTTGATCAACTACACTTTCTGCCTCCCCACTGCCTCACCTGAAAGCTGTGTGGTCAGTAATGGGAAAGGTGGACTTGGTCTAACTCATGAGGTTATCTGGAACAATAAATGAAAAACTATATATGGAATACTGAGAGAAGTATATCAAAGGCTGTGTGAATGAAAGGTACATTAATTAAATAGGCAAAGCAATGTAAATATTTTACATGGCATCCCAGTAAATGGTAGAATGCTCTTATGGCACACCCTGGGCCCCAGAACATCTGGTGGGGTGCCTTTTCCCTAGCCAGAGGGTGGATCGTGGACATTTAGAGATTTCAGAAGGTGGCACCTGAGGCAAGTTAAAAAGGAAACCACTTCCATTGTTAAAATGAAAGACTTCAATAACAACAAAAAATACATAAAAGCAGAAAAGGCCCTAGCACATTTAGGGCTGAGTTTTGTACTGCAATGGGAAGCAGGTGATGTGCTGAGGAGCAATGAAACGTGAAAAGGAGCTTCAATCAGAGCTTCAACCAAAAAAGTTCTTTATTCCTATAAGAAATACTTTGGGATACAGAATGCAAAATATATAGAACAAGAAAGAAACAAAACCTGTAATACTGAAATACAATGCCCTTCCCCTTTCCTATTTCTCACATAGCCATAAACTAGAGAGGTCAGAAAAACAGCAGGGCTGGGGTGAGGAGTCTACATTGAAGGTGAGTTGTTTCACAGCTCTGCAGCCTCTGGGTGCCGTGTTAAGGACCTGGCAAACAAAAGGATCCAAGATTATTAAAAGTCAGAAACAAGAATTCCTTCCCCTAGCCAGGACTGACAGTAGATACATAGAAGCAGGCCCTCCCTCCAAGGTGGGGGTGATAGAACAACTCCTCAACAGTCAGCAGCCAGTTGACTGACCCATTTTAGCTCCCAAGCTAACATCTTAAATGTGTATTTCTCCAGGCTGCAGCACTCTACTTCTAAAAAGAGTATTTTTACCCACTAAAAATTTTGTGGCTAACCTTTAAATAAGATGACTGTTTGTTTCTAAGACATGCTGGCTAACGTCCAAAGGATGATCAACTGTAATCAAATGATATAAACAGGAGGTCCCCAAAGCATAGCCAACTGCCATCTGTCCACAGTAAATTAGTGCAATAGAGAATGAAAAGTAAAGGTCATGCGACAAAAAAACCCAGCAATCCATGAGAGGTCTGATATCTATAGATAGAAAGGCTTAGTTCAGTTTCCAGAAAGCCTTTCTTATAAAAATGAAGGACAGAAAGACACAATGCATCTGGTTGACTTCATCCCTTACTGAGGTAGAGAGGCAGCAAGGGCAAATCCTTCCAAAGACGGCTATGAAGGGGAGTCGCTATAGGTAAGTACATAGAAGGTGATGAATTTGAGAGTTTTTGAAACTGGAATAGAAAATGCTTGACCGTGATTAAAGCTGATGAGCAGAAACAGAAAAAACAAAACTGGAGGGAGCAGATAGAGAATCAATACAGCAAGGTCTCAGGCAGAAGGCAAAGAGCTGCAGACAGAGGCCCACGTAGAAAGAGCAACACCAAACCAGAAGGGGGCTGCCTCCTCCATTCTGACAGGAGGTGTAAGTGTGGATGGCAGTGTGGGGGCAGGCACACTGGAAGTGAGGGAATCCAACCACTATTTCTCTAGGTGAAGTTTACACTCTCAAATCGAGGAGTAATGGGATAAGTTAAGGTGTTTAAGGAGAATGAAAACACCTGGAAGTGCTGCTGTGATGAACAGGGAGGACAAACAAGGCAGGAGGAGGGCTGTAGGCAGTAACTGAGGCATAGCTGTGGAGTAGAGCCCTGCCTGTCCAATATGTTCAGAGAACCATGGGAAGACAGAGAGGGACAGAGATGCATAATAAAGGAAGCATGGCAGGCTTGGGTTCAAAGACCATAGAGACAAAAGAGAAAAGGAGGGTACTGGAGGTAAAAGGAGGATAAGCTGAAGCATGAGGTAAGAGATTATGCAAAGTAACTTGAGATACATCCACTGGAAAAAAGAAGCTTGGAGAAGATTTGCGGTAAAGAACATTTGTGTGAAGATATCCTCTGTATCAGTGGTCCACATCTGGAGACATTTTTCATTGTCACAGCTGCATGGTGTGGATGCTTTTGTCCTCTAGTAGTTAATGGCCAAAAATATGCTAAATATCGTCCTGCACAAAATCACCTTTCCAGACCCCTCCTCCACACAAAGCATTATGTGATCCCAAATGTCAAAGCTGAGAAAACCTCTTATAGGTCAAAGGTTGTCACAAAATATTGCATAATGTGGAGGGTTGGGATTGTGGCTCAGTGGTAGAGCGCTCGCCTAGCACTACATAAAAATAAAGGCATTGTGTTGTGTCCATCTACACCTAAAAAATAAATATTAAAAAAGAGTTTAAAAAATATTGCATAATGAGGAAATAATTTAATTTTTATTACACCTGAAGATCATACTGTTGTTACCATTCCAGTGAGGTAAAATGTTTTGCTGAGCAGGTTGAACAATATAGTTTAGAGAAAGAGGCCACTTGCCCAGAATTGAGGGGTAAGAGTAACATATAACAGCAGGCTCCAAAGCAACATGGAGAACTTTTGACACACAGGGCAGCAAGCATAGTCAAAAATAAGGGCCAAGACATACAAGTGAACAGTGCTGTTACTAGGGGTGCAAAGAAATTCTGTTAAGTTTGCCAAAATTTCTAATTTTCAAAAGAAGACTACAAATATGAAAGTTGAGAACCAGTTTTCCGGTTTCAGTCACAGAGACAGTTAATATCAACCAAGGCTTTAAGCTTTAATGGAGAATGTGGTCTTATTAAAATAAATATGCCTAGGCTCCATTTAAGGTATTTCTGAAAGCTCCCCTATTGATCCTAATGTATGGTCAGATTTGGAAAGCTCTGGGTTAAGCTGAGGAAAATGAAAAACAAAAACAAACAAAAATCCTCAGAATAAAATTTTGGAAAAATCAGGCTTTAGGGATGGAAAAGAATGACAGCAAATTTCCCAGAATCAACTATTTCAGGCTGAGACTCTCCTGAGGAAGACACTTTCATTTTAGTAATAACTAAATGGCTCCTCCACTCTTTAGGTACCATTTGGTTTCAGGGGATCCTGGGATGAGATAAGATGACAGAGAATTTGTAAAGTCTTGACTTCTTTGTGGTCAAAGTTGGCATTTTCTCACTATGCTTTATAATTATCCTACTGATCCTTTTCCTGATTTGTATTTGTATATACATTTCCTTTAGCCTCATGTTTTAGATTGTAAATAATTAGAAATAAGAAAAAACTGTCTTGATATAATTTAATTTTCTATAGGACAGCTTATGTTTAGTTTGATAGATTTTCTTTTATGTATAAAGTAGAATGATTTGACTTTTAGAATCTTGGATTTCTGTTTTAGTATACAGAATTATTCTTAAGTACTACAATTAAAAAACAACAATAACAACAAACCCTCACCCAGATCATCCTAGGCTCAGAAGAGATTACTTTGTGACTAAGTTAAAGTAAGATCAGTAGCCTTATGGAGACAACTATTCACCAATATTTTAATCATTCACATTTTGTATTATTAGAAGGCTGGGTCAAGCTATGTGGATGTCTTTTAAAGAAAAAAGGGGAGAAGAAAGGAAATTTCTTAGGTGTAAGGCTTATCAGTAGTGTTCTTTTATTCTTTTCCAGATGATGCTTTGAATACTATTTTTTTTAAAATATTTATTTTTTAGTTATTGGCGGACACAACATCTTTGTTTGTATGTGGTGCTGGAGATTCAAACCTAGGCCGCACGCATGCCAGGTGAGCGCGCTACCACTTGAGCCACATCCCCAGCCCCTGAATACTATTTTTTAATGTTTGCATTCCCTAATTTGGGATAAGATCATGGAAGACACCAACATGCTTAAAAAGAAAGCTCTTTTTAGGCATTAAAGTTTCAGTAAATGCTCTAGAGGGAGGTATGTGGTACTATGAGAGGAGTGCTGGCATTAAAGGTAGATGTATACCTCAGCTGTACCATTTTTTGAATTGTGTGATCTTAGAAACACTATTGGCTTCATTATCCTTCACTGCACAAGGGTACTGTGGCTCGAGTGCCCCACAAAGTTCCATTGTGATTAAAGGCTTGGTCCCCAGGGTGGTGAAGATGAAGAATGGAATCTTTGAGGAATGGGGCACAGTGAAAGATCCTTCTTAGGTCACCGAGGGGTAAAAGGTATTTCTTGTGAAACCCCCTTGGCAGTTCCCACAAGAGTGTTATAAACACAAGAGTGTTATAAAACAAGCAAACCTGTCCTGTTTGTCTTCTCTCTCTTTGCTTTTTTTTTTTTTTTGGTGGTGCTGCGGATTGAATCCAGGGCCTTGTGCATGTGAGGCAAGCACTCTACCAACTGAGATATATTCCCAGCCCATCTCTGCTCCTTTTTGAGAGGTGACCATTTGCTTGTATGTGGGTTCACTGTGATGTGCTGCCATCTGCTACCACACCAGAGGCCAAACTCATGGGATCTACCCATTTATGGACTTTTGATCTTGGGCTTTTTATTTAGCCCCCAAATTGTGAGCTAAATAAACCTCCCTTTCTTCATAGATAGATCATGCCTGATACTTGGATCTAGTAACAAAATGTCGACTAATAAGAATGGGAGAACAACAACCTTTTTGGATTATTGGGAAGATCAGATGAGACAGTAAATGTAACCTGCGGAGAGTACTTGACCCACAGCAGGCACAAAGCAAGTATCAGTCAGTCCTTCCACTGTGTATAATCTATGTTCAGGAAAAAAAAAAAAAAAAGGAAAAAAGAAAAAAGAAAAAGAAATCCAAATCCCAGAAGAAGATGAACACTCTTTGGGTCTCGCTGTAGGGCCTAGTAATTCTGATTGAAGATGGAGAGGAAAAGGGGCTGTTTTCGAAACCCACAGAAATCACACAATAAAAACTCTTAAGGTTTGAAAGTCTGGAGGTTGTGCCATATGTATTCCTTTTATAATACACGTGCAATCAGTTTTTGTGAGGCAAAACTGGTCTTCGTTGACCACAACCTCCCAATATGAGCAATGTGCAGCAGGGTCTTGGCTGGTTAGAAGAGCTGTTGATTAGGAGGCTCTCAGAAGCAAGTGGACACTCATTCTAAAAGGGAGACATACAAACACATTAATATCATTCTTTTCAAATATACAAAGCTGACATACTTGCAGGGCAGAATCCGAACAACATCATTCTGCTTATAGCTCTCTATGCAGACTGCACAATGATCAAAGTCTGGGTCTGTTTCCTGAAACGAAAAGCAAAGGATCACAATTCACATGCTACATGTATAAAATTCAGCTAAGTGTGTTTCTGTGGCAATTACGCTAAGCAAGAGGTTATAAAGTGAAAGGTATTAAAAATAATGTTTCCAATTGTTTAACAACACTGATATAAATTATACCTAAGCCTATCTTTTTCTTAAACTTGTATAATAATCAATACTACTTCTGTCTATGATATATCTTAGACTAAGAGTTCTAACTGCTGTCAAGATTCACATCAACTGTCACCTTGGATCACCATTATCTCTGCCCACCTCCATTTCCACTGTACTACTGGTTTATCTGAACAGGTTTCACAGGAGAATCACTTCATCATCTCCTTAAGTACAGGCACAAAGATGGTGATCCCTCAGCAGACTACTATATAAAGACTTACCCCAGCTATGGGAGCACTGCATCTGGTCACTGATTTGGGGGTAGAGAAAGATAACTGGATCAACTTAATAATGAGTCTTTATCAAGAGTCAAGGAGCCATGCTTAATGTTATATACCTTTCATCCCAGCTACCTGGGAGGCTGAGGCAAAAGGATCACAAATTGAAGGCCGACTTGGGCAACTTAGCGTGACCTTGTCTTAAAATTTAAAAAGAGCAGGGTATGTAGCCCAATGTTAACATGCTTGTCTAGCATGTTTAAGGTCTGGGTTTAATACCCAGTACCACCAAAAGAAAAAAAAAATTAGGAAAAGTGTGTTTAGTCACCAGGATGATTTCCTTCCTCCTCAGGGCTGAAGAGGGTTCTATCTTAATTGTCATAAAACAGCATGCCAACAATCCAAGTCTGGAAAGGTGAACCTATTTGCTGTGTCATTGCCACTTTAACTGCAACTCAGCGGTACAGTTCTTGGCAAGTCTAAGAGATACAAATTAAGATGTGTTGGCTTTAATAATTAAAAGAAAGATTCTATCCCTACCCAAACCAAGGGCCTCACACATCTTAGGTGAGTGTTCCTGCTTCAGCCTCTTGAGTAGCTGAGAGTATATGTGTGCACCACTGCACCTGGCTGGTAATATTGTTTGGTGCTAGCATGGAGTAAGAAAGGTAGGTTAGACCAGCTCCTGAGAATTCCAAAATAATGGCAGTTGAAGATCAACAGGCCAAGAAAGACCACTCTTTGGAGTTAAGTACAGCAGCTGTTTTGATGCTGTTTGTATTTTCTGCAAGTGACATTTTCCTTATTCTTTCCTTAGGGTATAATGAAATCCACTACCTCCAGAGCTGTGCCAAAGGCAACTAGATATACTTATGTCAAGGCAGTGGGGATAAAATGAATAAAGTTAAAAAAAAAGTGAGAAAACTTAAGACAGAGAATCATCTGAAATTCATCCTTTAGGACTCTGCTAAAACATTAACACCGGGTATGAAATAGGAGACAGTTTGAGTTTTATGTCCTTAGATACAATTTTTTCATTCTTGATAAGCCTGAATGACAGTATATAGAAACTTAACATTAAAGGCTATTAATTTGGAGAATCAAGGCTCCACCATAACTAGAACTCTAGTTAAAAATTTCAGTTATAGCTTTTTGTTACTGCCTTTCTTATTTGGTCTCCTTAAGAAGCAGGCCTGGGCTGGGGTTGTGGCTCAGTGGTAGAGCGCTTGCCTAGCATGTGTGAGCCACTGGGTTCAATCCTCAGCACCACATAAAAATAAATAAATAAAATAAAGTTACTGTGTCCATCTACAACTAAGAAATTTTGTTTTTCCCCAAAAGAAGCAGGCCCAACTCTAAAAAAGTGTGTTCTTCTTTTAAAAAAATGCTTAGCATATCGTAAAGAGATCACCCTGTTAACTGAAACATCCTAGAAATACAGGTCTTCAGTTTTAAGGGGGTAAAGAAACAAAACCCAAGAGATGCAAGCAAAAACAAGAAATACAGGCAGATAACACACGTCTCCTGACTATAATGACAAACTGTTCCACAGAATTCTTGGAATAGCCAGCTATGATGGCTCAGGCCTATAGTCCAGCAATTTGGGAGGCTGAGGCAGGAAGGAAGATTGCAAGTTTGAGGATAGCCTCAGCAACTTTGCAAAGACTCTGTCTCAAAATTCAAAATAAAAAGGGCTGGAGTGTAGCTCAGTAGTAACAGTGCCCCTGGGTTCGATTCCTAGTACTGAGAAAGGAAGAAAGGAAGGAAGGAAAGATGGATGAATTAATTCTTGGAAAATATATGCTGGGTTTTAGAGGAAAAAAATCACAGAGTCATCTATAAGTAGTCTTGTAAAGTTACTAATGACAAAAGCTTTGAAGTCCAAGAAAGTGAGAAGGCTAACTGAAGGGCTTTCAGATGACAGGCATAGTAAATCACGATTTCAAAGAGAAGGCTATTTAAAGTTATTTCATTACTGTACCTTATCGCCCTTTTTTACTGTTCTGGTTGTCAATTTACTGATGGCTTTCTTGGCTGCATCTCCAAGACGACGCTACAGAAATGACAAATAAAGACAGACATTAAGTATAAGATCTTCAAATGATGGTCTTTATTTTTTAATAACTGAAGGTATAAAGTCCCTGTTATCCTATACCACTCTTTGTCATATCATGTAAGAGGAGTCTAAAAGAGCAATTCAACATTAGAAATCTGGAGAATCAAGGATATATGTACCATATATTCTATGTTCTGATTATATAAAAAGTTTATTATAGCTGGGTGTCATAATCACATTTGCATTTTATGTTTAATAAATATGTTAAATATGAATGCATTATCACAATCTAATTCTGTGTACTCCAAAGATACTACTCCTGCTCTAACAGCTTTTCCACTATGCTCTAGGGATGATCACTGTTTGGGATATAAACCATCCTAGCAAAAGAAATCTTCAGTGCTCCTTCAAATTTTTATTACAGCATCTACCATGGTCACAAGTTCTACTCTTGCTCTGCTACTACTATGCTCTGTAACTTTAGGAAGGTACATTTACCTACCTACCCAGGGTCAAATTATTCTCATTTGAGAGGGTTAACTCAGATACTATCTCTAGAACTAGATTTATCCAACATTTTGCCAGACATTGCTAGCAATGTCTAATGACCCCAAAAGGAAAGACAGTAAACCCCTAGCCTCGAGACACTGTCTGCATTGGGAAAAGACTAGTAAACATATTCTAATCTAATGTATAAGACAGGCCACTCTGGGTGGGATGACAGGAAAAGGAGGCAACCTCATTTAGGTTGGGGACAGAGCATAGGAATGTCAGGGAAGGATTTGAGAAAATGATGCCAAAGCAAAGACTTGGAAAACTAAGAAGAAAGGAGTTAGATAAGACCATAGAATTAGGAAGCGGGGGTTTTAGACAAAGGAAGTTTGTAGACCTAAAGAAAAACTGGTGTAAAAAACAGGTGTGGGAAGGGATGTACACTTTAATTTAATTACTATGAGCAGCTATTTGAGTGCTCAAATCAGAATGCTTTGTGAGTCAAGAGTTCACACTGGGAGAATGGGTACAAACTGAAACTGCCCCAGGCATACTGGGAGAGATGGTCATTTATATACAACTATAACTGAAACTGTGAGCAGAGGCAGATGCTGAAGCTAAAGAAATAAGGTTAGGACTAAAATAAGGGGGAGACTTCAGATTCTTTCAGGGGGATTTAAAAAAAAAATCACATTGTCTTTTAGACCACACTACAATTTCCCTAGTTATCTACAGAATGACTTTTAATAGTTGGCTTATTTGAATCAGGATACAAATTCAAACACTAAGTGTTCCTAAGTCTTGGTTCCTAAGTCTCTAAAATCTCTTAGCCTGAGTTCCGTATATCATACTCCCCCTCATTTTTAATAGTTTTATGGAGATATGACTTAATTACATATACTTAGAGGGTACACTTTGACATATATTAAATATTACACTTTGAAACTATGTACTTGTATTTTCAAGAACTACTTTAGTTGCATCCTCTAAATTTTAATACATTTAATTCATTTTCATTCAGTTTAAATTGTTTTCCAATTTCCCTTTTAATATCTTCTTTATCCCATTAATTGTTTAGAAGTTAATTTCCAAATATTTAGGGTATCTCAGAGATACTTGTTATTGATTTCTTACTTAATTTCAAGTGGTTAGAGAACATATTTTGTGTGAACTTGAATCCTTTAAGGAATCTATTGAAACTAACTCCAGAGGATGAGGTAGAAGGAATTCAAGTTTGAGGTCAGCTTGGGCAACTTAGGGAGAGCCTATTTAGAGGAAAAGGAAAAAAAAAAAGAATAAAAGAGACTGGAGATGAAGTTCTGTGGTAAAATGTTCCTGGGTTTAATCCCCAGTAGCAGGGTAGGAGTGGGGAATAAGAATCTATTGAGATCTGTTTTATGGTCTTGAGTGCACTTCAAAAGACTGTGTATCTTACTTTTGCTGGATGGCGTTTTCTATAAATGTCAATCAGGTCACATTTGGTATTTATGTTATTTGTATTTTATATACTTACTGATTTTTTGGTCTATTTATTTTTCTAGTTTTCAAGAGGGGTTTTGAACTCTCCAACTATAATTATAGTTTTATTTATTTCACACTGTAGTTCTGGGTCCTCACTTCAAGTTTTTGAAGCACTTTTACTAGACGCATAACCATTCAGGATTATAACATCCTCTTGTTCAAGTGACCAGTTTATTAAGAAGTCAATTTTATGCCTGGCAATAACTGCCCTGAAATCTACTCCAGTATTAATGTAGCCACTTCAACTTTAATTTGTGTTGGTATGGTAAAACTTTTTCATCCTTTTAACCTATTCATATTTTTATACTTATTTGTTTATTGTAGTGTTTGAGATCAATCCCAAGGCCTCATACCAAGCTCTGTATCCCAATCTCTTAATCTCTGCTTCAAATGAGGGTATTTAGGCATATACTTTAGTGTGATTATGGATATGGTTATGTTTAAGTCTATCTACTTGGTATTTGTTTTCTATTCCCTTTTCCCCTTTTTGGGCTGAGAAATTTAATGATTTTAATGACTCCATATATCTCCTTTGTTGATTATTATTTTAAAAATATTTATTCTTAAGTTTTAGGTGGATACAATATCTTATTTTACATTTATGTGGTGCTGAGGATAGAACCCAGTTCCTCATGCACGCTAGGCGAGCACTCTACCACTGAGCCCCAGCCCCAGCTCGATTATTATTCTTATTTAGTGGTTAAATAAGTGGTTGCTTTAGGATTAACATATATATATATATATATATATACATATATATATATATATATATTTTGGTACCACCAATTGAATCCAGGGGTGCTTAACCACTGAGCCATATCCTCAGCCCCTTTCATCTGTTTTTTCATTCATTCATTCATATATTTATTTTGAGACAGTTTCTAAGTTGATTAGGGCCTAAGTTGCTGAGGCTGGCTTTGAACTTGTAATCCTCCTGCCTCAGCCTCCCAAGACATGAGATCATACATATGCACCACCATGCCTGGTTTAACCCACACATATGTAATCACAGTTGAACTTCAAGTAATTATACTCATCCTGTACAATATGAAAGCCTTATATAGTATACTTTGATTCCCCTCTTGGCCTTTGTGTTATGGTTGTTATCCATTTTACTTATAAATAAATTTAACATACTCTACATAGTTATCATGTTTCAATTATCTTTTTAAGTCATTAAAACATACATAACATTAAATTTGCCACCTAAACCATTTTTAAGTGTACAGCTTAGTGAGTCAAATATATCACTGTTGTGCATCTCAAACTCTTAACCTTACAAAACAAAAACAATATGCATGAGATAGCTACTCCCCAATCTCCTTTCCTCCAGTCCTTGGCAACAACCATTTTACTTTCTGTTTCTATAATTTTGACTATTCTAGCTACCTTATAAGAGGAATCAAAGTGTTTTTCTTTTTTTTTTTAATATTTATTTTTTAGTTTTCGGCGGACACAACATCTTTGTTTGTATGTGGTACTGAGGATCGAACCCGGGCCGCACGAGCGCGCTACCACTTGAGCCACATCCCCAGCCCTCAAAGTGTTTTTCTTTGGCATATTTCACATTGCATAAAATCTTCAAGCTTCATCCTCATTATAGCAAGTCTCAAAATTTCCTTTCTTTTTGAAGGCTGAATAATATTCTGGTTCTATGTATATGTGACATTTTATTTATCCACTTATCTGTAGATGGGATCTTGGGTTGGGCTACTTCTGCCTTTTGCCTATTAACAATTATGTTGCTATGAACATGGGTAAAACAAATGATCTATTTGAGTCTGTTTTCTATTCTTTTAGGTATGAAACCAGAGTGGAGTAATTGCATCATATTAAAATTAATGCTGAACGTTTTGAGAAATTGCCATATCATTTTTCACAGCAGACAAATCACTTTACATATGTACTGGCAATACACGAGGTTCTAATTCCTCCAGATTTATGCGAACTGTTATTGGTTTTTTGTTTTTATATTAGCCATCCTAATGGGTATCCAGTGATAACTCATTATGGTTTGATTTGCATTTCATTAATGATTAGTGATATTAAGCATCTTTTTATGTGCTTATTGGGCACTTATATTTTCTTTGGAGAAGTATATATTTATTCTTTGGTCTATTTTTAGGTTTTTTTTTTTACTATACTACATACAGTACAGTAAAAAGTTCTTTAAGTAAAGAGTTCTTTAAATATTATGGATATTAACCCCCTTAAGATTTGAAAATATTTTGTCCCATTCAATGGTTGCCTTTTTGTTGTTGATTTTTTTATGCACAGATGTTTTTATTTTTTATGTAATTTTATTTATTTCATTTTTTATTACAGAATTCTAGTTACACATAAAAGCTGGGTTCATTTTGACAAAATCATAAATGCATGAAATTTGATTTACTCCATTTCAGTCCCCATTTTCCCCACTTCCCCTCCTCTCGTCCTCCCCCTATTCTCCTTCCTCTATCTTACTATGCATATATGTCTTTAATTTTGATGTATGTACTTCACTGTATCAATTCCTCCTCATTTCCTTTTGGTACCAGAACCAAGAAATCAATGCCAGATTTGGTGTTACAAAGCTTTTCTCCTACATCTTATTCTAAAATTTTATAGTTCTGGCTCTTGTGTATAGGTCTTTGGTCCATTCTGAATTAATTTCTGTAAACAGTGTAAGAGTTCAACTTCATTCTTTTACATGCTGACAACCAGTTTTCCTACCACTGTTATTAAAGACTTTCCTAACCCCAATGAATGATCTTGGCACCCTTTTCTATTCTACTGGCATACAGATCTGTCTTTATGCCAGTACCAAACTGGGTTGATTGTAATTTTGTAGCACAATTTAAAACTGGGAAGCATGAGACCTTTAACTTTTCCTTCTTTTAAAATAATTTTTAGCTATTGAGGATCTCTTGAGATTTCATATATATTTTAGCATGGATTTTTCTATTTTGGAGAAAAAATAGCATTAGGATTTTGATAAGAACTTCAATGAATAGCTGGATCACTTTAGGTAGTACTAACATCTAAACAATTTAGAATATTCAATTCATGAACACAGGATTTCTTTGCATTTACATGTTGAGCATTCATACTCAGAAAATCTGAAATCCAAAATGCTCTGAAATCATGTTCTCAGAACATTTTGGATTTTGGAACATCTTGAATTTCAGATTTTTGGATTAGGGATACTCAACCAGTAAAATGTATGCAAGTATCCTTAAATCTAGAAAACTCAGAAATCTGAAACACTTCTGGTCCTGAACACTAAGATAAGGGCTACTCAGTCTGTATGTGCATCTTCTTTAATTCCCTTAAGCAATATTTTTTAGTTTTCAGGGTGTAAGTCTTTCACCTCTTTGGTTAAGTTTATTGTTCAGTATTTTATACCTCTTAATGTTATTGTAAATAGGATAGTTTTATTTCTTTTTTGGATTGTTCATAGTTATTGTATAGAATATATTTGAAGGTAGGTGGATTTGATGTGGAGTGTAAGACAAAGAGAAGGGGGGTGTAGATAACACCATGGTTTGGGGCTTATGCCGCTTAGAAAAGAAGAGTCATTATTTAATGACTTGGGAATGATGCAGGGAGAGGTTTGGAAGTAGAAAGTGAATCTACGGCCATACCATCCTGAACTTGCCCAATCTCATCTGGAAGTAGAAAATGAAAATTCAGTTCTGAATATATACTGTTTCCTCAACTCTTTGGATTTATCCCATCCCCCATCCCAGTCTTAGATAGTTTCCACACATATGGGTTGATTAGTACTCTGGAAAATATGCAAGACAGTTGGACTCTGTAGATCTCAGGGTGTTCCCCCTGCCCCCATACATTTCTCTTCTCTTCATTACTGTGCTCTAAGAATACCAGTCAGGTTGTTCTCCTAGGTCTCATATCTGTTCCTTCCAAGGAAGCAGGCTACTGTATTCTGCCATGGCCCTCTATATAGTCACTTCGAAATTCTCTCAAGACATTTAAAATGAACAATCCTAGGATCATCTCATTTGTTTTCCATTTTTCAGGAATTTCTGTCCGTTGCTGCCTGATAGCTAATGTTTTGAAGTTGTTTTCTTATTAACTGTTTCAGACAAGAGGGCAAACCAAGTCCATTTTTACATCTTAGCCCAAAGCAGATGTCTCTAACCATACTTTTATATTTAAATACCATTTTTAAAGGATAAAACTGGGTTATTTGTTATACAGAACATCCCACATTTTAAATTGTCTGATTCTTCTTGGTGTCATTTATTTGGTCCATTTCTTAGACAACTGTTCTTAGGTTCAATTGCTTTAGCAAAAATAACTCCTACCAAGTGATATCCTGGTGATGTGAAGCATGATTAGTGTATTCAGGTTTTGTCAGCCTGGTCTATCCATTTTAAATCTCACATGAATTTTATGTCTGATTTTAGCAACCATGGATTATCTCTAACTAAACCCATCATTTCAATAATGATTTTCTAATTCCATAGTTCATTTATTACTTGAAATTCTTCTATTAAAAAGTTTTCCCTCATGAACTGATTACCATTCAATAATCTGAATAGAAAAACCAGAATTTTTTTCAAAACTCTGATTTTTAGAGTAACAAGTTGGTCCTCTAACAACCTCTAGTTTCAAATCACTTGCAGTTTTTATTCATTACATGCTGTAACTGCCTCATTTGTGGATATGAAGAGGTCCTTTAAGAGGACAACTAAATACTTATACTACCACCACTATGGTCTTAATACCTTCTTGGTTTTATGACAGAAGATCCACTTTATACATTTTTAGCTGTAGGTTTGTAGTAATTTCCCCAAGGATCCCTAGGTTCCTCTATGTAGGAGTGACATTTAAAGACAACCCTAGAGCAGTCTAAGGTGAAATGGGGTAAGGCAGAAATTCATTATTTTATTGAGGATGTAAAATAGCAATTTTTTGTCTTTCTTTTTTTTGTGTGTGGTGCTGGGGGAGGGTCAAATTCGGGGCTCACACATGCTTGGGAAGTGCTCTGCCACTGAACCCCCAAACAGTATTTTCCCAAATTCTGCTATTCCTTCAGAGTTTATTGTCATTCTTTTATAAACAGGGATATTCATTGTTTCTAAATTGTCATTGCTATGGACAGAGAAACTATGTTTTTGAAAAAAGAAAAATAAGCTGGGTATTTATACTGTTATGTATAATTCAAAATAAATAAAGCTATAGAGTTATTACTTAATTTCAGCTTTTTTCTTTTAATATTTTTTAGTTGCCAACGGACCTTTATTTTACTTATTTATATGCAGTGCTGAGAATCGTGCCTCACACATGCTAGGCAAGTTCTCCACCACTGAGCTACAACCCCAGGAAGGTAAATGGTCAAAGGGAAGATTAAGACAAGCTTTGAGAGGTTAAGACTTTTGAGACACAACCTCAATAGGGATGAGGGTGGGGGGGGTCCTCAAAGGTTAAACTGCTTTACCACCCATGGCCAATGATTCAATCAGTCATGCCTATATAATGAAGCTTCTATAAAATTCCAAAAGGACTGGATTTGGAGAATTTCTGGATGGCAAAGGTGTGGAAGGTGGGCTGTAGCATACCAGGAGAGGGCTCCATGTCAATTCTAACATAATCTTACACTTTGGATCTCTTCATCGATAACTTTCTAATATTCTTTATAGCAAACTATTAATAAGTAAATGTTCCTCTGAGTTCTGTGAACAGCTCTAATAAACTAGTTAAACCCCAGGAATGTCTTATGATCTATACCCTCCTTCATTCACTCTCTTTTCCCTATCTTTCTTTTTCCTTTTTGTGTCAAAGGAAAGCTGTCTCCCTGTGCTCCAATCTCTCCTTTTAGCTTTCCACATATCCTGCTTATTAATATCTGTCTTTGTGTTCAGGTTTTCCCTCTTAAGTAGCAAGCTCCCCATGTCCCCTGCAAGTCTTGTCTATCAGGAAAAATCTTTCATCACTCTACTGCTGAAGACCCTTCGTTTGACTTCTTATTTCTTAGGGAATAAAGTTTAAATTCCTTAGCATGTGATTTAAGCCCTTCATAGTCTAGTGTTAATTTCCTCATCTAATATTGGTTCACAGTTCCCAGCCTTCTCCCCACTATTCCTAACGTTCTGCCATTCAACTCTCCTGTCTCATTTATCTATCCTCAGCTCTGTGGAAAATGATCACTTTGCCTAACTTTCCTCCCAGTCTCTGTCTGCTGCAGGTATATTCTTTGAACTTCATCTCAAGTATCACTACCTTCTCTGTGAAGTGTCCCTGACTCACCTGGAGTAATATCATTTTGCGCCTAAAGAGAAACACTTATACCACACAGAATTTTGATGATGCTGTCTGCATTCCCAACAGATTATAAGCAAAATAATAAACTCAGTTCAAACACCTATTCTTTCTAGTTCTTTTGGAACTGTTACTCCTTAATAAACAAAATCATTCTATCATACAATAATAACAAAAGTAGTTGCCTTTTCTTGACCATACAATCCTTTTCTAGAGGAAAAGTATGAATGGTATATGTAATACGCCTACTTATCCCCCCAATTTAGAAGGAAAAAACTTTGAACCCACATTTTTTCAAAGATTTAAATGTATAAATGCAGAGTACTAGCAAGTATTAGCTTCCCCTGATACAGAGACATTTGGTATATTTCTATATTTTGACATGCAAGTGCATTCTCTATTGACTACTCACTAAATCTTTTTAAAAATATTTTTTAGTTGTAGATGGACACAAAACCTTTATTTTATATATTTATTTTTATGTGGTGCTGAGGATTGAACCCAGTGCCTCATATGTGTGAGGCAAGCAATCTACCACTGAGTTAACAAACCCAGGCCTTACTGAACTTTTAAAGTGAAAACAGGTAATAAAGTTATATTTCATTTTGCTAATCTGGAGACATTTATAAGGTCTAAGATACTGTATCCACATGTTAAAAAAGTTCTTGCAAAAAGTTTTTAAAATATCTTAAAAATCATACAGTAGATGCTAAGGTGTCATCTTTTGCCTTCAGGCAGATCTTCAGCATTACATAAATTAATAAATAAAATAAGGATAGTGTGTTATGTAAAAATTAACTGTAAAGTTAATAAGATTAAAGTTAAAGCCCAGCATTCTTACTTTAAAACTGGTAAAACTGACTTGCTCGATGTTTAAGGCCAAATTTAAATATTAAGGTTAAAATAAAGGGGCCAAAAAAAACAATACTTGGCTCTTGCCCTCTAAGTCAGCCTGAACCCAGGACAGGGAAAAAGCTTTGCAACTCCAGGCCACATAACCTCCCGATAAGGGAGATTAATGAGACCACTGGAGAACAGAAAGCCAATGAGTGTACATGCTGCAAAAGAGGAGGGTCATTTAAAAAGGAGACATGTCTGATGCTTCCAAGGGAAGCCATATAGTCAGCAAGACCTTGACCCATCCTAATGCAGATGACACTAACAGAGCTAAAATGCCACTCACACGTTCCCCAAGAATGTCCTCCAAGGAAACTCAGCTGACTCTTACCAATACATAGAATAGATGTTTGACCAGCTTGGTTTTAAACACCTAGTAAAAACAGTTAAAACCAAAGCACAGCCATTCCTGGACATTTAAAAAGAAACAACAGTTATTTTAATGTAACTTAAAATGTACACTAGTGTTAGCATCCCCCAAAATAAGTAAGACTGGAGACAACAAAAGAAAAATTCTTAGGCAAAAATGCCTGATAACTACCAATAAATGCCAGAAGTTTCTATTCAGTTTAAGGCCTACAGATCTTCCTAACTTCCTACATAGGTAGGTGTAATCAATATTTATTAATATAATCATCTAGCCCTAAATAACAAAAGGATCTTTACTGAACACAGAGGTCACGCCAAAAAGGTATTTTTACAAAAACAGATGACATTAACTAATTTAACTAAATGTTGTGTCTACATTCCTGATAATTCTGACAATGTTAAAGATTTATGTTCCCTAAAAAAGTGCCTTATTAGGCTTTGTTAGGCCTTGCTATTGGGACATTTTCTCAGGTCTTCTGCCTCCTGGTAAACAATTATTAATTTCTGTCATTTTCATGATATTCATGGACAGGTTCCAGATGCTACAACTGCTATTTTGTATTAATCTTACTTCAGCACTCATGTCTTTTTGTTTCTCTCACAGAAGTGCCCACCCCAGGTGAATTTACATCCTGTTCTTCCTGAGCCAGATTTTTACCATGGACTCCTTGACCCACTGTTTCTAAAAAGGGACTCCAAACTGCTTGCCCACTGCACATTGCCCCCTTTCAGCTGGAAGCAGTAAGAACAGTCATCGCCCTTTTCCCTTACGGCAGTTGGAGGTCCCTAATATTAGAGGAAAAATTACGGTCAATGTAGATGTTCGCCAACGTGTCTAGCTCAGGAAGATGTACCTGGGAAACTGCTCCCAAGATCACCCTGGGTGATCTCCCAGAAAGAGACACTCGCTTCCACAACCCAACTTATAAGTGGAAAAAAACTCCCTGTTCACCAAAAATTGTGCTTCCTGGGTCCCACTTTGAACTCTTTGACTAAATCTCCAAATTGTCAATAACTCTGAACTATGTAACCTACTATTTTGATGGAATAAAGGGAAAAGAACACCTAGACTTATTAAAAGGCCAGGCCCCACTGATTTATCATCATAGACGGGCTGCATCCATTTTAGTTCCCCTCCTAACTGGTTTGGAAATAGCTGGATCTACTGCTTTAGGAACTGCAGGTCTTATCACAAACTCTAAAAATTTTAAGTCCTTCATTCATCAAATAAATATAGATTTAGAAAAACGAGAAAGGTCAATCTCTAAACTAGAGGTTTCACTAGACTCTCTGACAGAAATAGTCTTACAAAAGAGATGAGGTCTAGATGGTCTCTTTCTGAAACAAGGAGGACTTTGTATGGCCCCAGGAGAAACTTGTTTCTATGCAAACCATTCTGGGATAATAAAGGACAGTTTGGCGCTTGTGAGAAACAGGTTGAAGGAAAGAGATGAAGCACCAGAAACTTCAGGCAATTGGTTCCAAAACCAATTCTCATGGTCCCCTTGGTTGACTACCATCAGTTCAGCCATAGTTGGGCCCCTAGTCCCTTCTCCTGATTGGTATTACTGTGGGACCTTGCCTCTTAAAAACCCTCCTAAACCATATACACAAAAAAATGTAGATGAGGTCAGACTTATGGTCTTGTGAGCCCAGTATAGTCCCTTAGACACAGAAGGAGGAAAAAAAAAAAAAACTGAGGCCTAATGATGTGCAAGATTGACATCAAACCTACTAAAACCTGTGGGGAATGTGATAGTAGGAGCAAATATGACTCCATTTTGTTTTATGACTTCATCCTGTAAAACAACCATGCCAAGTAGAAGAGTCATGACTGGAGCAAGATGTTCTTTTCCTTTTGCTATAGAAACCTTTAAGAACATGGAACTACCTAATGGGGTTTTGTTTCTGTAACTAAGGTTACGAGGCTCTGTTTCTGTAACTGGGGTGACTGGGCTAACTGTGATTGGTTAGGCTTCCCTCCAATTGACTGCACTCTCCCGCTTCTGTAACCTGGCTTGCTTGTATTGGCTAGACCCCCTGAACATCCCTTTTGCGGTTTTCAGGCTTATAAGGAGTGCCCTTGCAATTGTTAGGGGCTGATCAGGGGAATAGCTTTATGTTCTGGTCAGCCGCCACCAGTGTGCTTTAGTAAAGGCTTGATTCGATTATACATGAGTGGTCTGGAAGTCAGTTTATGAAACCCTAGGTCAAAGCTTTAACTATAACATATGTATTTTTACAAGAAATCTTAAGATATTCTAAACTCCATTAGGTAGGCTGTGAAAATTTATGTATCTGCCCTTTTCTTCAACAGCAAAATAAAAATTTTATTGTAGTTTTAGGAATCAGATTTGACTACTTTGGGACTAAAAGTGCAATATCAATCAAGAAATTGTTGAAAAAAATAACAATTTTCAGAAAAATCCTTGGGCACAGTTTCAATATAAAAGCACCAAACATTTACTCTTTTAAGTAAAATAACTATCGCTGACTTAACTTAAAAAGTGACATTACATTTAAGTTTAACATTAGGCATCATCTGAGCTATCTGTGCCTAAACATAGTATTCTGATGTATTGAAACAATTTTTCAGGAAGAACAAACCACAGACACTTAAGCGGTAAACTAAAAGCCAAAGCAAACTAAAAGCAAAAGCGTTAGATTTTTATATCACATGTAAAATGGTCTTAAGTGTTACCATTGTGCTTACATTGTGATTAGAAAACTATTTACAATGTGTAGCTCTCCTTAGTAACATATTCTGTAGAACAACTGCTTCATTATATAACATTTTCTTGGGGAAAATCAGAGTCTTTCTTAACTTACTGTTTTTCCTTGGTACTAGTTCTGGCCTCTCTTTTAAAATAGACAAATGTTTCAACCAGTCAAGTTGCTGCCACCTGCTTATTAAACTTTAATAAGCTAAGCTTTTTAAGTCACATAAAAATTTCATCAAGCATTTCACAATGTTAGGGAAAACGGAAGGAAGAAAAAAGGTCAGAACATCACTTTCCACTGAAGCACTGTCTGGAGAGGGATGCTTTGAAAGGAGCCACAAAACAAATGCTAGGGAAACAAGCCCTGTTTATGGCCAGTGCCAGATGGTGACTACATTTACTCCTTCATCTCACATAGGCCTCTAACTGGGTGCTGCTAATTAAAGCACTATCTTCAAATAGCAGGCTCCCGGGACAACTATGAGTTTTTTCCAAAGGTCTCTGGAAGTGCTACATTCAGCTAATTATTACTATAGGCTTTCTGTCAAGCAGCTCTTCCTCATTTTATTTTCAGTATTTCATATGGCAATGTATTTTTTTAAAAAAATCTTTAATCTGTTTTTTATTTTAAAGTCATATGGCATTTATAATAAGGAAAGAGGAGGTATGCTATCCAGGAACCTTGAGACTTGAGGAAAACGCAGCTCCTTGGGCTTCCTACTGCTTATCCTATATTCCAGACAACATGCTACAGAAGCCTCCAATCTGGAACTTCCAACAGGAAACAGACAAAGCCAAGAAAAGCCTAATTCCTCTAGTCAAAGCGCCAGGAAGAAGGTGATCTAATATCAGAAAACTTTTCTGGGCAATACCTATTCTACTCTAGCCAGATGCCTAGGGGAAAATCACACTATTTCTCTTACCCTAGTTCCACCAGCACCCAGTGGGAAAGTAGTCTCCCAACCCAGCTCTTCAGGGAGAACACTGATTTGAAATTTATACACACTCCACCCAACAGCAGAACACAGATTTTTTTTATAAGAAATTATTCTTTTAAATTATTTATTTATTTTTATGTGGTACTGAGGATCTAACTCAGGGCCTCACACATGCTAGAGGAGCGCTCTACCACTAAGCCACAACCACCCAGTCCCAGAACACACATTTTTTAATTAATTTTTTATGCATTTTGATATATCATAGATGGGATATAATTTCTCTTTTTTCTGTGTGTACATGTTGTAGAATCATATTGGTCATGCAGTCACATACATACATACAGTAATAATGTCTGTTTCATTCCACTTCTTTCTTATTCCCATGTCTCCTCCCCTCCCTTCACTAATCTAAGTAACGCTTTTCTTGTCTAGTGCCTTCCCCTTATTGTGACTTAGCATCTGCATATTAGAGAAAACATTCAGCCTTTGGTTTTGTGGCTTATTACTTGGCATGATATTATCCAATTCCATCCATTTACTGGCAAATGCCATAATTTCTCTGTTCTTTAAAGGGGAGTAATATCCATTGAGTATATATACCACGTTTTCTTTATCCATTCATTTATTGAAGGACACCTGGTTCCATTTGACCCAGCTATCCCACTCCTTGGTTTATACTCCAAAGGACTTAAAATCAGCATACTACAGTAGGTCAGCCACATCAATGTTTATAGCAGCTCAATTCACATTTTTTTTAAGTACCCATGAAACATTCATCAAGGTAGACCATATCCTAGATCATAAAACAAATCTTAAGAAACAGAAAAAGAATAGGAATCAAAGTATTTCGCTGATCATAATGGAGCCACTAAGATAACGTGACAATAACACCAAGATAATAAAGAATATTAAACTTTTTTTTTTTTTTTTTGGTATTGAGGATTGAACCCAGGGGCACTTAACCACTAAGTCACAGTCCTATCCCTTTCTTATATTTAATTTAGAAATAGGGTCTTGCTAAGTTCCTTAGGGCCTTGCTAAATTGCTGAGGCTGCCTCAGTCTCCAAGCCACTGGGATTACAGGCGTGCTGCTGTGCCTGGCTAAACACATTTCTTAATAACATGAGTCAAAGAGGAAGTGTCAAAAGAAAAAGAGGGCTGGGGATTTGGCTCAAGCAGTAGCGCGCTCGCCTGGCATGCATGTGGCCCGGGTTCGATCCTCAGCACCACATACAAAACAAAGATGTTGTGTCTGCCGATAACTAAAAAATAAATATTAAAAAATTCTCTCTCTCTCTCCTCTCTCACTCTCTCTTTAAAAAAAAAAGAAAAAAAGAAAAAGAAAAACATAGAACTGAATGAAAACATAACATGTTAAATTAATTAACAATTGAAAATGTGTGGGACACAGATAAAGAAGTGCTGAGAAAAATCTATAGCTCTAAATGCATATATTAGAGGTTTTTCTTTTGTGGTACTGGGGATTAGAACCCAGGGCCTTGTGCATGCAGGGCAAGCACTCTATCAACTGAGCTATATCCCCAGCCCCTAAGTGCATATATTAGAAAAAAGAGAAAAGGTTTCCAATAAATAAACTACAAGCTTAAATCTAAAAAGGAAAACTATAAAACTTTTAGGGAAGATAAAAAGAAAATCTTTGAAATATTTAGGGTTAGGCAGGGTTTTTCTTTTTATATTTGACACAAAACACGATTCATAAAAGGAAAAATTCATATATTAAGCTTCATCATAATTAAAAACTTTTGCTCTTTAAAAGACCCAAAAAAGAGGTTGAAAAGACAAACTAGAATGTAAGAAAGTATTTGCAAACCACACATCTGAAACTGAGCAGTAAAAAACAATCCAGGCAGAAAATGGGCAAGAGACATAAATGGACATTTCACTAAAGAGGATGGCAAATAAGCACATGAAAAGATAATCAACATCAGTAGTCACTGGAAAATGCAAATTAAAGTCAAAATTATTAAAATAGAATAAACTACTGATACTCCCAAGTTGGAAGGACATCAAGGGAATTATGCTGAATGAAGAAATCTAAACTCTAGAGGTGAAGCACAATATATCTCTATATAGCATTCTTGAGACGACAAAGCTGTAGACGTGGGGAACAGATTAGTGGTGGCGAGGGGTTAGGGAAGAAGGTACTATGACTGTAACAGTAGCACGAGGAATCCTTGCGATGAAACTGTTGTGTATCTTGACTGTGATGGTCACATGAATATAAGACTGCACAGAACTAAAAACACACATACTCTCACATAAAGAGTCCAGTGAATGCAGTAAAATCAGTAGATTACATCCACATCAATTTCTAATGTGGAATACTAACTATAATTATAGTTGTAATACTAACTATAATCAAGCAATATATTATCACTAGAAGAAAACAGATCTCTGCATTATTTCTTACAAATGCAAGTAACTTCAATTATCTCAAAATAAAGTTTAAAAAATGCAAAAGGCCAGTATTTCTCAGAAAGTATACATAATCTGAATCTAATCATGAAGGAATGTCAGACAAACTCAAACATAAAATCTGACCCTCTTGGCAAATGTCAATGTCATGGAACAATAAGAGACATGACAATGAAATGCAATGTAATCTGTAAATCTGATCCAATCAAGCTGGGGTTTTCTTTGCTATCAAAATGGAATTATTGAACAGTTTTACACAACTTGAAAACTATTTTATACAACTATCTGGTCTGTAGATTAGATAGTGCACTGCATCAATGTTAATTTCCTGATTTTGAATAATCATACTATGGTTAAATAGGAGAATGTTCTTGTTTTTACAAAACACACAATGAAGTATTAAAGGTAGGGTGCACCATATCTAAAACTTACTCTCAAATGGTTTATATATTTTTAAACATAGAAAAGAAAATATAGCAAATGTTAACAGCTGGATAATATTCATGAAGGGAATACTTTTGCATTATTCTTGTAACTTTTTGTAAATTATAAAACTTATTAAAATAAAAAATTCAAAAGTAGACAATATACTTCATAGAGCCTGGCATGTTCATGTTCAATAAACTGTAATTTTCAGAAATTTCAAAGGCTGGGGATGTGGTTCAGTGGTAGAACTTCACTAGCTTGCATGAGACCCTGGGTTCAATTCCCAGTACTGCAAAAACAAAAACAAATCTTATAACTATTTTCAGATGAAGAAACAAGTTGAGAAGCTAAATAAATTGTCCAGGAAGAAAATAGGTAAACTGGTAATAAGGTAGGAATATGAACTCACACCTTTTCCATGCCAAAGTCTATTCTTCTTTTACTAGAATAAGGAGAGATGAAAATTCCAACTCCTCCATGGGAATCCTTGTACACCGATAGAACAAGATCACGCTATGCAAAACTTGGCTTTTCTCTAAGCAATTCACTTCTTAGTTCCTAAAAGAAAAGTCTAGGACAGGGACAACCCAAACCCAACTCTTAGGATATTACACAAACTAACAAACTCAGAATCATCATCTATCTACACCCTTCATCTGGGGAACTGCCTCTATGTAGAGTCTTTATTCATTAAACCAAAATTCATTGAGCCCTTAGGATGTGTAAATTAACAAAATTCTAAAATGACCATTCAGAGAGAAATTCTAAAATGACCATTTCTTCTACTGTTCTTCCCCACCTCACCCTCATCCCATGTCTGAGTTTAGATATGATAGGAAATTTATTTTTAATTGATTTTTTCTCCTGAATAGATAATACATAGTTCAAAATTTATGTGGGAAAAAGATTAAAATAGAAAAGGGTATAGAATGAAACCTCCTCAATCCTCCCAGCTCCCCTCTCTTGTGACAACTAAAGTTACCATTTTAAAAATACAACTTTGACCTGTGACTCTACATCATGTACAACCAGAAGAATGAGAAGTTATACTCCATTTATGTATGATGTGTCAAAATGCATTCTACTGTCATGTATAACTAATAACAAATAAATAAATTTTTAAAAATACAACTTTGTGATATTTCTCCAAATTAATAGAATTATTTATATCATATCATGACATTATCTGGCTAACCAGAATATCATCAGTGATAACTATAAATAAAACAATTTCCCCTTTTAGGTATTTAAAATATTAGTGTAGATATGTTTTCAATGTATTACAATGACTCTAAGGTTACAGCTTTTTTTTTTTTAATATTTATTTCCTAGCTTTTTTTTTTTTTTTTTAGGTGGACACAATATCTTTATTTTACATATATGTGGTGCTGAGGATCGAACCCAGTGTCCCACACATGCTAGGCGAGCACTCTACCACTAAGCCATAGTCCCAGCCCCTAAGGTTACAGCTTTAATCAAAAAAAATGTTGCAAGATGTGTGATCACAATAGCGCCTATGGATTATAGTTATCGTTGGAGAGTTCTGGTAGCTCACCTGGTTCCTGTCACGTGCATTTGTGTACCTGATCTTCTGAATGAAGTAGAATATGAGCCATGCTGAAGAAATAATCATCAAAACAATAAAGGATATTGACACGAAGACTAGAGAACCACGGCTGAAATTCTTTGGTGGCATCCGAGTTCCAACAGCTATTGTCATTTGTACAGAGATGTTTTTCTCCAGATAACTCAAAATATCCTTACCCCTCAATTCTGTTATCATGACAGCAATAATATCTCCAGTGCCTGTAATGCAAAATAAATATATACACTCAAGTGACATTTAGAATTTTTAGAAAAATAAAATATGTTCCTTAGAAAAACAATTTTTGCTAATGGGAAGAATTTATAGATTCAGCTTTTCAACTGAAATGAAGCTGCAGTTGGGTATGTAGTTTCCAAGTGGGACCATGTTGTATAATACCTAAAACTTAGACATGAGGCGTTAAACAACTGCAGTGTTAAGAACAGTATTAACTTGTCTTAAAGACAACTACATTTTAAAAAGATTATTAAGCCAGCCAAATGTGACAACAGATAATATCACAGCATAATATATAGCCATGGAAATGTGATAAAATCATGGTGGGTTTATATTATAAAACTTTTTCTATCTTAAGTGGTCTTCAGAAAGTCCTAATATCTTAAGAAATGAAGAAAAATACTGTTACATATAGTACAAGTAGGTATTTCTTGCATTCCTGGAGCACCTATTATGTATAAACTGTACAAGGGATAGAAAGAAGCATAAGGCATGGAGCTTTATAACATCACTGAGACTTACAACATATGCCTAGTAACAGAACTACAACAACAAATTGTCATACCTTTTATTAGTAACATTTCAAACTAACCTTGGTCCTATATGTAGACCTGACCCAAATAAGGCTCCTTTCAAGTTACTCCAAAGTCCTTTTGGAACTCAAGCCCTTCTTGAGAAAGATTCAAGCTTTAACATTCGGACTAGTTTTGCATAAAAAATCTCCAACTTCTAATAGCTGTTTAGACGTCTGTCACAGCCACAAATAATGCAACTATAAACGTGGTCTTAAGTTGCCCTTCTAAGCCCTTTCTAAGCCCTTCTAGTCCTTTCTTTCCCTCTTAATTTCCAGAAGCTGGTATACATTCAAGACAAGTAACTACCTCTCCTGTGGATAGCATAAAATCTCTCTCTCTTTCCTTCTACACAATGGAAATAGCTTCCTAATTTTAGGAAACAGAGAAGCTTGTCTACCATTGATATGTCAGCAACCAACCTTTTATAAAGCTACTTATGGGTACATGCAATCTGACTTCTTCAAAGAACTCTTAAGAGAGATAGAAGTATAGGAGAAGAGGAATAAACATTTTATTTGAGGAAAGAGAAAAGTATAATTATCTATTAGAATATGAATAAGTCTTGTGTATGTAAATGTAAACTACCAAACAAAACAAACAACCCCTAACACTTGACTTTCAAAAGCTTCTTTGATGAGTGTTAAAAACATTTGGCTTTATATGTTTCATATTTAGCTAAAAGAACTATCCTTGTATTACGTGTAGTCAAAAGACTACATGTGACAGAAAAAAAATCAATAAAAGAAATTTTATGAAAAATGTAATCCAATGGAATGTATATTTATATATTACCTTATTCAAAATTGTTCCAGCCACTTTATCAGAACAGCAGTTTATCAGAACACTGATTAAAAATCCATAACAAAAAGAAAATGCAAAATTAAAGCAAGCAATAAAATTAACATCTAATTACCTTTCTGAAATGAGTTCTGGTTAATAATAAATTAGAGAAAATCATAAAATAATGCTAAGCCAGCTTAAATTTCCACCTAGAAATCTTAGGTTTGTGCTTTTAAATGTTGTTCAACAGGCAATGATCTGTGGTATAAGATACCAGGTAAGGCTATAAAGTAACTGAGACGGATCCCACAAACAACATATGACAATCAGTCTCATTGCTTTATAATCACACCAGGTACAAACAGTTTTAGAAATCAGTTCTGAGGCTCCCTCTTGAAGACTCAAGCTGAAAAAGGAAGAGGGAAAGCTGCACAAGTAGCTGAGGGAACCAATCCAGGTAATTTCTTTCAAACAACACTAAATAAATGTATCAACTAATTTCAACAGGAAAGCTGTTTGGGAAAAGAAATGTTTAATTATGTCAACCATCCATTCAATGATATTTATTGAGCACATACTATTATAGAGGCTCCTTTCACTTCTTTATTTTTTAAATTTTCCTTTTCTTCTTAAATAGACAAAAAAATTCCCCCTCCTTTTCTTTCTTGTGGTACTGAAGATTGAATCCAGGGGTGCTCTACCCCTGAGCTACACTATACCCCAGCCCTTTTAAATTAAAATTTTAATTTTTTTCAAGTTCTGACATACATTTCATTTTTTTTTTAATTAGAGCTTTATTGTTATACATGTTAGTTGGGTTCATCCCAACAAACTCATAGGTTTAATTTTTATCTATTTATTTAAAAATTTTTTTAGTTGTAGATGGACACGATACCTTTATTTTATCTATCTATCTATCTATCTATCTATCTATTTATATGTTATGCTGAGGATGGAACCCAGTGCCTCACACATGCCAGACAAGTGCCACAACCCCAGCCCCATTTAATTTTTATTTTAAGACGGGTTCTCACTAAGTTGCTAAGGCTGACCTTGAACTTGTGATCCTCCTGCCTCAGCTGCCTCTTAAGTAGCCAGGATTGTAAGTATGTGCCAGGTGCCCTGCAAAAATTACCTGTTCTTGATGACATGAAAACTGCATCTGCTCTCAGGAGAGCAAAGAAGAATCATAAGGGACTAGAAACAGAATAAAACACAGGCATAGTTTCATCACCTCAGTACACAGGAGCCTGGGAAGAATGATGGCAAAGTAGTCTAAGTCACTAAGATCCAACAAAATGAAAAATAACTGCAACAGATCATCAGAATACTAGTGAAGGACTGAGTTATTTTTTTTTTAAGAGAGAGGAGAGAGAAAGAGAGAATTTTTTTATATTTATTTTTCAGTTTTTAGTGGACATAACATCTTTATATTATTTTTAGGTGGTGCTGAGGATCAAACCCAGCGCCCTGCACATGCCAGGAGAGTGGTTACCGCTTGAGCCACATCCCCAGCCTAGGGGATGTGGACTGAGTTCTTAATTGTGTTAGGTTTTAAAGCCCTTATAATCTGATGAGTTATATAGGGGACTACTCCTAGAAGAAAGGCCCTGTGTTTCCCCATACCTTAAGCCCAATTTAAGGATATGTCATTTTGAAATAAAGATTTGGAGAGCCTGGCTAGTTTCAAGAAGAATATTAATGCCAGAGAAAAGTTAACCTTCAGGATAAAAATGGGTTAGATCAAGCAGTGAGTGATTAGTTAAGGGTCAGCCAGAGTGTAGTGATATAAACATTTAAGTAGAGATGTAGTCCTTGGTAAACACTGCTAATAAATCATGGATATAGCTTCAGCATCCCATGCATTTCAACATGTCTGACAGCAGCTATTCATTAATCAGAGATGATTAATGAAATTAAAAACCTATTTGTGGGGATGGGGATGTGGCTCAAGTGGTAACGCGCTCACCTGGCATGCACGGAGCGCTAGGTTCGATCCTCAGCACCACATAAAAATAAAATAAAAATGTTGTGTCCACCAAAAACTGAAAAATAAATATTAAAATATTATCTCTTTCTCTCTCTCACTTCTCTCTCTCTCTCTCTCTTTTTTAAAAAAATCTATTTGTGAGCTGGGCGTGGTGGTGCAAGCTTGTAATCCCAGCAGCTTGGGAGGCTGAGGCAGGAGCATTCAAGAGTTCAAAGCCAGCTTCAGCAACATAAAGGTGCTAAGCAACTCAGTGAGACCCTGTCTCTAAATAAAATACAAAAACGGCCTGGGGATGTGGCTCAGTGGTTGAGTGCCCCTGAGTACAATCCCCAGTACCCTCCTAAAACAAAAGCAAACAAATAAAAACACAACCTATTTGTGATTCCTACTTTTAACTATTTTCTTGAAAAGCTTGCTCCCCGGGGCTGGGGATGTGGCTCAAGCGGTAGCGCGCTCGCCTGGCATGCGTGCGGCCCGGGTTCGATCCTCAGCACCACATACCAACAAAGATGTTGTGTCCGCCGAGAACTGAAAAATAAATGTTAAAAAAATTCTCTCTCTCACTCTCTCTCCTCTCTCACTCTCTCTTTAAAAAAAAAAAAAAAAAGAAAAGCTTGCTCCATTGTTATTTTTTAATGGATATCTATGCTCACTGCTTGAGTGTTATGGTTTGGATCTGGAATAGCCCTAAAAGCTCAGGTGTTGAAACCCCAATGAAGCAAGATTCTGAGGTGGAGCTTAAGATAAGGACTGAATCATGAGGGCTCTGACCTCATCAGTGGAATTCAAATTAACCCTGATAGCTGGATGGACTACTGGGAGGTAGAAAGAAAGTAGGTAACTGGTGGTGTGCCTTAAAAGGGTTTATCTTCTCCTTGGCCCCATCTTCTCTCTGCTTCCCATCTGCCAAGAGATGAGCAGCCTTCCTCCACCACACTCTTCCATCATGATGTTCTTCTTCACCTCAAGCCCAGAGAAATGGAGCCAGCTGACCATGAGCGGAATCCTTTAAAATCTAAATCAAAATAAACCTTTTCTTCTCTAAGTTATTCTTGTCAGATATTTTGGTCACAATAACAAAAAGCTGACTAACACACCGAATCTGGTTTCTTTAATAAATACTCCTATTCTGTTTTTTAAATATTTTTTAGTTGTTGATGGACCTTTATTTTATTTATTCGTATGTGGTACTGAGAATCGAACCCAGTGCCTCATGCGTGCTAGGCAAGCGCTCTACCACTGAGCCACAACGCCAGCACCAATATTCCTTTTCTTTTCTTTTTTATTTAAAATAATTCTCAAACCCACAGAACAGTTTTAATACTATGTGAATATTCATGTCCTTTTTATTTAGATTTGTCAACTGGTAATATTTCATCCTTTCTATATGTATTTAATTTTTGCTGAACCAATGAAGAGTAAGTTGCAAACAATAAAACACTGAATTCCTAAGTACTTCAATAGTATCTCCTAAGAACAAGTGTATTCTAAATGCTCAGAATTCATTTATTTATACTTGAGATATTTAACTCTAATAACACTGTTCTTTAATATACAGTTCATACTGAAGTATCTCTGCACTGCTCCTAGTAATTACTTCCACAATTGTTTCATTTAGTTTTATATCCAGGTTCCAATTGGGGGCTGTGGGCACTGTCCTTAGTTGTCACATTTTATTAAGTCTCCTTTGATCTAAAATAATTCTGCAGGTCATTTTGGTCCACCGTTCATGACACTGATGTTTCTGAAGAGTTCAAGCCAGAGACTTTGAAAATATTCCTTAAGCTGGGTTTACCTGATTGTTTCCTGATGATTATATCTCCAAATTAAACACCCGGTAATACAGCTATGAGGTAATTCTATGTCCTTCCTTCTCAGGACAGTATATCAGGAAGCACATGGCAGGTTTTACTTTTATTGCTGATGGCAAATTTTATAATTTAGTTAATCTTGTAACATCCAGATTTATCTACTGTAAATGAATGCTTTTCTCTTTTTAATTAATAAGCAATCTGTGTGGTAATACTTGCATATTGTGTGAATAAGCAGTTCCTCAATAGGCTTTCATTCAAGGCTCTTAACATCCGCTGATGTTCACCTCAATTATTATAATGGTATTTGCAAAACTGATTTTTCTAATGCTTTAATTTCACCTACATTTTGTAAAATGATTCTATAATCAGAGCATTAACAACATTTTCTACTTATCTTTTTTCCTATTAAAAACAGAATGGTTGGGAGGGCAATTTTTCTATAAAACAGAGCCTTACAATTCCCAGCAAAACCTATTTTTCAATGAGGAAAACAGACCAGTGGAAAAATGGACTCCTATAGTCCTGGCTACAGAATTAATTTTGAAGGGCCAAAAACAGGAGCCTCAGAATTAGCCTCCTTTTGGGCTCATGAATCAGAAGATCTAGGTTCAAATCTCAGTCTGATATTCAACGTTACTGAATTTCAGTTTTTTTCTTTCAAAGAAGAAAAAAAACTTAAGACAGATGCTCAGTAAATGCTACAGCTTGGTGAGCTATCCAACTTGTGTTGTTATTATTATTCACAGAAAGCAAAGGAAGACATTGTGGGAAGGAAACCAAAAGCCCCTACCACAGCATTTGGGACTCTGTTCTTTCTCTTTAATTTCCCCTTCAAGCTCAGGAAGCACTCAGGTACTTGCTGACCAATGTTCCTGTTACCAAGAGGATTCTGGCTTTAGCTCAGAAAGTCAATCTACTTAGTTGCGAAGTGCCAGAAATCCCTACTCTCCTTCTTACCTCTTCTGGGAGTAAATCTCAGGGCAAGCCCAGTGCAGCTGCATAGCTGATTTTAAAGGAAGACCCAAGAAGAGAAAAGTGAACGGACACAGGGCTTGCAAAATAGAGAGAAGTGGTTTTAACTTTTTCACTATAAGTGTATATGTTTTCTATGAAAGTAACAACCCTCTATAAAATCTATTTAACAGTTTTTATGCCTTAACAGATAAATTTGTTTCATAAGCTCAAATCACCTGCCGAAGTTTTAAGGACTCTCAAAACTCAGAGAGACATATAATTTCAGGAAACTAGCCTTCAAAAAAAGTTCAGGGGGATGCTGCATTCCTACATTAAATGTCTACAAAGATATTTTATAACAGTAATTACTAGCAATGGTATTACAGTTATTCTTATACAACTCAATGACCTATTTACTTGTCAAACAGAACATCATATGCATTAGGTGAAAAATTAAAATTGCTATAAAGTTTTTTAAAAAAATTGCTGAAAGGACAGACAGGTATAATTCAGAGGTTTTCTATGATACTCTGTCATGCTACACATACTGGAAGAACTCTATGCTGTTTGTTTCTCAATCAGTCTAGTCGGCTCATTCAGGGTCTAACACCTTCCCTTCACGCTCACTTCCATTGACTTAATTAAGTCACTCTCAACTGTTTATCTACAATAGTTTTATTTTTTCAAGATGGGCACAGTGTTGCATGCCTGTAATCCCAGTTACTTGGGAGACTGAGGCAGGAAGATTGCAAGTTCAAAGCCAGCCTTGGTAACTTAGCAAGACCGTCTTGAAATAAAAGTAAAAAGGAGAGGGGATACAGCTCACTGACAGAATGGTTGCCTAGCAAGCACAAGGCCCTGGGTTTGATTCCCAATATCACACACATATATACATGCAAAGTGTTTCCTCATTTCTTCAAGCCCAGTTCTCATTTTTTCTTTTCACTGATTCCTTAATGAACTCGAAGAAAAAAATATGCTACATTTTATTTTTATAAATTCAGTAGAGCAGTAATTCCAACAGATGTAGTTGACAGGCTATATCAATTATAAATTTCCTGCTGAAATTTGTCAGTAGTTTTGCTAAAACATGTATCTGTTCCTCCTGTCAGTCAAATAAATTTTAAACTCCTTAACCTGATATTTAACACATTCGGGGAGCCAAATGGTCCTCAAGGTAATTGGTAAGTCATGTTTTGATGGACATCTTTTGATTCAAAGAAACTGCTAGTCAGTGTCTGAAATAGTGGCTCCTGCAATTTAAGCAAAAAGGAAGAGTGAAATCAGGAGGAAAAAAATTGGAAAAAGTTGGAGAAAGAGTTCAAGGAACTGGAAGCTTCAACACCACCAAATGACAGGAGGAAGGGGGAAAATGGGCAGAGGCAATGACCAGAACAGGACACTGGAGTTCAAGACTTGAGATATGACAATTCAGGGAGATGATGAGGTCCAGAGGAGCAGCTATAAGACAGGTTCTGGTCAAAAGAGAGTCACAGAGTCTTTAAGTTAAAAGAGTTTGGACATGTTATCAATCTTCAACATAATGTAAGAAAGGTAGGGAATGTAGCTCAATGTTAGAGTGCTTGGTAAGTGTAAGGTCCTGAGTTCAATCTCCCAGCTCTGCCAAAAAAGAAAAAGACAAACATAATGTAAGACCTGCCACCACTAAATTAACACTTTTTAGATAGTTGGTTCTATCACTTTTAAGACAATGAGGGTCTTTTTTAAAACTAAAATCTTTGTGAAATGGAGTATTTATTTAGTCTCAAAGTACCTCCCCACAGAATTTTTATTAATTAAAAAGGAAAAGAGTAGTTTCATGGTACAAATGCCTGGAGGACATTCATGGCTTTAGGTCCTGTCCTGGGAAAAAACAGCACTGAAAAACTGTATGTCATCTAAGAATGATGCAAAATATGACCGATTATAAAGGGCATCATTACTTTATGTATCATAACAAAAAAAAGTCCTAAAAAAGTGTCAATGAATATAAGAAACCATCCCAACCTCAAGTTGTATAATGCGGACAATGAAAATGTCCACATTACATTACATGCACATTAACAGTCCTTCAAATAATCAAAGACATCTTCCCTTGGATCCTACTTCAAGCTTTTTTCCCATACTAACTATTCCCAGAGCTTCATCATTAGTTGGAAAAAAAAATGCGCGCGCGCACACACACACACACACACACACACACACACACAGGATTGAACCTAGAGGCATGCTATCATTAAGTTATCTCCAGCTCTTTTTATTTTTTATTTTGAGACAGTGTCTCTTTAACTTGCCCAGGCTGGCTTCAAACTTGCAATCCTGCCTCAACCTTCTGAGTCACTAGAAATATAGGCATGCACCACTGCACCTGAGAGGAAAGTTAGAAATATTATATTAACCTAGAATTCAGAACTTTGAGAATGAATTGCTGTTCATCCCTGATATACCTCTTCATTCCTGATATTTAGTACGTATTCTCCTATAAACAAAAATAAAAATTCATAAACAGAATACAACTTCCCAAGTCAGGAAATGATCAGTAATGGATACATTACATTATATTACCTAATTTCAGAATCTACTCAAGCTTTCCCAATTTTCCCATTAATGTCCTTTGTAGCAGTCAAGATCATAATCACCCAGCTGCACTTGACCATTCTTTTTAGTCTCTGTCTGGAATAGTGACTCTCTCCTTGATGTTCACAACCCGAACACTTTTAAAGATCACAGTCTAGTTATTGTGTAGAAGTCATTTCCCCACAGATGGATTCAGGTCATGCACCTCTGGCAGTAACATCACAGAGTGATGCTGTGCTGTTTGCAGTTTATACTACCAGGTGGTGCCCAGATTTGATCTGTGCTATTACTGATGAAGTTCACTTTGATCATTTGGTCAAAGTGATGTACTGAGGCATCTGTACCATGAAGCTTCTCATTCCCGCTTTGCAGTTAATAAAAAGATCTGTGGGGAGGTACTTTGCGACTAGGTAAATACTCCATTTTTTCATTAAACTTTCAATTCACTTTTTTACCTTTTAGATAAATATAGATTTATGGTTTCTATTTTATTCAAGGTTAAAATTTTATTTTAGGTTAAAATAGTTACTATCATATATATTCACTTTTATACCAGAATTCCAAATGATACTTGATAAGAAACTTATCAAGTTTAAGAGTTTTTTCATCTTATTCTTTTCTGGACATTAATTTTTAAAGTATTTTTACTAAAATAAAATGTTAGAAATGAATATAATTCTTCTGATTGTAAAGATCAGCATAAGAACAACATCTCCAACACCACATCTGATTATGTCCACAGGGATATAGCCCAAGATTCCGGTATTTTTTTTTTTTTTTTAATGTGGCCATGGCACACATTAGCCAACAATGAGCTCACAAGATTAAACGGTCCCAGGGATTTTTCACTCAAACTCTTATTTATACCAAATCTCCTAGAATCCTTGTTACTTTGGTAAAATTCTTCCATTTTTATATTCTATTTTCTTCCATTTTTCCTCCCCATGGTACTGGAGATTGAACCCAGCAGCTTACCTATATTAGGCCAGTGCTCTACCACTGAGCTGCATCTTGAACTCTTTTTATTTTAAATTTTGAGATAGTGTCTCCTCAAGTTGACCAGGCTGGTCTGAAACTTGGAATCCTCCTGCCTTAGTCTCCCAAGTAGCTGGAATTACAGACATGTACTTCTATGCCTGGCTTCTTATAAGATGATGATGATGATGATGATGATTTTTGGGTATTGAGGGTTGAACTCAGAGCCTCATGCATGCTAGGCAAGTGCTCTACACCAAGTTACATCCTCAGCCCTTCTTATAAATTTTTGATAAAATTTTTTTTAATGGGGAGGGAAAGAATGGTCAAGTACAGAGTTAAACATTCTAACCAGGGTAGAGATAAGTTGGGAGGAAAGTAGCTCACACATTAGCTTTTACACCCAGCACACCAGAATTCTAAAAAAGACCTTCAAATTTGTTGTTTCAGAGTCCACAAGCCCAAGGACTCAGGGAACAGAACATTAAGTTTATAGAATATTAAGTTAACAGACATAGGATGGTGGGAGCCAGGTTTCTCACTTTTGAAGTGGCAGTTTTGAGATAAGGAGGAAAGCTAGAACAATCCATGTAGTAATTGATTAGAGTTAGTGACATAAGTATTAACTCATTCTCGGCTTAACACAGATACAGATGTTTAAATATAGAAATATTTATGGATACATTTATTTCTATAAATATGTAGGAAAATTTATAGGTAGTTAGTATAAACACATGCATTTCTTTGCTCTTTCAGGCCCAGAAGCAACAGATAACCTCAGTGGTAACAAGCACACCTAATGCCCAGATTGTGTTTTCTTGTTTTAATCTCTCTTTTTAGTAATACATGACATTGGCATTCATTTTGATATAACAATACAAGCATGAAATATAATTTTCTATAATCCAGCCCCTGTAACTTCCCCTTTCCTTCTCTTCCTCCCTACTCTGTCCCCTTCCCTCTAGTCCACTGATCTGTTTTTTATTTACAGATTTATTTAAAAAAATTTTTTTTTAGTTGTTGATAGTCCTTTATTTATTTTATGTGGTGCTGAGAATCGAACCCAGTGCCTCACACATGCCAGGCAGGTGTACTACCACTGAGCCCCAACCCCAGCCCTTGTTTTTTATTTTTTTAAATGGTGAGAGTCACTGTAGTATATTCATATATGTACATAAGCAGGTTAGGTTAGATTCATTCCACAGTTCTCCCTTATTCTATCCCTCCTCCTTCCCCCTCAATGCCCTTCCTGTACTCCACTGATCAGACCATGGTTTTTAATGCCATCTTTCAATACATGGCAAACAGGGTTCCTTGGAGAAATGACTGATTCTAGAACTGGGACATGGATACATATAGAATGGGTCTGGTGTATCTTATAGTACAAAAAAATTCTTAAAAGACAAATAAAAAAATACCTACAATAATGGGGGCAAGTCAAAGAACACAGGAGTAAATGGAAAGACCTTCAAGTGGCCAACATTTTAAAATTGAGTAATAAAGTCATTCTTTATTACATGTAACCCAAACTATAAAAACATAAGTGAGTCCATACTGATATAAATACATGATTGAATAAATTAATAAATGGAGAAGAGACAAATCACCATGAAGAAGAATTCCAAACACTTATACAGATATTTTAACATATGCAAATAGTGCATAAGTGTGGGCTATGCACAGTGACTTACAAAAAGTACTGTACAGAAGGCAAAACTAAGAGTTTCATAGAGAAACCTGACAAATACAAATACTACCTCAGCCAGGTGATCAAGGTCAAAATAAATAGTTGATAATTAACAGTTGATAATCACATCAATAGCACATAAATTGATATGATGCTAAAGACATTTTATCTCTGTGGCCTTCCTCCCAATACCCAGATCCCAAGTCTAACTTGAGAAAAGTATCAACATAATCCAAATGAGGGACATTTTACAAAATACCTGACTGGTGGTCCTCAAAATTATTAAGGTCAGCAAAAATAAGGAAAGTCTAGGAAACTATCACAACTCAAAGACATTAAGGAGACACAATGATCAAATGTAATGTGGTATCATGAATGGGATTTGAGAACAGAAGGACATTAGCTAAAAATGAAGGAAATCTGAATAAAATAAGGTACTTCAGTTTATAACTATGAAATTATTAGTAAGCTAATACTGATTCATTAACTACAACATTAATGTATAATGTTAATAACAGGAAAAATCTGAGTGCAGATTTTTTGGAAATTTTTTACACTACCTTTGCAATGTTTCCATAAATGTGAATCTGTTATAATAAGGTTTATTTTTTAAAAAATAATTATATAAAATTGCAAGTTTGCTAAGCATGTAATCCCTGGCTACCTGGAAGACTGAGGCTGGAGAATCACAAGTTTGAGGCCAGATCTAGAAACTTAGTAAGACCCAATCTCAAAATAAAAAATAAAAAGGGCTGGGGGTATAGCTCAGTGGTAGAGTACTGCTGCCTAGCATATGTGAGGCCCTGGGTTCAATCCCCAGGGTTGGGGGGAATGAAAGTCCAAAGTCTTCATCATGTGAACTGCTATCAATTTAAAAATACATTCCATCCCATAATCTATGAAATCCATTTATAAACTGGTACTCTAAACCTATACAAATCTTTTATATTATTTAACTTCCTTCCTTTTCTGCTGCCAGTAGGGAGTGTGTAAGCACAAGACAAAAAAAAAAGTAAATCAAATGTGAGCTCCAACAAGCCAGGATGAGTAGTGGATAAGTAATGTCAAGTATCTGCCAGATGAAGGGGTTTGTCCAGTTCTACTTAGGATGCAGATAAACCAAGAAAAAATTATAAGCTTATGGAAAAGTTTTTAAATAAAATCACAGCATTTTTTAGAAGCTATTTTTATTTTTTGGGTGGGGGAGGGAGTAATGGGATTGAAACCAGGGGTGTTTTATCACTGAGGTTCATTCCCAGCCCCTCAACCCCTTTTTTTGAGACAGAATCTCTGTAAATTGTTTTAGCTTCTCAAGTCGCTGGGATTACAGGTAAGCATCACTTGCCTGGTTTATGAATTAAAAAAAATTTTTTGTTTAGTTGTCAATGAACTTTTATTTAATTAATTTGTTTATATTTATATGTGGTGCTGAGGATTGAACCCAGTGCCTCACATATGCTAGGCAAGCGCTCTACCACTGAGCCACAACCCCAACCCTGGTTTATGAATTTTTAAAAACCATAGATTACATGGAAGATAACTAGAAAAATACTTGCAAACCCATGCAAAAATATTCAAACAATTTAAACTTTCTTCCTTCCATAGCAGTACAATCAAAGTGCAGGCTCTATCTTCTTTAAGGTAATTAAATCTGTATTAAATTAGAAGCTAAAAATCTTTAAATGGTAAAATAATACCATGACTATATTATTTATTTTCTTGATGAACTTTCAGAAAAAAGATAATAGATTTACATTAAATGGTCCAAATTACTGATATTTAAAAGTATTCTGCAATGTGTATGATCTTTTTACTAAATTTTCAGAGTATGTTTTTATATTCAAAGTGAATTTCCCTATATTTTATAAAGTATGATATTTTCCTATTCATTTTTAGATAGAAAATGTATTTAGCTCTATACTTGCTAAGAAAATATCATAGAAAAAGGTGAAGAGACATTCAACTGATTCTGTTCCACAGTCAAAGGAAAAAGATATTTCTGATTGATAAAAAGATTAAAAAGAAATGGTACAATTTGGTTAAGAATGCCCATATACTCTGAAGGACATACAAATAAATCTATGCAGTTTTAAATTAGACAACTATCTGACATAATTTAAGACTTAGTAAAGTCTACATAGATTTTTAAAAACCAGGAAAACAGATCCTTAATTTTCAGACAAATGTACATTTTTTAAAACTATCCAAGAGCCCATTTATATATCCCCCTTAATATTACCACATATCTGCTACAAGATAAAGAACTCATTCTGCTAACTAGAGGTAACAAGTAAAACCACATATTGAGCAGTTTTTCCTGTCAATGATATCATAGACACTGCATTGGGAAAGATGTCCTTCAGTCACTAGATGAAGGGCATTCCTTTGCACAAACACTATCAAACTCTTAAAACACCGTTGATAAGGAAAGAACAACAAAATAATTATACTTAAAAATGTGGAATTTTAACATTAGTCATAAAATATATACTTAAATGGAAAGCAAGCTTAATAACAAAACTAAGTATCTTAATGCAATCAAACAACACATTTAATTTGTTTAAGGCATTTTGCTAACCACTGCAGACAAGAGAAAGTTAAGATATAAATCTCAACTTAGACTTGGAGTTCTTTCCCTACTGCCAAACATGCAAATGATAAAATAAGAGGAAAAGGACAATGCTGTCAGAGAGGTACAAAAATGGTCTTTGAAGATTACAGGGGCCTTGGACTTTGAATTCATTCAGGTCAATCAAATAAGTTTATTTGTTACTCCTACCAGTTCATATTTAAAGGCACAGCACAGAGAGGTGGTAATCCAATGTTTTTTGTTTTTAAACGAAAATGAAGGGTAGACAGAACTGACATGTGAGCAAAAGCGGGCTCATCATGGATCTCCAAATCAATCCCTTAAGGTTCCGAGTTCTAGGTTCAGGGAAGGGTGGAAGATGGAAGATCCTGGAATTAAAATCTTTACTGATGTCAGTACTATAAGCAATTCTTATGCAAGGGTCTTTGAACATCATGTAGACAAGTGCTGCTCTATAGGGTAAAAACCCTTGTGGAGGGAGAGAGCTTAGAACCATGTTAATGAGCCAGAAAAGCAAGGAGTTGTTGGGGTGTGTGTGTAATATATATATATATATATATATATTTTTCCCCACCCCGCAGAGTACAATCAGAAGAGTAGAGAGCTGGTGTATAGAGAGGTTAGAAGAGGATCATAATTTTGGAGCCCTAACATCAAGGAATACCTGGGTGGGAGTCAGAAAAGGCTTCAGATGACAAGTATGCTAAGTCTGCGCTATCTGACCTGTACTTCTCACACCATTCTCAGAGATTAACAGGTTTTCAAGTAGTACAGCTGGATGGACTGAAATGGGACCTTTCCATAACCACTATCTCTCAAATCTTGATCATGAACTTCATTTAAAATGGTATCAAGACAGGACTCATCTCCTGAGTCTTTCACATTTCCACTCTTCCTCACAGCACTTCACCTATGAGGAACTGTGCTTAGTGGGATTTATTTTGCCACAATAACTCTACCCAGGGCTTCGTGCTAGGTTTTCTAAGCACCCAATTATTAGATGGTAGAGAAGAAGACAGAACCACCTCAATGGAGCTGCTTAGCTGCCTAATTGTTGCAGGTATGAGGTTTCACACCTGTAGAGGCCAGAGTACCAAGTTAGTATACCTCACTGTACTGAGTTAGTACCAACCAGAGTACCAAGTTAGTATACCTCACAGGCCAGAGTACCAAGTTAGTACCAACCTCACTGACCCAAAGAGCTATATCTCTTTTCTTTAAAAATTTTCAATGTACTATTAAATAATAGTCCTTGCCTTTAGGCATACTTCTACTTTGAAGATAAGGCTTTAAATTTAATTTGCTATTACCTTGTACATGTCTCTCTGTTCAGCCATACTGCCCCTCCCCCGCCATGCTGCACTTAAAATCACTTTTGCTTTGTGCCCCCCCACACACACTCAGATACTTTACTCATTAGGATCCTTCCACTTAAAATACTTTGCTCTAACAACCGATCTTCCTATTCAAATGTCAATTCCTTTTTTTTTTTTTTATTGGTTGTTCACAACATTACAAAGCTCTTGACATATCATACATCGAACAATAGTTTCAAAATTCCTCAAGGCAACAGATGTCTTTTCTTCATAAGACTTCTCACAATCATAATTTCTTCTTGTGTTTATTTTCTATGTTTTATTCTTTCTGGTCAAATCCTAAATTATCCTAATTATTTAGGGCCCAGGCCAATGCCTCCTCTATGAAGTCTTCTGATAAGTCCCTCCCAGACTTAATAGTCAGGGCCCTTTCGTGGTATTCCATTAAGTATCTCCAATCATTTCACATACATCTGTCTCCCTGATGGAGTGAAGTGTTCCTTGAGGACACTCATTTGCATATATGTTTGATATATAGCAAATATGACTTAATAGCCATTGGTTAACTATTTTTTTGTACTAAGTACATTTAAAATAGAGATAATGTAGGAAAAATATCAGAAGAATGAATAAAAAAAGTGTATTTAGAAATAAAAAAAGTACCAGTCTCAAAATTAAAGGAACATGCACATTAATTTCTTAATTTTATAAGAGGTACTGGTCGTCAGGCACAAGAATAATAAATAATGACTGTATAATTTTAAAAATTTGTTATCTCAATAAATTTCATGGGGCTGGGGTTGTGGCTCAGTGGTAGAGCGCTCGCCTCGCATGTGCACGACCCTGGTTCGATCCTTAGCACCACATAAAAATAAATAAGTGAAATAAAAGTATTGTGTCAAACTACAACTAAAAAATACATTTAAAAAATAATAATAAATAAATTTCATAACCATTCTCATAGGTAAATAGGGCAAATAGATGCTCTGTTTTACAAATGAGGACACTAGTTTAAAGACTTATTTACCCAAACTCATACGGCTAGTAATCAAATGGGTATAGGATTCAAATCCCAATCTTAGGATTGTAAATGGCAAATTCTTTTCACTGTTTCAGAGGTGGTATATTATCTGGCAGGAACAATTTCATCCCTATAAAAAATAATTGTGATTGTCATGACAATAAAAATTTTTGATAAACTCTTAAAAATGACTTTGAAAGATGAACCACAACAGGAGCCTGGGGGGCTGGAATTGTAGCTCACTGACATAGAGTGTTTGCCTAGCATGTGTAGGCACTCGGTTCAATCCTTAGCACCACATAAAAATAAATAATTAAAATAAAGGTATTGTATTCATCTATAACTCAAAATATTTTTAAAAACACAAACAGAACCCTGGGACAGCTACTGAAATAGAGATCTACAAATTAGAGAAAATATTCCAGTGATGTTCAACAGAGATCAAGAATTTATCCTGTTTTTCTTGTAAAACAGGAGATAATAAGCTAGGATTACAGGTATGTACCACTGAGTCCAGCTAAGAGCTCTTTGTATATTGTGAATATTGGCCCTATGAAAAAGCTATGCCCATGCTGGGTGCAATGGTACACATCTATAATCCCAGCTGAGCCAGAAGATTACAAGTTTGAGACTAACCTCTGTAATTCAGGGAGAACTTGTCTCAAAATAAAAAATAAAAGGGCTGGGGATAGCTCAGTGGTAAAGCACTACAAGATTTAAACAAAACAAAACAGATTTTATGACAGAATTGAATCTGGAGGTGCTTTACCACTGAGCTACATCACTAGTCCTTTTTGAGACAGGGTTTCACCAAGTTCCTTTAGGCCTTGCTAAGTTGCTGAGGCTGACCTTAAACTTGTGACCCTCCTCCCTCAGTCTCCCAATGCAGTTATTTTTTAATGCTCTTATGTACACCTACATTCTGTTTGTCTTACAGATTCTAAGAATATTATTCTCATATTCTACCCCTGAATTTGTTGTTGTTATATACCAATCTGTTATAAGAGTTACATGGCTGGGCTGGGGCTCAGTGGTAGGGCACTTGCCTGGCATTTGTGAAGTACTAGGTTCAATTCTCAGCACCACAAATAAATAAATAAAATAAAGATCTATCAACAACTTAAAAAAAAGTTATATGGCATAGTAAGTTTTGGAAAAATTAAGTTACTAAAATAAAATTGATTCTTTCCTTTAAGAGTTCTCAGAGACCTCAATATGTTAGTGAGTACTAGGAACTCCTACAAATAATATATACTTCAAGCACTTTCCAAAATTTACTTTTACCATTTATCCTTTTTTCTTTCATGGGTCACCTATGAACATATCTGAATACAGTATATCTGTATTAATTGATGAGACTTCCTTCCCTTTTTAAACAAAAACAATTGGAGGGGGGGTACCAGGGATTGAACTCAAGGGACCTTAACCACTAGCCACATCCTCAGCCTTTTTTATTTTTATTTTAAGACAGGATCTCACTAAGTTGACTAGAGCCTTTCTAAGTTTCTGAGGCTGGCCTCAAACTTGTGAGCCTCCTGCCTCTGCCTCCCAAACTGTTAGGATTACAGGTGTGTGCCACCATGCCTGGCAAACAAAAATAATTAAAGAAAAATATTTTTGACTATTTAAATTCCTTCTCTTATAATCCCCAATCTTCCCATATTTATATTAAAATACTTTCATTCTAGTTACTTCTCTGTTTTTTGTGCATGTAAAATAATATCATTGGGTACAAGGTTGGGTTCAATCCCCACCACAGAAAAAAAATAAAAAATACAAAATAACACCACTGGGAAATATTTTTTGCCCAGTTGAATTTCTCCCTGTCCGTTCTGCTTTCTGTTTTCAGTAAAGAAGAAATCAGCGAGGAACGAAGATAAGCTAGGTGAAGGCCAAAATTTCAAATATTTTTTCTTCCCTATAGGGCAATGGTGAAAAGCAAATGCACACCTACAATGAGACATAAGCAGAAAAACTACTGTCTTGAATCTAGTGTTTCCACACAGAGATCCAGCCCCACTTGACTGCTCCTTTACTTCCTTCTGGTTTACCTAAAGAATTAGTTATAGGGGCTCAGTGGTAGAGCACTTGCCTAGCATGGGTGAGGTACTGGGTTCGATCCCCAGCACCACATTAAAAAAACTAAATAAATAAAATAAAGGTATTGTGTCCATCTACAACTTAAAAAAAAAAAAAGAATTAGTTATAGGACTCTAGTGATCTGTGGGGAATTCAAACACACACATTTTATTTTATTCTTTGTGCTTTTTGATTTTAGTTTTTCTATAATAAGCATCTACTTTTGCAATGAGAAAAAACATATTAGAGTTTTAAAAGAATTAATTTCAAATCAATAAATCACAGAACAATGAATTAAATCCATCTATATTATTCTATCAATATATGCACAAAAGAAGCCAGCTACACTGGTGCATGCCTGCTACTAGGGAAGCTGAGGCAGGAGGTTCATAAGTTTAAGACAAGCCTTGACAAATTAGTGAGATTTTATCTCAAAATACAAAATAAAAAAGGCTGGGGATGTAGGTCAGTGGCAGAGTGCCCCTGAATTCAGTTCTCAGTACCAAAAAGAGAAGGAAAGAAGAAAAAAAAAAAAGATGCACAAAGTATCAATGACTCTCAATTAAGATGAGCAAGTCTCTACAAGAACACTGTCTAAAATAGGTTATGTGAAAATCAATTATAAGATGAAAAGTTAATTCCTTCAATAAGACATTATATTCTAAAATTTTTATGAATGTAAAACTAAACTTTGGTTTTTAATTTAAAGAGACAGGCTGGTGAAATTGAATGAACACAGCAAACTTGGGTCTGAGCTCTCTTCTGATGGCCCTAATTGCTTTAATCTTCTAATCTGTAAAATGGGGAAAACCCTATATCATACTGGGTTACTGTGACTATCTTAGATACATGGTTATCTAAGAAACCTATTTAAAAAGCTCACAGCAATAGTGCTGGCATATTATATAGTAAGTGCTCAATAAATTGCTATCATGAAAACAGTTACATAGGAAATATCCTAAGTGCTTCCACAGAAATGGATGACATATTGTTACTACTATAATTATATTAATCACTAAGTCATTGTCAACATTTATCTTGATGAGATAAAAAGAATGCTTCTCACATTGATAATTCTTAAGAATCCATGATATAACCTAAGTGAATGATTCCAAATCAAATACATTATCTTTCAAAGTTATCAAGCAAAAAGTACTAAGGATTCAATCATAGTCACTTATTTAAATAAATTCAAGTTTTACAATTGCTACTATCATTATTTAAGAAAAAAATAAAGGAAACTATTTTTGAACTAAAGGAAAAAGACATGCATCTCCACAAATAAATGGCAATGCTGGAAGTGAATAAAACCAGAGAATTTTGTTCAAAATTATATGATTTCACTAGAGGTACAATGTCGCAAGAAATAATTTCTAAAAGAAAAACAAATCAAGAATCCCCCTTTTTTTGTTTACCTGGATGAGTCATGGTGACTGGCTCCTCTTTGGATTTATTATTGTAGATGACTACAGCAACTGCATTGTGAAAAGCAGCCCGTGATATTTTCTCTTTAAATGTGCAATTTCCCCTTTGTAGCAAGGCAATCCACTGCTTGATATTAGGAGGAACAAAGAATCTTGTTTGAGGATCACAGCCCAGATGATCAGCAACTAGGCAAAAGGAAAAAATACATATACACATTAAAGATAAACTGTTCAACTGTTCTTTGAATAGGATATATATCTACAGTACTTCAGGCAGTTCTTTTCCAGCAGAGCTATTACTATATCCACGAAAGACAATGCAATGAATCTGAATCGATGTCTGAAGTGGGAGAGAGATTTTCCATTAAATTGTTACCTGAACTGCAAATAAAAACAATGGGAACTTCTTAACATTACAGATTGACAAAAACAAAAAAGACTGGCAATATCTAGGGTTGACTGGAAAGGAAGAAGAAAGGGAAAACACAAAAGAAAACCCCAGAAACCCAGTTGACACTCGAAACCTGACTTTCTGTCCATTTACTTGCACTTATTAGTTTCTCCAAACACACCACCATCACTACCACTACCACCATCACTGGGAGGAAACAGGAGAGTAATTGTGTTTGGGGTAAATGGAATAGCCAAAGTCATCTTCCATTTAATTATAAAGCAGTCTCGTTGAAATCCAAACATGTCTGAACATACTTCTTAATAAATGTCAAAGCAAATTAGGGAAGTTCAGTTTGGGCCTATATTGAGAAATTTAAGTAACTAAAATGACATGCAAGTAGAATAAATATACTACTCCTCTAATTTGTATTTATTGGTAAAAATTATTCTACAAGTTCACATTAAATAACATATACTGTATCCACCTATCTAACAGGACATACAAACAACAAGACCATTCCTTGGGGTTCTCATTACAAGGTCATGTGCCTAGATTTTTTTTTTTTTAAGAGAGAGAGAGAGAGAATTTTAATATTTATTTTTTGGTTTTTGGCAGACACAACATCTTTGTAAGTGGTGCTGAGGATCGAACCCGGGCCGCACGCATGCCAGACGAGTGCGCTACTGCTTGAGCCACATCCCCAGCCCAATGTGCCTAGATTTTTGAAGCCGTTTGTTTCAACTATCCCGAAGTGCATTAGTTTGTGAAACTCATTTGCTTTTCTGTGACTTATTCTTCCTCTCTGTGGTTTCACATGTATTTATAAAGTCACTACTTTAAGAGGAAAGTACATACTTAAGGAATCAGCAATACTTGGTCCAAATTCTAGATCAACTAGCTCAACAACTGTGATAGATTACCTAAATTCTCTGATCTTTAATTTTTACTTATAAAGACTGAGATATCCATTTTTTTTTCTTTATTTTGGGGAGGGGACCAGGGATTAAACCCAGGGGTGCTTAATACCTGAACCACATCCCCAGCCTTTTTAATTTTTTTTGAAACAGAGTCTCACTAAGTTGTTTAGGGCCTTGCTAAATTGCTGAGGCTGGCCTTGAACTTGCAATCCTCCTGCCTCAGCCTCCTAAACTGCTTGGATTACAGATGTATGCTACTGTGCCTAAGACTGAGATACTCTTATCTCACAGAGTTGTGCATTCCTTTAGTCTTGAGTGCTTTAAAAAGAAAAAGAGAAATCCCATTGGGTGTGATAGCAAGCCTATAATCCCAACTACTCAGGAGGCTCAGGCAGGAGGGTTACAAATTCAGGGCCAGCATGGGCAATTTAGCTATTTATCTCAGAACAAATATTTTTAAAGGGTTGGGGGTGTAGTTTAGTGGTACAATACTCATCTAGCATGTAGGTTGGTCTGATTCAATCCCCAGTACCATAAAAAAAATAAAATAAAATACATAAATAAATAATAAAAGTAAATTCCCTTTCTTTTTTGTCACTGTCCATCCTGTGTTGGCCTCATGATCCAGTCTGGTGCCTTGGGGTTTTTCTACACCAATGTATGTGAAATTTCCTCACAACTCCCTAGCAGCTTTGCATCTCATATCCCTCTGCCCCTAACAGGTACTGCTTCCAAGTCTCCTCTTCCCCTTTCCTTCTGATGGTATCACAGTCCATTGAGAAGAACAGCAGGCCAGTAATCCTCCTACTGTTTATTTGTTGACCACCTTCAGATTCTCAAACTGAAGACACAGCAAGAGGTACAACCACCAAGCAAAATACATCAAATCTACTGAAGAGAACTTTAAAATCTCCTAAATCCCCACCAAGAACAGATTATATGAAAAACTGTACAATCAAAACAAATTCCAACAACAAACTCTATGAGCAAATGAATGTTCTCATTCCCCCAAAGTCATCGAAATCATCATCTAGAAAAGGTTCTGAAAACATGTCTTTTTAAAAAATATTTATTTTTTACTTTTTATTCATTCATTTATTATTTATTTTTGGATTATTTTTAAATTCTTAATACACCATTATACAATAATTTATCATATCTCTCTATATAAAGTATATTGACACCAAATTCACATCTTCAAACATGTATTTTGTAAAATGATGAGGGTCTCCTTTTACCATCCCTGCTATTCCCCTTCTCCATCACATTCCCTCCCACCCCTATTCCCTATCTAGAGGTAATCTTCCTCCCTTGCTCTCTCTCTCAACTCCATTGAGTCACCGCCCTCCCTCTTATATCAGAGAAGACATTCGGCATTTTTTTTTGGGGGGATTGGTTAACTTCACTTAGCATAATCTTCTCTAATGCCATCCATTTCCCTGCAAATGCCATGATCTTATTCTTTTTTAGTGCAGAGTAATATTCCATTGTGTATAAATGTCACATTTTTTTTATATCCATTCATTCACTGAAGGACATCTAGGTTGGCTCCAGTTTAGCTATTGTGAGTTGTAACTATAAACATTGATGTGGCTGTGTCCCTGTAGTATGCTGGTTTTAGTTTTGACCTACTATACCTCTTCTCAGACTATACCCAAAGGACCTGAAAACATTTTTAATAGAAAAAATATAATAGGCAATAAGAAGCAAGAATAAACTATGCAAGCTCCTATTCCAGGAAATAATTATTATTCAGGAGAAGAAAATGAGGAGTTGTTATAACCATGCGATACTGTACTACACTCATCTAATTATTCCTTCCTGTAATTAAAAACTAATATGAACAATGAAATATTAACAGCTCTAAAACAAGAGCCAAGAATACTAGTCACTGTGATTAGTGACATTACTTCAAAGTTTAATATCAGTTTATACTTGAGGCAATTAAATGAAGATATTAAAACTTAAAATATATATGCAATTATGAACCATTAAAATTTGTCAGCAGCAATTCTGCTCAAATCAGACTCATTTTCCATTTTCTTTATAGTTCATAAGGGGATGTTACCTCTAACTTCTTTATAGTAGTTACAGAGCTGAGAAATGAAAATTTGGTGATACAAGATACCATATAACCAAAAGATATTTTTATTTATGGCCTTTCCTGTTGAAACTAAAATTAATAAGACTTTTATTTACTTGATAGGAACCAAACAATTATGGGCTCTTCAACTTAATGAATATTTTAACTTACTTAGCAACATACTAAGTATCAGAAGAGAAACATAATGGAACAAACACCTTGGATTCAAATCTTAGAGAATCCTAAAATTATGGGGGTGGCCATGACTAGCACAGAAATAGCAACAAGACAGTAGAAAGTGCAAACAAGAAGAGTGTTTAGTATGTTCTCTTATGATTATACTACAGTTGTAACTCTACATCATGTATAACTAGAAGAATAAGAAGTTATAATCCACTTATGTATGATATGTCAAAATGCATTCTATTGTCAACTAATTAGAACAACAACAAAAAGGGGCTTAGAAATCTAGGAAATGAAGTTTATGGCATACCGGTAAAGGTTTAGTGGGAGTTGGAACTAAATGGAACCCTCAAAAATTACTCAGAAAGCATACCAGGCACTGAAATTACTAGTATAAAAACACAGAACAAAGATTAAGCCCTTGAACTCTTGTGAATATCAAATAGGATCATATGCAGAAGCTGCAACACTGTACAAATTTACAGTGATCAAGCTCTGAGAAAAAAGACCTCATCTGTAATGGAAAAAGGAGAAGAATATTCTGAAAAGAGAAAAATTTAAAAGGTTTTACATATGTATGAATGAATAAACAAAGTCTCTTTGTCTGAAACTCAGATTTAATAAAACCTCATCACTTAGAAATGCAAATATCCCACAGAAACAATAGTCATATGTGGGTTAATGGTTTCCTTTTTAGTCCTGAAAATCATCAATATGCTCCAGGCTGTAAATCTCTCAAGGGGGTAGGGTAAGGTAGGGGGCATGATGGCACAGAAGCAAAAACCTTGGAAAGCATTTTAATGCAATGATAGTCAAAACAGGTTGTCATCTTTACAGGCACATCGTATAGCTGCCCAAATGTGCCTTTTATTCACAGAGCCAATATGGTTTGTCAGTCCTACTGTTTCTTTGCTGACCACTTTCAGAGACTCAGGATTCCACTTAAATGTCTTCTCCAGCATGCTTTCCTGTCTCCTGAGACTAACTTGGGTATTTTTTCAAGTTGCCATGGCACCCTGAGATTGCATCCGTCTTGGCATTTATCGTGCTGTTTATCTCTGACTCTTTCCTTCTAGAATGTGAGATACAGCATCTCTTCCAGTATGTCTGGCACATAGTGGATATTTAACATATTTGAAGGCACAAAGGGAGGAGCGACTAAAGGAAATTAAGCAAAAACTGACATTAAAAAAAAGATCTCGTGTCAAAGATCTGTATTTCATGTGGTAATGTTATATTGGTTGTTCTAACAAGTTTAAAAATAAAAATAAGACTAAATAGTTTCTCCAGATTTAGGTGTTTCCATCATCAGATATATTCTGGCTATTTGCTTTCCTATTTTTGAAATAAATTATAATCTCATTCTTTTTTTTAAAGAGAGAGAGAGAGAGAGAGAGAGAGAGAGAGAATTTTTTAATATTTATTTTTTAGCTATCGGCGGACACAATATCTTTGTTTGTATGTGGTGCTGAGGATCGAACCCAGGCCGCACGCATGCCAGGCGAGCTCGCTACCGCTTGAGCCATATCCCCAGCCCAATCTCATTAATCTTTAGATTTCCTGCTTCTACCTTGTCTTTCCTCATTTTCCTTTAACTTGATTCTAATTTTAAGATTCAAAGAAAAAATACAATTTGTTTTTGTTTCAATTTTTTAAAATTCTTTTTTAATACTTTAATTTTCATTTTCGTTTTTTATTTTTATGTGGTGCTGAGGATCGAACCCAGTGCCTCACCATGTGCGAGGCAGGCGCTCTACCTCTGAGCTATAGGCCCAGCCCTACAATTTTAATTTTAATGTTTAGTGGCTAGACTTGTGTCTAGCTTTCAATCTTTAATTCATCTTTATAGATATACCTTATTCTTTCATTATTTCAATACTTTTACTTAAATATAACATCTTTTTAAAAATTACTTATCTTCATTGGGTGGTTAGTTTTGTTGAAAATATTTTATTCTTCCTTTTCTCAATCTTCTGTGAATTTAAGTATCTCCCTTATTTATTTATTTTTTTAATTTCTTAGTTGTCAATGGACCTTTATTTTATTTACTTATAGGCGGTGCTGAGAATTGAACCCAGTGTCTCACACATGCCAAGCAAGTGCTCTACCACTGAGCCACTACTCCAGCCCCTCAGTTTTTTTTTTAAGTGTCTCAATTTTCTCCTAACGTTATACCTGCAGTCCTATGTCACTTAAAGGGGATATGTTTTGAGAACTGTGTTGGCAAGGATATCCTCACAATATGAACATCATAGCATGTAATTAGAGAACTAAAAAGGCTACAATATCAATAGATGATATGATATTATAAGACTGCTATTATTATATGCAGTACATCATTGAAATGTCATCATGTAGAAAAATCTTCTAATTTTTTTCATCCCCTTCCTCTTCCTTCTCCCCTCATTCTATTTGTTACATTTTTCTTTTCTGGTAGGATTTTTTTAAAAAATCATAATGGATGGCAAAAACAATCTGGAGAGCCTATTCCTTCTCAACAGCCTTATATTAATAATCAATCCTGCTTTCTTTTTCCTGTTTTAAACTTATAGATCTTTCCCATCTAAAAAATACAAAAGACAATAAGTAATTCAGAAAGATGCTCTTTTATTGCCATTCTTTCCAAAAGCTGTCAGTATCTGCTATTCCTATCCCCTCACTATGTACCTATTTCTCCTCACATTTCAATTTTAATCTTTCTGCATCGAACCACTTACTAAAACTGTTCTGGCTCAAAATAGTTTCCACTTTGGTGATTCCCACTCTTTGTCCTCCAAACTGACTTCTCAGCAACACCTGTCCCAACTGTGCACTCTCCTCTCTCAGACTGCAGGTATCACATCTTCATCCTTCACAGCCCTTCTTTGCTACAGTTGTCTTTATCACCTCTTCTTTTTCCACAGGACCCTTAAATGGGGATCTTCCTGAGTACTCAGACTTTTCTGATGTAGGCCTAGGAGTCTCCAGGGAAGTAACTCTCATTAAACCAAAGGAACCTTTTTTGTTTTCTTTGTCTTACCAAAACAATCATGTTTTAACTAATACCTATGTCAAGCAGCCCTTTTTTGAGAAATTATTTTTCATTCTTTTATTTATATGAATCTACAGTATTCAGAATATAAAACATGGGAAATTGTACACAAGAAAAGGGATCCATTCCCTTCTTTTCCAAACAAAAACTCTGACAAATTAAAAGGATTCTCTAATGTTTCCACTGAATTCCAGGGAAGGAGGCATGGAAGGAAGTCTCTGTAGGCAGAATTGTGGCAAATCATTCTATGTCTAAATTATCCGTGTCTTGGCTATTCTGCCCAACTTCCAGGTAGGGGCGTGGAATCAAAATGAAGTTTGAAGTAGACTTTGAGCTGCCTACCAGCAACTGCTTACTTTAAAAAAGAAAATCAAACCAGAAACCTTATTTAATTCAGAGAGCACTAGATCACTTGCATGCTCATGCCTTATGTGACATCTATTTAAGCTTTATATATGCTTTACTTGACATCTATTTGAGTACCAGATCCAGGTGAGGAGGAGAGGTAGATGACCTAAGATGAGCACAGAGAAATGAAAAACTTACCTTTTCTGTTTCCCATTAGATATGAATAAGAAAACATGTGATTCAAATTGTTGTGGGTAATTATCCCATGACAAAGAGGGCAACAACCTCACGATGAAACTGAAACTACCAATGGCAAACAGAGAGTGAAAGGAACCACATCCCTGACAACACTGCTGAGGGTGCTAAATCTTTAAACCTGGAATACTCTTCCCTGCCTTTGAATGCATTGTTCAAAATTTCTTTATTCCTCCTTTTCCTCCATCTATATATTCAAAATTCTATTTTCAGTAAGCTACCTTTAAAATGTTAATGAGTATCCCTAATAAAAGATCTACATTTAACCAGTATCACTATGCTCCTCTTGAATAAACGACTTCAAAGAAAATCTTTACTAGTTTTGTAGGTTGACCTAACAAAGTACAAAACTTGATGGTTTAAAAAACAGAAATTTTATTCTCAATTCTGAGGGACAAAAGTCCAAAATCAAAATGTTAGCAGGTCCACTCTCCCTTTGTGTATAAATATAGATTTATTATAAGGAATTGGTTTGCACAATTATGAAGATGGACAAGTCCCAAGATCTGCAGGGTGGGTGGGCAAGCTGGAGATTCTGGAAGAGCTGGTATTTCAGACTTAAAAAAGGAAAAAGTCTTATGTCCAAGTTTGAAGGAAGGCAGGCAAGAGGAATTCTCTATGGGGGAAGGTCAACCTTTCTGTTCTACTCATGCCTACAACAGAATCAGGAGCCTCATTTTCCAGAGGGTAATGTACTTTACTTAGTCTACCAATTCAAATGTTAGTCTCATCCAAAAACACTCTCAAAGAAATGTTCTGAATAATGTTTGACCAAATATGTTGGCACCAGGGCCTAGATAAGTTGACACACAAAATAAACCATCATCATCCTCATATCTCACCTTTTCCTTCTGTGTTCAGTCTCCTTCTTATTCTATATCCTTTAGAAATCCTTTCAATGAGGGTTTGTTAGAGTAAATTTACATTTGAAAACACCTTTCTTTAGTTCTCATTCTATTTTTTTTTTTTTTTTTGGAAGAGGGTACTGGGGATTGAACCACCCAGCCCCATTTAGTATTTTATTTAGAGACAGGGTCTCACTGAGTTGCTTAGCACCTCACTTTTGCTGAGGCTGGCTTTGAACTCCAATCCTCCTGGTCTCAGCCTCCTGAGCTGCTGGGATTACAGGCGTGTGCCACCTGGCCTAGCTAATCCTCATTCTTACAAAACAGGTTAAGTAAAAGTGTATAGATTACTAATTTTCCTTCAGCATTTCAAGGATTTTATTCCTCCATCCCCCAGATTCAAAAACGAGAATGACAATTTGATTATGTAGGCTCTCAATTTTTACTCAATCCACTTTTTTTTTAACCTTTATTTTATTTACTTATTTATATTCGGTGCTGAGAATTGAACCCAGTGCCTCACACGTGCTAGGCAAGCACTCTACCTCTGAACTACAACTCCAGCCCCTTTATCCACCTTTTACTTTTCAGTATAGTATTTAAATTTTTTTTATTTGTTGATGGACTTTTATTTATTTACATGTGGTGCTGAGACTCAAACCCAATGCCTCACAGATGCTAGGCAAGCACTTTACCACTGAGCTACAACCCCAACCCCTTCAGTATAGTATTTCAAAAAATGAAATGTGTTTCTTATTTTTCTCCTAAGGTAACTGACAATTCTTACTTCTTTGGTCACATTATAAATATACAAAATCTTACATAAATTATTACCCTTTTGTACAGAATGGTTAAAAAGAAGGCAATAAATATATTCTATACACCTAGAGTGCTGGATACATCAATCAACATTGCAAGACAAGTCATTCATAGCTGAACTGTCAGCAAGTTTAATTGTCAATAGCTATCCATTATCGTTTGTCTTCTTTACTTAGTTATTGTAAATCTCAAATGGATTTTGATTATTTTTCACATCCTCAGAACTCAAATATATCTGTTGCATATTCTCCATGACATAATAAAAAGCACCATAAGAGTAATTTTAAATGACGGCTAATACAAATCACTTTACATGAAAAATCATGTTCAGAAATAATTTCTATCCCAACTGATACAACAAATACTTCATGCAAAAAGATGTTATAAATTGAAATAAGTGAAAATTATAGATGAATGCTCATAAAATTTGGTACCACAATACAAAATACAGTTAATTATTTACTATATATCACTCCCCATTCTACAAAAGGACTTCACTATTCAGTACAACTTTTTGAGGCTCTCTTTGTTTTAATACTATTCATCATGATTTCCTCCCACTCTCTGATTATTCTTTCTCATTTTCCTCTGCTAGTTCCTTACCTAGAGGTGTTTACCAAGGTTCAGTGGAGGCCCTCTTTTCTCAGTGGGCAAATATCCACTCTCATGACTTCAATTATCACCTGCATAATATGATAATATCTAAAGCTAAATCTCTCTCACTTGAGCCTTAGTATTTAATATTCAACTTCTGGCTGGATATTTCTCCATAAATACTGAGTACCTCAAACTTAATAATATCTTCCTCTCAAATAGGACCTTCTTCCTTTTTAAATTCCTGGTTAACAACATCATCATCTACTTAAACACACAAGGCTGAAATTCCTTTTATAAAACAAAGAAGTGGCCTATGATGAAGAAGACCCAGCTGAGTCAGTACAGTATTCGAGTTTTTTGGTTGCCACCATACAAAGCAAAGCTACTGAATGTAACTCAACACTGACACAAATAGGGATGGAAGGATACCAGCAAGAATCCAGAGCAAACTAGACAGGATGGCATATCTGTAGTTCAAGCAACTTAGGATGCTGAGACAAGAGGATCACTAGAAACCAAAAGTTCCAAGCCAGGTTCAGGCAACACAGAGATACCATTTCATGTTAAAAAAAAATCTAGAGCAATATCTGAAGGCATTATTATTAATTTAAGCATTTCTTGTAGTACTAGCATTTCCAATACTAATGACACTAACCTAATTACAGTATTAAAAAAGATTAGGCTACCTGGACCATAATTTAAAGCACAATGATGGAAAATGTAGTTCACATTAATAAGGAAGAAGATAACTTGTCTAGAGGTTGAATGACCAATGAGCAAAACTGCTAAAAAATGATGTAGGTAAGAGGACTTAGGGTAAAAAAAATAATGAAAATCAGTCTCTATGAAGGACAATAGGGTGGGATGAGATGGGGGGGCTGGTAGAGATTATTTACATGAGAAAAATGAAAACTGATTTAGTCTTCATAATTTGAGATATCCATATACCAATAAATATAAGCACTAAGAAAAAACATAAAAGTTTACTTTAAATATACAAAAATAGCCAAAAGACTCATGGAGACAGGTTTTAACACTGGTCAATAATGATGGAAAGGATAATTTACCTCTGAAACTACTATTCAGAGAGGAAAAAAAGGAGAAGACATTTTATGTCAAAGTAATATGTCTTTGAAGGAAACCCAAGTAAATAGATGCATTCAAGAACATGTATGATAGACAAATAAGGGTTACTAAGACTTTGATGGGACAATATATCAAGGTCAACTAGCCAAACTGAGTAATAATACGAAAGTTCTTAACAGGTCCCCAAAACTAACAAACAAGAGAAAATACTAAGATGGATTCCATATCTATAGGACTGAAGAGATCTCATCCATCTAAATGCAGGAAAAATAATAAGTTCCTCATTTGTTTTACCATTCATTTCATCTCCCACAGGATAACAGTCAGGGAAACCCAGGTGAACTGCTAATCAGAACATAATGTAGACCTAGAATGAAAAGTGTCTTGAGACTTGGAAAAAAAAGCAACTTTTTATTTAGTCTATAAAATCCAGGACAAAGAAAGCAGGGTGATTATAAATTATCTTGATGAGAAAGAAAATGAGATACTGCATGAAGAAACAAGAAAGAAATCACAACATTAAACTTCAAAGAGGTTAGGCAGAGAAAGCAAAAAAGTACTCACAAAAGCCAAAAAGGCATTTACATTGATAGTATCACTGTAAGAGGGTTCAAGGAGGTCTCTCTGGAGGCAGAGGAGCCCACTACTTGTATCTTCCAGGCTCTTGACAGGTTGCAAAAAAGAATGTAAGAATGCATCAGGTTTTAGCAAAGAGAAAGAGCTTTATTAGAAAATGAAAGGTGAAGATACACATTAGTGAGCTATCTCTAGTATTATAGTGCTTTTTTACTCTTCTTTTGAGAAGACAAATTATTATTATTATTTTATTTTATTTTTTAGGGATTGAATTTAGGGCCTCACACACACTAGGCAAGTGTTCTATCACTGAGCTATATCCCAAGAATCTGGGCTCTTTTTTTTTTTTTTTTTGGTACCAGGGATAGAACCCAAGGGTGCTTAAGAGCCTTGTCCCCAATCTTTTTTAATATTTTATTTAGAGAAAGGGTCTTCCTAAATGCTAAGGCTGGCTTTGAACTCATGATCCTCCTGCCTAAGCCTCCCAAGCCTCTGGGATTACAGGCATGTACCACCATGCCCGGCCACGGGGCTCTTCTTTTAAAGGAAATTTTGTGAGTGGTGGGCAACAGAATGACATCAGCCTGAACTCAATCCTTTGATCATGGATCACAAGACATTTATGGTGGTCTGTTCTTCTTCCAAGACCTTCAGGTTGACATACTCTCTTCTATCAAGATATTTCAATGTACTTATATTATAGGTTTCTTAAAAGGCATCTCCCTTTGCTTTATCTAATCTGAAAATACATTGGATAGGCTATAGTATATTTATGTTTTAATCAAAATGAGATAAATTTTCATAGAGAGAATTTATGTAACTCTAAGATTTGTAGACTTTTCAGAAATTTGGGGATAACAGGCATGGAGAAGAAACAAGGTCTGGGAAGTAAGACTGATCACGGGTCTTTTAGATTTACAGTTACAGTCTTTTTCCTTACCTTTTTTGTCTCATTTCTACCTATCTTTTTTCCTCCTATCCTACTCAATAGTACAGATTTATATAGTTTTTTTAAATCAAACATCTCAGAAGAGTTGAAGGTTGTTATAATGACAGAAATAAGCAAAAAGGCTTCTCGCCTCCTTCCAAAAAGTTCTTTCTTTGTTTTCCAATATATTCTGAGCAAGAATGAAAAAGAAACAATTTACTGTTCAGGGCTAGCTAAATAACGGATGAAACATTTCTCAAAACTTCTTTGTTTTTCTTTATCAAAGAGAATAACCTGAAAACTGAAATGATTATATCAAGGCTAAAGGACACTGAAAATGGGTAGAGAGACTGTAAAAAACCAGAAATGGCCTAGGCTTCTATAATGTACCTCTTTCTTGGTAAAACTGTGATTTATGTCTTCTGTCTTCATGCTGTTTTCTTTAAGTAATCTTTCATTTTCCTTCCTATTAAGATGACTGACATTATGTAGCTTTCTTTGCCCTGAGATTTGCAAACTTAGAATGACATAGTTGCTTTCTTTAAAACTCCTAGTTACTTTGTTTTATATCATTAAATGCAAAGAATTTGTTCCAATCCTCAGCATACCATCCTTTCAGAGATGTTAAATACAGATGAACATGTAACTTTTGGGAAAATACACATTTCTGGGGGCTTCTTCACTATCCCAGTCTTCTTATCTACTCATCCCAGCACCCTTGGTTGAAAAGACTTCTTTTCCCGGATGAAATGCCTTGGCACCTTTGTCAAAAATCAACTGACTATAAAACTAAGGATTTATTTTTAGGTATCAATTATATCTCTTTGATATGTCTATGACATCATCACATGTCTTGTAGGAAATTCTGAAATCAGGAATGTGCATTATCTAATTTTCTTTTTTAATGATTGGTATTTTCATATAATTGTTTGAATATGTCGGTCAATTTGGAGAGTACTACTATCTTAACAAAGTATTTGGATTTATGAACATGGAAAGTCTCTCCATTTATCTAGATATTGTTAATTTTTTCCTTTTTTGGGGGTGGTATATACTGGGTATTGAACCCAGAGGCACTCTACCACTAAGTTATACCCCCAGCTCTTTTTAAAAATTTGCCCTTTTCTAAACTTTTTACTTTTGAGACACAGTCTCACTAAGTTTCACAGACTGGCCTTGAACTTGTAACTGAGATTAGAGGTGTGCAGCTCCACATATGGATCTTTAATTCCATACAAAATTTTTTTGTAGTTTATAGTGTCAATACTACTTAAAATGGTGTTTTTTAAAAAATTTATTTTCTAATTCATTTTGACCTATGGATGTACAATCAATGTTTTGGTTTTGGTGTACTGATCTTTTACTTAATTTTTTAAAAAATCACTATTCTGGTTATGAGCATTAAGAAATTAACTTTACTGGTATTTAATTATGTATTAACACTAGGTGCTTCTCAGATGGTTGGTGTCCATTTATAAATGAAGAGTGGAATCCTATAAGCATAAAGGGGATGGCAGTGACTCCTTCACTCATGTTTGTTTCAGTATACTGCAAAATGGCATGTACTCTATTTTTAACTAAAATGCCCCTCACTAAATTGACAAATGCCTTTTAAAAATCCATGAAAAATAAAAGCAAAAAGAAACTGGCAGAAATGACACTACTTCTATTCCTGTGTATGTTCTCCTTACCTACCATAAGTCAAATTCGGAAAAGAAAGCCAAAAAGCTAGAAATTAACATGAAGACTATTAGAAACATAGATTTTTTTCCAGCTGTTATTATCAACCTATATATGGGGCCTTAAGACATTAACTTACACACACACAAACAAAATCAGTGTGTGTATATAACATTTGTAAGAATGATGCATATATTGGGATATATGTTCATGCATAGTAGAAAAAGGTTATGTCCTATTACTATAGAGAATGGGTTAGAAGGAACCATGTAGTCTAAGTTAAGAGACCAAATATAACTGCAATAGATGTGGAGAGAACTGGACACATTTTAGAGATACTTAGGAGTCTGAATCAACAGGTCCTGATTATTAATTAGACATGGGATGAGGGTCTAAAGAGGGAGATGCCTGAGTTTCCAGCAAAACACACCAGATAGAGGAGGTGCTGTTAATTGAAATAGCAAATACTGGAGGAGGAACAATTTTTGAAGGAAAGATTAACTGTCTTGAAAGAAGGCTGAAAAGGAGAAAACTTTCCACTTCTCAGCATTGCTAGACTGCAAAACATGATAATCCTGGCATGCTTAGTACTTTAAAGTAAAGGAGGTCTCTGACCTCCTCTCCTTCTCCAGTCTACTGTCCATCATTTTCTCTTCTCCAAGGCAGTCCTAGGAACTAAGCCTCTCCCCTCCAAGGCAAGCCATAAAAGTTAAAAGTTCACTTTCTTCCTTCACCCTTGAAGAACCTCATTCCAAAGGGGTTCCTACCAGGGAGGAAGGAATTCTGACCAGAGAGTCCAAAAACATCTGAATAGACAGGGTTTGCTGGGTTTCGCCCCTCAGTATTTCCACACAGCTGTCCAGTGTTCCTGAACTTAAGTGTAAAAACAAAATGTTTTCCCTGGTCTTTGAGCTTTAATTTCTGAAGCTTCCCACATCATATAAAACTTTGATTAATATTATGGTTTAGATATAAGGTGTTCCCAAAAAGCTCATGTGAAGACCATACAAGAAAGTATAAAGGTAAAATGATTGGGTTATGAAAGCCTTAACCCAATCAGTTCATTAATCCACTTGAATGGATTAACTGAGTGATGACTTTAGGCAGGCAGGGAGTGGCTGAGAGAGTTGTGTCGTTGGGGGTGTGCCTTTGAAGTATGTTTTTTGTCCCTGGTGAGCAGAGCATAGTCTCTCTCCCTGTGCTTCCTGATTGTCATGTCCCCAGCTTTCCTTAGCCATGCCCTTCTGCCCAGAGTAATGGAGTTTGCTGTTCCAAACAGACCTCTGAAACTGTGAGCCAAATAAACTTTTCCTCCTCTAAAATTGTTCTTGTTATGTCTTTTGGTCATGGTGGCCAAAAAAAAAAAAAAAAAAGACTAACAATTATATAAATTTGTTGGGTTTTTCTCGTTAACCAGTCTTTTGTTATAGGAGTGTTGGCCATAAGTGTTGACCTCATATGAAGGATGAGGAAAGATATCATACTTTTCTGTTTCTATAGCATATATCCAATAAAATGTGTATATGTGTACTAAAAGATATGTACAACATTTAAGATGGTACTTTTTCGGTGGGCGGGGGGTGGTTGCTGGGGATTGAACACAAGGATTCATGCATGCTAAGCACATGCTCTACCACTGACCTACATCCCTAGCCCCTGACTGCATTATTTATAACCACCAAAAGCAGGCAACAGACATGTCCATCAACAATAGAATGGAGAAACTATGATATATTCATAGTGTGGATCACTAACCTATTGCTACATGTAATAACATGAATTTATCTCACTAATATAAAACTAGTTATAAATACAAAAATGTATAACATGATTCCCATGTAAATTGCAATATAATAGGAAATATATTTGATTTCATCCATAGTTCTAGTACAGTTCCTAAAACCCCTGTAATTTCCTAAGTAACAGAAATTAGATGAGCATCTTGTTCTTCATAAAAAGTCTCTTTCAACCGTATACCACAATTTGTGTTAATCAGATGATTCTTAGAGGTTCGGGGCTGGTTACCAGAAGAACCAACCATGTGATCAAAAGGTTGGAACTGTTGGGTGTGGTGGCACATAGTTTAATACCAGTGGTTTAAAAGGCTGAGGCAAGAGGATCAAAGCTAGCCTCAGCAATTTAGCAAGGTCCTAAGCAACTCAGTGAGACCCTGTCTCTAAATAAAATATAAAAAAGTGCCAGGGATGTGGCTTAGTGTTTGATTGTCCCTGGGTTAAATCCTTGGTTTAAAAAAAAAGGGGAGGGGGCGGATTGGAATTTCAGTTGACTCCACTAACCCACCAACTTCTGGGGAGGGAAAGATGCTGGCAGATGAGTTAATGACCAATGGCCAAAGATTTAATCAAACATGCCTTTTTAATGGAGCCCCCACTGAAAGCCTAAACAACAGGGTTCAGAGAACTTCAGGTTGTTTAACACATCAACATGGCAGGAGATTGTGAACCCAATCCAACTCCACAGGAACACAAGCTTCTGAGCTAAGGATACTTTCAGATCTCACTCTATATATCTTTTATCTGGCTATCTTCTTGTACCTATTATCCTTTATAATAAACAGTAATAATGAGTAAAGTTCATTCCTGAGTTTTATGAGCCACTGGAGAAAATTATGTAATATAAGGAGGTCACTGTGGGAACCTCCCAAATTGTAGCCAAGACAGATAATCATGAAAGTATCTTAGGACCTACTACTTGCAATTGGGAAGATTTTATGGGATTAAGCCCTTAACCTATGGGATCTGTGTTGACTCCAGGAAGTCAAAAGTCAATTAAATTGGGTCATCCAGTTAGTGTTAGAGAAGAACTGGAGAACAGCTTGGTGTGAAAACCCACACATTTGGGTCAAAAGTGCTGTAAATAAAGATAATTTTCTTTTATAAATAAAGTTGAAAAACAGGCATAATCTCTAGTATTCAAAATTATCACAGTTTTTACTTTGGGACAAGAATGAAGGAGTAGAGACTGGAAGGAAAGACCGGGAACTATGGAGCTGGCAATTCCCTATTTCTAGTTTAGGTTTACGATCACATCAGTATATTCACTCTGGTAATTCATCAAGGTTTAGACTTGTTGTATATTATAGCTAGTTGTAAAAATATTAACTAATTAAAAATAACCTTTTAATACTCTGACACATGCTACAATATGAATGAACTAAATATTCTGACACATACTACAACATGAATGAACCTGAGGACATTATGCTAAGTGAGATAAACAAGTCAAAAAAGGACAAATATTGTACAATTCCATTTACATGAAGTTTTTAGAGTAGTCAAATTTACAGAAAGTAGAGGTTTGGAGCTATAGCTTAGCAGTGGAGCACTTGCCTAGCATGAAAGGCCCTGGGTTTGATCTACCAGTGAACCAGAAGAAGGAAGGAAGATAGGAAGAAAGGAAGGGAGGGAAGAAGAAAAGGAGGAAGGGAGGGAAAAGGAAGGAAGGAAGACAGTTAACAGGGTTGGGGAGAGAAAGAAGTGTAGACATGCTGTTTAACAGGTACCTAGTTTCAGTTTACAAGATAAAAAAGGTTCTGGAAATTGGTAACATAACAGTGTGAATGTACTTAGTACTACTGAACTGTACAGTTGAAAATAGTAAAATATGCATGTGTTTTATCACAATTAATGATTTTTTGAGGTGTTGGGAATTGAACCTGGGACCTTATACCATTCTACCACTGAACTATAACCCAAGTCCCCAAGTTAAAATATTTTAAAGCAAAAACCTTCGGTAGTCTTCAACTTCTCTTAGTAAAAAGTCCAAAATCCTAACACAGTCTAGACCTTTTCAACTCTACATCTTTCTCCTCTTGTACTCTACCCTTTCCCCCTTAATTTCTAAACTCTTTTCAGTTCCTCACACATATCAAGTATTTTTGTATCTTTTGGTGTTCATGTTTTTCCTCAGTCTGAAGTGTTCTTCCTTTCTCTTCTCCTCTTAATTTAATTAATATCTGCATAGGCTTTATCCTCAGCTTCAACATCAATTCTTTAGAAATTTTTGGCCAAACATAGTGGATAGAAGCAGTGCTGTTCACTGGTTGGTTCTCCCATTTATCAGCACCAAAACTGTGCTTTCTCAGCACCATAATTCTTTTGCCAAGGACTATTGTTAACTACTCTTGTTATTATGTTTTATGCCTACTCCACATTACATGGGTGCTGAATTATCTTACTTTCCCCACCAGATAGCACATAGGCATAGTAGGAGCTTAGTAATTATTTGACAAATGAATATTTGAAGACATTATCACATTTGAATTTAGGATTTTATGTATTTATTTATTTATGTGTGTGTGTATATATATATATATGAATGACAGTAGGATGTATTCTTACATATGTGGGGTGCAACCAATTAGAATTTTGATCCACTAGGGCTGGGGATGTGGATGTGGCTCAAATGGTAGCGCACTCGCCTGGCATGTGTGCGGCCCAGGTTCGATCCTTAGCACCACATACAAACAAAAGATGTTGTGTCCGCTGAAAACTAAAAAATAAATATTAAAAAATTCTTTCTCTCTCTCTCTCTCTCTTTAAAAAAAAAAAAGAATTTTGATCCCATACTTGTGGTTGAACATGATGTGGAGTTACACTGGTCGTGTATTCACACATGAACATAGAAAAGTTATGTCCCGGGTTGGGGCTGTGGCTCAGTGGTAGGGCACTTGCCTAGCATGCGTAAGGCACTGGGTTTGATTCCTGGCACCACATACAACAAACAAATAAATAAAGGTTAAAAAAAAAAGCTATGTCCAATTCTTCTACTGTGTTTCCTATTCTCATCCCCTCTCCCTTCCCTTTATTCCCCTTTGTCTAATCCAATGAACTTCTAAACTTCTCCTCCTTCTACTCTCTTGTTATGGGTTAGCATCCACATAGCAGAGTAAATTTATGATTTCTGATTTAGATGAATTAGTCTGGTGACAACATGCAAATCACTGACAGTGACTCCTGAGAAACCACAGAAACTAAGCTGTATAAACAGCACTCCAATATTTATAAAACAATAAAGGTGAATTATGCCAATCATGAACCAGTTAGGATATTGGTTCCTCAGCAAAATTTCAGAAATGGTTATTAAAGAAATGATTTGTAGACATTATGAAGAAAAAGCTATAATCACAGAGTGCTACGCAAGGTTCGCCATATGTAGGAGCCACATCTTCTCCAAAGATGTCTACGTCCTAGCCCCAGGACCTGTAAATATTAATGGTTAAATTGAGGTTGCAGATGAAAGTAAGTTTGATAGCTGACCTTATGATGTAGAGAAGACCCTGGTCTTACATATGGGTGGGTCTTTTAAATGCTTAAGAGAAAGAGAGTCAGTCAGAGATTTAAGATGAAGAAAGGGTCCATGTGACAAGGAATGCATGGCAGTCTCTATAAGCTGTAAAAGGCAAGTAAACAGATTCTCCCTTAGACAACCTCTAGAAGTAATGCATATCTTGCCACCACCTCAATTTTACCTTGAGACCCATTTCAAATTTCTGACCTCCAGAACTTTAAGTAAATCTTTGTCTTTTTAAGCCATCTAGTTTGCGCTCATGTTATAGTGGCAATAGGAAACTAATACATTATGGCTAAGCCATGAATAATTCACTTCTTTTCCTTCCTTGCCATAGTCTAGTTAATTAGAAATAGAGTGAATAACATACCTTTATGTTTTTTCCACCAAAGCATTTGATTATGCCTTTTAAGATTCGTAAGACAAAAAAAAAAAAAAAAAAAAACAAAAAAACCAAAAAAACCAAAAAAACATGCTAAATGCCAACTCAATAAAGTAAATTAGGAAATTCTGTGAAACGCCCTCCACCCAAGAGTACTGATTTATGTCAACCATCCTAGATTTTCAGCAACACATTATAAGCGTTTGTTCACTCACACTCTTCAGTGCTTTTATCAATAACTTATAACAGAGATTCTTAACTTTGGGTTTGTGGACCATTTGGAGCTTTAAGAGAGAACTGAAACTCCTAAACCTTATGATAAGTTTTATGTATATCTATATAAACATTTGTTTTTCTCGAGAAAAATCCACCAATTTCATTGAAATCCTAAAGGGGATCCATGATATTCACTAGTGATACAAGACTATTAGAAAGAGTAAAGACCAGGTGATAATTCATGCTTCAAACTATCTCTTAACAGGCTGAGGCTGAATGAACAGGCGGAATCCAGCAAAAATAAAATTGCACGGCTTTGGAACAGATTCTATGGAAAAAGGCTCTCAAGTAAGCTCAGTATGAGTCAGTGATCAGGACTACCAAAATAACTTGTATGACTTTAGGCAGTTGTCCAGGAAGATGCAAAGAGTTCTGTTCTCTTCTGTACTGGCCAAACCAAACCTTGAATAAGCTGTTCAATTCTGAGCTTTCCTTTTTATTATATTTTATTTGATTCCTGTGGCTGTCATAACAAATAATAACTAGCTTGCTGGTTTAATCTATTATGCCCCACCATCCTACTTACAGGATACCTATAAAAATTATACATTTTTATTATTTATTTTATTTAGGTACTGGGGATCAAACCCAGGTGTGCTTTATCATTGAGCTACGTCTGCAATCCTTTTTATTTTATTTTGAGACAGGTTCTTGCTAAGTTGCACAGGCTGGCCTTAAACTTGTGATCCTACTGCCTTAGCCTCCTGAGTCACTGGTGGCCAGCCATTGTGCTGGCTAAAACTGTAAAATTTTATAGGATACCTACAAAAACCCTCACTTTAAGTTTTTATAGGTATCTTATACATAAGATGATGGTACATAACAGGTTAAAGTAATAGAAATTTATTGTCTCACAGTTCTAGAATCCAGGAGTTTTAGATCAAGGTGTTGGTAAGAATGATTCCTTCTCTGAGGGAGAAACCATGTCAAGTCTCTCTCTCCTGGTTTCTGATGGTTGCTGACAATCCTTAGCTCTGCCTGACCTTGTGGCAGAAATCACTCCAATCTCTGTCTACCTCCTTCTTCCTATGGTCATCTTTTTTGTGTGTCTCTCTATAGTCACTTATTATGAGGATTTAGGGCTCATTCTAAACTAGTATGTCACCATCTTAATCCTTAACTAGTGACATCTGCAAACAACCTATTTCCAATTAAGGTTGCATTCTGAAGTTCTACGTGGATATCCATTTTTTGTGAAACACAATTCAACCTATTTCTTGGTCCATTCTGGCTGCTATATTAATATGCCTTCGATGGAGTAATTTTATAATCAGCACAAATTTATTGCTCTCAGTTCTAGAAGACGGGCTACCCAAGACCAAGGCATCAGCAGACTTAGTATATGGTGCAGGCTGGCTCTGCTTCAATGATGATGCTTCCTATATGTTCTCACATGGTAGAAAAGGGCAAATACTCTCTTCAGCCTATTTTATTTTTATAAGGGTACTAATCCCACTCATGAGGGTTCTATCCTCATTACCTAATCACCTCCTAAGGTCCCACTTTTTAAATTTTATTTATTTATTTATTTATTTTTTGGTGGTGGTACTGGGGATTGAACCTGGGGCTTTGCACATGTTAGACAAGTGTTCTACCACTGACTTATATCTTTAACCCCTTAAAAAATTTTTTTTAAAAGACAAAGATGTCTTGCTGAGTTTCCCAGCTGGACTTGAACTTATGATCCTCCTGCCTCAGCCTCCCAAGTATCTGGGATTACAGATATGTACTATCATACCTAGCCCTGCTTCTTGATGTTATCACACTGGGGATTAAGTTTCAACATACTAACTTTGGGGGAACACCAACAGTCAGATCACAGCAATTCACAATACCCTTTGAGTAGAATATTAATAAACAAATGCATTCTGAAGCTTTAAGATAGCACATTCCTAAGAATGGTCAAAAGAAATAGGGATATGAAGCCTAAAGGTTAAAAAGACTTAAGTCAGACAAAGAAATTAACAATTGTCTCCAAATAAGTGAATCAATTTTTCTTTTTGGATTTCTAACATTCAAATTTTCCAGAGATGAATGTGGCACATTTCTGTCACTGCATTTGTTCAAACTTAGTTGTACAATTATCTGTTAGTAATGATGAAACCTTAGATAGGAGGGTAGATTTGTTGATCACTGATGGCCATTAAGTTCTAAGAGCTTATAATTCCTCTTCTGTGTCTCCATCTGTTCTGTTAAATGGCACTTACACAGAAACCAAGAACTGTAAACCTTCACTAATATAGTAAACACTGAGGGCAAGAGGATAGAGGTGAATAGAATGCCAGTTAGAAGGTACACATTATAAAGAAAACATAGAAGCCCTAGAAACTGAAAGGATATCAGAATGGTTTTAGCAGACAAACAAGGGTTAGATGAATGAATGGCATGAGGTAGAAGGGGAAGGCTGGAGTTAAACCCAAGAGTAAGACCTCTATTTGACAGCAGAAGTCTAGATTTCCTTCTAAGGGTGATGAGAAACCAATGAAGGGGTTTAAACAAGGAATGACATGACTGAGTGAACCTTCAAGAGTATTCTTACTACTGGAGGGAGAAGAAATTAAAGGAAGTTAAGAAACAGAAAAACCAAGAAAAATAAAATAAGAGATAACAGTTACCTGGACTAAGATGGCAGCTATGAAAATGGCAAGCAAAAGATAGATGTGATACATTCTGAAGGTAAGTTTTGAATAGATCAGATGTAGAGAGTGAGGAAAAGAAACAAGAGTAACTTCTAAATGTTTTAAAACAAGAGTAAACAGTGATGTTATTTACTGAGATAGAGAAAACTGGAAAGCAGTGGTAGTAGATTGGCGGTGAAAAAAATAATCAAAGCTCCACTCGGGGCTGGTCAATTTAGAGATGTCCTTGAGATATTAAAGGTAAGTTACCAAGTAGGCAGTTCAGTATATGAATCTAGAACTCAGGAGACTGGTGTAGGCTAAAAATGCAGATATGGGAAGAGGTGACAAGATGCATGCTGAGGGAAAAAAAGTCTCAGAGAGGTGTCTTATTTCTTTATAAGAAAGTATATTTGGACTACTGCCATTATTAAGTGTCCATTTTGTTTGCTTATAATTTATTATCTCCAACCTCAGTCATCTGGATTCTAAGATTTTCCCCAGCAACATTTAGTTGCTTGGCTATAGGAAACATGGAGAAGATTAAAGTACATGGTTTATCCATGATGGAGGTGTTGCCAAATGTGATATAGGACAGAGGAAAAAAAGAGGCGATTAACATGAAAAAATACACTATTATATCAAATGAGGATCAGTGAGAAACCAAGAAGGGGCTAAAAGGTAACACTTCATTCAAAGAGGGTCACAGGATTACACTATATTTCAGTTAATGGTGAGGGCTTAACACAGTGAATTTGGGGAAGGAAGTAATTACCAGAGAAAAGGGAAACACTAAGAGCCAAGCAATGTAATGGCTAATATTCACCTATATTATTTTAGGTGAATAAACCTAGACTTGTTTATGAAATAAAATCATTAATTAAACACATTTCCTGATTTCATAGTTCAAGTAGATCTCCTGAGATATTGCTTGATTTCTATGCAATTCTAAGTTCCCCAGCATGTCAATGGAGTTGGAGAACAGATCAGATTTTTGGAAAAAAGGAAACTTCTTCAAAGGAGAAAAATAAAAGGAACAGTGAGCAAAGTAGAAAGAGTGGAATCTTATTGTACACATTTATGAAAAAGACAAATTCATCCAATGACTTACAAAGCATCACAGCTATCCCTTCTCTCAGCCTGCTCCCAGGTCCCAGAAGCAACCAACTTTTAACTATTTCTAGTTACATGGCCATCCTTCATAATTTCAAAAAGGCTAATAGCTATAATTTCTTGGTTTATCAACTCTGGGTATCATCTGATGTCACTAATCAGGATTTTTCTCACTTATTCTTCTCCATCTTCTCTTTCTCTTGACTTCATTATTTCATTATTTTCCTTTGTCGTTAAACCATTCTAGTTTCTTCAACTACAGACTATCTAAGAAGTCCTCACCCTGTGAGATAAGTATCCTGGCTCCCTCAATTATCTATAACATCTCTTTTTTCTCTTTCATTTCTTCACCTTTGTCATCCGTAGCTGTGATAATATTAACTTTCTGCTCTGAAACTATAATTAAGACTCTTATCATTTAACTAGAAATTAATTCTAAATGGGGAAAATAATAAAACTAATACAAGTATTAATATCATCACAATATAAATATTATAAAAAATTGGGTCCCATTCTAGGGTTTCATTTCCTTCTCCAGGATTCATTCACTGCTCAAAATCATGCCACTTTTTAAGCTTGTCCTAGTGTTCCTTAGTCCTAGTGTTCCTCTGACTAGGAAAAAAGTTTGCTCTTTTTTAACATATTCCTAGTACCTTTCAGTTTCCTACTCATTTCTAACCAATGCTTGGAATTCTATTTTCCTTTAAGATAGGGAATAAATTTTTCTTTAAAAAAGGTGTGTGTCCCAAAATTCCTTAATAAGACTCCTATAGAGCAACAATTAAAACCAAGAATCAATAAATGGAATGGATTCAAACTAAAAAGCTTCTCCTCAGCAAAAGAAACAATTAGTGAAGTGAATAGAGAGCCTACAGAATGGGAGCAAATCTTTACCATAAGCACATCAGATAGAGCACTAATCTGTAAGATATATAAAGCACTCAAAAACCTAAACACCAACCCCCCACCCCAAACCCCAAGTAACCCAATCAGTAAATGGCCAAGGAACTGAACAGACACTTCAAAAGAGGATATACAATCAATCAACAAACACATGAAAAAATGTCCAACATCCCTAGCAATTACAGAAATGCAAATCAAAACTACTCTAAGATTTCATCTCACTCCAGTAAGAATGGCAGCTATCAAGAATACAGACAACAGTAAGTATTGGTGAGGATGTGGGGAAAAAGGCACACTCATACATTGCTGGTGGGGAAACTCTGGTATATATACACAAGGGAACATTACTCAGCATTAAGAGAGAATAAAATCATGGCATTTGCAGGTAAATCGATGGAGTGGGAGAATATAATGCTAAGTGAAATAAGCCAATCCCCCAAAATCCAAAGGTCAAATGTTTTCTTAGATATGAGGATGTTGACTCATAATGGCGATGGTGGGAGGAGCTTGGGAGGAATGGAGGAATTTTAGATAGGACAAAGGGAAAGAAGGAGGGGAAGGGAAGGGGCAAGGGGAATAGGAATGATGGTGAATTGAGTTAGACATCATTACCCTAAGTACATGTATGAAGACACAAATGGTGTGAAAATGCTTTATGTACAATGACTTGAAAAATTGTGCTCTATATGTATAATATAAAATGAATTGCATTCTGCCATCATGTATAACAAATTAGAATGAATAATTTAATTTTTAAAAAGAATATTTTTTAAGTTTTAGGTGGACACAATATCTTTATTTTATATTTATGTGGTGCTGAGGATAGAACCCAGTGCCTCATGCATGCTAAGCGAGCACTCTATCGCTGAGCCACAACCTCAGCCCCAATAAATAATTTAATTTTTAAAAAAAGTGTTTGTGTGTGTGTGTGTATACGCTGGGGGTATAGCTTAATGGTAGAGCACTTGCCTGATGTGTGCATGTTTCTGCATTTGATGCCCAGTACCACCAAATAAATAGATAAAATAATAAGCCTGTAGATATTTATTCTAGTTATCCCCTTCAGATAATGAGTTTTTTTCCCCTTTTCCTTTCTCTTTTGTAGTAAAACCAGAGATAAGTGTTTGTGTTGCTGTTGATCAAACCCAAGCCCTTGCACATGCTAAACATGTGCTCTATCACCGAGCTACATATGTCCCTAGCCCTATGGTAACTTTTTAAAAATAGAGCTATGTCACTGATAATCTAGTTGATAACAATCATTTTTTATTTCTGTATATTACTTTGACCTTTGCTGTAAACAAATTTAACATATAGTTCAATCATCTTGTATTTAATTTTGCAGCGCATACAGAGCTTTTACAATGATCACCTTTTATGGCCATGTAGCATTCCATCAAGTGGATATATCATAATTTATTAAACCCATTTGGGAAGTAGTACAAAGAAATGGTTGAAGCATGCATGCTGCCACCAATCAAGCCTACATCAAGTCCCAGCTCTGCTGAATCCCCAAGGCCACAAAGTAAGTTACCTCAGTCTTTAATTGATTTAACACTAATTGCTCAGCACCACCCTACTATGTTCCAAATACCACATTAATCACTAAATATACAAGAGTGGACACAAGAGACAGGATCCCTGCCCTGAGAAACAAAGAAAACAGATATGTAATTTCTAATCATGTTAAGTGCTATAAAGAAAAAAAGGCACTAAATAAAAGACTGGAGTGCCCTGAATTCCCCATGCACAAAATAAGGATAATAGTACTATCTAAAGCTGTTATGAGGATTAAATATAATTTGTGTAAAAATATCTGGCACAATTCTTGGTACACCTTATGGACCCAATTATGTGTAAATTCCATTACTTACTGGGTTAAAGTGAAAGCACTAAAGCAAGAAACAGTATATTCTTTTTTTTTTTAAAGAAAGAATGAAAAAGAAAAAAAATTTAGTTGTGATGGATACAATACCTTTATTTTGTTTATTTGCTTCTTTTATATGGTACTGGGGATCAAACCCAGTGCCTCATGCATGCTAGGCAAGCGCTCTACCACTGAGCCACAACCCCAGCCCTATATTCTCCTTCTTTCTTCTTCTTCTTCTTTTTTTTTTTTTTTTTTGTCAATAAACGCTACACATTTTCAAGGCTAAATTTATTGCAAGAATTTGATCTAGGGTCTTTTTATATATGTATCCTTTTATCTCTTTAAACATACTGAGTGTAAAAGCTATTTTAACATCCTAATCTGCACTTCTCTCATTCATGTCATTTTGGGGCTTTTTTCTAACAATTGTTTTTATCTTGGTTATGGATCATACTTTCCTGCTTCTTTGCAGGCCTGATAATTTTGGATTAGAAATTTGACATTTTGTGTTTTCTGGAACTGGATTTTGATATATTCCTTTAAATACTGTTGGGCTTTCTTAGGGGACAAGCCACTTGAAATCAGTCTGATTCTTTTAAGGTTTGCTTTTTAAGCTTCCTTAGTGGGGTTCAAAATAGGCTTGGCTCTAAGAATAACTTGACTTCACTGCATTCCCTGTGCATTAGGTCTTTCTCCTCTGATTAGTGAGAATATGAACTATTCCTAGCCTTGTATGAACTCCAAGAACTGTCCTACCTACTAACTTCTGGCAGTTCTCCTCCTCCCCTCCAGCCTCCAGTAATTTCTTCATGAGATGTGCAGATTAGTGCTAAATCAAAGACTTGAGGGGACATATTTGCATCAATCCAGAGCTGGCTCTCTGAACAACCCTCTCCTCATGCAGACACTGGAGCTGCCTTAGCCTCCTGGAGTTCTGAACTCATTAACAATCAGAAGACTGCTTGACTATTAGGGTTGCCCAGCACTGTGCTGCAGGCTGGAAACTCTCCCCAGGCACTAAAGGTGGGAGACAATGATGAGGCTCTCTTATTTATTTCCCTACAGTCAGGGATCACCATTTTGTGCTGCTTATTGACCCATATCTAACATTGATGTTTCAGAACTTTGTTTTCTAGTCAATTAAGATGGGAAGGTAATCCAGTACCTGTTACTCCACTGTGGCCAGAAGCAGAAGTCCTCATGTATGAGTTCAAATTCTACTTCTTCAACAAAACCTTTCTAGACTGCACATCCAAATAAGTTTTCATTTTCTGATCTCTGTGCCATTTATAATCTAGGACAATCAAAGTACAGTATATTCTGCCCATCACTGCCCATTCCCCTCCCCACCAAACCTTCCTAAGATTCCTGCCATCAGTTTCACTATTAGACCAAGAACCACAGGGCTAAAATACAATCACATGAATTTGAGTTTAGGCTAGTGCCAGACACAGTTTTAGTTACTTGGCTAAAACAAGACATGATCTCTAGCTTCTAGAAGTTCACTAGTTCATTGGGATAACTTAGAAGTCTAATTTTGTCCATAGTGTAGTCTTTAATGGGAAAATTAAGGTATAAATGCCAGTTTAGAACAGATATAAAAATTGTTCTCAAAGGACCAGAGAGTAAATATTTTAGGCTCACAGGTCCTGTAGGGTCTTGTTACAATCACTCAACCATGCTGGTATATCACAAAAGCAGCTATAGATGCTATGTAAACAAATGGATACAGATGCATTCCAAAAAACTCTTTGCAAATCCCTGCTTTAGAAGAAAATCCATCTGTAAATTGAAGACAGCCTGCATAGTCTTTTATAGTGATATGTCCTAGTTGTGCTGTCCAAATAGGGGTAATCTTCTCAACAACATAACCTGTCTCTTAGGCAGGAATTATATATCATGCCATTTGCCATACTACAGGGCTTCCATAACAGGTACAGAGTAGGTGTTTATTAAGTGCTCTGTGATGCACTTCGTTTGGTGTTTGAAGGATTCCCCCTGTTTTATTAAAACTGCCTCCAATAGTAAAGTAAGCTACACTACTAAGTTTATGGAAAAGAATGAATGCCTAGAGCATAAAATATTTAAGGATGATAAAACAAATGCCAATGTTTTAGATAAACTTAATAGTTTCATTTTATAAATAGGTCAAGACTGTTTAAAAAAAAAAAAAACAGTCCTAAAGCCTATCCGTTCATCCCCCTGATGCAGGTGAACATGGCCCAAAATAGTAAGATTTCTTTTGTGAGAATTATGTAAAGAGAGCACTAGCATATAAAAAATAAGTTTCCTTCCTTTATAGTTCTCTCTTTTAAACAAAATTCTCATCATCTTGCTTAGATAGGCACCTTATTCTCAATGACTTTCAACTGTTGTCAAAATCTAAATCTAGGAGCTGGGATTGTGGTTCAGCAGTAGAGCATTTACCTAGCACAGGCGAGGCCTTGAGTTCAATCCTCAGCATCACATAAAAATAAATAAATAAAACAAAAGTATTGTGTCCAACTACAACTAAAAAATAAATACAAAAAAAAAATTTAAATCTATCTAGAAAAGGAAAGGATTGGCTACATTGTAGATATTTTTACACTGTTCAATCAAAAAGATGAATTCACAAAACTAACAATATTTACATTAATGTTTTCATTACTGCATATATGTGCATATACACATCCATATACACTGTGACTGGCTTTAAAAGGATAACACTCTCCTTAGTGGTATATTCTGGAAGGTTGATTTTAAAAGATTTGTCTTCTTACATTACAGTCATACCGTGTTCAAGGTGAGAGGGAAGCTACCCAGTTTATTCTTTCCAAAGGATAATTTCCTTTTTTATGAAATTCAAAAGAATGCTTTGTAGTTTGTTCATTTCTTAAAACTCATATTCAGAATTAAACACAAACTAAAGATGTGTTTGGCCTTTATGAAGTAGGACTAGAGCTGCCCTAGATCCAGATGCAGTGCAAGATTAGCCTGAGCTAAGTGAGGGAGAGCTCCTAGGCTTTGTCATGTGACATGCAACTAAACCTTATCTCCCCTCAACAACTTTCAATGAAGGTTGTTATTTAAACCCAACGATCATATATGCATTTCTATTAACTATTTTTCTTGTAACTTCAGCCCATTGTTCTACACATTGAGATCTTAGGAATCCTGAGCCTATTAGCCAATATATGATGTTTTTATCAAAATCACTGGCACAGCAAAAGACCTTCAAAATGTAAAAAATAGCAAGTGGAAAAAGTTAAAAGTTGGAGGCAGAAAGTACAGAAAACACTTATGAGAGACCTTGATGTAACAGAAACAGAGAAACAGTGTGGTAGCAGGTTAGAGACTTGGTGGGGAGGTCAAATGATTTTTTAAAAATATTCTAAGCTGAAAAAAAAAGTTAAAAAAAAATTCTAAGCTGGGCACGATGGCACATGCCTATAATCCTAGCAACTCAGGAGGCTGAGACAGGAGGATCTTGAGTTCAAAGCCAGCTTCAGCATATTAGCGAGACACTTAGCAACTCAGCAAGACCCTGTCTCTAAATAAAATACAAGAAAGGGCTGGAGTGGGGGTGTGGTTTGTGGCTGTAGCTCCTACCTTGCATGTATAAGGCACTGGGTTCAATCCTCAACTGCATAAAACATAAATAAGTGAAGATACTGGGTACATCTACAACTAAAAAAATATTTAAAAACAAGGGCTCAGATGTGGCTCAGTGGTTAAGCACCCTGGGTTCAATCCCCAGTATCAAAATAAAGTAAAATAAAATATTCTAATTTTTATACATGAAAGGAAATCATTTATAAATGAAGAAAAAACATGGTATATGAAGATATTTTCTAGGCTATAAGTTCAAAGCACACACTCACACACAATTTTCCTTTTTCTTCTTGCCTAATTATGTTGACATTTAGCTTTTAGAACTTCTAGCCCCTTTTGAATTCTCTTTCCGAATGTTCAGAGACGCTGCTCCCAAGATCATATATACTTTCTCTCCAAATATTTTGAAATCTCTATGCCCCTGCCTCTGACATTATGAATTCCAATATTATGACTCCTTTCATCCAAACTCCCATTTTCGTATCAATCTCCTTCACTGTTTATGAGAATTTCTAAAACAAATTTCAGGTTCATTAAAGGATCACCTTTTTTTAAACATATAAACCCGAGATTCATTTTTTAAAAATCTTATTGCAACCCTAAAGTCAACAAGGCATCAAAAAAGGTTTATTATTTGGTAAAATTGTTCTCTAAGGCTGTAACACTCAATCCAGAAAATTTCTACACAAAGCAAAACTGGCTGATACCAAACTCTTCCCATCAGCACATCTGCATACATAATTACATCACTGACACAGGGCTTTCTCCTCCCCCAACCCCCACTCTGGATTCAAACAAAAAGTTAGTGTGCACACACATAAAGCGCATTTACAATGTCTACTTCACAGTACATACTAGCTGGTCTGCTCTGCAAAGGTATTAAACATTTTGATCTTAGTTATAAGCATTTTGTTTAGTAAATAGTAAAAATGCAACTATGATCTGTGCATAAACCTAAGACATATTCCTTTAAAACTCCATTTCTAAAAATGAATTATCAGTTACAATGTGAAATGCATTAGGGCTAAACAAATGAATTTCCATTCACCAATGCATTCTATTTAAAGACAAAAATATATTTTCATACTTGTATATGAAGTATTTTATAAAAAAAGTACTTTTTAAAAACACCTAAGGAAAAAATGCCAATTTTTCCTAAAGGTTAGAGGAATAATAATAATCTTATTCAGTAATTCATACAGGTCTAATTTTATAATGCATATAAGGCTAAGAGTAGCACTGCAAAACAAGAAGAAAGATTTCACAAATCAAGCCACAGATGTAAAATGAGCCATCATAGTAAGCTCTAGAAAAACTGTAATAATTCCTTTGTCTTTACATTCATTCCTACCAGTCACTCACCCCCAAAATGAATTTTCATGAATTTCATATCCACTGACCACAGCTGTTTTTGAGCCAGGAATTCTGTCTCACAACTTGTGAGTATAAGAATAATTTGAACATCATTTTGCTTCGTGTCAACACACAATAAACATGTAAAAAAATTCTCTCCAATTCAAAACCTTAAGAGCATAGTTATAAGGAATACAACTTTTAAAAAATACATAAAATTTTGAAACTCATTAAATTAATATTATAAAGTTCCCCCAAATTATTCCTACTTTAAATAATTTTCTTAACCATGAATAATTTGAACAGACTTCTACCAAATTCTTATTTTTAAAATACACTTGAGTTCCTACGGGACAAGCAGAACATCTTGGATTTCATATAAACCCATAGGTTTAGAAACAATTTACAGGTGGATTAACTTTATAAAGATCCCCTTAGAATATAAGCTTCAAAGAGATTTTATCAGTTTATTCACTGCTGTTGCCCTTTTCACCAGTGCCTTGAATGGTATTTGGCACACAGTGGGACTCCAATCATATTTGCTGGACTAAAAGAACATAAGTGTGAAGACCCTTGATACAAAATCAGACTCAAACCACTTGTGGGATCCTACCATTACCACCACCATAAGAAAACCCAGAGGACTTCTTCTCCTGTGATACAAAATGATACCTACACCCCCACAATCAAGGAAAGAAAAGATTAAAACTTGCAAAAAAGTGACCTCACATTCAATTTTCACACACTACTTCACAAATTTGTTCGTTTTGTTTCAGTGTCTAAAACTCCACCAGTTTGAATTCACACAGATTAACAGGTATCTTCAAAGAGTTCAAGGTGCATCTAAACTTGTAAGATGCCTTAAGAGTTAAATACTTCATCATTCCAATTTACAGACAAAGAAACTGAGGCTAAGCAGCAGAATTGCTTTGCCAGTGTCACACAATACATGTACAGCACAGTCTGACTCAAAACCTTTAATTTTACAATGCTACTTTCCCAATGATAGAGTAACAGGACTGACCTTCATCCACACATCATCTATATTAATCCCCAACAGCCTTCTATTGGAACACCTAAAACAAGCTTTCTTAAAGATAGGGCTTTTGTTTGGGGTGACAGTCAAGTAACAAATAGTATAATGACATGGAACACTTTGGGGGCAAAAATCTAAAGTGAAGACTATATAGATCTGGGGTCCATGGAGAAATCAAGCCCCAAAGACAAACCACAGATTTCAAAACACTACAAGGCCAGTTCTTACTCTAGAAAACAGCTTGCTTCTCTCTTCCTCTTCCTACTCTTCCACGTGACCCTTCTGGATTCCTGCCCCCCCCCACTAGAAAATAGGCTAGCATTGTTAGTACCATAGTTTGGCAACATTATGTGTCCCAACCACAGTGACTGGCACAGAGCAGGCACACAAATATTTACTGAATGAACCAAAAACAAAAGTTGTTTCTAGGGCCAAGCTAGGGACCCTAAACGCTACTTTTAACAAAGTGGAAATGAAAAATGCACCTTAAGCCCCTGATTACTGGTTTAAAATTAATTTTTAAGAGCCCCATCTATGTTGGGGACAGACTGTACAGGAAAGCCTGACTGATTCTTTACCCTCAGTCAGACTGCCTCAAAGAAGAAAACCATTTAGCATGTAACCATACAAATGGAGCTCAGAAGGGCATAATGTTCTAATATTTTAGACTATCAAAGCAAAGGCCATTACCTTATTTAGGTTTCCTAGTTTAGATCATTTAAACATGATGAGCAGTTAAAAACAAACAAACAAAAACCTCCTGTTATAGTCTCAGGATGAGAGTGGGGATGGAGAAGATAGCAGACATTTTCCAAAAAGTTCACACTGCGCTGAAATCCAAAAACATCTACTCCCCAATGTGGGAAACGTTTCCTTTTAAAACACAACTAGGAACTTAGGCAAATACAAGTTTTGCACCAAATCATTAACTAAACACTGTCTGAGTTTACAGAAAAACATGAAGATAAATCAGATGGCTTCAAAGACAATTCTTGACAATTTTACCTGTTTCTCTCTTGTTTGGCACCCCTGACCTGAAGACTTGGCTACTAGTTCCAATTTGTCTGATTCTTCTTAATGTGAATTTTTCCGGAGTCAAATTACAGTAAAACTACTGGGGTAGAACAAGAGCCAAAAGCAACAGGGAAGATTCTCATTTTCCTCTTTCAACACCCCCCCCACACACACACCAATTCCCACTGAAGAAAAACAGCACGTTTTGACGTTAGAAAAAGGGCCTCTCATCCTTCGAGATCCAATGCAGCGTTAAATCTGTGATTTCAGGAACAAACCTGCCGGTTTAAGATCTCATTCTCCATGAATTAGTTTTGTGCTACTTGCACCACCTCCTTTGTCTATGCTGTCCCTGCAAAACTCGCAGTTCAATGCCCTCCAGTAAACAAGCTACCTAAATGAAAAGAGAACGTTCCAAGTCTTAAAAAAGGGGGGTGGGGAGGGAGGACAGACAAAAAGGCTTCGGGAGCCTCATTCCCAACCATGAGCAGGCCGAGTTCCACACAGAGGAAACCGTAGCGGTCGGTCGAGCGTCGCGGAGCGGGCGAGCCCGGGCCGGCTACCGAGGACCCCGGCCTCGCCACCTCCGCGCGCCCCGGCTCTTGGCGACCACCGCCCGCCGCCACACCTCAGGATCCTCTCCCCCTGGCCCGGTCCTCACCTCCGTGGATGGGTAGCGGCGCCAGCACCTGGCCGCGGACCTCGGCCTTGGGCGAGTCGAGCCCGTAGCGCCCGCGGTCTATGCGGAACGTGAGTGGGGCGCCGCGGCCGGGCTCCTGCACCGTCACGTTGATGAGCGCCGTGTAGTACTCCTGGCTGGCGTTGTCCGCCCGCGCTGGCCACAGGCTGCAGGTCAGCAGTGCGAGCGCGGCGAGCCGGGCCGGGCCCGCCCGCGCCGCGCCGCTCATCGTCCCTCCGGCCGCCGCCGCCGCTCACGGACCGGGCTCCCGGGCCGGCGCTGAGAGGCGGGGCGGGCGCGGCCGGGGCTGCGACGGGGGCGCGCGTGCGCGTCCTGCGCGAAGCCGAGCACGAGCACGGCCCTTCTCGGAGCCGCGGCCCCGCCGCTCGCCACTCTCACGTCTGCTGCCCGCCCGCGGGGACGCGCCCATGGGCTCCACGAGAGGACGGCAGGTCAGGCCGTGCGCGGTCGTCTTCTCAGGGACCTTCGAGGGCTCAGGGGGCGGTCCCCCTCCATTGCCCCGGTTCGGTCCTGCCGAGTGGGAGCACCTTGTACGGACACAGCCGGGACTGGGAAAGGCAGCCCCGGGCGAATCTGTCCAAGGAGGGTCAAAAGCGCACCAAGTCTCACTAGTCCAGGATGCAGCCTCGAGCGCGCGTCCGCCACCGCCCGAGCGGCAACGCGCAGGCCTGGGGCGCAGCCCCGCCCCCGCGCATGCGTGCGAGTCCTTGTCGGCTCCCGCCCGCTTGCACGAGGGCCGGGGGAAGTCGGGGCACCTGACAGCCAGTTTGGGGCTGTATGTACCCCAAACCTTGATAGCCAGGGGGGTTGGCACCAGGAAGTTTTCTAAGGGCCTGTGGAAGCGTTTGAGACAAACGAAAACCACCTAAAACTTTGAAACATTTAACATTTAACATTTAACTGGTCAACGACAAGTCTTATAATTGACATCTTGAAGAGAGAGAGGTGTCTGTAAATAAGCGTCGAAGGCCCAATAGCCTTGGAACTACAGGGGGGCAAGAGTGGTCAGCAGTGGCCACTAAGGACTAGACAAAAACCTCCACAAGCCCTAGATAAGAAGATTGTATAGTACTCCCTAGCATCTGCAAAGGATTGGTTCCTGGGCATCCCTACACACGCACCAGGATTCCGAAATCTACAGATGCTCAAGTACATTATATCAAATGGCATAATATTCGCGTAGAATCTATGCACATTCTCTTGTTTACAAACCTCTAGATTTCTGGCAAAACCTAATACATGGAAGGGCTATGAAAATAGTTGTAGGTTAGAGAATAATGACAAAGGGAAAATGCTATACAGGGGCAACTGTTTTCTGAATACTGAGGACCTGTGATTGGTTGAGTCTGAAGATGGGGAACCCATGATGATTATAAAGCACCTCCTGAAGTGAGGCCTATTTCCAACACACACACACACACACACACACACACACACACACACACACCACATCCTTAAAGGTTGCTCAGTGTAAAATGTAAATGAAAGGGCAGGATAAATCTAGCTTCAGGTGCAGCTAAATCAAGAACCTGTAAGATCATTGTGGGGAGGAAAAACGGCATCTTCTGACCAGAGAGAGCTGAGTCTCTAGTCTTCTACAGTGGGAAGGAGTTGAAGGCAGCTTGGACCAACCAAATGTACTAAGAATCCTGGAGATAAGAGAGTGTCCTGAGAGAAAACGGAGATGCACTGTATCCAGGAAAGGGTATGGATGCAGTGCAGGCTAAAATATCAGATGTCCGTTGGAACTTCCTTGGTCACATCCTTTACAATTTTCACATCCTCCAATTTCTTCCCTTGTATCTACTCTGTCATCCTCTCTCTAGACCAGACCCTCCCTATTGACACTGGTTTTTACTTACTTACTATGAAGAAGTACAGTTCCTAGACCAAAGCAACTAGGTCCCCATCTGGGCCAGTACTTAAAGAGGCTAGCACTTCTTTTCTCCTCCTCCTGTTAGACCCCTCCTCACAAGGCAAGGAGTCCTTAGGACCAAGGTGATGATTAGGCATCAGAGACCCTGGAATTCCTTGCACAAATAGTCCCAGGCCACTTCCCTAAAACTCTTACTTAATGGGGGTCTCCTTCCTCTGCCTCTTTCTTGATGTGCCCTGGCCTAGTCCTATGCAAGATGCATATAGTTTCTATTCTCTTGTCCTTACAAGGGTCTTTCAGAGTGTGGGGTGCCTATGCTTTCTGACATGAGAAATTATTATAGAAGCCCACAGACACCACCCTGTTACACCAAGTGGTGAGAAGGCAATTCTTTAAACAAACAAACAAACAAACTCTCTTTTAACCCCTCTGAAGTTGTCAAGGAGAAAGTTGGGAACAGAGTTTTTAATATTTTCATTATACTTGCTGATTACCCCTTTAAATAGAAGTGGAATAAGGTCTCTGTGCACAGCCTTAGAAGGTACCAGCATCTAGAGTAATGTCAACCCCACCCTGTTTGTAATTGTCCTTAATTTTATGGAGATTTTACCTCTAGGGTAAGTGGTTTTTCTTTTATAATAGTGATATAAAGCTATATTATTTAAAAATTGTGGTAAAACATACATAACATGAAATTTAGCATCTTAACTATTTTTCAGTGTACAAATAGTGGCATTAAGTATTGTTGTGTAACCATCAACATTATTCATCTACAGAAACCTCTTTGCATCTTTCAAAACTGAAACTCCCAACCCATTAAATAGCTCTGCATTCTCCTCACCCTTAACCCTTAGCAAACAACTACTTTCTATCTCTGTGGATTTGACTGTTCTAAGTAGCTCTCGTTACTCAAATATTTCAGTATTTATCCTTTTGTGAGTGGTTTATTTCACTTAGCATAATATCCTCAAGATTCATTCATGTTGTAGCATATGTCAGACTTCTTTTTTTAAGGCTGGATAATGTCCGATTGCATATCTATACCATGTTTTGCTTCTATTTATCCATTGGTGGGCACTTGGGTTCCCTCTACCTTATAGTCTTTGCCAGTATATTGTGGTGAACATGGGTGTATAAATTCTTCTGCATATATATTCAGAAGTAGAATTACTAAATCACATGACAATTCTATGTTTAAATTTTTTTTTTCAGGAACTGCCATACAGCTGTACCATTTTACATTCCTTCCAACAGTGCACAAGTGTTTCAGTTTTTCCACATACTCACCAACACTGGTTTGCTTTTGTGGGGATTAGTAGCCATCTCAATGGATGTAAGGATGGTGGTATCTCTTTGTAGTTTTAATTTCATTTTCCTAATGACTAGTGAGTGATCTTTCCATGTGCTTACCAGCCAACTGTTTATCTTCTGTGCACAAAGTTTCCTGTAGTTAATTAGGCGTATAAGGTAAATAAAAACATGGGGGTTATTTGGGTGTGTCATAATCTCCTGGAGGACATATGCTGATGTCTGACTCTGGTCCTCTGGTCCTCTCTGGCCTATGAATGAGTGCACATGGACCTGTCTTGGTTTTCTTGTTTATTTTTGCTTTGAGGTACCAGGGATTGAAGGCGGGGGGGGGGGGTGTTAGCCATTGCAAAACATCTCCACCTTTTTTGGTTTTTATTTTGAAATAGGGTCTTGATCAGTTATTTAGGGTCTCACTAATTGCTGAGGCTGGCTTTGAACTTGCAATCTTACTACCTCAGTCTCCCAAATCCTTGTGATTACACTGCACCCAGCTCTCTCCACAATAGTCCATTTCTCTGTCTGTATCACAGTAGTGTCTCTCACCTCTTCAGGCCAGCTTACCTGCCTCTGCTCTCATCCACTACCACCAAGACACAACATAATAGGAAAATTTACCATGTGTTTGTTTTGCAATCCAAAAAATTTACACTTTCTTATTGAAAAATGTCAATATGGCACAAGATATCTGTATATATCTTCCACCTGGATTCAGTAGAGGTTAACGTTTATTCATAAATACTACATCTTTATATTGTTTTTATTTGTAAAAATATTTTTTCCAGCTAGGCATGAAAGCACACAACTATAATTCCAGCAACTTAGGAGACTGAGTGAGGCAGGAGGATTGCAGTTCAAGTTTAGCCTGGACAACTTAGACCCTGTCTCAAAATGAAATTTTTAAAAAGGGTTCAGGGTGTAGTTCAGTGCTTACTTAGCATATGCAAGGCCTTGGGTTTGATATTCAGTGCCACAAAAATTTATTTTTTCATGAACCATTTTACTCCATTTTGTGTTGCTATAACAAAAATACCTGGGGCTGTGAACTTTATAAAGCAAAGAGGTTTATTTAACTCATGGTTCTCAAAGCCTAAGAGCATTTTGCTGACATTCTGACAAGGTTCCCCTTGGCTGTGTCATGGTCTGGCAGGGAAGTAGAAAGGCAATTGGCTGCATGCAGAAGGGGCACCTGTGTGAGCAAGAAAACAAGAAACTAGGGAGGGGCAACACTTGCTCTTTTGGTAAGAATCCATTCTCTTAGGAAACAGCCCTGTCTTTTGAGACCCAATCCACTCCAAGACACCAGCATTAATTCATTCATTTGGGTGCAACCTCTAACAACCTAATTATCTTTCACTAAGTCTCACCTCCTAAGGTTCTACCTCCTCAACACTGCCATGTTGGGGACTAATCTTCCAGCACATGAAACTTTGGGAGATGTGCTCAAACCATATACGATATGGTTTGGATAAGTCCCCAACGTGGCAGTGTGTTAAAGGCTTGGTCTTCCTTTGTGGAGCTAGTGGGAGACAATGGAACCTTAGGAGGGGGCCCTAATGGAAAGTCTTCTGGCCATGGGGGCATGCCCTTGAAGGGTATGAGATCCTAGCCCCTTCCTTGTCCTTTTTTGTACCCCAACAATGAGGTGAACAGTTTTGCCACACACTGCCACCATGATGTACCGCCTTGCTACAGGCCAAAAGCAAGGGGACCAACCAATCATGGACTGAAACCTCCAAAATGATGAGCCAAAATAAACCTTTTCTTAATTAAAGGAAAGCTAACTCAATATCTAAACCATAGCAATGGCCCTTTGGGCTACTCTCCTATATTATCATGACCAAGATAATTAACAATAATTCCCTAACATAATCCTATATCGCAGCCTTATTCAAATGTTCCCAAACATCTTAAAATGTCTCCTTTCCACACATACATTTTTTTCTTTGAATGGAATCCAATAAAGGTTCTGCATTGGTTTTGGTTGTGTTATTTTCTAGAAATTCTGACTTTAAGGATCCAACCCCAGCTCCAGTGGCTTAAAAGAAATATATGCAAATCTTGAGACTTGAAGCACTGCAATACATTTACTAGGAAATGTATTGAGTTCTGCAATTATCTTGTCAATAAAACAAATATATTGTATTCTACTTTTTCTGTGTAAACACTGAAATTATACCACAACCACTTTAACCTTCCTCATTTTTAGTATACGAGGGACCTCAAAAAATGGAAGTGACCAGCTTCCTCTCACTCTGAGCAGTTCCGCTAATGGAAGGAAGCTGCCCTCCCTCCCTCCTGGTGGGGTCTCATTAGGGAAGCAATGGCAGGGAAAGGAAGGCCTGCTGTACTGGTACTGCCCACAATCCGGGCCATATGGGAGACAGTGGGTTTGGGGTCAGGTGCAGTGACGCTGCAAAAACTCCTGTAAACAGATGGGTGGTGACAGACAAAATGCCTCAGATTTAGAACCTGTCATGTACTACAGACCAGAATTTAATGTCCTTGAAGACCCTCAGACGTAGGAATTATCAGGCCCATTTTGCAAATAAGGAAACTGAAGCTGACGAGGAATGAGAGGTGACTTCTGGGGCACAAACCTAATCCTGGCTGGCCTCAGGACCCTCACTCATTTTACTGCCACAGGTTGGTGCCAGGCTCAGTGTAAAGATGACCCTTGGATTTCTTTGCTTTTGGCCAGGTCCAAGAAGCGAGAGCCTTGAGACTGAGTACTCTCCAGGAACTTGAGTGGGTCCTGGGCCTGATCCTTCCCTTGGGATGCTGAGCAGGCAAGAGCTGCCAGGGTGGCTGCCTTTTAAAAGAATCGAAGTTATCATTTTGTCCTTTGTCAGGATTTGTTTGGTCAGAGTGATGAATGATTGAGCCACAAAGGGCTGAGAAAGAATAGATGACAGCTGGCTGGACCAGGCCTGGGCCAGCCAGCTCTCATGTCTGACTGATGATGCTCAGGCTGATCCGGAGCGGTCATCCTTAGGGTACAGAGTTATCCAGAAAGGCCTTTTGCTCTCATTTGGAGAGAGAGACTCCGTTCAACATGTACAGAAAAGATTCTTTGGGAAGGCTGCAGAGCTGCTTGCCTGATTGAAGGGAAGGTAGCAGGGCTGGGCTCAAAAAAGAGCACCCAGGCAGCTCTGGGGATCTGGTCATGTGAAATCATGGGATGTGGCTCAAGCGGTAGCGCGCTCGCCTGGCATGCATGCGGCCCGGGTTCGATCCTCAGCACCACATACCAACAAAGATGTTGTGTCCGCCGAGAACTAAAAAATAAATATTAAAAAAAAATTCTAAAAAAAAAAAAAAGAAATCATGTGGTAGCTGCATTAGAGTGCTGCTATCCAAGTAAGCAAATTGTTTCTCTAAAAAGAAAGTATCTGATTGGTCTACCCCCAGTCAGGTTCCCACACCTTGGACATAGAAACAGGGTACCAGCTAGGCGCAATGGTACATGCCTATGATCCCAGCAACTCAGGAGGCTGAGGCAGGAAGATTGCAAGTTTGAGGCCAGCCTCAGCATCTTAGCAAGAACCTATCTCAAAATTTAAAAAGGACGGGAAATGTAGCTCAGTGGCAAAGCACCCCTGAGTCTAATCCCCAGTGATGAAAAAAAGAAACAAACGAGCACTTGCCAAGGGAGAATCTGATAAAGGAAGGATAGCCCCATCTGGGCCAACATAGCTAAACAGAAATGGGACAACCAGAGGCAACCTCTGGAAGTCAGAGGGGGAAGCCCATGCAGATTGCCTGATCCCAATTTCCTTCCAGGTGAACTCTGGCTGCGTTTTTTTTTTTTCTTCAAAATATTTAATTTTGTTTTGAAAAGGATACATTCACAGCTTTTCTCCCTACCACATCACTCCTCCATCCCACCAACAGTGACAAACTCACACACACATAGGCACATAAGGCCAATGGACTGCACTCTGTTCTGCCCTCTCCAGCTTAGAAGAAGAGATCTTCTCCTTGCCTCCTTTCCCCAACAAAGGAAAAGGAGAGAGGGGCCTGCTGGAATGCCAGCTCCCAAGGGAGGATGCAGAGCCCCCCCACACTCTATCACATCACATGCACTTAAAAAAATAAGATCAAGTGGTGTTCTGACATCCTCAACATCACAAGATAGCAATCGCCACCTGGAAGTCATCTTTGCCATTTTCTAGAAAAATGTATTGCACTTAATTAACGGGTGTTAAAGGAGCTGGGATGGAGCTTTGCCATGAAAATTAGGAGTTCCTCCGCCCTTTGTGTCATGGGTAGTAAATCTCCAGGGCCATGTGGAGAGCTGCCCAGCACAAAGGGGCCTTTCCCACAGGCCACCACAGTGGTCACCCTGCCTCAGGCTGGAGGACTACAGAAGTTGTGGCTGTTGAGGGGTGGGGGTGGGGGGGATCTGCAGCATAGTGTGCAGACCTGTCAACAGGATGTGCAGACCCAAAGTTAAAGTTCACTACTAAATGCCTTCCCCAACAGGCAAAGCTCTTCCTTTGACAGAGAACAGGATTACCCAGGTCCTCCACAAGGCTGCTGGCTCTCTCTAAATGTATATTTTCTACATCTAGATCTACATTTCTTATATGTACATTCTTGCAACCTTCTAGTTCATACATGATTTGTCTGTTCTGAGGTTGCAGTGGGGTGAGGAAGCTAAAGACAAGATGCTCAGGAAGTAGACAGCACTTCCCAGCCCAAGGTGAACCCATGGAAAGACAAACTTAAGTAAGCTTCTCTAGCCCCCTGTGTTCTTTAATTTTTTTTGATCCCCCCTCCCAGGTGTTCTCCAGAATATGTCAAAGATCTGAGAATGGGAGCCTCAGTCTTCTGCTGCTGTCCCTAGAGGAAAAGGGCCCCGGGGGGAGTCAGAGAGACTCCCATCTCTAAGACCCACCAGGCAGGCACCAACCCTCTTTCTGTAGAGTCTTGGTTCCTAGGCCAGAGGAGGAAATATGCTTATCTAAGTACTTCTTTCCCGAAAAGGTCAACATCTGGACATGTTCCTTCCTGTTCCTGCCAGGCTCCTGACTCTAAGGGGCTCTTCTGAAAGTCCAACAGCCAAACTTCTTCTAAGGAAGGAACCTGCCTGGAGGGAAAAATAGGAGCACACTTCACAGATAGCAGGTGGGATGGAGAAGAGAGACATCAAGCCAGCCCCCATCCCATCCACTGGGCTCCAAACATAGATACCATCCAGAGATAAAGTGTCCATCCTTAAAAAAAAAAAAAAAAAAAAAAGGAAGGAAGGAAGAAAGAAAAAAACTGAAAAAACACAAACCTTACATTTTTTTCAAGCCAAAGAAAATGAAGAGCTTTTCAGCTCAAGGCTCATCAACCCATAACAAAATGAAGAACCGCCCTCTAGGTGAGCATCTGGCTGCTTTCTTCTAGAATAGACTTAGGGGTCTGAGCTTCTTTTTAGACATGTCATTTGCTATGGTCTGAGTGTTTATCCCTGCAAAAACTCATCTTGAAACTTAATCCCATAATTCACATTAATGGTATTTGGAGTTGGAGCTTTTGGATAATTAGGATTAGACAAAGTCATGAAGTAGACAGGCCCCATGATGGCATCAGTAATTTTACAAGAGAGACCTAAGCTAGCTAGCATGCTTGCTCTGTCTTGTCCTATGAATGTCTCATGCTGCCTCAGGACTCTGCAGAATGCTAACAAAAAAAAAAAAATTTTCATTAGATGCTGAGCAGTTGCCAACATCATGTTCTTGGACTTCCCAGCCTCCAGAACTGTGGGCTAAATTCTATACAAATTACTCAATCTCTGGTATTTCATGATAGCAACAGAAGACCACCAAAGACATCATCCAGGTAAGTAAGGGACTGTGTTGCTTCCAGATCATTTGTGGTCAACTGAGAGTTTGATAGTTAGAGACCCAGCAGCTTTTCCAGAACCAGTAGCCTGGAGATTCAGCAGGAGCAGGTCAATGTGAGACACCAGCTTTAAACTGATACCTGTCTTTTAAACCAATATTCAACACAAGAAAAAAAAACTGTGTGTAATAATGATGATTGCAGCATTAGCTACAGGAACAAAAAGTTGGAAATAAACTCATTTATTGGTTAAGCAAATTATGGTACAACAAATTTGAGGGTGATTATATAGCTATTAATATATCAAGCAAGCTGTAGCAATGTGAAGAATGCTTCTAATATTCTGTTGAATGCAAAAGCGGAATGTGAAATAAATCTCTGGTTACCACTATGTAGAATAAGTCTACATGAATGAACAAGGACTGAATGGGAATTATCAAAACAAAAATAGTTGAGTTTATTTGGGAGGGGGTGAGTGTTTTACTTTCCTTAATGTTGTGTTTATGTTCAAAATGTTCTTTTTGCAATGATAAAAAAGGTATCATTTGATGATTCATCAAGGGACACTGAGGAACCTATTAGAAGTAGTGAGATTGTGTTAGGAGGAACCCAAGGTGGGAAGGGTCTGGTATTGCCGGAAGGTCAGAGTGCAGAAAGTTGGGGTGGTAACTCCTAGTGACCCTTAATTAAGTTCTCCTTTATAGATCTGTATTAGTCTGCTAGACCACTCTAAAAAAATACTATAAACTGGGTGGCTTAAACAACAGATATTTATTTCTCACAGTTCTAGAAGTCCAAGATGAAGGTGCTGGCTGATTTGGCTCCTGGTAAAGACTTTCCCTGAATTGCACATGATGCATCCTGTAGTGTCCTCACACAACAAAGAGAGCACAATGTCTCCCTTTCTCTTTTTATCAAACCCCTAATCCCATCATGAAAACCATTCTCATGACCTCATGTAATCCTAATTATTTCCTGTGATGATTTGGATATGAGCTGCCTGCCAAAAGCTCCTGTGTAGTCCAGGAATATTCAGAGATGAAATTATTAGATTATAAGAGCCATAACCTAATCAGTCCATCCTAGTTTGAATGAACTGGATGGGTGGAAATGGTAGGCAGGTGGAGCATGGTTAAAGGATGTGGGTCCACGGGAGTGTGCCCTGGAAGAGCACCTTCCCTGTGGTCCCTTACCATCCACACCACTGCTTCCTGGCCACCATGAATGGAGGAGTGCTCCTCCACCAGCCCTTCTACCATGATGTTTTGCCTTATCTTAGGCCCAGAGCAATATAGCCAGCCCACCATGGACTAAACCTCAGAATCCATGAGCCAAAATAAACTTCTCCTTCTCTAAGTTGTCTTTGCCAGGATTTGGGTCAAAATAACAAACCTGACAGACACACTTCCCAAAGGCCCCATTTCCAAATGGGGATTAGGGATTCAGTATGTGAACTTGGGATGCGGGGAGGAGATGACACAACTCAGCCCATAACATTGGCCTGAAGCCTCCTTAACACTCTCCATACATCGAGTGATTCTATTTTTACTCCTAAAAGGACATAAATTTGGTTTGACTGTAGGCACCTGTATTAAGGTAAATCTTCTATTATCGTAGCATATGGGATATGTATGTTGGTGATGTTCTTTTAGAAATACTGGTTCAAAAATTGTGCCAGGCCTGAAGGTGTATAGCTCAATGGTAGAGCACTTGTCTAGCATGTGCAAGGGCCTGCATTTGATCCCAGCACTAAAAAAAAAGTATCAGCTTGGTGTTTAATGTCATTGCTAAAGGCAGAAGGGGGCCAGCTCATGATACCTACTGGAGTCACAATCAGATATCAATCCTGATAAGATGTCAATCCTGATCAGATGTCAATCCTAATCATTTCTACCCCAGGAGAAGTTACAGAAAGTGGAGAACACATCTCCTCAGTGAAACATATGCCCTGTGGTAGGTAAGAATATCCTAAGAAAGTTTAGTGGAGCAAGGGGCCTAGATCTGCTCAGTTATATGAAGAAGAAGAAAAAAATCTCCCCAAGAGATTCCTTCTGTGGAAAATGAAGGCCCAGAGAAAGAGATCACAGGCTAGTGTGGGGAATAGGGTGGCAGATGCTGTGAGGGGTCATTAAGTGCTTATTCCAGGCCTTTCTCTCATGCCCAATTCTACTTTTCAGGGTGTAAGAGATAAAATTTTTTAATTGTTTTTGTCTGAGTTTCCACTCATTCATTCAGCACATTTATAGGAAGCAGCAATTCTGGGTTCTTGGAATATGCTAATGAACAAAGATTTCCAGGATTCTAGAAGAGAGATCTGCTGCTGTCACATCTTTCCCTTCCTCCTGCCCACATGAGATCATGAAGATGGAAGCTATGCACTCAGGGTAGTGGAGAAGCAAGTGCAAAGGAGACTTTGCAGATAAGACTTTCCTTAGCTGCTGAGCCAGCCATCTACATTCTTCCTGCATTTTATTTCTCTATTGAAACCCAAGGAAATATTTCTTCCTGTGAAAGATTTTCTGTTATTTGCATCTATATTGCACTTACATCTAGAATGTAGTCCTCACTGGTGTAAGTCGACTAAAAGCAGAGGAGAGGGGCCGGGGCTGTAGCTCAGTGGTAGAGCGCTTGCCTCGCAGGTGTGAGACCCTGGGTTCTAGCCTCAGCACCACATAAAAATAAATAATTAAGTAAATAAATAAAGATATTGTGTCCATCTATAACTAAAAAGAATTTAAAAAAAAAGAAAAAGAAAAAGCAGAGGAGGACACAGAAATACTCTAAGTTCTGGTGTCTTGTCATTCTGAAATTTCCCCCATACTGCTTATTTTAAAAGACTCCCAAATTAAGCTTATCCTAAAAAAGGGAGTCCCTTCCACCTGAGGAGACCCAACTCTGTGAATGAAGGTGTTGGGATTTTTGGCTACTAGGGAAGAGGGCAGTCAGGGAGGGCCTCAAAGCAGGACGTTGACACCACAGGCTCAGGGTGACATGTTTTGCAATCATTGGGACCATTCTAGCTGTATCAGAAACCCAACTGATTTGGGAGGAGAACTTTTCATTTATGAGAAATCTGGAGATTGGTGTAACCTCAAGAACTATATCTAGGAAGTCATATGATAAAATCAGATTTGGGCTCTCTCTGTCCCTGTCTTGGCCTTGCTCTCTTCTGAGTTGCTTTTATATATTTTCAGTTGGGCTTGTCAATCAATCCAAGCTCAGAAACTACAAAAGTAAAAAGGACTTTGTTTGAGTTGCAGTTAAGAAAACACAGGTTCAGATAGCTCTGAATTAGTCTTTTTGAAAGCAGAGAAAGTGGGAGATTAAATGGGCAAAGAGTACAAAGCAATAAAAATTCCTTGGTAGGGAATTTCTATTGGTACTGAGGAAAAACAAGTGCTGTGTGACAGGGGCTGTGCAACCATGTTATTGGCTTCCTAGACTTGAAGTCTAACTTTGTTGTTTCCAATTAGCCAGGTCCCGTCACTTGTCCTCCACCAAAACAAGCAAAAAATATAGTGGTGAAAGATACTTTTGATCAATATAGCCATATGGGGAAGGCAAAGTGAGATCCAGTCTCTCAGCTGTGTCTTCAGGTTGCTGACCAGTGCTTTAGTTTTAAATAGAGGAAGAATTGGTGCAAAGTGTGAGAGTTACGCAAAATTAAGCAGTCTTGATCAAACTGCGGTCTTGTTGATTATTCTCTCAGTTCTGATTCTGCAAGGAGGTGGTTCCAGAGAAGTCCTTATTACTTGAGGAGACAATTTCCACGGCTACTCAGGATATTTGTCTATTAGACCTGTGGTCCTGGAAGAGGGTGATGACTGACAACTCCTGGGCACCACTCCCCGGGTGTGAAATAGAATACTTTGAATATTGCCTCAGTACCAAAGAGGGGGTTCAAGATAGGTCAGGTAAATTCGGAACTAATAATTCTTGTATTTATTACTAGTTTTTAGATGAGGATTCTTTTTTTTTTTCGTGAATTTGTATGTCCTCCTTGCACACGGCCATGCTAATTTTTTCTATCATTCTAATTTTAGCATATGGACTGCCAAAGCAAGCACAGATGAACACTTCTTAAATGATTAACAGGCCTATGTGAACAGCTAAGTAGGGACCTGACCCAAAGTGTAAGGTAACAAAGGAGATAGGAACAAGATGAAGGCAGAGAGGCCAAATTTTATCCTGCTCTCAGTTACCCATAGTGCATTTGCAGGTCTAGGTAAAAAGTCACTACTTTTTAGCAAAGGCAGGCTAAGTCCCTGTTATAACCAAGAGAGGATCAAAAAGAAAAAAAGTACATATTTAGTAAAAGTGTCCATAAAACAAATTTCTGATAATCTCTGGTTTTGTATCTTGAGTCTCTGGGCATGATGACTATTCTAGCTGCCTACAGTCAGGTGACCATAGTGCACATTCCTAGGCAGCAGCTGAAATCACATACAAGTCCTTCTCTCTTGATGGCTTCCCAACTCTGCTTTGAAAGGATTTTTTCAATATTGTTTTCATCATAATTGTCTTTTTATTTTTAAAGGCTCTCCCTACATGGGTGCAAGATGACCCTCAGCAAATCCTGGAGGAACATTCTGTACTATCAGAATCCCAGAAGGGAGCAGCAGGAGGGAAATTCCTTCTCTTTTTAATGGGCTTTCCGAACCATATTCTGAGTCTAATTGGTGCATTGCACACATGTCATCAGTCCACTGTTGAGCCAACTACTGTGACCAAGCGGATAAAGTGGCCAGACCCCACCATATGCTTACTCCTAGAGGCAGAGGTGGCAATCTCTTAAACCAACTCTATAGGCTGATAATGGATGGTGTGGTAGAATTAAAAATAAATATTTGATCTTTGTCCCCAGTTTTTGGCACATAGTTCATAACACTCTTGAGATTTCTGATAATAATACCTTCTTTTTGCAAGTTAGCTGGCTGGTGGCTGGTGACTGATGGTCCCTAGATAGCTTTAGGATGGGAGTTGGTTGGCAAAGAAACTAACCATGTGATTAGAGGGTTGGAACTCTCAGCCCTAATGGCCAAACTCCAGAGAGGGGAGAGGGCTGGAGATTGAATTAATCACCAATTTCAATGATTTTATAAATTATGCCAATGCAACAAATCCCCCACAAAACCCCTAAATTACAGGCTCAAAGAATTTCCAGGCTGGTGAACACACTGAGGTGCTGAGTGGGGTGGGGAGTGGGGATTCACAGAAAGAGCTTGGAAGTTCCATGTTCCTTTCCCCTTGCATCTCTTATACCTTGCCCTATGCATCTCTTCCATTTGGCTATTTCAGAATTGTAACCTTTACAATAAACTGGTAATGATAAGTGCTATGGTTTAAATGTCTCCTCCAAAATTCAGAGTCAAGTTTATTTCTCATCGTGATGGTACTAGGAGGTGAGATTTTTTAGGAGGTGATTAGGGCAGAGCCCTCATGAATGGATAAAAGCCATTATCTCTGGAATGGGCTAGTTATTTCAAGGGTCAGTTTTATAAAAGTGAGTTCAGGGCTGGGGTTGTGGCTCAATAGCGTGCTTGCCTAGCATATGAGAGACACTGGGTTCAATCCTCAGCACCACATAAAAACAAATAAAATAAAGGTTAAATTCTTAAAAAAAAATAAAGTGAGTTCAGCTTCCTTGATTTTCTCTTGCTCCTGCTCTCTTTCTATGATTCTATGAGATGCCCTCTACTATATTTTGATGTAGCAAGAAGGCTCTCACCAGATGCTGGCACCTTGACTTTGAACTTTTCATCCTTCAGAACTCTTGACAAATTTCTTTTCTTTGCAAATTATCCAGTCTGTGGTATTCTGTTATAACAGTAACAACAACAACAATAACAAATAGAAATTATTCGAGCAAATAATAGAAAGGAGTGAGGTTGTGGGAACTTCTGACTTTGTAGCCAAGTAAACCAGAATTCTGAGTAACTTGGGGATCTAATACTTGCAGCTGGTATCTGAAGTGAGGGTAGTCTTATAGGACTGAGCCCCTAAACCTGTTAGAATCTGATGCTACAAGAGGAAGTAAGGGGAAAGGGAAAAATAATACAAGGGGGAGAAATGAATTACAGTAGAGGGGGTAGAGAGAGAAGAGGGGAGAGGAGGGGAGGGGAGGGGGGATAGTAGAGGATAGGATAGGCAGCAGAATACAAAAAAAAGAGAATCTGATGCTAACTTTGCATGGTTGGTGTCAGAAATGAATTGAATTGTAGGACACCCAGTTGAATTGGTTATTGCCTGGAGAATTGGTTATTTTGTGGAAAAAAAAATAACAGAGGGGTTTCCTAAGTCTAGTTGGGATATACTCACAAGCATACAGAATGTAGATCTGAGTAGGGACAATAGCAAACACACCTGGATACCCCACCTGTGACTACAGGTTGCTTGCTCTGATCCTGGGCACAAAATCAGGAAGTTCTCCAGCACCCACCTGGGGAGAGGCCCCTGGGACATCCCCCAGGAGCAGCCAAGGCTGGGAGGAGAACAATTAAGGATGGAAGTAAAAAAAAAAAAAATCTGAATTAAATAGCTTACTGGAGGGGAAATCCAGAGGAATAAAAGATTCCATTTAGGATGCCAAGCATCTATTTCATGCACTGGCTTTGTCCCCAGGGCTCTTTCCTCTTACAACTGAAAGATGAATACCAGAAGCAATTGGAGCAACGTATTTCCTTATTCCTTCTGGAGAGGAAGAGAGAAAGTATTTCCTCCACTATTCAATAAACATCATCCTCAGCCAATTTTTATATCCACCCAACCAACGCAGATAAAATGGGTCAATAAGAAAATGTCAAGGCTAGTTAGTTTAAGCCTGGGCCCCTGGTTGCAAAGGGGGATAGAATTATTTCATTGCTTGGACTGGCTAATTTGCTTACACTGACATCATGAAGGAATGGGATACATGTAATTGGGGTGGGCTCTGGGTAGATACTCTCAGTGCACAGCTGTCACTGCCTGGTATTATCCTGACCCATGTTGAAAAGCCTCCTCACTTTCTCTATTCTCTCCTTCTCTTCCTTTTCTCTCCCTATTTTACCCTCTTCCCCCCACCACTTTTTTTCTTTCATCTCCTGTTTCCTTTTTGTCCTTTCCTGCTTTCTGGGAAAAACAATTTTATAACCCAATACACACACACACACACACACACACACACACACACCACACACTTACATACTTTACACACAGAGAGACAGATGGGGGCAGAGACACAGACAGAGAAACAGAGAGAGGGACTGAGAAACACAGAAAGACAGACAAATAGACAATGGTTCTGAAGGTTCAAGTCTCAAGTCCAAGATCAGGTGGCTTCATTTATTTGGCCTCTTATCTGGGTGGCACATCATAGCAGGAGCACATGTTGGAGTAAGTGCCCAATCTTGAACCAAGAAGCAGAGAGTGAAAAAGAGAGGGGGCAGAGGGAGGCTTTACAGTCTCATAATACCCTCCAGGGAATGTCCCCAGTGACCTAAGGACCTCTCATAAGCACTGCCTCCTAAAGGTTTAACCAGCTTACAATGGTTTGATTTACATTTTTTAAAACTTTATGATGTTGAAAAAGCATATGCATTCAGTAGAAACTGTCCTTCAATTTTTAAAAAAAATTTTCCTGAGATAGTGATATGCAGTATGATCTTTGCTCCCTGTGCTGGGCAGTGGAGGTGAGCCCAGTAATCCATGTAATCATCACGGCAAGCAACTAATACTCTATGGTGCACTGTGTTACTAAGCTAATATTTGGGGTGTTAGTTGTATTAAGTGCATTTTTATCTAAAATATATTCACAATTTATGAAAATCATGATAGATTTATTAGGACATAACCCCACTGAAAATTGAGGAGCATTTCTATCTATCTATCTAGCCTTATCATTAGCTATATGGGCATCAGCAAGTGACTATACCTATTTAAAATAGGAGAATTAATACTAATCTTGCAAGGTAATTGGGAAGGTTAAAAAATTGTATTCATGCCTTTTGATGCTGGCCAAAATGAAATTAAGATTACTACAATCTAGCTATCCCAACCATCATAAGCAAAAATCTCTGGATAAGCTGGATGTGGTAGTGCACACCTATAATCCTAACTACTCAGGAGGCTGAGGCAGGAAGATTGCAAGTTCAAGGCCAACCTGGGAAACTTAGTGAGACTCTGTCTGACTCTGATGAAAAGCAAAAAAGGGTTGGCAATGTAGCTCAGTGGTAGAGTGCTCCTGAGTTCAATCCCCGATGTTGCAAAACAAACAAGCGAACAAAAACAAAACAGTAAGGTAAACTCTCTGTACAAAATGAACAAGTAACTGAGGACATTGAAATGTTAACAATAGCAGGTGCATTAGAGAGAGGAGCCAAAACATGAAGAAGAATTACCCTTTCAAGGGCAAATTTCCTCATGTCTCTTTTCCATTCTTGTCTCCCTCAAATCAAGGTCAATTCCAGTACAGTAAGTATCTTCATAAAAATGCACCAAGAGAAACCATCTCTCTAGCCAGATTCTATATATAGTTTGGATCTGGAATGTCCCCCAAAGGCCACGTGTGGAAGGCATGGTTGCCAGTCTGTGGTGCTATTGGGAGGTGGTAGAACTTTAGGGAGGCGGGGCCTCATGGGAGAAAGTTAGGTCACTGGGAGTATGCCTTTGAAGAGGATGTTGGGACCCCAACCCCTTCCCCTCTCTTTGCTTGCTGGTCACCCTGAAATGATCAGGTCTCCTCTGCCATGCATTCCCACAAGCTCAAAGCAACAGGGTCTAGTGACTATAGACTGAAACATCTGAAACTGAATCAAAACAAACCATTCCTCCATTTCCCCCTTTTTTTCCTTTTAAGTTGATTATCTCAGGTATTTTGTCACAGTGATCAAAAGCTGACTAACACACCAGAAGACTGGAAGGGAGCCTTTGCAAATTGAAGTACATGTGGGAATTAAATCTTTGGGTTCATTTTCTTTTAGTAATGTCTTTCCTTCCCCTGCTTATGGCAGCCCCAGCTGCAAAGTTGCACAGTGGTGCTGGCAGTATCAGTACCTGAAACCTTAAGAGGAGACCCATGGGAGCCAGAGATGTAGAGTGAATCCCAGAGAAGAGAAAGCAGAAGGAGTCCCTAGTTCTATGGACGCAGCAACATGAATCCCAGGCCTACTTCTAAGAACAGAATTAAAAAATCACAGCAAAGTCTTTTAAAAGCTTTTTATATATTCATAGAAAGTTGTAAAAATAGTGCTGAAAATTTTGTGTACCTTCTTCCAGTTTTTCTCAGTGAGGACAACTTACATAATGATAAGCAGTACTTGAGTTACATTAGTTAGGCTTTTGATGTTGCAAAGTGATTCAGATTTACTAGAAACTGTACTTCAAATTTTTAATTTTGATCTTTTCCCTAGTAGCCATATGAGGTATGATGCTCTCTTGTAATGCTGGGTAGCAGTGGTGAGTCACAGCTCCCAGTCAAACCACAATTACCAAGGGAAACAACTGATATGCTACAATGTTGCTTAGGTGTACTCAATGCAGTTTTTGACCTATGATATTTTCAAATTACTATGGGTTTATTGGGACATAGCCTATTGTAAACCAATTGTAAACTAAGGAACACCCATATATAAGATATATTGTAACATAATATCAAAACCAGGAACTTGACATTGGTACAATACTATTAACTAGATTTCTGATCTTATTCAGATTTCACCATTATTTACATCCATGTGTGTGCACATATGTGTTTATATGTGTGTGTGTGTGTGTGTATTTGTGTAAACACCACCACCATCAAGATGCTGAATTGAAGCCAGGCTTGGTGGCACATGCCTGTGATCCTGGCAGCTCTGGAGCTGAGGCAGGAGGATCCTGAGTTCAAAGCCAGCCTCAGCAAAAGCAAGGCACTAAGTAACTCAGTAAGACCCTGTCTATATAAAATACAAAATAGGACTGGAGATGTGGCTCAGTGGTTGAGTGTCCCTGAGTTCAATCCCTGTTACTGGGGAAAAAAAAGTTGAACTGAGGCTAGAGATGTATCTCAGGGGTAGAGCAAAATGTTTAGCATGCTCAATCATGGGTTGGATTGATAGCACCATATACCACAAAATATATTTACCTGGTGGATGTGTTGACCCACACCTGTAATCCCAACTACTCAGGAGGCTTAGGCAGGAGGATTGCAAATTAAAGGCTAGCATGGCTATGTAGTGAGACCTCATCTCAAAATTTAAAAATAAAGATATAAAGGGATAGGAATGTAGCTCAATAGTAGAACATTTGTCTAGTATGCATGGAGCCCTATATTTGATCCCCAGTACAGCAAAAGAGAAAAAAAAAGATACTGAACCACCCAAAACCCACATTCTTCTTTCTGCTATCTTTTTGCAGTTGCACCCACTTCCATCCCCTTCCTTGTATTCTGGAAACCACTAATCTGTTTTTCATTTCTCTAGTTTTGTCATTTTGAGAATGTTATATAAATAGCATCCTACAGTATGTTACCTTCTAAGCTTGGCTTTTTTCACAGACCATAAAGTCTATGAGATCTATTCAATCTGTTGCATGTATTAACAGCATGTTCCTTTTTATTATTGAGTCTTATTATTGAGTTTCCATTGTATGGATATATCAGAGGTGATTTAATAATTTACCTGTTGAAGGAAATTTGGGTTGTTTTATAGTTTGGATGTGAGGTGTCCCCCCAAATCTCAGGCAATGCAAGAAGATTTGGAGGAGAAATGATTGGGTTATAGCCTTAAACTAATCAGTGGATTAATCCCTGATGGGCTTAACTGAGTGGTAACCGGAGGCAAGTGGGGTGTGGCTGGAGGAAGTGGTTCCTTGGGGTCATGGCTATGGGGTATATATTGTTTTCTGGAGAGTGGAGTCTCTCTCTCTCTGCTTTCCGATCAGCAAATAAGCTGCTTCCCTCCAGGCCACACTCTTCTGCCATGAGTTCCAAGGAATGGAGTCTGCTGTCTATGGATTGAGACTTCTGAAACCATGAGCCCCTAAATAAACCTTTCCTCCCCTATAGTTGTTCTGGTTGGGTCCTTTAATCACAGCAGTAAAAAAGCTGACTAAAACAGGTAGTTACCAGTTTGGGCCACTATAAACAAAGCTATTGTGAAAATTTATGTGCATGTTTTTGGGTAAACATGAGTTTTTATTTTTCTGAGTCAGACTCCTGCCTGAGAGTACAATTGCTATGTCATATGGTAAGTGTATGTCTTGTTTTATAAGCAACTGTTAAACTCTTATTCCAGAACAGCTGTGCCACTTTACACCACTACAAAAGAAAGCCTTTGGGAAAGAACTAAGGCACTATTGGTCTACCACTCACAAGGTAAAACAGAACTTGTGATATGAACCTAACCAGGATTGATTGCTTGCTAAACTCCCACAATATGAAGTCTCTCTCCAGGGGATTTTAATAAGGACCCAGAGTCTTATAAAATGATATTTAAAAAGTTCATGGGACAATATCCAAAGTTTTATGGTTCATGTTATTAGAGTGACAGTAAGAGAGGACAAAGTGATTGGGACTGAAAGAAACATTGGAGAAGTAATGCCTGAAAATTTCTCAAATTTAATGAAAGTCAAACATTAAGAATCAAGAAACTCGGGGCTGAATCTGTGGCTTAGCGGTAGCTCACTTGCCTAGCATGTGTGAGACACTGGGTTCGATTCTCAGCATCACATATTAAAAAAAAAAAAAAAGGTCTATCAACAATTTAAAAAAAATAAAAATAAAAGTTTAAAAATTAAAAAAAGAATCAAGAGATTCAGCAAATTTTGAATAGGATAAATACTAAGAAAAACCACAAACACATTATAATTGAGTTGATGAAAACCAAAGATAAAGAATAAACCTTAAACTGGGCGCAGTGGTGCACACCTGTAATCCCAGCGGTTTGGGAGGCTGAGAAGGAGGATAACAAGTTCAAAGCTGCCTCAGCAAAAATGAGGCACTAAGCAACTCATTGAGACCCTGTCTCTAAATAAAATACAAAATAGGGCTGGGGATGTGCCTTAGTGATTGAGTGCTCCCGAGTTCGATCCCCAGTACTAGAAAAAAAAAAAAAAAGAAAGAAAGAAGAAACCTGAAAGCAATCAGAGAAAAGTGACATTCTGCATATAGAAAATTAAAATGATTGTGAATTGTTCATCAGACTCCATGGAAGTCAGAAGATCTTAGAACCCAATCTTTTTTTCATTTTTATTTTTTAAAATTTATTTTAATTAAGTATGTACGACAGCAAAATGCATTTTGATTCATTGTATACAATTGCGGCACAACTTTTCATTTCTCTGGTTGTACACGATGTAGCATTGCACCATACATGCAGTCATACATGTACCTAGGATAATGATGATCATCTCATTCCACCATCTTTCCTGCCCCATGCCCTCTCCTCATCCCCACTTCCCCTTTGCCCCATCAAATTTCCTTCAATTTTTTTCCCATCCTCTCCATTATGGTTCAACATCTACTTATCAGAGAGAACATTCAGCCTTTGATTTTGGGGGACTGGCTTACTTTGCTTGGCATAATATTCTCCAACTCCAACTATTTACCTGCAAATGCCATAATTTTATTTTCTTTTAATGCTGAGTAATATTCCATTGTGTGTATATACCACGTTTTCTTTATTCATTCATCTATTGAAGGGTATCCAGGTTGCTTCTATAGTTCAACTATTGTTAATTGAGCTGCTATAAACACTGATGTGGCTGTGTTATTAGTATGCTGACTTTAAGTTCTTTGGGTATAGACCAAGGAGTGGGATAGCTTGGTTAAATGGCGGTTCCATTCCAAGTTTTCCAAGGAATTTCCATACTGTTTTCCAGAGTGGTTGCACCAATTTGCAGTCCCACCAGCAATGTATGAGTGTGCCTTTTCCCCTACATCCTCACCAACACTTATTGTTGTCTGTATTCTTTTTAAAAAAATTTTTAATATATATATTTGTGGTTGTAGTTGGACACAATACTTTTACTTTATATATTTATAATGCTGAGGATCAAACCCAGGGCCTTACACATGCGAGGCAAGCACTCTACCATTGAGCCATAACCCCAACCCCATGTTGTTTGTATTCTTGATAACTGCCATCTGACTGGCGTGAGATGAAATCTTAGAGTAGTTTTGATTTGCATTTCTGTAATTACTAGAGATGTTGGATATTTTTTCATGTGTTATTGAGTGATTGTATATCTTCTTCTGAGAAATGTCTGCTCAGCTTCTTAGCTCACTTATTAATTGGGTTTGTTTTTTTTTTGGTGTTTTTTGACTTCTTTATATATCCTGGAAATCAGTGCTTTATCTGATGCGCATGTGGCAAAAATTTGCTCCCCAAATGTAGGCTCTCTCTCTTCACCTTATTGATTGTTTCTTTTTCTGAGAAGAAGCTCTTTAGTTTTAGTCCATCCCATTTATTAACTCTTGATTTTATTTCTTGCACTTTAGGATCTTATTAAGGAAGTCAGGGCCTAATCTGACGTGATGAAGATTTGGGCCTACTTTTTCCTCTTTTAGGCACAGGGTCTCTGGTCTAATTCCTAGGTCCTTGATCCACTTTGAGTTGAGTTATGTGCATGGTGAGAGATAGGAATTTATTTTCATTTTGCTGCATATGGATTTCCAGTTCTCCCAGCACCATTTGTTGAAGAGGCTATCTTTTCTCCAATGTATGTTTTTGGCACCTTTGGCTAGTATGAGATACTAGATTCATGTGGTTTTTGTCTCTGTGTCTTCTATTCTGTACCATTGGTCTACATGTCTATTTTGGTGCCAATACCATGTGGTTTTGTTACTATAGCTTTGTAGTATAGTTTAAGGTCTGGTATTGTGATGCCTCCTGCTTCACTCTTCTTGTTAAGGATTACTTTGGCTATTCTGGATCTCTTATTTCCAAATGAATTCCATGACTGTCTTTTTTATTTCTATAAGGAATGATGATGGGATTTTAATTGGAATCACATTGAATCTGTATACTGCTTTGGGTAGTATGGCCATTTTGACAATATTAATTTTGTTTATCCAAGAGCATGGGAGATCTTTCCATCTTCTAACGTCTTCCTCATTTTATTTCTTTAGTGTTCTGTAGTTTTCATTGTAGAGATCTTTCACCTATTTGTTAAATTGGTTCCCAAGTATTTTTTTTGAGCCTATTATTAATGGGGTAGTTTTCCTAATTTCTCTTTCAGAGAATTCATCACTGATGTATAGAAATGCATTTGATTTATGGGCATTGATTTTATATCCTGCTACTTTGCTGAATTTATTATAATTCTAGAAGTTTTCTGGTGGAGTTTTTGGATCCTCTAAGTACAGAATCATGTTGTTGGCAAATAATGATAGTTTGAGTTCTTCCTTTCCTACCTGTATCCCTTTAATTTCTTTCATCTGTCTAATTGCTCTGGCTAGAGTTTCAAAGAGTATGTTGAATAGAAGTGGTGAAAGAGGGCATCCCTGTCTTGTTCCAGTTTTTAGAGAGAATGCTTCCAATTTTTTGCCATTTAGAATTATGTTTGCCTTGGGTTTAGCATAGATAGTTTTTACAATGTTCCTACTATCCCTAGTGTTTGAACATGAAATGGTGTTTGAACATGAAATGGTGCTGTATTTTACTAAATGCTTTCTCTGCATCAATTGATATAATCTTATGATTCTTATCTTTAAGTCTATTGATGTGATGGATTATATTTATTGATTTCCATATGTTGAACCAGCCTTACATCCCTGGAATGAATCCCACCTGATCAAGGTGCACTATTTTTTTTTAAAAGATGGACACAATATCTTTATTTTTAAGTGGTGCTGAGAATTGAGCCCAGCACCTCACATGTGTAAGGCAAGTGCTCTATCACTAAGCTGTGACCCTAACCCTGGTGTACTATTTTTTAAAATATGTTTTTATATGTGATTTGCCAGAATTTTATTGAGAATTTTTGCATCAATGTTCATCATTGATGTTGGTGTGAAATTTTCTTTCCTTGATGTGTCTCTGCTTGGTTTTGGTTATCAGGATGATCCTAGCTTCATAGAATGAGTTTGGAAGGCTTCCTTCCTTTTCTATTTCATGGAATAATTTGAGGAGTATTGGTGTTAATTCTTCTTTGTAGGTATTGTAGCACTCAGCTGTAAATCCCTTTGGTGCTGGGCTTTCTTGGTTGGTAGGTTTTTGATGGTGTCTTCTATTTTGGAGCACCATCTTTAAAGTGCTGAAAGGAAATGGTTGTCAATCTAGTGTCTTAGTCCACTTGGGATGCTATAACAATAACAGAAATTGGATGGCTTATAAGCAATAGAAATGTATTAAATCTCCCAGTTTTGGAGACTGAGAAGTTCAAAATCAAGGTACCAAAAGATTTAGTGTCTGGTGAGGACCCCCTTCTATAGCTCATAGACATCTATCTTCTTTCTGTGTCCTCACATGGTGGAAGAGGTTACAGGGTCTTTTTTTTTTTTTAAGGATGCTGTTTTAGCCCTTTTGCAAAATACCTGAGGGTAGTTTCTTTAAATGGAAAAAAGGTTTATTTAGCTCAAATTTTGGGGTTGAAAGTCCATGATTGCACTTGGGGAGGTGCAATCATGGCTATATTACAACATGGCAGATGGCATCGAGGTGGGATTACATACAAGAAGAAGAGAGAGGTCATGTGGTGAAAGAGGAAGCAAGAGACTAGGGTGTAGCCTAGCTCATTTTTTTAAAAAAAAAATAACAACGGGCTTTTCTGGGAAATGATTCAGTCCCATAAGACCTGACCGTGAGAGAGCATTAATCCATTCACCAGGGTGGAGTGTCCTAACCACTTTCTACCAAGCTCAACTCCTTAAAGTTTCCACTCCTTCAATACCTTCACACTGATGACCAAGACTATATATAGCACATGAATCTCTGAGTGTCAAACCATATCCAAATTCAAACTATTGGCAGATACTATCCCAATCACAGGAGCTTTGTTCTCATAACCCAGTCCCCTCCCAAAGGCCCCATATGTTAATATGGAGGGACACAAACATTCAGTCTGTAACACTCAGAATTCTCTCTTAGCTGAAAATGTATTCAGGGATGACAGCAAAATAAAGACATCCTTAGAGAAAAGGAAATAAAGAGATTTGGTGCCAGCAGACCTGCTAAAGGATCCTCTTCAGGTTGAAGGGCAAAGACACCAGAGGTAAACTTGGGACTTCAGGAGTAAAAGAAGAGCAACAAAAAGTGCTAAATGTCTGGGTAAATGTATTGGATCCCCCCCCCCTTAAATTCTTTAAAACTGTGAATGACCATTTAAAAATAAATATATTGACAGAGTTCTCAATATATGTAAGTACAATACCACAGTATTATCTGAAGAGGATAAAGGGACACCTATAGTGATAAGACAAATAATTAAAAGTTTATGGAACAAGCCTGGTGCTGTGGCACTCTCCTGTAATCCCAGTGGTTCAGGAGGCTGGGGCAGGAGGATCGCAAGTTCAAAGACAGCTTCAGCAACAGTGAGGTGCTAAACAACTCAGTGAGAACCTGTCTCTAAATAAAATACAAAATAGGGCTAGGGATGTGGCTCAGTGATTGAGTTCCTCTGAGTTTAATCTCCGGTACCCACCCCCCCAAAATTTAGGGAAGCACTAAATATATCTCTCCTTGCCTTATGTGTCAAAGTACTGAGTGGTTTGCAGGTCTTATTTGTACGACCTATTAAGACCAAAGGTTTTTTGTTCTGTTTTTGGGGGGGATTGAGCCCAGGGGCACTCTACCTTTGAGCTAATCCCCAGTCCTTTTTCATTTATTTATTTTTTAAATTTTATGACAGAGTCTCACTCACTAAGTCACACAGGCTGGCCCCAAACTTATTATAGGCATGGGCCACCATGCCTGGCTAGGACCAAAAGTTCTAAGAAAGTTGACTGGAAAAATCAATGAATTTAGCCCCAGGTCCCTTGTCCAGTCAACACTGTCAGAAAGGGCCTCTGGGTTTTATCATCAAATTGATGGATAGCTAGGGAGAGAGGTTCTTGCTGTGGGATCTTAAAGTCAGAGCTTGATCTCCTCCATGACCCCTCCATATCTTCACTCCATGCTCCTGTTTTCTTTTTCTACCCTGGTTCAGATTCAAGCCTGGAACAGAAAGCATCAATCTAGAAGGAGTGTAGGCTACAGGTGGCTTCAGCCTCAGCTGTGCCTTGCCTGGGGTCATCAGTGACTTTCCTGTATGGGACCTTTCTACGTACTACAGACCTGTGCCATGTAAGGATGTTTCAGTGATGATGGTCCTCCCTCCCATAAAATTGTAATGGAAAATTTCCTATTATCTAGTGGTGTAATAGGTAACAGAATGTGAAACATTATTTGTTTGCAGTGATGCTGGTGGAAACACCTACCACATTGCCAGTCATATAAATGCTTAGCATATACAATTATATACCTTACATAATAGTTGATAATAAACAACTCTGTTACTGGTGTGTACTATATTATACTTTTAATTGTTTTAGAATGTACTCCTACTTATAAAAAAAAGTTTGTAGCCAGGTGTGGTGGCCCATGCTTGTAATTCCAGCTACTTGGGAGACTGAAGCAAGAGGATTATAAATTAGAGGCTAGCTTAGGCAAATTTATAAGACCTGTCAAAGAAGAAGAAGAAGGAGAAGGAGAAGGAGAAGAAGGAAAGAAAGAAAGTAAAGAAAAGAAAAAAGGGTGTGGGACTGGAGCTTGGGTTTTAGCTCAGAAGTAGAATGTGCCTACAATACTACAAAAAAGTCTATTATAAAACAGTATGCCAGAAGCAGCCCTATACATCCTGTATTCCCAGTGGCTCATGAGGCGGCTGACACAGGAGGATTTTATGTTCACAGCCAGCCTGAGCAACAGTGAGGCTCTAACCAACTCAGTGAGACCCTGTCTCTAAATAAAATACAAAATAGGGCTGGGATGTGGCTCAGCGATTGAGTGCACCTGAGTTCAATCCCTGGTACACCTGCCCCACCCACCCCGCAAAAATAAAAGGTCATAATACCATTTGCATAGCTTAATTAATGTAGACCACCTAGGTTTGTGTAAGTACACACACAACAAAGTCACCTAAAGACAGATTTCTTGGAAAATATTTTAATCATTAAATCACACACAGCTATATCTTCTTTGGTAAAAGACTTTATTTTTCCTTTTGAATTTCTTGCTCCCATTCTTGGGTTACCTGGTTTGCATGAATCCTACTTCCTTAAATTCAAGGTAAGCATGTGACCATAGCCTGTCACATAGCAACAGGCAAGTTGCCCCCATACTCAGTACTGGCTTGTCTACTAGGGCCCACAATATTGTTAGAGATTTGTGGAAATGTTTTAGGTTGTATTAAAATTTGTAGGAAAAGAAATAACCTTTTGGGGCCAAGGATAATATTTGTCTTCATATCAATGTAGTAATAAAACAGGTATTTTGATATGTTGAATCCTTATCATATGTATCATATGTATACATATGTATCCTTAACATTTTTCCATGCATTATGATGTTTTGGCATCTTAAGAAATCTTTCCCACTGAAATATTGCCCTTCACTGGGATAGCCAATTCTTAAGAGAACAGAGGCTTAGGCAGGAAATGCCTTTGATATGCAAGGTAACCAGCCCAGGGCCATGCCTCCTCCATCTGGCCCTCCCACCCCAGGAGGTAACAGGACTCAGCCTAAATGTCCCAGGACCAAGAACCAGGCAATTAAAGACCACCTGTCTTAGTCCACTTTGTGCTACTATAACTGAATTCCACACACCTGGTAATTTATAAATAATACAAGTTTATTTGGCTTATGGTTCTGAAGGGTAGGAAGTCCCAAATGGGGTGGAGCCTTTGTGCTGAATCACCCCATGCAGAAAGCAGAAGGGGAAGGACCTGAGAGAAAGAGTATTTCTTGGAAAATGTCTTAATCATTAAATGCTTTTACAATAAACTAGTCCCTCAATAACAACCCACTCCATTGATACCTATAGTCATCCATTTCATGGGAGGAGCCCTCATAACCTAACCATCTGTTATTTGGCCCCACCTCCCAACACTGTTGTATTAGGCATCAAGTTTTCAACACACGAGCTTTGGGGACACATTTAAGCCATAATATCACCACATGGCTTAAAGCCTGATGCAAAATTTTCAAGCTTGCCAATCCTAAATCCTTTACCTCACCCTGCTTTTCCATTCAGGAGGAAACCTCAATGAAGGTTCTGGTTTAAACCTTTCCCTTACTCTTGTCTTCTGACTCCTGACCACCCTACTGTCTTTCCTGTGTGGCCTTGTGTGGCATCAAGGGCCTTCTCTGCAGGTACAATAAACTTTGTTTTCTGCAGATTCTCTGTGTCTTCCTTGTGGCTGTATGACCATTACATACAACAATACAAAATATATCTTTTGTAGCCGAAGGGTCCCATGAAGGGAAAAATGCCACAGGCCCACAAAAATCACAGTGCAGCCCTGCCTACAGGCCAGCAAAGAGCCTAAAGGTGGGGCTGCAGATGAGGTCAGGGTGTTCTAAGATGCTTCTTGGAACTTCTGGGGAGGAGAGTTGCCTGAGAGGACAACCAGGCCAAGAGGAAAGAACAAGCTCCTACTAACATCTCAGGTTTAGTGGGCTTCAAGCCAACCTGAGATTTTGGGTTTCTTGAGCCAAAGATTCTGAAATTTTGCTGGGGAGAGTTTGCTTTGACCTCCCATTATTCATAATCAAAAGAATTCTTCATAAAATAGAATGCAGAACTCCTGGCTTATTCAGATTTAAAAAAAATAATTATGGGCTTATTCAGATTTTTTATTTCTTCTTATCAGTTTTGATAAGTTCTCTTATCCTAGAAAATAGTCACTTTTATCATGTTGGGCCCCATAAAGTTCTTGATAATGTCCTCTTAACCTCTAGAATTCTCTTTACTTCTTAGCCAATTCACTGTTGCAATCCCTTATTTCAGTTGGTAATTTGTTTTATTATGTGTTTCCTGGTGAGATTACTCTGTCGATTCTCTCTTCTGACTGGATTCAGAACTAATACATGTGATTAATTAATTAGTTAATTGTGGTGCTGGGGATTGCACACATGCTAGGCAAGTACTCTGCCACTGAACTATTCCCCAGCCCTTTTATTTATTTATTTTTTTTGAGAGTCTCATTAAGTTGCCCAGGCTGGCCTCAAACTTGGGCTACTCCTGCTTCCAGAGCAACTGGGATTATCTGTGTGCATCACCAAGCATGGCTTTTATTTTTAAAAATAAATAATCATATCAGTCTGGATGGGATAGCTTTTGTAACAAACAATGCCAAAGTCTCACTGGCTTTCAAATCTTGTTCATGCTTCACATCCATCCCCATTTGTTGGCAGTTTTTTATTTTTGTTTTTAGTGCTGGGGATTGAACTCGGGGCTTTGTATATGCCAGGAAAGTGCTTTACTACTGAGCTACATTCACAGCCTTTGTTGGCATTTTTGCTCCATGTTATTCTTCCACAAGTACCCCAGGTGACAGTATCTTTGTTGTTTGAACATTCCTGATCTCTGGGGCAGAAGGAAGAGCATTACAACTGTTACTTCTGCTCACATTTCATTGACTTAAGCAAGTCACATGACTGCATCTGACTTTCAGGAGATGCAGAAGTGTGATCCAATCATGAGAGCAGGAGGGGAAAACCAGAAATTTCAGTGAGCAGCACTAAGATGACTAGAGTAATATATTCACAAGGGGTATCACCACACTGATGCATCCATACAGGACATATTCACAGGGAAGACACTCAGCTGGGCAACATGTATGACAGGTTTCTGTCCTGGTAAACTCACTGTAAGTTGACAATATTATCAGACAAAGATGGATTGAATAAACCTAACCTAAAAAATCCCCCTAGCCATAAAGCACACCAGAGAACTTCTGTTGTTTACTCATGTGAGCCTGTAGTCCACCTGGGAGCTGTGGATTGCCGCTGCTGCCCAGCATCACAAGAGTATCCTACAACATAGCATATACTGCTAGCTTGGGAAAAGATCAAAACACAAAATTTGAAGTATGGTTTTATTGAATGCATATTGCTTTTGCACTATCCTAAAATCAAAAAATTTTAAGTTGAACCATCCTAAGTTGGGACTTACTGTACATCCACACAGGTGACATTCATGTGGGACACATTCACACACAACACAGCCACATGATTCAGAGATCAAATCAGTCCTCCCCACTATACATTAGCATTTGCACTGATTTTTTTTTTGGAAATATAAATAAATGACCATGCATTCAAATTTCCTTTTCCCTATTTTAACATGGGGGGAAAGATACTATGCTATATTTTGTTTGTTTTTTAGTTTGTTATTTAAAATTAATATCATTTTTTCTGAATACCTTTCATTTTTAGGACACAGCTTCTTCCATCTTCCAAACAGCAGCACAGCTTTCTAGCACACAGATGGAGCACAGTTAATTTAATCAGTACTCTCTAGAGAAACACTTGAGGTGTTACCCACTTTTTTTCTATCATACACTATGCTACAAGGAGTAAATTAATACATGTGGAATTTTGCCTGTATGCTACTGTATTTCTGGGGCTGCTGTTACAAATACCACAAACTAGGTGGATTAAAGAACAGAAATTTACTTTCTGACAATTCTAGGGGCTAGAAGTCTGAGATCAAGGGGTTAGTGGGTGAATTTCACTCTGAAGTCATTTTCTTTGTCTTGCTGATGGCCACCTTCTTCCTGTGTCCTCACGCGGTCTTCTCTCTCTCAGGATGTATCTGTGTCCCAGTTTCCTTTTCTTAGAAAGACACTAGTTGTACTGGATTAGAGCCCACTCTCATGGCCTCATTTACCTTGTTTATTTCTTTAAAGGCTATGTTTTAGTCAGCTTTTTCACTGCTGTGACTAAAAGGCCCAACTAGAACAACTGTAGGGGAGGAAAAGTTTATTTGGGGGCTCATGATTTCAGAGGTCTCAGTCCATAAGCAGCTGGCTCCATCCCAGGGACCCACTCCTCCAGCCATACCCTACCCATCTTCAGTCACCACTCAGTTAATATCATCAGGAGATCAATCCACTGATTGGGTTAAGACTCTCATAACCCAATCATTTCTCTGCTAAACCTCCTTGCATGTCTCACACATGAGCTTCAAGGGGACACCTCACCTCCAAACCATAACAGGCCCCATCTCCAAATATAGTCACATTCTCACATATTGGCAGGACTTCAGCATATACATTTTGGGGTCGGGGATATAATTTAGCTCCTCACAACTGCTCTGTCAGGAGGCAGTGGGGAGGCTGGGTCCAAGAGTAAATACAATGGAATTTTGATAGATGGAGCACTATGAGGCAATGCTATGGACCAAATACTTGTGTTACTTGCCAAATTCATATATGGAAGTCCTTAGCCCCAATGTGATGACATTTGAAGATGGGACTTTTTGGATTTAATCAGGGTTAAGATGAAATAATGAAAGTGGGGCCTTGGCCTCCTGAAATTGGTACCCTTATAAAAAAGAGACATCAAGAATGTTCAAAAGGGGGCTGGGGATGTGGCTCAAGCGGTAGTGCACTCGCCTGGCATGCGTGCGGCCTGGGTTCGATCCTCAGCACTACATACAAACAAAGATGTTGTGTCTGCCAAAAACTAAAAACGAAATATTAAAAATTCTCTCTCTCTCTTTAAAAAAAAAGAATGTACAAAAAGAGAACATGTGGGCATATAGTGAAATTTTTGTGAAGGATTGTGTGTTTGTGTATGATAAAGATTACACAAAGTTTGGACAAAACTATAGAAACATGCAATTTGCTTACCTCAGGGGAGTGGTTGGAGAGGAGACAGGAAAAGGGAGAAGCCATGTGAAAAATGTAAAAGGGGAAAAAAATCACACTGAAAAGATCATTAGGATTATGTTAATATACAGACATAGTATTTATGTGGAGGCAACTATCTCAAGACAAATTTTAATAATTTCTCGAAGTAGAATTATTAAAAGGTTGACAATGTTTAGGGATTTCCTTTGTTACTTTTACTGTATGTTTCAAAGTATCTTATATTAAAATTAATAATGATAATACAGAGGGTTTCCGACTTAATGATGGTTCAACTTTAGATTTTTTGATTTCATGATAGCAAAATAGAGGTGTGCATTTCATAGAAATTGTACTTTAAATTTTGAGTTTGGATCTTTTCCCAGGCTAGCAATAATGCAATATGATTCTCTCTTGGTTAAGTTAGGTGGATTAAACACATTTTCAATTTATGATGGGTTTATTGGGATGTGGCCCCATTGTAAGTAGAGGAACCACTGTCATTATTGTGAATAGGGAAACTTATTTGACTTGGAAGTAAAAGAAGGAAGAGGGAGGGAGGAAGGGAGATAGGAAGTAAAAAAGAGAAGAGGGAAGGAAAGGTTTCCTTCTCAGCCCAAGCTTCTTGGGGTGGAGAGCACTGCAGTGAGGGGTATCCAGCCACCTCCTTATTCCTCCTGCCTCCCTCTGCTTCTGCCCTCCTCGGGGTTCCCCAGTGAGCCCCTTTCCTCCCTCATTGCCCAGTTTCTTCTCCTCCCCCCAGGATGGCTCAGTCTTGACTGATACGTGCTACCACCACCCTGGGCTGCAGCTGTGGGGAAGCCAGTGGATCTGCTTCTTTCCCACAGCTGACACTGCTGACATGGGTTCTGCTTTCCTGCTCATGGGGGCAGGGGCTGCTGGAATCATCAGGGTTTTGCACCTGCAAATCTGCGGTTGATTTTTCTTTTAAAAGCCCTTAGAGTTAAACATCCTCAGCCCCTCGACAGTTTGTTTTCTTCTACTCAGGCTGCTGCACGCGTATTCTTCCTGCTGTGTGACTCCCTGTATTTCTTTCCTATGGCTGCAGTCACAAATGACCACAAACTCGGTGGCCTGAAACAACACAAAGGTATCCTCTCATGATTCTGGAGGTCAGGAGCCCCAGATCAGCCTTACTGGGCTAACATTAAGGTGTCAGCAGGGCTGAGTCCTTTTGGAGTCTCCAGGAGAGGGTCTGTTTTCTTTTCTTTTTCCATAGTCACCTATGCTCCTTCCTCCATCTTCAAAGTACATCACTCTGCTCTCTGCTTCCATCATTGAATCTCCTTCTTATATAGTCATATCTTCCTCTGTGTCTCTTTTAAAAACACCTGTGGTGGGGCTGGGGTTGTGGCTCAATGGTAGAGTGCTTGCCTAACACGTGTGGGGGCACTGAGTTTGATCCTCAACACCACAATATTAACAAGTAAGTAAGTAAATAAATGAATAAAATAAAGGTATTGAATCCATTTACAACTAAAAAAGTATTTAAAACAAAAACACCTGTGGTTACATTTAGGGCTTATCCAGCTGATCCATGATCATCCTCCCATCTCCAGATACTCAACTTAATCATACCTGTTCAAGTCCCTTCTGCCGTTCTAGGTAATAGTTATGGATACCTGGGAAGAGGATGTGGAACATCTTTGGGGGCCACTATTCAGCCTCCACCACCACTGTGGCATTATTATGCTTATAGTGCATCTGCCTCCTTCTGGCTTTTTTCTTTTCTTCAGAGAGTAACTGAAAACACCTTCTCCTGAGGATTCCCAAGGTTGTGTGACTTCTCCAAGCTCCAGGTAAGTGCCCCAGTGGCCAGAGTAAAAGTTTAATTTATCCTGTCATGCAGGCCCATTTCTCTGGCTAGGGTTAGAGGCTACTCCTCACTGCCTTTGTCTCACCACTGACAAAATGCCTGGCATGGGGCAGAAGCAGGTATCTGCTGATCTCAATGGAAGAGACCAATTCCCCTCTTCCCCGCAAACAGGACTGATTGGCAAAAATTCAGGTCAGTCCCTCTTCCTCTTGGGCCTTTTGTCCTCTGGGAGGCATAGATAAAAGTATTTGTCCTCCTTTCTGGCCTCTTAAAGCCCATATTCCTTCTGGATGCTCTCTCAGCCCTGAGTCTTCTCTGGAATGTATAAAGGGCAAGTTCAATTCCAGGGACAGAAAGGAAGTCTGCATTGTCTGGGACCTGACCTGACTTACTCCTTCCAGCTTAACCAGCAAAAGTCCTAACTCCATTGCTCAGAAGTCAGCTATAAGGAACCTCATCTAATATAACCTAACCTAATATGCCTGATATACCTGACGGCTTATTCTGGATATAAAAAAAAGAAAGGAAAAAGTAGATTTAAAGAAAAAAATTTTTTTCTTAAATTTTTTTTTGTGGTTATAGATGGACAGCATGACTTTATTTTGTTTACTTACTTTTGTATGTGGTGCTGAGGATCAAACCCAGTGCCTTACACATGCCACATAAGTACTCTGCCACTGAGCCATGGCCTCAACCCAAGAAAAAAATAGTTTTATCAGTGCTAGGAATTGAACCCAGGTTCTGGCTTCCAGAACACCAAAATAATAATTATCTGTTGCTTTAAGCCACTGAATTTGTGGTAATTAGTTGTGGCAGCCCTAGGAAACTGATTTACTTGATTCTCTAAGGCTTAGTCTTAACATCTATAAAATGGAATGATTGTATTCAACATTTCTTCTTTATAAAGTTATTGAGAGGATTAGTGATAATATATGTTAACATGTTTTGTGAATTGAAAGGGGGCTATTAGAAAGACATAAATTACTACTATGCTAATACTTTATTAACATGATTGTTTAGTGACTTCTCTGGGAGCTTTTAGTAGTAGCTTAATTTTTTTTTCTTGTAGTACTAGGTATTGAACCCAGGACTTGGTGCATGTTAGACAAGTCCTCTGTCACTGAGCTACACCCCCAGAACCAGTAGTTTACTTTTTAAGTGGGTGGAAAAATAAGCCCAGATCAAATCACACAGGGTTATTTGGTGAATGCCATTTGAAAACATGTGGACATCATCCTTAGGATCCCCTCAGTGTCCCAAACTCAACTGCTATAGATTGAATGCTTGTGTTCCCCTGTCCCTCAACTTGTATATTGAAATCTGATTCATAATGTGATAGTGTCTTAGTCTATTTTTGTGTTACTATAGTAAACTAATGTATCGTACTTTATTTTCATAAGGAAAATAAGTTTATTTTTCATACTCTGGAGGCTGGGAAGTCTGATATCAAGGTGTTGGCATCTGGTGAAGAGCTTCCTTCTGTGTCATGGCAGGAGGCATCATATGGCAGGAAAGCAAGTGTGCAAAGCCACTAATCCTATCTTGGAGCTCCACCTCATGACCTCATCTGACCCTAAGTACTTCCTAAAGCATCACCTCCACATACTATGAGGATTTTTTAACAGATAGATTTTGGGGAGACACATTCAATATGTCACCAGAAAGGGGCCCTAGGAAGTCCCCAGAAGGTAGAAGAGGACCTCAATTCATCCCTTCTTGATTTTTGCCTCAGAAAGGAATTTCAGGATGTATCAAAAGAGACACAGAGATTTATTTAAGAAAGCAAAGAGATTTATTTAGGAAAGCAAGCAATGCAACAGGACACTCACTCAAGGGAGAGGGAAATTTTGGGGGTCTTGGGCTCTTCTTTTTTTAAGGGAAATGTAAATAGTGAACATGAGAAGGATCTGGTGGTAACATCAGTCTGGTGAGCTCAGTTCTCTTTGTTTTTTTTTTTTTTTTTTTTTGGTTTGATACTGAGGGTTGAACCCTGGGCTTTGCTCATGCTAGGCTGGCATTCTAGCACCAGGCTACATTCCCCAGCCCTCAGTTCTCTCCTGGAGCACAGGGCAGGTCATGGTAGTCTGGTTCTCTCAGGATCTCTAGGTTGATGTCATCCAATCATCCAATTATGATGTTTGGAAATACCCATGCCATAAATCTCTAGCAATATCTCCCTTTGCTTTATTTAGTCTAAAGAAAATATGTTGTATAAGCTAGCAATGCACATAGGCGTTAATCATCTGGACTCACAATACTCTAAGAATCAAAGGCTTTGTAAGAATTTAGAGCTGGAGAAAAACAGCCTTGGGAGGAAAGATGGGTAGATTCATGGAATTTCTCAGACTTAAACTTACAGTTTCTGTTCCCTTCCTTTTTAATATCATTCCTACCTATCTCGGTTTCTTCTATTCTACTGAAAATTCATGGCCGATGGTCGTCAGAAATAGGTTCTCTGGGAAGTGATTAGGTCATGAAGGTGGAGCCCTCATGAATGGGATTAGTGCCCTCATAAAAGAGGCTTCAGAGAGGTCCCTCATTCTGTGACATGAGGACACAGTGAACCAGGAAATGGACCTTCAATACAAACTGAGTTTTTGGCACCTTGATCTTGGACTTTCCAGCCTCCAGAACTGTGAGAAACAAGTTTATGTTGTTTATGTTATGAACTCTAGATAGTCCAAAGGGGAGGGAGAGGAAGAGAGGGGGCATGGGGGTAGGAAAGGGAATGGAATGAGATGGACATTATTACTTAAAGTACATATTTTAGCCTGTTGTAGAAGCCTGAACAGACTAAGATACCACAGACCACAACCCGGGTGGGTCACATGAATCTATGAGAAGCCCACAGGAGATGTGCATGACTGCTGTTAGGAGATGTGGCCAGAGCTGGAAGATGGGGCAGCTTTTCAAATTGTTGCTTATAATCTCCCAGTTCTAAGTGTTTTTCAGCAAATTAACTAATATGCAACTACCTCGGTGGCCAGGCTAATGGGGTTTTAAACTGGGATCTGAGTCCATTGGTTTGTACTTTGCCATGGCAAGTGGCTTTAACACTGTGCTCTGCAAAGTCCAGCCTGCTGTTTTCTCAATATGGAGTCTGTGGCCACCTATATGAGCAGCACCTGGGGACACAGGTCACTAAAATGACTCCCAGTTCTATTCCAGATCCCTGAGCCTAAGTCCTAGGGGTGGGACTCAGGACACTGCCTCTGCCAAAGTGTCACAGTGGTGGTTCCTTTACCTGATGGATTTGAGAATTTGGCCAGTTTATGTCCACTGTAGGGCCAAGGAATCCCAGAACTGTCAAGCCCTAATAGTATGTTAAATGAAATTTGACCGGAGGATGCCCCTGTATTTGAGTCCTCTGTAATAATGAACCTCAACCTAACTCAGTATGTAAACTACCTGAAAACCTAGCTAGGGATACACTCTTATAATAAACAACTGATTTTTTTTGTGGTGCTGGGGATTGAACCCAGGACTTTGTGCATGTGAGCCAAGCAACTGAGCTATATGTGGGGAAAAAGGCACACTCATACATTGCTGGTGGGATTGCAAATTGGTGCAGCCAATATGGAAAGCAGTATGGCAATTCCTTGGAAAACTGGGATGGAACCACCATTTGACCCAGCTATCCCACTCCTTGGTCTATATCCAAAGGACTTAAAAACAGCATATTACAGGGACACAGCCACATCAATGTGTATAGCAGCACAATTTACGATAGATAGCTAAACTGTTTAACCAATCTAGATGCCTTTCAATAGATGAATGAATAAAGAAAATGTGATATATATACACAATGGAATATTACTCAGCATTAAAAGAGAATAAAATCATGGCATTTGCATGGATGGAGTGGGAGAATATAATGCTAAATGAAATAAACCAATCCCTAAACCCCAAATGCCAAATGTTTAATCTGATATAAGTATGTTGATTCATAATTGGGATGTGGGGGGAGCATAGAAGGAATCAATGAACTCTAGATAGGCCAAAGGGTAGGGAGAGGAAGAGAGGGGGCATGGGGGTAGGAAAGGGAATGGAATGAGATGGACATCATTACTTAAAGTACATATATGAAGACATGAATGGTGTGATTCTATGTTGTGTACAACCAGAGATATGAAAAATTATGCTATATATGTGTAATATGAATTGAAATGCATTCTACTGTCATATGTAACAAATTACAATCAATTAAAAAAATAAATAGCTGATTCTCAGGCAAATCCGGGAGATGACAATCACAGTCAGCCAACTGATTCAAATAAGGCAAACAGTGAACTGTCCCAAATTAAGCTGTCTCCAAACCTAACTTCCATTTTCTGTCCTGAGTGCCCTCTGATTATGTTGCCTCTAGGAGTTCTTTGAACCTGTTCTAGTTCTGAAGGCTGCCTGATTTATCCATCATTCTTTGCCCAATTGAGCTCTGTAAAATTAAACGTGTCTAAGTCTTTTCCTTGTCACAGGTATCATATCTGTGATTTAATGACACAGAATTCTTTCAGAAAAAACTCTGATAAATAATATTAGCTGCCAATTTGGAAGATGGAGGCATTGAACCCACAGCAGCCAGAGTGATCTAGATCTTTTGAGAATGATCCAGTTGTGTCACTTATATTCTTCCACCCTCTAGCAGCTCCCTGTATACCCCACAGTCCAGTCCCCATCTACAGATGGCCTTAGGCCCTTGCTGTCTGGGTCCTTCAACATCTCCGTTGTCCTTCACCACCATTTCTCTTTCCTGTTTGCTCAAATGTCACTTTCTCAGTAAGGCCTTTTTTGACCTCCCTGTATAATGCAGCCTCTTGCTCTTCTCCCTTCTGCTTATACCAACATTCTTTCTAGGAGGTTTTATCCCTGCTGTATCCCTAGTGAACAGTCCCTAGCACAGACTAGACTTTTTTTGTAGTTAACTTTTTTTAATACATTTTTAAATTTTTAAAAAAATTCTAATTCAGTTGTACATGAATGCAGAATGCCATTTCATTTCATGGTACACAAATGGAGTACAACTTTTATTTCTCTGGTTGTACACAATGCAGAGTCCTACCATTTGTGCAATCATACAAGTACCTAGGGTAATGATGTCTGTCTCATTCCATCATCTTTCCTATCCCCATGTTCCCTCTCTATCTCACAGTCACTCACCCAAACCAAAGATCCTTCTTTCTTCCCATGGCCCCTCCCTTCCATTATGTATCAGCATATACTTATCAGAGAAAACATTTGCCATTTGGTTTTGGGGGATTGGCTCACTTCGCTTAGCATGATATTCCCCAACTCCATCCATTTACCTGCAAATGCCATCATTTACTCTCTTTTAAAGATGAGTAATATTCCACTGTGTATATATACCATAGTTTCTTTATCCATTAATCTATTGAGGAGCATCTAGATTGATTCCACAATTTAGCTATTGTGAATTGAGCTGCTATAAACATTGATGATGTGCCTGTGTCCCTATAGTATGCTGTTTTTAGGTCCTTTGGGTTTAGACCGAGGAGTGGGATAGCTGGGTTGAATGATGGTTCTATTCTAAGTGTTCTAAGAAATATCCATATTGCTTTCCAGATTGGTTGCACCAATTTGCAGTGCCATCAGCAATGTATGGGTGTACCATTTCTCCCACATCCTCGCCAACAGTTATTGTGTTTGTATTCTTTATAATTGCCATTCTAACTCAAATGAGATGAAATCTTAGAGTAGTTTTGATTTGCATTTCTCTAATTGTTAGAGATATTGAACATTTTTTTCATATATTTGCTGATCAATTGTATATCTTCTTCTGAGAAGTATCTGTTCAGTTCCTTAGCCCATTAATTGACTGGGTTATTTGTCTTTTTGGTGTTAAGTTTTTTGAGTTCTTTATATATCCTGGAAATTAATGCTCTATCTGATGCACATGTAGTAGATGTTCTCCCACTCTGTGGGCTATCTCTTTGCATTATTGATTGTTTCCTTTGTTGAGGAAGAAATTTTAAGTTTGAATCCATCCCATTTATTGATTCTTGATTTTATTTCTTGCAGGAGACAGACTGGACTTTGAACAACTATTTGTGGGCTGAATGAATGACAATAGCAGTTGTTCTGCCTCAGGGACTTGGCAGAAGTCCTTTGCCTACAGTGTTCTTTTCCCTAGTTGAACCTCTATTTGGTCCCTTCTTATAACTCAGGTGTCTTTACCTCAAATAGATTTCTCTAATATCTCACCTCCCAGTCCTTTTCTTAAAATATATTTTTTAGTTGTAGATGGACACAATATCTTTATTTTATTTATTTATTTTATGTGGGTGCTGAGGATCAAACCCAGTGTCTCAGGTGCAAGGCAAGTGTTCTATCACTGAGCTACAACCCCAGCCCACCTCCCAGTCCTTCTTTATCACTCTGTTTTACTTTCTTTTCCCTGAATGAGTTGGGGAGCGATTGATCAGGGCCCCAGTAGCAGAGCCTCCACTCTCTGAATGGGAACTGAAAGGAGGAGGGGAGCGCCTGACTTCTTGGTTGTATTAGGATTTAGTCTTTGCAACACATAGCTGAGGGGTGGGTGATAAATGCCAGCAGCCAGTCTCTCCTGTAGAGGTATGTTAGCCAGTGGCTGGGAGCTATGTGTTCTCAGCTGTTCCCACCTGGAGTGGAGTTTCTGTCATTAGAAAGGAAGTGGCCATGGTTCAAATGTAATAATATTCACTGCTTTTTGAGTTTTAGTAGGCTTTCTTAATTTTTCTTCATTTGCTCTATGATCTTAAGAGAATTTCCAGGGAAATTTTAAAAACTAATTTTCACCATTTACCCTTGATTTTTTGGAGAGTTGGTCAATGGAGCTCCTTACGCTACTCTTCCAGAAGGGGATCCTACAAACTCTATGAGATTTCTGTTTCTGATTCCTAGGAAATACTCTTCATCCCCACTGACCTGAGGAGCCTCACATGGTGCTCCCCTCCAAGTCTCCTGTCCCTAGGACATTTTCTCCTCTGGTGGTACTGTGTGACTAGAATTATATTATTTTGGAGAGAGACCATATTTAAGAGATAAATCTATCTTTTGCTGTTCCTGTACTTTCCCTTTCCCATTTCCTTGCTCCTCACTCTGGGTACATAGCTCTGTTGCAAGGCCATAGGCCCTTCTCAGGCTTGGAAGCTTTGTCTCACCTTCCATCATGAATTACTGTGTGTGTGTGTGTGTGTGTGTGTGTGTGTGTGTGTGTTGTTGATGTTTGAACTCAGGACCTTGTGCATGTCAGGTGAATGCCCTACTACTAAGCTACAGTCCCAGTCCCAAATTTTTGTAATTTTGGGGGGTTGAAAAAATGCTTGAATTGACTTTGGGATATGGTTTTTAGAGATTCTTTTTAAGATTAAAATTTTATCGAAGTATTACTTGAAATAATTTATAGTGTTAAAGGCTTATAACAGAAGCTGCTACCCTTTGTATTCCCTTCCCCACTCTCCTTAATTGCTCATCCTAACAGCTTTACTACTGCTTCTTATCCTTCCTCTTTAAAAATTCTCCATCTGGAGTTACAGGATGGTCACACCTGCCAGGAAACTCTCGGTTCAGGCTTCTCCTGGAGTCCTTGTCTTCCAGGAGTCCCTATCATCCTACTTGCTCTAGTTCACTCTGGATGTTCTCCTGCTACCATGTAGCTGTCCCCATAGGACTTCCTGTTCCTTCTCCTTGTGTTGGATCCCATGATTGCTGATCCTCATCATCTTTGATTGATTTCTCATTTTGATGGCATTATCTTGCTTCAGGAACAAAGTCCTTATACCAAGTATTGTCAAAGGTTTGTGAGGGACTCCTGAACGATGCTGGTGAGAGTGTAGACCAGTACAACCATCATGGGGTCATGGGTACCTTTTTGTATCAGTACATAAAGCATCCTCATGATAGCTGCAGAGGATATTTAACTAGGTCCCTATTTATGGATATGTGAGTTTTTTTTAATCTTTTGTTGTCAAATGGTATAGCAATGAATAGCCTTTTGAGGAAATTATTTGAAGATGGACAAGTATAGTGGTTAGATAGAGTACTAGAGCTGAAGTAGCCACATCACAGCAATTACATATTTATAATTTTGATGGAAACTCCTTGCTATGGTTTGGCTACTGTGTATTCCTCCAAAGGTTCATGTGTTGAAAACTTGGTACCCAAGGTGGTAGTATTTTGAGGTACCATAGAACCTTTAAGAGGTGGGGCCTAGTGGGAAGCACCTAGGGAAATTCTGGACACTGCCCTCTCTCACTCCTTGGTAGTTATCATTGGAGATTCCTTTCTCTGGCTTATTGTTTGAAATGTGATTCCTCACCACCCCATACACACACACCCACGGCCCCCTGATGTGACACAGCCAAGGGGGTCCTTGCCAGAACTGTGTGGATGCAGTACTATGCCTTTGAACCTCCAGAATTGTAAGATAATTAAACCTCTTCACTTAATATAAGTTAGCTGCCTCTGTTATTATGTATACTGATGAAAAGCTAATACGCTGCCAAATTCATGTCCATAACTGTGTACCAATTCACATGGCAAATTGCAATGCATGGAGAACTAGAAGTGGCTAGGTTCCTGAGATAAGTTGTTTACCACAATGAAGATGCCCTGCTAGGGTCTGAATGTTGTTGTGTCTCCAAAATATATATACTGAACTTAATCCCCAATATGATAATATTAAAAAGGAGATGTCTTGGGCTGGGGATGTGGCTCAAGCTGTAGCACGCTCTCCTGGCGTGCGTGCGGCCCGGGTTCGATCCTCAGCACCACATACAAACAAAGATGTTGTGTCTGCCGAAAACTAAAAGATAAATATTAAAAAATTAAAAATAAATGAAAATAAAAAGGAGATGTCTTAAAGAAGTGGAAGGGAGTGCATTTGCCTTTTCTATCATATGAGAACACAGAAGGTTTCATCCATGAGTAACAAACTTTCATCTGAAGTTGAACTTGCTGGTACCTTGGTCTTGAACTTCCCAGCCTCCAGAACTGTGAGCAATAAGTTTCTGTTGTTAAAAATACCAAGTCTAAGATATTTTTCCAGAACAGACTAAGATGCACCTTGTCCTAAGGAATTGATAGAGTAGAGGGTCCCTGTTGAATAGCAATGTGGGGGTGGTTTTCAGAGGATCCATGGATTGGTCATGTAAAAATGAGTTGATTCTGGACCCCAGCCATGCCCAGGGCCCTGGAGAAAAACTCCAGTCCAGTTCCAACTCTGGAAGGCACTAAGATAGAGCACTAGGTTACAAAGGCAAGACCACAGCTTTAGCCTGTGACCTGTGCTGGCTTCATGAATGAAGGATCGAGACGTGAGAAACTGCTAGGGAGTTTTAAATTAAATAGGTAAAGACTCTAATTACCTTTAAACCAGCTCCAGGATGGCTCCTCCTAGTCCAGCCTCCAGCCACCTATTGTGGTAGCGAGGTTTATTGAAGAAGCTAGCGCGCGCGCGAGAGAGAGAACACGCCAGGGAGTGGACTTTCATTGGGGAACAAAAAATTCTGGGGAAAATCCCAACCAATGAAGATTAAGGGGGACAGCATCCCAAGGTCAGGGGCGACAATTGGGTCTTCGGGGTAGTGGCCAGACATGCTTCCACATGGACAAGCCCTTGGACTTGAGAAGGGTGATGAAAGCTCTGGACACAAAGATGTGTCTAAGTGCCTCTCACCCAGCCAGGGAGGTTACTCAAATCACGTGTGAGGATGGCCTCCCACATATTCCCCCTTTTTTCTTTTAAAAAGCAGGGGATGATTTACTCTCTGGAGTCTCTGCACTTTTGCTCTGAAGACTCGCCACCCTATAATTACAACACAAAAAAGAATTAACAGCAAAGAGAACAATGCAATAATGTACCAGGCCGAGAGTTTAAGAATGTTTCCAGGTTTAAATCCATTTAATTCCTTTAATATTTGATTATCTGAAGAAGAAGTATCTGAAAAACCAGCTCTATTATTTTGAATATCTTGGATATGATGATGGAGTTCCAAAAGATCTAAGCTATTATTATTATTTTGCCAAATACCCAACAAATGGTTTTTAACCTTCTCCCAATCCCAGAGAGAAGCATTGTACTTGGCAGCTGTAACACACACATATTTATAACTTGCATGGCATTTAAGCCTCTCTTTAAACTTTAAAGCCAAAATTTCATTACCTATATTTATAACAGTCGCCTCTAAGGCATTTAACTTAGTCTCAATCCTTTCATCAATATTTACTTGATTGTGCAGAGCTTTGGAAGTATTTTGGGCTAAATTATTAAGAAATTTTGCATGTTGAATATTTTGAGATAAAGTTATCGAAGCTGTGATTGTGGGTGCAATGAAAGAAACCAAGGCTATAACTCCCACAATTATAATTCCAATGGCACGTCTAGGTCTTGATAGCTGGGTGTGGATTTGCTGTAAGACTTGAAAACCAGCATCAGCATACCATGACTCTGAAATATTAGCAGGAAATAAAACAAAAGAGGGCTGATGAAGTACCAGCACTCCTTTTCCTTTATTATATCTAGTAATACAATTGGTTAGGTTACATTTGTTACATGTTACAACATATCTTTCATCTCTCCATTTAACTTTTACATTTCCAATGATTAAAATGTAAGGTGATTGGACACAGGCTTGTAAGCCATAGCAAGAACCTTCCTTACAGCTCTTGCCAACAGATTTCGGTAAAGGCTTGTGGGTAAAATGTAAGAATTCTGAGGCCGCTATTAAGCGCCAAACATCTTTTTGAATACCACCTTCACTGTAGGTCAAAATATTCCTAACAAATCCTGTAGGTGTCATAGCAGAACTTTTTCATAATTGTCTTTTATCAATTTTTGGAGACCAGTCTAAAATATACCCACTATCTTTAGACACCTTATGTTGTACTGTAAAGGTATTTATACAATCTATCCATCTAGGAAAGGTGCCAAACTCAATTGTAGAACTATTAGGACAATGAGGTATTCGTGGAGGTTTTGCAGAAATGACTGGTTTGTTATGGGAAAGTCCCATTTTGATCACTGATCTAGTATAAGGTTTTAAGTCTCCATAAATAGTATAATTAGTCAGTCTAAGTCTCCCAATTGCTGTCTTTTCCTCAAATGATACTTTCAGATAGCCAGCATGTTTATCATGGGACCAACACAAAGGTAATGGGCACTGTAGCCAGAATAATTAAATCTAGTCACATGATTGGGAGTAATATGAGTATCTGTAAATCCTCCCATCATGAATGAGTCATTAGTAAACACTGGAATAGATTCTCCAGACCACAGAGCTGGGTGTACCAGGGGTGGATCTGGGAAATATGTCCAGTAAGTGTCTGCTTAACTCCCTTTTACCTGAGAGCCCAGAAGGGCAATCACTGTAGCTACCATCATCAATGGGGTCTTATTTCTCCCCAGAAGTTGAATCATTCGTGAAGCGTGTATTATCAGCTTTTTCACGTCTTCCCATGAGATCAGCTTTTCAGCTGGGTCATCTTCATTCTTCTTTGATATCTCTTCCTTTTTTTTTAAAAAAAAAATTATTTATTTGTTTAATTGGTTGTTCAAAACATTACAAAGCTCTTGACATATCATATTTCATAGATATCTCTTCCTTTTGAGGGAAGGCTTCTTTGGGTCAATTTTCAGTCGCTTGAATCTCGGCTCTATCTCCTCCATGTCTGATTGCACGTTCAGGAACCCAGTTAGGATGGAAAGCACCTTCTGGAAAAATTCAAGCATGACCTCTGCCCCACATAATCACTGGATTTGGGCCTTTCCATTGACCAGTCTGTAAGTCTTTCCACAAAACTTTGCCTAAAGGGCCTGTTGCTGTGGAAGACATATGTCTCTCAGCTGAAGTGTGAATTTCTGAGTTACAATTTTAAAAATTTAAAGTAAACAATACATGATTGAGGCTATTTTGGGGAGTCATAAACCTATTTCCCCCTTTTAATTTTTGTAATTACAGTTTAATAGATAAATGAGCTCGTTCCACAAAGGCTAGACCTTGGGGGTTATAAAGAATTCCTGTTTTATGGTCAATTTGAAACTCTTGGCAAAATTGTTGAAAAGAAAAGCTTACATAAGCTGGTGCATTATCTGTTTTAATCTGTAAAGGGCATCCTAACACAGCAAAACCTGCTAGGCAATGAGAAATTACATGTTGAGTATTTTCTTTTGTATGTGCTGTGGCAAAAAATGAATCTGGAATGTGTATCAACTATTACATGTACATAACATTGCTTACCAAATTGAGGAATATGAGTTACATCCATTTGCCATATTTGATTTGGTTTTAATCTATGGGGATTTACCCCTGATGGCAGAGATGGAGTTTGAATAATACACTTAGGGCAATGACTTATGATTTGACGAGATTGTTCTCTGGTAATATTAAATTTTTTTTATGTAAACTAGAAGCATTTTGATGTTGTAAAGAATGTGAAGCTTATGCACACTCATATGGAGACATCTGTTGACAAACAGCTACCAATTTATCAATTTTGTCATTACCTAAAGTTAAAGGTCCTGGAAGATTAGTGTGAGCTCGTATATGTCCTATGAAACATGGTTATTTTTGTATTTGCACTGCCTTTTGTAGATTACGAAATAATTTAAATAGCTCTTGTGATGATGTATATCTAATAACTGAAGTTTCAATATTTTTGGTAACTCCAACTGCATATAAGCTGTCTGAATAAATATTAAAAGGCTCATTTGCAAAGTAATTTAAGGCATGAATGAGAGCTTGTAGCTCTGTTATTTGGGTAGAAGTATATGAGGTTTGTATTACCTCTGTGTGAACTTGGCTATGAAAACCTGCTTTACCTGAGCTTGAACCATCAGTGAACACCATTAGGGCTCCATCTATGGGCTGGGAACATACAATCTTTGGAAAAATAAGCGTTGTTATTGATGCAAATTGAATAACTTTATCACGAGGGTAATGACTTTCTATCTGACCAGGAAAATCAGCAAAAGCTATTTTCCATAAATTAGAATCTTGAAAAAGTCAATTATTTTGTTGAACATAAAATGGAATAATTATAATATCAGGTCTAGATCCAACTAGTTGTAAAACTATCCTTCTATCTTTTATTACTAATTGAGCAATAGAGTCATGAAAAGGAATTAATGTCTTTTGGGGAGAGTGGGCTAAATGAATCTACTCAATAACTCCCAATCTTTGTCATATAGCTCCTGTAGGGGCATGAATAGTTTGAAATATTAATAAATATACCAACTTTTGAGGATTAATTCTAGTAAGTTGTGCATTTTTAATTGCAGTTTCAACCTTTTTTGAAGCTGCTCTAGCCTCTATTGTCAGTTGACGAGGAGAAGTTGAAGAAGGATCTCTTTGTAATATCTGGAATAAAGGACTTATATCAGAAGTAGTTAGTTTTAAGGATGGCCTCAGCCAATTGATATCTCCTAAAAGTTTTTTAAAATCATTAGGGGTACGTAACTCCTTAACTTTTATCTGTAGATTTCAAGGATGGATTGTACGTCCTTGAATTATCTGACCCAAATATTGAAAGGGAGGCATCTTTTGTATCTTTTGAGGAGCAATGCACAAACCCATTGCTGTAAGTGAAGCCTCTAACTGAGTAAAAATTTCTGAAAGTACTTCTGGATTAGCATGAGCCAATAATATATCATTCATGAAATGAATAATATATGAATCATTATATTGGAAAGTTATTTCTTATAGGAGTTATCACTTGACCCACAAATTTTTGTCATAAAGTTGGACTACTACGTATTCCTTGAGGCAAAACTTTCCAGCAATATCTTTTAACAGGTTCTTTAAAATTAATTGCTGGGACACTGAAGGCAAATTTTTCACAATCCTCAGGATGCAACTTTACTGAGAAAAAATATCTTTTAGATCTATCACCATTAAGCTATAATTTAAAGGAATTGTTGTAGGAGAAGGAATTCCAGGCTGCAATGATCCCATAGGCTGAGTTGCATGGTTTATTGCCCTTAAATCTTATAGTAATCTCTAATTACCTAACTTTTTCTTAATAACAAATATGGGGGTGTTCCAAAGTAAGCATTGATTCTATATGACCAGCCTGAAGTTGTTCCTCAACTAACACATTTATTATCTTAAGTTTTTCCCCTGAGATGGGCCACTACGAAATCCATATAGGCTCTTCTATGAGCCAGGTGTTTTTTTTTTTTTTTTTTTTTTTTTTTTTTTTTTTTTTTTTTTTTTGCTGTCTTTTGGATCCAGGAGACACTCAGGGCCCCTAGTAAAAATTTTGGTCTGGAACATTTACTAATCTCTGTCGAGGAGACTGGTTTGTAAGCAGACACTCTTTCTGATAATTTCTTTCATTATCTCTAGGAAGAAACCCTTGATTAATTTCCTCAAATGATTTCATAGAATTTGGAGTTATTAATAATAACCTTATTTTGCTTAATATATCTCTTCCCCACAGATTTACTGATAAAGATTCTAACACATAAGTTTTAAAAACTCCACTATTCCCATCTTGATCTTCCCAGCAGAGATACTGAGCACTCTGAGCAGGCTGTGAGATCTGTCCTATTCCTTCTAAGTTAGCTGGCACTATATGCAAGGGCCAATTCTTAGGCCAGAAATGACTGGACAGGACTGATTTGTCCGCTACACCTTTGAACTTTTTATGATTCATTTTAAGTTCCAGTAGGGGGCGCTCCTGCTGCACTAATTGAGACCAGTACACTCTGGTGGTTTGGAAGCCCAATTTACTTGTGGGTGTCCATCAGAATTACAGGGTAAAATTATTAATTTGGCTATGGTATTTTTAGGAGTAAGCTGGGTGGCATAATTTGATTTTACAGTAACATTTAATTCTCCCTCAAAACAAGAATCCACCACTCCAGGTATCACCTCGATGGCCTCTTTTAAATTGTTAAATTTAAATTAATTGTCCCAAAATTAACTCTCTATTTTTTTCTAGGGAGTGGCCTGAAAACCCCAGTAGGGATTTGCTGTGGCCTTTTCTCAGGAATCAATTCAACTACCATTGATGGTTGTAAAGGAATCACGTGTGAGGTTTGCACTGGTAATGGCAGTTCCCCATGGTCGGCCATGATGATGTTAAGCTGTGAGACCTCTCTTCCGGTTCCTCTGTTTTTCTGGCCAGGGATAGGCTGACCGGAAGTTTTTTGACTCCCTGCTAGGTGGAATTACCACATGGATGCGAACACACTGGTCTTGATCGTTAACCTGTTCAAAAACTGGGAAAAATTGAAACCCGCTAATGTCTTCCCCAGCTTCCTGTGCCTTTCTAACTCCCCACTGTAGCAGAGTAAGGAAGGTCATTGCCAGTTCAGAATACCTGGTAAAATTTGTCCTTCTAACAGGAAGCAGCCGAATTTGAATGGCTGGAGCAGGCCCCCTTAGGCATAATCAATTAAAATTCCCTGGTAATTCCTGGACTTCATTGTCTGACTCCTCTCCCTCAGACTGAGACTCCTCTGTGAACTCTTCTCTGTCGACATTTTGATTCTGATCTTCAAAGCCTCGAGAAGGAGGAGGAGGAGGATGAGGAGGATGAGGAGGAGGAGGAGGAGGAGGAGGAGGAGGAGGAGGAGAAGGAGGACGATGACGACAACAACTTTCTGTCTCTCTATGAATTTCCTCTGAATTTTCCTCTCCCAGAGAGTGATTCTCTATCCCTCTATCTTCCTCTCTATGGTTCTCCCCCAGACTACTCCAGTTTGGTTCAGGCAAAGCTAAGTTTTTTGCTTTGGGCTTTGCACCTAGGTTTTTTGCTTGAATAGAATTTGTTTTTGTTTTTAGTCTGGTTAAAGGAAAAGAGGTTTCCTTTGCCTCAGGCAATTTTTCCATTTGAATAGACTTAATGGCTCTCTGAATACCTTTAAATAGATCTTGGGGGTGGGGCAAGGACTTTGACCCATGTAATAAAAAAGGCAAATCTCTAATGCAGTCCAAACCTTTTGAATATTTTCAATATTGCCAGGCAATTCATTAGAAAGGCAAACTTTATATAATTTTCTTCCTAATTTATCCCATGTATGTAAATTTGGTGAATCTTGGTCACAAAACCAAGCACAGAATTCACCAGCAATTTTTAAAAATTGTAACAGCTGGGTCCTTTTGACCTGCTTTCCCTTCTGATTAATTATTGTTTCTAAAATGGTCAAAACATGTCCTTACACAGCCACATCAATGTTTATAGCAGCACAATTCACAATAGCTAGAATGTGGAACCAAACTAGATGCCCTTCAATAGATGAATGGATTAAAAAATGTGGCATTTATACACAATGGAATATTACTCAGCACTAAAAAATAATAAAATCATGGCATTTGCAGGCAAATGGATGGCATTAGAGCAGATTATGTTAAGTGAAGTTAGCCAATCCCTAAAAAACAAATGCTGAATGTCTTCTCTAATATAAGGGGGGTGACTCAAAATGGGATAGGGAGGAAGAGCATGAGAAGAAGACTACCACTAAATAGGGAAGAGAGGTGGGAGGGAAAAAGAGGGAGAAGGGGAGTTGCACAGAAGATGGGAGGAGAACCTCATTGTTATACAGAATACATATATGATGTTGTAATGAGAAAAAGAAAAAAAAGTGTGTTACATTAGATTGGATAGAGAGAAAGGATGCGAGATGAGGGGAGGAGTAGGGAGGATAGGAAGGGCAGCAAAATAGAATAGACAATATTATTGATGTATGTACATTCCATGTATGTATTATATGTCAAAATACATTCTGCTGTCATGTATGACTAAAAAAAATAAATAAAAATTAAAAAAACAAAAACAAAAACATGTCCTTATTGGTAGAAGTTGAATTTCCCATTATTAATTCTTTTAACGTCCCTTAGCTCCAAAAACTGCCTGGTACCTCCGTGACCCTAAAAATTGTCACAAATTCTGCATATCTATAGTGCGCTTTCTAACTCAACCTAGTCGATTTGACTCCTGTGCCTCACTTCAGGGAGCCAAATTTAGCCTGCGCGATCAGTGCTGGCTTCATGAATGAAGGTTCGAGATGTGAGAAACCGCTAGGGAGTTTTGAATTAAAGAGACAAGACTCTAATTACCTTTAAAATCAGCTCCAGGATGGCTCTTCCTAGCCCCAGCTTCCAGCCACCTATTGTGGTAGTGGGGTTTACTGAAGAGGCGAGAGAGAGAGAGAGAGAGAGAGAGAGAGAGAGAGAGAGAGAGAGAGAGAGAGAGAGAGAGAGAGAGAGAGAGAGAGAGAAAACACGCCAGGGAGTGGACTTTTATTGAGGAACAAAAAATTCTGGGGAAAATCCCATCTAATGAAGATTAAGGGGGGCAGCATCCCAAGGTCAGGGGCGATGACTGGATCTTCCGGGTAGTGGCCAGACACGCCTCCGCATGGACAATCTCTCGGACCTGAGAAGGATGGGGAAAGCTCTAGACACAAGATGTGCCTAAGCGCCTCTTGCCCAGCCAAGGAGGTAACTCAAATTACGTGGGAGGATAGCCTTCCACACACAGCCATGCTCCTTCCCTGGTGCCAGCTGCATGAGCTGAGTTAGGTAGCTCCAAACCTGAGCTGTGTGTCAGTTTGCATCACCTGGCACCACATTCTTGGGCACCATTTGTGCTGTTGACACTTGTCTCATCATTATAGGCTCTGCCTTATGGAGCCCCTGTGGACTCTCCCTTATGGCCAGCCATAAGGACTGGAGCCAGAATGACAGGAGGGCAGAAGCATCTTTGCAGGGAATGGCCATGAGTTCTGGATGTGGCTAAGGAACAGACCGTGTGGCTGTGAGCAAGGCCCACCCCTTTCTGGGCTCCAAGGCTGCAACTGGAGAAGGGGTAAAATGATCTCCCCCTGGTATAGGTGGGAGGCTTCTGGTTGAGTCCTCTGAGGGACCTTACTCTTCCTGGCTCTACCAGGGCCTGGCAGTTGCTCAGAGATGTAGAGAGCAATTTTGAGATCCTCTTGGATGGTCCTTAGCATAAACATACTCAGCCTGAGCCCCCTCAACACTGTGGTCTCTACAGGTCTGGCTATAGGCTGCCTCTTCTCCTGCTCTGGACTCTCCTGCAATTGGAGGTGAGCTCTGAGAGTCTAGGTCTCACCTTTACATCTTCCCCTGATGCCTATTCTGTGCTATGTCACTGAGGGGCCGACAGGTATTGGTGAGAGGGCTTCTATTGTGGCAGAGATACCAGGCCTGATTACAAAATGAAATTACAAGAGTGTTATTATGATAAAGAACCAATGTCTGGGGAAAGGGTTAATTTTGTCCCTCCCCTCTGTCAATCTCTTGGGGGACCTAATTAACCACAAGTCCCTATCTATTGGTTTGTAAATAGCAGTCCAGAGATTCAACAGGTCCTTTTAGAAAGGGTCATTTCTTCCTATACTTTGAAACTTTCTGAACTCTCTAGGAATGTAGCTACATCATTTAATTGCTAGGCCAATTAACTGGTATCCAAACTACAACCTCCTTGACTTAATTCTTACAAATCTCTCGTAGGGAGATAAACTCAGGTCATCTTGAGTTACTGCTGTCTGTGGTGAAAGCCACTTCACAATATCACTCACAGGTGTTTTACTGTTTATTCTACACCTGTGAACTACTTATAGTTAATTCCCTGTGCATGGTTTCTTATCCTGTAGGTCAAGAATTCAAACCCACCAATGTTGTAATGGTTAAGAAATGATGTCAAATTTTCCTATAAAATCCCCATGTAACTTCAGCTCCAGGCCCAGTACTTCAGAGCACTGGCTCATCTGGGTCCACCAGCATAAATAAACCTGACTTCTCCAACTCTCCCAGTGATGCTTGGTCTCTTGCTGAGCATGATTTTCGTAACACTATCAGGAATTGTTTCTAGAAGACAGTCCTGTGCCTGAGGCTGTGGCTTTGACTAGATTGACAAAGTGGGGAACAGCAGTACAAAAAGCACAGTGTGTACAAGGCCAGAGGAGCGGGAAAGTTCTGTGTTTCTTTTGCAATGGGGTTGGTAAAGCCACGAGTTATCTTTCATAAATGCTGATAGGATTTGACCTGCCTCTCCAGCTAGCCCATGACATTTCAATCTCAGTGAGACTGGACTGTTTTCTCAACCTCCTTTCTTCAGGTTTTCCACAGCCAGGTAATGATAGGGAGAACTAAGTTGGAGCCTTGGCCTCTAAGAAAGGAGTGGAGATGCCTGGCTGTGGGAGGCATTTTGAGGCTAAACTTGGAGAGAGAGCTAGGATGCTAGGCCTGGGTGAGGAATTGCATGAGGCAGGGAGAGGGCATCTTGGCCAGTTGCCCCCAGGACTCCCAAGCTCAGAGTCTCTTCATAGGCCCCTGAACCAATTAACTTAGGAGTAAGGAGGTAAAACCAGGACATCAGCATGGCCTTGGCTCTTGGGGTGAGGGGAGAACCCCCTACCTTCTATTTCTACAGCTGGAGCAGGAGACGGTCTCCTCTGGTTGAAGCCAGGTCCTGAGCATTGATCTTGTACCTGCTAAGCCCAGCCTAACTCTCCCCAGATATTGACAGGCAATACTCTTCACAGCCAGGAAGCAGGGACAGTTCCTGCTGCCGTCCGAAGAGGGTCTTTTCTAATGTTGCCTAAGGGATGCCAGGAACTGAGAGACAGTTTGGGGTAGGGATAGGGAAATGAGGAGGTGACTCTAGATAGCTCCTGGAATTTCAAGTCTTCTTGAGTTTGGCCCCAACAGCACCATTTCAGGCCCCCATTGGGAGCAGTACATGGAGTGTGGAGGGGCAGGAGCCTGGGATCATCTCAAGACTAGTTTCCTGCTTTGCCCCTATCTGCCTACTCTACTTGCCCTTTCTGGGGTCTCAGGGGAAAAGGGGGATGGTTGGTAGTGTGCAACCCTAATATGTAGCACTCTCACAACTCCGCCAGGGTTCTGGCTCCTGGGTCCTCCTGGGGCCTTACTGAAGTCCTGGTTCACCAGGTACAGTTTCCCGAGTTGGGTGAGGCACTCATAGCTGCTGGTTATCTTTTCCCTGTCTGTCCCCCAACACAGTCCCAGTCTTGTTCTGAGTGGGTCCCAGCCACTGTGGGGCCTAACATGGGCAGGAACCAGGTGGGGTGGGACAGTGCATCTCAACACTCCATCTACTTCCTACACCTGTGCCCACACCCAGCAGTCCTTAACCTGCAAAGAGGGTGCATATCGCACTCCATAACTTCCTGACTAGGTGAACTCATCACAGGCCAGGTGAGGCCTCAGCTGCTCCACTGCTCATTTGCTTCCTGGTCCAGTATAGGAGGGACTAGAAATACAGGCTGGGTGAAGACTGTGGGGGAGCCGCAAGGTGTTCCCTATTGGTTTTATTGCCACCTTCTCTGTACAAGAGGCATTTGAACACATGCAGGCAGTTGGTATCCATTCACCACAGATTTACTGAGCACTTGATATGCACCAGCCTTTGTCAGCATGACATGGGGTCTATGGATAGGAAATGGCCACCACTTCCTACTCTTGAATGTCAGCGGCAACATTCCTGGGGCTGATTTAAGAAACAACCCTGCATCTTGGTTGAATGCTACTTAAAATCCAGAAGTCAGTGACTCAGAGTGGACATGGATATCCAGGATTTATGAACATGTGTTTATACCAACTCTAAAGTTTACAAGGGAACTATGCAACAGGATTGTAATGTTCACGTTGTCAACTTTGTGACCCACGTGTGTCCTGCTAAGCTGTTTCACAGTCGTCACCAGAAAGTTATCCTGATATCAGCAGGATCCAGAAAGGGAAGGGTGCATGGGGCTGCAGAGACAAGCCCATTGGGAGGGACAGGGTAGCAGTCTGTCAGCAGAATGGCAGGGGCCACTGGTCGGCTCTGACCGGGTATAGGCTTATTTCACATCATATCATGATGCCTGCTATAGTTCCAGAGACTCTCAACCAACTGGTGACAAACTGTGTGGACTTCTGTGGTGCATGTCACTCAGTAAGATAATGCGATTGCAGTCGCTCAATTCTCTGGGAGTAGCACCATGTCCTTGTCCAGGATGGACAGACTGACTGACAATGTGGCCTCCACCGTCCTTAAGGCAGGTAGTCACCAAGGCGTATGCCACCCATGTGTCTGGGGGCCCTGTCTAGTCTGCCAGGGCTGAAGTCCTACAGTAGGTTTCCTGTACCCATGCAGCTATTGTGGTGGGTACCAAGGCCACAAGGTCTTGATTTGCAAAGTAGTGAGGCGCTGCTTCTGCCTCCGCCAACTGGGCCATTTGAGGCGGGGCTGTGGATGGCCTCTGCTGGCTCCATCTCTTCCTCCTCCTTCAGCTCCGGGCTTCTCATGTCTTCCCCAAAATAGAAGATCTGTAGATTTAAAAATGCCAGAAAGTGATGAGGGTCCCAGCCCTGATTTCTCCCCAGCATGGACACCTTCACAGCACATGAGAGGAGGTGGCCAGAGAATGTTTGGCAAGTCTCCTTGGCTCAGTCCTCACGAGCCCATTGCTGTGACTCATTTCTGATCTCCATTCTGCTGTGTTAACATGCAGAATAAACAGGATATGGTATGTGTGTTTTGCTTTCTGGAGTAGAGATATGGACTGGGAGTTTCTGGCCCTGGGACACATATCTTGATTGCCCAAAGAGGCAATCACCAGCTACCAGTGGTCATGGACTTATCCTAGCCCTTGAGTTCTGTCCCAATCCCTATGAACTTGGGCTTATTCTTCTCCCTGTCTATGGTCTGGCCAAGGCCCCAGGAGACTGATGATCAGGGATCTCAGAAGCCCTTTAGCCCTCTTCCAAGCAGCCCAACCCCCTCCCTCCACCCACCCCATACCCATCCTGGCACAAAGACTGACCTTAGAGATTTCCACCTTTCTTTTTCTGTTTGGTTCTCTGGGCTCTCACTTTCGTAAGAAGCCAAATAAAGACCTAGGCAGAAAAGGAAGTGAAATTATATAATTACGGTAGATGATGGTAATTGGTTCTACACTCAGAGCTGGGTCTACTTTTTATTTGTAAATTGAACTTTTGCTTGCAGACAATTGTAGATTCACATGTGGTTGTAAGAAATAATGTGCCAAGATCCTGCGAACCTTTTACCAATTTTCCCCCAATAGTAACCACTTGCAAAACTATAGTATAGTATAGTTTATACTATTTCTCGATGTTGCTGTGACAGCGATACTCATTCATAGAAACTGCACTTTGAATTTCAAATTGTATCTTTTCCCTGGCTAGTGATATAGGTGGGAAGATCTCATTTGAGATACCAGGCAATTAGCTGGGTGATCACAAGGGGAACAATCAATACTCAATAGTGCATCATATTCAATGAATTATCCAAGATATTCTAAACTTTATTATACAACAAGCTTTGGGTTAGATGATTATGCTCAATGTGGGCTAATATTAGTGTTCTGAGCACATCTAAGGTAAGCTAGACTGAGCTATTATGTTTAGTAGGTTAGATGTATTCAGTGCATTTTTGACTTAAGAATATTTCTAATGCATGCTGGAATTTATTGAGATGTAACTCCTTTGTAAGCTGGGGAGCATCTGTGCAGTATATATCACAAGTGGAATATTGATACTGATACAGAACATTTCCATTGCCTCCAAAGTATCCCTCATGTTGACCTTTTATAGCCACAACTATTTTCTTCTTGGCCCCACCCTTTCCTTAAGCCCTGGAAACACTGATCTTTTATCATTTCAAGAATGTTATATAAATTGAGCCATAGAGTATGTTATCTTTTGGGATTGTCTTTTTTCACTTATCATAACTCTGGAGATTTATCCATCTTATAGTGTGTATTGATAGTTCATTCTTTTTTGTAGCTACATAGGAAATGGTAAGGATGTATTACAGTTTGTTTAACCGTTCACCCACTGAAGGACATCTGGGTTGTTCCTAGTTTTTGGCTATAACAAATAAAGCTGCTATAAACATTGGTGTACAGATTTTTGCTTTTTATTTGACCTTGAGTATTTATCTGTCTAGAATAAAAAAATGATCAAGACTGCAATTACTGGGTCATATAACTTACATATTTAATTTTATAAAATGTTCTACCTAGCTCTATACAGACGCTCCTCAACTTTTGATGGGATTACATCCCAATAAGCCCTTTGAAAAGTGAAATAATTTTAAGTAAAAAGTGCCTTGAGGGCTGGGGTTGTAGCCCAGTGGTAGAGCTCTTGCCTAGCATGTGTGAAGCACTGAATTTGATTCTCAACACCACATATAAATGAACAAATAAAGTCCATTGAAAACTAAAAAATATGTATTTTTTAAAGTGCATTGAACACCTAATCTACTGGCCATCATAGCTAAGCAACTCAGCACACTGTAGAGTCTTGGATATTTTCCTTCAGGATCACAGAGCTGACTGGGAGCTGGGGTTCACTGCCCTGCTCAGCATTTCAAGAGAGTATTGGATTGCATATTGCTAGTCCAGGAAAAGATCCAAATTGAAAATTTGAAGGGCAATTTCCACAGAGTGACATTGTTCTCACTGATTTCTCACTGTAAAGTTCAAAAATCATAAGCCAAACAATTTATGTTGGGGACAGTCTGTATCTTGAAAATTTTCTCTTGCCCCTACTTCCAAAAGTTTTAGAGTTTTGCATTTTGTATTTCTGTCTGTGATCCATTTTGAGTTATTTTTTATTTTTGGTATTGTTTCTTTCAATTGTTTCTGCACTTCTGTTAAAAACCACTTGGGTACATTTGTATGGGTCTGTTTCTGGGTTCTCTGTTCTTCTGCATCGATCCTTATGTCTGTCTCCTCTCGAAGTATGACACTATCTTGATTACTGTACTATATAACAACAGCCTTGTTATTGTTGTTATTATTTTGGTACCAGGGATTGAACCCAGGAGTGCCTAACCACTGAGAAATATCCTCAGTGCTTTTTACTTTTCATTTTGAGACAGGATCTCATTAAGTTATTTAGGGCCTGGCTTTGAATTTGAGATTATCTTTCCTCAGACTTTTGAATTACTGGGATTACAGGTGTGTGCCACCAGGCCTGGCAGCTCTAGGACTTTTTGTAGATTCCTTGAATTTTTTAAAAAAAAATCATCATCTGCAAATATGGATAGTGTGATTTTTTTTCCCTTTATGATTTGTTGTTTTCTTTTCTTGCCTTATTACACTAACTATGTTGACTAACTAGGGAACAGAACATTCCTTGCCTTGTTATTCATCTTAGCTGCCAGCAGATTCAGAGTTTGGTGAGAATTAGTAGGAAAGCATTTAGTCTTTCACTATTAAATATGATGTTATAAGGTTAATTGTAGATGTAATTTATCAGGTTGATAAATTCTGCTCTGTTATTATTACCTGATAATTTTTTATTTACCATGAATAGAGGTAGAACTTTGTCAAACACTTTTCTGTGTTGATTGATATAATCATGTAATTTTTCTTCTTTAGATATTTAATATAATAGGTCACATCAATTGACTTTCAAACATTGAAGAGCTTTGGTCATGATACATGATTATTTTCATATATTTCTGAATTTTACTTGCTATATTTTGTTAAGGATTTTTCTAACTATGTTCATGGGAGATTTTGGTCTACATTTTATTTTTCACACTCTCTTTGGTTTTAATATAAGGTCAATATGAATTATTATGGTTTGACTGTTTGTGTTCTTCCAAAATTCATGTTGAAATTTAATCCTCCAATATAAGAGCATGAAGATGGGGAACCCCATGAATAGGCCATGAGGGGTCCATCTTCATGAATGGGATTACTGACCTTATTAAAGGGCTTGAGGGAGTGAGTTAAGCCTTACTGACTTTCTGCCATCCTTCTCTACATGAGGATGCAGCAAGAAGATGCCATCTTGGAAGCAGAGAGCCAACTCTCATTAGACTCTGAATCTGCTGGCACCTTAAGTTTGAATTTCCTGGCCTCCAGAACTGTACGAAATAAATCTCTATTATTTTTAAAGCACCCAGCCTAAGGTATTTTGTTATATCAGCCTGAACTAAGACAACTGGCTAAATAAAATAAACTGGAGAGTTCCATTCTGTTCTACTTGCCATAGATAGTGTTGTCTTTTTCTTCTTTTCTGCTATCTTGGGGCTTATTTTGCTCCTCTTTTTAAAAAAATTTGGATTCGGATTTAGATTATTGATTTGAAACTTTTCCTTTTTTCTAATGTGTATAATCAGTGCTATGAAATTCCCTCTCAGTCCTGCTTTAGCTGTACCCCACAAATTCTGTTTGTATTTTCATTAAGTTCAATTTCTTTTTTATTTCCCCTTGAGTCTTTTTTGACCTATGAATTATTTAGAAGTGTGATTTTTATTTTTAAACATTTATTTATTGATTGATTTTGGTACCAGGGAGTGAATCCAGAGGCACTCAACCACTGAGCCAGATCCCTAGTCTTTTTTTAATTTTCTATTTTGAAACAGGGTCTTGCTAAGTTACTTAGAGCCTTGTTAAGTTGCTGAGGCTGGCTTTGAACTTGTGATCCTCCTGCCTCAGCCTCCTGAGGATTGTGGTGAATGCCACCACACAGAAGTGTTTTGTTTAGTTTCTAAGTGTTTGGCGACTTTCCTGTGGTCTTATGTTGCTGATTTCTAATTTGATTCCAATGTGGTTGCAGAACATACTACTCATGATTTCAATTACTTCAAATTGGTTGTGCTTTGTTTTATGGCTCAGGATATAGTAAATATTGGTTTATATTCTGTAGGTAATTGAAAAAAATGTGTGTCCTACTTTAGTAGTATGGAGTGTTCTAAAAATGTTGATTAGATCTTATTTAATGGTGCTATTGAGTCCTTTGTCTTTGCTAATTTTCTGTCTTGTTGGTCTTGAAGTCCCAATTACTTTTCAATTTATTTCTCCTTTCAAGTAGCTTTACTTCACAAATTTTGTAGCCCTGCTGTTTGTCAGATACGTACTTAAGATTGTTATGTTTTCTTGAGGGATTGATCTTTCATTATTATATAATGTCCTTCTCTGCTTCTGGTAAATTTTTCTTCTGAGGTATAACTTATCTGACATTAATATTGACAATTCTGTTTTTCCTTTGATTAATGTTTGCATGGTAAGTATTTTCCCATTCTTTTGTTTTTCAATATACTTACATCATTGTATTTGAATTGAGCTTCTTAAAGACAACATATAGTTTGGTATTTTAAAAGTTCTCTCCTTGGAAGTTTTTTAAATCCACTAATCCAACTTCTGTCTTTCTCTCAGTGTATTGAGACCATTTGCCTTTAATGTAATTATTGGTATGTTAGGGCTTAAGTCTGCCATTTCATTATTTATTTGTTTTCTGCTTTTTTTTGTGTGTTTCGCTTTTCTGTTTTATTTTTCTTCTCTTCCTATTTGTTATACCAACAACTTTTAGAATTTCATTTTGATTTGCCTATAGTAAATTCCTGAAGGATATTTTCACTGGATACTGGATTCTAGGTTGACAGTTCTTTTCTTTCAGCATTTGAAATATAGGCTGCTGTCTTCTGGCCTCCATAGTTTCTGATTAGAGATCTGATATCATTCAGCTTGTTTTCCCCCATTGTCTTTCTTTCAAAATTTGTTTTTCCCTCCTGCTCTCCCTCCCTTCCTCTCTCTCTCCCCCTTCCTCCCCCCACCCCCACCCCTCTCTCTCTTATTTTTTTTCTTCAGTTTTCAGAAGTTTGACTGTGATGTGCTTAAGTGTGGGTTTCTTTTTGTGCTTCATTCAACCTTTTGAATCTGTAGGTTTGTCTTTTCTAATTTTGAGAACTTCAGTACTTTTTTCAATGGTGCTGGGGTTTTGTTTATATATTCACTACTGACTCACTGCCAAGCACATGCAGGGTCTCAAGAAATACTGTTTACCTCTGCCCCTCTTCTCATATACCTTTTTTTTCTTAATGTGATGCTGAGGATTGAACCTAGTGCCTTGCATGTGCTAGGTGAGCGCTCTACTCCCTGAGCCACAATGCCAACCCCTTCTCATGTACTTTTGACACATTTCATTGCCCAAGTTCCACTATGAGGTGATTGGCTAATGACAATAATCATCATAATAACTAGTATATTTGGTTGAGGATGAATATTTACTCTCAGAGAAACCCAGGTCCTAACCCCTAGGATGTTGTATGGCAAAAAGGAACTTTGTAGATGTGATTAAATTAATATTTTGGGGATGGAGAGATTATCTTGGATCATCTGATTGGTCCCTAAATGCAATCACAAATCCCTATAAGAGGGAGACAGAGGGAGATTTGACTATAGGTGAAAAAAGATGATACAATGTTGGAAGCAGAGATTGAAGTGATGTGCTCTGAAGAAAGAGGAAGGGGCCATAAGCCAAGAAATACAGGCAGCCACTAGAAAAAGGCCAGGAAATAGATCCTTCCCACCCCAGCCCCACAGCCTCCAGAAGAAATTAGACCTGCTGATAATTTGATTTTAGCCCATTAAAACTGATTTTAGACATCCAACCTCCAGAATTGCACAAGGATAAGTTTGTGGTTGTTTTGAGCCACCAAGTTGGTGGTGATTTGTTTTAGTATCCATAGGAAGCTAATACAATTGTCCCTCCTTTTCTTTGGTTTTTCTTTTTTGAAGTTTCAGTTACTCATGGTCAACCATGGTCTGAAAGCATTAAATGGAAAATTCTAGAAGTAAACATTTCATAAGTTTCAAATTACATGCCATTCTGAGTAACATAACATCTCACGCCATCCCACTTCATTTTTCCTGGTACATGACTCATTCCTTTTTCCAGTGTATCCACGTTATATATGTTACCCACCTGTTAGTCACTTAGCAGCATTATGGTTTGCATATGAGGTATCCCTCAAAACTCCTGTGTTAATGAAGAAGGTGAAATGATTCAACTATGAGAGCCACAGCCTAATCAGTATACTGATCTATTTGATGGATTAATCATTTGAATGGACCAACTGGTAACTTTAGGCAGGTGGGGCGTGGCTGGAGGAAGTGGGTCACTAGGGTATGCCTTTGGGGTTTATATTTTTGTCTCTGGATCCTCACTGTTCCCTCTCTGCTTCCTGAAGGCTATGAGGTGAGCAGTTTTCCTCTGCTATGCCCTTGCACCATGATGTTCTGCTTCAACTTGGGCTTAAAGCAATGAAGTCAGGCATCTATGAACTGCTGAAACTGTAAGTCAAAAGGAAGTTTTCCTCCTCTAAGGTGTTCTTGTTAGGCAATTTGGTCATAGCAACAAAAAGCTGACTAACACAAGTAGCTCTCTTGGTTATCAGATCAACTTTCATGGAATCACAGTGCTTGTGTTCAAGCAATCTTTATTTTACTTAATAATGGCCTTAAATCACAAGAGTAGGGGTGCTGGTAATTTGAATATACCAAAGGTTGTAAAGTGCTTCCTTTAAGTGCAAAGGGGAATGTTCTCCACTAAACGAGAAAAGAAAAAAAAATCATATGCTGAGGTTGCTAAGATCTGTGGTAGGAACAAATCTTCCATCTGTAAAATTGTGAACAAGGAAAAATAAATTTGTGCTAGTTTTGCCATCACACTTTGAATGCAAAAATTATGACCATAGAGAAAAAGGTATTTTATTTGTGTATATGTATATATAGGAAAAAATATAGTACATATTGAATTTGGGTTTATCCACAGTTTCAGGTATCCACTGGGGATATTAGAACATATCCTCTGAGAATAGAGGGGAGTACTGTAGACTAGCATTGATTGAGTACAGACTTGTAGGCTTTACATCTTCCAACTCAAGTAATTCTCATCATTGCCCCAGGAAGAAGGTTCTCTCATTACCCCACTTGATAGAGGAAGCAGGTGAGGCTTAGAGAAGGTGATACCTGAGTTCATATAGACCCCTGTGTGAACCAGCCTGGGCTGGTTTATCCATCGCTTCCCTTTTTTGTGTGTGTGGGAGGGTGGGGGAGGGCAGTACAAGGGATTGAACACCTGGTACTTAACCACTGAGTCATATCCCCATCCTTTTAAAAAAAAATTTAAATTTTGAGACAGGGTCTCACTAATTTACTTAGGGCCCTGCTAAGTTACTGAGGCTAGCCTCTAACTTGCAACCCTCCTGCCTTAGCCTCCGCCTCCCAAGCTCCTAGGATTACAGGTGTGTACCACCATACCCAGCTTGCTCTGCTTCTTGATGGAGGTAGATAGTAGGAGGCTATAGATATAGGTAGAACTCCCTTCAGCAAGTTCTGGGTCCCAAATATGAAAAGTAAAATGGCAAAGTTGGAAGTATCCAAAGGCAAAATCATTAAAAAAAAAGGACTTCTCCCTAATTTTCCTTTTTTCCCCCCCTTTGGTGGGGCAGTAAATGTTCCCCAGACACAGATGTTTGTTGGTCCCTTTGTAACCTGCTTGCTGGTGAAGATGAGCCAGGTTTCCTGTGTGCTGGAGTGGAGGGCAGATCCCAGGGTGAGAGCTGCTAAGCATTGGGCCACACTGCCCCCACAGCGGATGACAACCTGACAGCTGTCTTCTGTAGAGCTTTTGCTTTCTGAAAGGGTGATCTCAGGGTTTACTACTTAGCAAATTTGCAAGCAAACTGATTTGTGACAAGTGATTAGATGGGAATGTGTGTTTACTGGAAGGGATAGACAGTCGTTAATAGCACTCTGCAGAAAAGTCAACTCACATCATGCCAGTGTGTATTACACACCCAAACCAGCACACACTTACACACACATACACATGCACCAGCCATGGAAAGACCCAGAGTCAGTCAGTGCTTAGCCATCCCCATGTGAGCCCCAGTTCTTACCCTCACTCCCACTTTACTAATGAGAAAAATGGGGTAATATAGACAGATGGTTCAGACTTATAATACCCAACAGTGTCCAAACTGTATCCAGGGAGAAGCCTGGGCCTGGGGGTCCTGAGGCCCCAGCCCATGACTCCTGGGTTCTATCCTGAGTTCCTGATGGGACAGTTGGCCATCCTGGGTAATGCAGTCTTCTCTGCTCCATTTGAGGGCCAGTAAGGGTGGGGATGGTGCATTCCTGCTCAGAGTAGAGGTTCCTGCATGGTGGCTAAGAGGCCACCCAAGAGTCCCATGGCCTGAGGGGGTTAGGAAGGCTGCAGGGTCACCTTACCGTCCTCACTGAAGATGGGGGCAGTGTACAGGTAATGGGTGATGCTGGGGTCTTGCTCGAAAGGACATTCCACTTGTTTCCATGTGATGAACTCTCCAACCTGCTTGGCCAGTTCCAGAAATTTCTGCCAGGGTCACACAGAGACACAAAAATGGAGGTACCCACAGTGCCTAAAGTTCCCTGTGAGTGTGAGTGGCCAGCCCTGAGAAACCCTCTCTTCTCACCCTTTAGTGATTTCAGGGATTTGAGGAGGAGCTTAGGGCCCTGCTAAGTGGCTGAGGCTAGCCTCTAACTTGCAACCCTCCTACCTTAGCTTTAGCCTCCCAAGTTCCTAGGATTACAGGTGGTAAGATTGTAGATGCAGAATCTGTGGATATGGAAGCCTCATTGTAATGTGTATTTAATTTTAAAAACTATGCCAACTTTAAGAAGGATGTTAAATAAATAGCAGCACAAAGACACTCTTGCGTGGGGATCCCAGCTCTATGATACTCCTTGATCAGCCCTGGCAGCCATGTCTGGTTCCTAGTACCTGCTTTCTGAATCTGTGGTGGTCACATGAGTTGCAATTTTACCCCAACCCCTTGACTTGGTTTTGAGGACCAATTCAAGAAGGGCAAAACCAGGAGATCCTACCAATGGTTTGTGTGTCAGGGTCACCTGCAGAGTAAAATCTCACTTCAGGCTGTCTAGGGCCCCTGCAATCTTATCCATGAGGCCTCAAGCCTGGGCTGATCCCCAGGGGTGCAGCAGCTGGGACTGGACCATCTGCCAGATTGGACTGGATTTTCCCCAGGCTCTGCTGGCCTCAGGGGTGAGCAGGCTATGGGCAACATGTGATGGTCTGCAGGGGTGTCTGTGCAGAGGGCAGCTCCAGGCCGAAGGGCCCAGGCATGTGCTCTGCTCTGGTGCTCATCAGCAGGGGACACTCAGAGCCTTTGGTGGCTCATGCTGCACATCTCCTCTTCCTAGCCTCTCTGTGTAGCCATAGTTGTGGTTGATGCCCCATGTTACAGAGGGAGAGACTGAGGCTCATAAAGAGCAAGTGACTGGCCCAGGACTTACTGCCCCTTGGGGAGTTGGAGGCTGAGGGCTTTTGCATCCATCTGTGTCCCTGCTGGGGCTAGCACTAGGGTAGAGTTGGCTCTTGAGAAGAAGAGTCCCTTTCTTCCTGCAGAGTGGGTGGTAACACTACCACATGGTATGCTCTGTCAGTCTGACTCAGTGACCTCCTGCTGCTACTGCCCAGTGTACTCTAGCCCACCAGTCACTCTGACACACGTGTGTGTGAGATGGGCCTACTTGGGACACAGCAATCAGCCTGGCCTTGCTTCTGACGTACTCAGAGACTTTGATGCTGGGACAAAGTGAGGGATGCCATCTGCTGCTCTGCAGGAGCCCTTAAGAGGTCACAGTGAGGGGCTTCCTAGAGGAGGGGACACTTGAGCTGACCGTGGTGTCTGTCAAGGGAGCAGAATTCTTTCTTCTCTTTTGCCCGCTCTGGCCTCTGCCTAACAGCTCCCCCCTGCTGCTCCTTTGGGTCCTTTCCTGTTTCCTAAGCACTGTGTGTTTGTGTAGCCCTGTCACAGCACCTTGCAGTTGTCACCATGGGCCTATGGGGCCATTTTTCTTATTGCCCTCGTGCTCCTCAAGGGGCAAAAATGATTTGGCTTCACCGGTGTTAGGCATAAGCCCAGGCACAGAGTGCATTATCCTCATGTGCATGGGCTTCAGAATCTCCCTCTGGTGGATGTGGGGGTGGGGAGATCCTGAGAACTACTACACTCTGTCTGCCTCAAGGTCCCCCATTAGTTTGATGATTGAGGGTCCATCAGGCTTTTTTGGGGGGCACTTTTAGTGGCTGATCTCACTTGGTTGCATTCCCTTCCAAGATCCCTGGGTCCTACCTCAAAGTTGACATGTCCATTGGGAAGGCGGTTGGCACATCCCTCGTTCAGGAAATAGATGTCTTTGATGAGTAGGCTGAAGAAGGGAATGACGATCTGGAAGGGAGAGGGTTTGGGTCAGCTCCCAGGCAGCCTCCCCATAGGGTTGGCTCAAGGGCAAGAGGCAACCTTGCCAGTAGACACATGCCCCAGGGACCTCAGATGCACCCCTGAATGCCAATGACAGGAGAGACTTCCTGGGCAAGCCCAACCAGCCTTGGGGCTTCATGAATTATATAAGACTTTTCCGTTACTGTGATAAAATGCCTGAGATAAATGACTTGAAAGAAGAAAAGGTTTATTTTGGCTTATGGTTTCAGAGGTTGCAACCAATGATCAGCTGGCTCGGTTGTTTTGGGGCTTGTGGTGAGGCAGAACACCATGGTGGGGCTACATGGTGAGGCAAAAGAAAGGATGGGCTGGGGGTCCAATATTTCCTTCAAGGGCACACCCCCAATGATGTGCTTTTTCCTACTAGGTCCCAATTTCTAAAGGTCCCACCATCTCCCAGTAGCACCATGGGTGGTGACCAAGTGACCAAGCCTTTAGCATATAGAGCCTTTGGAAGACTTTTAAGATCCAAATCATAACAAAGGATAATTTTAACTAATATGCATCATGGGGACAACATGAAAACCACTAAGAAAGGACGTACAGGCCCCATAACTCTGGGCCAGATTACGTTTCCTCCCAGGCCCATTAGGCACCAGTGCTGATGGAGCTCCCACTGCATGCAGTGCCATTTACCCTGCGTTGGGCTAGGTGCAAGATGCAGAGTCACAGTGACCCTTGGATGTTTTTTTCTATTACCTGCTGGGAGGGGCTGGTAGAAACCTCACAACATCCCCATCTGGAAGGCTACAGACTCAGGCCTCTCTCTCAAGTGTACTGGGAGCAGAGGTCCATGCTAAGTACACTATTAAACATTCCTGAAACATATATAAGTCAAATATTCTAAAATTTTGTGACCTGTTTTCTTTTCTAAAGAGTATTTAGTAATTTGTCATCCTGTCTTTCTTGATGCTAAAGATCCATCCTGATGCACTTATGATGAGACCAAGAGCAGAGCATTATTGCTCTGTTTTCTGAAGGGAGAGCCCATAGAAAGTCCTCTTCTCTGGGCCTAGCCTATGGTCTCTCTGGAAGATAGAGGAGAATGCAGTTAAAACTAAATGCACATTTTAAAGTCATCCACCTATAGCACAAGACCTAAACGCACAGTATCCCAGCACCCCAGATTTTAGGAACATAAAGTCTGCCCTGCTCCATGGCTACCCTGCCTCAGCACGGATGGAAGAAAAATAGTGGTGACAGCCAGTGCTGCAAACTAGAGGCTGCAGCCACAGCTCAAAATCCAATGTGATATACCTTTGCCTCAGGGTCCAACTCCTGGGCTGTAAGCCAGGAACCTTGTGACTGTCACATATGGTCACTTGTGTCCTGGGAACAGGGAGGCAGACAATGATATGCAAAGACCATGAGATTCAGAGCCAGAGAGGTTGGAGTTTGATTCCTGGCTTAGCTAACAAAGTGATAGCACAGTGAGGTCTCCTTGAGACTCAGTCTTCCAATCTGGGAAATGGCAATGCTGAAGCCATCCCATAGAATGGAGGAGGGGATAGAGATCAAGTGGCCTGCAGATGGTAGGTGCTCAGTGAAGTTAAATTTTTGCCCTTGCTATCCCAACTTCCTGGATTTCTGGCTTCTAGGAGACAGGCTCCTTTGCCCTGGGGTTGGAGGTCTTGCCACACTCACTGCTCCACCAAATTCCATCAGCCCTCCTGGGACTCATTCACTGAAGAACTCACAGCCTGTACTAGAAGGACCAGCTGGGTAGCATATGGCCATCAGGGTTGTCAGTGTCTGCTCATGTGACCCCTGCTATAAGACCCACTGGGTGGATGGTCAGGAAGTCCTGGTGGGTGTCACAAGCACATATCTTTCAGCCTGCTTCATAAGCTTGACCACTGGTATCCATCCAATACAATTCCAGAGTGATGTAGAATTTCATCTAGCATTTTTTTCCCCTTAGTTATCTCTCAGGATGGAGATAAGACCTCCACCAACCACAGTAGGGACCTGATTCCACCAACGTTCCTGCAAGAGACCAGACTTGAAAGGTACGAGTCTTGGTGTTTCCTTCCTTAAAACTTGATGACAAGTTTTAAGCCAGATGATTGTTGCAATCCTAGGACCTCAGTACAGAATCCTGTATCAGAGGCCAATCGGAGAATTTAGAGGAGAAATAAAATTGATCAGGATCAGCAAAGGCCCTCCCAAATGCAAATGTATATGACATTTCTTGTGAAAAGGCAGTTTGGGTGAACAAGAAGCTTGGATAGTCATTGCCAAAACCAAAAATGTGATTTAAGGCCACATACATAGAGGTACTACATTTAGAATAAGGCAGATGTAAAACCCTCTGTGCTTAGAGCTACAATTTGATCTGAAACAGAAGGGACTCTGACAGATGGATCTCTTCAGGGTCATAGCAGGGAGGGGACTGGAATCGCAAGTTAGGCTTGGGACTGTCCATTCAGGCAAACAATGGTGGGGGACACGCAGGCCGTGAAAGGACTGGTAGCTAGAAGAGGAAGTAGTTCCCTTTAAGAGAATGTGATCTGAGGTGGCCAAGTCTGGCCCCACAAGGAAGCGCTTATCAAGGAAGTTCAAGGCTTCTTGGGGTGGGGCATGACCTGTTTTGGAGGTGGCGAAGTTGGCCACACGGACAGCATGCAAGCAAGGTGACATGGCTATCTATCACAGATGCTGCTGAAGGGCAGGGGTTGGACCCAGTGATCTTTGAGTCAACCTCCAGATTCCCTGATTGCTGTAGTTTGGATCACAACGGTCCTCCAAATGTCCTTATGGTAAAGGCTTACCCCTGGGGGAGGAGGTGGTAGTGGGAAGTGGGGCCTGGCTGGAGGTCTTTAGGTCACTGAGACATGACCTTGAAGGAGACTGTGAAGCTTTACCCACTTTGTCCTCTCTCTTTGGCTCCTGGCCATGAGATGAGTGGATTTCCTTCACCACTGCCATAGACTCAAAACTTATCATAGGCTAACTTATCATAGAAGGAAACCTCTACAACTGAGCCAAAATAAATCTTTTCTCTTTATAAGTTGATTATCTTAGCTATTTGTTATAGTAACAGAAAGCTGACTAACCCATTGATATAGCACACCTGGACTTTGACCATCAAGGATTCTCACCTACCTTCTCCCGGCTGCTGTGAGCAGTCAGGGAGCGGTGGGCTGCCCCTCGCAAGGCTGTCCTGTAGTTGCAGAAATTCCCTGTTGGGTCCATCTGGTGCTGGAAGAAGACAGGGAGGCATTTGGGCACCTCTTTTCATGGGCCCGCTGGCTGAACCCCTTAGCCCAGCAACCTTGTTTACCTCCAGGATGAAAAACTTGGCTGTCTTCACTTTGGCCCAAGTCTTCTTCAGTCTGGAGACAGGGCTCATGTTCATGCCAGCTGGAAGAGGGAGGGGTGGGCTGGGGAGGGCTTCTCTGGCCTGGACAGTCCCCCTCACGCTCATGAGCAGGGAGGTCAGTGTATAGCTACAGTTGCCCAGCCATTTAGGCTGAGTCCTAAGTACGGCTAAGGTCTGCAGTGGCCTCAGCTTGGGAGACAATGGGCATGTAGCAATGGACAATGAGGGTCCAGCTTGTGTGTGTGTGTATAAACTCTGACCATGTTCCCACATTCAGGCCCCATCCTGGAATTAGTTCCTTCTCATTCTCTTTGGATCTGGGGATATGTTGCCAAGCCCTCACCAAGCACCCTAAGGAGGCTGAGTTTGCCTCAAAAGAGGTGCTTTCTCCAGGCCTTTGGGGGCAGGGACATGGGATTGCTGGCTGCCTCAGGCTGCAAACTGCTAAGCCCACACCCACCTGCTGCTCAGAAGAGGGTCTGGGCTTGACCCCACCTGCCTGGCTGTGCCGACCTGAACCTCTTTGAGGATCCTCCCATGGGGGGGGGGGCTCCTGGAGCAACCCACTCACATATAATGGCCATCAGGGAGTTGAAGTTGCCAATGTTGAAGCACTCTCGGGCCACGTCAATGAAGAACTCGATCACCTGGGCCCTCTGCTTCTTCTTGGCTGGCTGGGGACAGGGCACCAGAGCCTTAGTGATATGTTTCTACCCTGCCCTAATCAGACACCCTGCTCACCTGCCCTGCCCTCTTCACCTTCTTCAAATCTATTTCACAGCTGAGGTCCAGGGAACTGTCTGAACCTTAAGGTTTCAAAGCTCTTCACAGGCAGAGCAAGGACATAGTCCACTGCCAGGGAGACAGCTGAGCCCTGCTAGAGCTCCTGTCGGGGTACAGGAGTGACTTGCAGCACAGGATGGGCTGTGAGGCACCTCTGGGAGCAGCTTGATCACTCTTCCTCAAGGCCCACCTCTAGCACCTGTTCTTTTCCCAAATCAGAACGCCTTGCCCCTTCCCTTTCCTCCCGGCACTGAGCTTGCTCTCCCCTCACTAGGGGCCACATGCAGATCCTGAGGCCCTGTCCCCTGAGCCCCTCCACTGCATGGCTCAGAAACCAACTGTGTCCTTCCCCTGAGCCATCCTGTACTATCCTGGGTAGGCTCCTGGGTGACCATGTGGGCTTAGTCCAGGCTTCACAAAGATAAAATCCCATTTTAACTGCCAGACCAATGGTGTGACTGTAGGAAGAGGGCTGGGTCAGTGATACCCTATATTGTATTTTTTTTTTCCACAAGTAGACTTTACTTGCCTATGAAACATGCAGCAATTATCTATTGCCACCAAGAAGTTTGCTCTGGCCCCTGTGGGGATATGCCACAAGCCCCCTTTAAGATGTGATGTTGGCTTTGGAGAGCCACCTATCATTGATCCTATCCTTCAAAAGGGCAAACTCATGGGTAACACTGATCTCAAACCAGGTGGGGGATAAAACCACCTCAGTCTATGTGGGCATTGCAGATCAGCTTCTCCCTCAGTGTATCCTGACTCCCCTGTACTCATTCACATCTGTTCCCCAAGCTCTCTGAGCACCTGCTTCCAGCGAGCCCAGCTGGCCTTATAGACTGAGTCTGTCCAACCTGTTCTTGAGACAAACAGGGGCCTCAGGTGTGGGTCCAGAGGATGAGTCCTCTGCTATAAGAAAGAGGATGGGCAGGCATGGCCAGGTGGACCCTCAACTCAGTGACAAGCATGTCCAGCTCCATGTTGTCAAGATTCCTTGCTTTCCAGGGGAAGCCAGTGACCTGGACTTTTTATATGTACTCTCCTATTTCTTAAGAATCGGATAACTTCTCAATCCTGAGCAAGCCAAATCAAACCTCACTGCAGGCCAGGCTGCCTGGGGCAGACAGACAGGCACGGATGGAGGCAGTAGAGCCCCTTGGGCATAGTTGTGACTACTCCTCACTCCTTGAGCAAACATTCTGATTTCCTTGGTGACAGAGCTCAGTGGGTCCATCCTGGGTTCTACCCTGAGGGAAATGTCACTGTAAGAAAGCTTGGTGACACTTGGTGCCTAGCCAATCCTCAGGTGGACTCAGTCAAGATGTAACTGCCAGGAGACTATTGGGGCTTAAGATGCCCTTCTAGTTCCCTCCCTGATAGGCTCCTCCAGGTCCCAGGCCACTTTTGCCTATACCAGGTCATGCCCACCCTGGCTTTCTACTCACCATGCAGATCTCAGTTGCCACAAGGTAGCACAGCCTGTTGAACCATTTCACATAAGCCTCCAGGTTGTTAGTCTTGTCATTGAAACAGGGCTAGAAGAGACACACAGGACCCCATGCTGAGTCTCTGCCAGTAACTTATTAGAACATGAAGTCAGTTCATGGTTATAGACAATCTGGACAATGTGAAAATCTCAAAACCATCTGGAAACACCAATGATTTGGTATGTAGCTTTCCAATCTCTTTTCTATATATTTAAGGGTGTATTTCAAAATTATGTGTGTGTGCATACCCATATACACAGACACACTTGATCTTCATTGTTCATGGATTTTATACTTGCAAATTTGCCTACTTCCTGAATTTTATTTGTGATCCCAATAGCTTGTGTGGTTTTCATGGTCATTTATGCGTATGTGCAGAGGAGCCAAAATATTTGTCACTCATCACTCATAAGTGTTTCCAGTTGAGGCTGAACTAAAGGACACTCTGCCTTCTTATTTCAGCCCTCACACTGTAAGTATCCTGTTTCCTGTTTAGACTATTTAGAGTCTTCCCCCCCAAATTTTGGAGAAGAAATAAATGCAATAGTAAAAGAAAGCTGCAATATTCAGAAACAACAGTCAAAAGCTTTTTATTTCTCTATGTATAACTTTATGTCTATAAGTGTGAAAGCTTAGGGGAAATGGGCAAATTCTCGAAAGAATATAAATTATAAAATGGACTTATGAGATATAAAAATATAAGCAGTCCTACAACCACTAAAACAACAACTAGAATAAACATAGAAACAAGAAAAACCTTGGATCAGTGAATAAAACCCCAAATAACAAATGAGGCTCAGTGGTAAATTCTATAAATGCTCCAAGAACAGGTACCCCAATATTTCATATAGAATAGAGAATAAGGAAAGAGAAACAGAGTAGTCAAGAATAATGTCAGAAAGGGAAATAACAGATTAATTTCACTCATGAATACAATTGCAGAAATCCTAACCAAAACATTAGCACACCCAATCTAGCCATGTTTGAAAAAAAATAATGGCTTCATTTATCCAGTTTTTTTGTATATTAGAAATGCAAGGTTGATTCAACGTTAATTCAAAAAACTAATATGAATAATCACTTAAAAGTTTAAAGGAGAAGAGAACATAAGAGTAGTAGGGTCCAGAAAAAGAATTTGATGAAATTCAATAACCATTCATATAAGAACTCTAAGTAAACTAGGAAGGAACAGGGTACTTCCTTAAACTGATAACACAGATCTAAAAAAAAAAATCCAATAACAAACATCATGCTCTTTTGTGACTGGTTAAAAGCATTCCTATTAAAGTCAGGACAAAAGAAGGATGTCAACTATCAACACTTCTATTTGACCTTGTAACAGAAGTGCAGGTTAGCACAATAAGCAAGAAAAGCAAATTCTATTGGATCAGGCAGAGTTATTCTGCAACAACTTACACTCTCAATATTTCAGAGACTTAAAATGATACAGTAAAGTCTATCTACCTTTCCTGTCCATATCAATTCAGTTTTTTTAATATTTATTTTTTAGTTGTAGTTGAACACAATACTTCATTTTTACTTATTTTTATATGGTGCTGAGGATGGAACCCAGGGACTCGCACGTGCTAGGCAAGCACTCTACCACTGAGCCACAACCCCAGTCCTCAAGTCAGTTCTATTCTATGACTACTATGGAAATAAAAAGAATAAACCTTTGAAAGGAGGAAACAAAACTTAATTATTTGCAGATGATGTGCCTGCCTACAAGAAATCCTCTAAAGAATGGTGACACATTAATATAATTAGCAAGGTTTTATAATATTGTCAGATATAAAATTGATACATAAGAGTAAATTAATTTTGGGGCTGGAGTTGTGGCTTAGTGATAGCATACTTGCCTGGCATGTGTGAGGCACTGGGTTTGATTCTCAGCAATGCATATAGATGATTAAAATAAAGGTCTATCAGTAACTAAAAAACATATTTAAAAAAGCAAATTAATTTCTTATACCTAAAATAAGCAGATAGAAAATACAATTACTAGATATGAAAAATTGTGGTATATATGTGTATTAAGAATTGTAATGCAAAAAAAGTTTATGTATAATGGCATTAATTGATGTGAACATACTTTATATACAGAGATACGAAAAATTGTGCTCTATATGTGTAATAAGGATTGCAATACATTCCACTGTTGTTGTGTATTAAAAAATAATAAAATCAATTAAAAAGAAAATACAATTACTACATAGTTGAGATAATATGTAATTATGGAAGCCTGTGCTTATTTATTTGAGAATATGCACTCTCTTTGAACATCCAGAAATATAAAATCACATTTTAAAATAATCTGTGAAAATCGGTTTTTTTCATATGCAGTAGTAAAAGTATACATAAGGCACCTAGGGCAAAAGTCTAATAAAACCTGTGTAACACTTTTATGGAGAAAATTTTAAGCCATTTGAAAGATATGTAATAAACCTAAGGAAATAGAAGTACATACTATTTTTATGGATTGAAAGAGTCAATAACATAAATCTGTCAATTCTTCTCAAATTGATCCATATTTAATATAGTCTAACAAAATCTTGGTAGGACTTTTCATATAATTTGACAGATGATTCTAAAATTTAAATGGAAAGGCAAAAGGCCCAAAATAGCCACGCCATTCCTCAAGAAGAACCTGGGGAATTTGCTTTACTGGACATGAAGACTCATTGTCACGCTATAGTGAAGAAGACAACGTGTACTGACACAGATCAGAGGATCCTGAAGGAAAAGTTTAGTGAATTTAGGTGGAGCTTAAGAATGCTTGTTCATTAAAAGCCATGGTAATGAGAATGAGAAGTGAAGAAAACAACTAGAAAAATAAAAGGTTTAGTATCTAGGACATATTTCAAGTAAAAACAAAAACCAAAAAATTCCTTAAATTTTTTAAGAAAATTCACCAGTAAAAAACAGGCTAAAAATCAGAGATGGGGTATAAACAAAAGGAGGAAACGGAAATGGCCAGAACAGGTGAAAAGATACTCCATTTTCCAAACTTAAAAGTCTGACAATTTCAAGTGACTGAAGATGTGGAACAAGAATACCTCCCTACTGGGAGGTAAGTGGATACCTCACCTGGCATTACCTGGAAAGGCTGCCCACGTGCCTACCCTGTGACATAGTAATTCTTCTCCCTAGGTATGTGGAAGAGCAATAGTCCTCAATGTGTTGTCCACAGACTTCTCGGGGTCCCTGGTATACTTTCTGGGGAAAAGTATTTTCATAATAATTTGATCATATTCTTTTCCCCACTGTGTTGAGGTCTGCCCTGATGGTGTAAAAGCAATGGTGGGAAAAATTGCCCAGCAAAAGGCGGGGGAGTGTGACTTATGGATGTCCTTAAAGAGGCAACACTTTCAAGTTCTATTCAGTCTCAGTCTGTGAGTACATGTTTCTTATTCAGTGTGACAAAATGGGGCATCAGTACCGAGCACTTTTGCTGTATACTCAAGTGTGGGGTTATCTTGAGGGCAGGACTTGGCTCACCCATGCACCGAATTGGCCATTGTTTCCATTGAATTCTGTTTTTACTTAAAAAAAAAAAAAGACTAACAGAGGAACTCTATGAGACAAACTCTCATTCTCCAGATTTCAGTATTTGGCTGAAATTTTCTTAAAAATGAACAAAATGAACCTGTCACTTCAAGGAAAACAGATCCCAGTATTTGTTGCCAGTGATAGAATTCAAGATTTCAAGAGAAAATTGGGAACTTGTAAAACATGTATCTGCTTCTGTGGCTTGACAGCTTCTCAATATTTACATATCTTTTTTTTTTTAAAGACACATTTTAAACAACACTTTTTTTTTTTTTTTTTTTTTTGGTGGTGCTGGGGATCAAGCCCAGGACCTCGCGCATGCTCAGCATACATTCTACCACTAAGTTACACCCCAGTTCCAGATATTTTTTAAAATTATGAGATCAGGAGTGTATACATACCTTGTTCATCACTCTACCCCTTTATCTTGATATTAATGAATGTGATTTTAAAGTACTATACAATAAAATGTGCCAACATTTGGAAGATCTGCCTAACTCAATGTTTCCTCATATTCTAAATGATCAATGTATGATGTTATAAAATCATACCCTCAAGATGCAAGATGTAATGGATGTCATAGCATTCAGAAAGATCATTGATAATATTTTCAGATGTCACATTATAATTAAACTTTAAAAACTATTACTGGCTGAGTTTTAGTGCGGTATCTAACAAGAATATTCACAATTATCTGAAAAGGCTGTCAAATACTCCTCGATTTTCCAACTACATATCTGTGTGAGATTATATTTCCTTAAGCCAAAATAGTATATGTCAAGAGACTGAACACAGAAGCAGATGAAAGAAATCAGCTGTCTTCTATGAAGTCAGACATCACAGAGATTTGTAAAAATTTTATAAAACAACATCACTTTTCAGGAATTTTCAGTTGCAGAAAATGCAATTTTTTAAATAAAATATGTTACTTATGTCAACATGCAATGGGTTATTGTATTTGTGAGTAAATATTTTAAAAGGAAATCAGTTTTTGGATTGGGAGTCTGGCTCAGTAGTAGAGCACATGACTATCATGTACAAGGTCCTGGGTTTGATCACCAGCACTACAAAAAAAAAAAAAAAAAAAAAAAAAAGAAGAAGAAGAAGAAGAAAGAAAAAGTAATCAGTTTTAATTGCTAATATGATAGTGATAGAAGTAATCAATTAACCAAAAGTTCTTTGGGGTCTTCAATAATTTTTAAGAATATAAAGGGATCCTGACCTCAAAACATTAGAGAAGTGGTGCCCCATAGAAAATGTTCACTGGTGTATCCAGGGAAACACATGTAAGAATGCTCACAGCAATATAATTTATAACAGCAAAAAGAAGGAAATAAGACAACTGTTCATCTAAAATTGGGTAGGATAAATAAATGTCATGTGTAATCTTGATGTATTTCACAATAAAAAGGAAATACTTGTAAATGGCCAAACAACACACACACACACACACACACACACACACACACACACACACGCTCAAAAAGTAGCCAAGTCTCCTTCCTGTTCCTATGCCCTCAGTCCCATGGTCCCATGGTTGTCCTCCCTATTTTAGAGGTCATTTCTGCACACGTGTGAGCTTTGATGTATCACAAAGCCTTCTTTTTTTTGTTGTTACACAAATGGTCACATGCCCTGTTTGTCACTCTACCCCTTTCTCTTGGTGATTGGATAGATGGATCTTGATGACTGCATACTTGTGGGCAGCCTTATTTTTTTTCATACTTGAAAGCATTCTACTGATGGATGTACTATACTTTTTAAGTCAGTGTCCACGGGTGATAAGGTAATTATTTGCTTCCAGTCTTTGACCATGACAAATACTATGTACCCCAAATACCTTTGTATATGTTCATCTTTGTGTTACATGAATGTGTAGATAAATTACTAGCTGTGGAAAGTTGGACGGAAGATGTACATTTACTTATTTGGTGCTGGGGATCTAACCCAGGGTTTCATGTGTGCTAGGCAAGTGTTCTACAACTCAGCTACATCCCCAGCCAAAGGAAGGACATTTTTTTTTTTTGTACCAGGTATTGAACCCAGGGGCACTTAACCACTGAGCCACATCCCAGCCCTCTTATAATTTTATATTTTCTTTAAAGACAGGGTCTCACTGAGTTGCTTAGGGCCTCACTAAGTTGCTGAGGCTGGCTTTGAATGCGAGATCCTCCCGCCTTAGCCTCCTGAGCTGCTGGGATTACAGGCGGGCGCCACTGCGCCCGGCAAGGAGGACGTTTAAATCGTTGATCTACGATTGCCTATTTGCTCTCTAAAGCCTTGGGACAATTTCATCTGCTACCAGTGGTGTAGGAGAATGCCGCTTTCCTACATATCCCCAATATGTCTATCCTACTATGTGATCTTTGCTTATCTGAAGGGTGAAAATGCAATCACGTACTACAGTATTTAGTTTGTACTTCTTTTATTAGGTGTGAGAGTACAAGACAGAATGTTTTCAGTTTTGGTTCGGATTTGGCCAGTTGTTAAGCACCAGGGACCCTCTGGTTGGGCTCCTAGAAGGGAAGGACTGGCTCAAAATCCAGGTGTGGGGGACGGTGTCCTGAGCGCCTTCTTCCCTTCCTTTTCCCGCAGCACCTACCACCCGCGCTTCCCCGACTGGCCGCTGGAGGGCATCAGCGCCCATCGAAACGCACAGCTAGGGTCCGCGCGGTCCTGGAGCGCGGCGGGGGTTCCCTCCGCGGTCCTCCCTTCTCCCCACCCAGGGCAGGTCTAGCCTTCTAGGCTTCCCCAAGACTCGGGACTATCGAGGTCTCAGCTGGAGGTGCGTGAGTGAGTGGGTAGGACTCCTCCAAAGCCCCTCCATCCCGCTCTGGGTTCGCCCCTACCGTGGCCGCCACACGATGGGGGCGAGGAGGGTCATTGCTGGGACAGCTTGTCCAAGAGCTTTCTTTCTACCTTTGTACTGGCCAGAGGGTCCTTGTTCACAAAAGCCTGGACAAACTCCTCAGGTCCGATGTGTCGCAGTCGTTCCTGCATCAGAAGGGAGAAGGGTCGAAAAACGGAAGATTTGGGGAAGAAGGGCTTGCTGGGGGTGTGGTAGGATGGGTGCTCCTGCCTGACTCCCTGACCTTCTTCCCACCCCCCGCACCATGAGGATGTGTTTGCAGTCACCCTTCACATGGGGGCTTACAGATCCTGTTTTGGGTTGTCACAGAGTTCAACACCATCCCTGGAGGAGAGAGATCCCCTCCTTTCCCATGGAGGAGTGGGTGAAGGAAGCAATGTACCAGGCTCAAAATCAGGTTATTGAAATGACCAGCTCTTTGGGTGGGGAAGGGAGGGAGGGAGACCTGGTGGCCAGGCATAGTATCTGGGTCAGAACTAAACCCTTGCTCTGTGCCTTCTGCTTGTGAACTCTGGCAAATCATGTAACATTTCTCAACCCTGCAGGGCAATGGGAAGTGCATGTAAGCACTATGGAGTATAGAGTGCCATAATGGTGGAGGTGTAGAAAGGAAAAAACCCACTCCCCTTGTTCCTCTTTCTTTGGCTGGGCTGGGCATTCCCTTTACCAGTAGGTAAAAAGCTTGTGGAGCTGCTCTGGAAAGCTGAACAGGGAGCAATGAGTCTCTGTGAGCCCTGGATGGGGAAGTCACTAGTTCTGGAAGGATCACCCAACAGGTGGTGTCAGAGCTGAAATGTGAATCCAGTTCTTTCATTCTAGAGCTAAATCCTCAGACAGGCCAGAGGCTGACACCTCCAGCCTTCCTGTTCTGGGCCCCAGGAGTGTTGGGAAACTGACTGCTCCAGGATAGTCTCAGATGCTGACTGTCTGTGCTGTGAAGGGCCTGACCCAGGGTTATCCTGAGACCAAGTAGGGAGGGCAGAGGGGTGAGTGGTGGCCCATCAATTGGGTAGGATTCCCAGTTGTTTCCTGCCCTGGGGAAAGAGAAGCATTGCCTGCTTACCAGCTCCACGTGGGTCAGCTGCTGGGCCAGTGTGTAGGGATCGCTACAGATGCCAAGGAGCTCCCTATGGATGGAGGCTGGTGGCTTGGTTCTGTAGGAGATGGGCTTGTCAGCACCCATGAAGCCTTCAGATCCCTGGCCCAAAGCTGCAAGCTTCTGATGTAGGGCCTGCAGGAGCTGATGCATCCTCTTCCGGTAGGCCTGGTGGGGCATGGGGGGAAGGTAAGAAGGGGTACTCAAGTCTGAATACCCATCTTTACCTTTGAGGTGGACAGGGTCCATTAGGGCTCTACAGAAAAGGCCAGATACCAGCAAATGTGCTGGGACCTGCCCCCAACCTAAAATAGGATCAACCCCAGGCATGTGGGAGCTGGGGTCAAGTGAAGGCCATTTGGGGAGAAAGCTCCAGGATTACTGGTGGGAACTGAGAAGAGCACATATCAGGGAGGTCAGTGGGGCTCAAAGCACCCTGTCTGGGCAGCTGGGCAGAGTGGGGTGTGTGCTTCCAGGGAGTGGAGGAAGGAAGGAAGAGAGGAAGGAAGACATGGAACAGATCCTGCCCTGGATAACTGTCCTTTGTCTTGGCTTTAAGGGTGACCCCTTCTAAATCTTAAGCCCAGCTCAGAGAGAACTTCCTGATCAGCCTCACTGCTGCCCTCTACCCTGGCAGTATTCTGTAACGCTCTATGTGACTTCTTTTATAGGATCACTATCAGGGATAATCAGGTTTGTTTATTACCCACTTCCCCCACAACCCCAGAATGACAGTTCCAGAGAGGCAGGGAATTCTGTGTTGTCTTCTCTATGTTATCAGAGTCTGTCCCAGTTCTGTGAATGCAGTGAGTGCTCAATAACCTACCAACAGAGTCCCTTCATCATTCAGCTCAGACAGATGGATTCCTGCTCTGGACCATGCCATGGCCCTACTTCCAGGGTAGGCCAAGGGGAACTTACCCTTCTACACCCAAGGAGAAAGTGATCAATTTTTCCCTTCAGAGACCTCTATTTCTAAAGAAAGATACCAATAGCCTGGCTGGAAGAGAAATATCCATATATCCCCAAGGGTTTGGATCAATAACCCATAGAACAGGCCCCTGAGCTCATGAGCCTGTAGGAAATGTCACTCCTAGAGAAACATGCAATTCCCTATGAACCAAGGATTTGGGTGCTAGCAGAAGAGAGCCGAGTTCATGGCCTCCCAGCAATGATGAAACATCAACTAGACAAACTGGGACCAGAAGTCTCAGAAAACAATAGGCTAGTGAATAGTTGGTATAGTCAGGTAATTTAAGAAAGTAAAGGTGAATTTTTCTTCCTGCTATTTTGAAATGCACAAACCCAGTGACATTTTGTAGACGCAGTGTCTGACTTACTGGGCTGTGAGTGGCTTTGGGCCTCAACAGTTCCTTGCAGGCTCTTAGGGTTTAATGAGTGCTGCTGATGTCTGAGGTTTGTTGGTGCCTGGTGCTGTGGTGATGGTGAGGCTGTCCTCTCTGGTCCGTGGAACTACTTCTCTGTGAAGCAGCCATGGGTGGCTATGGCAAAGCCTCAGGATACAGGGGACAGGATAAGAGCCCACTTAACCTGACTAGCCTCACTTCTGCCCTCTACCCCTGGCAGTTAATCCCAATCTTAACTCTAATCCTAAACCTAACCCAAACTCCTAGAGCTATAGGGGTCAGACGCAGAAGGTGTCCACTGGTTATATGGGAAATAACCTGCTCACCGAAGGAATGGCCTCTCTCAGCAACACTGCACCAAAAGTGTAATAAAATGCTGCCTTGTAGGTTCTCACTGAGTGGTGGGAAGATGGTTAAGTTACATGCAGCATGGCCAGCCCTGGTGACACAGTCACTTGTGAGCCCTGACATTTCCCTCCAGTTTCCAACGCACAGCCAGTGTCTCCTGAGTGGCTACACCATTCATCATGTCTCTTTGCTTTCTGGTTTCACCCTCTATGACATCTCAACCATTTTGTCTCCTCTACAACCCTGGGTCCCTTTGTTCCCATAGTCCCACAAGGGAGGAATTATCACTCTTCCTTTTATAGAAAGAAACATAAGGTTCAGAGAGGTTAAGTAATTTGCTCAAAGATACGTAGCTCTGAAAATACCCATGCTCATTTCATGACCTTGTGCATAGCACTTTATTTCATTTAATTCTTTCCCTGTGTGAGAAATCTTTTATAAACACAATGCTAGGGCTGGGGGTGGAGCTCAGTGGTAGAGTGTGTGTTTGGCATCCCTGGAGGCCCTGAGTTGGATTTCCAGCACATATACACAAAACAAAACAAAACAAAACAATAATGAGCAAATGTTTTTGGAGCAAAAGATATAATAGTCTTGATTTGGTTACAACTAATTTATAGAGAGGTGGAAGTGTGTGAGGGCCCAGAGGAAACAAGTTTGTCAAAGTTTTGATAACTGTTGAGTATAAGTGATGGGTACAGAGGCGTTCATGATTACTCTTCTTTATGCTTGGGTATGTTTGAAATGTTTCATGGAAGTTAAAGAATAATTCTCATAAGCCTGAATTTGAGGAACAATTTGCCTCTCATTGTAGCTCATAATTACTAAGTGCTGAAATAACTTCAGACCTCCTTGCTGCCAAGTTGCATAGTGGCAGTGGTGAATGTCTCTGGTTTACTGATGAGAAAACTGAAGCTCAGAGAGGCAAAGTACCTTGCCCAAAGCCACACAGCTGTGGTTTCTGAGACTGGATCTGGGCTCAAGTAATATGATCTAAATCCCCTGGCTCTGAGCCCTATGGGACTGACTCACAATCTGCTTCATTGCTCTTCTCATCCTAGCCTGTGTGGTGCTGGGAGGGGAACAACCTGCCACCCACCAGTAAATATCCAGCATAGAGAACCAGTGCAGAGAGGACATCCTCTTTAGATTGGATACCTTCTGTGGAAGAGTGACTTGGGGACAGTGAAGACATAAGGAAGCGTCCCTGGCTTAGGCCTGGGGGTATGGGATAGAGACCAGGGAACTCCTATTCTGGTCCACACCACATAGCCTTGGGGATAGGCCTGATACTCTCAGAATGGTGAAGAGGCCATGGCTTCCCAAGGAAAACCAGCTTGTCCCCTAGCACCTGAGACAATGTCAGGCAGGTCAGATAAGGGCAAATAACTCTGTCTCATCATATGATTCAGATCTCACTGCTGCCAAAGAAATCTTGGAGGGAGTGGGGATGAAGCAGGAGATAGAGCTCCCGCCTCACTTACTCTGCTCCATCCATCTCTCCACCATCCCTTCTCTACCCATGTGCTATCATCCACCTTCCCTTTCAAACAGTTACCACTGTACCCACAGATCCATCAGTTTACTCATCTATTCTTCCTACTTCACCCACTCACTCACTCATCCATCTACCCATGCACCCACCCACCTATCCACCACTTACCATCACTTATCATAGTCCTGTACCCATCTCTTCCTGACTCATGTGCTATCCCCCACCTCCCCCTTTACAGTTACTTACCCACAGGTCCTAATCTATTCTTCCTCTTACCTTTCTGTGTTTACCCATTCACCCCCTTCATTCACCTTTCCCCCCATCTATCCATTCACCTACCCATATATCCTTCCCCCCTTTTCATCTCCCTTCCTTCCATCAATTTTTCCACATTCATTCACTCCATTAATCCACCTGCCTATGCAAATTACCTATCCTCCCCTATATCCATCCATAAAAGCACCTAACTGTCCACCAAGTTAGCCAGCATCCCTCTTCCCTGCTACCACTCTCCCCTTTTCCCATCCATCCAATCAGCAACTCTTCCCTAACCTTTTTCTGTTCTACATCCTAAGCCATGTCCCATAATCCTGAGATGGATTAAGCATAGAGGCAGGAGGGAGACCTCTGTGACATAGGCCCAGGATATGGGCCCTGCCAGGTGGCCTGGTGGGTCACAGACCAACAGCCTGACTATGCATCCACAAGAACCCATGAGTAGGTCTTCCCTTCTTGGCCACCTGATGCCATCAATGAGAGCAGGGCACAGAGAGGTCAAGAAACCAGTCCTGGAACCAGAGGCCTGGATTAGCTCATAGCCCCTCAGTACCTGATTCCTTGATGGGTCACAAAGGGGCTGGTTTTACAGCATGCAGTGTGCAAAGCTGGGAGATCAGGGGACCTAGGAAGCCACGGGAAACAGGTTCAGGCCTGGATAGGAGGGTGCGGAGAAGGCAAAGTGACTTCTACCCAGGCTTGCCCACCTCATCACAGGGGGCTATGCGGCCCACCACATCCTTCAGATGCCCAATGGTTGATTCCTCCTGGAAGTCCCGCGGGAAGGTCTCTGTCCACTCGGCCAGTAGTTGGAGCAGTTTGGGGCCAAACTTCCGAACACGGGCCTGCAAGGCAAGCAGAGGGGCAACAGGGATAGGGCACTGGGATGGGAGGGGAGAGGCCTAGGCTGCACTATGGGGGAGCAAGAGGAGAAAGATATTTTGGGGCCAGACTATCTCTTGATTTTGCTTTCCTGGCATCCCTTCTCCTTTTTTTATGGTGACAGCATCTCAATTTTCCCTGGGAGCCTTCCCCTCATTCAGGCACACTGTATTCTAGAACAGCCGACTTTGCCCCAGGGGTGGAACCAGGTCAGCGCTGGCCAATCAGAGCAGAAAAAACACCATCTTATGTAATAAGTGGCTCACAGGTGGGCATGTGACCTAAGCGAGGTCAATAAGATTGGGACTTTTACTGGCCTGTGGAGAGAGGGGCTAGTTCTTGAGATTGGAAAGAGTAGAAGGTGTCCCTGCTGATAGAGGCCATGTACCACTCAGGAGAACCTGCAAGAGCTAGAATGAGGCCAGCAAACCCAGAGAAAAACCACAGCAGAGGATCAGAATGAGGAAGATAAGGTTTTAATGCTGTCATTTAATCCTCTGGAGGCAGCAGTACCCGAGACTTGGCAGTTAAATGAACCCCTTGCCTTAGGCCAGCTGAAGCCGTTTTTGTCATCATCACAGTACAACCTAACTGACATGCATATAAATAGTGACAGTAGGCAGGATCAGGCCAGTAACAGAGGAAAGATGTGAAGCACCATGGGAAGGCTGGGCTATCAACAGACGCCAGAGAACAGGGACATGGAATCGAGCGTACTGGGTGAAGGAAGTCTAGTGGAGGCCATAAGACCATCCCAGTTCACAGAGAGCAGGAATACTATTCACTGGGTTTTGGAAACCCAAGACTGGGTTCAATGTGAGCTCAAGGGTTTCCACAGAGCCCTGGAAAACTGCATAGCACAAAAGGCCTTGGCTCCTGTCCTTTTAGGGCCTGGACTTCAGACAAGTGAGAAAGCCCAATAGGCTTCTTGTCAGGAGAATAGGGACAATCACTGCCTCCCCGAGAGGTTGATTTCAGAGGCTCCCTGGTCTTCCAGCCCCTCACCTTGTCCAGTACCGGTTTGTCCAGCTGCTGCTGCTCAATACAGAGGTGGCAGACCCTGGCCAGGAGCTCCCGAGGCTCAATGAAGAGGCGAGAGCTCAGTAGGAAGGTGAAGATATAAGCTTTCTGCAAGAAAGATGGCACAAGCACAAGAGGGCATGGAGGGAGGACATATTTCCAGCCTGTTCCACCTTGCCAGGCCCAAGGTCACTCCCAGCCCTGCTGCCTGCTGCACTCCTAAGTGAAGGAGAGAGCCTCCCTTCTTCCTTCCCTTCTCCCCTTCCTCCCCCTGGGTGGCTCACCCACCTCTGGGTAGTAGTCAGCTGTGGGTACCAGGTGCTGAATCAGGGTGTCCAAAGAGGCTGAGGATGGTGCTCCATCCAGGAAGGGCTGCCCAGCCTGCTCGCCATCGGTGGGCTCTGTAGGGGGTGGGCTGAGTCTGCCTGGGGTGACCATGTCGGAGGTGCTCAGGGTCCGGGGCATGCCTGCCTGCAATGGCAAGGAGAAATTTGGGGTGCACCTGGGTTCCAGGCTGGAAGGACTCTGCCTTCCATATTCACCTCTGTGTGATCTCTTAAATCCAGTGATCGCTTCCTGGGCAGGCTGCCAGGGCCCTCCTACCTCATAGTACAGCATCTGTTCTCCTTGTTAAACCCTTCAACTCTCCCCCAGGAGCCAAACACTTCTATTTCCAGTTTCTCTCCCTGAAGGTTGCTTTTAACAAGTCTTGTATCATCAGCATATTTTCTCCTGCTGCTGGCTGCAAAGATTGGTTCAAAGCCTGATCAAAATTTGGGGGCTCAGGCACAACCCCAGAACTTCTTTGGCACTTGGAAGCTCTCTTTCCTCTGGGGCCCCTGAGCTGGTGTCACTATTAAGGACTAGGAAAGTGGGAAACAGCATTGGAGATTCTATTATGCCTGAAGTTGCTCTGTGGACTTTTCCATATGTATACCTATTTAAGTTGGGGTTCTCTCAGGTACATTCAAAACCACTGCCCTCTGTAGCCTGGCATCCCAGCATTTTTGTGATTTAGACCAGCTTACCTGTCCAGCATCACTTCCTACCACCCTACCATTACATGCTGCTGGCACCAGCCACATACTCTATTACAAGGCTTTCTCCAACTCTGAGCCAACATACACATGGTCCCCCCTGAAGGGTGGCTTTCCTATCATCTTCTCTCTTCCATCCCCCTAGACGTGGTTGAAATGCCCCCTTCTTAGTTGGGTCTTCTCTGCTTCCCTCAGTGTCCCCCTGTCCCAGGGTGATTCCTGGCCTCTGATTGGCATCAGT